>NC_142586.1:117381499-118581499 GCF_965207765.1 Zootoca vivipara
GGTTTGTGAAACACATAAATAGAAGAACACAGAGAGGCCGAGACAGGACATGTGGTTAGGATTCCATGGAGACATGAGATTCCTCCATGTGTGCAATATCTTGAAACAGGGCTGGGAAGGTCTGAGCTCTGTGACAGGTATAGGGCTCTATTGATCGACTTGAACCTGCAACCTTTGACAAGCTCCTGCCAACTTCCTTGGCTGTGCAGACAGTATCCAACCAGATGCCCACAAACAGGACCACAGCCCAAATGTGCCTCTTCTTCCCACAGTCTCCTGCCATGACAATGGAGGGAGAACAAAGGCATTGTGATGAGTAGCAGTAGGTAGTCTCCAATATTGTTTGGAGAACCCCCAGGATCCCCATCCCTGTCTTATAGAATTATAGATTTGTAGAGTTGGAAGGGACTGTGAGGGTCATCTAGTCTGGTCCCCTGCAATGCAGGAATCTCAGCTGAAGCCTCCATGACAGATGGCCATCCAACCTCTGCTTAAAAGCCTCCAAGGAAGGAGAGCCACCACCTCCTGAGGGAGACTGTTCCACTGTCAAATAGCTCCTACTGTCAGAAAGTTTTTTCTGAATATTTAGTCAGAATCTCATTTCTTGTAACTTGAAGACATTGGTTTGGGCCCTACTTTCCAGAGCAGCAGAAAACAAGCTTGCTTCATCTTCTGTGTGACAGCCCTTTAGATATTTGAAGGGTGCTATCGTATTTCTTAAGGAAAGGTGAGTTGGAAGCTGTCCAAAACCTTGTGATCATCCCTGGACAGGTGAGGCCCCTTCAGGTGAGTAATTCCAGCCCATCATCTGGGTGACACTCAAGATTTGATGCAGCTGATGCTCTCCTCCCCCTCCTTTCTTGCTTCCATTCCATCATACCTCAATACCTCAAGGAGACCCTCCCCCTGTGAACCTACTGAGACCCTGAAATCATGTGTTCCTCCTCCCCAGATGTCCAGAGGGTGGCAACACAAGAATGGGCATTTTCTGTGATTGTTGGATGAAGTCCTCAGTGTGGTTTGGGGGAATATTGGTTTGTTTGTTTGGTTGTTTTTTTTGTTTATGATGTATTTTGTGTTTTTATGTTGTGAACTGCCCCAAATCTACGATTGAAGGGTGGTATACAAATCAGAATCGGGATCAGGATCAGAATCATACTGTAGCATCCCAGGCTGAAGGAAACTTCACCACGCAGCAATAGAGAAAAGTAAAGTAATTTATTGTTTGCTGACAGCAAACAGTGACTCAGAGGATACTTCCTAAAAAAACTGAGCCCAGGAGCATCAGTGTTCTGGGTTTATATACCTTTTCCAGACAACATTTGGCATCACCAAATGTAAACCAATAAGGCATGGAGACAATAAGCTTCCATATAAAGCACTTCCTTAGAGCTGTGGTTGGTATTCAATGCAAAACAAAAAACCTTACACATCAAGCATCCTGCTGGCCATCAAATAGAATGGCATTTCCGTGTGCTGCTCTGGTTCGCCAGAAGCGGCTTAGTCATGCTGGCCACATGACCCAGAAGCTGTACACTGGCTCCCTTGGCCAAGAACGCGAGATGAGTGCCGCAACCCCAGAGTCGGTCACGACTGGACCTGATGGTCAGGGGTCCCTTTACCTTTAAATGGGAAAATAAAGGTAAAGGTAAAGGTAAAGGGGCCCCTGACCATCAGGTCCAGTCGTGTCCAACTCTGGGGTTGCGGCACTCATCTCCCTTTATTGGCTGAGGGAGCCGGCGTTTGTCCGCAGACAGCTTCCGGGTCATGTGGCCAGCATGACAAAGCTGCTTCTGGTGAACCAGAGCAGTGCATGGAAACGCCGTTTATCTTCCCGCCAGAGCGGTCCCTATTTATCTACTTGCACTTTGATGTGCTTTCAAACTGCTAGGTTGGCAGGAGCTGGGACCGAGCAACGGGAGCTCGCCCCGTTGCAGGGATTCGAACCGCCGACCTTCTGATCAGCAAGCCCTAGGCTCTGTGGTTTAACCCATAGCGCCACCTGAGTCCCAAAAATACCAGGGAAAATAAAAAGGTAAAGGGACCCCTGACCATTAGGTCCTGTCGTGACCGACTCTGGGGTTGCGCGCTCATCTCGCATTATTGGCCGAGGGAGCCGGCGTATAGCTTCCAGGTCATGTGGCCAGCATGACAAAGCCGCTTCTGGCAAACCAGAGCACCACATGGAGACGCCGTTTACCTTCCCGCTGTAGCGGTTCCTATTTATCTACTTGCATTTTGACGTGCTTTCGAACTGCTAGGTTGGCAGGAGCTGGGACCAAGCAACGGGAGCTCACCCCGTCACAGGGATTCGAACCACCGACCTTCTGATCAGCAAGCCCTAGGCTCAGTGGTTTAACCACAGCGCCACCTGCGTCCCTGTCACCAGGGGAAATACCAGGATAATATTAGTGAACCTGATCAAACGCATCTGCTGCCGTGAGTTTAAAAGGGGAATGTTACTCTGCTAATTTGTGAAATTTGTTAACACAATTTGGAATAGGATATAATCAAATAATATATCCTCTCCTGCATCCCTGAACATTCCCGCATCTCTTTCTCTCTATTCCTACGTCACAGTACATATTTCTTCCAGGGAAACCACCACGGAGGGCAGGAACTCCAAAGAACCAGCAGGTGGTGCTCCAGGATCGGTTGCTTGTGGCAGATCGTGTGGCTTGTTATTCTAGAAAAATTGTGGTTGTCTTTTACAGCCCAACTCTCCGTCATAGGACTCAGTATGGGTCAGAGAGGAATGGATGGCAGTAGAAAGCAAGCGAGGAAGGTGTTTCTTTTTCTGTTGCCAACTAAGTTATCCCACTGCAAGGAGCTGAGGATCCAGAAAACAAGGTGTGTAGAAGCTTTCAAAGACTTTAGAAATTGCCCAGCCCCTTAGCCAAAGACCACCCAAAAGCATCATGCAAGCATCACAGAAAGAGGCTGTCTACAACAGAAATTGGAGAGTGTGGCTTGTCTCCTGTCTCTCAAGTTATCTGATAATGGTTGGCACCTGAGCCCCAAGTTCCCAGGCGAACAATAAATCACACTGACACAGAATACTTGGTTTATGGGTTCAAATAGGCCACGACGTTATTGCTTTTAGATGTGAGTGGTTTGGCTTAGGCATTGGGGTGAAGCCAGGCTATATATTGACACCTGCCCATCTGCAGGGAGGCCACGGAAGGGTAAACCACCAATGGGGGTGCCCTATAAATTACGTCAGATAGTGGCATCACCCCGAGGGGTCCCCGCTCTGCCGGCTGATGGGCTGGGGCTGCCACGCAACGCCGCTGATGCAGCCGGCAATGACGTAGGGGGAAGGTAGTGTAACACACACACACACACCGCATGCTGGAAGACTTTGAGGTTCGGCTGTCCGTGCACAACAGCATCCTCCAATATAGAGGACAGCTGATTTTTCCTGCTTTCCTTCTGAGCCATTCTTTTGAGATGGTAAATGCCTTAGTTCTTTAATCCAGTGCATAGGTCTACCCTGTTCATACACAAAATATCCCCTTAAAACAGGATTTGACGCTTTCTCCAAGATACTTCCTTTTGCAGAGAAATATTTGAGGTCATTAAGACTCAAGATGGCTTCAGGATTGCTCTCCTGTACTCTTACAGACATGGGGCTTATATCCTTATACCGGTATGTGCTTACCTTGTTAGGAACATTCGCTTTATTTATGACACCTTTGAATTCTTATGACACTGTATATGGGAGATGGAATTCCAAACGATGTCCTTCCTAAAATTTCTAAAGGCTGCCATTGCAAAGGGCAGCTGACACCAATCCCAGAATGCTCAGAGCCAGGGACAGAGGAAGCTCTCAGACCTACAAAGGGATCCATCTCCTGAGAAACAGCAGCATCAACAATTGCAGTAGGGAAAGGCCCCTGAGCTATTGCAGCCCTGAGTCATTTCAGCCTTTGTAGGTCAAAACCAGCACTTTCAATTGGGTCCAATTCAAAGTTCTTTAGCTTGCACTAGAAGACCCACAGGGACCATTCCAACAATTCTAGGATTCTCTAATTTTGCTCCCTTTTGACCTGGAGGGGGATGTGCTTAGTATTGTTCCCCTGGACTTGGAAGACCTGGATTTAAATCCCCACCTAGCCATGAAGCTCACTGGGTGACCCTGGGCCAGTCACTACATTTCAGCCTAGCCTACCTCACAGGGTTGTTGCAAAGGAGGAGGACCAAGATGATCAAGGTTCTGGAGAAGAAGCCATATGAGGAATGGTTGAGGGAGCTGGGTAGGTTTAGCCTGGAGAAGAGGAGACTTAGAGGAGATATGATATTCATCTTCAAATATCTTAAGGGCTGTCATGTGAAAGGTGGAGCAAGCTTGTTTTCTCCTGCTCTGGAGGGCAGGGCCCAAACCAATGGATTCCAATTCCATGAATGGAGATTCTGACTAACACTAGGAAGATCTTTTTGAAGGAAAAAGTTGCTTGACCGTGGAATGGTATCTCTCAGAAGGTGGTGGACTCTCCTTCAGTGGAGAATTTTAAGCAGAGATTGGATGGCCACCTGTCAGAGATTCTATAACTTGGACTAGTTGACCCTCAGGGTCCCTTCCAACTCTATAATGCTAGGACTCTCCGGTGATAATTGCAATTTTGCTCCATTTCGACCCGGAAGGAGATGTGTCTAGCATTGCTTCCCCCCCCTCCCACCAACTGCCCCCCTGAACCTCCTCCAGAACTAGGCCAATTCCCAAGTCCACTGTGTTGCACAGAAGCACCTGCCAGTTACTCCAAAACCAAAGGAAAGTCACAGGATGGAGAGGAACTGGCAGAGCCCCCACCCCAAACCGGCGCCCCTTTTCATACAAGGCACCCACACAGAGGTTTCCAATGCTTGCATTTATTGAAAGGAAAAGCAAAAGCAAATAAGCAGGCAAATCCCATCCTAAACCCAGTTACAAAGATGTCACCCTCATTGAGCACAGCAGGAGTTGCTCTGGAGTAACCGGGCAGAAAGGATTGGGCTGTTACGGATCCTTCTCAGAATCGCCTTCAGAAGCAGCAGAAGCAGCAGGAGGAGGAGTGAGCAAAGAGTTTCTGCAGAGGTGGAGTCAAGGCAGTTGCATCTCCAGAGAAGAAATGGGACGGCCTTCCTTTCATTTCATCAGAGATGGTGCCCAGTGGGTCTGCTGTAGAGCTGAACAATAGAGAGAGGAAACACAGTGAATATTGGGTGGGTGGGTGTGCTCAAAACAAGCCAGGGACCCCCTGAAGACCAAAGAGCCTAATGCTATCAGAGTTGGGATTTCATGGGGTGTGCGTGTGCGTGTGTGTGTGGCTGAGACCTTAGCTCAGCTGGTTAGAGTTGGTCAGAGTGTGACCTTCTGCTGAATGTGCAGAAGTCGGGAGAGTTCTGCATCCCAAACCCACATGCCTCCTTACACTGTCTGGGGCTGATAATCCAAAACATCTGGTGGCCCCCTGATTGACAAAGGCTGCCCTCTAGGCTTTCAAAAACCTTGTTTCACATGGGGCTTGTTCTCCCGCTCCTGTCTTCTAAGCTCCAAGTGGCTCCCAATGTCATTAGGGAATTCTCAAGGTCAAAACCAAAAACAGTCAATTTAGCATTTGGGAGAATCTTGCAGGTGCCCCCCACCCACCATGACGGTTAAGGGTCAAAGACGGGGGGGGGGAGCAGAGCTGTAAGTCTCAGGCCTTTGGGGTCATGTCTCTTTGAGATGTTCCAGACTTATTTCCAGACACAGGTATGGTTTTGCATCTAACTCACCTTAGGTGCCCTTGCAGCAAGGCCTGTCTCCCGAACACTTCGAAATCTCTTTCTCGCCTTTGTTGCAGGTTTTTCTGCAGGTGCCCCCATTCTGTTGGCATTCCTGGGTGGGACGTGTAGCTCCGGTGAAATCTGTAGGGGAAAGCGAAGAGAAGAGCCAACTACCGTAAGAGAGGGAGATGCAACTACAGGACCAAGGAGAGGATCTACCTGGGAAGGCTGCTCTGTCTCCCAGGACTGGCCTTCCACAGCTGGTGCAGGATGATTGCACGGAAGGGGGCTGGGATGGAGAGTGAGACCCTCCCCCTCCCCCCTGCCCCGTCAGAAGGAGGGCTAACTCAAGGTAATCACTGGCTTCCCTGGGGGCCACTGGAAACCTTGGAGAGAGAAGTTCTCTTGCCCAGGGAACTGGCCCACTCTCTTCCCCACCACAAAGCTAAATGCCCTGAAATATGTTATTACAGATTTCCTAGCAACAGCTTCTTTGGATCAGATTCCATATTTTAGGATTGGGATGACAATCAGATCCCAAGAGCTTGGCTGCTGGATCAGGCCAAAGGGGACTCATCAAGTCCATCAACCTGGTCTCACAGTGGCCAACCAGATGCCTCATTAGGGAAGCTCTCAAGGGGGACAGAGGGGCAAGAAGACTCTACACCCTTCCCTTTGGGATTCCCTGCAAGTGATATTCAGAGGCAGGTTTAAAAGGAATAAAGCGGAGAGCTGTGGGTCTCAGAGAAGAAGAAGCCCTACCTGGAGCCAGCAGCATCAAGAAGAGGAAGGCGAGAGAGAGGATGCAGAAGATCTTCATGGCTGGAGGTTGGTGGGAATCCTGGAGATGCCTGAAGCCAAGTGGAAGAGCAGATGTCTGGGGAAGGAGAGGTCCCTCTACTTATAGGTGGATGGAGGACTGATGAAACCTTGTGGGAACCCAAATGTCTTTTACAGGATACATGTCACAATCCTTGCGGGGCAGAAGAAGATGAGAATTGCCGTCTGGATTTGAGTAATGCTCTTGTGCAAAACCACATGTGGAAGAAGGACCACAAACCAGGCTAGTGTCACTGACTGACAAAGAGAAGCAGGGGGAATTGTTTCTGAAACTATGCCACTGGAGAATTAATTTCCCAGCTATGCATTGAGTTTACCATGACGTTAATAGAGGAAAAGCAGGTTCTTGGGGGGAGGAGAGGGCTATCTGGGCTCCTGGCCCCCAGGGCTCTGTTTTCCCTCCACTGCTGGTGTCTGAAGGTCTCTGAACTCCAGTTGCTCACAATCACAAGCGAGGGCATGGCTGTTTCTCACGTGTGTTTCTGGTAGCCTTCTTGTTACCTACCATTCCCAACAATGGTTGACTCTTGCAGGCTGCTGGTTTTGCAGAGTTAAGGTTTCTTCAGATAATGCATTTTAAAAAGATCCATCTCAGCACACAGTTAAAGAATGGAGTTTGCTCCTACCAGAGATAGCGCCACCAAATTAGATAGTTTTGAAAGGCTCTTCTTTGTGGGTTATCAATGGCTACTGGTACCCCGCTGTATGGGTTTGGGTACCCGTTATGTGACTGGAGAACCGCCTTGGAAAATTCAAAGAGTCAATTTGGAAGGATGATTCTATTCCGTTTCACGTACTGTTGTGGAAAGTGCAAGTTAGCTGGTCAGACCTTTAATTTCCAGCTGAATTTAATGTCTCCCATTTCCCTGCCAAAAACTCAAAAAGGACCCCACTGGCAAGCAATCCATTGAAGAATGACAGTGTGATTTCTTAGCATCCTTTTGAGGTCATGCCTTTCCTTTTCCATATTTGGAGGACAAATAGCGGGGAAATTGAAAGGCATATCTTCTCAGAGATTCTTACAGTTTGCTTCAACCTTGCATTTCAATGTTTGATGAGGACCAAAAAAGGGGCTTATTTATAAATAAATTAATATCCATATGTCATTCTTTTATCCCCATTTTTGGTTTATTTTGGATGCTGAAGGTTATTTGCTATTGCCCCCTCATGAGGGTTGAAGGAATGATTCTTCAACATCAACTTCGTTGGACTGGTCATGTGGTTTAGATGCCTGGTTATCGTCTTCCAAACAACTGCTCCATTCCCAACTTCAGAATGGAAAGTGAAAAGCTGGTGGACAACAAAAGAAGTGTCCACTGTGGCAGAGAGCGAGAACGCCAGTCTGGAAGTCTTTGTTGGGATGGGGACCAAAGGGGGAAGATGGGAGATCTGGACACAGGTCACATCACAGCCTTCACCAACCTGGTGCCCTCCAGATGTTTGGGGCTACTACTCCCATCGCCTCATGGAGGACCATGTGAGGCTGAGGCTGGTGGGAGTTTTAGCAGTACTATGCCGCTTGCTTGTGAAAACAGCCTCCCATTGGTTTACAAAAGAGAGTGTGAGCTTGTGGGAGAGAGCAAGGGGTGCTGGACTAGACAGGCCTTCGGGCTGGTCCGTTTCAGGGATCCTCTCGTGCTAAGTCCTTCAGATCCACATCTCATACCATCATGTCCGCCTGGGCTTTCTCACCACCATCTGTAACTCAATGGCTTGTCTCCAACTTCACAAATTGAATCCCGATTCCTCTCCTCTCCCTGGACAGTGGTGAGGAACCCATCTCTGCCCCAGGAACCACCAAAATCTGATCTGGAGAGTCATTCCAATCTTTAGAGCAGATTTTGAGGTGCCTGGGGGGAGTCTTCAGGGGAGAGGAGGAAATGTCCTATACCAAGCACAAATCTCTTGCCTGAAGAGGACAGCAGCCTTGGAAATAACCCAATCATTCCAGCACCTAACTGTGCCATTGCCCTCAATCAGACTCCACATCCATTTTTCCAAAGAAAGGGCAAGTTAAACCCTCCTTTCCCAAATGGTCTGAATGTGTGTGTTGTGCTGTTTGCATTTTACTTGTAGTGCTGAAGCAACACTTGGTTATGATATTCTTGGCAAGGGCAGGCATTGGAATGACATTGTGTGCACTGTTGTTAATTTATGTGTCCATGGGAGAGAGATGGGGGCTCAAAAGTGAGGATCACAGTCTCAAATTATTCTGGGGGCGGAATATTAGTGCCAGTCGTGAGCTGTTGCTCTGTGTCATGGAAATAGCATGTGAAAATGAATTTCATCCAGGGAAATTGCCCTGCCAAAATCTGCAAATCTGGCAAAATGACAGACAGACAATTCCAGGATTTCTATGATGAATGCCATTTTGCTCCATTTTGACCTGGCATTGCTATTCCCCACTCTCACCAACCTCCCCCCCCACCTCCTTCTGATCTGGGCCAATTCCACTGCATTGCTTGGAAGCAGCCACCTGTTACTTCACACACCTTTGCTGCCTGTGGACATCGATGATCATGGAGCAATATTTGTCTGACTTGGAGCCAGACATGGTGAGGAAACACAACTCAGCGGTGAGACCACAGGCTCCCCACCTTGCCTGCTGCTTCTTGCACTTCAGCCTCTTGGGAAAGGATGCTGAAGACATCCCCTATCTGTGTAGGTTGCAGAAGATGAGCAGGTGCCCTGTACGTTTCACAGGACAGAACGCAGTATATGGGAACATCAGAAGAGACACCCTTTGCCCTGGCTGTGCTTGGTTGAGCAATGACACTCTCCTCTCCATAATGCGAAGGCTGTCGAGCAGCTGAATCTGTGGGGCAGGTTGAGTGTGGGAAAGGTGGAAGAGACAAGGATGTTTCATTATGGGAGGTAAGGTGGATTCAGTTTGATGGGGACATCGGGTGAAGCTGAATGTCGGGAGATTCAGGAGATGTAAAAGAAAGGACTTTTTCATTCAGTGTACAGTGGTACCTCGGTTTACAAACACAATTGGTTCCGGAAGTCTGTACTTAACCTGAAGCGTACTTAACCTGAAGCGAACTTTCCCATTGAAAGTAATGGAAAGTGAATTAATTCGTTCCAAGACAGGTCCACGGAGTACTTAAACTGAAAATACTCAAACCGAGGCGTACTTAAGCCGAGGTATGACTGTATAGTTAAATACAGAACTCACTTCAAAAAGAGGCAATGAGGACCAGCAAGTTGCATGACTTTAAAAGCAGATTGGGCAAACTCATGACTTGAGATGCCTTTCAATGGCATGGCAACTTGCCATGATGGCTTCTTCCTGCCTCTTCCTGGAAATGGCACTTAGGGCCACAGTTGTGACCAGCATCCATCCATATCCTACACAGAAGGCCTTTTCAAAACCATCTAAGGTGGCAGCTAACAGTGATTGAGCTCGCGAATGGATTGCCCTTTAAAAACTGGGTACATCATGCTGCCCAACTGATGGGCAAATATGACCTCTCAGTGACTGAGCCAGCAGAAACAAAATTTGGGAGCAACAGCAACCCCCTTGCTTCTGATTCTGAGGACTGGAGTTCAGAGGCCAACAGTTGAGGGAGAACATAGCCATGGTGGCCAGGAGCCCTGATAGCGCTCTCCTCCAAGAAATAAAATATTTGTAATCTCAATGCATTCTTGGAAAATTCCTTCATCAAGGGCACCATTTTACAAACAACCCAATTTCCTCTCTTTGCCGGTCATTTTTCCATATGTGGTTCTGCACAAGAACATTACAGAAATCCGGACGGCTCTTCTCATGTTCTTCTGCCCTGCAGGGCTTGCAACATCAATCCTGTAAGAGATATTTTGCTTCCCACAAGGTTTCCACAGTCCTCCATCCACCTACAAATAGGGGGACCTCTTCTACTTGGCTTCTGGCATCTCCAGGATTCCCACCAACCTCCAGACATGAAGATCTTCTGCCTCCTCTCTCTCGCCTTCCTCTTCTTGATGCTGCTGGCTCCAGGTATGACCTTCTTCTCAGATGCTATCTCTGAACTCCATACCTCTCATATTTATTCCTTTTAAACCTGCCTCTTAACACCACTTGCAGGAAACCCCAAAGGGATGGGTGTGGAGTCCTCTTGCCCCTATGTCCTCCTTGAGAACTTCCCAAATGGGGCTTCTGGTTGGCCACTGTGAGACCAGGTTGATGGACTTGATGAGTCCCCTTTGGCCTGATCCAGCAGCCAAGCTCTTGGGATCTGATTGTCATCCCAATCCTAAAATATGGAATCCGATCCAAAGAAGCTGACAAATCCCGCAGGGATTGACAAATCCCGCAGGGCCCTAGTCTGCTGAGACAGAGCGTTCCACCAGGTAGGGCGCAGTACTGAGAAGGCCTTGGTCCTGGTCGAGGCCAGCCTAACTACCTTGTGACCCGGGATCTCCAGTATGTTATTATTTGTGGACCTTAATGTCTTCTGCGGGGCATACTGGGAGAGGCGGTCCCGTAGGTACGAGGGTCCTAAGCCGCATAAGGCTTACTCGCTGTAATTCTAATCCTAAAACCAGGAATATAATCCATAGGAATTGCCTTGGCTCAGACCTTTTGCTGAAGGTGCAGGCAGGAGGGGAAGGGTCTCTCTCTCCACCCCAGACCCTTTCCCTGCATTCATCCTGCACCAGCTGTCCCCCTCCAGGTTTCTTGCCTCGCAGGGTTATTAGGGAAGAAGAACTGAAGCTGTAGAAGGTCAGTTCTGGGGGTGCAGAGCTGGCTTCAAATGGTTCTTTCTCCTCCCCCAGATTTCATCAGAGCCCAAAATCCCAATGAAGAATGTCGCCTTGCCGGTGGGAGCTGCCATTATTTTAGGTGCTGGAAAGGCAAAACAGAAATTGCTAAATGCACAGGAAGCAAAGTTTGTTGCCGTTAAGGTGAGTTAGATCAAATTATAACTGTGTCTCAAAGAGAGGTGACTGTGTCTCAAAGCGAGGCGACTTACAGCTCTGTTTCCACCCACAGTCACAACTTCTCTTAGCCTGGAAAGAAAAGGGGTCTTTGGCTGACCCCTTCCTCAGATAGCAAAGGCATTCCACGTGAAGCATCTCTGTAAAGGTTGTTTTTGTATCACAGAACTGTTGAGTTGGAAGGGAACCCACACATCCCACAATGGCTGGGAGGGAAAGGGTTAAGTGTTCTGCTCAAATTTGTCATGGCTCATCACACATTGAGACTGAATCCGGATCTGCACTACTTACGGGCTCCTGTTCCTCTATTAAAGAAACATAGTCTCACAGAATGGTAGAGTTGGAAGGGACTCCAAGAGTCCTCTAGTCCAACCCCCTGCAATGCAGGGATCTCAGGTAAAGCATTCCTGACAGATGGCCATCAAACCTCTGCTTGAAAACTCCAAGGAGGGAGGGTCCACAACCTCCTGACGGAGACCGTTCCTCTATCAATCAGCTCTTACCATCAGAAAATTATTCGTGATGTTTAGCCGCAATCTCCTTTCATCAAGCCCTCCCATATGCTGCCTTTTGTCCATCCCTTTCCACACGATCTCTCAATCACAAGGTCCCAATCCCATCTCATGCTGCCAGCATTCAAAGTATTAGCCATCAGGACTTGCCTTTATGTTAGGGAGTGACTGCTTCATTCACCAACCAGATCCTGAAAACTATTGCATGTCTGTTAGATTCTCTCCACCTGCTCAGTTCCATGTTCCGGTTTAGGGGCCCCTGCCCTTGTAGTACTTTCTCTCCAGGAGCTGAGAAATAATAACTCAAAAAGCAAGCAGGCCAGCTTTTGGCAACCCTGACATCTCATTTTCTACCAACTGAGGACTGCAACTCCCAGCAGCCCCAAGCTACATGGTCATGTGATGGTGGGTATAGATGGGCCGGCTTGGGAGCAGGATGGAGACACACACACACCCCAAACACACACACACACTTTTAGCTGGAGGTCTGAAACAAACCCTCTGTGTGCAATTTGAGCACCTACAACAGCCAGCTCTTCAGCCTCCCAGTTGGGGTCACTGGTTTGGGTTTTCAGCATCCATATTAACAGTGTTTCCTCCTCTCATAGGCAACATACCTGTCAACTTTCGGGTTTGAAAATAAGGAAATCAGCAACCTCACCTGTCCCAGGGACAGTCTACAGTATATCTAACAATCCAGGATAGCAGTGGGAAACAGAACTGGAATAAGGGAGCTTCCCGCAAAAAAAGGGAGGGTTGACAGCTATGACAGGCAAGTAACTCTACAAATCTCCTGTGCAAAACCTCTGGTGAAAGGAAGACCGCCCTCCTCTCCTCTGATGTGCAGCTGCCTTGACTAGACCCCCCATCTCTGCTGGGGAAGAAACCGCTTTGCTTGATGCTGCTGAAGGCGATTCTGGGAAGGAGTCAAGAGGGAGCCGTCCTGTCTGCCTGTCTACTCATGAGAATCTCAATGCATTCTTTTTAATAAATGCAAGCATTGGAAACCTTTGTGTAGGTCCATGTTGTTAAAATGTGTGCTGGGTCTTGTTTTCTGTTGCACTATAATATCTGGTTTGTGAAACACATAAATAGAAGAACACAGAGAGGCCGAGACAGGACATGTGGTTAGGATTCCATGGAGACATGAGATTCCTCCATGTGTGCAATATCTTGAAACAGGGCTGGGAAGGTCTGAGCTCTGTGACAGGTATAGGGCTCTATTGATCGACTTGAACCTGCAACCTTTGACAAGCTCCTGCCAACTTCCTTGGCTGTGCAGACAGTATCCAACCAGATGCCCACAAACAGGACCACAGCCCAAATGTGCCTCTTCTTCCCACAGTCTCCTGCCATGACAATGGAGGGAGAACAAAGGCATTGTGATGAGTAGCAGTAGGTAGTCTCCAATATTGTTTGGAGAACCCCCAGGATCCCCATCCCTGTCTTATAGAATTATAGATTTGTAGAGTTGGAAGGGACTGTGAGGGTCATCTAGTCTGGTCCCCTGCAATGCAGGAATCTCAGCTGAAGCCTCCATGACAGATGGCCATCCAACCTCTGCTTAAAAGCCTCCAAGGAAGGAGAGCCACCACCTCCTGAGGGAGACTGTTCCACTGTCAAATAGCTCCTACTGTCAGAAAGTTTTTTCTGAATATTTAGTCAGAATCTCATTTCTTGTAACTTGAAGACATTGGTTTGGGCCCTACTTTCCAGAGCAGCAGAAAACAAGCTTGCTTCATCTTCTGTGTGACAGCCCTTTAGATATTTGAAGGGTGCTATCGTATTTCTTAAGGAAAGGTGAGTTGGAAGCTGTCCAAAACCTTGTGATCATCCCTGGACAGGTGAGGCCCCTTCAGGTGAGTAATTCCAGCCCATCATCTGGGTGACACTCAAGATTTGATGCAGCTGATGCTCTCCTCCCCCTCCTTTCTTGCTTCCATTCCATCATACCTCAATACCTCAAGGAGACCCTCCCCCTGTGAACCTACTGAGACCCTGAAATCATGTGTTCCTCCTCCCCAAGATGTCCAGAGGGTGGCAACACAAGAATGGGCATTTTCTGTGATTGTTGGATGAAGTCCTCAGTGTGGTTTGGGGGAGATATTGGTTTGTTTGTTTGGTTGTTTTTTTTGTTTATGATGTATTTTGTGTTTTTATGTTGTGAACTGCCCCAAAATCTACGATTGAAGGGTGGTATACAAATCAGAATCGGGATCAGGATCAGAATCATACTGTAGCATCCCAGGCTGAAGGAAACTTCACCACGCAGCAATAGAGAAAAGTAAAGTAATTTATTGTTTGCTGACAGCAAACAGTGACTCAGAGGATACTTCCTAAAAAAACTGAGCCCAGGAGCATCAGTGTTCTGGGTTTATATACCTTTTCCAGACAACATTTGGCATCACAAATGTAAACCAATAAGGCATGGAGACAATAAGCTTCCATATAAAGCACTTCCTTAGAGCTGTGGTTGGTATTCAATGCAAAACAAAAAAACCTTACACATCAAGCATCCTGCTGGCCATCAAATAGAATGGCATTTCCGTGTGCTGCTCTGGTTCGCCAGAAGCGGCTTAGTCATGCTGGCCACATGACCCAGAAGCTGTACACTGGCTCCCTTGGCCAAGAACGCGAGATGAGTGCCGCAACCCCAGAGTCGGTCACGACTGGACCTGATGGTCAGGGGTCCCTTTACCTTTAAATGGGAAAATAAAGGTAAAGGTAAAGGTAAAGGGGCCCCTGACCATCAGGTCCAGTCGTGTCCAACTCTGGGGTTGCGGCACTCATCTCCCTTTATTGGCTGAGGGAGCCGGCGTTTGTCCGCAGACAGCTTCCGGGTCATGTGGCCAGCATGACAAAGCTGCTTCTGGTGAACCAGAGCAGTGCATGGAAACGCCGTTTATCTTCCCGCCAGAGCGGTCCCTATTTATCTACTTGCACTTTGATGTGCTTTCAAACTGCTAGGTTGGCAGGAGCTGGGACCGAGCAACGGGAGCTCGCCCCGTTGCAGGGATTCGAACCGCCGACCTTCTGATCAGCAAGCCCTAGGCTCTGTGGTTTAACCCATAGCGCCACCTGAGTCCCAAAAATACCAGGGAAAATAAAAAGGTAAAGGGACCCCTGACCATTAGGTCCTGTCGTGACCGACTCTGGGGTTGCGCGCTCATCTCGCATTATTGGCCGAGGGAGCCGGCGTATAGCTTCCAGGTCATGTGGCCAGCATGACAAAGCCGCTTCTGGCAAACCAGAGCACCACATGGAGACGCCGTTTACCTTCCCGCTGTAGCGGTTCCTATTTATCTACTTGCATTTTGACGTGCTTTCGAACTGCTAGGTTGGCAGGAGCTGGGACCAAGCAACGGGAGCTCACCCCGTCACAGGGATTCGAACCACCGACCTTCTGATCAGCAAGCCCTAGGCTCAGTGGTTTAACCACAGCGCCACCTGCGTCCCTGTCACCAGGGGAAATACCAGGATAATATTAGTGAACCTGATCAAACGCATCTGCTGCCGTGAGTTTAAAAGGGGAATGTTACTCTGCTAATTTGTGAAATTTGTTAACACAATTTGGAATAGGATATAATCAAATAATATATCCTCTCCTGCATCCCTGAACATTCCCGCATCTCTTTCTCTCTATTCCTACGTCACAGTACATATTTCTTCCAGGGAAACCACCACGGAGGGCAGGAACTCCAAAGAACCAGCAGGTGGTGCTCCAGGATCGGTTGCTTGTGGCAGATCGTGTGGCTTGTTATTCTAGAAAAATTGTGGTTGTCTTTTACAGCCCAACTCTCCGTCATAGGACTCAGTATGGGTCAGAGAGGAATGGATGGCAGTAGAAAGCAAGCGAGGAAGGTGTTTCTTTTTCTGTTGCCAACTAAGTTATCCCACTGCAAGGAGCTGAGGATCCAGAAAACAAGGTGTGTAGAAGCTTTCAAAGACTTTAGAAATTGCCCAGCCCCTTAGCCAAAGACCACCCAAAAGCATCATGCAAGCATCACAGAAAGAGGCTGTCTACAACAGAAATTGGAGAGTGTGGCTTGTCTCCTGTCTCTCAAGTTATCTGATAATGGTTGGCACCTGAGCCCCAAGTTCCCAGGCGAACAATAAATCACACTGACACAGAATACTTGGTTTATGGGTTCAAATAGGCCACGACGTTATTGCTTTTAGATGTGAGTGGTTTGGCTTAGGCATTGGGGTGAAGCCAGGCTATATATTGACACCTGCCCATCTGCAGGGAGGCCACGGAAGGGTAAACCACCAATGGGGGTGCCCTATAAATTACGTCAGATAGTGGCATCACCCCGAGGGGTCCCCGCTCTGCCGGCTGATGGGCTGGGGCTGCCACGCAACGCCGCTGATGCAGCCGGCAATGACGTAGGGGGAAGGTAGTGTAACACACACACACACACCGCATGCTGGAAGACTTTGAGGTTCGGCTGTCCGTGCACAACAGCATCCTCCAATATAGAGGACAGCTGATTTTTCCTGCTTTCCTTCTGAGCCATTCTTTTGAGATGGTAAATGCCTTAGTTCTTTAATCCAGTGCATAGGTCTACCCTGTTCATACACAAAATATCCCCTTAAAACAGGATTTGACGCTTTCTCCAAGATACTTCCTTTTGCAGAGAAATATTTGAGGTCATTAAGACTCAAGATGGCTTCAGGATTGCTCTCCTGTACTCTTACAGACATGGGGCTTATATCCTTATACCGGTATGTGCTTACCTTGTTAGGAACATTCGCTTTATTTATGACACCTTTGAATTCTTATGACACTGTATATGGGAGATGGAATTCCAAACGATGTCCTTCCTAAAATTTCTAAAGGCTGCCATTGCAAAGGGCAGCTGACACCAATCCCAGAATGCTCAGAGCCAGGGACAGAGGAAGCTCTCAGACCTACAAAGGGATCCATCTCCTGAGAAACAGCAGCATCAACAATTGCAGTAGGGAAAGGCCCCTGAGCTATTGCAGCCCTGAGTCATTTCAGCCTTTGTAGGTCAAAACCAGCACTTTCAATTGGGTCCAATTCAAAGTTCTTTAGCTTGCACTAGAAGACCCACAGGGACCATTCCAACAATTCTAGGATTCTCTAATTTTGCTCCCTTTTGACCTGGAGGGGGATGTGCTTAGTATTGTTCCCCTGGACTTGGAAGACCTGGATTTAAATCCCCACCTAGCCATGAAGCTCACTGGGTGACCCTGGGCCAGTCACTACATTTCAGCCTAGCCTACCTCACAGGGTTGTTGCAAAGGAGGAGGACCAAGATGATCAAGGTTCTGGAGAAGAAGCCATATGAGGAATGGTTGAGGGAGCTGGGTAGGTTTAGCCTGGAGAAGAGGAGACTTAGAGGAGATATGATATTCATCTTCAAATATCTTAAGGGCTGTCATGTGAAAGGTGGAGCAAGCTTGTTTTCTCCTGCTCTGGAGGGCAGGGCCCAAACCAATGGATTCCAATTCCATGAATGGAGATTCTGACTAACACTAGGAAGATCTTTTTGAAGGAAAAAGTTGCTTGACCGTGGAATGGTATCTCTCAGAAGGTGGTGGACTCTCCTTCAGTGGAGAATTTTAAGCAGAGATTGGATGGCCACCTGTCAGAGATTCTATAACTTGGACTAGTTGACCCTCAGGGTCCCTTCCAACTCTATAATGCTAGGATTCTCCGGTGATAATTGCAATTTTGCTCCATTTCGACCCGGAAGGAGATGTGTCTAGCATTGCTTCCCCCCCTCCCACCAACTGTCCCCCTGAACCTCCTCCAGAACTAGGCCAATTCCCAAGTCCACTGTCTTGCACAGAAGCACATGCCAGTTACTCCAAAACCAAAGGAAAGTCACAGGATGGAGAGGAACTGGCAGAGCCCCCACCCCAACCCGGCGCCCCTTTTCATACAAGGCACCCACACAGAGGTTTCCAATGCTTGCATTTATTGAAAGGAAAAGCAAAAGCAAATAAGCAGGCAAATCCCATCCTAAACCCAGTTACAAAGATGTCACCCTCACTGAGCACAGCAGGAGTTGCTCTGGAGTAACCGGGCAGAAAGGATTGGGCTGTTACGGATCCGTCTCAGAACCGCCTTCAGAAGCAGCAGCAGTGAGCAAAGAGTTTCTGCAGAGGTGGAGTCAAGGCAGTTGCATCTGCAGAGAAAAAATGGGGTGGTCTTCCTTTCATTTCATCAGAGATGGTGCCCAGTGGGTCTGCTGTGGAGCTGAACAATAAAGAGAGGAAACACTGTGAATATGGGAGGGGGGAGGGTGCTCAAAACAAGGCAGGGACCCCCTGAAGACCAAAGAGCCTAATGCTTTCATAGTTGGGATTTCATGGGGCATATGTGTGTGAGAGAGAGACCTTAGTTCAGCTGGTTAGAGTTGGTCAGAGTGTGACCTTCTGCTGAATGTGCAGAAGTCGGGAGAGTTCTGCATCCCAAACCCACATGCCTCCTTACACCATCTGGGGCTGGTAATCCAAAACATCTGGTGGCCCCCCTGATTGACCATGGCTTCCCCCTATGCTTTCAAAAACCTTGTTTCACGTGGGGCTTGTTCTCCCCCTCCTGTCTTCTAAGCTCCAAGTGGCTCCCAATGTCATTAGGGAATTCTCAAGGTCCAAACCAAAAACAGTCAATTTAGCATTTGGGAGAAACTAGCAGGTGCCCCCCACCCGCCATGATGGTTAAGGGTCAAAGGCGGGGGGGGGGAGCAGAGTTGTAACTCTTTGGGGTCGTGTCTCTTTGAGATGTTCCAGACTTATTTCCAGACACAGGTATGGTTTTGCATTGAACTCACCTTAGGTGCCCTTGCAGCAAGGCCTGTCTCCCGAACACTTCGAAATCTCTTTCTAGCCTTTGTTGCAGGTTTTTCTGCAGGTGCCCCCGTTCTGTTGGCATTCCTGGGTGGGACGTGTAGCTCCGGTGAAATCTGTAGGGGAAAGCGAAGAGAAGAGCCAACTAAGAGAGGGAGATGCAAGTACAGTACCAAGGAGAGGATCTACCTGAGAAGGCTGCTCTGTCTCCCAGGAATGGCCTTCCACAGCTTCCACCCTTTGTGCTGGCCAGGACATTTGGAGGGCACCAGGTTGGGGGAGGCTGGTGCAGGATGAATGCAGGGAAGGGGGCTGGGATGGAGAGTGAGACCCTCCCCCCCTGCCCCTTCAGAAGGAGGGCTGACTCAAGGTAATCTTTGGAGAGAGAAGTTCTCTTGCCCAGGGAACTGGCCCACTCTCTTCCCCACCACAAAGCTAAATGCCCTGAAATATCTTATTAAAGTTTTTCTAGCAACAGCTTCTTTGGATCAGATTCCATATTTTAGGATTGGGATGACAATCAGTTCCCAAGAGCTTGGCTGCTGGATCAGGCCAAAGGGGACTCATCAAGTCCATCAACCTGGTCTCACAGTGGCCAACCAGATGCCCCATTAGGGAAGCTCTCAAGGGGGACAGGGGGGAGGGGAAGAAGACTCTACACCCTTCCCTTTGGGATTCCCTGCAAGTGATATTCAGAGGCAGATTTAAAAGGAATAAAGCGGAGAGCTGTGGATCTCAGAGAAGAAGAAGCATCTGAGATAAAGCCATACCTGGAGCCAGCAGCATCAAGAAGAGGAAGGTGAGAGAGAGGATGCAGAAGATCTTCATGGCTGGAGGTTGGTGGGAATCCTGGAGATGCCTGAAGCCAAGTGGAAGAGCAGTTGACTGGGGAAGGAGAGGTCACCCTACTTATAGGTGGATGGAGGCCTGATGAAACCTTGTGGGAAGCCAAATGTCTTTTACAGCATAGATGTCACAATCCCTGCGGGACAGAAGAAGATGAGAATTGCCGTCTGGATTTGAGTAATGCTCTTGTGCAAAACCACATGTGGAAGAAGGACCACAAACCAGGCTAGTGTCACTGACTGAGAAAGAGAAGCACAGGGAATTGTTTCTGAAACTATGCCACTGGAGAATTAATTTCCCAGCTATGCATTGAGTTTACCATGACGTTAATAGAGGAAAAGCAGGTTCTTGGGGGGAGGAGAGGGCTACCAGGGCTCCTGGCCCCCAGGGCTCTGTTTTCCCTCCACTGCTGGAGCCTGAAGGTCTCTGAACTCCAGTTGCTCACAATCACAAGCGAGGGCATGGCTGTTTCTCAAATGTGTGTTTCTGGTAGCCTTCTTGTTACCTACCATTCCCAACAATGGTTGACTCTTGCAGGCTGCTGGTTTTGCAGAGTTAAGGTTTCTTCAGATAATGCATTTTAAAAAGATCCATCTCTGCACACAGTTAAAGAATGGAGTTTGCTCCTACCAGAGATAGCGCCACCAAATTAGATGGTTCTGAAAGGCTCTTCTTTGTGGGTTATCAATGGCTACTGGTACCCCGCTGTATGGGTTTGGGTACCCGTTATGTGACTGGAGAACCGCCTTGGAAACTTCAAAGAGTCAATTTGGAAGGATGATTCTGTTCCGTTTCACGTACTGTTGTGGAAAGTGCAAGTTAGCTGGTCAGACCTTTCATTTCCAGCTGAATTTAATGTCTCCCATTTCCCTGCCAAAAACTCAAAAAGGACCCCACTGGCAAGCAATCCATTGAAGAATGACTGTGATTTCTTAGCATCCTTTTGAGGTCATGCCTTTCCTTTTCCATATTTGGAGAACAAATAGTGGGGAAATTGAAAGGCATATCTTCTCAGAGATTCTTACAGTTTGCTTCAACTTTGCATTTCAACGTTTGATGAGGGCCAGAAAAGGGGCTTATTTATAAATAAATTAATATCCATATGTCATTCTTTTATCCCCATTTTTGGTTTATTTTGGATGCTAAAAGTTCTTTGCTATTGCCCCCTCATGAGGGTTGAAGCAATGATTCCTCAACATCAACTTCGTTGGAGTGGTCATGTGGTTTAGATGCCTGATTATCGTCTTCCAAACAATTGCTCCATTCCCAACTTCAGAATGGAAAGTGAAAAGCTGGTGGACAACAAAAGAAGTCTCCACTGTGACAGAGAGCGAGAACGCCAGTCTGGAAGTCCTTGTTGGGATGGGGACCAAAGGGGGAAGATGGGAGATCTGGACACAGGTCACATCACAGGCTTCACCAACCTGGTGCCCTCCAGATGTTTGGGGCTACTACTCCCATCGCCTCATGCAGGACCATGTGAGGCTGAGGCTGGTGGGAATTTTTGCAGTACTATGCCGCTTGCTTGTGAAAACAGCCTCCCATTGGTTTACAAAAGAGAGTGTGAGCTTGTGGGAGAGAGCAAGGGGTGCTGGACTAGACAGGCCTTCGGGCTGGTCCGTTTCAGGGATCCTCTCGTGCTAAGTCCTTCAGATCCACATCTCATACCATCATTTCCGCCTGGGCTTTCTCACCACCATCTGCAACTCAATGGCTTGTCTCCAACTTCACAAATTGAATCCTGATTCCTCTCCTCTCCCTGGACAGTGGTGAGGAACCCATCTCTGCCCCAGGAACCACCAAAATCTGATCTGGAGAGTCATTCCAATCTTTAGAGCAGATTTTGAGGTGCCTGGGGGGAGTCTTCAGGGGAGAGGAGGAAATGTCCTATACCAAGCAGAAATCTCTTGCCTCAACAGGACAGCAGCCTTGGAAATAACCCAATCATTCCAGCACCTAACTGTGCCATTGCCCTCAATCAGACTCCACATCCATTTTTCCAAAGAAAGGGCAAGTTAAACCCTCCTTTTCCGAATGGTCTGAATGTGTGTGTTGTGCTGTTTGCATTTACTCGTAGTGCTGAATCAACATTTTGTTTTGATATTCTTGGCAATGGCAGGCATTGGAATGAAATTGTGTGCACTGTTGTGAATTTATGTGTCCGTGGGAGAGAGATGGGGGCTCAAAAGTGAGGATCACACTCTCATATTATTCTGGGGGAGGAGTATTAGTGCCAGTCGTGACCTGTTGGTGTGTGCTGTGTCCTGTCCTGTGAAACATACAGGGCCCCTGCTCATCTTCTGCAACCTACACAGACATGGGATGTCTTCGGCATCCTTTCCCAAGAGGCTGAAGTGCAAGAAGCAGCAGGCAAGGTGGGGGAGCCTGTGGTCTCACCGCTGAGTTGTGTTTCCTCACCATGTCTGGCTCCAAGTCAGACAAATATTGCTCCATGATCATTAAATGTTCAAAGGCAGCAAAGGTGTGTGAAGTAACAGGCAGATGCTTCCGTGAAACACAGTGGAATTGGGAATTGGCCCAGATCAGAAGGAGGTTGGGGGGGGGGGAGAGGTTGGTGAGAGTGGATAACAGCAATGCCAGGTCAAAATGGAGCAAAATGGCATTTATTATAGAATCCTGGAATTGGAGAGTTGGAAGGGACCCTAGGAGTCATCTAGTCCCAACCTAAGAATCCCTGACAGGTGGCCATTGAATCTCTGCTTGAAACCCTCCACTGAAGAAGAGTCCACCACCTTCTTTTTGTAAAAAAATATTTATTAGGTTTACCAACTAATTTTGACATAATCGCTGCTGGCAAAATATTAACAATATAAATTCCCAATTAACCTCTTCCCCACGACTTCCCCCAACTTCCCCTTCTGGTTTATAACACATTCATTTCTTCTGCTTTTCATCTAAACCCTAATGTAATAAAATTAACAATATACATTATAATTATCTTCTTAATATTTTAACCACATATTCATGTTTTCTATTCATATTTTGTTGGTTGTAAGTGTTTAGTTAAACCCTGCAAGTGATTCCATTTCCTTACGTTGTTTTAAAAAAGCCCTGCGTGCTCACTGGAAGGACAGATCGTGAAGCTGAGGCTCCAATACTTTGGCCACCTCATGAGAAGAGAAGAATCCTTGGAAAAGACCCTGATGTTGGGAAAGATGGAGGGCACTAGGAGAAGGGGACGACAGAGGACGAGATGGTTGGACAGTGTTCTCGAAGCTACGAACATGAGTTTGACCAAACTGCGGGAGGCAGTGCAAGACAAGAGTGCCTGGCGTGCTATGGTCCATGGGGTCACGAAGGGTCGGACACAACTAAACGACTAAACAACATATAAGGGCTTGCACACATGATCTGAGTCTTCCCCCACCCTGTGTGTGTGTGGGGACTACCCTGTTGCAACAGCTTTTTAATAAAGACCCGCTTAACTAACTGCCTTGCTTTCCATTGGAACTCTGGTCTGGTCTATGTTACTTTTGCGCCAGCAGGGGTTTCAAATATCATCTTGCCGGGGTTCAGGATTCCACCCAGAATCGGACCCTTTATCTAGAGAATTCTCTTAAATTCTTACAACAGCGAAATAGCATTCCTCGCAGTCTAGGAGAGATCTCAAAATGTTTTATTGGCAGTTGTGTTGGACTGCACTTGGTGTCCCCTCTTTGTCCATGTGGGGGTTCTCAGAGTCCCCTCTTTCTCCGTGTGTGTGCGTGTAGGGGGTTGTTCTCATTTTCTTACAAGAGTTTAAAGGCAAGTGGACTAAGCGTCTTTGATGAAGCCCTTGGACTTGGAGAGGGAAGGCGGGGAGCCCTGCCTCTTGGGGGGCTTGCTGGGTTTTCCTCGCACCTTCGCCCAGATGTTCTTAATGCAGAGAAGCAGCCGCTTTAGGATGTTGGGGTGCTTCTTGGGGGGCACAGCAAGCACTGTGCTGCGGGCCGGCATTCGGAGTTCTGGCTCGGGCTTTATTTTTGGTTGTGGGGTGGGTTTTGGGACCCTCCTGCCGTGGCTTTTAGGCCTCAGGTCCAGCCTCTCTGCCGAGTGCTGCCTGGGCAGGCGAACGGCCTTCTCTGGGTCCCGAGGCTGGGGGGCAGCTGCCTTGGTCTTCCGCCGCTTGCTCTTGCTCCTTTCTAACTTGGAGGGCAGCCCCTCTTTGCCTGGGCGCGTCCGGGAGGCGTTCGGCTTGCACACCAGCCCCCACTCATTGGCCTCGGACCGCTTGATCTTCAGCAAGAAGCCCAGGCCCATGTGGACCTCACCTTCCCGCATGCTCAGCCGGGGGTAGACCACGAGGGAAGGGCTGTACCGCGTGGGTGGGTGGGGGCAGTAGGGGGTACAACGGCCACACAGCAGGCAGACGGGGTACTCCACGCATGGCCGGCCGCGCCCCTTCTCCAGCCCCTTGGCCAGGGCCCGGTACAGGTCCTGCATGGCTTGGTCCTGGTCCAGCGACTCCACCAGCGTGTGGGCCAGGCACGGGGTCTTGCTGGGCTGGCACACCTCCTGCTGCAGCTTGGCTGGGCCCAGGGCCAAGCAGGGCATCTCCAGCTGCGCCTGGCACATGAATAACGGGTCCAGGACTGGCGGGCGGGTGGCGCTCATCGCATCGCGGATTGCCAGCTGCCTCGGGGCTTCGGGCGCAGTGGTGTCGGCCCAGCTCAGGCGTCGCACCTTGCGGTCCACGGTGGCGCTGATCTCGATCTCCAGGGGCTTGGCCTTTGGGCTAGCGGGTCTGGCTTTTGGGCTAGCAGGTCTGGCCTTTGGGCTAGCGGGTCTGGCCTTTGGGCTAGCGGGTCTGGCCTTTGGGCTAGCGGGTCTGGCCTTTGGGCTAGTGGGTCTGCCCTTTGGTCTGGCAACTCTGGCCTCCTTGGGGTTGCTGTGGGGCCTCTGACTGCCCCCACCATCCCTCTCCTTTTCCTTGGGGGTGCCGGGTCTGCTCAGCTCCTTGGCCAGGGGGCTTTTGCCAGGGCCAAGGAGGCCAAGGAGGGTCTCCAGGGTATCCAGGCTTTCTTTGGTGGCCTCGCTGCCCAGCTCAGCCGTGGCCAGGCCCCGGGGGCTTTTGCCAGGGCCAAGGAGGCCAAGGAGGGTCTCCAGGTCCTCTTTGGTGGCCTCACTGCCCAGCTCGGCCGTGGCCGGGCCCTGGGGGCTTTTGCCAGGGCCAAAGAGGCCAAGGAGGGTCTCCAGGGTCTCCAGGTCTTCTTTGGTGGCCTCGCTGCCCAGCTCGGCCGTGGCCAGGCCCCGGAGGCTGCTGTGACTCACAGTCTTGAGGATGGAAGGAGTGAGCAGCTCCTCCCGGGGCGGTGTGGGGGGCCTGGGGCACGGGCTGCGCACGTGGAGGGTCTTGGGCGGGCTCTGGCGGCCTGCCGGGTGGGGCCGAGGGGGCGTGTGGCTGCGCAACCTCTGAGCTGTGGTTAGCTGCGGGCTGGCGGCCCATGGAGGGACCCCGCCCTTGGGAGCTTCGACGCTGACCAAACAGGCCCTGCCTTTGGGGCTGGGGTCCCGGTGAGAGAGCGTTGCCAGCACCGCGTCTTCTTCCTTCCTGGGGTGGCGCTGCTTGGTGTGGACGTGCCAGTTGAGCAGCTCCTGGGACTTGTAGTCCAGGAAGCTGATCCTGTTGGGTGGTTTCGGTGGGTGGGGTGGGCCGCTGGGGGGTTTGCTCGTGGGGTGCCAGGGAGGGGGTGTGCTGATGCGCCTGGCGGTGGAGTCTGAGCAAGGCCTGGGGCTCCCCCGTTGCCCCTGCAGCCGCTTCTGGCACAGGCTAGAGTCCTGCTTGGGGCAGGGGTGGGGCTGATGGTGCGGTTGGTGGTGGGGCTGGTGGGAAACCACCCTGGGGGGTTTGGGGAGACGAGCTGCTGCTGCTGCTGCTTTGTGCTGGGAGGCAGGAGCCAGGGAGGGGGGCACGGCTGACCAGCTGTAGCAGGTGGTGTCAGCTTCCACCTCTTCCTCTTCTACATCTCCTCCTCCTCCTCCTGAGGAATGGCTCCAGCTCCGGATGGAGGTGACGGACGCCATGGAGACATTGGATGGAGTCCGCGAGATCCTAGAGGGGGGGGGGTCGGGTGGGAGAGGCAGAAAGGCAAAGGAAGGTGGTCAGAACAGGCCTTCTTTCACTTTTGTCTTGTTTGTCACCAGCAAGAGAATGTTATAAGAATGTTAAGGTCTCAAATCTAGAATCAATAAATGCACACCTATCTAAATAAATGCACACCTATCTAATTATATGACCCATGTGTCTGAAATAGTATGGGAGAGCAATCCTGAAGCCATTTTGACCTTATCTGGTATCTGAAGAAGTGTGCATGCACACGAAAGCTCATACCTATGACAAACTTAAAGGTAAAGGTAAAGGGACCCCTGACCATTAGGTCCAGTCGTGACCGACTCTGGGGTTGCGCGCTCATCTCGCATTATTGGCCGAGGGAGCCGGCGTACAGCTTCCAGGTCATGTGGCCAGCATGACAAAGCCGCTTCTGGCAAACCAGAGCAGCACATGGAACGCCGTTTACCTTCCCGCTGTAGCGGTTCCTATTTATCTACTTGCATTTTTGACGTGCTTTTGAACTGCTAGGTTGGCAGGAGCTGGGACCTAGCAACGGGAGCTCACCCCGTCACAGGGATTCGAACCGCCGACCTTCTGATCAGCAAGCCCTAGGCTCAGTGGTTTAACCACAGCGCCACCTGGGTCCCCTAACTTAGTTGGTCTCTAAGGTGCTACTGGAAGGATTTTTTAATTTTTATTTTATATGATTCATGCTGTTCCATTATGTCATTGATATTTACTCTTTGTAAGCTGCTTTGAGATGCACCTGAATAAAAAGTGCCATAGAAATACAGTGTATCAAATCAAATCAATAGAATCAAACTCCTCCGAATATTCACTTTACAGATACTAAAGATTGAGGTTGAATCCTGACAAGACAGAAGTACTGTTTTTGAGGGACAGGAGGCGGGCAGGTGTGGAAGCCAGGGAGGTCCTGAATGGGGTAACTGCCCCTGAAGGACCAGGTGTGCAGCCTGGGAGTCACTTTGGACTCACAGCTGTCCATGGAGGCGCAGGTTAATTCTGTATCCAGGGCAGCTGTCTATCAGCTCTATCTGGTACGCAGGATAAGACCCTCCCTGCCCGCAGACTGTCTTGCCAGAGTGCTGCATGCTCTAGTTATCTCCCGCTTGGACTATTGCAATGCGCTCTATGTGGGGCTACATTTGAAGGTGATCTGGAAACTACAACTAATCCAGAATGCAGCAGCTAGACTGGTGACTGCAACAGTTAGTAATGTTATGTATGCTCCTCATTTGCAGGATAATCTCCTAAGTGTTTCTCAGTTAGACGCTCTAGGATTTAAAGTGGTGTTTGAAAACTCTCGGTGCGAAATTCTTCGAGATAACAAACTCATTATTTATGCCAAGTGTGTTGATGGTTTATATGTATTGCCTTTTGATACAGGTGCAGCTGCTAAAGCAACTAGAGAAACTGAAAAGGCATGCTGTAACATATCAGTAGATAAGAATGAGAAAATGCATAACCACTGTATTCATGATTATCACTGTTTGTTTGGTCATTTGCATTTCCAAGCAGTGGCAAAAATGCAAAATATGGTTGAGGGCATGAAAGTCCAAAAGTGTCCTTACCACATGAAACGTGTCTCTTGTGCAGAGAATAAGATTAGACAAGCTCCCAAAGGTACAAAGTCTGGGAGGGAAGTAAAAAAACCTTTTGAGATGGTGCATGCAGATTTGGTTGGGCCTCTAGCGCTCTCTAGAGGCAACTCACGTTACTTCATGGTTCTGATTGATTCTTATTCCAAATATGTTTGGGTTTATGTACTGCAGAAAAAGTCTGAAGCCTTTTTTAAGATTCAAACAGTTTTGTGCATGGCTAAAAAATGTGCACAATGAGCAGGTGCGTCACTTTTACAGTGACAAAGGTGGGGAATTTTGTTCAGAGCAATTTGAGAGCTTTCTTGCTGAACAGGGTATAGAGCACATGACTGCCACACCCAGATCTCCATGGATGAATGGTTTGTGTGAAAGAGTATTAAAACTCTGTTGCATGATTCAGGCCTACCCAATCCCTTTTGGGGGGAAGCTTTATCATGCTTTACTTATGTTTATAATAGGAGATAATTAATAGGAGATAAATAATAATAATAATAATAATAATAATAATAATAATAATAAAATAACAACAACAACAACTGTGGTTGTTGTTATTTCAAAGAATAGTCCTAATGCAAGGAATTGTAGAGTTGGAAGAGACCCTAAGACACCCCAAGAGTCGTCTAATCCAACCTCCTGCAATGCAGGACAGCTGGCCATCCAACCTCTGCTTAAACCTCCAGCTCCCAAGGGAGTCTCTTCCATTGTCAAGCAACTCTCATTGTCGGATGCCAACTCTTGTCAGCCCCAGCCAACATAGGTGGCAACACCCTGGGGCCCCCACCCTGGGGCACCCACAAATTTCAGTGCCAGGGCCATGCACACTGCCTGGCGCCCACGGCACCAGGCACCCACGGTCACGGGGCCAAGCTGGCACTCCTGCCAGCCAGCATGGGCCGTGGTCAGGGACCATGGGTGGGTGGGTGTGTACGCGCACATGTGCACAAAGGCTGCTCTGTGCCAAGGAACCTCGGACCTGCAAGCCCCTCAGACAGCAAGCGCATGGCGGTTTCTAGGAGTGACTTACGTGCTGCTGATGCGTTTCATTTGCCAAGCGAGATACTGGATGTTCTTGTCCAAGGTGTGCAGAGTGCGATACAAGCACAGGGTCTCGCATGACCTAAGAAAAAGCAGAGAAGCAGGGCAGCATAAGAACATTATAAGAGTCTGCTGGATCAGGCCAGTGGTCCGTCTAGATCAGTGTTCCTCAACCTTGGGCCGCCAGCTGTTTTGGAACTACAACTCCCATCATCCCCGGCCACTGGTCCTGCTAGCTAAGGATGATGGGAGTTGTAGTCCCAAAACAGTTGGAGGCCCAAGGTTGAGGAACACTGGTCTAGATGACTCTCAGTGTGTACAATTCTATGACCTTTGGAGAACTGGGACAGATGATGCTGCCAGTCTGATTTTTCACGGAATCACAGAATTGTAGAATTGAAAGGGTCCCCCCCAGGGTCATCTAGTCCAACCCCCTGCACTGCAGGAATCAAGACTCACCTCCATTCTGCCGGGTCCTCGGTCTGATTCTGGAGACAAAGAAGAACCTGTCGGAGAACAGCAAGGCAAAAAGAACAGAGCTGAAGGCAAAGCAGGGCGATGGCAACAGAGGCGGTGGGGAGGGAGGCGAACGGGACTGAATCCCTGTCATAGGCTGCAGGGCCTGTTCAAGGCTTTCTGCCGCCTGAAGCAAAGGGCAAGGAGATGCCTGGATCTTATTTCAACATCCTCCCTTACACCCCAAGGACAGTGGCTTGGTTTAGTGGGTACCGGGCAGGTCACATGTCACGCCCTAATTGCCATCTATGGCCGCTGCTTCACCCTGACTCATGCTAGTCTTGATATGTTTCAGGTTCCCCCCAGGTTTTTTCGAAGAAGCGCCTGATGGATCACCGTGCCCAGGATCCTGCTCTCACAGGGGCCAGCCAGATCCCTCTATGGGAAACCCGTAAGCAGGATCTGAGCCCAAGAGCACCCTTGCCTCCCGTGGATCCCAGCAACTTGAACTCACAAGCCTTCCTGCCTCTGAATGTGAAGGCAGAGCAGAGCCATTGTGGCTGGGAGCCAGCCATAGCCTTCTCCTCCTTGGCACCCCTGGTCCACCACCTCCCGAGGGAGCTAAGCATGTTTAGCCAGGAAAACTCAACTGTTGTTTTAGTCATATTATCTATGAAGAAAGGTTTTAGCGTTTGGGACTTTTTAAAGAAAAGGCACATAAGAGGTGGCAGAATAGTTTTTAAAATTATGCATGGCATGAAGAAAGCAGAGGGAGAATCATAGAATCTTGGAGTTGGAAGCTCAACATCAAAAAAACCAAGATCATGGCCACTGGTCCCATCACCTCCTGGCAAATAGAAGGGGAAGAAATGGAGGCAGTGAGAGATTTTACTTTCTTGGGCTCCTTGATCACTGCAGATGGTGACAGCAGTCACGAAATTAAAAGACGCCTGCTTCTTGGGAGGAAAGCAATGACAAACCTAGACAGCATCTTAAAAAGCAGAGACATCACCTTGCCGACAAAGGTCCGTATAGTTAAAGCTATGGTTTTCCCAGTAGTGATGTATGGAAGTGAGAGCTGGACCATAAAGAAGGCTGATCGCCGAAGAATTGATGCTTTTGAATTATGGTGCTGGAGGAGACTCTTGAGAGTCCCATGGACTGCAAGAAGATCAAACCTATCCATTCTGAAGGAAATCAGCCCTGAGTGCTCAATGGAAGGACAGATCGTGAAGCTGAGGCTCCAATACTTTGGCCACCTCATGAGAAGAGAAGACTCCCTGGAAAAAACCCTGGTGTTGGGAAAGATGGAGGGCGCTAGAAGGGGACGACAGAGGATGAGATGGTTGGACAGTGTTCTCGAAGCTACCAACATGAATCTGACTAAACTGTGGGAAGCAGTGGAAGACAGGAGTGCCTGGCATGCTCTGGTCCATGGGGTCACGAAGAGTCGGACACGACTAAACAACAACAACAACAGAGTTGGAAGAGACCCAAGGGTCATCTCTTCTAACCCCCTGCAATGCAGGAATCTCAGCTAAAGCATCCATGACAGATGGCCATCCAAGCTCTGCTTAAAAACCACCAAGGAAAGAGAGGCCACCACCTCCCGAGGGAGACCGTTCCACTGTCAAACAGCTCTTGCCATCAGAAAGTTTTTCCAAATGTTTCATCAGAATCTCCTTTCTTGGAACTTGAATTCTTTCCCTCTCTCACAATGCTAGAACTCGTGGACACTCAACAATGCTGAATGTTGGCTGCGGCTTACTTACACATAATATTTTGACAGCAAACAGCAACAAAAGGACCATCACCACCACCAGCAGCATGTTGTTGGGGGGAGGCAGCTGCTCTGACTGGACTCCAGGCACAGGGCCCTGTTATCTCCAGAGGTGACACTTGCATCACAAATGTCCGCTGTAGCCCACCCTGATTGGCTAAGGGCCTCTCTGTGATCAGTCAGCCAGCAGCAGGATGGGTGGCATTCATCCAGCCCTCTGGGCTGGGCTGGGCTGAGAGGCAACTGCCCCCTGACCCTGAGAATGAGGTTTCGATTCTGAAGTGAGAGGACCTGAAGCTCAAGCCGAAACAAAATAAAAAAATAGCACCTTTGTTGTTGTTTAGTCATTTAGTCATGTCCGACTCTTCATGACCCCATGGACCAGAGCACGCCAGGCACTCCTGTCTTGCACTGCCTCCCGCAGTTTGGTCAAACTCATGTTCGTAGCTTCGAGAACACTGTCCAACCATCTCGTCCTCTGTCGTCCCCTTCTCCTTGTGCCCTCCATCTTTCCCAACATCAGGGTCTTTTCCAGGGAGTCTTCTCTTCTCATGAGGTGGCCAAGGTATTGGAGCCTCATCTTCATGATCTGTCCTTCCAGTGAGCGCTCAGGGCTGATTTCCTTCAGAATGGATGGAATGGATGGATCAATGCCTTGTCGTGGCGAAGGGGCTTGAATAACTCAGAGAAGCTATGAGCTATGCCATGCAGGGCCACCCAAGATGGACAGGTCATAGTGGAGAGTTTTGACTGAACGTGATCCACCTGGAGAAGGAACTGGCAAGCCACTCCAGTATCCCTGCCAAGAAAACTCCATGGACAAAGACAACAGTAGCACCTTAGAGACCTACTAAGTTTGTTATTGGTATGAGCTTTCGTGTGCATGCACACTTGTGTAGCAATGCCCTCCGATCAGTGTAATAATAATGACACGTGACACAGAATTTAAAGGTTAAATTGGGTGGTTCAGGCCACAACTTTATTAAATATGCATGTTGAGCGGAATTGGCTTAGGCGTTGGAACCTATCAGACTAAAACCGACTCCAACCCGTGTGTTGAAGTCCGTGAGAAGTTAACCACCAGTAAGGAACCCGGCGATGCCGATCAACCGGAACTCCTTCTGTGGCCACCGAACGGGGCGTGCCTTACGGCCCTGGCTACTCCCGGCTCTGGACCAAGCCTCGCCCCCGGAATCCTTTAACGGAATTACTTCTCCAAATTTGGGCAGGTGATGACGCAATCTGCCCCTCCTCCATCCTATTGTTATGCAAATTTCCAACGCCTAACCGCCTAACCTAAGTTGTGACGACATGCTACGAGGTAGGCGAAAAACCCATCATGGCTAGCCCAGTATGGGAAAAGTCCTACCCGGTCCACTGACTAACCAGGCAACCGACCAGGTCCGCAGCAGCGCCCCCTATTCTCTTATTAAGGGGCGGGTGGGCGGGTGCTTCTGTTCGCTCCGGCGAACTGGGGATAAAGAGAACGAGCTCCGGCAGCGCGGTGGGGTTTAAACGCTGCGGCCCCGCCCCCCATCCCTATTGGACAGGGGCGCGGGTGACGCAGGCGGGATCTTCCATTGCGCAGGGGCTGACACTGCAGCCCCCACGCAATGGGCTCGTCGGGCTGCCCACAACTCCACCTCCGGCAAAGGCACGGAAGTGGTTTTCTTCAGGTACAAATATCCAGCATGCTTGTTGTGGATATTGCAGACCCTCTTCCCCACATAGACAGAAGCCATCCCAGTTTCTGATTTGAACCTGGAATGTCCTGCTTTTCCTTAGGACGTTCCTATTTTCACCGGAGAAATGTGGGAGGGTATGACATTGAAGGTGACCTGGAAACTACTCCCTGGTCCTGAATGGGGTAACTGTGCCCACAAAGGACCAGGTGCTTAGCCTGGGAGTCATTTTAGATTCACAGTTGTCCATGGAGGCGCAGGTCAATTCTGTGTCCAGGGCAGCTGTCTACCAGCTCCATCTGTCCACCAGCTCCATTTATATAAATAAATAAAATGGCATCACTGCCTGATTGTAAAATCAAACAAACCTCACAATAGCATACAAAAATAAAAAAGTAAACAACTATTTAAAGCATTCAAAAAGAATTAAAAATCAGTGATAAACTAAAAACAGATTAAAACACACATCCACATTCTACGTATGTGGGTAGGCAGGTCTATAAAGAAATATGTTTTTAGTAGGTGGCAACAAAAGTCCAGCAGAAGCACTTGCCTGATGTCAATAGGCAGGGAGTTCCGAAGTGTTAAGTACTTCCCTATGAAAATAGCAATTTATTACAAATGCAGAATGGGTATCACGTGGCATCTGTAACAGAGCCGGTTCCACATGAATGGCAGTGATGTATAAGATTATGAATAGTGTGGAGGAAATATAGTATTATGAGACAGCGAGAAAATGCCTCAGAGGCCAGAGGGGCCATCTAGCAATGGAGGAGACATGCTCAGGAGGTGATGGCGATTCCTTCACTGGGAATATTTAAGCAGAGATTTGACCGTATCTGTCAAGGGTGCTGTACAGTGGAACCTCGGTTTATGAACACCTCGGTTTACGAATTTTCGGTTTACGAACGCCACAGACCCAGCTGGAACGGATTAATCCACTTTCCATTACTTTCAATGGGAAAGTTCGCTTCAGTTTATGAACGCTTCAGTTTAAGTACTCCGCGGACCATCTGGAACAGATTATCTGAAGAAGTGTGCATGCACATGAAAGCTCATACCTATGACAAACTTAGTTGGTCTCTATGGTGCTACTAAGGTCCTGCCAACCTAGCAGTTCGAAAGCACGTCAAAATGCAAGTAGATAAATAGGAACCGCTACAGCGGGAAGGTAAGCGGCGTTTCCATGTGCTGCTCTGGTTCTCCAGAAGCAGCTTTGTCATGCTGGCCACATGACCTGGAAGCTATACGCCAGCTCCCTCGGCCAATAATGTGAGATGAGCGCGCAACCCCAGAGTCGGTCACGACTGGACCTAATGGTCAGGGGTCCCTTTACCCTTTACCTTTAAGGTGCTACTGGAAGGCTTTTTTATTTTTATTTTGACTGCGTCAGACCAACACGGCTACCTACCTGTAACTGGAACAGATTAATCCACTTTCCATTACTTTCAATGGGAAAGTTCGCTTCAGTTTATGAACGCTTCAGTTTAAGTACTCCGCGGACCGTCTGGAACAGATTATCTGAAGAAGTGTGCATGCACATGAAAGCTCATACCTATGACAAACTTAGTTGGTCTCTAAGGTGCTACTAAGGTCCTGCCAACCTAGCAGTTCGAAAGCACGTCAAAATGCAAGTAGATAAATAGGAACCGCTACAGCGGGAAGGTAAACGGCGTTTCCATGTGCTGCTCTGGTTCTCCAGAAGCAGCTTTGTCATGCTGGCCACATGACCTGGAAGCTATACGCCAGCTCCCTCGGCCAATAATGCGAGATGAGCGCGCAACTCCAGAGTCAGTCACGACTGGACCTAATGGTCAGGGGTCCCTTTACCCTTTACCTTTAAGGTGCGACTGGAAGGATTTTTTATTTTTATTTTGACTGCGTCAGACCAACACGGCTACCTACCTGTAACTGGAACAGATTAATTCACTTTCCATTACTTTCAATGGGAAAGTTTGCTTCAGTTTATGAATGCTTCAGTTTATGAACAGACTTCCGGAACCAAATGTGTTCATAAACCGAGGTACCACTGTACAGTAGTTCCATCCTGAGCAAGGAGGGTGGACAGGATCTTCCAAAATCCCTTAGGGCATTGTTTTTTTATCTTGCTGTTATGTACTGAGCTGAATCCTAGAACAATAGTAGACAGAATGCAGCAGTCTGATTGGTCCGCAGGAGCCACCCAATCCAGCTCCAGGTGGAAGTGAATCTGCAACCTGATTGGCCTGCAGGTGCGGCCCTGAAGTAGCCAATCACGCAAGGCCCATTGTGAATAATGTATATAAGCGGACGTTTTGGGGAAAGAGCCATTCTTCTTTTGCTACTGCAAGCTGAATAAAGAGCATGACTCTGAGTATATTTCAGGGGGCCACGTCAAACTCGTGCACGTCTTTGACAAACAAAGCAACATTTTCAGCTGAGGAAGCCCTTCAGAGCGACAGAATAACACCCCTTTGAGCGTATTTTGAAATGTGCCATTTTCCATACAGGACTTGTCAAGAGCAACAGGCAGGGCACCCAGGGAACTGTGGCGCCGGTCCTAGCTGACCTGAACAATTTTGCAACCCGTGACGCCAAACATCACCTGCCTGCCATGTTTTGTGGCCTGTCAGATATATCACAGTGCCCTAAAGTTGGCAGCCCAAACCCAGAAGGGTTTTTGAGACCCTCCCGGTGTGCCATCATGTGCGCCTGGTGAGCTGTGTTCAGATTTCTGCATCCCGTTGTGCCACACTTGTCATATCCTTCCCTCTTTCTCTGATGATCAGGGTGCGAGTGCCATTGCACGATTTCCTCGTATTTCCTGATACAGGAGTCAAGCTTTGGGCAGGACCAGGGTCTTGGCAATCTGCTTCACACTGCCTGGATTTGTTTTGCATGACGGAAAGTATATATTTAGTGGGTGAAAAGGCTAAGGGGAGTCAATAAAAACGACTTAGTGATAACTGAGCGGGCTCAATGGCAGCAGAATGCAGACTGACCATGGGGGGGGGCAAAATTAAGGGAGAGAGTGGAAGAATGGAGTGTCCTCAAGAAGGAATGGCTGAATGACTAGAATCAATGAAGACGTGCAGCAACTTTTTGTTGCAGTTCCCACTACTGTATTATTATTTGTTTATTAAGATATCTCAACTAAAATCCTCCCGGGTGGCTTCCTAAAGACACCAAAACAATGCAAATCAACAGAGACAATTGTTATTTTTAACAAAACCTCACTAGGACGAGCTATTTCCATTTTTTAAAAATGCGAGAAGGTCACCTTGGCATGATACAAAGTCAGCAGGAAAGGGGAAAACAAACATTTTAAACACTTTAAAGCAGTTTTAAATGCTCTCAGATTGCTTTTGATTGTTTTAGATGGTTGTCAGTGAAGAGAGCAATGATGAGCCTTACGAATGAGCTGTTTGACCCAGGCCACATAAACACCACACAGTGCTAGCCAGAGTAGAGAAGGGTAGATCTGTTTATTCCTAGTCTGGGTCAATGTCACATGTGCTCATTCATATGTCCAGTCCATCCCATTTCCACATTAATCGGTAAGATATATGTTTAAAATGTCTTCTGGTTACAGGTAGGTAGCCGTGTTGGTCTGGATCGAAGTAAAATAAAAAAAATTCCTTCAGTAGCACCTTAAAGACCAACTAAGTTTTTATTTTGGTATGAGCTTTCGTGTGCATGCACACTTCTTCAGATACAGTGAAATGGAAGTTTCCAGGCACTTATGTAGAGAAGGGGTGGGGAGGGGTGGGGATGGGGAGGGGGGATCACTCAGAAGGGTGGTGGAAGTGGGTGATTGACTGACTGATAGCTGTTGATGACCGGAAACGACTGCAAATGGTTTTGCATGAAAAAGCAAGGGTTGAGATGGCTGAAGATCGCTTATCATGTATAATGAGATAAGAATCCGATATCTCTGTTCAAACCAGGTCCCTCCATGGTTTTGAGCTTGGTGATAAGTTGCAATTCAGCAACTTCTCTTTCCAGTCTATTTCTGAAATTCTTTTGTAGTAAGACAGCTACTTTGAGATCTTGTATAGAATGTCCTGGGAGATTGAAGTGTTCTCCTACTGGTTTTTCTGTCTTCTGGTTCCTGATGTCAGATTTATGTCCATTTATCCTTTGGCGTAGGGTTTGGCCTGTTTGTCCAATATAGAGAGCTGAAGGGCACTGTTGGCATTTGATGGCATACACAATGTTAGAAGATGAGCAATTAAATAGTCCTGAGATGGTATGTTGGATGTTGTTGGGGCCAGTAATGGTGTTGTCTGGGTGTATGTGGCAGCAAAGTTGGCATCTGGGTTTATTGCAGGCTCTGGTACCAGTGTCCATGTTAAGTCTGGTGGTTGTATTATTGTGGGTGAGGAGTTGTTTAAGATTGGGTGGCTGTCTGTAGGCAATGAAAGGTCTTCCTCCCAGAGCTTGAGAAAGGGAGCTGTCATTGTCCAGGAGAGGCTGTAGATCTCAAGTTAAAACAGTACAACGCATCATCAGAGATCACCCATTTCCACCACCCTTCTGAGTGATCCCCCCTCCCCATCCCCACCCCTCCCCACCCCTTCTCTACATAAGTGCCTGGAAACTTCCATTTCACTGTATCTGAAGAAGTGTGCATGCACACGAAAGCTCATACCAAAATAAAAACTTAGTTGGTCTTTAAGGTGCTACTGAAGGAATTTTTTTTATTAAAATGTCTTCTGTCACACAGAAGATGAGGCAAGCTTGTTTTCTGCTGCTCCGGAAAGTAGAGCCCAAACCAATGTCTTCACTAGGGTGGGTCATAAAAAACTTTTTTTGGAAAATGTTTCCTCCCTTGATCTTATATCAGGCGTATGGTATAAACATAGTCAAATTTCAAATTTGGGACAAATCGGTTAATATTTAGACCCTGCTCCTACAGATTGAAATTTTGCCTCACTACGAGTGATGAAAGCATAGGAATTTGACTCATTTATTCTCAGTATGTTAAATTGTGAACTAATAAACATATATTTTAGATTTTATGTACAGCAATAATAGTTGCATACTATTATTTTATGCAATATTTATTTATTTAAGATAAAACATGTTGATAATTTACATGAAAAACCAATGGTTTTGAACAAATTATATGGAACAATTAAGCAAATGGTGTACTAAGCAAGTAAACATAAACAATAAACAATAAAACACCACTCATATTATGTGTTGCGTCAAAACATCACATTATACTTAATTACTTAGGTATAAACTGTACTAAATGCTTACAGGGCACCTGCTCATCTTCTGCAACCTACACAGACATGGGATGTCTTCAGCATCCTTTCCCAAGAGGCTGAAGTGCAAGATGCAGTAGGCAAGGTGGGGAGCCTGTGGTCTCTCCGCTGAGTTGTGTTTCCTCACCATGTCTGGCTCCAAGTCAGACAAATATTGCTCCATGATCATCGATGTCCACAGGCAGCAAAGGTGTGTGAAGTAACAGGCAGATGCTTCCGTGAAACACAGTGGAATTGGGAATTGGCCCAGATCAGAAGGAGGTGGGGGGGGGGGAGGTTGGTGAGAATGGGGAACAGCAATGCCAGGTCAAAATGGAGCAAAATGGCATTTCTCATAGAATCCTGGAAATGGAGAGTTGGAAGGGACCCTGAGAGTCATCTAGTCCAAGCTAATGAATGCCTGACAGGCCATCCAATCTCTGCTTAAAAACCTTCACTGAAGGAGAGCCCGCCCCCCCCCCTGTTTTTTATTTTGCTTTTTGCTTTTCTGTCATATCTTGTTGTCAACACATACGATGTTACAGCCATACATAAAATAAGAACAAGATAGCATAGATATAAATCATAAACATATGATAGTAATAATAACAGCGTGCTCTGGTCCATGGGGTCACGAAGAGTCGGACATGACTAAATGACTAAACAACAATAGCAATAACAATAACATATCTATATTCTACCAAGTCTATTTAAATCTCTGTGTCTTGATTCAAACTTCCCTCCCATTCATTTCAAGGTTTCCTATCTACTATCCTTCTAACTGCATTTTATTACTCTACTAAATTATGCTCACTACCTTACATAATCTCACGTCATAACATATACTGCTGATTATTTTGGCAGCCTGTTATGATTATTTTCTTCTTCTAATCTTTTTTCATATAATCCGTATATAATATCCAGTCCTCTTTCCATCTTCCCCCTTTGGTCCCCATCCCAACAGTGACTTCAAGACGGCCGTTCTCACTTTCTGCCATAGTTGACATTTCCCTGCTTCCTTTTCTTGGCTGGGAACTGGTGGAGGCTGTCTGGGACGGCCTTTGGGCTGTGCTCATCCTCCTCTCCAGGAATTGGTCTAATCCTCTCTTAAAATCACCCAGTTTTGTGAACATCACTACATCTTGGACAAGCCAGTGGGACTTTGTGACACTGGTCCTGAAAGCCTTGCATTGGCTTCCAGTGAACTACAGGGACCAATTTAAGGTGTTGGAAGGAGCAGGCTCAGAAGTGCCCCTAAATAAGCTTGCTTTAAGCAAAACACCTGGGGACCCCCCCACCCCCACCTGCCACTGGAAATATTTTCATTCCCATTTTCAAAATGCATTCCCTGCTTTTTCCTGTCCATAAAAGATTTGCTCAAAGGATAGAAGCAACACTGATCCAACCACAAAAATACAGGACAAACTGAAAACAGAAGCAAAAACAGGAGCATTGACAAATTCGGTCCATTTTGCTTTCTCACAGTGTCTCGTTTTCCAAGCTGCAGTTCCATTTCAGTTTGCTTTTAAGAGCAAAACAGTTCTTAAGAAAACTCAGCAGCATTTCTGTGTGGATTTCTCCTGATAACATATCTTATTGTCATTTTGCCTGATCTGCAGATTTTGGCAGGGCAATTTCCCTGGATGAAATTCATTTTCACATGCTGTTTCCATGACACAGAGAAACAGCTCACGACTGGCACTAATATTCCTCCCCCAGAATAATATGAGACTGTGATCCTCACTTTTGAGCCCCCATCTCTCTCCCATGGACACATAAATTCACAGAATATCATAACCAAGTGTTGCTTCAGCACTACAAGTAAAATGCAAACAGCACAACACACACATTCAGACCATTTGGAAAAGGAGGGTTTAACTTGCCCTTTCTTTGGAAAAATGGATGTGGAGTCTGATTGACGGCAATGGCACAGTTAGGTGTTGGAATGACTGGGTTATTTCCAAGGCTGCTGTCCTGTTGAGGCAAGATATTTCTGCTTGGTATAGGACATTTTCCTCCTCTTCACTGAAGACTCCCCCCAGGCACCCTAAAAATCTACTCTAAAGATTGGAATAACTCTCCAGATCATATTTTGGTGGTTCCTGGGGCAGAGATGGGTTCCTCACCACTGTCCAGGGAGAGGAGAGGAATCAGGATTCAATTTATGAAGTTGGAGACAAGCCATTGAGTTGCAGGTGGTGGTGAGAAAGCCCAGGCGGACATGATGGTATGAGATGTGGATCTGAAGGACTTAGCACGAGAGGATCCCTGAAACGGACCAGTCCGAAGGCCTGTCTAGTCCAGCACCCCTTGCTCTCTCCCACAAGCTCACACTCTCTTTTGTAAACCAATGGGAGGCTGTTTTCACAAGCAAGCGGCATAGTACTGCAAAAACTCTCACCAGCCTCAGCCTCACATGGTCCTGCATGAGGCGATGGGAGTAGTAGCCCCAAACATCTGGAGGGCACCAGGTTGGTGAAAGCTGTGATGTGACCTGTGTCCAGATCTCCCATCTTCCCCCTTTGGTCCCCATCATAACAAGGACTTCCAGACTGGCATTCTCGCTCTCTGCCACAGTGGACACTTCTTTTGTTATCCACCAGCATTACACTTTCCATTCTGAAGTTGGGAATGGAGCAGTTGTTTGGAAGATGATAATCAGGCATCTAAACCACATGACCAGTCCAACGAAGTTGATGTTGAGGAATCGTTGCTTCAACCCTCATGAGGGGGCAATAGCAAATAACCTTCAGCATCCAAAATAAACCAAAAATGGGGATAAAAGAATGACATATGGATATTAATTTATTTATAAATAAGCCCCTTTTTTGGTCCTCTTCAAACGTTGAAATGCAAGGTTCAAGCAAACTGTAAGAATCTCTGAGAAGATATGCCTTTCAATTTCCCCGCTATTTGTCCTCCAAATATGGAAAAGGAAAGGCATGACCTCAAAAGGATGCTAAGAAATCACAGTCATTCTTCAATGGATTGCTTGCCAGTGGGGTCCTTTTTGAGTTTTTGACAGGGAAATGGGAGACATTATATTCAGCTGGAAATGAAAGGTCTGACCAGCTAACTTGCACTTTCCACAACAGTACGTGAAACACAACAGAATCATCCTTCCAAATTGAGTCTTTGAATTTTCCAAGGCGGTTCTCCAGTCACATAACGGGTACCCAAACCCATACAGCGGGGTACCAGTAGCCATTGATAACCCACAAAGAAGAGCCTTTCAAAACCATCTAATTTGGTGGCGCTATCTCCGGTAGGAGCAAACTCCATTCTTTTACTGTGTGCTGAGATGGGTCTTTATAAAATGCATTATCTGAAGAAACCTTAGCTCTGCAAAAAGCATAAGGAGTTCCCTGCTGGATCAGACCAGCAGCCTGCAAGAGTCAACCATTGTTGGGAATGGTAGGTAACAAGAAGGCTACCAGAAACACACGTGAGAAACAGCCATGCCCTCGCTTGTGATTGTGAGCAACTAGAGTTCAGAGACCTTCAGACTCCAGCAGTGGAGGGAAAACAGAGCCCTGGGGGCCAGGAGCCCAGATAGCCCTCTCCTCCCCCCAAGAACCTGCTTTTCCTCTATTAACGTCATGGTAAACTCAATGCATAGCTGGGGAATTAATTCTCCAGTGGCATAGTTTCAGAAACAATTCCCCCTGCTTCTCTTTGTCAGTCAGTGACACTAGCCTGGTTTGTGGTCCTTCTTCCACATGTGGTTTTGCACAAGAGCATTACTCAAATCCAGACGGCAATTCTCATCTTCTTCTGCCCCACAGGGATTGTGACATCTATGCTGTAAAAGACATTTGGATTCCCACAAGGTTTCATCAGTCCTCCATCCACCTATAAGTAGGGTGACCTCTCCTTCCCCAGACAACTGCTCTTCCACTTGGCTTCAGGCATCTCTAGGAATCCCACCAATTTCCAGCCATGAAGATCTTCTGCATCCTCTCTCTCGCCTTCCTCTTCTTGATGCTGCTGGCTCCAGGTATGGCCTCATCTCAGATGCTTCTTCTTCTCTGAGATCCACAGCTCTCCGCTTTATTCTTTTAAAACCTGCCTCTGAATATCACTTGCAGGGAATCCCAAAGGGAAGGGTGTAGAGTCTTCTTGCCCCTCTGTCCCTCTTGAGAGCTTCCCTAATGGGGCATCTGGTTGGCCACTGTGAGACTAGGTTGATGGACTTGATGAGTCCCCTTTGGCCTGATCCAGCAGCCAAGCTCTTGGGATCTGATTGTCATCCCAATCCTAAAATATGGAATCCGATCCAAAGAAGCTGCTGCTATAAAATCTGTAATAACATATTTCAGGGCATTTAGCTTTGTGGTGAGGAAGAGAGTGGGCCAGTTCCCTTCCCTGCATTCATCTTGCACCAGCCTCCCCCAACCTGGTGCCCTCCAAATGTGGGTGGAAGCTGTGGAAGGCCAGTCCTGGGAGACAGAGCAGCCTTCCCAGGTAGATCCTCTCCTTGGTAGTTGCATCTCCCTCTCTTACGGTAGTTGGCTCTTCTCTTCGCTTTCCCCTACAGATTTCACCGGAGCTACACGTCCCACCCAGGAATGCCAACAGAATGGGGGCACCTGCAGAAAAACCTGCAATAAAGGCGAGAAAGAGATTTCGAAGTGTTCGGGAGACAGGCCTTGCTGCAAGGGCACCTAAGGTGAGTTCGATGCAAAACCATACCTGTGTCTGGAAATAAGCCTGGAACATCTCAAAGAGACATGACCCCAAAGGCCTGAGACTTACAGCTCTGCTCGCCCCCCCGTCTTTGACCCTTAACCGTCATGGCGGGTGGGGGGCACCTGCTAGATTCTCCCAAATGCTAAATTGACTGTTTTTGGTTTGGACCTTGAGAATTCCCTAATGACCTTGGGAGCCACTTGGAGCTTAGAAGACAGGAGGGGGAGAACAAGCCCCACGTGAAACAAGGTTTTTGGAAGCCTAGAGGGCAGCCTTTGTCTATCAGGGGGCCACCAGATGTTTTGGATTATCAGCCCCAGACGGTGTAAGGAGGCATGTGGGTTTGGGATGCAGAACTCTCCCGACCTCTGCACATTCAGAAGGTCACACTCTGACCAACTCTAACCAGCTGAGCTAAGGTCTCAGCCACGCACACGCACACACACACCCCATGAAATCCCAACTCTGATAGCATTAGGCTCTTTGGTCTTCAGGGGGTCCCTGGCTTGTTTTGAGCACACCCACCCACCCAATATTCACTGTGTTTCCTCTCTCTATTGTTCAGCTCTACAGCAGACCCACTGGGCACCATCTCTGATGAAATGAAAGGAAGACCACCCCATTTCTTCTCTGGAGATGCAACTGCCTTGACTCCACCTCTGCAGAAACTCTTTGCTCACTGCTGCTGCTTCTGAAGGCGATTCTGAGAAGGATCCGTAACAGCCCAATCCTTTCTGCCCGGTTACTCCAGAGCAACTCCTGCTGTGCTCAATGAGGGTGACATCTTTGTAACTGGGTTCACAATGGGATTTGCCTGCTTATTTGCTTTTGCTTTTCCTTTCAATAAATGCAAGCATTGGAAACCTCTGTGTGGGTGCCTTGTATGAAAAGGGGCGCCGGTTTGGGGTGGGGGCTCTGCCAGTTCCTCTCCATCCTGTGACTTTCCTTTGGTTTTGGAGTAACTGGCAGGTGCTTCTGTGCAACACAGTGGACTTGGGAATTGGCCTAGTCCTGGAGGAGGTTCAGGGGGGCAGTTGGTGGGAGGGGGGGAAGCAATGCTAAACACATCCCCTTCCGGGTCAAAATGGAGCAAATTGCAATTATCACCAGAGAATCCTAGAATTGTAAAGTTGGAAGGGTCCCTGAGGGTCATCACTGTTCCTCTCCATCCTGTGACTTTCCTTTGGTTTTGGAGTAACTGGCAGGTGCTTCTGTGCAACACAATGGACTTGGGAATTGGCCTAGTTCTGGAGGAGGTTCAGGGGGGCATTTGGTTGGAGGGGGGAGCAATGCTAGACACATCTCCTTCCGGGTCAAAATGTAGCAAAATTGCAATTCATCACCAGAGAATCCTAGCATTGTAGAGTTGGAAGGGACCCTGGGGGGCTCAAGGTGGGGCACACAATGCTCCACGCTTTCATTTAATCCTGGCAACAACCCTGTGAGGTAGGCTAGGCTGAAAGGTAGTGAGTGGCCCAGGGTCACCCAGTGAGCTTCATGGCTGGCTGGGAATTTAAGTCCTGGGGTCCCAGTCCAGGGGAAGCAATGCTAAGCACATCCCCTTCCAGGTCAAAATGGAGCAAATTGCAATTATCACCAGAGAACCCTAGAATTGTAAAGTTGGAAGGGTCCCTGGGGGTCATCACTGTTCCTCTCCATACTGTGACTTTTATTTGATTTGGGAGTAACTGGCAGGTGCTTCTGTGCAACACAGTGGAATTGTGCAATGGCCCAGTTCTGATGGACGTTCGGGGGGGGCAGTTGGTGGGAGGGGGGGAAGGAATGCTAGACACATCCCCTTCTAGGTTAAAATGCAGCAAGATTGCAATTCTCTTCAGAGAATTAGTACAGAGTTAAAAGGGATCCTGAGGGTCAACTAGTCCAAGATAGGTGCAATAGAAGCTTCCCAGTTTTCCTTCTCCATCTGCAACAAGCAAGCGATCCTGGAGCGCCACCTGCTGGTTCTTTGGAGTTCCTGCCCTCCGTGGTGGTTCCCTTGGAAGAAATGTGTGTTATGACGGAGGACTAGAGAGAAAGAGAGAATGAATATCATTTCTCAAGAGCTTGAGAGTTGCACTGTGTAACAGGACCATTTCTTCCAGCTGTATTCATACATGCACAAAAGTCCATAAAAAGAGTCTGCTGGATCATCGGATCACAGAATTGTAAAGTTGGAAGGGACACCCAGGGTCATCTAGTCCAACCCGCTGCAATGCAGGAATGTCAACTAAAGCATCCATGACAGGTGGCCATTCAACTTCTGCTAAAAAAAAAACCTTCAAGGAAGGAGAGTCCACAATTGCCCAAGGGAGACAGTTCCACTATCCAACCATTCAGAAAGTTTTTCCAGATGTTTAGTTGGAAGCTCCTTCCTTGTAACTTGAAGCCGTTGGTTCGAATCCTGACCTCCAGAGCAGGAAGAAGCAAGCTTGATCCTTCCTCCAAGTGACAGTCCTCAAGATATTTGAGGATGGTTCTTATATCTCCTCTCAGTCTCCTTTTTTCCAGGCTAACCAAGCCAAATTCCATCAAATGACGGGGCGGGGGTGTGTCATCAGAGCTGGTCCCCCACCTCTGTAGAGAAGGTTTGCCCCTACAAGCACAAACTTCGACAGGAAGTGGTCAGTCCATGACAATGGGATTGTATACACACACACAACACACACCCCATTCAAAGTCCTCCTCCATTTCCACTCTGGTGAAAGTTTGGTCTCATCTTAGGGATTCCACTCTGGGTTTTTTGTAGAGATCCCATCTCACGCAGCATCCTGTTCTCAAAGTGAGCAGCCAGGTGCACATTATGGGGAAGCAGAAGGCAGGATCCGAGAACAAAAGCCCTCTCCCCTCCTGTCTTTGGCAGCAACTGGGATTCAGAAGCACTCCTGCCTCTGAGTATTAGCCATCAATCGCCCTCTCTCTCATCCTCTTTTAAAGTCATCCAAGTTGGTGGCCATCACTGCCTCCTGCGGGAAGGAGTTCCATAGATGAACCGTGGGAAGAAGGACATCCCTTTCTGTGTCCTGAAGCTTCCGCCATTCAGCTTCATTGGTTGTCCCTGAGTTCTGGCGCTTTGAGGGAGGAAGGAAAACTTTTTGCGATCCACTTTCATTGGCAGGGGGAAGAGGGGAGAGGAACTTCGGAGAGCATTTGAGAAAGCCACTGGGTGAAGCACCCACCACCCTGGAAAGAGGGGGGGGGAGTTGGGGCAAACCGTGAGATGAGGGGGATGGGCTCGGGGGCAAGCTGTGAGTGGAAGGAGTGGGTGAGGTGGGGAGGGAGGGGGCTGGTTTGATATGGGTTAAGAGAGGCTGCCAAAGGAAAATTTGGGGAGAGAGTTGGGGTGGAGCCCATATTAACTAACATACCAGAGTTGGCTCCACCAGCGACTAGAAAAAAAGAGAGGAGGGCAGCCGGGAGAGCAAATGTCATCATTTTAAAACTGCAGGAGGCAGGAATACATCAACATCATCACAGCAACACAGCCTTGGTCTTTTTCTCGTCCTTGGCACATGGACCCCCAGGGCTTGCCACACCCATCCTGCAAACGACAGTTGACATCCCACAAGATTTCAACAGTCCTCCAGTCAACTATAAGTAGAGAGAGCTCTCTGTCTCCATTCAATTGCACCTCCACTTGGCTTCTGGTATCTCCAGGATGCCCACCAACCTCCAGCCATGAAGATCTTCTGTCTCCTCTCTGTTGCCGTCCTCTTCTTGATGCTGCTGGCTCCAGGTATGACCTTCTTCTCAGGTGTTTCTTCTCCGAACTTCACATCTCTCAGCTTTCCTCATTTTAAACCTGCCTCTGAATGTTTACTTGCAGGGCATCCCAAAGGGATGAGTGTTGGGTCCTCTTGCCCCTCTGCCCTCCTGGAGAGCTTCCCCAATGGGGCATCTGGCTGGCCACTGCAAAAAGAGGGGCCTGATCCAGCAGCCAGTCTCTTCTTATGATCTTCTTGCCATGCTAATCCTAAAACATGAAACATAATTCAAAGAAGCTGCTGCTTTAAAATTTTTTATCTTTGCAGTGGGGCAGAGAGCCAGTTTCCTGGCAAGGGGGCTTCTCTCTCCCAGTGGCTCTGGCACAGCCTTCCCTTCTGCCTTGGCTTAGACCAGGCATATCCAACAGGTCGACCGCGATCTACCAGTCAATCACGGGGGTGCTGCTGGTCAATCGTGGGATTAAAGAAATCGCCTCCCCTCCAAAAATTGTGTTTAGAAAAGCTCAACAACTTTGGTCACTCCCCGCTTAAAAAGCTGAACAACTCTAGGCATTGACAAAGGGTAGATCACTGAGAGTTTTTTAATACTGGGAGTGGATCGTAGTCGCTTGGGAGTTGGAGATGTCTGGCTTAGACCATCTGCTAAAGCTGCAGGTGGGAGGGGAATGATCTCAGTCTCCAGCCCAGACCGCTTCCTTGCTTTCCTCCTGCACCAGCTGTCCCCAACCTGGTGCCCTCCAGATATCCCAGGCAGCAGGGCCTTCGGGGAAGGTGTGGAAAGTGTAGAAGGCCAGGCCTTGGTGGGTGGGTGGGTGGGTAAGTGTGTGGGAGAAAGCAAGCTTCAAAGGGTTTTTCCCCTTCCAGATTTCACCGAAGCCCAAAATCTCGAGCCGCAATGTGTCCGTAGGGGAGGGAGATGCAAGTATTTCAGCTGTGGCGTCAAGGAAAGAGAAATTGGATGGTGTTCAGGAGACAAACTTTGTTGCCGTTGAGGTGAGTTATATGGAAATGTCAATTGTGCCCAGGGCTGAAGAAAATGTGTTCCAGAACAGCTGAGGGAGGGAGCTGGGTATGTTTAGCCTGGAAAAAGAGAGGAGGAGACTTTTCCCCGCTTGTTTCGGAGGGTAGGACACAAAGCAAGATTCAGACTAAAGAAGGACTTTCTGATGGTAAGAGTTGCTCAACAGAGGAATGATCTACCTCATAAGGTGGTGGACTCTCCTTCCTTGGGAGCTTTTAAGCAGAGGTTGGATGGCCATTTGTCAAGGATTGTTTAGTTGTGATTCGAACCTTCCCCGGGGTTGGAGTAGATGGCCCTTGGGGGTCCCTTCCAATGCTACAATTCTACGGTTCTGGGCTATGCACTTTGGGAGGCCTGGTTGGGGCTTTGCAATCTCATGTACCTTTCCTCTGTTTGTTTTCCTAACCCAGAGCTGCCCCAAACTACAAGGAGCATCTGAGTCAGCCGCACCCCCTTCATCCCTCATTTTAAAACCGAAAGCGCTGGGAGAGACCCCTGCTGGGAACCCTGTTGAGATCACTCAGCTTGATGGACCAATTGATGGAAGTCAGCTTCTGATGTCAGACGTGGGCCTGTGCCCCAGGGTGCCACCCCCTTCCTTTGGGGCCGGGACCAAAACCAAGATTTCAACTCCACTGCGTGCAATAAACCTCCACGTTTGCCATTCATAAATATGGCAGTGTTTCTCTTTAATACCTCTGACCACCAGGAACCAAAGTTTCGTTTAAGGCCAGAGCTGGATCTAGGGAACTGTTGTAGTTAATCCTTTCAAATATGAGGAATGGGCTGTTGTGCTTCTCCCAGCATGAAACCTGGAATCTCAGGTATAAAGTCATGCCTGGGGAAGCTCTGACCTTCCAGATGCAACTCCCGTGCAAATGGTAAGGGGTGGGATCCAGAGCTGTTATGCAAGTAACATCTGTATCAAGCGGCCTGACCCTTCTTCTTCCTTTATACCTTAAGACTCACACCAATGCAGATTTTAACCCTAGACCAGATTTTCACCCCCACCCCCACCGCCTGATTTGCTTAACATCCAGTCCAAAGAAGCGTTCTGCGGAACTCAAAAGCTTGTTCATTTTTTGGTGACCTGTAGTCAGTCCAGTAAAGGCATTGGCTTACATTGGATATTGTATTTTAGTCCATGGTGGTATGATTCTGATTCTGATTTGTATACCACCCTTCAGTTGTAGATTTTGGGGCAGTTGACTACATAAAAACACAAAATGCATCATAAACAAACAAACAAAAACAAACAAACCAAAATCTCCCCCAAACCACACTGAGGACCTCATCCAATCACAGAAAATGCCCATTCTTGGGTTCCCACCCTCTGGACATCTTGGGGAGGAGGAACACAAAGAACGGCCTCAGGTAATGATTTCAGGGTCTCAGTAGGTTCGCAGGGGGAGGGTCTCCTTGAGGTCTTGAGGTATGATGGAATGGAAGCAAGAAAAGAGGCGGAGGAGAGCATCAGCTGCATCAAATCTTGAGAGTTATGTGAGTGTCACCCAGATGATGGGGTGGAAGAACTCACCTGAAGGGGCCTCACCTGTCCAGGGATGATCACAAGGTTTTGGACAGCTTCCAACTCACCTTTCCTTAAGAAATATGATAGCCACCTTCAAATATCAAAAGGGCTGTCACACAGAAGATGAAGCAAGCTTGTTTTCTGCTGCTCTGGAAAGTAGGGCCCAAACCAATGTCTTCAAGTTACAAGAAAGGAGATTCTGACTAAATATTCAGAAAAAACTTTCTGACAGTAGGAGCTATTTGACAGTGGAACAGTCTCCCTCAGGAGGTGGTGGCCTCTCCTTCCTTGGAGGCTTTTAAGCAGAGGTTGGATGGCCATCTGTCATGGAGGCTTCAGCTGAGATTCCTGCATTGCAGGGGACCAGACTAGATGACCCTCACAGTCCCTTCCAACTCTACAAATCTATAATTCTATGAGACAGGGATGGGGATCCTGGGGTTCTCCAAACAATATTGGAGACTACCTACTGCTACTCATCACAATGCCTTTGTTCTCCCTCCATTGACATGGCAGGAGACTGTGGGAAAAAGAGGCACATTTGGGCTGTAGTCCTGTTTGTGGGGATCTGGTTGGATACTGTCCGAACAGCCAAGGGAGTTGGCAGGAGCCCAGACCTTCCCAGCCCTGTTTCAGGATATTGTACACATGGAGGAATATCGTGTCTCCATGGAATCCTAACCACATGTCCTGTCCTGGCCTCTCTGTGTTCTTCTATTTATGTGTTTCACACACCAGATATTATAGTCCAAGAGAAATCAAGACCTAGCACACATTTTCACAACATGGACCTACACAAAGGTTTCCAATGCTTGCATTTATTAAAAGACAAAGCTAAAGCGTTTTTGCAGGCAAATCAAACCCAACTTCCGATCCTGAGTCCACTTACTAAGGAGTCATGGCCACAGTGGGGCTTACTCATGAGTAGACAGGCAGACAAGATGGAGAGGTGCCTGCCTGCAATTTGAGAAATGCCCTTGTGCAAAGTCATGTTTGGAAAAGCAACCACGAAACCTGGATGGCACCCCTGACTGGCAGAGAGAGAGAGAGAGAGAGAGAGAGAAAGAAAGAAAGAAAGAAAGAAAGAAAGAAAGAAAGAAAGAAAGAAAGAAAGAAAGAAAGAAAGAAAGAAAGAAAGAAAGGGTATTTGACTGAACAAAAAGTCCCCTCAACCCATCACACATTTTCACAAAATGGACCAACACAAAGGTTTCCAATGCTTGCATTTATTAAAAAGAAAAAGCTAAAGCACTTTTGCAGGCAAACCAAATCCAAGCTCCGATCCTGAGCCCACTTTCTAAGGAGTCAGACAGGATGGCTCCCTCTTGACTCCTTCCCAGAACCGCCTTCAGCAGCATCAAGCAAAGCGGTTTCTTCCCCAGCAGAGATGGGGGGGGGCATTCAAGGCAGCTAGCTGCACATCAGAGGAGAGCAGGGAGGTCTTCCTTTCACCAGAGGTCTTGCACAGGAGATCTGCAGAGAAACACGCCTGTGAGAGGAGGAAACACTGTTAATATGGGTGTTGGTGGTGGTTCTGAAAACCCAAAGCAGTGACTCCCAACTGGGAGGCAGAAGAGTTCAAATTGCACACAGAGGGTCTGTTTTGCAGAGGGTTGGACTAGAGGACCCCATAGGTCCCTCCCAATGGTACATTTTTATTCTATGAATGTAGGAGAGTCTTCTGGGCATTTCTTGTATGCACTTGGCGGAACTTGAGAGGGACTTTACTACCACACATACATTTTTTCTAATGTGGTTCATTTACCTCATTCCTATTTTTGCAAACAGCAACCCCAGGAGAGGACACATTTGAGAAGATCTTTGTTTGTGCATTGGTGTGCGTGCATTTAACTATTTCCCTTCCAACTCTACAATTCTGTGATTCTACCTTCACAGGGACGTTCCACACAGGTTGCCTTTTCTATTTGAGGAGGGTCAGTGACTGAGCCCCCTCTCTCTCATGCCAGGAAGAGCTGTTCTTTGAGCCAATTGGAGGCATTCCTTCCCAGGCTAAGGGGAGTTGTGGCTGAGGGGCCAGAGAGCGTTCATGGGGGCAGCAAGGGGAGAGGAAAGGGTCTTCAACCCCCTGTGCACAGGCTAAGATTGTTCCCCCTCACAGTGGCTGTAAAGGGAACGAGAGAGGGGTGGGCTGGGGGGGGGCAGAGTGATGAGTCTCATGCATTGGGATCATGAGACACTACTGACTAATTTTCAAGGAAAGCTAACATTTGATTTAACTCACCTTAACGGCGGCAACAGGCTTGGCCACCACACCTAAAAAGTTGCCTTTGGGGTGGATAGCACCTTGCTTGCATTCTCCCACCTCGCCGTCGACATCTCTGATGACAAGCTTGGGCTGGAGGAGGAGGAGGAAGAAGAAGACTTTGAAGGCTTTGTCTCTCAGGACTGACCTTCTCCACCTTCCACAACTTCTTCCACAATGGCCCTGTTGGCCTGGACACCTGGAGGGCACCAGGTTGGGGAAAGGTGGTGCAGGAAGAATGCAGGGCTGGAGCAGAGAGTCAGTCCATTTTCCTGCTGCCTATCTGCAACTTCAGGACGGGGTCTGAGCCAAGGTGGTAAGGAAGGCTGTGTCAGAGTCACTGGCTTCCCTGGGCAGCCACTGGCAAACTGGGAGAGAGAAGCCCCCTTGCCCAGGAAACTGGAACGTTTTCATACCCACCCCAAAGCTGAGTGCACTGAAGCACATTATTACAGATTTGAAAGCAAGAGCTTTCGTGGATTATATAAATGAGGTAATAAGAAGAGCCAGACTGATGGATCTGGCCAAAGGGGGCCCATCCAGACCAGCATCCTCTTCTCACAGTGTCCAACCAGAAGCCCCATTTGGGAAACTCTCCAGGAGGACATGGGGCAAGACCCCACCTCTTGGGGAGCCATAGCAAATGGTGTTCAGAGACCATACCTGGAGCCAGCAGCATCAGGAAGAGGACGGCAAGAGAGAGGAGGCAGAAGATCTTCATGGCTGGAGGTTGGTGGGAATCCTGGAGGTTCCAGAAGCCAAGTGGAAGAGCAGTTGACTGGGGAAGGAGAGGTCCCTCTACTTATGGGTGGCTGGAGGACTGATGAAATCTTGCGGGATGCCAACCGTCGTTTGCAGGATGGATGTAGCAAGACCTGAGGGGCATGTGCCAAGGACCAGCCAAAGACCATAGAATCATAGAGTGATAGAGTTTCACAATAGCCCTTAAGCTATTGATCCCTGCTTGATGCTGTGGAACGTGATTCTGGGAAGGAGTCAATGTGGCAGCCATACAGGGAGACCCATACGTTGACTCCATAGATGTTTGAGATTCCTTCATGACTGCAATATCCTTAAGCAGGCTGGCAAGGAGCATTGCGATGTGGGGGCAAGTGGAGATGCTAGGAGCTCTCCCCAATTCCCATTCCGATTCCCCAGCAATCCTCAGCCTGAGGTTGGCATCTTGTGCCTCTATGGCCTCGCTGGAGGTCTTCCTTAGAAGGCCATGTGTTCTGCTTCACATACCATGTGGTCAGCCAGCCCTGCTGCATTTGGGGAGCCTCCTGCTCATTCTGCTGAGTGGAGCCCTGAACCTCTGCCCCAAATCCAACCCTGACGGCATCTCTCCTCTTGGTTGCAAACGAGTTGGCATCCAGCTGCACTATGGCAACAGGGGGGCTTTGACCAAAAGGTTATTTATATCGTGGATTGTAGCGTGTCCTCAGTTCCGTCTCATTCACGGGGTCCTATACCAACAGAAGGTTAGAATCTAAGAGAGGAGGTTGCTGAACTGGTCGGACTAGTTTCTGTGTGAGGCAATGACTCTGGCCAGCCACAAGAGTGTCCTCATGAGCATCTCAAAAGAACGAGCCAGTTGCAAGAGCAGCAACTGAGTGAAGGGGTCCCCCAGACTAATGGGTGGGCCTTTCCTCCACCCCCAGCCCCTAACTGCCTGGTGTTGCCCCTCTCCAGACCTCCAGATCAAAAAGGGCCTCAAATGATGATCCCAGGATCCAAGACGGTCCTGGGCTAGTTTGAGAGTTTTGCTGGAAACTGGTTGGAAGCTAGAGGCACAGAGATGGGCTTGCTGTGTACTGAATCCAAAGCTGTGACTGAGTAGGAGGGTTTTGTGGGGTGGGGTGGGGTGGGTTGTTAAGGCTTTCAAGCCCATAATTTTATGTTCAGCCTGTCTATATGTGTAAATAGCACCAGTTACAGGTAGGTAGCCGTGTTGGTCTGAGTCGAAGCAAAATAAAAAAATTCCTTCAGTAGCACCTTCTGTTTCTAGTGTATCTGAAGAAGTGTGCATGCACACGAAAGCTCATACCAAAATATAAACTTAGTTGGTCTTTAAGGTGCTACTGAAGGAATTTTTTTAAATAGCACCAGATATCCTAAAGACAGCACAGCCTCTGCTGACCTTCATTCCAAGGAATCCAAACTCTGGGCAAGCACTGAAACGCCTGGGTTTTCTCACCTCTCAGAGATTTGGGTGCTGGGTTTGCCCTTCAGGCTCTTGGGAAAGGATGCTGAAGACATCTCATGGGGCCCATCTCTGTGGAGATTGCAAAAGACCAGCAACTGCCTGCTAAATATCCAGGCCCAACAAACACTGAAATAATGGGCTAATGCTGCCAATTTCTTCCAAAGTCCCATACAATACAAGCAGCACGCAAGGGCACAGGATTCAATCAAGTTTCACTCAAGTATTAAACAAATATCAAAGACAGTACTTACAATTCGTATAAAACCACTTATCTTAGATAAGACCACTTAGATTAGGTTTAGATTAGACCACTTATCTTGGCTTACATTTACATATTCACTGGTGATGTAAATGTATCAAAGCCACCTGAGAGAACCTTGTGTAAAAGAACTTGAGCATTGTGGCCTAAGCCAAGACAAGTGGTTTCATACGAATTGTAAGTATTGCCTTTTATATTTGTTTGTTTAGATGTATATTAGTGATTTAGTTCGAATACTAATAAGACCTGGTTTATACCACCAGTGAATGCATTAAACATAACTGAAAGCAGAAGGAGAAACTACTGAAGAAGCCCGTCATATGGGCGAAACAGGCGAAAAACGCCGGCAGCCTGTCTACCATTGACACCTCGTTCGACCTGCTGCCACTTTGCTGACCGCTATATAACCTCAAAGACCATAAAGACTGGTTTGCCTTTCGGTATTTATTTGTATATGCTATCTGCTTGACGTTTGGTTTTGGCTTCTGTGTCAGCACTTGTACATGGTTCTAGTATTGTTTTCTTTTTGTACTAATAATACTTGATTGAAACTTGATCAAATATCCAGGCCCGGCTCTAGGGGTAGTCTCGGGAGCCAATGTGCTGACTTCCTGATGTCAAGGAGTCCTCCAGCTCCGCCCCCCAGGAGGGGCAGGGGGCAGCTGCCCCCTGTAGGTCAAGGAAAACAATGGAAATACTTAACTAATTGACCAATCATATCAGTCCTAACCCAAGTAACAAAAGTACTGTCCCCCCCAAAAAATTTTTCCTGGCTATGCCCGTGGGTTTATCCATGACCAAACCCCTGGTTGTGGGTGACCCAAACTGCCCCTCATGCCTTTGTAAACTACTCTGGATCTTTCTACAAGCAAGTAGCACATAAATAGAAAAACTCCTATCACCTTTGGCCAATGGGAATTGTAGTCCCAAACATCTGTTGAGCACCAGGTTTGTGAAGACTGTGTTTGACCCAGGTGTGAATTGTGACCTGTGTCCAATCTCCCGTCTTCCTCCTTCGGGCCCCATCCCTACAAGGACTTCAAGACTGGCGTTCTCGCTCTCTGCCATTGTGGACAATTCTCTGCTTCCTTTTCCTGTACAGAAACTGGTGGAGACCCTGTGCTGGGAAGGCCTGTGGGCTGTGCTCTTCCTCCTCTCCCCCTGCAAGATTTCCAAAGACCCCTGAAGGTGTCACAACCCCACAGTGACCTATAAACACAGAGAAGCTCCCCACCTCCGCTCCATCCTGGAGTCTCTGACATTCAGCCTAGAAGCTCTTCTACCTTGTCTCTCTGCTGTCTTCTTCTTCCTTCTACCAGGTAAGGCAGAGTGGGAGACCCTCCTTTGCAGAGCTAGAGGGCTAGGGCAGCAGTAGCCAATGTGGTGCAGACCAGATGTTGATGGGGACCCCCAGCTCCCTTCCGCCCCAAAAGCCAGAAGGGCTAGCAGCCAGGAATGGTAGGAGATATAGTCCAGCTATGTCCATAGGATGATGGGGAGGGAATAGCAAGAAATGGCCAGCACCCAAAGAAAGGAAGGGAGGAGTAGGAGGAGGAGATGCTTGATGTAAATTTATTGATCAATAAATCCCTTTAGCTTTGGCCAATATAAATATAGGCCTTCGCCAGGCATCAAAATTCATTGTCCAAACAAAGTGCAGGAGTCTTGCATAAGAAAATATTGCTTTCTCTGCCTTTGCTATCAATGGACATCCCTGGTCCTTCAGATATGAAAAAGAAAATGCAGGAACTCCCAAATTTGCTGTGAAATCAAACTGTTGCTCTTTCTTGACTGTTGCTGGAGTTCCCTGTGTGGTTGCTCAGGAGTGGGGGAAATAGAGTCATTTCAAATTGCAGGACAGCCTACTAATTTGGCACTTTCTGGACAATACGCAAGCTGGGACCAAGTTAACCTTCCAAATTCTGTCTTTTCTGAATTTTGCAATGCACTTCTGCAGTCAAGTAACGTAGACCAAAACACCGAGCGTGGTGTAATGTGTGCCTATATTGGTGAAAAAAGCATGCAAGAAATGTTACACTGGGAGGAAATTGCCTTGCAAAAATGTCCATATTAGGTAAAATTGCAGTAAAACACCTGCATATTAGGAAAAATTCGCACAAAAATGCTGATGACTTTTCTGGAGAATGTTTCTGTATGTGGATAACTTAACTTCCATTTGGGAAAATGAAACACTGTGTAAAAATTGAAATTGACCAAATTGACCACCTCTCTCCATTTTGCTGCTGTTTTCAGTTAGTTCTGTATTATAATGTGTGGGCCATTGTTGTTTTGATGCTTTGAGCAAATCCTTTGTGGAAGGGAAGAACCAGGGCATGCATTTTAAAATAGAAATGAATAGATCTCAAACATTGTTTCCTGTGGGAGTGGGAGAGTTAGTGGCAGATTTTCTTGCGGGCACTTTATTTAAAAAAATGAAGTTTCTCCAAGTCTCTCCAAGTCCATATGCTGGTGTGGTAATCCAAAACATCTGGAGGGGAACATGTCTAAAAGAGAGTGATGCGCCAGCTGTTTTGGTTTCCCGCTCCCTCTGGCAGGAGCTCCAATGGCTGTTGACAGCATCATCTCTTCCTCAAAGAACTTGGAACAAAGGGGAGCCACCACCGCTCAGATCCTCAAGCTCACCTTGACTTCAGCTCTCGTCTGATGGCCGTTTCCATCCATATCGAGAATGGAATTGCTGCAGCTCACCCTGAACTTGAGGGCAAAACATCCCTTGACATGAATGGCTCCAGAGAAACCCTTGGCCCTGGGAGCGTTTTGTCGGATAGTGACACTCTGACCTCCGTAATGCCAAGGCTACCAAACAGCCGGATCAGTGGGGGAGGCTGCGTGCGGCGAAAAGGTGGAAGAGATGCAGGAATTTTCTAATGGGAGGTAAGGTGGATTCATAGAGGAGTGCAATGGAGACGTCACAGGAAGCTGAGTGTCGGGAGATTCGGGAGAGATAAAACCAAGGGCTATTTTGTTCAGCTTGAAATGAAACGATGGAACTCCCTGGCACAAGAGGCAAGGATGACCACCAACTCAGGTGGCTTGAAATTTATACCAGTGGCCAGTACTTTTTTTCTAAATAAAAGGTTTAGGCGGTACTCTTATTAGTTCAAAATTAGTTCAAAATGGGAAGAATAAATATAGTAAATGGACAAAAGTACAAAGATTCACAAAATGTTTAAGGGTATGTTTCCCCCTGCGTCTTCCCAGAAGAAACCACTGCCACTGGCTGCTAGCCATGAGGGAGGCAACCATGCTTCTTAATGCCAGTTGCTGGGAATCCCATGTGATCCATAGCCATTGGTAGCCTACAAGGAGGACTGAGTGAACACCACTCTCCCCACTTGCAATTCTGGGCCAATGATGTTCAGAGGCCTCCTGTGTCCAGCAGGGGGGAAAGAAAGTTGCCATCCTGGCTGGTAGCCCTGGGCAACCTTCTCCCCCAAGGATCTGTATCTCCTCCCTTATCTTTATTGTAGGCTGAATGCATTTCAGAAAATGCATTCTTCGAGGACAGTCAGTGGGCACCAGGTTCTGTGGTTGTTATTGCAAACATGGCTTTGCACAAGAGCATTTCTCAAATGGTGGGCCAACCCCTCTTTCCCAGCCCCCCCCCAACTTCTCCTTGTGCCTCTTTCTCCATGTCTCCTCCCCTGGGACGGGATGTTTCCTAAGCAGGACTTGACCAGGGCACAGAAAGCGGGGAGGAAGTGGAGAAAGAAGAAGCAGATTTCAACAGAGCCCAATGTGATAATTGGAGGTGTCAAAAATGGTGCGGGAGGCTACATTTTATTTGTTCAAATGGCCTAATATGTTAAAGTGAGTTATAAATGCAAATATTGAAAAAATCTGCGTAGGTCCATGTTCTGAAAACGTTTGTGGGGAGGGGGGGAACTTGGGGGGTCAGAATCTACTATCCAATGTGTCACACATAAAGGTAAAGGGACCCCTGACCATTAGGTACAGTCGTGACCAACTCAGGGGTTGCGCGCTCATCTCGCATTATTGGCGGAGGGAGCCAGCATATAGCTTCCAGGTCATGTGGCCAGCATGACTAAGCCGCTTCTGGCAAACCAGAGCAGCACATGGAAACGCCGTTTACCTTCCCGCTGTAGCGGTTCCTATTTATCTACTTGCATTTTGACGTGCTTTCGAACTGCTAGGTTGGCAGGAGCTGGGACCAAGCAACGGGAGCTCACCCCGTCACAGGGATTCGAACCGCCGACCTTCTGATCAGCAAGCCCTAGGCTCAGTGGTTTAACCCACAGCGCCACAAACTCAGAATAACCATTGTTAGTCCTCAACATTATCTGGAGAACGCCAAGCTCCTCATCCTTGTCTTCTTAAGGAAGGGGGTGTTGATGGATGTCCAAAGCCTCATTATCAACCAAGACAGGTGAGGCCCCTCAGGTGAGTTCCTCCTTCCCATCATCTGAGTGACACTCACCTAAGTCACCAGGTTTGGTTCAGATGATGCTCTCCTTCCCCTCCCTCCCTGCTTCCATCCCATCATACCACCATGGGCTCAATTCCAAAATCCCCTGCAAGCCAATGCTTTTTCTGGATTGCTCGCAGTGGAGTTTAGGATCCTGACCAAAAGGAAGTGGGAATTCCAATATGGCAGCTAGCAATAAATGCCTCCGTTAGCTCAAGAGCCCAGAGCCAGAAAATGTCGACAGCTCCAAAATATTTTAAAGTCTGCAAACAGAAGCTATTGTTGCTTCGGATAAGAAGCAAGTAGAGGAAAAAAGGCAAGTGAGCCCCTCTAAATGTGGTCAGCCAGCCCTACTGGATCTGGAGATCCTCCTCCTCATTCAGCTAAGTGGAGCCCTGGACCTCTGCCCCAAATCCAACCCAGATGCCACCTCTCCTCTCCTCTCCTCTCCTCTCCTCTCCTCTCCTCTCCTCTCCTCTCCTCTCCTCTCCTCTCCTCTCCTCTGGCTTGCAAGTGAGATGGCATCCTACTCCACATCCACAACCTGTAGGGTGTTGACACCTGGAGGCTTAGGCAAAAAAGGTTGCTCATCTTGCTGTGGATCAGGGGGTGCCCTGCATCCCTTCCAATTCTTGGGGTCTTGATCCCAGGGAGGGTTCGAACCTCAAAGAGGAGTTTGCTGAGCTGGTCAGACAACGTTCTTTGTAGGACTAGGACCTTTGCTGGCCAATGGAGTGTCCTCATCAGCATCACAAAAGAAGAAGGCAGGTGGGAAGAGCTGCAAGTAAGAGGGATCTCTCAGGCTAATGCGTGAGAGTCTCCCTGGTTCCCACCTCCATGTAGGTTCAAAAGCAAGGTACCGAGATGATCCACGAGGGAAGCTCACTCCCCCTGGGCCCTGGGGGGAGTTTACAAAGATATTATCCTCTTTCATCTTTGTTTATTTCTTCACCAATGGTCTCAACTATTGTGGGAGCTGTGCCATTAAGGCAACCGGAAAGTGGAAGCCGTCAATTTGATTTCTCTACAACCCTTCATCTGAGGACCAGAGTGCAGTTTAAAATACAAAAACATCAATATACATACCATATTAAGAAACAAAACAATAACACCCGCACATAGACCATAGATTTTTCCATTAGTCTAAGGCTGGGAGAAGAGGAATGTATTTGCCTGACACATAAAGGAGCAGAGTGAGCCTCCCGGGTAAGAGCAATTCACAAACAGGGAGCCACCACAGACAAGACCTCGTCTTGTAGTGCTGCCCTCTGGCCCTCGTGTGTGTGTGTGTGTGTGTGTGTGTGTGTTTAATTTTTAAATTTTAAAAACCTTTTTTTGATATATTCAAATTTAAAACAGAAAACAATGTTATGTATAAACAATCAGAGCATACATTCTTATGTATATAAAAAGAAAAACACAAAACTATTATGGACCTCTTGTGAAGGAGGCACACGAAGAAAGGCTTCTGATGATGATCTCTGGGTCCAGGTCACTTCATATGGAGAGAGTCCGTCCTTGAGATTTTGTGGTCCTGAGCCCATGTATGTGTGAGAGCTGTGTTGGAAGCAGCCTGGAAGCTGGAGACACACATTCCTGTTTGCTGTGTAGGGGATCCAAAGCTGTGATGAACTGAGAAGGATGATTTGGGGGGTGTTAATGCTGTGACCCCATCCATTTTATGCTCAGGATCTCTCTATATGTTCAAATAAATCTATATCTCTGTTCACATTCAAGGAAACCAAACTCTGCGCAAGCACTGAAACCCCTGGGGTTTCTCAATGCTCAGCAATTTGGCTGCTGCGTAACAATATTTATAAGGAACCTGAATTGTGTTATTTGCCCCCTTTCTCCAGCTTCATCCCTCAATCTTGTTGCATGCCAAAGGGTGTCTTTGACATTGCTGCTCCCCAATCCCACTCCGCCCCCCAATATCGCCTTCTGATCTAGGCTAATTCCCAAGTTCACTGTGCTGAATCTGGTAGTTGCTTGGCACAACTTTACTGCCTGTGGGCATTCAATGGAGCAAGGCTTGTCCGTTAACTTGAAGCAAGACCAGGTGGTGAAATGGGATTAGCCATGTGACAACAGGTTCCCCACTTTGCCTGCTGGGTTTGAACTTCAGGCTCTTGGGAAAGGATGCTGAAGACATCTCATGGAGATTGCAAAAGACCAGCAACTGCCTTCTTGATTTCACAGGCACAGCCCAGACCAGCAACTCATGACTGGCACTGATACTTCTCCCCCTTCTTCAAATTCAAATATAAAAGAATTGCCCTGACCTTGTTGTTGTTGTTTAGTCGTGTCCGACTCTTCGTGACCCCATGGACCATAGAACGCCAGGCACTCCTGTCTTCCACTGCCTCCCGCAGTTTGGTCAAACTCATGTTCGTACCTTCGAGAACACTGTCCAACCATCTCGTCCTCTGTCGTCCCCTTCTCCAAGTGCCCTCCATCTTTCCCAACATCAGGGTCTTTTCCAGGGAGTCTTCTCTTCTCATGAGGTGGCCAAAGTATTGGAGCCTCAGCTTCACCTGACCTTGTAGTTCCCCCTATATATTCACAACAATGCACAGAAGCATCAAGCAAGCAACACAAATACCATAAAAGCAGCACAACACACACACACACACACACACACACACAGAGCAGGACAGTGCTCAAAGAGTGTCCATAAAACATAAAAAAGAAGGTTAAGACTCCCTTCCCTTGAATGGATCTGGAGAATGATCAAGAGCATGGAAGGTCAACAGAATCATTTGGTGCTGGAATGATGTACCCAAGGCCACAGATGTCCAATTGTGTATAGGAACCCCTGCTCTTCTCCCATGCAGACCCATTGCATCCTCAAAATCTATTCCAAAGTATTGGGCAATGTGGGATACAAGCCTCCAGATCAGCTTTGGGTGGTGCCTAGGGAGAGGAGAGGATTCAGCAGAACTCAGTTTTTGAAGTTGGTGACAACCTGTTGAGTTGGAGAGGGTGGTGAGCAATCCCAAGTGGAAATGCTTCCATAAGATATGGACATGCAGGATTGAGCCAGAGAAGAGCCCTGCAGGTGGGTGAGGCCAAAGGCCCTCCTAGTTGGGCCCCCAAGCAGGTGTGGTGTTGGGAGATTACCTGGCTCTTGGGCACAGGCTGCATGAGAAGAGCTACATCAGGGCTGGACTATTTCCCCCCAAAAGTTTTGTACCTCAGCTGCACATACTTTCTGCAACTATGCCAGATTTGAAACAGAGCTGTCCTTCCAAGTGTTCTCCTTCCATGAATTCTGCAAGGCAGTTCAATCGTGTAATGTGTACTAAAACACATTGTTGTTGTTGTTTAGTCGTTTAGTCATGTCCGACTCTTCGTGACCCCATGGACCACAGCACGCCAGGCACTCCTGTCTTGCACTGCCTCCCGTGCATAAAGTCGTGTAATATGTATCCATATTGGAGAAAATAGCATGCAGGAATTGGGGGGGGGGGACTGCCTTGCAAATAGGTGCATATTAGGCAAGATTACATGGAAATGCCTGTGTATTAGGGAAAACGTCACACCCAAATGCTGATGAGTTTTCAGGAGCTTGTTTGGGTTTCTAAGCAAACTGGTGTGGAATCAGGGAGAGTGAAGGGAAGGCACCACCTTGGGGAGATTTAGGGGAGATTTCAATCATTGGGGCAGGTTTTGTGTGGGGTAAAGGTGGAGGAGATGCAGGGGTTTCCTAAAGAGAGGTAAGGTGGATTCATAGAGGAGTGCAATGGAGACATGACGGGAAGCTGAGTGTCGGGAGATTCGGGAGAGATAAAACCAAGGGCTTCTTTGTGCCTCTTGTAGTAAAACTATGAACTCCGTTGCCCAGGAGGCAGGGAGGACCACCGACTCAGATGGCTTGAAATGCAGGCCAGACGCTGCTAGCCATAAGGGAGATGCTCTGCCTCCAACATGCTTCTTAATGGCAGTTGCTGTGAATTCCATGTGATCCATAGCCATTGGTAGCTTGCAAGGAGGACCTGAGTGAACACTGCTCTCCCCACTTTTGATTCTGGGCTAATGATGATCAGAGGCCTCTTGTCTCCAGCAGGGGAGGGAGAAAGTTGCCATCCTGGCTGGTATCCATGGGCAACCTTCTTCCCCAAGGATTGGTTTCTCCTCCCTTATCTTTCTTTTCATCAGGAAAACAGAGGCAAGCTTCCCTTCTTCATCCATCTGATGAGCGTAAAAACACAGCCACACCCCTTTATGTCTGCTTTTAATCCAGAAAGAAGCTCTGATCCAGATGAAAAGAAGAGGGGTGGGGGAAGAGATAGGAGGAAAAAAAGAAGAGGCGAAAAAGAAAAAGAGAGGTAGAGCGTTTTGATGTGGGGGTGAGCACCATCATTCCAAAATTGCAAATGGGAAGGCGAAGAAGAGACAAAGGTCAAGAACACATAATAATATTTATAGCAACGCAATTGTGGGAGTTGGGGAGACTGAGAGGAGATCTGATAGCCATCTTCAAATGTGTGAAGGGCTGTCACAAGGAGGAAGGGGCAAGCTTGTTTTCTCCTGCTCATTGTGGGGAGGGCTAGATGGGCTGTAGCCCCGGGCACCAGATTTTGAGGGGGGAATGAGCCAGATGCCCCCATGCAAGGATCCCCACCTTACCTGCTGCTGGATAACTCTGCCCACTGGGGACACCAAAAGATGCCATGCCACTGTGAGCAGAGAGCAAGACACAAACCCACAGATTCACTTTCTGAGTTGCTCAACAGTGGAACGGGGCTCTTCAGAAGGTGCCTGATTCTCCTTTGCAGGAAGAATTTAAGCAGAAGTTGGATGGGCGCCTGTCAGGGATGCTATAGCTGTGATGCCTGCATTGCAGGGGGATGGACTTGATGATCCTTGGTGTACCTTCTGTGAACCTATGATTCTGTGGTCTTTGGCTGGTCCTTGGCACATGCCCCTCAGGGCTTGCCACATCCATCCTGCAAACGACGGTTGGCATCCCACAAGATTTCAACAGGCCTCCAGCCACCTATAAGTAGAGGGACCTCTCCTTCCCCAGTCAACTGCTCCTCCACTTGGCTTCTGGTACCTCCAGGATTCCCACCAACCTCCAGCCATGAAGATCTTCTGCCTCCTCTCTGTTGCCGTCCTCTTCTTGATGCTGCTGGCTCCAGGTAAGGCCATCTTCTCAGATGCTTCTTCTCTGAGCAGCTCCACAGCTCTCAGCTTTATTCATGTTAAACCTGCCTCTGAACACCACTTGCTGTGACTCCCAAAGAGGTTGGATCTTGCCCCATGTCCTCCTGGAGAGTTTCCCCAATGGGGCTTCTGGTTGGACACTGTGAGAAGAGGATGCTGGTCTGGATGGGCCCCCTTTGGCCAGATCCATCAGTCTGGCTCTTCTTATTACCTCATTTATATGGTTCATGGAAGCTCTTGCTTTCACATCTGTAATAATGTGCTTCACTGCACTCAGATTTGTGGTGGGTAAAAGAACGGACCAGCTTCTTGGGCAAGGGGGCTTCTCTCTCCCAGTTTGCCAGTGGCTGCCCAGGGAAGCCAGTGACTCTGACACAGCCTTCCTTACCACCTTGGCTCAGACCCTGTCCTGGAGGTGCAGGGAGGCAGCAGGAAAATGGACTGGCTCTCTGCTCCAGCCCTGCATTCTTCCTGCACCACCTTTCCCCAACCTGGTGCCCTCCAGGTGTCCAGGCCAACAGGGCCATTATGGAAGAAGTTGTGGAAGGTGTAGAAGGTCAGTCCTGAGAGACAGAGCCTTCAAAGTCTTCTTCTTCCTCCTCCTCCAGATTTCACAAGAGCCCAAAATTGTAATCAGAGGTGTCGCCGGCAGAATGGGAGAATGGTATCAAGGTGCTTTCCACCCCGAAGGGTACTTTTCGGTGTGGTCGCCTAGTCTGTTGCCGTTAAGGTGAGTTAAATCAAATGTTTGTTCTCCTTGAAAATTAGTCAATGGTGTCTCATGATCCCAATGCATGAGACTCATCACTCTGTTTCCCCCCCCCCAGCCCACCCCTCTCTTATTCCCTTTACAGCCACTGTGAGGGGGAACAATCTTAGCCTGTGCACAGGGGGTTGAAGACCCTTTCCTCTCCCCTTGCTGCCCCCATGAAAACTCTCTGGCCCCTCAGCCACAACTCCCCTTAGCCTGGGAAGGAAAGCCTCCATTGGCCTCAAAGAACAGCTCTTCCTGGCATGAGAGGGTGGGGGCTCAGTCGCTGACCCTCCTCAAATAGCAAAGGCAACCTGTGTGAAATGTCCCTGTGAAGGTGAATCACAGAATCACAGAATTGTAGAGTTGGAAGGGAAAGTGTTCAATGCACAGCAACGCACACTCACAATTATCTGCTCAAATGTGTCCTCTCCTGGGGTTGCTGTTCGTAAAAACAAGAAGGAAAAAGAACCACATTGGGAAAAATGTCTGTGTGGTAGAAAAGCCCCACTCAAATTCCCCAAAGTGCATACATGAAATGCACAGACGTCTCTCTTACAATCATAGTATAGAAATGTAGCATTGGGGGACCCTAAGGAGTCATCTAGGCCAACCCTCTGCAAAACAGACCCTCTGTGTGCAATTTGGACTCTGACAACAGTCAGCTCTTCTGCCTCCCCAGTTGGAGTCATTGCTTTCGGTTTTCAGAACCACCACCAACACCCACATTAACAGTTCTCCGCCTCTCACAGGCGTGTTTCTCTGCAGATCTCCTGTGCAAGACCTCTGGTGAAAGGAAGACCTCCCTGCTCTCCTCTGATGTGCAGCTGCCTCGACTGCACCCCCCATCTCTGCTGGGGAAGAAACCGCTTTGCTTGATGCTGCTGAAGGCGATTCTGGGAAGGAGTCAAGAGGGAGCCATCTTGTCTGCCTGTCTACTCATGAGTAAGCCCCAGTGGGGCTTGACTCATGAGTAAGTGGGATCAGGATTGGAGCTTGGATTTGGTTTGCCTGCAAAATGCTTTAGCTTTTTCTTTTTAATAAATGCAAGCATTTGGAAACCTTTGTTAAGTGAAAATGTGTGCTGAGTTGAGGGGATTTTTTGGTCACTCAAATACACCCCCCTCTCTCTCTCTGCCAGTCAGTCATGCCATCCAGGTTTTGTGGTTGCTTTTCCAAACATGGCTTTGCACAAGGGCATTTCTCAAATTTCAGGCACCCACCTCTCTCTGGGGTCTCCCCGGCCCCTTTCTCTGGGTCTCCCTCCAATTTTCCTGCTTTCATGGGCTGCTGCACAGAGAAGGACTCAATCTTTCACAAACAGAAACTGAACAGAGCTGAAAAAGCTAGGGGACATACACTGCAACATTTCTGCCATGAAAATAGGGGTGTTCCTAATAATAATAATAATAATAATAATAATAATAATAATAATAATAATACTCCATCCGACTGGTTTCCCCAGCCACTCTGGTTGCTCAGAAATATTTATAAAAACATCATAACACATTAAACATTAACGAATCTCCCTATACAGGAATTCCTATAGATGGCTCAGGGGTTGCACCTACCGTCCAACATTTCTCTGATGGAAATGGGGATGTCCTTAGGAAAAGTGGGACATTCTGAGATCAAATCAAATCAACTGTGGGAAGCTTCTGTAAATCCAGGACTGCCCCCGGAAGACAGGGACACTTGGAGGGTTGGAGGGGCGTTTAGAAAGAAGACAAGGTTGATGAGGGAGATGGCGGAGGGAATGGAGAGTGTTGTGGACAGGACCGCCCCAAAACATTTGAGGCAAACTACAAAATGGTTGCCAGTGTGGTGTAGTGGTTAAGAGCGTAGACTTGTAATCTGGGGAACCGGGTTTGCGTCTCCGCTCCTCCACATGCAGCTGCTGGGTGACCTTGGGCTAGTCACACTTCTCTGAAGTCTCTCAGCCCCACCCACCTCACAGGGTGTCTGTTGTGGGGGAGGAGGGAAAAGGAGATTGTTAGCCGCTTTGAGACTCCTTCGGGTAGTGATAAAGCGGGATATCAAATCCAAACTCTTCTTCCAAACTCTTCTTTCCAGCCCTATCCTGGGAAGAAGGGGTGAGTTAAAAGCTTAATTACGATCAAGGGGGGTGATATCAGCCATGCCCGGGTCTTGGGCATTTCTTGGGCACTGAATCTGATGCCCCTGTGGATCCTGCCACCCGAGGTGGCCTCTGCACCTTGCCTCATGAGCGGGTTGGCCCAGCATGTAGATCTCTGTCCTGCATGGTAGCAAAGGAAGAGATGGGGGAGGATGGATAGCAGAGCTGGTGGAGAGGAAGGCAATGGGCGGGGGACAGAGTGGCTTCTGGACAAGGCATGCATACTTTCCAACATTTCTCTAGTGAAAAGAGGGGTGCCCTGTTCCATCATCATCATCATCATCATCATCATCATCATCATCATCATCATCATGTTATTACTTATAACCTTTGGACTGGGTTGCTGCAGCCACTCTGGCAGGCTTCCAACTTATAGAAAACCCTGATGCCACTTCTCCTTTCCTTGCAAGTGAGATGGCATCCTATTCCACATCCGCAACCTGTGGGGTGTTGACACCTGGAGGCTTAGGCGAAAAAGGTCCCCCCCCCCCCGCCAATCATATTTTTTCAATTTTAAAAAGCACAAAAATTCCAAAAATACAAAAAATATTACAAAAACAACACATAAAGAAAAAAAGAAAAACAATAAAAGAAAAATAATATCCAAATTAGGCAATTTTCACTTTTCAACTTAATTAACTTTAACACAATTTATCAATGTCTAACTATTGTATCTAATCTATGAATCTATATCTATATCTTTATAAATTCAAACATCCTCAGCCAATTATTTTTAACCTGACTCAATACTAGATTTGTTTTCCCATCCCAATATCCTCCATTTGCTCTCCTCAGCCTCAATTTTATACCCCAGAAATTTTTCCATACATTCAAATATTGATTCTATTGTCATAATATCAACTTAGCACTTTATTCTAACATAGCCCCCCTCCGCTGGACTCAAGGTCCCCTAGGTGAATCAGCAAGTTCCTTAGATCATTCCAGTTCGGGCCGACTTAATCAATCAGAGAATAACACCTACTATTATTCATCACCCCACTCCCACTCTTTCAGCCTTTTCCCACCACACCCCCTTCTTCGCCCCCTGCTGTCTCCCCACCTCTCTGACTGTTGCACAACACCATCCAACGGCCTTTCCACATTTCAAACCCATCTCGATTTTTATTCCACTTAAAACTTTCCCCCAGTATGGATCCTGCCCTCCCTCTCTCACTAGGAGGGCAACATTCCATGCTGGTTCTTCTTTGTTCATTTTCTTGCTCCCCCCCCCCCACTGGGGGAACAATGCTCCAAACAGTTTCCTCGTCTTCTTTAACATTGTCCATAGCTTGTTTGTTGCAGATATTGCATAGCTTCAATCTCTGTTAAACTTGATCCTTTCCCATTCTGTTTAGAGTTCTGACGTAATTAATTTCTAAAGTCCAAAAGCAAATCCAAAAACATCTTGTAAAAATCATCAGAGTCAGATGATGTTGAGTCTTCTGGCATCCTGTTTATCTCAAATTGCATGGGAACTTCCAGGCAGGCTGGCAGTGGAATTTGCTACCAAGGAGTGTGGTGGAGTCTTAATAGTGACTTGCTGACCCTCCAGACACCCGACTCCAGCTCCCCCCCCCGGGGGGGGACTTTCCCCAGTCCAAAAGTTCACTTTTACAGGGCTTATAAGTTAAATAAACCTTCCTCTCCTTTGCCCTATCTTGGGGAGAAAGTTTTAGGTCCACTTTCTGGCAAAATAAAAGTTTCCTTTGAAGTTCCTGGCTTTGGGTAAGTTAACTGCTTCTTAAATCGCTCAATGGGGGAGATCATCTTCTGCTTTTGAATCTCCTCCCATGGCCAATTCTTTACAAATTAAAAAAGATTTTCCAGATCCTTTTTTTGTACTCACGGTGTACAGTGTCCAATTGCTTAAATTTGCAGAGAAATCCACTGCTCCTCCGCTGCAGGCTCTGCTGCTTCGCTCTGTGGGGATAGCGGTAGGCTCAAAAATGGCGCCCGCAATTCAACTCCGCTCGCTCTCAGGGCTCTTAAAAAGAGCTTGCCGGGGAGCGGAGGTTTCACTTTGGGGCGCAGCCAAGCTCTTATGCCCCCAGAACGCTCAATCTGGGGTTCTTGGGGGGGGGGTCCGTGGCGCTCTCGCAGCTCCCCTCTCCCTCACAGAGCCAGGAACCTCGGAGCTCAAGGTTTCCTCGCCTGTCTGCGATGGCAGTAGACCGGAAGTCCGGCAAAAAGGTTTCTCATCTTGCTGTGGATCAGGGCGTGCCCTGCATCCCTTCCAATTCTTGGGGTCCTGAACCCAGGGAGTGTAAAAAATCTAAGAGAGGAGTTTGCTGAGCTAGTCAGACAACCATCTTTGTAGGACTAGGACCTTCACTGGCCACTGGAGTGTCCTCATCAGCATCTCAAAAGATTAAGGCAGGTGGGAAGAGGTGCAATTAAGAGGGATCCTACAGGCTAATAGGTGAGCCATTCCACCATCCTCATCCCCTAGCTCAGGGGTAGGCAACATGAGGCCCATGGGCCGGATGCGGCCCAATCGCCTTCTCAATCCGGCCCACCAACAGTCCGGGAACCAGTGTGTTTTTACATGAGTAGAATGTGTGCTTTTATATAATACTAGTGTATTTTAGCCCGTTCAATAACGGGCGCTAGAACATCCTGGGGTTCGGAGAAGCGCTCACACAGTGCTTCTCCGAACCCTGGGACCTGTCCTTGCTGTCGGCGGCAGGGGGGCAGGAACGGAGGAGAAGAAAGCTCTGCTTTCTCCTCCTCCGTTCCTCTCCCCAAGCCGCGGACAGGAAGGAGGCATCCCGGGGTTCGGAGAAGCGCTTGTGCAGCGGTTGGCAGCCGCAGGGAAACGGTAGGTGGGGGGGAGAGCGCGCACGTGTGTGCGTCCAGTCTCTGCTGTCCAATCCCTGTGTCCCTGGGGCCCATGCGCAGTAACCCAGGGACACACGGGAAAACTGGACGCAGAGACACTTGGACTTTATTATATAGGACTTCTGGGTCCAGGTCAAGAAGTGGGGTGGGGGGAGAGATCGGGAAAAAAAAGAAGAGGTGAAAAAGAAATAGAGAGGTACTGTAGAGCATTTTGACGTGGGAGTGAGCACCATCATTCTAAAATTGCAAATGGGAACACAACAAAGAGACAAAGGTGAAGAAGACATAATACCATAATATTTATAGCAACACAATTGAAGGAGTTGGGGGGACTGAGAGGAGATCTGAGAGCAATCTTCCAATGTGTGAAGGGCTGTCACAAGGAGGAAGGGGCAAGCTTGTTTTCTCCTGCTCATTGTGGGGAGGGCTAGATGGGCTGTAGCCCAGAGCACCAGATTTTGAGGGGGGAATGAGCCAGGTGCCCCCATGCAAGGATCCCCGCCTTGCCTGCTGCAGGGCATCTCTGCCCCTGGAGCCTGGCCCCCACACTGAATGGCCACCAAGCCAGTGTTGAGGTGGGGGTGGCAAGAGCCACCATGGCCAGACAGGCTCCCTCCATGTGGGCAGGTGAGGAGGGAGCACTGCATGGCCCTGTGAAGCCTCGGTGCCCCATGCCTGCCCAGCAGGGAAGGCGTCTAGAGTTGGGCTAGCAGGAAGGGTTTTGTTCTGCGCTCAGTCCCTGGTCCCGCCTGCAGAGCACCCCCCCCCAAAGGGACATCAAAAGATGCCGTGCCACTGTGAGCAGAGAGCAAGACACAAACCCACAGATTCACTTTCTGAGTTGCTCAACAGTGGAACGGGGCTGTTCAGAAGGTGCCTGATTCTCCTTTGCAGGAAGAATTTAAGCAGAAGTTGGATGGGCACCTGTCGGGGATGCTATAGCTGCTATACATGCTTTGCAGGGGGATGGACTTGATGTTCCTTGGTGTCAATTCTATGCACCTACGATTCTGTGGTCTTTGGCTGGTCCTTGGCACATACCCCTCAGGGCTTGCCACATCCATCTTGCAAACGACGGTTGGCATCCCACAAGATTTCATCAGTCCTCCAGCCACCTATAAGTAGGGGGACCTCTCCTTCCCAAGTCAACTGCTCCTCCACTTGGCTTCTAGTACCTCCAGGATTCCCACCAACCTCCAGCCATGAAGATATTCTGCCTCCTCTCTGTTGCCGTCCTCTTCTTGATGCTGCTGGCTCCAGGTAAGGCCATCTTCTCAGATGCTTCTTCTCTGAGCAGCTCCACAGCTCTCAGCTTTATTCATGTTAAACCTGCCTCTGAACACCACTTGCTGTGACTCCCAAAGAGGTGGGATCTTGCCCCATGTCCTCCTGGAGAGTTTCCCCAACGGGGCTTCTGGTTGGACAGTGTGAGAAGAGGATGCTGGTCTGGATGGGCCCCCTTTGGCCAGATCCATCAGTCTGGCTCTTCTTATTACCTCATTTATATGGTTCATGGAAGCTCTTGCTTTCACATCTGTAATAATGTGCTTCACTGCACTCAGTTTTGCGGTGGGTAAAAGAACGGACCAGCTTCTTGGGCAAGGGGGCTTCTCTCTCCCAGTTTGCGAGTGGCTGCCCAGGGAAGCCAGTGACTCTGACGCAACCTTCCTTACCACCTTGGCTCAGACCCTGTCCTGCAGGTGCAGGGAGGCAGGAAAATGGACTGGCTCTCTGCTCCAGCCCTGCATTCTTCCTGCACCAGCTTTCCCCAACCTGGTGCCCTCCAGGTGTCCAGGCCAACAGGGCCATTATGGAAGAAGTTGTGGAAGGTGTAGAAGGTCAGTCCTGAGAGACAGAGCCTTCAAAGTCGTCTTCTTCTTCCTCCTCCTCCAGATTTCACAAGAGCACAAGAATGTACTCGGAGATGTCGCCGGCGGAATGGGAGACTGCAAGCAAGGTGCTATCCACCCCAAAGGCAACTTTTTACGTGTGGTGGCCAAGCCTGTTGCCGCCGTTAAGGTGAGTTAAATCAAATGTTATTTTTCCTTGAAAATTAGTCAATGGTGTCTCATGATCCCAATGCATGAGACTCATCACTCTGTTCCCCCCCCCAGCCCACCCCTCTCTCATTCCCTTTACAGCCACTGTGAGGGGGAACAATCTTAGCCTGTGCATAGGGGGTTGAAGACCCTTTCCTCCCCCTTGCTGCCCCCATGAATGCTCTCTGGTCCCTCAGCCACAACTCCCCTTAGCCTGGGAAGGAATGCCTCCATTGGCTCAAAGAACAGCTCTTCCTGGCATGAGAGGGTGGGGGCTCAGTCGCTGACCCTCCTCAAATAGCAAAGGCAACCTGTGTGAAATGTCCCTGTGAAGGTAGAATCACTGAATTGAAGAGTTGGAAGGGAAAGAGTTCAATGCACACCAACTCACACTCACAATGATCTGCTCAAATGTGTCCTCTCCTGGGGTTGCTGTTCGTAAAAACAAGAAGGAAAAAGAACCACATTGGGAAAAATGTCTGTGTGGTAGAAAAACCCCATTCAAATCCCCCAAAGTGCATACATGAAAGGTTCAGAGGTCTCTCTTACAATCATAGAATAGAAATGTAGCATTGGTTCCGGTTTCCGCCGGCAGGAATGGCGGACCTGTTTTCCATCCCTCTGACCTTCGTAAGGAATTTGGCGGTTGCTAGGGGAGTAAATGGCAACCCCCTACCCTCTCCGGGGGTTACGGAGAGGGGCCGCTGGCCCGCGATGCCCCCAGACCCACTCCGACTGTTTATGGAGTGGGGGGAGCTTGGGCTGAAAAGCACTTACGAGGGCCAGGACTCCCGGACGCTAATCTGCATGGCGGGGATTTCCATGGTTAAAGAAGATAATTAGGCTTAAAACTATGGACATACTTCAGAAGGAGGGGAAGAAGCGCTGTTTACTGCTGAGAAATTTATGCTGCTGAGGGAGAGGAGTCAAAGGCTGTATATCATCTGGAAGAAGGATTGATGGGGACGGAGCGATAAGGGAATTGAGTTTTTTTTTATTTTCCTTCATATGAGTTACTTCGTACCTTCCCAGACGCGATGTCCTGGCTTGTTTGGAGTGAAAGAGAAGCAAAAGACTGTGTGAGTTGAACTTTATAAACTGTTGTTACTGAGCATATTTTTTAAAGATGTGGAGTTGCCGATGAGAAAAGCCCCCCCCCTAGTCGGACGGAAGGAGTCCTGGACGCGTTCGGAGGATTTATGAGCTGTGACGCACTTTGAATTGGAGCAGCGACCTGAAGCTAAGTTCAGCTATAGGGCAAGGAGATCCATTAATTTACCAAGAGTTTATGGTTTGATGTTTGGGTCTTCTGCCTGGAAAAGCTGTAAATTTTATAAAGATCGTTAATCTTCATGGCTATGAGAGAAAACGAAAGTGATTTGAGCTTTTTAAGATGGCGCTGCTTCGACGCAACAGGGAGCTCCAGACTAAGAAGATTTATGGGGAGGCTGGACTGATTAACCCACACAGGAGAAAGAACATTTGTGAAACCTTGTTTGATATTTATCTCAGCAGCTGGGAAACAATCGGTTGAAAGTGGAAAACATCTATGTGACTGTAAGGGGAAGATCTGGATTATTATGAACTTGGAGGACGATTTGAACTTTAGAAAAAAGACGGCAGTGGACGGTTGCGAGGAATCCCCAATTTCTTGAAGCATGGGAACCCAAATAAAAAATTTTCTAGACGATTTGGCATAACATTCGGTTTGATTGATATATATATGTGTATAATTTGAAATAATGAATGTGATATAATTGGTTTTAATTGGAAAATTAATAAAAATATATTTTTTAAAAAAATAGAAATGTAGCATTGGGGATCCTAAGGGGTCATCTAGCCCAACCCTCTGCAAAACAGACCCTCTGTGTGCAATTTGGACCCTGACAACAGTCAGCTCTTCTGCCTCCCATTTGGAGTCACTGGTTTGGGTATTCAGAACCACCACCAACACCCATATTAACAGTGTTTCCTCCTCTCACACATGTTTCTCTACAGATCTCCTGTGCAAGACCTCTGGTGAAAGGAAGACCTCCCTGCTCTCCTCTGATGCACAGCTGCCTTGACTGCCCCCCCCATCTCTGCTGGGGAAGAAACCGCTTTGCTTGATGCTGCTGAAGGCGATTCTGGGAAGGAGTCAAGAGGGAGCCGTCCAGTCTGCCTATCTACTCATGACTCCTTAGAAAGTGGGCTCAGGATTGGAACTTGGATTTGGTTTGCCTGCAAAAGCGCTTTAGCTTTTTCTTTTTAATAAATCCAAGCATTGGAAAACTTTGTGTTGGTCTATATTAAGTGAAAATGTGTGCTGGGTTGAGGGGATTTTTTGGACATACCCTGTGTGCTTTTATTTGAAATGCATCTCTGGGTCATTTGTGGGGCATAGGAATTTGTTCATATTTTTTTCCAAAATATAGTCCAGCCCACCACATGGTCTGAGGGACGATGGACCGGCTCATGGCTGAAAAAGAAGAAGAAGAAGAGTGGTATTATTATTATTATTATTATTATTATTATTATTATTATTATTATTACTACTACTACTACTGTACTATCATCATCATTATTATCATCAATTAGATTTCTCTACAACCCTTCATCTGACGACAATAGCACAAAATAGAAAACATCAAAATACATACTATATTAACAAACCAAACAATAACAGCTGCACATAGTGTAAAGGACCATAGATTTTTTTCATTAGCCGAAGACCTGGGAGAAGAGGAATGTATTTGCCTGACACCTAAAGGAGCAGAGTGAGCCTCCTGGGGAAGAGCATTCCGCAAACTGGGAGCCACCACAGAAAAGACCTCATGGTGCAGTGGTTAAGAGCAGTGGACACCTACCCACATTCATCCTGCACTGGTTTTGAAAGCCTCTTCAGGGCTTAGAGTTTTGACCTCAACGTCAGTGTGCTCAAGACCCAGTGTGGTGTGGTGGTTCAGAGCAGTGGACTCGTAATCTGGTGAACCGGGTTCGCTTCCCCACTCCTCCACATGCAGCTGCTGGGTGACCTTGGGCTAGTCACACTTCTCTGAAGTCTCTCAGCCCCACTCACCTCACAGAGTGTTTGTTGTGGGGGAGGAAGGGAAAGGAGATTGTGAGCCGCTTTGAGACTCCTTAAGGGGAGCGAAAGGTGGGATATCAATTCGAAACTCCTCCTCCTCCTCCTCTTCCACTACTGAAAATACCTCTTCTCTTTGTAAGATTTTATAAGGAATTGGGTATACCAAAAGGGAGCAGAAAATCAAGAAAAAATAAAGGAATTTTTAAAACAACACAATTTATCAGAGATAGCAAAGGTAAAGGTAAAAATATTAAATGCCCCTATAACCATGATGGAAATCCAAACAACAATTAAAAAAGCAAATATTGGGAAATCTCTTGGCCCAGATTGTCTCTCAGTGGGTTACTTTGAAAAATTAGAAGATTTTCTAGCAATACAATTGAAGGATGTGATGAATGATATTCTTTCTAAAGGGAAAACTCCAGACATTTGGACAGAGGCATATATAACTTGACGCAGGTGAAGATGAAAGAATACCTGGAACTTGTGAAAATAACTGGGAGAAAAAGAGGAAACTCAAATCAGAAAGCTAGCAAAGAACGGACAATATTTAAAGAATATTTAAAACAGTACTGCGAAAATGCAAATCTCCTGACAAATATAGATTGAATCTTGAATATTAAAGAAAATTACAAAGGTAAAAAATGTTCCTGGTATGTAATAGATATAATAGGAAGTGTGTATAGGTTAAGAATATTTAGAGAACACAATGGGGAGATTCAGAAGTCAAAAGTATGTGTGATGTTAGCTGATGTGTAATCAAATAATGTTTAGTTGTCATTCTGGTATTGTTTTTGCCTTTTTGTGTTGTATGTTTTGCAATAAAGATAGTGATAATGGGGGGAAAGACCTCTTCTCGCAGTGCCGTCCTCCAGACCTCTGGTGAAGGAGGCACATGAAGAAGGGCTTCTGATGATGATCTCAGGGTCCAGGTCAACTCATATGGGGAGAGGTCGTCCTTGAGATTCTGTGGTCCTGATCCCATGTATGTGTGAGAGCTGTGTTGGAAGCAGCCTGGAAGCTGGAGACACACGTTCCTGTTTGCTGTGTAGGGGACCCAAAGCTGTGACAAACTGAGAAGGATGTTTTGGCGGGTGTTAATGCTGTGAGCCCATCCATTTTGTGCTCAGGCTTTCTCTATACAGTATGCTCAAAACAAACCCATATCTCCTAAAGACACCAAAGTCTCTGCTCACCTTCAAGGAAACCGAACTCTGGGCAAACACTGAAATGCCTGGGTTTTCTCCATACTCAGCAATTTGGGTGCCGTGTAACAATATTTTCAAGGAATCCTCACGTGTGTTGTTTGCCCCCTTTCTCCAGCTCCATCTCTGAATCTGTTTGCATGGCAAGAGATGTCTTTGGCGTTGCTGCTCCCCAATCCCACCCACTGTCCCCCAATATTGGTTTCTGATCTGGGCTCGTTCCCAAGTTCACTGTGCTGAATCTGGCAGTTGTTTTGCCCAACTTTGCTGCCTGTGGGCATCCGATGGAGCAAGGCTTGTCCGTTCACTTGAAGCAAGACCAGGTGGGGACATAGGACTTAGCCCTGTGACCACAGTTTCCCCACCTTGCCTGTTGGGTTTGCCCTTCAGGCTCTTGGGAAAGCATGCTGAAGACATCTCATGGGGCCCATCTCTGTGGAGATTGCAAAAGACCAGCAACTGCCTGCTAAATATCACTGGGCAAGGCACAGCTCAGACCAACATCTCACAGCAAGCACCAATCCTTCTCTCCCCTCTCCAAAATAAAATATAAAATATCTCTCTGTTGTCCCCTTCCTCCTGTTCCTGGGAGCCAAACTGAGGACTCCCCAATGTTGAGGGGAACCTCCAGCTCCCTCCAGCTCCCAAGCCACAAGTGCCACCAGCCAAGAGTAATGGGAGATGCAGCCCACAAATATCTGACTGTCCCTACAATAGCTGCCCCTCAAGTACAGTGCGGAGGAAACAGCAAGGAATGGTCCGCACCCAAAATAGAGCAAAAAGGGGAAGGAGAGACATCTCAAAATTCTGGATATGGATTTATTGAATAGCAGTGGTGGGATGCCACCTGTCACAGATGCTTTAGTTGAGTTTCCTGCATTGAAGGGGGTTGAAATGGATGACCCTCAGGGTCCCTCCTTACTCTACAATTTTATGATTTATCCATGGGTGTTGCTGGGGGTCCAGGGGGGCAGCTGCCCCCTCTAGGTCAGGTAAAACAATGGAAACACTTAACCGACTGACCAATGACTTTGGTTCAGCCCCCCCCCCCAAAAAAAAATCCTGGCTATTCCCATGACCTGAGTGTGGCTGCCCCACAGAAATTCTCAAGCTCTTTTGTAAATGACTCAGGATCGGTTTATAGGCAAGTAGCATATAAATGCAAAATCTCCCATCACCTTCAGTCTTGCATGGTCATGCAGGCTGGGGGTGATGGGAATTGTAGTCCCAAACATCTGTTGAGCACCAGGTTTGTGAAGACTGTGTGTGACTAATTGAGAAGGATAATTTGGGGAATGTTAATGCTGTGAAACCATCCATTTTATGCTCAGGCTCCCTATATATGTTCAAAAAACCCGCCACATATCTCCTAAAGAAACCAAAGTCTCTGGTCACCTTCAAGGAAACCGAACTCTGGGCAAACACTGAAACGCCTGGGTTTTCTCCATGCTCAGCAATTAGGGTGCTGTGTAACAATATTTTCAAGGAATCCTCACGTGCTATTTGCCCTTTTTCTCCAGCTCCATCTCTGAATCTGTTTGCATGGCAAGAGATGTCTTTGGCATTGCTGCTCCCCAATCCCACCCACTGTCCCCCAATATCACCTTCTGATCTGGGCTGTCTCCCAAGTTCACTTTTCTGCATCTGGCAGTTCCTTGACCCAACTTTGCTGCCTGTGGGCCTCCGATGGAGCAAGGCTTGTCCGTTCACTTGAAGCAAGACCAGGTGGGGAAATGGGACTTAGCCCTGTGGCCACAGTTTCCCCACCTTGACTGCTGGGTTTGCCCTTCAGGCTCTTGGGAAAGGATGCTGAAGACATCTCATGGGACCCATCTCTGTGGAGATTGCAAAAGACCACCAACTGCCTTCTAAATGTTACAGGTCAACAGCTCACGACTGGCACTGATACTTCTCCCCCTTCTCGAAATTTAAATATAAAAGCCTTGCCCTCACCTTTGGGTGCCCACTTTTTGTTCTTCCCCCCATATATTCACAACAATGCACAGAAGTTTAAACCAGTGTCAGCTAGCAAAACAAAGCAGGGTCAGGGCTTCCTGGGAGTGGGCCCCAGCTAACAGAATGGCTGGGGCAGGTTCCAATGGGGGGGGGGATTTACCAGGACACCCGATCTCTGTGATCACGGGTAGGAGGACAAGTTACACTAAAACCAGACCATGTCATCATTACCGAGGATGTAGGCTTAGTCGTTTGAAGACTAACCCTGCAGTGATTTTTAGGAAGTCATTAGCTTACACCAGGCGTCCTATTGGGAAGACCCAGTTCTCTGAGTGCATGTTCTGGAAGTTGCGCAATGGGGGCAGTACAGGATTCCTTTGGGTGTACCGACCTCCTCGCTGCACCAAGGATTCCCTGCTGTAACTGCTTCAGGTGGTGGATGTTCTCCTGGAGACACCTAGTTTGGTTGTCCTAGAGGTTTTAACATCCATTCCAAAACCTTACAAGGGGCCACTTGGGAATTTGTGGAAAGCATGGCCTCCATGGGGCTGTCCCTGAATACTTTTGACCCAACTCGTTGCTGGGGAAATGCTTTTAGACCTGGTGTTCACCTCTGTGGATGCTGGTGAGCTTACACTACAGAAAAAAATGAAACTAAAGAAGTGCCATGGTCAGATCACTTCCTGGTGCAACTGGACTTCTCTGTGACCCCTCCCCTCTGCAGGGAGGTTGGGCCGATTCAGATGGTCCGCCCCCACCACTTAATAGATCCAAATGGTTTTCAGAGAGTGGTTGTTGTTGTTGTTTAGTCGTTTAGTCGTGTCCGACTCTTCGTGACCCCATGGACCAGAGCACGCCAGGCACTCCTGTCTTCCACTGCCTCCCGCAGTTTGGTCAGACTCATGTTCGTGGCTTCGAGAACACTGTCCAACCATCTCGTCCTCTGTCGTCCCCTTCTCCTAGTGCCCTCCATCTTTCCCAACATCAGGATCTTTTCCAGGGAGTCTTCTCATGAGCACTCATGTTGATGGCCTTTCAGCTAATTCCCTGGTAGCCCGCTGGCATGCAGAGCTAACCAGGGCTATAAAGTTCTGTCTGGCTCCAAAGGACCCTCTCCAATTGTATGGAGCCTGGACAGCCCAGTGGTTTTCCTCAGAGTTTAGGGGGCCAACTAGAGTTGCTGGGAAAAACCAGCCAGATGGGTGGGGTATAAGTAACTTCCTCTTCTTCTTCTTCTTCTTCTTCTTCTTCTTCTTCTTCTTCTTCTTCTTCTTCTTCTTCTTCTTCTTCTTCTTCTTCTTCTTCTTCCAGTGGTGCCTCGCTAGACGAATTTAATTCGTTCCACGGGTCTTTTCTTATAGCGAAAAATTCATCTAGCGAATCCCATAGGAATGCATTGAATTTTTTTTTGAATTTTTTTTTTTGCCCATAGGAACGCATTAATTGAATTTCAATGCATTCCTATGGGAAACCGCAATTTGCTAGACGAATTTTTCATAAAATGAATTCGTCTAGCGAAGCAACCTCCGCTCGAAAAATCCTTTCGTTAAGTGGAAATTTCGTTAAGCAGGGCATTCGTTAAGCGAGGCACCACTGTATTATTATTATTTTCTGGGGGTACGCAGGGGTACGAATACCCCTGAACATTTTGTAAATCTAAGTTTGGCCTCATTGAGGGGCAGTATTTCAATATGAGTAGGAAAATGAGAGTACTGTACCCCTAAACATTATTTTAGAAAAAAACACTGAATGATAATGATAATGATAATAATAATAATAATAATAATAATAATAATAATAATAACAATAATAATAATATTTCAGCTCTGATCCATTCCTGTTTGTGAAACATCCTTCTCTGTGCAGCTGCCCAAGGAAGCAGGACAGTTGGGGGGAGACACAGAGAAAGGGGCAGGAGGAGGGGCAGGGGAGACTCCTGGGAGAGGTCCCTGGCCCACAATTTGAGAAATGCCCTTGTGCAAAGCCAAGGCTTGAAAAGCAACCACAAAATCTGGATAGCACCACAGACTGACAGAGAGAGGAAAAGGGTCTCAGAGTCTGACCAAAAAATCCCCTCAACCCATCACACGTTTTCACAACATGAAGCAACACAAAGGTTTCCAATGCTTGCATTTATTAAAAAGAAAAAGCTAAAGCATTTTGCAGGCAAAGCAATTACGAGCTCCAATCCTCCAAACCCTCTTATTCATGAGTCGGGACCCACTGGCTACAGTGGGGCTTACTCATGAGTAGACAGGGAGACAGGATGGCTCCCTCTTGACTCCTTCCCAGAATCGCCTTCAGCAGCATCAAGCAAAGCGGTTTCTTCCCCAGCAGAGATGGGGGGGTCTAGTCGAGGCAGCTGCACATCAGAGGAGAGCAGGGAGGTCTTCCTTTCACCAGAGGTCTTGCACAGGAGATCTGAAGAGAAAACACACCTGTGAGAGGAGGAGAAACTGTTAATATGGGTGTTGGTGGTGGTTCTGAAAACCCAAAGCAGTGATTCCAACTGGGAGACAGAAGAGCTGACTGTTGTCAGAGTCCAAATTGCACACAGAGGGTCTGTTTTGCAGAGGGTTATTATTTATTTATTTATTTATTTATTTATTTATTTATTTATACCCCACCCATCTGGCTGGGTTTCCCCCACCTCTCTGGGCAGCTTCCAACAATACTAAAATACATTAAAATATCACAGATTAAAAACTTTCCTAAACAAGGCTGCCTTTAGGTGTTTTCTAAATGTCAGGTAGTTGTTTATCTCCTTGACCTCCGATGGGAGGGCGTTCCACAGGGCGGGCGCCACTACCGAAAAGGCCCTCTGCCTGGTTCCCTGTAGCTTTGCTTCTCGCAGTGAGGGAACTGCCAGAAGGCCCTCAGCGCTGGATCTCAGTGTCCGGGCTAAACAATGGGGGTGGAGATGCTCCTTCAGGTATACAGGACCGAGACCGTTTAGTGCTTTAAAGGTTAGCACCAAGACTTTGAATTGTGCTTGGAAACGTACTGGATTAGATGACCCCTTAGGTCCCTCCCAATACTACATTTCTATTCTACGATTGTAAGGGAGACTTCTGAGTATTTCATTTATGCACTGTGGGGAGATTGAGTGGGGCTTTGCTACCACACATACATTTTTCTTAATGTGGTTCTTTTTCCTTCTTGTTTTTACAAACAGCAACCACAGGAGAGGACACATTTGACAAGATCCTGTGTGTCTGCGTTGGTGTGCATTTAACTCTTTCCCTTCCAGCCACTGGGAGGTACATTACAACTCTACAATTCTGTGATACAAGTTGACTTTACTATTTGAGGAGGGTCAGCGACTGAGCCCCTACCCTCTCATGCCAGGAAGAGCAGTTCTTTGAGCCAATTGGAGGCATTCCTTCCCAGGCTAAGGGGAGATGTGGCTGAGGGGCCAGAGAGCTTTCATGGGGGCAGCAAGGGGAGAGGAAAGGGTCTTCAACCCCCTGTGCACAGGCTAAGATTGTTCCCCCTCACAGTGGCTGTAAAGGGAATAAGAGAGGGCTGGGCTGGGGGGGGGGGAAACAGAGTGATGAGTCTCATGCATTGGGATCATGAGACACTATTGACTAATTTTCAAGGAAAACTAACATTTGATTTAACTCACCTTAACGGCGGCAACAGGCTTGGCCACCACACTTAAAAAGTTGCCTTTGGGGTGGATAGCACCTTGCTTGCAGTCTCCCACTCTGCCGTCGACATCTCTGATCACAATTTTGGGCTCTTGTGAAATCTGGAGGAGGAGGAGGAGGAGGAAGAAGAAGAAGAAAAAGACTTTGAAGGCTCTGTCTCTCAGGACTGACCTTCTACACCTTCCACAACTTCTTCCACAATGGCCCTGTTGGCCTGGACACCTGGAGGGCACCAGGTTGGGGAAAGCTGGTGCAGGAAGAATGCAGGGCTGGAGCAGAGAGCCAGTCCTTATTTCTGCCTCCCTGCACCTGCAGGACAGGGTCTGAGCCAAGGTGGTAAGGAAGGTTGCGTCAGAGTCACTGGCTTCCCTGGGCGGCCACTGGCAAACTGGGAGAGAGTAGCCCCCTTGCCAAGGAAATTTGCCTGTTCTTTTACCCACCGCAAAGCTGAGTGTGCTGAAGCGCATTATTACAGATTTGAATGCAAGAGCTTCTGTGGATCCTATAAATGAGGTAATAAGAAGAGCCAGACTGAAGGATCTGGCCAAAGGGGGCCCATCCAGACCAGCATCCTCTTCTCACAGTGTCCAACCAAAAGCCCCATTTGGGAAACTCTCCAGGAGGACATGGGGCAAGATCCCACCTCTTGGGGAGCCATAGCAAGTGGTGTTCAGAGGCAGGTTTAACATGAATAAAGCTGAGAGCTGTGGAGCTGCTCAGAGAAGAAGCATCTGAGAAGATGGCCTTACCTGGAGCCAGCAGCATCAAGAAGAGGAAGGTGAGAGAGAGGAGGCAGAAGATCTTCATGGCTGGAGGTTGGTGGGAATCCTGGAGGTACCAGAAGCCAAGTGGAAGAGCAGTTGACTGGGGAAGGAGGGGTCCCTCTACTTATGGGTGGCTGGAGGACTGATGAAATCTTGTGGGATGCCAACCGTTGTTTGCAAGATGGATGTGGCAAGCCCTGAGGGGCATGTGCCAAGGACCAGCCATGGACCATAGAATCATAAGTACATAGAAGACACCAAGGTTCATCAAGTCCATCCCTCTGCAATGTATAACAGCTATAGCATTCCTGACAGGTGCCATCCGATCTCTGCTTAAAATCTTTCTGCAAAGGAGAACCAGTCACCTTCTGAAGGGCTCCATTCGACTATTTAACAACTCAGAAAGTGAATCTGTGGGTTTGTGTCCTGCTCTCTGCTCACTGTGGCATATCATCTTTTGGTGTCCCGGGGGGAGGCACTCTGTAGGCAGGACCAGGGACTGAGCTCAGAGGCTGAACAAAACCATTCCCGCAAGCCCAACTCTGTGAGGCATCGGTGCTGGGCAGGTATGGGGCACAGAGGGACCACTTGGATCCCTTCCAGTCAGGATTCAGGCCTCACCATGGGACTCAAACTGCCTTGGTCGCACTGGTTGATGATCTCCGACCAGCTAGGGACAAAGGTGAGAGCTGTTTCCTAGTTCTGCTGGATCTCTCAGCGGCTTTTGACACCATCGACCATAACATCCTTCTGGACTGTCTAGAGGGTTTGGGAGCTGGCGGCACTGACATACAGTGGTTCCGCTCCTTCCTCCTGGGCCATGTTCAGAAAGTGGTGGTGGGGGATGAGTGTTCAGACCCCTGGGCTCTCACTTGTGGGGTGCCTCAGGGCTCTGTCCTCTCCACCCTGCTTTTTAACATCTACATGCAGCCGCTGGGAGAGATCATCAGGGGGTTTGGGCTGGGTGTTCATCAGTATGCGGATGATACCCAGCTCTACCTCTCTTTCAAATCAGAACCAGTGAAGGTGGTGAAGGTCCTGTGTGAGTGTCTGGAGGCAGTTGGAAGATGGATGGCGGCTAACAGATTGAGGTTGAATCCTGACAAGACAGAAGTACTGTTTGTGGGGGACAGGAGGCGGGCAGGTGTGGAGGACTCCCTGGTCCTGAATGGGGTAACTGTGCCCCTGAAGGACCAGGTGCACAGCCTGGGAGTCATTTATCTCCCGCTTGGACTACTGCAATGCGCTCTATGTGGGGCTACCTTTGAAGGTGACTCGGAAACTACAACTAATCCAGAATGCGGCAGCTAGACTGGTGACTGGGGGGAGCCGACAAGACAACATAACACCGGTCTTGAAAGACCTACATTGACTCGCAGTACGTTTCCGAGCACAGTTCAAAGTGTTGGTGTTGACCTTTAAAGCCCTAAACGGCCTCGGTCCAGTATACTTGAAGGAGCGTCTCCACCCCCATCGTTCTGCCTGGACACTGAGGTCCAGTGCCGAGGGACTTCTGGCTGTTCCCTCGCTGCGAGAAGCAAATCTACAAGGAACTAGGCAGAGGGCCTTCTCGGTAGTGGCACCCGCCCTATTCTATTTCTATTCTACTTCACCTACTTCAACATGCGGTCAGCCAGCCCCGCGGGATCTGGGGAGCCTCCTGCTCATTCTGCTGAGTGGAGCCCTGGACCTCTGCCCCAAAACCAACCCTGATGGCATATCTCCTCTTGCTTGCAAGCGAGTTGTGGCATCCAGCTCCACATCGGAAACCTGAAGGGTGTTGACCCCTGGGGGTTTGGCAAAAAGGTTATTCATATTGTGGATTGTGCCCTGAGTTCCTTCTCATTCATGGGGTCCTGTATCTACGGAGGGTTAGAATCTCAGAGAGAAGGTTGCTGAACTGTTCAGACAAGGTGTTTTCTTTCTCTCTGGCTGGCTAGTTGAGTGTCCTCATGAGCATCTCAAAAAAATGAGCCAGGTTGCAAGAGCAGCAAATCAGTGAGGGGGTCTTTCAGATTAACGGGTGGGCCTTTCCTCCACCCCCAACCACCAGCTGCCTAGTGTTGCCCCTCTCCAGATCTCTCGCTGAGGAGGTGCATAAAGAAGGGCCTCAGAGGTTGATCTCAGGATCCAGGTTGGTACATATGGGGAGAGGTGGCATTGGAGGTAAAGAGGTCCTGAGTCAGGTTGAGAGTTTTGCAGGAAGCAGGCTGGAAGCTAGAGGCACAGAGATGGGCTTGCTGTGTATGGAATCCAAAGCTGTGACTGAGTAGGAGGATCTGGGGTGGGGGGTGGGGGTGCTAATGCTTTGAAGCCCTGCATTTTATGCTCAGGCTGTCTATGTGTGAAAATAACACCAGATATCTTAAAGACAGCACAGCCTCTGCTGACCTTCATTCCACGGAAACTGAAATGTGGGCAAGCAAGGAAACCCTTGGATTTTCTCACCACTCAGAGATTGGGCTGCTGCGTAACAATATTTTCAAATGTGTTATTTGCCCCTTTTCTCCAGCTCCATCCCTCAATCTTGTTGCATGGCAAAGGGTGTCTTTGTCATTGCTACTCCCCATTCCCCCCCACCCCCCACCCAATATCACCTTCTGATCTGGGCTCATTCCCAAGTTCACTGTTCTGCATCTGGCAGTTGCTTGGCACAACTTTGCTGCCTGTGGGCATCCGATGGAGCAAGGCTTGTCCGTTCACTTGAAGCAAGACCAGGTGGGGAAATGGGACTTAGCCCTGTGGCCACAGTTTCCCCACCTTGACTGCTGGGTTTGCCCTTCAGGCTCTTGGGAAAGGATGCTGAAGACATCTCATGGGGCCCATCTCTGTGGAGATTGCAAAAGACCAGCAACTGCCTGCTAAATGTTACAGGTCAATAGCTCAAGACTGGCACTGATACTTCTCCTCCTCCAAAATTAAAAAGCCTTGCCCTCACCTTTGGGTGCCCACTTTTTGTAGTTCCCCCCATTTTTCACAGCAATGCACAGAAGTTTAAACCAGTGTCAGCCAGAAATATTAAAATGAAGCATCAAGCAAACAACTTAAATACCATAAAAGCAGCACAACACAAACACATGTGCACACAAACACACACATGGAGAGAGGGAGAGAGAGAGAGGGAGAGGGAGAGGGAGAGAGAGAGAGAGAGAGAGAGAGAGAGAGAGAGAGAGAGAGAGAGAGAGAGAGAGAGAGAGAGAGAGAGAGAGCAGGACAATGCTCAAAGATTGTCCATAAAAAGAGATGTTTAAGCCTACCCTTCCCTTCGAAGGATGGATCTGGAGAATGATCAAGAGCATGGAAGGCCAACAGAATAGTTTGGTGCTGCGCCGCTGGGGTTGCATCCAAGGCCACAGACTTCCACTTGGGGGATGGGAGCCCCTGCTTTTCTCCCCTGCAGACCCACTGCATCCACAGAATCTTTTCTAAAGTATTGGGCAATGTGGGATACAAGCCTCCAGATCAGCTTTGGGCGGTGCCTAGGGAGAGGAGAGGATGCAGCAGAACTCAGTTGGTGAAGTTGGGGACAACCTGTTGAGTTGGAGAGGGTGGTGAGCAATCCCAAGTGGAAATGTTGGCATAAGATACAGATCTGCAGGATTGAGCCTGAGAAGAGCCCTGCAGGTGGGTGAGGCCAAAGGCCCTCCTACTTGGGCCCCCAAGCAGGTGTGGTGTTGGGAGATTACCTGGCTCTTGGGCACAGACTGCATGAGAAGAGCTACATCAGGGCTGGACTATTTCCCCCCAAAAACTTTTGTACCTCAGCTGCATGTACTTTCTGCAACTATGCCAGATTTGGAACACAGCTGTTCTTCCAAGTATTCTCCTTCCATGAATCCGGCAAGGCAGTTCAATCAATTGATGCGTACCAAAACAAGTAAAGGTAAAGGAACTGGTATTAAGAAGCATTGTGGCCCCTCACTGCGGAAGAAGAGCATCTCCCTCATGGCTAGAAGCCATTGGTCTGCATTTCAAGCCATCTGAGTCGGTGGTCCTCCCTGCCTCCTGGGCGAGGGAGTTCCATCGTTTCACTACAAACTGCATAAAGAAGCCCTTGGTTTTTATCTGAACATCATTGGCCCAGAATCACAAGTGGGGAGAGCAGTGTTCACTCAGGTCCTCCTTGTAGGCTACCAATGGCTATGGATCACATGGAATTCCTAGCAACTGGCATTAAGAAGCATGGTTGCCTCTCTCTGCTGAGGCAGAGCATCTCCATCATGCCTTACCTGGTAGAAGGAAGAAGAAGACAGCAGAGAGACAAGGTGGAAGAGCTTCTAGGCTGAATGTCGGAGACTCCAGGGCGGAGCAGAGGTGGGGAGCTTCTCTGTGTTTATAGGTCACTGTGGGGTTGTGACACCTTCAGGGGTCTTTGGAAATCTTGCAGGGGGAGAGGAGGAAGAGCACAGCCCACAGGCCTTCCCAGCACAGGGTCTCCACCAGTTTCTGCACAGGAAAAGGAAGCAGAGAAAGTCCCCATTTTGGCTCCCAGGAACAGGAGGAAGGGGTGCTTGCTGTGAGATGTTGGTCTGAGATGTGCCTTGCCCAGTGATATTTAGCAGGCAGTTGGTGGTCTTTTGCAATCTCCACAGAGATGGGCCCCATAAGATGTCTTCAGCATCCTTTCCCAAGAGCCTGAAGGGCAAACCCAACAGGCAAGGTGGGGAAACTGTGGTCACAGGGCTAAGTCCCGTGTCCCCACCTGGTCTTGCTTCAAGTGAACGGACAAGCGTTGCTCCATCGGATGCAGCAAACTTGGGTAAAGCAACTGCCAGATTCAGTCCAGTGAACTTGGGAATGAGCCCAGATCAGAAGGGGATATTGGGGGACAGTGGGTGGGATTGGGGAGCAGCAATACCAAAGACATCTCTTGCCATGCAAACAGATTCAGAGATGGAGCTGGAGAAAAAGGGCAAATAACACGTGAGGATTCCTTGAAAATATTGTTACACAGCACCCTAATTGTTGAGCATGGAGAAAACCTAGGCATTTCGTTGTTTGCCCAGAGTTCGGTTTCCTTGAAGGTGAGCGGAGACTTTGGTGTCTTTAGGAGATATGGGTTTGTTTTGAGCATACTGTATAGAGAGAGCCTGAGCACAAAATGGATGGGCTCACAGCATTAACACCCCCCAAATCATCCTTCTCAGTTTGTCACAGCTTTGGGTCCCCTACACAGCAAACAGGAACGTGTGTCTCCAGCTTCCAGGCTGCTTCCAACACAGCTCTCACACATACATGGGCTCAGGACCACAATATCTCAAGGACGACCTCTCCCCATATGAGTTGACCTGGACCCTGAGATCATCATCAGAAGCCCTTCTTCATGTGCCTCCTTCGCAAAAGGTCTGGAGGGCAGCAATGTGAGAAGAGGTCTTTTCTATGGGGGCTCCCTGTTTGTGGAATGCTCTTTCCCCTGGAGGCTCACTCTGCTCCATTATGTGCCAGGCAAATCCATTCCTCTTCTTCCAGGCCATGGGCTAATGAAAAAATCTATGGTCTTTTAAACTATGTGTGAGGTGTTATTGTTTGGTTTGTTAAAATGGTATGTATTTTGCTGTTTTTGTATTTTTAACTGAGCTGTGGTTCTCAGATGAAGAAGACAAAGAACAGTTTGGACTTGGTATCCCACCTTTCACTCCCCTTAAGGCAGCGTTTCTCAACACTGGCTGGTGTGCTGCGACGAGAAGGGCGATTTGCACTGTCACGTCGCTGACCCGCCGGAAAGGAAGCCGGCCGGGTCACGACGCGAGGCGAGCGCCCGCGTCGTCACCCGGCCGGCTTCCTTTCCGGCAGGTCAGTGCTGTGTATTGGCGGCCGCCAGGCACGTGACAATGCAAATCGCCCTCCTGGGGAGGAGGAGGCAGGCGGGGAAGGCTGCGCAGGGCTTCTCTTCGCCGGGCCAGAGCGGCGGCGGCTGCCTGGGGCGGCTGGGAGGGAGGCGGCGGCAGCTGCGCGCCTGTGTCTGCCCGCCTGGGGTCTGTCCCCGCTCGCTCTGCAGGCTCTGCGCCTGGTGGGTCCGCCTGGCTACCGCGCAGAAGTTCTTCAGTGGCATGCTTTACTGGTACGTCTCCCCTCCAAACTAAACTAAATATAGGGCGGCACAGAGTTGGTGTGCCGCGGGATTTTTTTTCATAGAAAAGTGTGCCGTGGCCCAAAAAAGGTTGAGAAACACTGCCTTAAGGAGTCTCAAAGAGGCTAACAATCTCCTTTCCCTTCCTCCCCCACAACAAACACTCTGTGAGGTGTGTGAGGTTGAGAGACTTCAGAGAAGTGTGACTAGTCCAAGGTCACCCAGCAGCTGCATGTGGAGGAGCGGGGAAGCGAACCCGGCTCACCAGATTACGAGTCCACCGCTCTTAACCACTACACCATGCTGGCTCTCAACCGGATGCTGGCTGAAGGGTTGTCTAGAAATCTAATTGACATAACAACAACAACAACAACAACAACAACCACCTACTGTTTTCCTGCTTATCAGCCAGGGGATGAGGATGGTTGAATGACTCACCTATTAGCCTTTAGGATCCCCCTGACTTTCAGCTCCTCCCACCTGCCTTATACTTTTGAGATGCTGATAAGGACACTCCAGTGACCAGTGAAGGTCCTACTCTAGTTTCTAACCCTCCATGGATTGAGGACCCCAAGAATAGGAAGGAATGAAGGCAACTCCCTGGTCCACAACAAGATGAGTAAGCTTTTTGTCTAAGCCTCCAGGTGTGAACACCCTACAGGTTACTGATGCGGAGCAGGAGGCCAAGTCGCTTGCAAGCAAGAGGAGAGGAGAGGGGGAATTGGGGTTTTCTCTATGTTGGAAGCCACCCAGAATGCCTAGAGCAACACAGTCCATGATGAAGGAACAGGACACCCCTATTTTCATGGCAGAAATGTTGCAGGCTATGTCCTCTGACTTTTCCAGCTCTGCTCAGTTCCTGTTTCTGAAACATCCTTCTCTGTGCAGCTGCCCAAGAAAGCAGGACAGTTGGAGGGGGAGACCCAGAGAAAGGGGCAGGAGGAGGGGCAGGGGAGACCCCTGGGAGAGGTGCCTGCCTGCAATTTGAGAAATGCCCTTGTGCAAAGCCAAGGCTTGAAAAGCAACCACAAAATCTGGATAGCACCAGAGACTGACAGAGAGAGGAAAAGGGTCTCAGAGTGAACCAAAAAATCCCCTCAACCCATCACACGTTTTCACAACATGAACCGTTTCCAATGCTTGCATTTATTAAAAAGAAGAAGCTAAAGCATTTTTCAGGCAAAGCAATTACGAGCTCCAATCCTGATCCCTCTTATTCATGAGTCGGGACCCACTGGCTACAGTGGGGCTTACTCATGAGTAGACAGGGAGACAAGATGGCTCCCTCTTGACTCCTTCCCAGAATCGCCTTCAGCAGCATCAAGCAAAGCGGTTTCTTCCCCAGCAGAGATGGGGGGGATTCAAGGCAGCTGCGCATCAGAGGAGAGCAGGGTGGTCTTCCTTTCACCAGGGGTCTTGCACAGGAGATCTGAAGAGAAACACACCTGTGAGAGGAGGAAACACTGTTAATGTGGGTGTTGGTGGTGGTTCTGAAAACCCCAAGCAGTGACTCCAACTGGGAGGCAGAAGAGCTCAAATTGCACACAGAGGGTCTGTTTTTCAGAGGATTGGACTAGATGACCCCATAGGTCCCTCCCAACACTAAATTTCTATTCTCCCAATGCTACATTTTTATTCTATGATTGACCTCAGGGCATTTCATGTATGCACTTGGGGGAACTTGAGAGGGACTTTGCTACCACACACACATTTTTCCTAATGGTTCTTTTTCCTTCTTGTTTTTACAAACAGCAACCACAGGGGGGGACACATTTGAGAAGATCATTGTGAGTGTGCGTTGGTGTGCATTGAACTCTTTCCACTCTTCAGTTCTGTGATTCTGTGATTCACCTTCACAGGGACATTTCACACAGGTTGCCTTTGCTATTTGAGGAGGGTCAGCGACTGAGCCCCCCTCCCTCTCATGCCAGGAAGAGCTGTTCTTTGAGCCAATGGAGGCTTTCCCTCCCAGGCTAAGGGGAGTTGTGGCTGAGGAGCCAGAGAGCTTTCATGGGGGCAGCAAGGGGGGAGGAAAGGGTCTTCCACCCTCTGTGCACAGGCTAATATTGTTCCCTCTCACAGTGGCTGTAAAGGGAATGAGAGATAGGTTGGGGGGGGGGGGCAGAGCGATGAGTCCCATGCAATTGGGGTCATGAAAAATTGACTAATTTTCGGATTCATCTAAGATTTGATTTAACTCACCTTAACGGCAACACCGAAATCGACCACACCAATAAAGGACCCTTCGGCCCCCACATTGTTCCAATACCCCCCCTTTCTTTCTACATTCCTCTTGGCACCATGGATACTGGCCTCTGGTGAAATCTGGAGGAGGAAAAAGAAGACTTTGAAGGCTCTGTGTCATCCATGTTCCTTCACTGACAGGGAATGAGAACGCTGACATAGAGAGAGAACCGATTAGAGGGGAGGGGGAAGTGGAAGGAAGCAACAGTAAGAGTATCTCTGGGCCATAGCTGTCAAGTTTTCCCTTTTCTCACGAGGAAGCCTATTCAGCATAAGAGAATTTCCCTTTAAAAAAGGGAGACCTTGACAGCTATGCTCTGGGTACAGGTAGGTAGCCATGTTGGTCTGGTGTAGTCGAAACAAAATTTTAAAATTCCTTCCAGTAGCACCTTAGAGATCAACTAGGTTTGTCATTGGTATGAGCTTTCATGTGCATGCACACTTCTTCAGATACACGAAAGCTCATACCAGTGACCAACTTAGTTGGTCTCTAAGGTGCTACTGGAAGGGATTTTTTTATTTAGTATCTCTGGGCACAGGGATCACTGAAGGTGAAAGAATGCAGCTTGTTGGCCCAGACAGTGACTCAGACCCAGGAATACCGGCAGTGTTCTCTCCAAAATATCGTAGGTTCAGGAGACTTTAAGAGAAGCTTGAAAAGGAAAGGAAGTGAAGGTGGGGTTCCTCCTGTTGGGGGGGGAGGGGGCAGAGCTTATTTTCAGCAACTGTGCTTTCTGAGGATGACGAAGATTAGCTGAGCTCTGACCTGGGGCTTTGTTATTTGGCTAATAAATCTGAAATAATTAACTGCCGGTGTCGTCTCGCTTGTGTGAGAGAGAACAAAGCCTTTACAGTCGCAGGACTGACCTTTTACACCTTCCGCAACTTCTTCCACAGTGGGCCTGCTGGCTTAGACACATGGAGGGCACCAGCAGGGCTGAAACTGGAACAGAGAGTCTGCCTACCTGTACCTTCTGCTGCCTACCTGTACCTTTAAGGACAGGATCTGAGCCAAGGTGGTAGGGTAGGCTGTGCCCGAGTCACTGGCTTCCCTGGGCGGCCACTGGCAAACTGGGAGAGAGTAGCCCCCTTGCCCAGGAAATTGGCCCGTTCTTTTACCTACCACAAAGCTGACTGTGCTGAAGTACATTTATATAGATTTGAGAACAAGAGCTTCTGTGGATCTTATAAATGAGGTAATAAGAAGAGCAAGGCTGATGGCAAAAGGGAGCCCATCCAGACCAGCATCCTCTTCTCACAGTGTCCAACCAAAAGCCCCATTTGGGAAACTCCAGGAGGACATGGGGCAAGATCCCATCTCTTTGGGAGTCACAGCAAGTGGTGTTCAGAGCCAGTTTAAAAGGAATAAAGCTGAGAGCTGTGAAGCTGCTCAGAGAAGAAGCATCTGAGAAGAAGGCCATACCTGGAGCCAGCAGCAGGAGGAGGAAGGCAAGAGAGAGGATGCAGAAGATCTTCATGGCTGGAGGTTGGTGGGAATCCTAGAGGTACCAGAAGCCAAGTGGAAGAGCAGTTGACTGGCGAAGGAGAGGTCCCTCTACTTATAGGCTGGAGGACTGATGAAATCTTGTGGGATGCCAACCGTCGTTTGCAAGATGGATGTGGCAAGCCTTAGGGGCATGTGCCAAGGACCAGCCAAAGACCACAGAATCATAGGTTCACAGAAGGGACACCAAGGATCATCAAGTCCATCCCCCTGCAATGCAGGCATCACAGCTATAGCATCCCTGACAGGCGCCCATCCAACCTCTGCTTAAAATCTTCCTGCAAAGGAGAATCAGGCACCTTCTGAAGGGCTCTGTTCCACTGTTCAACAACTCAGAAAGTGAATCTGTGGGTTAGTGTCTTGCTCTCAGTGGCATTGCATCTTTTGGTGTCCCGGGGGGGGGGGCGGCACTCTGCAGGGAGGGCCAGGGACTGAGCCCAGAGGGTGAACAAAACCCTTCCTTCTAGCCCAACTCTAGATGCCATCGCTGCTGGGCAGGCATGGGGCACCGAGGCTTCACAGGGCCATGCTGTGCTCCCTCCTCACCTGCCCACACGGGGGGAGCCTGCCCGGCCATGGCGGCTCTTGGCAGGCGCACCCCTGCCCCAACACTGGCCAGGCAGCCATTCTGTTGGCCTTCCATGCTCTTTATCATTCTCCAGATCCCTCTTTCCAAGGAAAGGCAGTCTTAACCTTCTTTTTTTATGGACAATCTTTGAGCACTCTCCTTCTCTCTCTCTCTCTCTCTCTCTCTCTCTCTCTCTCTCTCTCTCTCTCTCTCTCTCTCTCTCTCTCTCTCCCTCTCTCTCTCTCTCTCTCTCTCTGTGTGTGTGTGTGTGTGTGTGTGTGTGCGCACACATGTGTTTGTGTTGTGCTGCTTTTATGGTATTTGTGTTCCTTCATTTTAATATTGCTGCGTGGCACTGGTGTAAACTTCTGTGCATTGTTGTGAATATATAGGGGGAACTACAAGGTCAGGGCAATTCCTTTAAAATTTGAATTTGGCGAAGGGAGAGAAATATCAGTGCCAGTCATGAGATGTTGGTCTGAGCTGCATCCCCTCTAGTGATGTTTAGCAGGCAGTTGCTGGTCTTTTGCAATCTCCACAGAGATGGGCCCCATGGGATGTCTTCAGCATCCTTTCCCAAGAGCCTGAAGGGCAAACCCAGCAGTCAAGGTGGGGAAACTGTGGCCACAGGGCTAAGTCCCATTTCCCCACCTGGTCTTGCTTCAAGTGAACGGACAAGCATTGCTCCATCGGATGCCCACAGGCACCAAAGTTGTGCCAAGCAACTGCCAGATGCAGAACAGTGAACTTGGGGATTAGCCCAGATCAGAAGGTGATATTGGGGGAATGGTGGGTGGGAATGGGGAGCAGCAATGCCAAAGAGATCCCTTTCCATGCAAACAGATTCAGGGATGGAGCTGGAGAAAAGGGGCAAATAACACATTTCAGGTTCCTGCCCAGAGTTTGGTTTCCTTGAATGTGAACGGAGATATAATTTTTTTTTGAACATATAAAGAGAGCCTGATAATAAAATGGATGGGGTCACAGCATTAACACCCCCTTAGTCATCCTTCTCAGTTCTTCATGGCTTTGGATCCCTTACACAGCGAACAGGAATCTGTGTCTCCAGCCTCCAGGCTGCTTCCAGCTCAACTCTCACACACCACATGGGCTCAGGACCACAAAATCTCCAGTGGCCAGCAAAGGTCCTAGTCCTACAAAGAACGTTGTCTGACCAGCTCAGCAAACTCCTCTTTGAGGTTCGAACCCTCCCTGGGATCAGGACCCCAAGAATTGGAAGGGATGCAGGGCACCCCCTGATCCACAACAAGATGAGCAACCTTTTTGCCTAAGCCTCCAGGTGTCAACACCCCACAGGTTGTGGATGTGGAGTAGGATGCCATCTCACTTGCAAGCCAGAGGAGAGGAGAGGAGAGGAGAGGTGGCATCTGGGTTGGATTTGGGGCAGAGGTCCAGGGCTCCACTTAGCTGAATGAAGAGGAGGATCTCCAGATCCAGCAGGGCTGACTGACCACATTTTGAGGGGCTCACCTGCCTTTTTTCCTCTACTTGCTTCTTATCTGAAGCAACAACGGCTTCTGTTTGCAGACTTTAAAATATTTTGGAGCTGTCAACATTTTCTGGCTCTGGGCTCTTGAGCTAACGGAGGCATTTATTGCTAGCTGCCATAGTGGAATTCCCACCTCCTTTCGGTCAGGATCCTAAACTCCACTATGAGCGATCCAGAAAAAGCATTGGCTTGCGGGGGATATTGGAATTGAGCCCATGGTGGTATGATGGGATGGAAGCAGGGAGGGAGGGGAAGGAGAGCATCACCTGAACCAAACCTGGTGGCTTAGGTGAGTGTCACTCAGATGATGGGAAGGAGGAACTCACCTGAGGGGCCTCACCTTTTCTTGGGTGATAATGAGGCTTTGGACATCCATCAACACCCCCTTCCTTAAGAAGACAAGGATGAGGAGCTTGGCGTTCTCCAGATAATGTTGAGGACTAACAATGGTTACTCTGAGCTTGTGTGCTTGTATGTGTGACACATTGGATAGTAGAGTCTGACCCCCCAAAATCCCCCCCTCCCCACACACGTTTTCAGAACATGGACCTACGGAGATTTTTTCAATGTTTGCATTTATAACTCACCTTAACGGCAACATATTAGGCCATTTGAACAAATAAAATGCAGTCTCCCACACCATTTTTTTTTAAAAAAATAATTTTTATTAGATTTTCCAATTAAACAAAAAACAAAAACAAAAAATAACAATAATTACATCCCCTCTTGGGTTTCTCTCAATCCATTTTGCTCTGCCGAGCTGTGACTTCCTTCCCTCCCGTCATACGGCTTTATTCCTCACTCTTATCTCACAGTTCCTTTATATAAACATGGATAGATTAAGTTCGTAGGGTTTATTTCAGTCCCACAAGTGTCTTTAAACTTCTACAGTTTTTCTCCATATAGTCAATGAATTTACTCCATTCCCTTTGGAACTTTGTCTCTCCCTGGTTTCGGATCCCGCAGGTCAACTTTGCCAGTTCTGCATAGTCCATCATTTTCGTCTGCCACTCCTCAATCGTCGGTATTTCCTGTAATTTCCATTTTTGGGCTAGTAGAGTCCTCGCTGCAGTTGTGGCATACATTAATAGTCTCTGATCTCCCTTTGCTATTTCCTCTCCCATTAGTCCCAATAAAAAGGCTTCGGGTCTTTTGGGAAAGGTGTACTTAAACATCTTTTTCAACTCATTATAAATCATTTCCCAAAATCCTTTTACTTTCTTGCATGTCCACCACATATGGTAAATTTCACCATCTTTATCTTTACATTTCCAGCATGTTTTACTACTCATCCTATACACCTTAGCTAATTTTGTGACAGGTGGCCATCCCACCACTGCTCCAGTGGCCACACTCTCTTCAATAAATCCATATCCAGAATCTTGAGATGTTTCTCCTTCTCCTTTTTGCTCTATTTTGGGTGCGGACCATTCCTCGCTGTTTCCTTCCAACTGTACTCAAGGGGCACTTAGGGGAGGGACCGTCAGATGTTTGTGGACTGCATCTCCCTGTATTTCTGGCCAGTGGCCCTTCTGCCTTGTGGGTCGGGGGGCAGAGCTGGAGGACTCCCTGACACCAGGAAGTCAGCACATTGGCTCCCAGGAACAGGAGGAAGGGGACACCAGAGAGATATTTTATATTTTATTTAGGAGAGGGGAGAGAAGAATCGGTGCTTGCTGTGAGATGTTGGTCTGAGCTGTGTCTTGCCCAGTGATATTTAGCAGGCAGTTGGTGGTCTTTCGCAATCTCCACAGAGATGGGCCCCATGAGATGTCTTCAGCATCCTTTCCCAAGAGCCTGAAGGGCAAACCCAGCAGTCAAGGTGGGGAAACTGTGGCCACAGGGCTAAGTCCCATTTCCCCACCTGGTCTTGCTTCAAGTGAACGAACAAGTGTTGCTCCATCGGATGCCCACAGGCAGCAAATTTGGGTCAAGGAACTGCCAGATGCAGAACAGTGAACTTGGGAATGAGCCCAGACCAGAAGGTGATATCGGGAGACAGTGGGTGGGATTGGGGAGCAGCAACACCAAAGACATCCCTTGGCATGCAAACAGATTGATGGATGGAGCTGGAGAAAGGGGGCAAATAGCACATTTCAGGTTCCTTGAAAATATTGTTACACAGCACCCAAATTGCTGAGCATGGAGAAAACCCAGGCGTTTCGGTGTTTGCCCAGAGTTCGGTTTCCTTGAAGGTGAGCGGAGACTTTGGTGTCTTTAGGAGATATGGGTTTGTTTTGAGCATACTGTATAGAGAAAGCCTGAGCACAAAATGGATGGGGGTTACAGCATTAACACCCCCCCCCCAATCATCCTTCTCAGTTTGTCACAGCTTTGGGTCCCCTACACAGCAAACAGGAATCTGTGTCTCCAGCCTCCAGGCTGCTTCCAGCTCAGCTCTCACACTCCACGGGGGCTCAGGACCACAGAATCTCATCGATAAATCAATGGAGTCTGCGGTCTTTCCAGCTCCGGTACGACAGGGGTCCCACATTCATATTCAATCGTCTCCACACACACCACCCCGCCCCCCATCTATGTGAGCTAGCACAAGGAGAACTAGCCCATCGCCAGATGTCATGAAAAGAAATTGTGGTCTGCTGCGCCCTTACAACTGCCCTGTTTGCCCTCCCACTTGACTGCTGCTCCGTGGAAATGTTCCGCTCTGACCCGGGGGACCTGAAATCGAAGCAAAGGTGCTTGTCTTTGGGTGAGGGAGTCTCTGGAGACAGCACCTTCCTCATGACATTGCCAAGTGTGTTAATTTGGCATCACCTGATGGTTTATTTGCTGCTTGAAAGCGAAGAAGCCTCACAGGTCTTCAGCCAAAATAACCAGCCTTGACTTTTAGCCTCATTTACCTGCTTTTAATTGTCTCACTATCAAGAGGCCATTGTTGCAACAAGTCTTACAATTCTGTTTTTGAAGACAGTAACGCATTTGCAGGCATTGTTTTTAGCCCCTTTCTTCTAATTCAGTTTTGTATATGGTTATTTTCAAAAACTGTTCATACTGCCCATACCCGCAGCTACTGTTTAAGAAAATGTTAAGGTGATGGCTATGAGGTTTCAAAAAACCTTCATTTCTGAATAACATAGCTTGCTCCCAGTAATTTCTTCACTGGTCATCACAGGTATGGTTTCTGTCACAAACAGCAAGTTTATACAGATATGCTTGATAATATTAAGACCATTTCAGTTCTTCTCTGTGGGACAGCAGTTTTTAAAACCCAGTGCTCAAACTTCCCACTGCTGTATGTTTTGCCAGAAGCTGATAAGACTGCACCATGCGCAGTGACTCCCGGATCTCTAAATTTAGCTCCATTGGTTTTCAGCTGGCTTCTGACATATCTTGTTTTGAGCCAACTACTCCAAAACTGGCCAGTCTGGCCGAGGGTCTGATGACGGAAATATATCTGCAACAATGTTTGTACTGGGTCATCTTCAGAACTGCCAAATATGTCATTGGGCCAAATACAATCTCATATCTGCTACCTTGTGTATTTTCTGAAAAGGATTGTGGGGTATGTATGCAAACATTTAAATAGAATAAAGCATAAAAGTGATATTCCTAAGAAGGAACCAAACACCCTGCACTCCATACAATTATTGGCCCTGGAACAAATAACTTTCTTCACTTGCAAAGCTCCTGCTCCCGACTGCGGCTTGTTTACTTTGAGATCTGTTGCGACTGACAGCCAGAACCAACGCTTGTTTACTGGGAAAGAAGTCTAGAGGAGCTTGCTCTGCAGGTAAACCTTCCTTGGAGGTTTTCAAGCAGATCTTGCATGGCCCTCTCTTGTGGATGCTTTAGTTTAGATTCCTGCATTGTAGGGGGTTGGACTAGATGACCTGGGCTCTGTAGCCCCGCCCACGTTCCCACTTTGTGGCCCCTCCCCTCCCATGCCTTGGCCCCGCCCCTTGCCCCTCCCCCTAGTTTTGATCCTGGGTACGCCCCTGAGGCTATATCCTCTAACTTTTCCAGCTGTGCTCAGTTCCTGTTTGTGAAACATCCTTCTCTGTGCAGCTGCCCAAGGAAGCAGGACAGTTGGAGGGGGAGACACAGAGAAAGGGGCAGGAGGAGGGGCAGGGGAGACCCCTGGGAGAGGTGCCTGCCTGCAATTTGAGAAATGCCCTTGTGCAAAGCCAAGGCTTGACAAGCAACCACAGAACCTAGATAGCACCACAGACTGACAGAGAGGGCAACAGGGTTTGGAGTCTGTCCCAAAAAGTCCCCTCAACTCAGCACACATTTTCACTTAACATGGACCAACACAAGGTTTTCCAATGCTTGCCTTTATTAAAAAGAAAAAGCTAAAGCGCTTTTGCAGACAAACCAAATCCAAGCTCCAATCCTGAGCCCACTTTCTAAGGAGTCATGAGTAGACAGGCAGACAGGACGGCTCCCTCTTGACTCCTTCCCAGAATCGCCTTCAGCAGCATCAAGCAAAGCGGTTTCTTCCCCAGCAGAGATGGGGGGGGCAGTCAAGGCAGCTGTGCATCAGAGGAGAGCAGGGAGGTCTTCCTTTCACCAGAGGTCTTGCACAGGAGATCTGTAGAGAAACACGCCTGTGAGAGGAGGAAACACTGTTAATATGGGTGTTGGTGGTGGTTCTGAAAACCCAAAGCAGTGACTCCAACTTGGAGGCAGAAGAGCTCAAATTGCACACAGAGGGTCTGTTTTGCAGAGGGTTGGACTAGATGACCCCATAGATCCCTCCCAATGCTACATTTTTATTCTATGATTGTAGGAGAGACCTCTGGGCATTTGGGGGAACTTGATAGGGACTTTGCTACCCCACATACATTTTTTCTAATGTGGTTCATTTCCCTTCTTCCTCTTTTTTCATACCTGCCAAGTCTCTCACAGAGAAATCTGTGATCGGCAGCCGCGCGACACTGGAAGTTGCGTAGACGCAACTTCCAGGGTCGCTTTGCCCATCTATGGGCACCGAAAATGGCCGGCGCCAGCGCCGAAAGTCACATCTAAACATGTCCGGACATGCGTAGACGCGATGTCCGGTGCCGGTGCCGGCCATTTTCGGTGCCCATAGATGGGCAATGCTACACCAGAAGTTGCGTCTATGCACTTCCGGACATGCGTAGACACGACTTCTGGCGCCGGCGCTGGCCATTTTCTGGTGCCCATAGATGGGCAAAGCGACACCAGAAAAATGGCCGCCGACAGGAACCAAAATAAGGGAGATGAACGGGAGAGGAGCTGAAACGGGAGACCGTCGCGAAACGGTAAGTAAAAAGAGGGGGTTTCCCGGGAAATACGGGGTCCTTGGTAGCTATGCTCTTTTTGCAAACAGCAACTCCAGGAGAGGACACATTTGAGCAGATCTTTGTGAGTGTGCATTGAACTCTTTCCCTTCCAATTCTGTGATACAATAACCACCTTCACAGGGACATTTCACACAGGTTGCCTTTGCTATTTGAGGAGGGTCAGCAACTGAGCCCCCAGCCTCTCGTGCCAATGGAGGCCTTCCTTCCCAAGCTAACGGAGTTGTGGCTGAGGGGCCAGAGAGCTTTCATGGGGACAGCAAGGGGAGAAGAAAGGGTCTTCCACCCCCTGTGCACACGCTAATATTGTTTCCCCCTCACAGTGGCTGTAAAGCTTAAGAGAGAGAGTTTGGGGTGGGGTGGGGTGGGGTGGGGGGGCGGAGAGAAACTTATGCATTTGGGGTCATGAAAAATCATTGGCTAATTTTTGGGTTCAGCTAAGATTTGATTTAACTCACCTTAACGGCAACATGGATATCGACCACACATATAAAGGACCTTTCGGCCCCCACATTGTTCCAATACCCCCCCTCTCTTTCTACATTCGTCTCGGCACCAATGATATTGGGCTCTGGTGAAATCTGGAGGAGGAAAAAGAAGACTTTGAAGGCTCTGTGTCATCCATGTTCCTTCACTGACAGGGAATGAGAACGCTGACATAGAGAGAGAACCGATTAGAGGGGAGGGGGAAGTGGCAGGAAGCAACAGTAAGAGTATCTGTGGGCCATAGCTGTCAAGTTTTCCCTTTTCTCGCGAGGAAGCCTATTCAGCATAAGAGAATTTCCCTTAAAAAAAGGGAGACCTTGACAGCTATGCTCTGGGTACAGGTAGGTAGCCGTGTTGGACTGGCGTAGTCGAAACAATTTTTTTTTAAAATCCTTCCAGTAGCACCTTAGAGACCAACTAAGTTTGGCATTGGTATGAGCTTTCGTGTGCATGCACACTTCTTCATATACATGAAAGCTCATACCAGTGACAAACTTAGTTGGTCTCTAAGGTGCTACTGGAAGGAATTTTTTTTATTTAGTATCTCTGGGCACAGGGATCACTGAAGGTGAAAGAATGCAGCTTGTCGGCCCAGAGAGTGACTCAGACCCAGGAATACCGGCAGTGCTCTCTCCAAAATATCGTAGGTTCAGGAGACTTTAAGAGAAGCTTGAAAAGGAAAGGAAGTGAAGGTGGCGTTTCTCCTGTTGGGGGGGGGGAAGGGGGCAGAGCTTATTTCCAGCAACTGTGCTTTCTGAGGATGACGAAGATTAGCTGAGCTCTGACCTGGGGCTTTGTTATTTGGCTAATAAATCTGAAATAATTAACTGCCGGAGTCGTCTCGCTTGTGTGGGAGAGATCGAAGCCATTACAGTCACAGGACTGACCTTTTACACCTTCTGCAAGTTCTTCCACAGTGGCCCTGCTGGCTTAAGCACATGGAGGGCACCAGGTTGGGGAAAGCTGGTGCAGGAAGAACACAGGGCTGCCTACCTGTACCTTTAAGGACAGGATCTGAGCCAAGGTGGTAGGGAAGGCTGTGCCCAAGTCACTAGCTTCCCTGGGCGGCCACTGGCAAACTGGGAGAGAGTAGCCCCCTTGCCAAGGAAATTTGCCTGTTCTTTTACCCACCGCAAAGCTGACTGTGCTGAAGCGCATTATTACAGATTTGAAACAATAGCTTCCGTGGAACATATAAATGAGGTAATAAGAAGAACCAGACTGATGGCAAAAGGGGGCCCATCCAGACCAGCATCCTCTTCTCACAGCGTCCAACCAGAAGCCCCATTTGGGAAACTCTCCAGGAGAACATGGGGCAAGGTCCCATCTCTCTGCGAGTCACAGCAAGTGGTGTTCAGAGCCAGTTTAACATGAATAAAGCTGAAAGCTGTGAAGCTGCTCAGAGACGAAGCATCTGAGAAGAAGGCCATACCTGGAGCCAGCAGGAGGAGGAGGAAGGCGAGAGAGAGGATGCAGAAGATCTTCATGGCTGGAAATTGGTGGGATTCCTAGAGATGCCTGAAGCCAAGTGGAGGAGCAGTTGACTGGGGAAGGAGAGGTCACCCTACTTATAGGTGGATGGAGGACTGATGAAACCTTGCGGGAAACCAAATGTTTTTTGCCGGATATGTGCAAAACCACCTTTGACATAATGACCACACACCAGGCTTGTGTCACTGACTGGCAAGAGAGGGAAATGGAGTTTTTAAAAAATAGTGCCCTTGAGAATGTATTGAGATTACAAAATTTTTATATCTTGTAGGAGAGGGCTATCAGGTCTGGTGGCCACCAAGGCAATGTCTTCCCTCCACTGCTGGGGTCTTTAGCCCTCCGAACTCCACTTCTCAGAATCAGATGTGAGAGATTTGATGTTAGTCCCATGTGTGTTTCTATGTGTGTTTGCCAACCGTCGTTTGCAAGAGGGTTGTGGCAAGCCCCGAGGGGCATGTGCCAAGGACCAAAGACCATAGAATCATAGGTTCACAGAAGGGACCCCAAGGATCATCAAGTCTATCCCCCTGTGATGCAGGCATCACAGCTATAGCATCCCTGAAGGCGCCCATCCAACCTCTGCTTAAAATCTTCCTGCAATGGAGAATCCAGCAGCTTCTGAAGGGCTCTGTTCCACTGTTCAACATCTCAGAAAGTCAATCTTTTCTCTGCTCTGTCTCCCCAACTCCCTCAATTGGGTTGCTATAAATATTATTATGTGTTCTTGACCTTTGTCTCTTCCTCGCATTCCCATTTGCAATTTTAGAATGATGGTGCTCACCCCCACATCAAAACGCTCTATTTCTCTTTTTCGCCTCTTCTTTTTTTCTCCTATCTCTTCCCCCACCCCTCTTCTCTTTATCTGGAACAGAGCTTCTTTCTGGATTAAAAGCAGACATAAAGGGGTGTGGCTGTGTTTGCACGCTTATCGGATGGATGAAGAAGGAAAGCTCACCTCCGTTTTCTGGATGAAAAGAGAGATAAGGAACACTGAACTAGAACTAACGGACACTGGTTTAAACTTCTGTGTATTGCTGTGAATATATGGGGGGGAACTACAAAAAGTGGGCACCCAAAGGTGAGGGCAAGGCTTTTATATTTAAATTTGGAGAAGGGGGAGAAGTATCAGTGCCAGTCATGAGCTGTTGACCTGTAACATTTAGAAGGCAGTTGGTGGTCTTTTGCAATCTCCACAGAGATGGGCCCCATGAGATGTCTTCAGCATCCTTTCCCAAGAGCCTGAAGGGCAAACCCAGCAGGCATAGTTGGGAACCTGTGGCCACAGGGCTAAGTCCCATTTCACCACCTGGTCTTGCTTCAAGTTAACGGACAAGCGTTTCTCCATCGGATGCCCACAGGCAGCAAAGTTGGGTAAAGCAACTGCCAGATGCAGAACAGTGAACTTGGGGATTAGCCCAGATCAGAAGGTGATATTGGGGGAATGGTGGGTGGGAATGGGGAGCAGCAGTGCCAAAGATGTCCCTTTTGGTGCAAACAGATTGAGGGATGGAGCTGGAGAAAAGGGGCAAATAACACATGCGAGGATTCCTTGAAAATATTGTTACACAGCGCCCAAATTGCTGAGCATTGAGAAAACCCAGGCGTTTCAGTGTTTGCCCAGAGTTCGATTTCCTTGAAATAAAGGTCAGTGGTGGCTGTGGTGTCTTTTGGATATCTGGTGCTATTTACACATAGAGACAGGGTGAGCATAAAATGCAAGGCTTCAAAGCATTAACACACCCCCCACACCCCCACACCCCCATCCTCCTACTCACTCACAGCTTTGGATTCAGTACAGAGCAAGCCCATCTTTGTGCTTCTAGCGTCCAACCTGTTTCCAGCAAAACTCTCAAACTGACTCTGGACCACTTTACCTCCAATGCCACCTCTCCCCATATGTACCAACCTGGATGCTGAGATCAACCTCTTAGGCCCTTCTTTATGCACCTCCTCAGCGAGAGATCTGGAGAGGGGCAACACTAGGCAGCTGGTGGTTGGGGGTGGAGGAAGGCCCACCCGTTAATCTGAAAGACCCCCTCACTGATTTGCTGTTCTTGCAACCTGGCTCATTTTTTTGAGATGCTCATGAGGACACTCAACTAGCCAGCCAGAGTTGTTGCCTTACAAGAAGAAGAAAAAACATCTTGTCTGACCAGTTCAGCAACCTTCTCTCTGAGATTCTAACCCTCCGTAGATACAGGACCCAATGAATGAGAAGGAACTCAGGGCACAATCCGCAATCCACAATATGAATAACCTTTTTGCCAAACCCCCAGGGGTCAACACCCTTCAGGTTTCCCATGCGGAGCTGGATGCCACAACTCGCTTGCAAGCAAGAGGAGATATGCCATCAGGGTTGGTTTTGGGGCAGAGGTCCAGGGCTCCACTCAAGAGCACTTTTGGGTTGTACCTTTCAGATCTCTGATTCTATTCTGGGCTACTCATGCTGTTCCTCCTCTGTTTATGACTTGGAGGTGCAAGGTGAAAGGCAGAAGTTGGGTGGCTCAAAGGTCATGTCAGGAGGAGCTGAGGAGCAAGACAGTGAGGTCGAAGCTCCATGTGGAAGAAGCCCTGCCGAGGATTTCAAAACCAATGCAGGATAGATGTGGGTAGATGTGAGGGGGGAGGACGACATCAAGACCACACCCTTGTGAGACAGGTGTCTGTGGGTCAGGTGTCACCCACCTCCATTTGGGCAATGCCCTAAACAGATATTTATACTCCACTGTGAGCCATCCAGTAAAAGCCTTGGCTTGTAGAGGATATTGGGATTGAGCCTATGGCAGTGATGGCAAACCTATGACACGCGTGTCAGACGTGACACGCAGGGCCCTCACTGCTGGCACGCGCCCCATTGGCCCATTCGCGCTGTTGTTGTTTTCGCTATAGCTTGTCTCCACTGTTAAAACCCATCTTTTTGTTGTTGTTGTTGCTGGTAGCTGGAGATTGGTTTTTTAATCCATTCTGTGCTGGTTTTTTTGGCGCTTTGGCAGACTATGATTGGGTGTAACAGCGTTTGTTTTTAACCCTTTCTGTGCTGTTTTTTCTGGCGCTTTGGCAGACTATGATTGGGTGTAACAGCGTTCGTTTTTAACCCATTCTGTGCTGGTTTTTTGGTGCTTTGGCAGACTATGTCGGTGCTGCGTGTTAGTTCCAGTGAAGGTATTATTCATCATTTATTTCTGTTCTCTTCCCCCCCCCCAAAAAAAGCGCAGCAGCTTTGGGGCATCCCCCCCAAAAAAGCAAAGAAACTTTTGCACACAGACCCCCCAAAAAACCTCCAAAACTTTGGTTCGCAGCTCCCCCCCAAAAGCTCAACAACTCTGGGCACTTTGTGATAAATAAGGGGTTTTTGGTTTGGTTTGGTTTGGTTAAATAATTAGTTTTTGGTATATTAAATACAGTAATATATTACAATTAATACATTTTTGTTATTTAAACTATAAATATCATGAAATTATGGTGTTTTTTTCTTGAAGTGACACACCACCCGTGTTATGCTCAGTTTTTTTGGCGAATTTTGACACACCAAGCTCAAAAGGTTGCCCATCACTGGCCTATGGTAAGGTTACCAGACGTCCCTGTTTCGCGGGGACAGTCCCCGGATTTACAAACCAGTCCCCTGACAAAATCCATCTATTTAGTAGGAAGTTGAAAAGTGTCCCCAGATTCATTGAAAACAATCTGGTAACCTTAGCCTATGGTGCAAGGCTGAGCCCACCAAACACCCTTTTCATCCTCACCAATTGGGAGCTGGAGAAAGGGGGCAATTAGCACACACGAAGGTTCCTTATAAGGATACGAGGCACCTGAGACCAAGGTCCCAAAGGTCCACACCCTGCACTTTGCTGATGTGGATCAGGGGGCCATTTCACTTGCAAGCGGAAGAGGTCCCACAACCAGGGTAGAACTTTGCTCTTTGCATGTTCATCGGAGAAATGTTGGAGGGGGTGCAGTTATGCGACCTCTGAGCCCAAGGAGTTAAGAAATATTACACCCTTTACAAGGCATCTGAAGGCAGTCCTGCATGGGGAGGTTTTTTTTTTTTAAAAAAAAGTTTGCTCTTTTTATGTTTTTCTATATGTTGGAAGCCTGCCAGAGTGGCTGCAACAACCCGGTCCAAAGGGTGGGTTATAAGTAATAACATGATGATGATGATGATGATGATGATGATGATGATGATGATGATGATGGAACAGGACACCCCTCTTTTCACTGGAGAAATGTTAGAAGGTATGCATGCCTTGCCTAGAAGCCTGGGGGAAACCACACTGTGTGGGCCACGCTGCCCCCCAAGCTCTGCTTCCCATCCTCCCCCATCTCTTCCTTCACTGCCACCCAGGACAGAGATCAACATGCTGGGCCAACCCACTCATGAGGCAAGGTGTGGTGCTCACCTTGGGTGGCAGGATCCACAGGGGCATCAAATTCAGCCTTCCAGAAATGCATCTTGGCAACTAGGAAGTGTTGCTGATCTCCTCCCGCTTGATCCGGGTAGATTTCAACTCACCCCATCTTCCCTCAGTAGGGGTTGGGGTTGGAAAGCACTATTTTGTGGAATTAATTTTACTGCATGTAGCGCATTGAAAGAAAATATAATGAAAATGATGTATAGATGGTATCTGACACCAACTAAACTTTCAAAAATGTACAGGATGAGAAATAAGGAATGCTGGAAATGCAAAAAAAAAAAAAAAGTAGGGAGGTTTTACCACATGTGGTGGACTTGTGATAAGGTTAAGGCATATTGGGAAATGATATATAATGAGTTTAAGAAAAATTATAAGAATACATTTGTTAAAAAAAACCAGAAGCTTTCCTATTGGGGTTGGTTGGGGAAGTGATACCAAAATGTGACCAGAAATTATTTATGTATGCAACTACTGTGGCAGCGACTCTTTTAGCCCAGAAGTGGAAACCACAAGAGATACCAACGTTAGAAGAATGGCAGACGAAAATGGTGGACTATGCACACTTAGCAAAAGTGACGAGGAAGATCCGAAACCAACAGGATCAAGCTTTCCAAAGAGAGTGGAGTAAATTTATATTCATAGCTGCCAAGTACCCCGTATTTCCCGGGAAACCCCCATTTTCCTTACCGTTTCCTGGCAGTCTCCCGTTTCAGCTCCTCTCCCGTTTATCTCCCTTATTTCGGCTCCTGCCGGCCATTTTTCTGGTTCCGCTTTGCCCATCTATAGGCACCATAAATGGCCAGCGCCGGCACCGGAAGTTGCGTCTACGCACTTCCGGACATGCGTAGAAGCGACTTCCGGCGCTGGCCGTTTTCGGTGTCCATAGATGGGCAAAGTGACAACGGATGTTGCGTCTACGCAACGTCCATTGTCATGCGGCTGCCGATCCTGGATTTCTCCGCAAGAGACTTGGCAGGTATGTTTATATTACATTTAAAAGAACATTGTAGGCAACTAACAACACAAGTAGGGTTGTAAGAAGACTTGTAATGTTAAGGATATGTACCCTTGTATGCTTAAAATTTTACAAGGCAGGCTTAAGCAGTATGTGGACCGAGAACTCCCAGAAGTGCAAGCTGGATTTCGAAGGGGCAGAGGAACCAGAGACCAAATAGCAAACATGCGCTGGATTATGGAGAAAGCTAGAGAGTTCCAGAAAAACGTCTACTTCTGCTTCATTGACTATGCAAAAGCCTTTGACTGTGTTGACCACAGCAAACTATGGCAAGTTCTTAAAGAAATGGGATTGCCTGATCAAATCATCTCTCTTCTGGGAAATCTCTATGTGGGACAAGAAGCTACCATTAGAACTGGTTATGGAATAACTGACTGGTTCAAAATTGGGAAAGGAGTACGACAAGGTTGTATATTGTCTCCCTGCTTATCATGGGTGTACCCAGCATGGGGCAGGGGGGTGCAGCTGCCCCCCCTAGAAGGCCAAACCACGGGCCCGACTAGGGAAGCAAATACCCTGCACAGGCGCCCCGCTTGCTGACACGGGAGGGGAGGGGGGAGGAAACGCTGCTGGTGCCGCGACTCCGCGGCTCCTCAGCGGCGGCTCCTCCTCTCAGCCTGCCCTGCCTACATTTGCACCAATTCCCACCCACTAAAGCCTTCGCGCCTCCCAATGGAAAGCCCTGCCGGGCGGCAACCTCTCCTGCCTAAGAGTTCTGCTGGGCTGGCAAGCGAAGGAGACGCGGCTCCCTGCATTGGTTGCAGCCGATGCCGCGCTCTACCTCCCAGTAGGCTGCACTGCGATCGTTGGCGTCGCGGGCTGGGAATCGCCCCCTTCCCCCCTCCGCACCTCCCTACCCCCCCCCCTGAGTTAGGAGTTGCTACTGAGACTCCTCCTGGGCCGGGAGAGGAAGTGCACCGACAGGAGCCAGTTCAGCCTCGGTGGGCGTTTGCGCCGGATTGCCCGCGGCAGGAGTAGCCCAGTGGCAGTAACCCTTCCTCGCTGCCCCCCCACCCCCAGCAATAGGAAAGGAGCTGCCTTGGGGGCGGCACAGCTCTCCGCTCCCCCTGCGTGCATTGCCCTCTCCGGGCATTGGCTGCTGTTTCCTTCTTTGCAATGCGCCCCCCCCCCAGCCGCTCTCCATTGCTGCCCCTGCCGAGAGAGGGGCATTGAGGGCGGGGGAGCTGCTGGCACCGCCGTAGGGTCACAGCTTTGGGGGGCTCTCTCGCCTGCACTGCGCCACCCCACCTTTCCCATCTTTTGCTCCCTTGCGATGGGGAGGCGGCAGTGGCAGCTTCTTCTTCTTCTTTGAGGATCTCAGCTTGGCAGGGGGGGTCCCCAGTATCCTCCCAGGCCACGGGGGGATGGCCCCCCAGGACTAGCAGACCTCTGAGCTCCTTCCCCATCCTAGATATATAGGGTGGGAACTGGCAAGGCTTTGGGGGGACCTAGAGGAGGGAAAGCGGGGCCCAAAGGGGTTTTTTCAGGGGGGTGGCTAGCCGTAAATGGATGGGAGCGGTGTCTTCAGAGCAGGGCCATCTTAAGCATACCTGGCGCCCTGTCACCGTGGTGTGACGGATCCCTCTGGTACCCCCACCCTGCCCCGTTTCCCGGCGCGGCGGGCGCAGCTCACTGCGCGGCTGCCGCCTGGAGGGCCAGAGCCCTGCGCAATCCAGCCTGGCCATAGGGCTGGCCCTGGGGCAGGGGGTGCTGCCCGCCCCCTGTTGCGATGCCCCTGTACGCGGCGGAGGCGGCCCCAGGCACGCGCGCCTCCGGAAAGCAGCCTGAAGCCGCTGAACAGCTGAGAGGCGCGCCTGGGGCGGCCTCTGCCGCGCCTCTAAGCGGGCACACCGGCACCCCTGGTGGCCTGGCGCCCTGCGCCACCAGGCCCGGGCCTAGAGACGACCCTGCTTCAGAGCAGGGGAATTTCGTGTGAGAGAGTTTAGGGGGTTCATTTAGCGGCTGCAGCCGCCGAGTCGTCGGGCGCGCTGGCCCTGTAGCACCGCCCACATTCCCACTTTGTGCCCCCTCCCCTCCCGTGCCTTGGCCCCGCCCTTGAACAACCATGGCTTGCCCCCCCTAGTCTTGATCCTGGGTACGCCCCTGCTGCTTATTTAACTTATATGCAGAATTCATCATGTTAAAGGCTGGACTGGATGAATCCCAAAAAGGAATTAAGATTGCCAGAAGAAATATCAACAACTTCAGATATGCAGATGACACAACCTTGATGGCAGAAAGTGAGGAGGAATTAAAGAACCTTTTAATGGAGGTGAAAGAGGAGAGCGCAAAATATGGTCTGAAGCTCAACATCAAAAAAACCAAGATCATGGCCACTGGTCCCATCACCTCCTGGCAAATAGAAGGGGAAGAAATGGAGGCAGTGAGAGATTTTACTGCAGATGGTGACAGCAGTCACGAAATTTTTTAAAAATGCCTGCTTCTTGGGAGAAAAGCAATGACAAACCTAGACAACATCTTAAAAAGCAGAGACATCACCTTGCTGACAAAGATCTGTATAGTTAAAGCTATGGTTTTCCCAGCAGTGATGTATGGGCAGGAAGTTGAAGCAATTAGATGCACAAATTGTCATCTCTTCTGTCCTCCCAGTTGAACGACGTGGCCCAGGGAGAGAGGGAAAAATAGGGGAAGTGAACAACTGGCTTCGCAAATGGTGCAAACAGGAACGGTTTGGATTCCTAGATCACGGTCTGCAGTTTCTTGAAGATGGACTTCTGGCAAGTGATGGACTGCACCTCACAAAAGTTGGGAGGAATGTTTTTGCCTCGAAACTCAAAAACCTCATCAGGAGGTCTTTAAACTGACTTATGTGGGGGAGGGAGACAGTGGTCCTGAAGGTAGGAGTCTATCAAATGCTGAAGATGATCATCCGAATGTCAAGGACCAAATGGAGCAAGCAGCATGCAGACCTAGTGGTGGGACGAAAATTTCCTTAAATAAGAGACATGGGGGAATGATCAACGGTCTTCAATGTCTGTATACTAATGCACAGAGCATGGGAAATAAACAAGATGAACTTGAGCTCTTGGTACAGCAAACTAAATATGACATAATAGGCATCACTGAAACCTGGTGGGATGAGTCTCATGACTGGAATGTTGGAGGGGAGACCCAGAGAAAGGGGCAGGAGGAGGGGCAGGGGAGACCCCTGGGAGAGGTGCCTGCCTGCAATTTGAGAAATTCCATTGTGCAAAGTCATGTTTGGAAAAGCAACCAAAAAGAAAGAAAGAAAGAAAGAAAGAAAGAAAGAAAGAAAGAAAGAAAGAAAGAAAGAAAGAAAGAAAGAAAGAGTATTTGACTGACCAAAAAATCCCCTCAACCCAGCACACATTTTCACAAAATGGACCAACACAAAGTTTTCTAATGCTTGCATTTATTAAAAAGAAAAAGCTAAAGCGCTTTTGCAGGCAAACCAAATCCAAACTCCGATCCTGAGCCCACTTTCTAAGGAGTCATGAGTAGATAGGCAGACAGGACGGCTCCCTCTTGACTCCTTCCCAGCATCAAGCAAAGCGGTTTCTTCCCCAGCAGAGATGGGGGGGGTGCAGTTGAGGCAGCTGCGCATCAGAGGAGAGCAGGGAGGTCTTCCTTTCACCAGAGGTCTTGCACAGGAGATCTGTAGAGTTACCCGCCTGTGAGAGGAGGAAACACTGTTAATATGGGTGTTGGTGGTGGTTCTGAAAACCCAAAGCAGTGACTCCATCTGGGAGGCAGAAGAGCTCAAATTGCACACAGAGGGTCTGTTTTGCAGAGGGTTGGACTAGATGACCCCATAGGTCCCTCCCAATGCTACATTTTTATTCTATGATTGTAGGAGAGACCTCTGGGCATTTCATGTATGCACTTGGGGGAACTTGAGAGGGACTTTGCTACCACACACACTTTTTTCCTAATGTGGTTCTTTATCCTTCTTGTTTTTACAAACAGCAACCCCAGGAGAGGACACATTTGAGAAGATCATTGTGAGTGTGCATTGAACTCTTTCCCTTCCAACTCTACAATTCTGTGATTCTGTGATTCCACCTTCACAGGGACATTTCACTCAGCTTGCCTTTGGTATTTGAGGAGGGTCAGCGACTGAGCCCCCTCCCTCTCATGCCAGGAAGAGCTCTTCTTTGAGCCAATGGAGGCATTCCTTCCCTGGCTAAGGGGAGTTGTGGCTGAGGGGCCAGAGAGCTTTCATGGGGGCAGCAAGGGGAGAGGAAAGGGTCTTCAACCCCCTGTGGACATGCTAATATTGTTCCCCCTTACAGTGGCTGTAAAAGGAAAGAGGTGGGGTGGGGAAACAGAGTGATGAATCTCATGTATTTGGGGTCATGAGACACCATTGACTAATTTTCAAGGAAAACTAAGATTTGATTTAACTCACCTTAATGGCAACAAGCTTGCTGACCACACCGAATAAGTAGCCTTTGGGGTGGGTGGCACCTCCGTTGGCATCTCCCCCTGAGACGTCGACAATGGTGATAACAACATGTGGATTGGGCTCTTGTGAAATCTAGAGGAGGAAAAAGAAGAATCTGAAGGCTCTGTCTCACAGGACTGACCTTCTCCCCCTTCCAAAACTGCTTCCACAATGGTCCTTCTGGCTTGGACACCTGGAGGGCACCAGGTTGGGGAAAGCTGGCGCAGGAAGAATGCAGGGCTGGAGCAGAGAGTCAGTCCATTTTCCTGCCTCCCTGCACCTCCAGGACTGGGTATGAGCCAAGGTGGTAGTGAAGGAAGTAGATAGCCTTTGGCTATAGATAAGATCATCACATACCTACCCTCGCAAGAACAACTGCCAAACAGGATGAGCAGCTACAGTGGGCAAGGACACTACATACTCATCCTTGCAGGGACAACATTCCTTACAAGATAAGCAGTTACAAAGGGCCTCAGGACATGACTCAGCAGTGTGATGCAGCAGCTAAAAAAGCCAATGCAATTCTGGGCTGCATCAATAGGAGTATAGCATCTAGATCTAGGGAAGTAATAGTACCACTGTATTCTGCTCTGGTCAGACCTCAGCTGGAGTACTGTGTCCAGTTCTGGGCACTACAGTTCAAGAAGGATACTGACAAGCTGGAACGTGTCCAGAAGAGGGCAACCAAAATGGTCAAAGTCCTGGAAACACTGCCTTATGAGGAACGGCTTAGGGAGCTGGGTATGTTTAGCCTGGAGAAGAGAAGGTTAAGCGGTGATATGATAGCCATGTTCAAATATATAAAGGGATGTCATATAGAGGCGGGAGAAAGGTTGTTTTCTGCTGCTCCAGAGAAGCGGACACGGAGCAATGGATTCAAACTACAAGAAAGAAGATTCCACCTAAACATTAGGAAGAACTTCCTGACAGTAAGAGCTGTTCGGCAGTGGAATTTGCTACCAAGGAGTGTGGTGGAGTCTCCTTCTTTGGAGGTCTTTAAGCAGAGGCTTGACAGCCAACTGTCAGGAATGCTTTGATGGTGTTTCCTTCTTGGCAGGGGGTTGGACAGGATGGCCCTTGTGGTCTCTTCCAACTCTATGATTCTATGATTCTAGGACATGGGGCAAGATCCCACCTCTTGGGGAGTCACAGCAAGTGGTGTTCAGAGACCATACCTGGAACCAGCAGCATCAAGAAGAGGACGGCAAGAGAGAGGAGGCAGAAGATCTGCATGGCTGGAGGTTGGTGGGAATCCTGGAGGTACAAGAAGCCAAGTGGAAGAGCAGTTGACTGGGGAAGGAGAGGTACCTCTACTTATAGGTGCTTGGAGGCCTGTTGAAATCTTCTGGGATACCAACTGTCATTTGCAAGATGGATGTGGCAAGCCCTGAGGGGCATGTGCCAAGGACCAGCCAAAGACCACAGAATCATAGACTTAAAGAGCTTCACAATAGCCTTAAACTATTGATCCCTGCTTGATGCTGTGGAACGTGATTCTGGGAAGGAGTCAATGGGGCAGCCATACAGAGAGACCCATACGTTGACTCCATAGATGTTTGAGATCCCTTCATGACTACAATATCCTTAAGCAGGCTGGCGAGGAGCATTGCGATGTGGGGGCAAGTGGAGATGCTAGGAGCTCTCCCCAATTCCCATTCCAATTCCCCAGCAATCCTCAGCCTGAGGTTGGCATCTTGTGCCTCTATGGCCTCGCTGAAGGTCTTCCTTAGAAGGCCATGTGTTCTGCTTCACATACCATGTGGTCAGCCAGCCCTGCTGGATCTGGGGAACCTCCTGCTCATTCTGTTTGCATTCCGTAGCCGGCTAACAGAAGGCAGAGCACACCCGGCTACAGTGAGTCCGGGAGTGCAGCGATTGCCTTCAGCTTGAAGAACAACACACAGGAATCAATAAGTAGTGTCTAACTATTTTATTATAGAGAGAGGGGTGCAGCACAGCGTCCAGCATCTTGCACAGCCGAAAGAGAAAGTGTACAGAGTACAGTGAAAAACATCATGTGAGCATAGGGAGATAAGGACTTCCTTTCTCCTGGGAACAGACCCAACAACATCACTAGCCTGGCTCAAGCTATTCTAGTGATGGCATCTCTCCTCCTGCTTGCAAGCGAGTTGGCATCCAGCTGCACTACAGCAACCTGGGGGTGTAATATACTCAGAGTCGAGAGTGAAGTTCATGCTCTTTATTCAGCTTGTACGTAGTAGCAAAGGAGAAGAAGAGAAGAATGGCTCTTTCCCCCTAAACGTCTGCTTATGTACATTATTTACACAATGGGCCTTGCGTGATTGGCTACTTCAGGGCTGCACCTGTGGGTCAATCAGGTTGCGGATTGACTTCTGCCAGCAGCCTGATTGGCTGCTCCTGCAGGCCAATAAGGCCTTTGTAACTGGCTGGATTTGTAACTGGATTTGTAACTGGCTGGCTGACCGAACCCAAAGGGTGCTCATCAATGGCTCCTCCTCATCCTGGAGAGTAGTGACTAGTGGGGTGCCACAGGGTTCTGTCTCGGGCCCAGTCTTATTCAACATCTTTATCAATGACTTGGATGATGGGCTTGAGGGCATCCTGAGCAAGTTTGCAGATGACACCAAATTGGGAGGATTGGCTAATACCCCAGAGGACAGGATCACACTTCAAAATGACTTTAACAGATTAGACAACTGGGCCAAAGCAAACAGGATGAATTTTAACAGGGAGAAATGTAAAGTACTACACTTGGGGGGGGGGAATGAAAGGCACAAATACAGGATGGGAGACTTTAGGAGATATCCTAAAGACAGCACAGCCTCTGCTGACCTTCATTCCATGGAAACTGAAATCTGGGCAAGCAAGGAAACCCTTCGATTTTCTCACCTCTCAGAGATTGGGCTGCTGTGTAACAATATTTTCAAGGAATCCTCACATGTGTTATTTGCCCCTTTTCTCCAGCTTCGTCCCTCAATCTTGTTGCATGTCAAAGGGTGTCTTTGTCATTGCTACTCCCCATTCCCCCCCACCCCCCACCCAATATCCCCTTCTGATCTGGGCTCATTCCCAAGTTCACTGTGCTGAATCTGGCAGTTGCTTTACCCAAGTTTGCTGCATCCGATGGAGCAACGCTTGTCCGTTCACTTGAAGCAAGACCAGGTGGGGAAATGGGACTTAGCCCTGTGGCCACAGTTTCCCCACCTTGACTGCTGGGTTTGAACTTCAGGCTCTTGGGAAAGGATGCTGAAGACATCTCATGGGGCCCATCTCTGTGGAGATTGCAAAAGACCACCAACTGCCTTCTAAATGTTACAGGTCAACAGCTCACGACGGGCAATGATACTTCTCCCCCTTCTCCAAATTTAAATATAAAAGCCTTGCCCTCAATTTTGGGTCCCCACTTTTTGTAGTTCCCCCCATATATTCACAGCCATGCACAGAGGTTTAAACCAGTGTCAGCCAGAAATATTAAAACGAAGCATCAAGCAAGCAACACAAATACCATAAAAGCAGCACAACACAAACACACGTGCGCGCACACACACACACACAGAGAGAGAGAGAGAGAGAGAGAGAGAGAGAGAGAGAGAGAGAGCAGGACAATGCTCAAAGATTGTCCATAAAAAGAGAAGTTTAAGCCTACCCTTCCCTTCGAAAGATGGATCTGGAGAATGATCAAGAGCATGGAAGGCCAACAGAATCGTTTGGTGCTGGAATGATGTATCCAAGGCCACAGATATCCAATTGTGTATAGGAACCCCTGCTCTTCTCCCATGCAGACCCATTGCATCCTCAAAATCTATTCCAAAGTATTGGGCAATGTGGGATACAAGCCTCCAGATCAGCTTTGGGTGGTGCCTAGGGAAAGGAGAGGATGCAGCAGAACTCAGTTGGTGAAGTTGGGGACAACCTGTTGAGTTGGAGAGGGTGGTGAGCAATCCCAAGTGGAAATGCTTCCATAAGATATGGACATGCAGGATTGAGCCTGAGAAGAGCCCTGCAGCTGGGTGAGGCCAAAGGCAATCCTAGTTTGGGCCCCCAAGCAGGTGTGTGGTTGGGAGATTACCTGGTTCTTGGGCACAGACTGCATGAGAACAGCTACATCAGGGCTGGACTATTTCCCCAAAAAACTTTTGTACCTCAGCTGCACATACTTTCTTTTCTTTTTTCTTTTTATATATATAATAACTTTTATCGTAATTTATACCATCAATACATTCATTGCAATTCCATTTCTGCAATATCTCCAACAATAAAAAGAAAGAATAACAAAGATAACAGAAAAAGAAAAACCACTTCCGCATTTTACGGAGGTGGTGTTGTGGGCGTGGCCCGTCTCGACCCTTGCGAGGGGGCTGAGAGTTCAGCCCTCTCGCGAGATGGAGGTTCCCGCCTCCGTCATTCCCCGGCTGACCAATAGGGCCAGCCGGGCGGGGCTTTCCCCATGTTTAAATCAGGCTGGAGGCGGGAACTCTGCCTCTCCTTCGCCCGGCACCTTGAGCGATCGGATCCTTCTCCTTCGGTATCCCGACGGATCCTGTGAGAGCAAGGAGCAGCTGCTGTAGGGTATCGTATGTTTTCGGTGGTGTTTCATTTAGCCCTTCGTATTTCTCTCTGCCTCTAAAAAACAAAAAACAAAACCCTCCTCGTGAGCTACCTTTAAAGGCTACATTCCCCTTGACTAGTGTGTGCGTGTTTGTTTTGTATCAGGTTGCTGCTACATGTGCTTAATTCACCTCTGCTTTAATGTTGCAATGGAAGCCAGAGCGGCACGACCTATTTAGTTGCCTTTTGTTTAATTAGCAGCTTCGTGCTCCAGTAGCTTTGGCTTTGGGAGTGTTGCCGAGGGTTACTTTGTTGCTATCGTGGTTTAGTTGTCCACCCCACCCCCCTCATTCGCTGTCTGTCCCTTTGATAGCCAGTTCTAATCGCCGTTGCTATTTTCCCTCTGCTTGCTAATGTCACAAAGCTTAACGCTTAGAGGGAACGGTTGAATGTTTTTCCCTTTGCTGGGTTACTGAGGGTTGCCTAGACAACCGTGAAGCACGTGTGCCTTTCCTGCAGAGTGTCTGACTAGGCTGCTGAGATTTCAGCTTCTTTCCCTTCCCCCAAGCTCCCTTTAATTGCATGATTGTGCTTGAGTCTCTTTAATGCTTTGTTTATATTTCTTCAGCGTTACTGAGCGCTGCAGCTAGCTCCTGCCTGTGCTCCCTGCCCATAATGATCCGCTGCTGCCTTTCAGCCTCTTCGGGAACCCTCTTCCTAATCCCCCAATCGGTTCCTTTAATTCCTGCGTTCAATTTATTTATTCCCGGGCGCTGGAGCATGGTTCCTGGGGTTTGTATCGTTGTCATGGTTACAACTCCTTGCCTGTCTCCATTTTAAGTGTGGCCACGTGGTCTGGCAGCAGCGGCCATCTTAGGAGAGGCACTCACTGTCCCTCCAGTACTGCAGGGCTGTTTGGAATTACTTATAACAAATTGCAATTAAAGAAGCTGCAATCTGCAAGCAGGCTTTGCCTTCAGTCCATTTGCTTATTGGCAAGTTTTGTATGCTCGTTGGAAGTAAGATGGGATTTATTTTCAAGTTCCCCTTTACTTTCTTTCCACTTATCTCACAACCCCCACCCCCGCAATTTTGCAGCTATAACTTTAAGGCAGTGGGGTCGTTAGGACCGGCATTTTACACTCTGCCTTTCTGGTGGCTTCGTGAGCCTTTAATTGCTCTATTTACGAGGGCTGCAACCTTATTGCTGCACCAGAGGATGCCTTTTCTCTCTGGGCATTTTCCGAGCCAGCGGTAGTTGTAACAATGTTACATTGTCCCCGTAACTCAGCAGGCTACTTCATTGCTACTTTGTGTTTCTCCTATCTGTGACTGCTACAGGTGTTATATTGCTGAAAGTTTGCAAGCTGTGGTTGTGAAACGTAGACAGCAGGCTGCTATAGATTTATAGCTAGCATCCCTACGTATAACCATTCATTATCTTTAGATTTCCCTTGCATTAAAATAAAAAAGGGGGGTGAATACCTTCAAATTTACTTCATAAGATTTAAATATTACATTTATTGGTGCTGCTTTACCACGGTGACCTGCACATTTAGCCTAGATCTGCCTACCTTGAGATTAAACAAACATAATTTGATCTTACAATAACCAGGTTTATAATAGGTGTATTTAATTTATTGGATTGTCTTTATGTGGAAACTAAATAACTGTAACTGTGTCTTTAAGCAGGACACTCTGAAATCATTTCAGTCCTGATTATAGGGAATATAAACAATACTGAAATATGCTGTTGGTCTGTATTGTCCTCTTTGTAATTAAAGAAATAGACTTTTGGTGCAAGAATTTAAAGGTACAGGGTCGGCGTCTTTAATTTTGAACACTTAAGGGCTAGTCTAGCCAGCGCAGGAGGTGCGTGAGTTAAATATTCTATTCCTCTGGTGACCATGCCATTTAATATTGAGTCATCCTGTTCACCTGCTGCTTATCCGAACTCGTGACCTTGGATAAATACCTTTATTACTTCAATTATGTTTTGGCTAACTGGTGTTGCCTGTTCACACGGTGGGCATTATTCCGTTTAATTTTCCTGCAGTTACTATAAGTTAATAGACATTTTGAAAGGTGGAGCCAATTTTCCACAACTTAATTTACATGGAATTCATTACGTTCAGTTGAAGGCTATCTATCTGCTTTTTCAAAATAACTGAATTTAAGCTTTCCTTGCTTCGGTGGGATACATTTTCGGATCCACTACTACCTATATTGTTCCTGACATATAATAATAATAATAATAATAATAATAATAATAATAATAATAATAATAATATTAAATAAATTAATGAATACTTAAATAATACTCACTTTAGCTTAAATTGTCCTAATTGCAATAACTGTTTTGGCCTGTTTTAGCATTAAGCCTGACACTCTCATTGCCTTCATTTGTGTCATTTTCTTTAAAATAACTGAATTTATTTAAGCGTTCGTTGCTCCTGTGGGATACATTTTTCGGATCCACCACTATCTATATTGTCCTTGACATCTAATAATAATAATAATAATAATAATAATATAATAATAATAAAAAATGAATATTTAAATGAAATTCACTTTAGTTTAAATTGTCCAAATGGCAATAATTTTAATCATATGTTCTCTTTTGCTTATATATACTCTTCCCTATTTTCGGCTGCGGTTCAGTATAAACAATACTGAGCTAGGGCGCCACCCCTTTAATGCATTGTTATTGTGGTGATATTTGCATAATTTATATAATAATAATAATCTGGGGAACCTCCTGCTCATTCTGTTTGCATTCCGTAGCCGGCTAACAGAAGGCAGAGCACACCCGGCTACAGTGAGTCCGGGAGTGCAGCGATTGCCTTCAGCTTGAAGAACAACACACAGGAATCAATAAGTAGTGTCTAACTATTTTATTATAGAGAGAGGGGTGCAGCACAGCGTCCAGCATCTTGCACAGCCGAAAGAGAAAGTGTACAGAGTACAGTGAAAAACATCATGTGAGCATAGGGAGATAAGGACTTCCTTTCTCCTGGGAACAGACCCAACAACATCACTAGCCTGGCTCAAGCTATTCTAGTGATGGCATCTCTCCTCCTGCTTGCAAGCGAGTTGGCATCCAGCTGCACTACAGCAACCTGGGGGTGTAATATACTCAGAGTCGAGAGTGAAGTTCATGCTCTTTATTCAGCTTGTACGTAGTAGCAAAGGAGAAGAAGAGAAGAATGGCTCTTTCCCCCTAAACGTCTGCTTATGTACATTATTTACACAATGGGCCTTGCGTGATTGGCTACTTCAGGGCTGCACCTGTGGGTCAATCAGGTTGCGGATTGACTTCTGCCAGCAGCCTGATTGGCTGCTCCTGCAGGCCAATAAGGCCTTTGTAACTGGCTGGATTTGTAACTGGATTTGTAACTGGCTGGCTGACCGAACCCAAAGGGTGCTCATCAATGGCTCCTCCTCATCCTGGAGAGTAGTGACTAGTGGGGTGCCACAGGGTTCTGTCTCGGGCCCAGTCTTATTCAACATCTTTATCAATGACTTGGATGATGGGCTTGAGGGCATCCTGAGCAAGTTTGCAGATGACACCAAATTGGGAGGATTGGCTAATACCCCAGAGGACAGGATCACACTTCAAAATGACTTTAACAGATTAGACAACTGGGCCAAAGCAAACAGGATGAATTTTAACAGGGAGAAATGTAAAGTACTACACTTGGGGGGGGGAATGAAAGGCACAAATACAGGATGGGAGACTTTAGGAGATATCCTAAAGACAGCACAGCCTCTGCTGACCTTCATTCCATGGAAACTGAAATCTGGGCAAGCAAGGAAACCCTTCGATTTTCTCACCTCTCAGAGATTGGGCTGCTGTGTAACAATATTTTCAAGGAATCCTCACATGTGTTATTTGCCCCTTTTCTCCAGCTTCGTCCCTCAATCTTGTTGCATGTCAAAGGGTGTCTTTGTCATTGCTACTCCCCATTCCCCCCCACCCCCCACCCAATATCCCCTTCTGATCTGGGCTCATTCCCAAGTTCACTGTGCTGAATCTGGCAGTTGCTTTACCCAAGTTTGCTGCATCCGATGGAGCAACGCTTGTCCGTTCACTTGAAGCAAGACCAGGTGGGGAAATGGGACTTAGCCCTGTGGCCACAGTTTCCCCACCTTGACTGCTGGGTTTGAACTTCAGGCTCTTGGGAAAGGATGCTGAAGACATCTCATGGGGCCCATCTCTGTGGAGATTGCAAAAGACCACCAACTGCCTTCTAAATGTTACAGGTCAACAGCTCACGACGGGCAATGATACTTCTCCCCCTTCTCCAAATTTAAATATAAAAGCCTTGCCCTCAATTTTGGGTCCCCACTTTTTGTAGTTCCCCCCATATATTCACAGCCATGCACAGAGGTTTAAACCAGTGTCAGCCAGAAATATTAAAACGAAGCATCAAGCAAGCAACACAAATACCATAAAAGCAGCACAACACAAACACACGTGCGCGCACACACACACACAGAGAGAGAGAGAGAGAGAGAGAGAGAGAGAGAGAGAGAGAGCAGGACAATGCTCAAAGATTGTCCATAAAAAGAGAAGTTTAAGCCTACCCTTCCCTTCGAAAGATGGATCTGGAGAATGATCAAGAGCATGGAAGGCCAACAGAATCGTTTGGTGCTGGAATGATGTATCCAAGGCCACAGATATCCAATTGTGTATAGGAACCCCTGCTCTTCTCCCATGCAGACCCATTGCATCCTCAAAATCTATTCCAAAGTATTGGGCAATGTGGGATACAAGCCTCCAGATCAGCTTTGGGTGGTGCCTAGGGAAAGGAGAGGATGCAGCAGAACTCAGTTGGTGAAGTTGGGGACAACCTGTTGAGTTGGAGAGGGTGGTGAGCAATCCCAAGTGGAAATGCTTCCATAAGATATGGACATGCAGGATTGAGCCTGAGAAGAGCCCTGCAGCTGGGTGAGGCCAAAGGCAATCCTAGTTTGGGCCCCCAAGCAGGTGTGTGGTTGGGAGATTACCTGGTTCTTGGGCACAGACTGCATGAGAACAGCTACATCAGGGCTGGACTATTTCCCCAAAAAACTTTTGTACCTCAGCTGCACATACTTTCTTTTCTTTTTTCTTTTTATATATATAATAACTTTTATCGTAATTTATACCATCAATACATTCATTGCAATTCCATTTCTGCAATATCTCCAACAATAAAAAGAAAGAATAACAAAGATAACAGAAAAAGAAAAATCCATTTCAATTCATTGCATCATTTTCCCCATCTCAATTTCCCGTCACCCTTTCCCCTTTCCCTATTCTCCCCCCCCTCGACTTCCCCCCGTTGCTTTTCCGACTTCTCTTACTGCTGCTGTTAACTTTGCCATTAACAAATATTCACTAAATTTAGAAATCCAATCCTCCTTTGTTGGCACCTTTGATGTTTTCCAATTGGTTGCAATTACTATCTTTGCTGCTGTGCTGGCATATAAAAAAACTTTTTTATTTTCTTTTGGTATTTCTTCATTTATCAAACCTAACAGGTACATCTCTGCATTTTTTATTATTGATTTTTTTTCAACATTTTCGTGATTTCCTCATGTAAAACTATCCAAAATTTTGAAATTTCTTCACATGTCCACCACATGGGTAGAAATGTTCCTGGTTCTTTATTACACCTCCAGCAGAGGTTGGTTTTTAATTTATATATCTTAGCCAATTTCACAGGTGTTAGGTACCATCTGTAGTACATTTTTAGAAAATTCTCCTTTATATTATTAGAGGTTGTAAATTTTATATCTTCTCCCCATAATTTGTCCCATTGCTCCATGTAGATTGTACGGACGAGATCTTTAGACCACTTTACCATTACCTCCTTTGTCCCTTCCTCCATCAAATCCCAATCTAATAATAGGTTATATGTTTTAGATAATAATTTCTTTTTATTTTGGATCACCTCTTTGTCAAATTTAGAATTTTATTTTGAAAAGCCTTTCTTTTTATCTACATTAAAAATACTAATGAGCTGCCTATGCTGCCAATTATCTATTCCATAGTCTTTTAATTCCTCATAATCCTTTAATTTATAATTTCCTTGATGTTCTACTATCAATTGTCTATATGTGGGCCAATTCTTTCTTGTATTTAATTTCTTGACGGCATGTGCTTCTATTGGTGAAATCCACCATGGTGTTAGAGGCTCCACGTACCTTTTATATTTGTTCCATACTTTGTACAGCGCCCCTATTAAAATGTGATTTGTAAATTCCTTATTTATTTTTGCTTTTTCATAATTTAAGTACGCGTGCCATCCGAAGCTGCAATTAAGGCTTTCCAAATCCAACATTTTATTTATTCCCAATTTTGCCCAATCCCTTATCCAAATCAAACATTCTGCCTCATAATATAATTTCAAATTGGGTAATGAATAGCCTCCTCTATCTTTTTTTCTGTTAACAATTTAGATTTTATCCGGGGGGGGGGTGGTTTCCTTGCCAAATGATTTTTGTGATGTCCTTCCTCCAATCTTCAAAGCAAATTTCTTTTTTTATAATTGGTATTGTTTGGAAAAGATACAGCATTTTTGGTAGCACATTCAATTTAATTATCAAGACTCTCCCAGACATTGACAATTGTAATTTTACCCCATCTTTCTAAATCCTATTTTACATCCTTCCAAATTTTCTCATAATTATTTTTGAATAAATTAATATTTTTCATAGTAATATCTCTACCTAAATATTTGGCCTTATTTACAATTTTTAATCCCACCTCTTCTTCTAATTTCTTTTGTTCTTTTTCTTGCATATTTTTTTTACTAATAAATTCGTTTTTTCTTTATTTAATTTAAATCCTGATACTACGCCAAATTCCTTTATTATTTCTAAAGCTCTGTTAATACTTAATTCTGGATTTTCTGTTGTTATTAATATATCATCAGCGAAGGCTCTTACTTTAAATCTTTCACTTCCTAATGTTATTCCTGTAATTTCTTCATCTTCTCTTATTTCATTTAATAATATTTCCAATGGCAATATAAACAGCAGCAGCGAGAGCGGGCATCCCTTTCTAGTTGCTCTTTTAACCTGAAACCAATCTGTTCTATCCCCATTTATAATTATGTTAGCAATTTGCTTCTCATATATATTGCATTTATTCCTCTGCAATAATCCGCCCCCAGTGCTGACAGTTCTAATATTTTCTTTAGGAAGCATCTTGAGAGGTTGTCGAATGCTTTTTCAGCATCCACCAGTATAAATCCTGCTTTTTTGCTTGGTTTAAGATCTAAACACTCTATTAGGTCAATAACAATTCTCATAATGGTTTTGTTTTTGTTTGTTTGTTATATATATACCTTTATTGCAAAATATTAAAAAATACATCAGATCTTCAAAAATAAAATATAAGATACAAGATACAAAATAATGTCCTTATACTTCATATATGATTAAATTTTAACTCAAAACAGATCTAAAGTTATACATAACCAAATAAAGTCTAAAAATGTGTTCTAATTTCAAAAACAATCGATACTTCCAACCCTTTCCATTATACCTGGTTTTTCTGATTGATGTTTCTCACAGGTTTGATATTATTGGACTTACTTCTTTTATTTTCCTCACTTTTTATCTCTTTATTTACTTACCATTACAAATATCGTTCTAGATCTGTCAATAGTGGAATTCTCATATTGGTTTTGATATATCTATCTGGGAGGAATCCCGCCTGATCCTCATGTATAATGTCCTTTAATACTGATTTCAATCTGTTGGCCAGAATTCCCGCAAATATCTTATAATCATTATTCAATACTTTCTGCAACTATGCCAGATTTGGAACACAGCTGTTCTTCCAAGTGTTCTCCCTCCATGAATCCTGCAAGGCAGTTCAATCAATTGATGCGTACCAAAGCAAGTAAAGGTAAAGGAACTGCCATTAAGAAGCATCGTGGCCCCTCACTGCGAAGGCAGAGCATCTCCCTCATGGCTAGAAGCCATTGGTCTGCATTTCAAGCCATCTGAGTCAGTGGTCCTCCCTGCCTCCTGGGCGAGGGAGTTCCATCGTTTCACTACAAACTGCATGAAGAAGCCCTTGGTTTTTATGTCTCCCGAATCTCCCGGCACTCAGCTTCCTGTGACGTCTCCATTGCACTCCTCTATGAGTCCACCTTACATCCCATTAGGAAATCCCTGCATCTCTTCCACCTCCCCCCCCCCTCATCTGCCCAACTTTTCCCGCTGCTTGGTAGCCTTGGCATTATGGAGGGCAGAGTGTCACTATCTGACAAAACGCTCCCAGGGCCGAGGGTTTCTCTGGAGCCATTCCCGTCAAGGGATGTTTTGCCCTCGAGTTCAGGGTGAGATGCAGCAATTCCATTCTCGATATGGATATGGATGGAAACGGCCATCGGACGAGAGCTGAAGTCAAGGCGAGCTTGAGGATCTGAACGGTGGTGGCTCCCCTTTGTTCCAAGTTCTTAGAGGAAGAGATGCTGCTGTCAACAGCCATTGGAGCTCCTGCCAGAGGGAACGGGGAAACCAAATGCATGAGACTCATCACTCTGTTTCCCCCCCTAGCCCACCTCTCTCTCTTTCCCTTTACAGCCACTGTGAGGGGGAACAATATTAGCGAGAGTGCACAGGGGGTTGAAGACCCTTTCCTCCCCCGTTGCTGCCCCCATGAAAGCTCTCTGGCCCCTCAGCCACAACTCCCCTTAGCCTGGGAAGGAATGCCTCCAATTGGCTCAAAGAACAGCTCTTCCTGGCATGAGAGGGTGGGGGCTCAGTCGCTGACCCTCCTCAAATAGAAAAGGCAACCTGTGTGGAACGTCCCTGTGAAGGTGGTTATTGAGTTGGGCTAGTGGGAAGGGTTGGGCTAGCGGCAAAGTGCCCCCCCCCAGGGACACCAAAAGATGCCATGCCACTGTGAGCAGAGAGCAAGACACAAACCCACAGATTCACTTTCTGAGTTGCTCAACAGTGGAACGGGGCTCTTCAGAAGGTGCCTGATTCTCCTTTGCAGGAAGAATTTAAGCAGATGTTGGATGGGCGCCTGTCAGGAATTCTATAGCTGTGATACCTGCATTGCAGGGGGATGGACTTGATGATCCTTGGTGTCAATTCTATGCACCTACGATTCTGTGGTCTTTGGCTGGTCCTTGGCACGTGCCCCTCAGGGATTGCCACATCCATCCTGCAAACAACGGTTGGCATCCCACAATATTTCATCAGTCCTCCAGCCACCTATAAGTAGAGGGACCTCTCCTGCGCCAGTCAACTGCTCTTCCACTTGGCTTCTGGTACCTCCAGGATTCCCACCAACCTCCAGCCATGAAGATCTTGTGCCTCCTCTCTGTTGCCGTCCTCTTCTTGATGCTGCTGGCTCCAGGTAAGGCCATCTTCTCAGAGGCTTCTTCTCTGAGCAGCTGCACAGCTCTCCGCTTTATTCATGTTAAACCTGCCTCTGAACACCACTTGCTGTGACTCCCAAAGAGGTGGGATCTTGCCCCTCTGTCCTCCTGGAGAGTTTCCCCAATGGGGCTTCTGGTTGGACACTGTGAGAAGAGGATGCTGGTCTGGATAGGCCCCCTTTGGCCAGATCCATCAGTCTGGCTCTTCTTATTACCTCATTTATATAATCCACGAAAGCTCTTGCTTTCAAATCTGTAAATATGTGCTTCAGTGCACTCAGATTTGGGGTGGGTATGAAAACGTTCCAGTTTCCTGGGCAAGGGGGCTTCTCTCTCCCAGTTTGCCAGTGGCTGCCCAGGGAAGCCAGTGACTCTGACGCAGCCTTCCTTACCACCTTGGCTCAGACCCTGTCCTGAAGTTGCAGATAGGCAGCAGGAAAATGGACTGACTCTCTGCTCCAGCCCTGCATTCTTCCTGCACCACCTTTCCCCAACCTGGTGCCCTCCAGGTGTCCAGGCCAACAGGGCCATTGTGGAAGAAGTTGTGGAAGGTGGAGAAGGTCAGTCCTGAGAGACAAAGCCTTCAAAGTCTTCTTCTTCCTCCTCCTCCTCCAGCCCAAGCTTGTCGTCGGAGATGTCAACGGCAAGGTGGGAGAATGCAAGCAAGGTGCTATCCACCCCAAAGGCAACTTTTTAGGTGTGGTTACCAAGCCTGTTGCCGCCGTTAAGGTGAGTTAAATCAAATGTTAGTTTTCCTTGAAAATTAGTCAATAGTGTCTCATGATCCCAATGCATGAGACTCATCACTCTGTTCCCCCCCCCCAGCCCACCCCTCTCTCGTTCCCTTTACAGCCACTGTGAGGGGGAACAATCTTAGCCTGTGCACAGGGGGTTGAAGACCCTTTCCTCTCCCCTTGCTGCCCCCATGAATGCTCTCTGGCCCCTCAGCCACAACTCCCCTTAGCCTGGGAAGGAATGCCTCCAATTGGCTCAAAGAACAGCTCCTCCTGGCATGAGAGGGTGGGGGCTCAGTCGCTGACCCTCCTCAAATAGCAAAGGCAACCTATGTGGAATGTCCCTGTGAAAGTAGAATCACAGAATTGTAGAGTTGGAAGGGAAAGAGTTAGATGCACGCACACCAATGCACAAACAAAGATCTTCTCAAATGCGTCTTCTCCTGGGGTTGCTGTTTGCAAAAATAGGAATGAGGAAAATGAACCACATTAGAAAAAATGTATGTGTGGTAGTAAAGTCCCTCTCAGGTTCCCCCAAGTGCATACAAGAAATGCCCAGAGGTCTCTCCTACAATCATAGAATAAAAATGTACCATTGGGAGGGACCTATGGGGTCCTCTAGTCCAACCCTCTGCAAAACAGACCCTCTGTGTGCAATTTGAGCTCTTCTGCCTCCCAGTTGGAGTCACTGCTTTGGGTTTTCAGAACCACCACGAACACCCACATTAACAGTTTCTCCTCCTCTCACAGGCGTGTTTCTCTGCAGATCTCCTGTGCAAAACCTCTGGTGAAAGAAAGACCACCCTGCTCTCCTCTGATGCGCAGCTGCCTCGACTGCACCCCATCTCTGCTGGGGAAGAAACCGCTTTGCTTGATGCTGCTGAAGGCGATTCTGCGAAGGAGTCAAGAGGGAGCCATCCTGTCTGCCTGTTTGACTCCTTAGTAAGTGGGCTCAGGATTGGAGCTTGGATTTGGTTTGCCTGCAAAATGCTTTAGCTTCTTCTTTTTAATAAATGCAAGCATTGGAAACCTTTGTGTTGCTTCATGTTGTGAAAACGTGTGATGGGTTGAGGGGATTTTTTTGGACAGACTCAAAGACCCTTTCCCTCTCTCTGTCAGTCTGTGGTGCCATCCAGATTTTGTGGTTGCTTTTCAAGCCTTGGCTTTGCACAAGGGCATTTCTCAAATTGCAGGCAGGCACCTCTCCCAGGGGTCTCCCCTGCCCCTCCTCCTGCCCCTTTCTCTGGGTCCCCCCCCCAACTGTCCTGCTTCCTTGGGCAGCTGCACAGAGAAGGATGTTTCACAAACAGGAACTGAGCAGAGCTGGAAAAGTCAGAGGACATAGCCTGCAACATTTCTGCCATGAAAATAGGGGTGTCCTGTTCCTTCATCATGGACTGTGTTGCTCTAGGCATTCTGGGTGGCTTCCAACATATAGAAATCCTGATTCCCCCTCTCCTCTCCTCTTGCTTGCAAGCGACTTGGTCTCCTGCTTCGCATCAGTAACCTGTAGGGTGTTGACACCTGGAGGCTTAGGCAAAAAACTTACTCATCTTGTTGTGGACCAGGGAGTTGCCTTCATTCCTTCCTATTCTTGGGGTCCTCAATCCATGGAGGGTTAGAAACTAGAGTAGGACCTTCGCTGGTCACTGGAGTGTCCTTATCAGCATCTCAAAAGAATAAGGCAGGTGGGAGGAGCTGAAATTAGAGAGATCCTACAGGTTAATAGGTGAGTCATTCAACCATCCTCATCCCCTGGCTGATAAGCAGGAAAACGTTGTTGTTGTTGTTGTTGTTGTTGTTATGTCAATTAGATTTCTAGACAACCCTTCAGCCAGCATGAGGTTGAGAGCCAGCATGGTGTAGTAGTTAAGAGCGGTGGACTCCTAATCTGGTGAACCAGGTTCGCTTCCCTTCTCCTCCGCATGCAGCTGCTGGGTGACCTTTGGCTAGTCTCACTTCTCTGAAGTCTCTCAGCCCCACTCACCTCACAGATTCCATTTTCAAGGAATCCTCAGACATGTTATTTGCCCTTTTCCTCATTGGAGGTAAAGAGGTCCTGAGCTAGTTTGAGAGTTTTGCTGGAAGCAGGTTGGACGCTAGAGGCACAGAGATGGGCTTGCTGTGTATGGAATCCAAAGCTGGGGCGGGGGGGGGGGTGTTAATGCTTTGAAGCCTTGCATTTTATGCTCATCCTGTCTCTATGTGTAAATAGCACCAGATATCCAAAAGACAGCACAGCCACCACTGACCTTTATTCCAAGGAAATCGAACTCTGGGCAAACACTGAAACGCCTGGGTTTTCTCCATGCTCAGCAATTTGGGCGCTGTGTAACAATATTTTCAAGGAATCCTCGCATGTGTTATTTGCCCCTTTTCTCCAGCTTCATCCCTCAATCTGTTTGCACCAAAAGGGACATCTTTGGCACTGCTGCTCCCCAATCCCACCCACTGTCCCCCGATATCCCCTTCTGTTCTGGGTTCATTCCCAAGTTCACGGGGCTGAATCTGGCAGTTTTTTTGCCCAACTTTGCTGCTTGTGGGCATCCGATGGAGCAAGGCTTGTTCGTTCACTTGAAGCAAGACCAGGTGGTGAAATGGGACTTAGCCCTGTGGCCACAGGTTCCCAACTATGCCTGCTGGGTTTGCCCTTCAGGCTCTTGGGAAAGGATGCTGAAGACATCTCATGGGGCCCATCTCTGTGGAGATTGCAAAAGACCAGCAACTGCAGTGTGTGTGTGTGTGTGTGTGTGTGTGTGTGTGTGTGTGTGTGTTAAAAACAGTGTAACATAAATAATCCAAAGAAAACAAAAATAAAAACAAACATTCATTCATTCCATAATTGATGCTTGTTGTATGTAACAATTTGTAGTTGGATTCAACATGACCTCCAGTTCCCCCATTGTGGTTCCCAAGTTGCCTTCTTTTTCTGCACACTAAACTTTGTCTCCTCTAGGTTATTTCAATTACATTAATTTTATAAGATTCTCCTATTACATGCAGAAATCCAGACCTGCCAAAGGATTTATATTTCTGCAATATTCTTTTAAATAAACTCTATATACATCCCACTGCAGCCGTATCAGCTACTAAGGGTCCTTTAAGTTGCCCCAGGCAGGACAAAGATAGTCAAAACGACACCGGGGTTGAGTTCCAGAGAAAGAATTTAATTTCTTATTAATAAGAGACTCAAGGTGGCTAGTTCCACGACAAGAGTAAAGAAACACAAATTGCAAAGCTCTCTTATACCCTTCTTTTGGGCTCTTTTCCCCTCCCTGTAAATGTGTGCACGCAAGGGGTTCATGCACGCAAGGGGGTCAACAGTACACGTCCTGTGCGTAAACACATGCTGGCTTAGGCAGGGGTAACATAAACAGGACTATAGGGGACAGTGGTGATTTGCGCATCTTCCCCCCTCCTTCACATCGTCTATGCGTATTGTCAATTACTGCCGAATTCATATCCCTGGGTGTAGACTCTAAACACATGCTGGCTCAACAAAGCCTTTAGCCTTCAGTTTACGCGTCAAACTAGCACTTCCAACAGCCTTGAGTAAGACTACGCATCAGGCATAGCAACTGATAAGCCCTTCTGTGTTCCAGACAGGGCCAGCTCATCCAGCCTTGAGCTGGGCATCCTGTTCCTTTTTGCTTTGCACTTTGACACACTTTGGTGCAGAGACACAGAGGCACTGAAAAACATTTTAGGGGAAAAAGCATCCCAGGAATATGGGGCTAAGCCACACAGTCAGAATTATACAATGCAGGCAATGCAAACTTATAGGATCCGATTTGGCTCAATAATACAATTAGCAAATCACTCCTCCACACCACTCTCTATTGAATTTTTCATCGGTAACATCTCGGAACCTTGCTGATAATCCGGTTCTGCATAGTCTCGCTATTTGTTTTGAATGGGGTAGCTTCTCCTTTCCAACCTATTGCGATTAAAATTCTGGCTGCTACTGTAGCATACATGAAAATTCTCCTGAATTTCGTCCAGACTTCATTACTCATTATTCCTTATGGAAAGAGCATTTAGACTTCTTCTTCTTCTTTTATTTTTTAAAAAAGTTCGTTGTAGATCATCTCCCAAAATTCTCTGATCTTTTTACAGTTCCACCACATCTGGATCAATGTGCCTTCTGCCTACCCGCATTTCCAACAGGTGTTTGGCCTAGATCTGAGCATTTTGCCCAGTTTGACAGGTGTGAGGATTAGATGGCGAGGGGGGGAGAACCATGTACACTGCCTTGAGCTCTTTGGAGAAAAAAGAGGGATAGAAATGCAACCAACGAAGGAATAAACAAACAAACAAATAAATGGGTGACCGCCTATGGCGTGACCCCAAAGGTTATCTCCCTTCGGGGTAGTCCTTTAGCACTGGCATGAAAGCGAGGGCACAACTCCCTTGATTTTTCTCTCTCTCCGCCAAGTGCATTTTTGGTCGTAACGTTCAGGCTCTCGATTCTGTGCAGGGCTATGTCTGCTTGTTGCTGAGATTGCTGCCAATTTGCTGAGTTGATTCGGCTCTGGGAGCTTGAAATATACTCGGAGTCGAGAGTGAATTTCATGCTCTTTATTCAGCTCATAGTCATCAAGGAGAAGAAGAGAAGACGAATGGCTCTTTTCCCAAAACCATCTGCTTATATACATTATTTACACAATGGGCCTTGCGTGATTGGCTACTTCAGGGCTACACCTGTGGGCCAATTATATTGTGGATTGACTTCTGCCTGCAGCCTGATTGGCTGCTCCTACAGGCCAATCAGGTAGCAGATTCACTTCTGCCAGCCGCCTGATTGGCTGCTCCAGCAGGCCAATCAGGTTGCGGATTCACTTCCACCTGGAGTTGGATTGGGTAGCTCCCGCTGATTCTGAATCCTATTGTTCTAGGATTCAGCTCAGTACATAACAGAGCTGAAAGGAAGAGCCTTTGGACCAGGATGAGAGTCTATATTGGGTGCAATCTGCCCCCTTCCCCAGGTTGAGGAAAGGGGGGGTAGTGTGTCCATCCTAGGCAAGAGCTTTGGGGTGGATTTGGGGGATTCAGTAGACAGATCCTGGGATGAATGGATTAGGGAAGAGAGAGAGGAGAGGAGAGCACTCGAACTGGCCATTCTGGTGACTGGGGACAAGCATGGCTAAAGGAGGGGAAGCGATTTAATTAGAATAGAATTGGGTTTTAAGATAGTAAGAAGAGATTTATTATATTGCCAAGTTAATAAGAGTAATAATATGTTTAGAGAAGTATTAAAAAGATTGGAATCGAGATATGGAAAGTACTAAGGAAGGAAGATATTGAAACGCAGTTAGAAAGGAGTGGAGGAAGTTGGCAATGATAGATTTTATGATAGAAGAATGTTTTTTATATTTCTTAATGTAGTGTTTGGAGTGCCTGGCGTGCTCTGGTCCATGGGGTCACGAAGAGTCGGACACGACTAAATGACTAAACAACAACAATGTAGTGTTTGTAATATGTTTTTTGTATGTTTCTTGTGTTTTCTTTGAATGTTTTGTTTTAGTGTGTGTGTGTGTGTGTGTGAAGGAGGGGAAGCGAGCCACAGATGATTGTGTCCTGACCCACCTTCTTGCTTTGGTGTGGCTGGGGCAGGGGGCTACCTGCTGTACCCAAAAGTCAGGTGCTGACCCCCCCCCCCCCGTTGAATGCTAGGCTGGTCCCTAATAAAACCTTGCTCACCCCTGACCTAGTTGTGAGTGAGCAGACCGACCTGGCATGTAGAACGGGAGACCTGGGTGGGGACCCCGATTTGAGCAAGCTTTGTTGACCTGATTGCTCAGTGCGGCACCAACCGAGTGGGGATGGAGGTGGTCTTCGAATGGAGTGTGTATGTGGATACTAGATTCCACCTAAACATTAGGAAGAACTTCGTGACAGTAAGAGCTGTTCGGCAGTGGAATTTGCTACCAAGGAGTGTGGTGGAGTCTCCTTCTTTGGAGATCTTTAAGCAGAGGCTTGACAGGCATATGTCAAGAATGCTTTGATGGTGTTTCCTGCTTGGCAGGGGGTTGGACTGGATGGCCCTTGTGGTCCTTTCCAACTCTATGATTCTATGTACTGACCACTTACTAATGAAGTTTGGGCTTGTCGGGGCAGACCTGCACTGCAGAGGTAGGAGACCAGCTCCTGGGGTAGCCGTACTGTGCCTGCTCTTTTTTGAGTTGGCTGTGGAAGGGGAAATAAAAAATTTGAATAGAAAAAAAAATGTTTAAAAGTATCTTACCAAAAACAAACAAACCAAAAAAAAAGCCCAGAGTCCTTTTTGTTGGGGATAATTCAGATGGAAATTCCCAGGTGTCATAGAAAGGTTATTTCTGTATGCCACAACTGGGGCCCGTATAGTTAAAGCTATGGGTCCGTATAGTTAAAGCTATGGTTTTTCCAGTAGTGATGTATGGAAGTGAGAGCTGGACCATAAAGAAGGCTGATCGCCGAAGAATTGATGCTTTTGAATTATGGTGCTGGAGGAGACTCTTGAGAGTCCCATGGACTGCAAGAAGATCAAATCTTTCCATTCTTAAGGAAATCAGCCCTGAGTGCTCTCTGGAAGGACAGATCGTGAAGATGGGGCTCCAATACTTTGGCCACCTCATGAGAAGAGAAGAATCCTTGGAAAAGACCCTGATGTTGGGCAAGATTGAGGGCACTAGGAGAAGGGGACGTCAGAGGACAAGATGGTTGGACAGTGTTCTCGAAGCTACGAACATGAGTTTGACCAAACTGCGGGAGGCAGTGGAAGACAGGAGTGCCTGGCGTGCTCTGGTCCATGGGGTCACGAAGAGTCAGACACGACTAAATGACTAAACAACAACAACAACAACTGCGGCCCATGTTTTGTTAGCCCAAAAATGGAAAGCACCCAAAGAAGAATGGCAACTTAAACTAATGGAATATGTACAGTTTGCAGACTTAACATATACATTAAGAGAACGAGAAGAACAAGGGTTGAAAGAAGACTGGACAACGTTTATTGAATATATGGGTGAAAACGCTGGTAGCATTAAGGTAAATTCAATAGCATAAATAAGTTTGAGGGATGCAATGTTGGAATACTGAATGGTTTGGATTATGTAAAATATGCAGAGATGTACGGTATGCAAACTGAACCACAGAAGGATATGAAGGGAAGGAAGGGAAGTCATCGATTTAAGATTATTTAAATAAATACTTTCAAATATAAATTGGAAAATTAATGTAGATGTTATATATATGAATGAATGAAAGAACATGGTTGGATGGCCCCCTGCCATGGATCTTTTAGCTGTGATACCTGAATCACATAGGGCTAAACTAGAGGAGTCTAAAGTTCTGTGAGATAACTCAGTCAGTAGTGCATGAGACTTTTAATCACAGAGTTTGAGCCGCACGCATGGGCGTACCCAACGTGGGGCAGGGGGGGGCAGCCGCCCCCTAGAAGCAGGGCCGGCGCAGCCGTGGGCGAGCGCAGCGCTGCCGGCGGGGCTAGTGGGCAGAGGCGGAGATGGAGCACAGCCCGTGGGGAACGAGTTCGGCATTCCCGCCCGCCGCACCGCTCCGCTCCGCGCCCTCGCTTCAGCTTCCCGTTGCGCCCTCCGGAAAGGCCAAGCGTGGCGGGTAACCAGAGAGCACAACAGGAAGCTGGAGGGCGCAGTGGGGAGGGCGGGAACGCCGAACTCGCGCTCCGCGGGGCTGTGCTCTGCCTCCGCCTCTGCCCACCAGCCCCGCCGGCAGCACTGCTCTCGCCCATGGCTGCGTGCTCCACCTGTGCTCTGTAGCCCCGCCCACATTCCCATTTTGTGGCCCCCTCCCCTCCCGTGTCTTGGCCCCACCCCTTGCCCCCCCTAGTTTTGATCCTGGGTACGCCCCTGGCCACTTCATTGGGCAAAAAGATTCCTGCATTGTAGGGGGTTGGACTAGATGACCCTTATGGTACCTTCCAATTCTATGATGACCCCCCCCCCAAAAAACAGCCCCCAACAGTTCCCCCCCTTCACACCATGCAACGGTAACAGGCACTTTCAATGCTTGCATTTATTAAAAGGCAAAACGAAAGCATTTGAGCAAGCAAACCAAATCTAGGCTCCAGCCCTAAGCCCAGTTAGGAAGGAGTCAGTCCCACTGAGCACAGAAGGGCTTACTCAAGAGTAAATGGGCATGAAGTGGCGCGAGGCAAAGCATTTTCTTCACGAGATGAGCTGGGTGATGCAGTCGAGGCAGCACAGGGGTTTCCACAGAGGGCGGGGGGAAGATGCTCCTTCGTCAGAGACGTTGCTCTATTTGTCCGTGAGAGTTCCAACTGTGGAGAAGAAATCTATTAATACAGATGGAGCAGAAAACAGGTCTGTGGCTGCTGTGGGAGGTCCAATAGCCAGAAGTGCAAAGGGTTAGGATTTTCAGCCATCTCCAACCAGGTGCCCTTCAGACCTTCTGGACTGCAATACCCAATGCTTTTTTGACACCCTCCTTCCCCACAGACTGTATCTCCAGGGTGGTCCATGCCCTGGTTATCTCCCGCTTGGACTACTGCATTGCACTCTACCTTTGAAGGTGACCCAGAAACTACAACTAAGCCAGAATGCGGCAGCTAGACTGGAAGCGGCTGCCGAGACCATATAATGCTGGTCCTGAAAAACCTACATTGGCTCCCAGTACGTTTCCGAGCACAATTCCAAGTGTTGGTGCTGACCTTTAAAGCCCTAAATGGCCTCGGTCCAGTATACCTGAAGGAGCGTCTCTACCCCCATCATTCTGCCCAGACACTGAGGTCCAGTACCAAGGGCCTTCTGACGGTTCCCTAATAGCTAAAAGTGAAGCTACAGGGAACCAGGCAGAGGGCCTTCTTGGTGGTGGCACCCCCTCCTATCAGATCTCAAACAGATAAAAAGCTATGTGATTTTTAAAAGACATCTGAAGGCAGCCCTGATCAGGGAAGCTTTCAGTATGTGGTGTGGTGTTCTTATTTTTTTGGGGGGGGGGGAGTTGCTCAGAGTTGCTGGGGCAACCCAGTCAGATGGGTGGCAAATAAGTTGTTGTTGTTGTTGTTGATGATGATGATGATATTTTCTTTTGGGTGCAATAGACAACCCTTTCAGAGAAGTTGTGGCCATGGGGGAATTTCCATGGGGACATGACATGGTTTTCAACTGCCTGCCCACACTCTGCAGTCCTGACGAATACCGCTCCCCCCACAGAGAGCAGTGGGGAGGGGGAAGAAACAGAGTCATAAGTCCCACGTCTTTGGGGATGTGTTTGCCCACCATAGATTAAACCTTGGGAAGAACTTTTGACTGTTTGACAGTGGAATGGACTCTCTCGGGAGGTGGTGGGCTCTCCTTCCTTGGAGGTTTTTTATACAGAGGTTGGGTGGAAATCTGACAGGGATGCTTTAGCTGCATTTCCTGTGTTGCAGGGGGTGGACTAGATGACCCTTGGGGTGCCTTCCAACTCTAGGTCTCTATGATTCTTGGATTCTGACCTTCAGGCACAGATAGGTAAAGGTAAAGGGACCCCTGACCATTAGGTCCAGTCGTGACCGACTCTGGGGTTGCGCGCTCATCTCGCATTATTGGCCGAGGGAGCCAGCATATAGCTTCCAGGTCATGTGGCCAGCATGACAAAGCCGCTTCTGGCAAACCAGAGCAGCGCATGGAAACACCGTTTACCTTCCCGCCGGAGCGGTCCCTATTTATCTACTTGCATTTTGATGTGCTTTCGAACTGCTAGGTTGGCAGGAGCTGGGACCAAGCAACGGGAGCTCACCCCGTCACAGGGATTCGAACCGCTGACCTTCTGATCAGCAAGCCCTAGGCTCAGTGGTTTAACCACAGCGCCACCTGGGTCCCTTCAGGCACAGATACCCTTCAGCATATAACTCACGTTTAACGCAGCAACGTCTCCTTCCCGAGCAACGTCCTTTTGGGTATTCGGTTATGCGGCAGCCGTGAGCCCTGCATATCCCCCTATTAACACGACATGTCTGGTCACTGTGTTGGGCTTCAGTGAAATCTGGAGGAGGAGAAAGAACCAACTGAAGCCTTCCACCCCCCTTCCCTGGTGGCCCTGATGGCCCTTGAAACATACGGAGGGTGCCAGGTTGGGGGAGGCTGCTGCAGGATGAATGCAGGGAAAGGGGCTGGGGTGGAGAATCAGTCCCTCCACTCCCCCCCCCCGCACCTTCAGCAATAGGTCTAAGCCAAGGCAGTAGGGAAGGCTGCCCTTCTTCCCTGGGGGCCACTGGTAACCTTGGAGAGAGAAGCCCCCTTACCCAGGAAACTGGCCTGTTCTTTTACTCACTGCAAAGCTGAATTCACAGGAACATTTGCATTTACTGAAACATGGGTTTTAAAAAGTTGCTTCTTTGCATTCCTTTCCATGCCTTAGGATTGGTGTAGAACAGGGGTGGCCAACTCCCAAAAGACTGCGATCTACTCACAGAGTTAAAAAGAGGCAGTGATCTACCCCATTTTGGGGGGTTCAGGTTGTTGAGCTTTTTTAGGGAGGAAAGCCCGTTTTTAGGGGTTCAGGTCAAAGTTGTTGAGCTTTTTTAGGGGAGTCAAAGTTGTTGAGCTTCTTTGAGCAGAGCTAGTGATTTACCAGTGAATTACCACAGACTTCCAGTGATCTACCAGTAGATCACGATCTACCTGTTGGACGTGTCTGGTGTAGAAGGCATATTAAAAAGAGCATTAGAGGAGCCTGATTTCTGAGCCTGATTTCTGGATCAGGCCAAAGGAAGCCCATTGCTCTTTTCCTGCAGTGTCCAACCAGATGCCCCATTTGGGAAACTCTCCAGGAGGACATAGGGGCAAGATCCCACCTCTTTGGGACTAACAGCTAGTGGTGTTCAGAGGCAGGCTTAAAAGGAATAAAGCGGAGAGCTGTGGATCTCAGAGAAGAAGAAGCATCTGAGAAGATGGCCATACCTGGAGCCAGCAGCATCAAGAAGAGGACGGCAAGAGAGAGGAGGCAGAAGATCTTCATGGCTGGAGGTTGGTGGGAATCCTGGAGATGCCTGAAGCCAAGTGGAAGAGCAGTTGACTGGGGAAGGAGAGGTCCCCCTACTTATAGGTGGATGGAGGACTGATGAAACCTTGCGGGAAACCAAATGTCTTTTACAGGATATGTGCAAAACCACCTTTGACATAATGACCACACACCAGGCTTGCGTCACTGACTAGCAAAGAGAGGGAAATGGAGTTTTTTAAAAATAGCGCCCTTGAGAATGCATTGAGATTACAAATATTTTATTTCTTGTAGGAGAGGGATATCAGGTCTAGTGGCTACCAAGGCTATGTCTTCCCTCCACTGCTGGGGTCTTTGGAACTCCAGTTCTCAGAATCAGATGTGAGGGATTTGATGTTAGTCCCATGTGTGTTTCTATGTGTGTTTGCCAACCGTCGTTTGCAAGATGGTTGTGGCAAGCCCCGAGGGGCATGTGCCAAGGACCAGCCAAAGACCACAGAATCATAGGTTCACAGAAGGGACCCCAAGGATCATCAAGTCTATCCCCCTGCGATGCAGGCATCACAGCTATAGCATGTCTGAAGGCGCCCATCGAACCTCTGCTTAAAATCTTCCTGCAATGGAGAATCCAGCACCTTCTGAAGGGCTCCATTCCACTGTTCAACAACTCAGAAAGTCAGTCTTTTTGTTTGTGTCTTGCTAACCCTCTACTTATGGGTGGCTGGAGGCCTGTTGAAATCTTGCGGGATGCCAACCATCGTTTGCAAGGTGGATGTGGCAAGCCCTGAGGGGCATGTGCCAAGGACTAGAAAAAGACCAAGGCTGTGTCATTATTATTATGGGCTCCTCCTGTCTCCTCTTTCCTTATCACACTTCCATTGCAATGGCTTCTGCTGATGGAACTCACTGACTGAATCGGTTGGAGATTCATTCCCTGTGTGCAGTCATAGGATTGCTGTCCGTCATATGACTGTAGGTGTTTTCATTCCACAGAGTGGGAAGTCCCTGCAATGGAAAAAAAAAAAGTATGTGCCCACAAACAGGGTGGGGAATTTCAAGGGCTCTAAAAGAAAGAGGCTGTCATTAGAACAGCCTGCTGGATTAGGCCACCTAGTCTGGCATCCTGTTCTCATAGTGGCAAAACAGGTGCCCATTACGTGGAAAAAGGTAAAGGACCCCTGTCAGCAGATCATGGGGGAAAGTTTTCTCCCTCTTCCTAAGATCTAGGGGAGCTGTTCCCAGTCAATGTAAAGGCAACTATGGGGTTGCGGCGCTCATCTTGCTTTCAGGCTGAGGGAGCTGGCGTTGGTCCACATACTGTTTTCCAGGTCTTGTGGCCAGCAGGACTAAACCGCTTCTGGCGCAATGGAACACCGTGATGGAAACCAGAGCACACGGAAACACCGTTTACCTTTAGCTTTACCTTTTGTTGTTGTTTAGTTGTTTAGTCGTGTCCGACTCTTCATGACCCCATGGACCAAAGCACGCCAGGCACTCCTGTCTTCCACTGCCTCCCGCAGTTTGGTCAAACTCATGTTCGTAGCTTCGAGAACACTGTCCAACCACCTCGTCCTCTGTTGTCCCCTTCTCCTTGTGCCCTCCATCTTTCCCAACATCAGGGTCTTTTCCAAGGATTCTTCTCTTCTCATGAGGTGGCCAAAGTATTGGAGCCTCAGCTTCACGATCTGTCCTTCCAGTGAGCACTCAGGGCTAATTTCCTTAAGAATGGATAGGTTTGATCTTCTTGCAGTCCATGGGACTCTCAAGAGTCTCCTCCAGCACCATAATTCAAAAGCATCAATTCTTCGGCAATCAGCCTTCTTTATGGTCCAGCTCTCACTTCCATACATCACTACTGGGAAAACCATAGTTTAACTATACGGACCTTTGTCGGCAAGGTGATGTCTCTGCATTTTAAGATGCTGTCTAGGTTTGTCATTGCTTTTCTCCCAAGAAGCAGGCGTCTTTTAATTTCGTGACTGCTGTCACCATCTGCAGTGATCAAGGAGCCCAAGAAAGTAAAATCTCTCACTGCTTCCATTTCTTCCCCTTCTATTTGCCAGGAGGTGATGGGACCAGGGGCCATGATCTTGGTGTTTTGTTTTGTTTTTACATCAAAAAACATCAAAAACAAAAAACAAAACTAAGCTTTACCTTTAGGTGCCCATTATGCAGGATTGAAGCAGGATTCAAGCACAAGAGCCCTCTCCCCTCCTGCGTGATTTCCAGCAACCAGGATTCAGAAGCATTGCTGCCTCTGTTTAAACCACTGAGCCTAGGGCTTGCTGATCAGAAGGTCGGCGGTTCGAATCCCTGCAACGGGGTGAGCTCCCATTGCTTGGTCCCAGCTCCTGCCCACCTAGCAGTTCGAAAGCACCTCAAAATGCAAGTAGATAAATAGGAACCGCTACAGCGGGAAGGTAAACGGCGTTTCCATGTGCTGCTCTGGTTTGCCAAAAGCGGCTCTGTCATGCTGGTCACATGACCTGGAAGCTGTACGCCGGCTCCCTCGGCCAATAATGTGAGATGAGCGCGCAACCCCAGAGTCGGTCACAACTGGACCTAATAGTCAGGGGTCCCTTTACCTTTACCTTTTACTGTGAAGGGAGACCACAGCCATCATGGCTAGTAGCCTTCGTTACCCTGCTCCTCCTTGAAATAGTCCGGTCCTCTTTAAAACCATCTAGGTTGGTGGCCATCGCTGGCTCCTGTGGCAGTGAGTTCCACAGTTTAACTATGCCACTTTCGGATCGCTGGCGCCTGATGGCCCATTGTGTTCTTTCCTGGGGTCCTTGACGTTTGCCTTCCGCTCCAAATACATGGAACTCAATGCCAATGTCCTGATAAATGTTGATGCCTTCCTACGCTGGATTCTGCAATGGGATTCAACAATATGGACTTGCTGGGATAAGTAACAACCCATTGGGAAGACCCTGCTCTCTGCGTTCTATTTCCCACATTTCTCAGAATACAGAATACACGCCCCATTAAGTGCTAACGGCCTCCGCAAGAACCACGAAACTGCCACGAAGAGTGTTTTATTTTATCCCCGCTGTAAAAGAGATGTGTTGCCAGACTGCCTTGCGAGAGTTGAGCCACCAGAGGGCGCATCTCTCCATACCTGCCCCTCTCTGCATGGTCCACTTCTTCCAAGAAACTTTTAAGAGACTCTCAGCAACTGGAACCTTCTTTTTTTTCAGAGCAACAACGACAATAACTCAGCCCTTGGAGCTGCTGCTTCTTCACTCTCCCCTTTCTATGCCTGCCCCCTTCCCACGCCCCTCGGCTTCCCCAGGAGTGGCGAAGGCTAGCTGGAAAGCTGCCCGGCTCCTTCACTTTGCCTGGAGAAAAGAGTTTCGGCTGCAGAGTTTTGAGACAGCCACAGCTGGCAATCTGAAGGAGAGGAACATCAGGAGAAGCCCCCCCACACACACCCAAGACCCCATGTTGCCCATGGAAGGGATGACTACCCATGTCTAGAGGGCTCTTCCTTTTCTTCTGTATTGGAAGGAGCTAACTGGCATTTTGAGATTTTCCTCTACCTTCTCTTGCATGGTAGGGATTAGGAGGGGCTGAAGTCTCCAAGGATACCAAGAACCCTGGCCGTCAGGTGAGTAACTTAACTTACCCCTTGATTGTTTCAAAAGCTAAGCAGGAGACACAGTTCTCCAGCGGGACGGGGGTGGAGGAGGCGAGGACCTTTCTGCTGGTACTTGGGAGACCCTGCGACATCCGAATAAATCTCTGCCACTGACTTTTAGAATAGCCTTGGCGGACAGAATAGTGTTTTGTGTCCAGTTCTGGACACCTCAGTTCGAGAAGGAGATTGCCAAGCTGGAAAGTGTGCAGGGGAGGGCAACCGAGATGATCAATGGTTTGGAAGCCAAGCCTTATGAGGAGCGGTTGAAGGAACTGGGGATGTTTAGCCTGGAAAAGAGGCAACAGAGAGGTGATATGAGAGCCGTCTTCGATATCTGAAGGGCTGCCACATGGAAGATGGAGCGAGCTGGTTTTCTTCTGCTCTGGGTGGTAGGACTCGAACCGATGGCTTCAAGTTACAAGAAAGGAGATTCCGACTAAACAGCAGGAAGAACTTTCTGATGACAAGAACTGTTCAACAGTGGAACGGACTCCATTGGAGGCTTTTAAGCAGAAGTTGGGTGGCCATCCATAATGGAACTTTCAGCTGAGATTCCTGCATTACAGGGGGTTGGACTAGATGACCCTCGGGTTCCCTTCCAGCTCTACAGTTCTATGATTCTAACTCATTCTCACTTACCTATCTGTGAAATGGGAGCAATGTTGATCAACTTCACACTTACTCGAATGGGATTTTTATTGGAAAACCCTGACCTTGTCCCCTCCAGGCTCCCTTCATGTTTATGATCTTTCAGGGGCAAAAATGCTTCCCCTCTTTGGAGTGGGACAAGCCACTTCTAAGGAGACAACCTACCTCTTGGCAAGTGAAGTGCCGTAAGAGAGAGGTGGACATTTTGCAAACAAAAGGGTTGTCACACACACACACCCTTGCTCAATTTAGCAGAGTGCTGGTCTTTGCCCCCCATGCACCACTTGAAACAACACCTTTTATAGGACAAAATTGAATCCTGTGAAAATTCAGTGCAGCCTCCCATTAAATAGGGAAATATCGCTGCAGAGATACAGCAGCATCAGCCCAGCTGAGATATGCAACTGTGGGTGAGTGATGGAAGAAGCAGGATGGTCCAAAGGAAGTTGAGATGCATCCAATATTTGCATTCATGCCACTTTTGATGTGGCTTCTCATGATGGACTATAAATTGTTGTTGTTGTTGTTGTAAGCTGGACCTGGGAGGTGGGTGAGGAAGGGGCTGGTTTGGAATCATAGAACTGTAGAGATAGAAGGGAATTTGCCCCATCCTCCTTTAAAGCCGTCCAAGTTGCTGGCCACCACCGTCTCTTGTGGGTGGGAGTTCCATAGTCTCACTATGTGCTGTGTGAAGAAGGGATTTATTTCCTCTGTCCTGGATCTTCCAGCGTCCAGCTTCACCGGTTGTCTGAGGGTTCTAGCATGATGAGAGAGGGAGGAAAACTTCTTTCCGCCCACTGATTTATGAATCCTGGCACACAGCCAAAAGAAGTGATTTATAGAGACGGAGACACACACAATATAATGTGCAATCCTTTAAAAACAACAGTGCACACTTAAGCAGCGTGTCACAAAAGCAAGCCTGCAACATAAAAGTACCGCTCCACCCCTGCAACTATAAACACACAAGAAAGCAGTTTTCAGAAGCCAAATCCCGCTTCCTCAAGACAGATCTTTGCAAAATCAGCTCCGCTCACATTCAAGGAGGGATCAGAGATCAGTGGGTGCCTGATTTGCTTCTGCTGAGGGCAGATCTCCTTATTTGCTGCATATATTTCATTGAATCATAGAAATGCGGAGTTGAAAGGGACCCCCAAGGGTCATCTAGTCCAAACCCGTGCAATGCAGGAAACTCGCCAACGTAGGGCTTGAACCCACGACCAGGAGATTGAAAGCCTCATGCTCTACAAACTGAGCTACCCCGCGGGGACATCTTAGTCAAAGGGACATGGGATCTGAACCCCACTTTTGACGGGGCGATCTTACTCTCTCAGCATGGCACACTGTTTCCCTGGCAAATCCATTCATGCGGACATTCTGGGGTTCAGGTCCAGCCCTCAGTATCTTTGTGTAGGGCTGGGAATGTTGTTGCCATTGTTGCCATTGTTGCCGGTCAGTGTAGCCACTACTGAGCTCTAGCTGGACCAATGGTCTGACTCTGTACAAGGCGCTTTCCTACATTCCTAGGACTGCGCACCCCAGGAAGGGTGATTTGGGTGGTGACGAAGGGCTGCCAGGTTTCCCCCTACCCAAAACCAGTTTGAGAGGGAGAAAGAGGTCATGGATTCAAGCTCCATATTGGGGGTTGGACTAGATGACCCTCGGGGTCATTTCCAACTGCACCATTCTAGGATTCTATGGATGGGAGAAGCTGTCGCTGCCCTGTCTCTTCTTTCAGCTGGAAATTTAAAGGGTAGCATCTAAAGGTGGTGGACTCTCCTTCATCAAAGGTTTTCAAACCAAGGTCGGCTGGGATTCTTTAGCTGCGATTCCTGCATTGTGGGGGTTGGACTAGATGGCATTTGGAGTGTCCCTTCCAACTCTACAGTGCCGTGGTTTTATGTTTCCTGGCTTTCCACTAAAGGTTGGAGAAATAACCCCCCCATGCCCCCTTTGCCCCCCCTCCTCCCCCCCCTGTGCCAGGTACATTTAACTTCTTTTTGGCTGGCACGACAGATGAAAGGAAGCTGATCAGAGGAGGGGCACACTGGGCGAGGTGTGTGTGTTTTCATCTCCCGGGGGCCGAGAAAGCAACAGCCTGTCAAACATGAGTGTTAGCTGAAGTTGAAAGGAGCCAGGGATGAAAGGAACATTGAGATGGGGGAGAAAGAGGGGAGAGAGAGAGAGCAGAAGAATAAGGAGGAATAAGGGGAGGGGGAGGGACACGGGTAGCGCTGTGGGTTAAACCACAAAGCCTAGGGCTTGCCGATCAGAAGGTTGGTGGTTCGAATCCCCGCAACGGGGTGAGCTCCTGTTACTCGGTCCCTGCTCCTGCCAACCTAGCAGCTCGAAAGCACGTCAAAGTGCAAGCAGATAAATAGGTACCACTCCAGCGGGAAGGTAAACGGCGTTTCCGTGCGCTGCTCTGGTTCGCCAGAAGCGGCTTTGTCATGTTGGCCACATGACCTGGAAGCTGTATGCCGGCTCCCTTGGCCAATAACGCGAGTTGAGTGCCGCAACCCCAGAGTCGTCCGCGACCGGACCTAACGGTCAGGGGTCCCTTTACTTTTAAGGGGAGGGGAGGAATAAGGAAACGCAGGAGATTCCGGGATCAAATCAGAAACTGGGACAGCTTCTCTAATTCCGGGACTGTCGCTGGAAAATCGCGACACTTGGAGGGTAGGCAGAACAGATGTTCTGCTACAGAGATAACCTCGCTGGTCCTGCTATCTCTCATGCTGTCCTTGATCCTATCTGCATCTGGCCACCTGCCTGGGAATCTTCAGGTGTGATTCCTGCATTGCAGGGGGTTGGACTAGATGACCATTGGGTCCCTTCCAGATCTTCAGAGATTCTGCCTTCTTACTCCATATCACCTCCCCCCCCCCAAAAAAAAACCCCACACCCTTAACACGACACTGTCAAAGTGTTGACTGTAAGCTTCCCGGGGCAAAGATCCGTTCCACTGTTTTCTGAAAAGTGCCTTGCTCTGTCGATCACCGCACTTCTTCCGGCCTTCCAGAGAACAGGCCTGTCCCCTGAGATGAGAGAGGAGGGTCTGGGCTCTGGCCTAGTTGGGAGGCATCCAGAATTGTTATCCAGCTGGTTTGAGTCTGGGTTTGGCAGCCCTACCTCTGTCAAAGCAGCTGCCCTTTTGCTGAGTTGGGGGCAGATCAGGGACCAGCCCTTTCTGGCATCAGCCGAACAAGCCCCAGAGACAGGCAGGTCGGTTCATTTCAGTTTCTATTCTCCTGCCGATTTCAGCAATTTCCAGTCCACCACAGGCCTGCATCAAAAAAGTCGTCATGGAAATCCATTTGCATTTTTGCCCAGATTTCTTCTCGCGCTCACATTTCTGTGTGCAGTTTTGACTAATGCACACCTAGGTTGCATTCACCTACACACCTAATTCGTTTGTGTGTGTTATTTTTCACCCTGCAAACTTTCCCCTGATGAATGTCTTTCTGTACATGGTTTTGGGTTTTTTGGGTTTTTGCTTGGAGAACGGCATTGCAAAATTTGGAGAACTGCAGGGTTTTTTGGGGGGAAAAGCTACTTTGTTTTTCAGTTTGTAAATTGTTTCTGCATGTTTGAATTAGGTCGATTCACATTAAAATTTCTCTCCCCCCCCATCCCTATGGGGCTCTGAGTGCTGAGGTAAAGGTAAAGCCCCCCTGGATGGTGCTATGGGGTTGCGGCACTCATCTCACTTTCAGGGTGAGGGAGCTGGTGTTTGTCCGCAGACAGCTTTCTGGGTCATGTGGCCAGCATGAGTAAACCACTTCTGGCACAACGGGACACTGTGACAGAAACCAGAGTGCACAGAAACACCGTTTACCTTCCCGCTGCAGCAGTGCCTATTTATCTACTTGAACTGGTGTGCTTTCGAACTGCAAGGTTGGCAGGAGCTGGGACCGAGCAATGGGAGCTCACCCCGTCACGGGGATTCGAACCACCGACCTTCCGATCGGCAAGCCCAAGAGGCTCAATGGTTAAGACCACAGCGCCACCAGGCAACCCATACCAATGGGGAGGCCCATAGCTGCATAACAGAGCCTGCGCTTCAATCCCAGGGTGGTTTAATCATAGAACTGTAGAACTGGTAGAGACTCCAAGGGTCATCTAGACCAACCCCCTGTAATGCCGGACGCGGGTGGCACTGCGGTCTAAACCACTGAGCCTCTTGGACTTGCTGATCAGAAGGTCAGCAGTTCGAATCCCCGTGACGGGGTGAGCTCCCATTGCTCTGTCCCAGCTCCTGCCAACCTTGCAGTTCGAAAGCACATCGGTGCAAGTAGATAAATAGGTACCGCTCCGGCGGGAAGGTAAACGGCGTTTCTGTGCGCTCTGTTTTCCGTCATGTTATTCTGTTGCGCCAGAAGCAGTTTAGTCCTGCTGGCCACATCACCCGAAAAGCTCTCTGCGGTCAAGCGCCGGCTCCCTTGGCCTGAAAGCGAGATGAGCGCTGAAACTCCATAGCCACCTGACTGGATTTAACTGTCCAGGGGTCCTTGACCATTTTTTCCCCTTAATGCAGGAATCTCAAGTAAAGCATCTATGACAGATGGCCATCCAACCTCTACTTTAAAACCGCCAAGGAAGGAGAGCCCACAATCTCCTAAGGGAGACCATTCAACTGTCAAACACTCTTACTGTCAGAAAGTTCTTCCTGACGCTTAGTCGGAATCTCCTTTCTTGTAACTTGAAGCCATTGGTTTGGGTCCTGAAAACAAGCTTGCTCCCTCTTCCAGGTGACAGCCCTTGAGAGATTGGAAGATGGCTCTCCAATCTCCTCTCAGTCTCCTGAGAAGCGGACACGGAGCAATGGATTCAAACTTCAAGAAAGAAGATTCCACCTAAACATTAGGAAGAACTTCCTGACAGTAAGAGCTGTTCGGCAGTGGAATTTGCTACCAAGGAGTGTGGTGGAGTCTCCTTCTTTGGAGGTCTTTAAGCAGAGGCTTGACAGGCATATGTCAAGAATGCTTTGATGGTGTTTCCTGCTTGGCAGGGGGTTGGACTGGATGGCCCTTGTGGTCTCTTCCAACTCTATGATTCTATGATTCTATGACTCCTCTTTTCCAGGCTAACATACCCAGCTCCTTCCAGCGTTCCTCATCAGGCTTAGTTTCCATCACCTTGATCTCCCTGTAGTTCCAACTTCTCAATCTCCTGAGATGCCGGGGACCGAGCCTGGCGACTTCTGCTGCTGAGCTATGGTGACGCCTCCCCCATTTTCCTGACTGGCTTCTTCCGTGTGTCTCCCGCAGGTGAAAGGATGGAGAACAAAGCCATGTACCTCCATACCTTTGGCGAGAGAGAGAACGGGTCCGTCTTCGAGGAGCAGTTTGACGGAAAGAACCTCTCGAAGCTGAACCTCTGTGATGATGGTAAGTCATGAGTACATGGCAGGAAGGAGCTCCGTGCGAGATCTTCTGTGTTTCGAGGGTTCACGGAACAGGGATGGCTGAGTAATTCTGTTTTTACAATTCCCAATTACAAACTGGCCTGATCCAAGAATCCAAGGGATTCTTTGAGATTCCTGCATTGCAGAGGGTTGGGCTAGATTGTCTCTGGGGGTCCCTTCCAACTCTATGATTCTATGAAATGTGTGGCTCAGAATTCGATTGCCCATCAGATCACCCTCTTCTTCAGATTTTCTGACACACCTCTAGGCTCACAAAACATATCTCTACTTTTATATTTAAATGTCTGTTGAAATGCAACTTTTTTTGTGTCTGTGAGGATTTATAAAAGCATCACACAGCACCATACACAAGCTTGCCCTGGCTCCCTTTTAGGATCCGGTTAACCAGTAAAATAATATCTACGTTAGTGTGATTATCAAAGCAAGAGTCTTTATTTATTTAGGTGCAAAACGTTTCAACTTCTGCCTTCCTCAGCTTCTCTGATAAAAAAATAAATCATTTTTTATTGGATCGGCTGATCATAGAATCACAGAACTGTAGAGCAGGAAGGACCCCCAGAGGTCCTCTAGTCCAACCCCTGCAATGCAGAGAATCCCTGACAGATGGCCATCCAACCTCTGTTAAAAAACCTCTTCCAATAAAATAATCTTTGAGTTTTAAAAATTACAAATTAAACAAACATGCAGAAGCTGAAACAAACAAACAAATGAATAAATAAAGCCATAAATGTAAAGGGGGGGGGGACCTCAGTTTTATTAATCAGAGATGCTCACACTTTAATCTTTGGAACACAACAGTCTTATCAGCCTGGAAATAGATTGATTCCCCCACTGACTTTATAGGTGTGGACAGATACATCCAAGCCCAATGTGCTCCCAAACTTGTCCAATCCTCTTTTAAAGATGTCCAAGACAGTGGCCACCATTGCCTGCCTCCTGTGGCAATGAGTTCCATAGTTCAACCATGAAGAAGTGTTCCCTTCCGTCTTCCCATTCATCTGCCAATCCGTTTCAGGACTGGTTCTCCTGGCATGGAAATGACCCCCAATGCCTTCCTTGGCATAGGAGGAAGCCTGCCCATCCTGGGGGGAGGCATCAAGTGCCATTCCCTTGTCCCAGAACAGATGCCCATCCCAGCTTTCAAACTGAGCTGTGCAGCTTGTCCTTATGAGATTGATTGGGAGTTAAGTGATTGGAGAGGGGGCACTTCAGGGCAAAAGAAAGGCACAAAAACAAAAACTTCACATACACACAATGATCTGCGTGATCTGAAGCAGTCGTGGAAGGGATTTGGGGGTTTCGGTGGACAACTCACGGAAAACATCCCCCTTGTTTGCTGTGACAGAGAGGAGACATTCAGGATCTCAGAGCCCAGCACCTGTCCATTTTAGAATCTTTCATTTTCTCATTTTTTTCTGAGGTTTCTGAGGTTAACTTTCCTTGCCATTTGAATCCACGGGTTCGGGTCCTCTCCTCCAGAGTGTCACGGTCCGGTCGGCGGGCGATTGAAGCCCTGACTGAGGGCGTCAGGACCAGAGGCAAGATGGTGATGTAGAAGCAGGAACAGGTGCAGGGCTGAGGGTCCAGCAGCAGGCAGTTGCAGGGTCAAGGAGCAAGGCAGAGGCGAAGGTCTGGGAGTCAAGGAGCAAGGCATTGGCAAGGCAAAGGTCCAAGGGTCGAGGATCAAGGCGTCGGCAAGGCAAGGGTCCAAGGGTCGAGGATCAAGGCGTCGGCAAGGCAAGGGTCCAAGGGTCGAGGATCAAGGCGTCGGCAAGGCAAGGGTCCAAGGGTCGAGGATCAAGGCGTCGGCAAGGCAAGGGTCCAAGGGTCGAGGATCAAGGCGTCGGCAAGGCAAGGGTCCAAGGGTCGAGGGTCAAGGCGTCGGCAAGGCAAGGGTCCAAGGGTCGAGGATCAAGGCGTCGGCAAGGCAAGGGTCCAAGGGTCGAGGATCAAGGCGTCGGCAAGGCAAGGGTCCAAGGGTCGAGGATCAAGGCGTCGGCAAGGCAAGGGTCCAAGGAGCGAGAGGCCAGAGGCAACCAGGCAGGGGTAGCGTTGCTGTGGCAAAGAGCTGAAGGGAAATGCTGAGCTTTTATCCCTCCCAGCTCCTGCCACCAGGTGCAGTGAGGTATCAAGTGGCCTCACCTGAGTGACCACTCCTTGCCTCTCCAGCACAAGCTGAGGTCTTCACCTGAGTGGCCACTCCTTGCTTCTCCAGCACAAGCTGAGGCAGGCCCCAGTCCTGCAAAGCACTACAGGCCCCAGAGCCTGACTCCTGACCATACTCCTGACACAGAGCACCAGAAACCAAGCTTGCTCCATCTTCCACAGGGCAGCCCCCAGATATTTGAACATGGCCACATTTGCAGGTTGCAATCTTGTCGTGGCCCCCCCCCCCCCCGTTTCCATACGGAAGTGGATGAGCTCCTCTGCACAGCTGCAGCCGGCCTCAGAAAAGGAGCGGCTCTTTCTGGGGTCCACGCCAAGCCCCCTAGCGCTCGCCAAGGGCCTGATATAAGTGTTAATGTCAGAAAAAAATAATGCAACTGTCCTTATTATGAAACCTCTGCTTCCATCTGTTTGGCTGGCGAGAGGGACCAAGCGCTGTAAATTGATGCTAAGAACAGGCCGGTAATAAAATACATATTGGACCAGCGCTGGGGAGAGGCAGCAAGCTTTAAGCTCATGGCTTAGCCACCTCTCCAAAGATATAAATAAATAAAAAACATATTATTGTTTTTTTTACAGCACTGTGTTTTCTTTGGGGACTCAACTGGTTGACTTTGCCAACCAAAGGGTGACCTCACTGTTTTATTGCTCCAGACCGCAGCCACAACCCTTTGTAATGCGGTTATGTGAACTCGGGTGCCTTTCTCGATTCTTAACCCTTTAGAAGTAGGAAAAAATTGTGTGCTGTAAAAGTGGAGACCTAAGGGAGAGGACAGGGTTAAACCACAGAGCCTAGGGCTTGCCAATCAGAAGGTCGGTGGTTCGAATCCCCGCGACGGGCTGAGCTCCCGTTGCTCGGTCCCAGATCCTGCCAACGTAGCAGTTCGAAAGCATGTCAAAGTGCAAGTAGATAAATAGGTACCGCTACAGTGGGAAGGTAAACGGCGTTTCCGTGTGCTGCTCTGGTTTGCCAGAAGCGGCTTTCTCATGCTGGCCACATGACCCGGAAGCTGTATGCCGGCTCCCTTGGCCAATAATGCGAGATGAGCGCCGCAACCCCAGAGTCGGGCACGACTGGACCTAATGGTCAGGGGTCCCTTTACCTTTTAAGGGAGAGGACAGAGGTTTGAGAGGAGGAGGAGGAGACTTTCCAACGAAGGAAGATTGGCAACAAAAAATGATGGAGTATGCAGAAATGGCAAACCTTACTGGAAGATTAAGAAATCAAGGAGAGAGATGTTTTAATATAGAATGGGGAGAATTTATTGACTATCTGAAGAATTATTGTAAACAACTTAAATCCCTAGCAGGACTGATATAAAAACGTGCCGTGAGAATAACTTAAATAAAACATAAAAGGATGAACAGTAAATAGATGAAGCGCATTGAGCCAATCACCCATCTCCTACTACCCTCCTGAGAAAAATTTCATCCCAGCCTTCCACTATATTTAAGGGTCTGGTGACTTCTGTTTCAGTGTACAGTATCTAAAGAAGTGTGCATGCACACGAAAGCTTATACGAAAAACAAACTTAGTTGGTCTCTAAGGTGCTACTGGACAATTTTTATTATTATTTTTATATATAGTGGTACCTCTACTTACGAATAACTCTACTTACTTCTACTTCTACTTCTACTTACGATTGGAGCTCCATCCGCCATTTTGGATGCGGTTTAGATAGGATTTTTTCTACTTACGAATTTTTAGATAGGGTTGCTTCGACATACGAATTTTTTCTCCCAATGCATTCCTATTTTTCCGACTTACGAATGGGCGTTTGGAACGCATTAAATTTGTAAGTAGAGGTACCACTGTATAAGTGTTCTTGAAGCTACGAACATGAGTCTGACCAAACTGCAGGAGGCAGTGGAGGACAGGAGTGCCTGGCGTGCTATGGTCCATGGGGTCATGAAGAGTCGGACACGACTAAACAATAACAACAACAACCGCAGAAAGTGGGAGGAGGGGAGTTGATGACTGGATGTCTTAATTGGAAGCATAAATTTAGATTTGTGATTCAACTGTAAAATCTGAAAATGAACAATAAAATACATTTAAAAAGAGAGAGAATAGGAGGAGACTTGGTGGGAGAATGTAAGTTCACACACAGCCTGGAGAAAGGGAATGGAGAAACTTGCTTCTCCCTTTCTCCTGTCGCTAGAACTTGTGAACTTCTAGCACTGGAAGAGGCAGGAAACCACGGTGATGATGGTTCCACCTTTTTATCCCTGATGGGGATTCAAGGCAGCTTACCACTAAATTTTTACTTCATCCCATTCATCCAGCGAAAGGCTGGACTAGATGAATCCCAAGCCGGAATTAAGATTGCCGGAAGAAATATCAACAACCTCAGATATGCAGATGACACAACCTTGATGGCAGAAAGTGAGGAGGAATTAAAGAACCTTTTAATGAGGGTGAAAGAGGAGAGCGCAGTATATGGTCTGAAGTTCAACATCAAAAAAACCAAGATCATGGCCACTGGTCCCATCGCCTCCTGGCAAATAGAAGGGGAAGAAATGGAGGCAGTGAGAGATTTTACTTTCTTGGGCTCCATAATCACTGCAGATGGTGACAGCAGTCACGAAATTAAAAGACGCCTGCTTCTTGGGAGAAAAGCAATGACAAACCTAGACAGCATCTTAAAAAGCAGAGACATCACCTTGCCTACAAAGGTCCGTATAGATAAAGCTATGGTTTTCCCAGTAGTGATGTATGGAAGTGAGAGCTGGACCATAAAGAAGGCTGATCGCCGAAGAATTGATGCTTTTGAATTCTGGTGCTGGAGGAGACTCTTGAGAGTCCCATGGACTGCAATAAGATCAAACCTCTCCATTCTGAAGGAAATCAGCCCTGAGTGCTCCCTGGAAGGACAGATCGTGAAGCTGAGGCTCCAAGACTTTGGCCACCTCATGAGAAGAGAAGACTCCCTGGAAAAGACCCTGATGTTGGGAAAGATTGAGGGCACAAGGAGAAGGGGACGACAGAGGACAAGATGGTTGGACAGTGTTCTCAAAGCTACGAACATGAGTTTGACCAAACTGTGGGAGGCAGTGCAAGACAGGAGTGCCTGGCGTGCTATGGTCCATGGGGTCACGAAGAGTCGGACACGACTAAATGACTAAACAACAACAACAACAACATTCATCCATGGAAGGCATTGTTCACAACCCCTTCCCTAGCACATTTTTTTCTTCACAACAATCCTGCAAAGTAGGTGAGGCAGAGAGGTTGCCGTTGGCTCAGGGTGACCAATGTCAATGCGCAGAGGACGTTCAGGTGTGCAGGAGATCAAAAGAGGGAGGCACTTCCTGATTTCTCCTATTTTCGTCGGAGGAATGTTAGCGGGGAGCTGTCTGGCGCTGATGGGAGTTGTAGTCCAACACCCCTGGAAGGAGCCAGTTTGGGGAAGGTTTGTCTAGAGGAGCCATAAATGAACAGAGATGGGGGAAGGTCTCTGATCTCCTGGAAGACTTTGCAGAGCCAGGCCAAATCCAGCAAACGGAGAGTTGGAACTGGGCTGAACAGACTAGTAGGCTTCTCATGGAAACTTCCCTGAGCTCTTGGGGGGTGAAACAACAATGGTTTGCCTCCCAATTAAGTTCCTTGATTTACTCAAAAGGATACGTACAGTAATGACTAAGAGTCGCAGACTGTAATAATGTTTCTGACCTCTCCCGCTACATATATATGCCAAGAGAGAGATTAATGTGTCTTCCATCCTTTGCAAGTTGGCATGAGCACCAGATGTAAATAAAGGCTAAATATCCGGGATGAAGCTGGTGAGCTCAGAGTTGCTCTGTATGCAGCAAATATTCAATCCAGAGGTTATCTTCCTTTCTGAGCACAAACAGTTCTTCCTTATAAAAACACATTGTTATTGTCATCATCGTGCTCTGGGTATAAGGACAGGGGCATGGGGTCTATTGGGGGTGGGGAGAGGAATAAAATCTGGTATACAAGATAAGATCTCACGTCTGCCCAAGATGTTTTGCTGCCTGAGGCAAAGGGTGGGATGGAATTCCCCCCCACTGGCCTGTTCCACATTTAAGAGTGGATTGGGCTACTCTCTAAATCTTAATTTCCAACACCATGCCCGAGGACAGGCAATTGTGCGGTGAGTTCAGGGCAGGCCACCTGACTGGTATCTGTCCCAAAACAGAGGGGAATGCCTGGGGAATGGACTTCTCCACACACAGCAAAAGATAAACTGTGGAACTCTCTCCCACAGGAGGCAACGATGGCCAACAACTTAGATGGCTTTAGATGACGATTAGGCAAATTCAAGGAGGAGAGGGCTATCAATGGCTGCTGGCGATGAGAGCTATGCTATTTCTCCACAGTTGGAAGCAACTGCGCTTCTGAATAACAGTTGCTGGAAACCGCAGGAGCAGAGAGGGCTCTTGTGCTCAAATCCTGCTTGCGGGTTTCCCAGGGGCACCTGAATGGACACAGAGGGGGGCAACCAAGAAGATCAAGGGTCTGGAAACCACGCCTCAAGAGGAACGTTTGAAAGAATGGGTTATGTTTAGCCTGGAAAAGAGGAGACTGAGAGGAGAGACGAGAGTCATCTTCAAAGATCTCAAGGGCTGTCATACAAGGGATGGAGCAAGCTTGTTTTCTCCTGCTCTGGAAGGTAGGACTCGAACCAATGGCTTCAATTTACGAGAAAGGAGATTCTGACTTTCTGACAGTAAGAGCTGTTTGACAGCGAAACAGAGATTTTGGACTCTCCTTCCTCGGAGGTTCTGAAGCAGAGGTTGGGTGGCCATCTGTCAGGGATGCTTCAGCTGAGATTCCTGTATCGCAGGGGGTTGGACTAGATGACCCTTGGGTCCCTTCCAACTCTAAGATTCAATGATTCTATCAGGTTGGGCACTGTGAGGACAGGATGCTGGATTAGATGGGCCACTGGCCTGATCCAGCAAGCTCTTCTTATGTTCTTATGATATCTCTGAAGGATCTGGATCTGAGACAGGTTCCCCCACTTTTCCTGATGTCAAGTATGGCCCTGATAAGATTGAAAGGCAAATTAATGTCTGTCCAGAAAGCCTTCCAAATGTGATGGTATGTACATAAATAATCTCTCTCCATCTCTCTTTACAAGAATAACGTAGACCTCGGGCCTCAAGTTTCGCAAGTCGTTCTTTCTTTTAATTGTGCTTGCGAACAATCGTTTAATAGCCAAGAGGTCACACAATGAGATGAGAGTGGCAGCAATGACGCAGGAAGTGCGCTGAAGGTTTATGGAACACACTTGAGTCGGAGGCCAGGCCAAATAAACAGCAGAGTGGTTTTAGAAAGCCATTCCAAATGGATTTCTGACAGGAAGGCGGAGGCAAGGAAAGGGAGAGTCTTCTCCAATCTGGTGCTCTCACCTGATGTTTTAGCCCACAACTCAAAAAAAAAACAAAAAAAAAAAAACTGTGGAAGACACACCAGTTAGGAAGACTTTTGTTTGGAATAGAACAGGGGAAGTTGGGATGTTGTGCACTAATTGTCTTTGGCTGACTGGCATTGATGGGAGGACACGGAAGGTGGAGCAAGCTTGCTCTAGAATAATAGAATCATAGAGTTGGAAGAGACCACAAGGGCCATCCAGTCCAACCCCCTGCCAAGCAGGAAACACCATCAAAGCATTCTTGACATATGGCTGTCAAGCCTCTGCTTAAAGACCTGCAAAGAAGGAGACTCCACCACACTTCTTGGCAGCAAATTCCACTGTTGAACAGCTCTTACTGTCAGGAAGTTCTTCCTAATATTTAGGTGGAATCTTCTTTCTTGAAGTTTGAATCCATTGCTCTGTGTCCGCTTCTCTGGAGCAGCAGGAAACAACCTTTCTCCCTCCTCTATATGACATCCTTTTATATATTTGAACATGGCTATCATATCACCCCTTAACCTTCTCTTCTCCAGGCTAAACATACCCAGCTCCCTAAGCCGTTCCTCATAAGGCATCGTTTCCAGGCCTTTGACCATTTTGGTTGCCCTCTTCTGGACACATTCCAGCTTGTCAGTATCCTTCTTGAACTGTGGTGCCCAGAACTGGACACAGTACTCCAGGTGAGGTCTGACCAGAGCAGAATACAGTGGTACTATTACTTCCCTAGATCTAGATGCTATACTCCTATTGATGCAGCCCAGAATTGCATTGGCTTTTTTAGCTGCTGCATCACACTGCTGACTCATGTCAAGACTCCTAGGTCCTTTTCACATGTACTGCTCTCAAGCCAGGTGTCACCCATCCTGTATTTGTGCCTTTCTTTCTTTTTTGCCCAAGTGTAGTACTTTACATTTCTCCTTGTTAAAATTCATCTTGTTTGCTTTGGCCCAGTTGTCTAATCTGTTAAGGTCATTTTGAAGTGTGATCCTGTCCTCTGGGGTATTAGCCACCTGATGTTTTAGACCACAACTCAAAAACAAAACAAAACAAAAAAAACTGTGGAAGACACACCAGTTAGGAAGACTTTTGTTTGGAATAGAACAGGGGAAGTTGGGATGTTGTGCGCTGATTGTCTTTGGCTGACTAGCATTGATGGGAGCAGACGGAAGGTGGAGCAACCTTGCTCTCTGTTGCTCCAGAGCAGGGGTCAGCAACCTTTTTCAGCCGTGGGCCGGTCCACCATCCCTCAGACCATGTGGTGGGCCAGACTATATTTTGGGGGAAAAATAATGAACAAATCCCTATGCCCCACAAATAACCCAGAGATGCATTTTAAATAAAAGGACACATTCTTCTCATGTAAAAACATGCTGATTCCCGGACCGTCCATGGGCCAGATTGAGAAGGCGATTGGGCTGCATCCGGCCCACGGGCCTGAGGTTGCCTACCCTGCTCCAGAGGGTAGGACTTGAACCAATGGCTTCACGTTACAAGGAAGGAGACTGACAAAACATTAGGAAGAACTTCCAGATGGCAATATCTGTTCAACAGTGGAACAGTCTCCCACAGACCTTCTTGGAGGTTTTCAACCAAGCTTGGATGGCCATCAGTTGGATAGCCTTGAGCTGAGATTCCTGCATTGCAGGGGACTAGATGAACCCTTAGGGTCCCTTCCAACTCTATGATTCTATTATTTCAGCCATTTCCATTGCCAACTATCTCCATTCAAAAGGGAGCAGCATGTTCATTAGGAAGGAGGTTATTTTTTTTCCCCTTTTGGCGTCATTTAGAGAGAGTCCCGCATAGAATCATAGAAGCGTAGAGTTGGAAGGGGGACCCTGAGCGTCATCTAGTCCAACCCCCCTGCAATGCAGGAATATGCAGCTGTCCGATACGGGGATCGAACCTGCAACCTTCATGTTATCAGCACCACACTCTAACCAACTGAGTCACCCAACCTATCATTAGTGCATGTACAGCTGCTGGACCAGCAATCCCAGTCAAGCATCTTCAGTCCTGGTTCCATTAGCATCACGGCAAACATTTTGCTTCTTGATTTTGGGTCGTTTCAATTGGATTGGTTCCCACCATTTGGCTATCTTTGCACAAACCTACCCTTTGTAATAAGAAAGAGCCTATCCTTCTAAGTAGCACATCCCAACATCACAGAGGAAAGATGTTAGTGATAAATGAACACAGACCGAGTAGTTTCCGAAGCAGAATGGATTGTTGCCAAACACAACAGCTGTTGAAGCCTTGGGGTTCGATGTTTGTGTATTTAAAAGTGTTTGCAAACTGCTTAGTATTTTTTTTAAGCCATAAAAAATAAAAAAAACAGCATCGTGAAAATAAAAACACAACATAAAACCAGTAAGGCAGGGAAATAAAAACAGGAATTTGGGGAATTCAAACAAATAAAAACTGGTTTTAAGGGTCAGGGAAAGTTTGGGTAAAAAGAGATGTCTTTACGAGATGTTTGAAGTCACTGGTGGATGATGCTTTGTGTACGACACAGGCAGGGCTGGCCCTACGGCCAGGCTGGGTGGCGCAGGGCGCCAGAGCGCCGGCCCGCCAGGGGGGCGCCGTGCAGGGAAACGGGGGGGGCGCCGGAGGGATCCGCCGCACCACGGCGCCAGGGCGCCAGATATACTTAAGATGACCCTGGACACAGGGAAGGGCCTTCCAGAGACTATGGGGCAATGGCCGAAAATGCCCATTTGTGGGTTCACTGCCCTGTGATCTTCTGATGGGTGCAGTGTAATCATGAGCAGGTGTCCTAAGGGGCAGGCAGTCTTTCAGGAATTTCTTTGCACCGCCCCTTAGATAGGGGGTAACCTCCCCCAATTTGGTTCACACAGCTAGTCATCCGAAGGCTTTGAAAGCCCTTTTTAAAATGATCCCTAAACAATCACCGGAAAAGGTTGGGGGTCATTTTGCAGGGGCTTTCTGCAAAACTGAGGTTATTGATATCAATAACCTCAGGTATGCAGATGACACAACCTTGATGGCAGAAAGCGAGGAGGAATTAAAGAACCTTTTAAGGAGGGTGAAAGAGGAGAGCGCAAAATATGGTCTGAAGCTCAACATCAAAAAAACCAAGATCATGGCCACTGGTCCCATCACCTCCTGGCAAATAGAAGGGGAAGAAATGGAGGCAGTGAGAGATTTTACTTTCTTGGGCTCCTTGATCACTGCAGATGGTGACAGCAGTCACGAAATTAAAAGACGCCTGCTTCTTGGGAGAAAAGCAATGACAAACCTAGACAGCATCTTAAAAAGCAGAGACATCACCTTGCCGACAAAGGTCCGTATAGTTAAAGCTATGGTTTTCCCAGTAGTGATGTATGGAAGTGAGAGCTGGACCATAAAGAAGGCTGATCGCCGAAGAATTGATGCTTTTGAATTATGGTGCTGGAGGAGACTCTTGAGAGTCCCATGGACTGCAAGAAGATCAAACCTATCCATTCTTAAGGAAATCAGCCCTGAGTGCTCACTGGAAGGACAGATCGTGAGGCTGAGGCTCCAAGACTTTGGCCACCTCATGAGAAGAGAAGACTCCCTGGAAAAGACCCTGATGTTGGGAAAGATTGAGGGCACAAGGAGAAGGGGACGACAGAGGACGAGATAGTTGGACAGTGTTCTCGAAGCTACCAACATGAGTTTGACCAAACTGCGGGAGGCAGTGCAAGACAGGAGTGCCTGGCGTTCTCTGGTCCATGGGGTCACGAAGAGTCGGACACGACTAAACGACTAAACAACAACAACAATTCTGCAAAACTGCCCTCCAGCAGCAGTTCTCTGATACACTGGAAAGCCCTTTTGCAAAACCAAGCAGGGAGGGACCGACTTGCTACCCCGCAGGCAGCGCCGAGGAGGGGGCTGCTTCTCTGCCCATTTCCAAGCCCACCTGTCCAGCTGCTGTTCTGGCTTCCTGGCAAGAGCTGGGAGATTCTCCCCGAGGGCCAATTTTCACCTCATTTGGCAACCTCCGGACTCAGGTTCTCCTCCCGACTTAGTTACAACTGCCTGTTTGTCAAAACACCACCTGGGTCTACCGCTGTTCTGCAGCCACCTCTGTGCTGAGCCATAGAGCCAAATCCACGGGAGGGGGTCTCCTTGCCCCCCCATGTTCACAACCAGCTCTTTCCTCCATTGACATGATGTCCCAGCAACCAGAATGAGAGCAAGCACCTTTTTCTATTGGGTTTCAACCTGCTTATCCCCAATGAGAAGTCCAGCTGCATTCTGCAAACCCCTCTTGCAGTAAGTAGCTCATATCCCAACTCCGAATATATTAAAACTTGCAAAAATAATAATAAAAAATGACCTCATAGTTTAGGGGATATTAGGAACTAAATTATGTTCGCTGATGACAAGCGCTGGAAATTAAGCTTTGCTCCTGGGGAAAGGGCAGTTTGGTTGCTACTAAACTGAGCTCAGAAGTTGTGCAACTTCTATCGCAGGGCTGGGGCAGATTTGGCCGACCCTGAAATTTGCCAGCCAAATTTACTCAGGTGCATAAGATGCACAGGTCAGTATTCAACTAAATAGCTGCACGAGCGGAATGACTTCTGCTTGCACAAGGGGACTTCTCCACCTCTTCCTTCCATACACACCTCACCCGCCAAATCTGTTTCAGAAGATTGGGTAAGCCCCATAACAGACTTGTTGTTGTTGTTTAGTTGTTTAGTCGTTTAGTCGTGTCCGACTCTTCGTGACCCCATGGACCAAAGCACGCCAGGCACTCCTGTCTTCCACTGCCTCCCGCAGTTTGGTCAAACTCATGTTCGTAGCTTCGAGAACACTGTCCAACCATCTCGTCCTCTGTCGTCCCCTTCTCCTAGTGCCCTCAATCTTTCCCAACATCAAGGTCTTTTCCAGGAAGTCTTCTCTTCTCATGAGGTGGCCAAAGTATTGGAGCCTCAGCTTCACGATCTGTCCTTCCAGTGAGCACTCAGGGCTGATTTCCTTAAGAATGGATAGGTTTGATCTTCTAGCAGTCCATGGGACTCTCAAGAGTCTCCTCCAGCACCATAATTCAAAAGCATCAATTCTTTATGGTCCAGCTCTCACTTCCATACATCACTACTGGGAAAACCATAGCTTTAACTATACAGACCTTTGTAGGCAAGGTGATGTCTCTGCTTTTTAAGATGCTGTCTAGAACAGACTTAGGGGGTGCAAAAGAAGAAGGGGGGGATGCCTTCTGTTTTGCTAGGAGAGAATCGCTTGCACTGACGGAATCTTTACCTTGAATACAACCCACAGTTAGAATTAAAGAACAGGGCGCCTTTGGTCATGCGCTGAGCCCAGGATTTGCTTTCAGCAGCAGAAACCAAGCCAGATCATCCTCATTTCATACAAAAGTCCACACCTGGTTGGTTCTAAGCATCTCAGCAGCCCAGGTGAGCTGGAGAAACATCCTTTTGTTGATGCAGGAGTTAGACAAATAGGGCAACTAAAATGACCAAGTGACCCCTCTCTGAAGAAACTAGGAGTGTTCAGGATTTCATAGTGCAGTACTAGTTACAGGTAGGTAGCCGTGTTGGTCTGACGCAGTCAAAAAGAAAATTTAAAAAAATCCTTCCAGTAGCACCTTAGAGACCAACTAAGTTTGTCATAGGTATGAGCTTTCGTGTGCATTGGTACCTGAAGAAGTGTGCATGCACACGAAAGCTCATACCAATGACAAACTTAGTTGGTCTCTAAGGTGCTACTGGAAGGAATTTTTTTTATTCAGGATTTCATAGTTTAGAGAGAAGGAAAGCAAGAAGCAACATGATAGAAAGCTATAAAATATTTCATGGCATGGAGAAACTTTGTCTCCCATTCTCATAACAAAATATTATTATTATTATTACCTCGCCCATCTGAATGGGTTGCTGCAGTCAGTCTGGGTGGCTTCCAGCATATAAAAAACATAAGAAAACATTAAACATTAAAAGCTTCCCTATACAGGGCCGCCTTCAGATGTCTTCTAGAACTAGGACTTGTGGATGGCCAATGAAGTTGAATGCTGGAAAGTTTAGAATGGATGGAAGAAAGGTCTTTGTTAAACTATGGAACTCCCACCCACAGGAGGCAGTGATGGTCAACATCTTCATTGGTTTTAAAGGAGGATTAGACCAATTCATGGAGGGGGGGGGCTGTCAAAGGCTACTAGCCACAATGGCTGTGCCAAGAGGCAGAGATGAATCAGGCTGGTGAAGCGTCACAGGGGGTTCCCCCTCCTGCTTCAACAAGCTCCCTTCCCCCCTGGTTTCCCAGAACCAGAAGAGGCATGAAAAGGGTGGAGGAGAGGTTGACTGGAATAGTCTCCGATTGCTTGGGGAGAAGCCTGGAGAGGAGGGAGCTGTGGGGAGGTGGGGACCTTCAGTCTGCAACTGCTTCATGGGGGCAAGACCTACCAGCGATGAGTTGTTGTGGTCATTACAACTGACACTCCCGTGCAGATCGTGTTTTTGCTCGTAAAGGGTGAACTCCAACGCTCAACGTATTGAGAAATAATATATATATGATAAGAATAATATTGGAGAAAACTGGATATTTAAACCTGCTTAACCTAAATCATATATCCCAGTTTTACAGCGGCCCTTTAAAGTACGCTTCACGCAGAGTATACGCTGTCAGAAGTTGACCTGGCTAAGAAAACACCACCAAGAGCGTAGGGTATTATCTCCCTTATATGAAACCCCTTACTAGCTGCACACTTGTAAAAGTATGCAGATGAAAATACAAACGGTTGGGTTTCTTTGAAAAACAAACTGAATCTAAAGAGACTTTAAACTAAAGATAAATGCTTTCTCTCTTAGCAATATTATCTACCCACTTTCCAAACCTCCCACAAAACTCCCATTAAACTACCTGAGAATTAACAGCAAACTAGCTTTATAACTAAGCAACTCTCATACTAAGATTCAACTGGGAATCTCTTAAACTGAGAACAACTGAGAGAGTGATCTACTTAGAGATGAATCAAACTGAAAGATCTAGCTAAGAGATACAGAAGGCTTTCTGGCAGAGCCTTATATACAAGAAGCAGAGCCCGTGCCTGTGAGCAATTAACAGAAATCACCTGCACCTGATTCTCTTAAACAGACAGTATTTACATTAGACCGGCTCTAAAGTAACTTGACTATTTAAAAAATCCAACACAATGGTGTGATTACTAACACCGAGGCGGGTGCGGCAGTGCCCTGCAAAGCCCCAGTGGGCCAGGCAGAGTAATGTATACATTTCCCAAGAAACCTGAAGCATTTTTGCTAGGCTTGATGGGAAATGAAATTGCGAAGGTAGATCAAAGACTATTTATGTATGCCGCAGCGGCAGCGAGAACTTTATTGGCCCAAAAGTGGAAGTTACAAGAGATACCTATTACTATTGTGGAGTGGCAGACGAAGATGATGGAATATGCGGAAATGGCCAAATTGACTTGCAGGATCCGAGGCCAGGATGACCAGAAATTCCAAAGGGACCGGAGTAAATTTAACGTGTATTTAAATGATAATTGTAAGAATTTGAAGACACTAGCAGGATTGAAATAAATCCTACAATGTGGACTGTAGATAAAGATTTAAATTGCGCGATTGGACTTGAAACCTGTTGAAGGGAGGGAGGGAGGAAAGTCGAAATCTCGGCAGAGCTAAAAGTTGTATTGTTTGGTATTGCAATGTTGAGACTGATGTTAAAGGAAGAAAATAATGATTAAAAATTATTATTATTTTTAATAAGCCCCAGTGGGCCAGCCTTTGCTAGAGCTGCATTCTGAGAGCATCTCGTAAAATGCAAAGCTGGAGGGGACACCCAAGGGTCCTCTAGTCCAACCCCCTGCGATGCAGGAGCCACAGCTAAAGGATCCCCGTCAGGTGGCCATCTGACCTGTCTAAAAACCTCCAAGAAAGGAGGGTCCGGCAGCCTGCTTTTTCTCCAAGACTGAGAGACGGAAACGTGAGCCTCAGGCCACCCAGTGAGGTTAATGGCTGAGTGAGGATTTGAACCCGGGTCTCCCAGGTCCTAGTCCCAGCACTCTAGCCACTACACCAAGCTGGCAAATCCCTCTCCAGGATGAATGTGCAAAGTTACTACACTGCAGAAAATTGCTTGCAACATACCTCCAAGCTGCAAATGTCTGAAAATTATTATTTGCGAACCTCGTCTTTGGGGGCTTGGATGTCTTTGCAAGCCGTTCCAAACTCATCTCTCCTTTCTTTATTTTATTCCCTGGCTATTTTTAAAGTTGATGTTGCCCCAGAGTCACATTCTAAGGCAAGTCTTGGCTCAGGAGCTCAGCATCAGTTTCTTCCTTTTGGCAAATTAAATTGTGATAAATTTCTTAGGCCGGATTTTATTTTTTACCCTGGGGGGGCGGGGATTTGTTTTGCAAGAGTTCTTGTTGAACGCTCCTCCTCGTGAGCAAATTTCTTCTTCTTTCTGCCTCAGCCTGAGGGTCTAGACCAGGGGTAGGCAACCTAAGGCCTGCGGGCCAGATCCTGCCCAATCGCCTTCTAAATCTGGCCCGCGGACGGTCAGGGAATCAGCATGTTTGTAGAGTTGAAAGGGACTCCAAGGGCCATCTAGTCCAACCCTGTGCACTACAGGAACCGCAGCTAAAGAATCCCTGAAAAGTGGCCATCCTGCTTCAAAACCTCCAATGAAGTTATCCTTTACATCCACAAAATTCCTGTATTGCAGAGGGTTGGACTAGATGACCCTTGGGTCCCTTCCAACCCTACATTTCCATGATCCCATGATGCTTGTTGATGAACAATAGGTTTTTTTCCTGGGTGTTGGATTTTAAATGTTTGTGGAACGGAAGTCTAGTGTCCAGATCAAGGAAAGTCTGGAAACTAAGCCTGATGAGGAACGGTTGAAGGAGCTGGGTATGTTTAGCTTGGAAAAAGAGGAGACTGAGAGGAGATATGAAAGCCATCTTCAAATATCTCAAGGGCTGTCACGTGGAAGATGGAGCAAGCATGTTTTCTCCTGCTCCGGAGTGTAGGACTCGAACTCATGGCTTTAAGTTACAAGAAAGGAGATTTCAACTAAACATCAAGAAAAACTTTCTGACAAAAAGAGCTGTTATGCAGTGGAACAGACTCCCTCTGGAGGTTGTGGACTCTCCTTCCTTGGAGGTTTTTAAGCAGAGGTTGGGTGGTCATCTGTCATGGATGTTTTAGCTGAGATTCCTGCAGTCCAGGGGGTTGGACTTAAGATGACACTTGGAGTCCTTTCCAACTCTCCAATTCTATGCTAAGCTCTGTATTTTTATATTTTGCGTGTTGTTTTGAGATGTTTCCTAAGAAGGCAATGAACTAATGGGGATGATAAGAATTTAAATGCAGGGCGAAGCAGCCAGCCTCAACCTGACCAGCCCTTCCCTTGCTCTTACAGGTCCAGGGAGCAGGAAGCGGCCATCGGGACCCTGCGGACAGCTGGGCTCCCTGGCTGCTCTCAAATACGCCGTGGTTGGGCTCTACCTGTTGGTCTTCCTGATCCTTGTGGGTGTTTTCATCCTCGCAGGTAAGGACCACTGGGGAAAACCACACATCCCCCACCACCTTTTGCAGGTAAAAACAGCGAGAAGTTGCTGGTAGGAATTTAGAGGGCTACTTTGTACTGTGAGACGGAACTCTGGGACCCTCGTACCTACGGGACCGCCTCTCCTGGTATGCCCCGCGGAGGACCTTAAGGTCCACAAACAACAATATTCTGGAGATCCCGAGCCATAAGGTGGCTAGATTGGCCTCTACTAGGGCCAGGGCCTTTTCAGGATTGTCCCCAACTTGTGGAACGCTCTTTCACAGGAGACCAGGGCCCTGTGGGATTTGTCATCTTTCCGCAGGGCCTGCAAGACAGAGCTGTTCCGCCTGGCCTTTGGGTTGGACTTAGTCTGACCCCTGTGTTTTCCTCCCTCATGGCTTGGATTTATGGACTACTTAAAATCAGGCTGCATTTTAAACTTAAATTTTAAATTTTAATACTGTATTTTAATCTGTATTTTAATCAATTGCTTTTTATGTTTTATTGTAATTTTATTGGTGTGAGCCGCCCTGAGCCCGGTTTTGACTGGGGAGGGCAGGGTATAAATAAAATTATTATTATTATTATTATTATTATTATTATTATTATTATTTAGCCCAATAGTGCACTGACTGGCAGCAGCTACATTGATTGATTGATTGCATGATTCCTGTGCACCAACCAGAGGGTTGGTGGTCCGAGTCCACCCAGGGACGGCTGTGGACAGGAATCCTGCATTGCAGGGGGTTGGACTAGATGAGTCTTAGGGTCCCTACCATTTCTACAATTTCGTGATTCTAAGTGTGCACAAAGCCAGTGCTAGATCTTTCTGGATCTCAGTTTCCCCCCTGGCCAAGGTCCATCTCCTTGTGGGTTTGCAAATGCCACCTCCCAGCCTTTTGGGTGTAGCCATGGGAAGACGAAGGCATACAGCAAACACTCGGTGAGTAATCCTTGGCCGGGGGCAGACGTGTCAAACCCAATCCTCGGCATAATGAGCCGAGTGAGGTTTAGTGGGTGGCCGCGAAGTGTCCCAGGGAGACTTTGGGCTCCATCTCTGGGTTTGTGGCTTGGGCAGAGTCCACCAAAGCACGTTCCCAGAATGTCTGCTCGGCTTATGCTGAGTGATTGCTTCTCCTCTGGGAGGACAGATCCCGGCACCAGAACGTCCGAAAGACTGAAGGCTGTAGGGGAGCCAAGCTGGGACAATCCACCCCCACAGATCCAGCCTGTGTTTCTCTCCCGGTGTCTTTCTCCGAAGGCTGTTTCCGAGAGACACAGTTGGGCGTCTGGGTTTGGCTCGTTGTGCTGGAGCAGCTCAGAGGTCAACGCATTGGCAAGTGTGACACCAGAGGTGAGCCAAGATTGTATATCCAAAGGGCACACCGTAGCATCACAGAATCGAAGAGTTGGAAGGGACCCCCCAGGGTCATCCAGTCCAACCCCCTGCAATCTCCATTCTTGTAACTTGAAGCCATTAGCTCGAGTCCTACCCTCCAGAGCAGGAGAAAACAAGATTGCTCCGTCTTCCATGTGAATAGGCCTTGAGATATTTGAAGATGGCTCTTCAATCTCCTCTCAGTCTCCTCTTTTCCAGGCTAAACATACCCAACTCCTTCAACTGTTCCTCATAAGGCTCGGTTTCCAGGCCCTTGATCATCTTGGTCTCACGCCTCTGCACACCTTCCAACTTGTCAACATCCTCCTTAAATTGTGGTGCCCAGAGCTGGACACAGTATTCCAGATGTGGTCTGACCCAGGCAGAATAGAGTGGGACTATGACTTCCCTTGATCTGGACACTAGACTTCTGTTGATGCAGCCTAGGATAGCATTTACCTTATTTTTTTTTGCTGCTACTGCATCGCACTGCTAACTGACGTTCAGTTTGTGGTCCACCAAGAATCATAGAATCATAGAGTTGGAAGAGATCATAAGGGCCATCCAGTCCAACCCCCTGCCAAGCAGGAAACACCATCAAAGCATTCTTGACATATGCCTGTCAAGCCTCTGCTTAAAGACCTCCAAAGAAGGAGACTCCACCACACCCCTTGGAAGCAAATTCCACTGCCGAACAGCTCTTACTGTCAGGAAGTTCTTCCTAATGTTTAGGTGGAATCTTCTTTCTTGAAGTTTGAATCCATTGCTCCGTGTCCGCTTCTCTGGAGCAGCAGAAAACAACCTTTCTCCCTCCTCCATATGACATCCTTTCATATATTTGAACATGGTCATCATATCACCCCTTAACCTTCTCTTCTCCAGGCTAAACATACCCAGCTCCCTAAGCCGTTCCTCATAAGGCATCGTTTCCAGGCCTTTGACCATTTTGGTTGCCCTCTTCTGGACACATTCCAGCTTGTCAGTATCCTTCTTGAACTGTGGTGCCCAGAACTGGACACAGTACTCCAGGTGAGGTCTGACCAGAGCAGAATACAGTGGTACTATTACTTCCCTAGATCTAGACGCTATACTCCTATTGATGCAGCCCAGAATTGCATTGGCTTTTTGAGCTGCTGCATCACACTGCTGACTCATGTCAAGTCTGTGGTCTACCAAGACTCCTAGGTCCTTTTCACATGTACTGCTCTCAAGCCCGGTGTCTCCCATCCTGTATTTGTGCCTTTCATTTTTTTTTGCCCAAGTGTAGTACCTTACATTTCTCCTTGTTAAAATTCATCTTGTTTGCTTTGGCCCAGTTGTCTAATCTGTTAAGGTCATTTTGAAGTGTGATCCTGTCCTCTGGGATATTAGCCACCCCTCCCAATTTGGTGTCGTCTGCAAACTAGATCCTTTTCACATGCACTGCTAGTAAGCCAGGTGTCCCCCGTCTTATATTTGTTTAGCTGGTTATTCCTGCCAAACTGTAGAACCTATCATTTGAAAGGTGATACAATAGTCATCTTCAAATATCTGAAGGGCTGTTCCATGGAAGGTGGAGCAAGCTTGTTTTCTCCTGCTCTTGGGGGCAGGGCGCCAACCAATGGATTCAAGTTGCAAGAAAGGAGATTCCGGACTAAACATCAGGAAGAACTTTCTGATGGTCAGATTTGTTTGACCTTGGAATGGACTTCTTGGAAGGTGGTGGCCTCTCCATCCTTGGGAGCTTCTGTTGTTGTTGTTGAGTCGTTTAGTTGTGTCCGACTCTTCGTGACCCCATGGACCAGAGCACACCAGGCACTCCTGTCTTGCACTGCCTCCCGCAGTTTGGTCAAACTCATGTTCGTAGCTTCGAGAACACTGTCCAACCATCTCGTCCTCTGTCGTCCCCTTCTCCTAAGTGCCCTCCATCTTTCCCAACATCAGGGTCTTTTCCAAGGATTCTTCTCTTCTCATGAGGTGGCCAAAGTATTGGAGCCTCAGCTTCACGATCTGTCCTTCCAGGGAGCACTCAGGGCTGATTTCCTTCAGAATGGATAGGTTTGATCTTCTTGCAGTCCATGGGACTCTCAAGAGTCTCCTCCAGCACCATAATTCAAAAGCATCAATTCTTCGGCGATCAGCCTTCTTTATGGTCCAGCTCTCACTTCCATACATCACTACTGGGAAAACCATAGCTTTAACTATATGGACCTTTATCGGCAAGGTGATGTCTCTGCTTTTTAAGATGCTATCTAGGTTTGTCATTGCTTTTCTCCCAAGAAGCAGGCGTCTTTTAATTTCGTGACTGCTGTCACCATCTGCAGTGATCAAGGAGCCCAAGAAAGTAAAATCTCTCACTGCTTCCATTTCTTCCCCTTCTATTTGCCAGGAGGTGATGGGACCAGTGGCCATGATCTTGGTTTTTTTGATGTTGAGCTTCTAAGCTTCTAAGAACCTCCATTAGAGTCCCTTCCAACTGTCCAATTCCATGAGTCTAAGATTTCATGTGTGGCCTCGCTGCACTCAAAAGCCCCTTTTGCCACATCTGATTCCGATCAGAACAAAGAAGGCGTTTTATTTCCAAGGAGGGGCTGTCATAATGTCAAATGTTTGTTCATTTTTCTCTGAATGGGGGAAAAAAAACCATGGCAATTGTTATGATGGAGGGATGGATCCTGTCCTTGCAGAAGGTGGATGGGGATCATACATCATGCTAACATCTGCCTTCCCACCCACGGCAGAAATCCTTCTCCCTGGGCGGAGGGTGAAATTGAAATGTGCCTGGAATATAAAGCTCCACGATTCCTAGAGGAGAAGCAAGGCGATGAATCACTGGCTAATTAGGCTGACCTTATTTTGGCTGGCTAGTTAAATCTGCAGCATCAACAGCGGAGATCTCTTAGCAGCAACTTCACTCTGACTCTCGGGATGCTGTGCAGGTGCCAAATCTTTCCCTGCCTGCAGAGATGAATGACAGGAGGGCTCCCTGTACCAGTGATAGCTACATTTTCATTCCATTGACGGAAGCAGTGATGCCTCTGAATGCCAGTTCCTGGGACAAGCGAGGACAGAGCAGGTGTTGCTCTCCAGTCCTGCTTGCCAGCTTCTCCCGACCGGGGCATCTGGTTGGCCACTCTGAGAGCAGGATGCTGCCTGAGATCAGGCCCCTTTGGCCTGATCTAGCCGCAGGGGGGGGGGTCCTTCCGAACTTCCTATGGAGCTTCCAGTTTCAGAGGCAGTCTACCTGGATTCCTATGCTTTTCAGGGCATTAAACCAGTGTTTCCCAACCTTGTGCCTCCAGATGTTTTGGGACTACAACTCCCATCATCCCTAGCTAGCAAGGCCAGTGGTCAGGAATGATGGGAATTCTAGCCCCAAAACATCTGGACGCACAAGGTTGGGAAACACTGCATTAAACCACCGTGAGGACAAGATGCTAGACGATGTGGGCCTGATCCAGCTACAGGGCTCTGTGAGGAGGGAAGGGATCTAGCAGCCTTCATATGAGCAAATATAGGTCCTCTTTGTTGAGGAGCAGTAGGCTCCTCCGCACTTACACCTTTTCATAGAATTGTAGAGTTGGAAGGGACCTCAGGGGACATCTAGTCCACCCCCTGCAATGCAGGAATCCTGCCCACAGCTGTTCCTAGTTGGACTCGGACCATGAACCTTCCGGTTAACAGGCAGACACACTGACCCATTTATATGCTAATAGTAACACATTGAACCTTAACTCCATAAAGATCAGGCAACCTTCCAGTCATCCGGTTTAGGGAATCGCCCACTCACAGTGCCTAAGTCTTATCTGGATTGAGCTTCAGTTTGTTGGCTCTCATCCAGTCCATTACCAAGGTAAGACGCTGGTCTAGCACCTCCACCTGCACATACGTTGTCACCTGCAGATGTAGAGAAATAGATCTGAGTGTCATCAGCATACTGGTGACAACGTACAGTGGACGCTTGGGTTGCGAACGTGATCCGTGCGCGAAGCATGTTCACAACCCGCAGCGTTCACAACTTGTTCGCAACCCGTAGCGCCGCATCTGCGCACGCGGGGGTCATGATTCGGTGCTTCTGCACATGTGCGGGCGCTGAAACCCGGAAGTAACCCGTTCCAGGACTTTCGGGTGCGGCGGCGCGGTGTGCAACCCGAAAACACGCAACCTGAAGCGGCCGAGGTATGACTGTACTCGAAACCTCCGGATGACCCCACCCAGAGGTTTCTTGTAGATGCTAAACAACGTAGGGGATGGGATTGAGCCCTGAGGAACCCCAAATTGATGGCTCCATCGTGCCAAAGAGCATCACCCTCTGGAAACGACCGTTCAAGTAGGACCGGAACCACCACACAGCAGTGCCACCCACCCCCAAGTCGGACAGTCACTCCAGATGGATGCGACTATAAATGGTTTCGAAAGCCGCTGAGAGGTCAAGGAGAATGAACAAGGACACAATTCCCCAGTCTCTCTCCTGACAGAGGTCATCCTACGGGGCCACCAAGGCAGATTCTGTGCCGAAATTCCCGTGATTCACCCTTGCAAAACAGGAAGATGAAGATCAGTGATTTATACTGCTAGGAACCAGGCGAGTTTTTAATATCCTCTGCCTGCAAGGGGCTTGAGAGCGGCTCTCAGCTGCGGCAATGAAGCACATTTAACAGCTCTTGCCTAATCCAATGACAGTCCAGGCTAAAAAGTCCTCCAGCTGGGAAGGAAAGGGCAGCTGGCAAAAGCCCAAGGAACATGAAATGTCTCCCATAGTGATCCAGAGACCGATTTATTGGGACCGCGTGGTTTGACCCTCTGAAAGATAACGCAGGCTGCATAGCTTAGGCCAGCTGGACTCAAAACCACCCTTGACGGGCAGCCAAGAGACAGTTGCAACAGGCCACCGACTAAAGAAGAACCAGCCACCTGCCCCGAGGAGCTTACATACGTGACCCAGAACCATGAGAAAATATTGAGCAGCTCTGCTGGGGTTCTCGGCCGAAGCAAAACAAAACTCTGCGAGAAATCCAAAATATGCAAGCTTAATCAGTTGAAATGTGGATTCATTTGGATTGCAGGCAGATAGCCACAAAGAGATGTACACTCTGTGAGAAGGTTAAGGGGTGATACGATAGCCAAGAAGATTCCACCTAAACATTAGGAAGAACTTCCTGACAGTAAGAGCTGTTCGGCAGTGGAATTTGCTACCAAGGAGTGTGGTGGAGTCTCCTTCTTTGGAGATCTTTAAGCGGAGGCTTGACAGGCATATGTCAAGAATGCTTTGATGGTGTTTCCTGCTTGGCAGGGGGTTGGACTGGATGGCCCTTGTGGTCTCTTCCAACTCTATGATTCTATGATTCTTTCTAGAGTTGCTATCAGTCCTGTATAATACAGGATTGTCCCAAATTTCAATGTAAAATGCTATGTCCTGTATTGATATAGTTTTGTCCTGTATTTCAGGTCTTCTCTCTCTCTCTCTCTCTCTCTCTCTCTCTCTCTCTCTCTCTCTCTCTCTCTCTCTCTCTCTCTCTCTCTCTCCCAAGTCAGGGATTCTCTCCAAATGCCTGTGTTTGAAAGGCTGTATGAATGGTCATGTATTTAAACTCTGGGTAGCCAAGCACAGACAGATTCACATATTCATGGTTGTGCATCTCTTAGCCTGCAATAGATTGCAATGGATTGCTTTGAAGTCACTTCAGCAAAAAAAAAAAAATCACCCCCAGCTTCCCTGCTCTGCCCTGTATTTTGCCAGAAAAAAGATAGCAACCTAATTTCTTTGTACTGTTCAGGTCGCTTTACTCCAAAAAGGGTATTTTAGAGCTGGAAATGGCTCAGGAAAGGGCAGCCAGAATGATCAAGGGCAGCGGTCAGGAAACTTTTTCAGCCAGGGGCCGGTCCACTGTCCTTCAGACTTTGGGGGGGGGGCTGGACTATACTTTGGGGGGGAAATAATAATGAACGAATTCCTATGCCCAACAAATAACCCAGAGATGCATTTTAAATAAAAGCACACATTCTACTCATGTAAAAACAGGCTGATTCCCGGACTGTCCGCAGGCCGAATTTAGAAGGCAGTTGGGCTGGATCCAGCCCCCGGGCTTTAGTTTGCCTACCAAGGTCAAGGGGGTGGAGCCATTGGTTCGAGTCCTACCCTCCAGAGCAGGAGAAAACAAGCTTGCTCCATCTTCCATGGGACAGCCCTTGAGATATTTGAAGATGGCTCTCAGTCTCCTCTTTCCCAGGCTAAATATACCCAACTCCTTCAACCGTTCCTCATAAGGCTTAGTTTCCAGACCCTTGATCACCTTGGTTGCCCTCCTCTGCACACTTCCCAGCTTGTCCACATCCTTTTAAACCGGGGTACCCAGAACCTTTACAAGTTCATTGTCACATTTGCATCAATCCCTCCAGTCGCTTTGATCCCCCTTCCCAGAAAGATCTCAGAGAGAGAGAGAGCACAGAAAGAAAGTTCCCACTTTCCCCACAGTGGTCTAAATAGAAGCATAGAATGGTAGAGTTGGAAGGTACCCGAAGGGTCATCCATCCCAACCCCTTGCAATGTTCATTTTGTATTTTTAGGCTGTGTACCACCCTGAGATCTTTGGATGAAGAGTGGTATGCAAATTCAGATGATAGTGATGGTGATGATGGAATCTCAGTTTAAAAGACTGCAGTGAGTTTGGCCACTGCTAAGATGCACCCCCCCCCAAACAGCCCAGTAAACCTTTTTTTGCATTCAGACCAGATGCAACCCTCATGGCCCAGGAACTGCCCTATGGAAGATAGTAACAGATAATTCTTGCCATTTTTTCCTGGAGTTCGGAACAATAAAGCCCAAACCCTCTGTTACGTTCCTGCGCCTTTCATGTTTGTTTCCATTGGAACCCCTCGATATACTTTGGACGGTCCACAAAAACACGGGATACAGTTCCATTTCCTCCTCTGCTGAGAGGCCTTTAAAAGATCTCCTGAAATTAAATGCAAAGTGGAACCGTACACAGAGAAAAATCTACAGGATTTAGTCTCCTGACTTACAGAAATGCAGTGGACGTTCTGGGGCCCCCTCTGGAAAAAGGAAAAAAAAGAGCCACGCATGAACAGAATTTGGGGGCAAACACATGTCTTGTTAGCCAGGGTTGTTGTTTTTCTACATCTGGGAGACTGAAAACATTTTGAGAGGATTAGAAAACGAATCTTGGTGCACAGTTCTTTCAAAACTGAACCCAACACAGGCCTTGGGGGAGAAAGGTCCGTAGTTTAGTGGCAAAGCACATCTCTGTGTGCACAACACCCCAGATGCAAAATAAAAAAAATTCCTTCAGTAGCACCTTAAAGACCAACTAAGTTTTTATTTTGGTATGAGCTTTCGTGTGCATGCACACTTCTTCAGATACAGTGAAATGGAAGTTGCACCCCAGATGCAGTCTGCAACAGGGATGGAAGAAAAGTTCATTTGCTTCTCATTGCAAAGCAAACTGTCCCAATTTGTACCTCCCGGGTTAATACATAGGTCAATACAATTCTGTTTTGGATTTCACACATTGTAATGCAGCTCTCTGCTCAAAAAGAGGCACCAAAATGCAAATTTTGGAAAGAAAGAAAGGAAGGAAGTTGATATTATTAGTACAATGGGAGTCTAAGAAACCGGCCAGATATCACCATGATCCCAATAAAGCTTTTCATAAACAGCTTCAAGAGATGGTCTTCATTGTCCAGCCTCCTTCTTGGAGCCCATTGTTTGGACACAGCAATGATATTTAGTTTAAGTTCACAACATTTTACTGGCTGTTACATAGATTCCCATATCGGGGGAGAGCTGGTTGTGCAAAGGGCTTGGCTTCCCAAAACTCAATTAAGCTGAACAGGATTTGATTAATTTTTAAGCCAAACGGGGTCCCAACAGTGGATCAAACTACCCCAAAGAATGCTTTCTCAGAGAAGTCTCTCCCACCTCTTTGAAAACGCAATGTGCCACTTCATAAATGGCTTTCCTAGCAGAACGTTTATGAATGTTAAGAGGGAGGAGCTCCGAAGGAAAAGCTGCCCATGCCACCCTCTTGGCTCTGGTGAAGCTGGAGCCATGGGGTTTCTCTCTTGTCTCCTGCCTCCATCGTGCAGTCGGTCTCCAGCCTTTTCATCGCTTGATTCATGGGGGTGCTTTTCTCAACTTGGGATCATAGAATCAGAATGGTAGAGATGGAAGGGGCACCCCAGGGGCACCGAGTGCAAGGCAGAAATCCCTGCAATGCAGAAATCACCGCAAAACAGTCTCTGGCAGATCCAAACCTCCAAAGAAGGAGAGTCCACCACCTTCCAAAATGGTCTGCTCCTCTGCCAAGCAGCACTCACCATCAGAAAATTCTTCCTAATGTTTAATCGGAATCTCCTTCCTTGCCCTTGGAATACATTGGTTCGGCAGCAGGCAGCATCTTCCACATGGCAACCCTTCAGAGATATGAAGTTGACTATCCCATCCCCTCTCAGTCTTCTCTTCTCCAGGCTAAACAGACCCAACCCTCCAGTGGCATAGCGTGGGTTGCTGGTGCCCAGGGCGAGGCAAGTGTTGCACCTCCCTGGTGGGCTGGGCAGCTGGGCTGGGGTGTGTGCCTGGAGCCCTGCATGGAGGGTGAATGGAGTCTACCTCCAACAGGCTCCTTGCCCTCTGTCTCCATCCACCCGCCCACTAGACCAACCCGCCTGCCACCAGGGCTCCGTGCCTGTTGTGGTGGCACCTAATTGCACCCCCTCAAAAATTGTGTGCCCGGGGCCATGGACCCCCCCCCATGCTACATTTCTGAATTCAACAATTATTCTTAACAAATCTTCTTTGGCGATCCCTCTTGGCGAGTAAGATTGTTTTCCGTAAACACAGTTTTAACCAGGCACCCCCAAACTTCGGCTCTCCAGATGTTTTGGACTACAATTCCCATCTTCCCCGACCACTGGTCCTGTTAGCTAGGGATCATGGGAGTTGTAGGCAAAAGCATCTGGAGGGCTGCAGTTTGGGGGTGCCTGGTTTTAACAGTGAGTCCGTAAGTAACTGTGGAGGCCAATTCTGGATGCACACGTCCTTCCACAGTGGGGACATTGGTTTCTGGGCGGGAGTTGATCACAGTGAGGTTTTCCAAGCATGGTTTCCTCTTAGCATGTTTCTCCCTTGTGTCCTGAGTTTGAGTCTTCAAAGCCCATGACACCTTTGGTAAAGGCTGTTCTCCAACTGGAGCGCTTACAGGCCAGTGTTTCTGAAATGTACTCGGAGTCGAGAGTGAATTTCATGCTCTTTATTCAGCTCATAGTCATCAAGGAGAAGAGGAGAAGAATCGCTCTTTTCCCAAAACCATCTGCTTATATACATTATTTACACAATGTGCCTTGCGTGATTGGCTACTTCAGGGCTACACCTGTGGGCCAATTATATTGTGGATTGACTTCTGCCTGCAGCCTGATTGGCTGCTTCTACAGGCCAATCAGGTAGCAGATTCACTTCCACCTGGAGTTGGATTGGGTAGCTCCCGCTGATTCTGAATCCTATTGTTCTAGGATTCAGCTCAGTACATAACAGTTTCCCAGTTGTCAGTGTTTATACTACATTTTTGCATAGTCAATGAAGCAGAAGTAACTATGCAAAAGCCTTTGACTGTGTCGACCACAGCAAACTATGGCAAGTTCTTAAAGAAATGGGAGTGCCTGATCACCTCATCTGTCTCCTGAGAAATCTCTATGTGGGACAAGAAGCTACAGTTAGAACTGGATATGGAACAACTGATTGGTTCAAAATTGGGAAAGGAGTACGACAAGGTTGTATATTGTCTCCCTGCTTATTTAACTTATATGCAGAATTCATCATGCGAAAGGCTGGACTAGATGAATCCCAAGCCGGAATTAAGATTGCTGGAAGAAATATCAACAACCTCAGATATGCAGATGACACAACCTTGATGGCAGAAAGCGAGGAGGAATTAAAGAACCTTTTAATGAGGGTGAAAGAGGAGAGCGCAAAATATGGTCTGAAGCTCAACATCAAAAAAACCAAGATCATGGCCACTGGTCCCATCACCTCCTGGCAAATAGAAGGGGAAGAAATGGAGGCAGTGAGAGATTTTACTTTCTTGGGCTCCTTGATCACTGCAGATGGTGACAGCAGTCACGAAATTAAAAGACGCCTGCTTCTTGGGAGAAAAGCAATGACAAACCTAGACAGCATCTTAAAAAGCAGAGACATCACCTTGCCGACAAAGGTCCGTATAGTTAAAGCTATGGTTTTCCCAGTAGTGATGTATGGAAGTGAGAGTTGGACCATAAAGAAGGCTGATCGCCGAAGAATTGATGCTTTTGAATTATGGTGCTGGAGGAGACTCTTGAGAGTCCCATGGACTGCAAGAAGATCAAACCTATCCATTCTTAAGGAAATCAGCCCTGAGTGCTCCCTGGAAGGACAGATCGTGAAGCTGAGGCTCCAATACTTTGGCCACCTCATGAGAAGAGAAGAATCCTTGGAAAGACCCTGATGTTGGGAAAGATTGAGGGCACTAGGAGAAGGGGACGACAGAGGACAAGATGGTTGGACAGTGTTCTCGAAGCTACGAACATGAGTTTGACCAAACTGCGGGAGGCAGTGCAAGACAGGAGTGCCTGGCGTGCTATGGTCCATGGGGTCACGAAGAGTCGGACACGACTAAACGACTAAACAACAAAACAACTACATTTTTAAAGATTTGCCTTGAAAGAGTCTTTAAACCTCTTTTGTTGACCACCAGCATTACGCTTTCCATCTTTAAGTTCAGAATAGAGTAGTTTCTTTGGAAGACGACCATCAGGCATCCGCACAACATGCCCAGTCCAACGAAGTGGATGTTGAAGAATCATTGCTTCGACACTGGTGATCATTGCTTCTTCCAGTACACTGGCATTAGTTTGCCTGTCTACAATTTTTCGGAGACACCATTGATGGAATCTTTTGAGGAGTTGGAGATGGCATTTATAAGTGGTCCACGTTTCACAAATACTGAGGTGGTGGCTCAGGAAGTTTTCTGTAGAGTCTAGACCATAAGAACCTATGAAAGGCCCTGCAGCTGAATGAGGCCAAAGGCCTAACTAGGCCTGCATACTGGGATATCTGCAAGCAGGACCTGAGCACAGCCACTCTCTTGGACTCGTAATCTGGTGAACCAAGTTCGCTTCCCCGCTCCTCCACATGCAGCTGCTGGGTGACCTTGGGCTAGTCACACTTCTCTGAAGTCTCTCTGCCTCACTCACCTCACAGAGTGTTTGTTGTGGGTGAAGAAGGGAAAAGGAGATTGTTAGACGCTTTGAGACTCCTTAGGGTAGTGAAAGGCGGGATATCAAGTCCAAACCTCCTCCTCCTCCTCCTCCTCCTCCTCCTCCTCCTCCTCCTCCTCCTCCTCTCATAGTGGAGGCTGAACATTCTGTTCTCCATGATCTTCAACTTATATATTGCATTCATGAATTAATTCCTATGCCTGTTGTTGTTTAGTCGTTTACTCGTGTCTGACTCTTCATGACCCCATGGACCAGAGCATGCCAGGCACTCCTGTCTTGCACTGCCTCCCGCAGTTTGGTCAGACTCAAGTTGGTGGCTTCGAGAACACTGTCCAACCATCTCGTCCTCTGTCGTCCCCTTCTCCTTGTGCCCTCCATCTTTCCCAACATCAAGGTCTTTTCCAGGGAGTCTTCTCTTCTCATTGGAGCCTCAGCTTCACGATCTGTCCTTCCAGTGAGCACTCAGGGCTGATTTCCTTCAGAATGGATAGGTTTGATCTTCTTGCAGTCCATGGGACTCTCAAGAGTCTCCTCCAGCACCATAATTCAAAAGCATCAATTCTTCGGCGATCAGCCTTCTTTATGGTCCAGCTCTCACTTCCATACATCACTACTGGGAAAACCATAGCTTTAACTATACGGACCTTTGTAGGCAAGGTGATGTCTCTGCTTTTTAAGATGCTGTCTAGGTTTGTCATTGCTTTTCTCCCAAGAAGCAGGCGTCTTTTAATTTCGTGACTGCTGTCACCATCTGCAGTTATCATGGAGCCCAAGAAAGTCAAATCTCTCACTGCCTCCATTTCTTCCCCTTCTATTTGCCAGGAGGTGATGGGACCAGTGGCCATGATTCTGGTTTTTTTTGGTGTTGAGCTTCAGACCATATTTTGTGCTCTCCTCTTTCACCCTCATTAAAAGGTTCTTTAATTTCTCCTCACTTTCAAGGTTGTGTCATCTGCATGTCTGAGGTTGTTGATATTTCTTCTGGCAATCTTAATTCCAGTTTGGAATTCATCCAGTCCAGCTTTTCGCATGATGAATTCTGCATATAAATAAGCAGGGAGACAATATACAGCCTTGTCGTACTCCTTTCCCAATTTTGAACCAATCAGTTGTTCCATATCCAGTTCTAACTGTAGCCTCTTGTCCCACACAGAGATTTCTCAGGGGTGATTAATTCCTATAGAATGCCTTAAAATGATTTAACAATGAAAACCATTGCAGCCATTCCAAAAAGCAAAATTATTCCAATTATAAAAACAATTTCAGATTTGAGGCAGGCATTAAAAAGACACCATCGTTTTCAACCACAAAAACATGGCAGAAATGTGTTCAGCAGCTGGATTTCAGAAACAGGCTCCGTTATATCCCCGCAGTGCTTTGATTTACATGGGTTTAAAATGCAAAACTGCACACATATAGATTTTCTTTTTTCTTTTTCTTTTTCAAATCAAGATTGGCAAAATTATCTTTGCTTTAACATGCCAGGAATGTTGAAGGAGTTTTAAAGCATGGAATGCCCACAGGCTGCCAGGAGAAAAGAAAGGTTAATTGTGCAACTCACAGCTGAACAGGGCCGGTGCTAGGGTTTTTGGCGCCCTAGGCGAGATCACCTTCTGGCACCCCCGGCCAATCATATTTCAAACATGGGTGAAATATGGTCTGAGTGAGTGGGGGAGAAGGAAGGAGAGAGCAAGAAGAGGACCGAGGGCCCCGCAGAGCCTCGGGGTGGCCACCAAGAGCTACGGCGAGGCTCCCGTCCCTCGCCCGGTGGCCGGGAGGAGGCGGCTCTGAGGCGCCCTCCGCTTCCCAGCTGGGGCAGGAGAAGAGGGGAGGAACTCCCGCCAGCCAGAGCCCAAACTTTCCCCGACATGTGTCCTTGGGCGAGGCACGCGACCAGCGGCAGGAGCGCGGAGGAGAAGAGAACCGCCCGCTCACCCTGGACCCGCCGGTGCCCGCTCTCGCCCCTGGCAGCAGCATGAGCCAGTGGCGCTGCGTGGCCAAGGAGAGGCAGCCAGGGAAGGGCTGCACGCTGCGCCTCTGCCTGCTCTCCGCCACCCTCCTCCTCTGCCTGCTGCAACTGGGGTTCCGGCGCTCCTGGCTGGGACGCCGCCGAGCCCGAGCCCGCCAAGGAGGTGCGCAAGCCGCCTCTCCCGCCGCGGCGGGTGGTGGGTGGCGGGGGCAGGCGGGGGGGAGGCTAGCCAGTGCCCCCTCCATTTCGGCGCCCTAGGCAGCTGCCTAGTTCGCCTAAATGGACGCACCGGCCCTGCAGCTGAAGTAATATTCTGATACACACCACCCCAGTCTCCAAGCAATGGGAGACTCCAGGGTTCCAGACATTTACCCAGGGTTCAGTTTCCTTGGAATGAGGGTCAGTGGAGACTAGGATACATGGTTTTGTTTACAAGCTGAGCATAAGATGGAGGGGCTCAGAAGTTTATCATCCCAACAGATCTGACTTCTCCATTAGTCTCACCTTTGGATCCTGCACAGAGCAAGCAGGTCTCTGCGTCTACAGCGTCCAGCCTGTTTCCACCTCTGCTCACACCCCAAAACTTGTTCTCCCACCTGGCAGGAGGTGAGGGGGTAGAGGAATGACCCACTCATTAGTCTGGAGAGCCCCGTCACTTAGTGGTAGATCTTACAACCTGGGCCATTCTTTTGGAGATGCTGACGAGGGCCTTTAAGTAGCCAGCTGAGGTCATTGTCTCACAAATAAACTTGTCTGACCACTTCAGCAACAGAATCTTCTATTATATTCTAACTCTCACTGGGCACAGGACCCTGAGAATCGGAAGGGAACTCCGGGCCTTATCCAGGCTGACCCTTTCCAAACCCACAACAATACATTGCTGCCTAAAGACCCTCCCCTCCCAGCAAGACCATAAAGTTCAGAGCCTAAAATTACCACACAGGCTTCATTTTTATAATCATTTAGAATGAAAAATCACCCTCTGGGGTTGGAATTCACACCCAGGTCTCAGATTCGGAAGAGATTACATGCTGAGGGTTCAAAAAAAGCAGAGGTTCTTCTCAGTGATCTCAGAAGTCAAGATGAAGGTAGAAAGTCTACCTGGACTTGCCACTATTCCACCGGGAAGTTGACAAATTGAGGCACTGTTTTGGTGGTGCGCGAAGCAAGCGCATTCATGCTTCTGTGCTGAGCCAAGGCCCCCTCTGGAGAATTCCTGGCTGCATCTCCAGCAAGCAACTGAGCCAGGCAGATCGAACACACGCTTCGATGGATAAGAAACAAAACAAAACGCCCATTCTTGGAAAGGGAGGCCCAGGTTGGCCTCTGAATCGTGCGTCCCTAGTAAACAGCCAAAAGCAAGGCTGCCAGTCTGAGTGAGCTCATCTGTTTTTGCCAGGGAGGAAAATGTGAGAGCAAAGGTGTTTGACCACAAGCTGAGGCAAGAGCAGGAAGAACATAAGAAAGTCATAAAATCCTAGAACTGGAGAGTTGGAAGGGATCCGAAGGGTCATCCAGTCCAGCCCCCTGCAATGCAGGAATCTCAGCTAAAGCATCCATGACAGGTGGCCCTCCTCCTCCTCCTCCTCCTCCTCCTCCTCCTCCTCCTCCTCCTCCTCCTCCTCCTTCTCCAAGACATCCAGGGAAGGAGAGTCCACAACCACCCAAGAGAAATATTCCATTGTCAAACAGCTCTTTCTGTTAGAAATCTCCTTTCTTGTAACTCAAAGCTGTTGGTTCGAGTCCTACCATCCAGAGCAGGAGAAAACAAGCTTGCTCCACTTTCCATGTGACAGCCCATGAGATATTTGAAGATGTCTCCTCTTTTCCAGGCTAAATAGCCCCAGCTCCTTCAACCGTTCCTCATAAGGCTTGGTTTCCAGACCCTGGATCATCTCCTTGTATGAGGCCAACAGCCCACCTAGTTCAGCATCCTATTCTCACGGTGGCCAACTAAACGCCTCAATGGAAAAACCCCAAACAGCACCTGAGCACGAGAATCCTCTCTTTTCCTGCGGTTCCCAGCAACTGGAATGCAGAAGCACCAATGCCTCCAACCGTGGAGGTGGAACTCCCTGCCACAGGAGGTAGTGAAGGCCACCAACCAGGGTGGCTTTAAAAGAGGATTGGGCAACTGTGTTGAGGAGGAGAGGGCTTTCAATGGCTACTAGCCCAGATGGCTCTGCTCTGCCTCCAATGTCAGAGGCAGCTTGACATGAGTCAGCAGTGTGATGTAGCAGCTAAAAAAGCCAATGCAATTCTGGGCTGCATCAATAGGAGTATAGCATCTAGATCAAGGGAAGTAATAGTACCACTGTATTCTGCTCTGGTCAGACCTCACCTGGAGTACTGTGTCCAGTTCTGGGCACCACAGTTCAAGAAGGATACTGACAAGCTGGAACGTGTCCAGAGGAGGGCAACCAAAATGGTCAAAGGCCTGGAAACGATGCCTTATGAGGAACGTCTTAGGGAGCTGGGTATGTTTAGCCTGGAGAAGAGAAGGTTAAGGGGTGATATGATAGCCATGTTCAAATATATAAAAGGATGTCATATGGAGGAGGGAGAAAGGTTGTTTTCTGCTGCTCCAGAGAAGCGGACACGGAGCAATGGATTCAAGAAAGAAGATTCCACCTAAACATTAGGAAGAACTTCCTGACAGTAAGAGCTGTTCAGCAGTGGAATTTGCTGCCAAGGAGTGTGGTGGAGTCTCCTTCTTTGGAGGTCTTTAAGCAGAGGCTTGGCAGGCATATGTCAAGAATGCTTTGATGGTGTTTCCTGCTTGGCAGGGGGTTGGACTGGATGGCCCTTGTGGTCTCTTCCAACTCTATGATTCTATGATTCTGAATTCCAGTTGCTGGAGACAGCAGGAGGGGAGAGGGTTGCTCTGTTGCTCTTGTGCTCGAATCCTGAACACTGGTATTCGGAAGCATGGGTGCCTCTGAGCATAATGTCTAGTAGCCATCGACGGAGCCTTGTCCTCTGTGAAGGGGGAATTAATAATAATAATAATAATAATAATAATAATAATAATATATTTATACCATGCCCAATCTGGGCGGCTCCCAACGGAATATTAAAAACACGATCATTAAAAACGTCCCTAAACAGGGCTGCCTTCAGATGTCTCCTAAAGGTCAGATAGTTGCTTATCTCCTTGACATCTGATGAAAGGGCGTTCCACAGGTGGGAGACACCACTGAGAAGGCCCTCTGCCTGGTCCCCTGTAACCTCATTTCTCACAGGGAGGGAACTGCCAAAAGGCCCTCAGAGCGGGACCTCAGTGTCCGCGCTGAACGATGGGGGTGGAGACGCTCCTTCGGGTATACTGGGCCAAGGCCATTTAGGGCTTTCAAGGTCAGCACCAACACTTTGAATTGTGCTCAGAAATTCTGCAGGAAAGGCTTCAGAGCTCTAGTGTAGGCATCTTCGTGGTCCTTAGGCTTCAGCCATGGATCATAGGCAACAGGATTTGCGAATCCAGACTGTTCTGAATCTTTTCAGAATAACCCCATTGCCAGGTGTGAGGTCCAAGTGGAAAAACAACACGGACCAAGGGATTCCTCCAGCAGACTTGGTAAGAAGGGACCAGGAGAGGTTTTAAAAAATAAACAGACTAGTAGAACAGTATGTCCAAAACCACGAAACTTGCAAAACGATCCCCTCCCCCGGCATCCCCCAAGGGCATCAGCCTCTCTCTTTGCTGGGCTAGCCAGCCTGCAAGCCCATTTGCAAATGACCCAGTCGGCATGGTATGTGTTTGTGCAAGCTGAAATATCACAACCACTGTGGTTACTGCACCCTGTAATTGACATCTGCAAGCAGTCAAGGCAATGCTGGTCGACTGGCTGCTTTTGATACCTGGGAGCTGAGTTACTCCTTTTCCTGCATCAAATGTTTAATAAAAACTTTTTTTAAAGAAAACCTACAGGTGCACACATTGTATTCCTGTTGGCTCAGTCAGAAAAAGCAGGCAGCTAGGATGAGAAGGGACAGGCACTAAACCAGCCACCCCCAAACTGCGGCCCTCCAGATGTTTTGGTCTACAACTCCCATGATCCCTAGCTAACAGGACCAGTGGTCAGGGATGATGGGAATTGTAGTCCAAAAAATCTGGAGGGCCAAAGTTTGGGGGTGCCTGCATTAAGCTTACACTGTAAACCTTCCCACGGTATCTCAATGAAGGTTGGTAGTATATAAATCTAAGAAGTAATACTAAAGGTAAAGTAAAGGTAAAGGGACCCCTGACCATTAGGTCCAGTCGTGACCGACTCTGGGGTTGCGCGCTCATCTCGCATTATTGGCCGAGGGAGCCGGCGTATAGCTTCCAGGTCATGTGGCCAGCATGACAAAGCCGCTTCTGGCAAACCAGAGCAGCACATGGAAACGCCGTTTACCTTCCCGCTGTAGCGGTTCCTATTTATCTACTTGCATTTTGACATGCTTTCAAACTGCTAGGTTGGCAGGAGCTGGGACCAAGCAACGGGAGCTCACCCCATCACAGGGATTCGAACCGCCGACCTTCTGATCGGCAAGCCCTAGGCTCAGTGGTTTAACCACAGCGCCACCTGGGTCCCAAGAAGTAATACTATTATGTATTTATTTCATTAAATTTATATACCGCTTGATGGTAAAAAAAAACCAAAAACAAACCTCAAGGTGGTTTACAAAAAAAGAGAGACAAAACAGTGAAATTATCCATAATCAAAGTTAACAAGAATTTATAACTTCCAGAAAGTTAATATAACAGACCAAAAACAGATTAAAACTCGCATGCATTTTCTGAACATCTGGGTAGGCTTATTCAAACAAGAATGTTTTTATCAGGCTCTAAAAAGAGTAGAGGGAAGGCACCTGCCTGTCATCAAGAGGCAGGGAGTTCCAAAGTGTAGGATATTGAGTTCTTGCAAACGCCGAACAGGTGTTACGTGACACCTGCAACTTCGGCCAATCGATTAGTCAACCACTTTAGCACCATCTGGGATCGGTTTGACCCAAAGGGGCCAGCAGAATGGATCCCAGCTGGTTCTGATCTGGCTGCTGCCTCTGGCCAGCCTCGCCCGACCCTCTTTCCTCTGGACTTGACAGCCACCCGGGTCTGCTTTCCATCACAGCAACATCACAGCCAGCTCTCGCTATCATGGCTTGGAGGCGGAGGGCTGGGGAAATGTTCTGCTCCATTTCGTCCCTGCCAAATCTAATTGTAGTCGTGTGGAAGCAATTGAACCGGGCCATGGATTTTATTAGAGAGCAAACGGAGGAAACTGAGTGGGTGTGATTTGTTTTCTTGTTCCCTGACCCATCTCATTTTCTCTTGAAGTTGACTTGCTGATAAAGGGATGAAATGAAAACTCATTTCACCCAGCTTCGTTGAATGTCCACGTTAGGAGAGAGGGAGAAAAAAAATCTTTCCTTTCTCCACTTTCTCCCTGCCCTGCATAATATTAAAGACATTCTATGATCCTGCCGCGTACTTTTCTCTAAACCAAGAGGTCCCAAATGCTTCAGCCTTTCTTCCTGGTGATAATAACTCTGTACATGCTCTGCCTTCTTAAGCAGAATCCCTCTGATGAAAGGAAAGCAACTCCGAGCTGCTGCAGAGAGACTTTTCCACCCGTCTTTCTATCCCGAACCCAAACCCCAGAGGTGCAATGCATGCCAAATGTTTGGACCAGGAAATGAACCAGCCTTGTTACTGCCAGTGGGGGTCCCATTATCAAACAGGTTCCACTAACTTGTCTGGAGCCAGAAATCTACTTTATGTGCCTCTACAAATAGACTTTATTCCTGATTTTTTTTTAAGGCTTTTCTTTTTTTTAATGCTTGTCTCCTGATTTTTTTTTAAGGCTTTTCTTTTTTTTAATGCTTGTCTCCTTTCTGGTCCTGTCCCAGCAAACACTCTGTCAGCTAAACCACCCAAAATTCTTCCAGCCCTGTAGCTCTGCGCCAGGAAGTGTGGAAATTGTGAGACAAATTGACATGCTGTGTTTGCAGGCTCAAAGAGAGCACTTTTCATTTTATTTTATTTTTTAAAAAAATGCATTTGGAGAGGTGTTTTTGTTTCTTCAAAAGCTCCACCTCATTGCCTGTGCCCTGCCTTGAGACCCGGAGGAACCTCAAAGAACACACCCAGAGAGCTCCTCCTTGCTTTGGCCTCCTGCAGATATGATGGCAGAAAGAGATGAGATGTGACTGATGGTTGTGCAAGGACCAGCCACGTGGAGATCTTGCAGAGTGCGCAACATTTACCCCCTTCCCCTCCCTTTCTTGCAAAGCTGGGGCTCCTTGCCCTGGCAAAGATCAGGAAGAAAAACTGCGTGGAACTAGAAGGCGATCTCATGTTTTTAGTCAAATGTTAAGCGGGATAAGGACAGGCGAATGCAAGAAGTGTCCTAGAATCATAAAATCATAGAATCGTAGAGTTGGAAGAGACCACAAGGGCCATCCAGTCCAACCCCCTGCCGAGCAGGAAACACCATCAAAGCATTCTTGACATATGGCTGTCAAGACCTCCAAAGAAGGAGACTCCACCACACTCCTTGGTAGCAAATTCCACTGCCAAACAGCTCTTACTGTCAGGAAGTTCTTCCTAATGTTTAGGTGGAATCTTCTTTCTTGAAGTTTGAATCCATTGCTCCGTGTCCGCTTCTCTGGAGCAGCACAAAACAACCTTTCTCCCTCCTCTATATGACATCCTTTTATATATTTGAACATGGCTATCATATCAGCCCTTAACCTTCTCTTCTCCAGGCTAAACATACCCAGCTCCCTAAGCCGTTCCTCATAAGGCATCGTTTCCAGGCCTTTGACCATTTTGGTTGCCCTCTTCTGGACACGTTCTTTGCACCCCGCACCCAGTCCTGCAGCTGGGTCAAGCCACCCAGGGCCGTCTTTAGCATATGCGGCGCCAAGGTGAAAAGATCCGCCCAGCACCCCCAAATGTTCATCTTGCTGCTGCTGCCGCCGCCTCCTCCCGAGTAGTAATAAATGCTACTTTCACGGAGGGGAGATTGGGGGTGTGGGGTGAGAGAGGGAGGGAGGCTTGGGAAAGAAGCTACATGCCTGCCAGCCATACAGTTGGCGGGGCGCAGCTTCCATCCTAAGCCTCTTCAAGGATCGCTCTCCTCCCGCGGAGGCTTGGTAGGCAAGCTGCGCGCCCGCCAGCCATATGGTTGGCGAGGCCAGCCGACGGGCCTGCAGGGAAAGGGGAGGCCGCCGGCAAGGCCGCCGGCAAAGCCGCGCAGCTCCCCCACTCGCTGGGGCGCCCATGAGAGCCTGGCGCCCTGGTGCAATGAACCACTAAGCCCTATGGGAAAGACGGCTCTGAAGCCACCATGGCCAAAGTGGCAAGCCAGGTGCCCTCAAGGGAAGCCCACAAGTAGGACCTGAGCACAGCTGCAGCCCTCTAAGAAGAGCAGAAGAAAAGCCTGGTGGATCAGGCCCCTGGCCTATCTAGTCCAACATCCTGTCCTCACAGTGGCCAACCAGATGCTTGTGGGGAACTCACAAGTCAGATCCAAGCACAAGAGCACCTCTCGCCTCCTGCGGTTCCCAGTGTAGTAGTAGTAATAATAATAATAATAATAATAATAATAATAATAATAATAATAATTGTCAGGGTTGTTACGACTACTCCTGAGTAACGACTCTCCACATGCTTGTCTTTCAAAAGTCTTTATTAGTGCACCTTATTTACAGTGTAACGAGCTGCTGGTTTCATGTCTTCTCATTCCGAATCAGAATCCGGCACTGCCCCTTTTTGCAACTTTGACCAACATAAAAGCCTCGGGACAGTGAATCTCCACCCTTCCCGCCTCTCTCTCTTCCTGCCTGTGGAGCAGGGGCTCTCCAATGCTGCCAGAGCCCTGGCACTCTCTCTCAGTCTCCTGACTCACCTCTTCAGACCCCGCGCTTTCATGACTGCTTGGAGACGGGCTGCTTCTGATGAGAGGGGGGGGTTCTCTGTAATCCCTCCCCCTAATAATAATAATAATAATAATAATAATAATAATAATAATAATATTTATACATACATACATACATACATACATACATACATACATACATACATACTGTTGGAAGGGCAAGTAGCCATCGATAGCCTCCTCCTCCTCCATGAGTTTATTTAACCCTCTTTTCAAACCTCCTGTGGGAGGGAGTTCTGTAGTTTAACTATGTGCGGTGTAAAGGGCTTTCTGTCCTGTTTACCGGTCACTTTGGTGCTGCTAATGCAGCTGAAACAACGCAGGGGCCAGCAGTTACGAGTTAACAGCCACAGCAGGTGCTGTGATTCTCCAGCAGGTTGACTCCACCCCTGGGGGGGAACTCCATTGCTTCTCAAGGGCAACCCTTTATATACCCCACCTTTCCTCCAAGGAGTGCAATGTGTTGAGCAGAGTTCTTCCTCTCCCTATTCCATCCTTACAACAACTCTGTGAGGTAGGTTCATCTGAGCGTACATGACTGGCCTAAAGTCACCCAGTGGCTGAATGGAGGATTTGAACCCTGGTCCTCTAACCACTACACCACACTATCTTGTGATTCCCAGAAACTGGTATTAAGAAGAACATTGCCCCTGAAAGTGGCTGCAGAACATCGTCATCCTGGCGTTTAGCCACTGGTAGTCTTAGCTTCCATGAAAATGCCAGTGCTTATGATTTTTAGAAGCACATTATTTCAATTTCAATGCAGGAAATTGCATACAGGCTAAGACCATTCTTATCTTACTCTCGACTCCCCCATCCATGCTATATATTTAAAGCAGCATCAAACCACTTTAAACCGTCATGGCTTTCCCCAAAGAACCCTGGGAACTGTAGTTTGCCAAGGGTAGCTAGGAGACCCCTATTTCCTTCAGAGTGCTTTAGCACAATTCTCTTTTTTTAAAAAAATATAATTTTTATTGATTTTACAAAATAAGACAAAACATACATTTCATATTCACCCACCCTCCTCTACCCTCCCCCCACGAGCCCCCTCCTGCCCGGAGCAGGACCTATGCCGGGAGAACAGAAGAAGGCGGTCCATTTTATAGCCGGGTTTATCCCCTCCCCCTCCCCCCCCCAGTTCCCACTTCTGCCACCAGTGAGCCCTAGGGTAACGGGGGAAGACAGAGGAGGACAGCCACCCAGCTCATAAGAAAAGAGAAAGAACAAACAACAAAAATAAAAAAATCATAATACACTCAGTCCTCTTTTAGTTAACATTATTTTTGTGACTTCCCCTCGTCTTTCCCCATTGATTTTCACATCTTCTCCTACTCAATCGTTGCAATTTCATTATAGCAATTCAACTCATAATCTTTAAACCTAAATTCATACAGCATATCATTATCATTTCACATTACCTCTTATTTTAATTGACATAAAATTCATCTTCTCCCACCCCCCCAACCCACAGTGCCCCCCCTGACACGAGTAGGCCCATGGGTGACGAGCAATTAAAGATGTTTCCTTTTATAGCTTGGTTTATCACTCCCCCCCCTCCCGCCCACAGAACCTCTCTCAGCACAATTCTCTTCCTCCCTGCTGAAGAATCGCACCCAGCAGCAAGCTGGGCCAGTTTAAACAGCCAAAGCTGTTTTCGCTCCGCGGAGAACGTAATCCCATCTCCAAATCCTCTTTTCACAAAATCCCTGTGCGGTTCCACCTCCAATTAGCGACCAGCTCTTCAAATCCCACAGCCTCGCCTGCTTAGCACAGCCTGAAAGCTTGCCAGCTGTGCTCTGTGCGCACTTGCGCTCGCCCTAATTTGTACCAAATGTGCTCCATTAATATCCTCTCCTTTCCCCCCACTATAAACAAACAGTTGCATCACCAGGGGATCGGGGCCAGGTGGATACTAGGAATACCCCCCCCCAATAATGACTATTTTATTATTATTATTATTTGCTTGGGTCTGGCTCCCATCCTGCATTGCCCCAGCCTTGCAGCACATTTTTAACCCCCTGGAAGTGGGGAAAAACGGGCTTGTATTGCCGCATTCCTTTTGCATTTGACTTTTTTTTGCTGTGCGTAGAGAGCATGGCTTAGTGGTAAGGTTTGGGGTTTTTGTTTTTTTGTTTTGGAAGGGGTGTTAGTTGGACCGGCAAGACCAAAGTCATGTTTACACTACAGGTCTCAACTTGCAGCCAGTTCTGGAGCCCACAAAGAACAGGGTGCCCCACCCATGTTTTTGGCCTGTGTGTATCCTTTCTCCATCCCTCCCTCCCATGTCACTGCTCCGGTCCTGGCCAGCTGTGGAACACACAACAGGAGTTGCCTAGCAACTGCATCAGTCCCTCCCAGTTGGCGGGGGGGGGGCAGAGAAGCATCAACCACATAGGCCCTTGAAACCTTGACATGCAAGGGCCCCCAGTCGAAAATGGCCTGTCTTCCTTTTCCTCTTTTTTAAAAAAATCATTTTTATTTGTGAAATATACTCGGAGTCGAGAGTGAATTTCATGCTCTTTATTCAGCTCGTAGTCATCAAGGAGAAGAAGAGAAGGAGAATGCCCTTTTCCCAAAACCATCTGCTTCTATACATTATTTACACAATGGGCTTGGCGTGATTGGCTACTTCAGGGCTACACCTGTGGGCCAATCAGTTTGTGGATTGACTTCTGCCAGCAGCCTGATTGGCTGCTCCTGCAGGCCAATCAGGTTGCGGATTCACTTCTGCCAGCCGCCTGATTGGCTGCTCCTGCAGGCCAATCAGGTTGCGGATTCACTTCCACCTGGAGTTGGATTGGGTGGCTCCTGCGGACCAATCAGACTGCTGATTCTGGATCCTATTGTTCTATGATTCAGCTCAGTACATAACAATTTGATTTTACAAATGCAAGTTTATTGCAATTGCAAAACTATATAAAGAGATTTCTCTGAATCTCCAGACCTTCACCCCCCCCCATCCCCTCCATGGGTCCTTATGTCAACATAGGGATGCGGGTGGCGCTGTGGTCTAAACCACTGAGCCTCTTGGGCTTGCCGGTTAGAAGGTCTGCTCTGTCGCAGCTCCTGCCAACCTAGCAGTTCAAAAGCATGCAGTGCAAGTAGATAAATAGGTACCGCTGTGGCAGGAAGGTAAACGGTGTTTCCGTGCGCTCTGGTTTCTGTCACGGTGTCCGGTGACACTAGAAGTGCTTGAGTCCTGCTGGCCACGTGACCCAGAAAGGTGTCTGCAGACAAACTCCAGCTCCCTCGGCCTGAAAGCAAGATGAGCACCGCAACCCCATAGTCGCCTTTGACTGGACCTAACCATCCAGAGTTCCTTTACCTTTACCTTTTTTACCTATGTCAACATTTACAACTGCATATCAATCCGTTATCCAAATTTTCATCTGAGTTATCCTTAGTCTTTGTTACCTTACAAGTGAGATTAAAATCCTGCTCATGTTTTCATCTGCTTACAATGGTCTCCTAAGTACATTATAAAGGGTGGCGCTGTGGGTTAAACCACTGAGCCTCTTGGGCTTGCCGATCAGGAGGTCGGTGGTTTGGATCCCCGCGATGGGGTGAGCTCCCGTTGTTTGGTCCCAGCTCCTGCCAACCTAGCAGTTCAAAAGCACGTTAAAGTGCAAGTAGATAAATAGGTACCGCTGTGGCGGGAAGGTAAACGGCGTTTCCGTGCGCTGCTCTGGTTCGCCAGAAGCGGCTTTGTCATGCTGGCCGCATGACCCGTAATCTGTACGTCGGCTCCCTCGGTCAGTAAAGCGAGATGAGCGCCGCAACCCCAGAGTCGTCCGCGACTGGACCTAATGGTCAGGGGTCCCTTTTTAAGTACATTATAAATTGTTCCCATTCTTTTTTTAAAGTTCTTGTCCTCTTGGTTCCTGAGCTTTCCAGTAAATTTAGCCATTTCAGCATCTACTTGGTTTGCTAGTCTTCCCTGGTTGGAATTGTTTCTTCCTTCCATCTCTGGGCTAGTAGCATCCGGGCTGCTGTTTTCTTCCTTTTTCCATCTTTATGTCCCAACACCCCTATTTCCAATAAGGAGGGGTTTTTTTTTCATAATGTAGCCTCGCAGACACAAACAGTCTTATGCAAAATGTTTGCTCTTGCGACCACAAGTGAAAGTATTTTAGCCTGAGCTGCAGTTCTTTCCGTGAAAGGTGACCTTCACACAGGTCCACCTTTATGCTACTATTTTTGCATGTCCAATTTTTGCTTGTCCGATGAACCGTTCAATTTCTCCTTTCCTGTTTTCATTTATACACTCCCATCTTGTGTGTTTGCACCTACATTTATCCTTTGCAAGCCACTTTAGTCTAAAAATTGTTTTTTTGCATGGGGCAAGGGAAGGAAGCAAGGTATAAATATGTGAACTGAAACAGCTCATAGCCTCTGGGTGTGGCCTCTCAAACTGGGCGCCAGAAATAGATGTGGTCTTGTCTAGCGGGGCAGCTCTAGACATCTCAGTGGCTGAGGCAGAAACCTCTTTTCTGCAATCAAGCGCTACATAAATTATATGAAATAAATAAGTAAAATCCAAATTGCTTCCTCTTTTCCACTAACAGCCATGGGAAATTAATGGACAATCAGTGGCTATTAGCCATGATGACTGTGTCCTGCTTTCACTGCAGAAGCAGTATTCCTCTCAATACCAGTTGCTAGGAGTGGGGTTGGACTAGATGACCCCCAGGATCCCAACTCTACCATCCTTAAGAAGCAGCTCCTAGGATTCTTTGCAAAACCCTGTTTCCACCTCTCTCCACTTTAAACAAGTGTTTTTTGTCTCCTGCTTTTGATGGGTTGACTAAACTGTTCTCCCTTTTCCCTCTGACATACTTTTAAATATTTAAAATACTCAATACTTTCCCTCCCTAGACTAAACATCCCCAGTTCCTTCTGACTGCCCTCATGCCATTTGTGCTCAGTTCTCTGAAAACATCCTTCTGGAATGAAGAGGCGGTTCTGCGGCTTCTCTGAAGGCCAGGAGATGCCACCTGGCTTATATTTATCTCCTGTTTGGCACTCACTGATTGTGGGACAAAGCCTTTCGTGTTTGCAGTCCCAGATCTGAGATGGTCTTTGAGCTGGGTCAAGAGGTTAGTAGGCTCTGGTGCCTCTGAAAAAAGTTTGTAGGGGAGGAACATGTGATAGTGGTTAAGAGTCCTCTCCATGTCTCATTCCCCCCTGATTCATTTCTACACATTTTTGCAGTGTGTCCATTTATATATTCATGGAAATTAATCATTTGAGTGCAATGGCATGGAGAAAGCGAAAAGTTTTCCTCCCTTTCTTGTAACACTCCTGGACATGCAATGAAGCTGAAGGTTAGAAGGATAAAAGAAAGTCCTTCTTCAGACAGAGCATAGTGGAACTGTGGAACTCCCTGCCCCAGGAGGCAGCGATGGCTACCAACTTGGGTAGCTTTTAAAAGAGGATTAGATGAATTCATGGAGAACGAGAGGCCTGTTAATGGCAACTAGCCAGAATGGCTCTGCCCTGCCTCCACAGAGGCAGAAATGCTTCTGAATACCAGCTGCTGGAAGCCTCTTGTACCCAGGTCCAGCTTGTGAACATCCCATAATGGGCTTCTCATTGGCTACTGTGAAAACAGGATGCTAGACCATTGGCCTGATCCAGCAGGCTCTTATGTTCTCCTAATAAACACATTTTTGTGCAATGTTTTGATTGTTGTTGTTTAATCGTTTAGTCGTGTCCGACTCTTTGTGACCCCATGGCCCAGAGCACGCCAGGCACTCCTGTCTTCCACTGCATCCCGCAGTTTGGTCAAACTCATGTTCGTAGCTTCGAGAACACTGTCCAACCATCTCATCCTCTGTCGTCCCCTTCTCCTTGTGCCCTCAATCCAGTGTGGTGTAGTGGTTAAGAGCGGTGGACTCTCGTAATCTGGGGAACAGGGTTCGCGTCTCCGCTCCTCCACATGCAGCTGCTGGGTGACCTTGGGCTAGTCACACTTCTTTGAAGTCTCTCAGCCCCAACATCAAAAAAACCAAGATCATGGCCACTGGTCCCATCACCTCCTGGCAAATAGAAGGGGAAGAAATGGAGGCAGTGAGAGATTTCACTTTCTTGGGCTCCTTGATCACTGCAGATGGTGACAGCAGTCACGAAATTAAAAGACGCCTGCTTCTTGGGAGAAAAGCAATGACAAACCTAGACAGCATCTTAAAAAGCAGAGACATCACCTTGCCGACAAAGGTCCGTATAGTTAAAGCTACCGTATGGTTTTCCCAGTAGTGATGTATGGAAGTGAGAGCTGGACCATAAAGAAGGCTGATCGCCGAAGAATTGATGCTTTTGAATTGTGGTGCTGGAGGAGACTCTTGAGAGTCCCATGGACTGCAAGAAGATCAAACCTATCCATTCTTAAGGAAATCAGCCCTGAGTGCTCCCTGGAAGGACAGATCGTGAAGCTGAGGCTCCAATACTTTGGCCACCTCATGAGAAGAGAAGAATCCTTGGAAAAGACCCTGATGTTGGGAAAGATTGAGGGCACTAGGAGAAGGGGACGACAGAGGACGAGATGGTTGGACAGTGTTCTCGAAGCTACCAACATGAGTTTGACCAAATTGCGGGAGGCAGTGCAAGACAGGAGTGCCTGGCGTGCTATGGTCCATGGGGTCACGAAGAGTCGGACACGACTAAATGACTAAACAACAACAACAATCCATCTGTTTTGGTTTTCTCCAGGTTCTCATTTTTCTTGTGCCCTCCAGCCAGCTGAGGTACGAAAAGGCCCACCCATTTGTCTCCATGGCAACAGAGCGACCTCTTTGGATATGTTCATGGTACTTGCCTAGCCAGCCAAAGCCATTATCTCGACAAAGGAGCTGATTTGGCAGGCCTCCTCTTAGCCATTCTACCCTCACAGAAACAGGATTTCAGGTTTGGAAGGGACCCATACAATATGTTTGTATGCAATTTTGCCTAAGATGCAAAGTTCGGGAGAACTGCATTGCAAAATTCAGAGCAGTGCAAATTTCAAAGGAGAGCTGTGCTCTGCTTCTCCCATTGCATTCAAACGTGTCGATGAAGAAGGTCTGCCTCTCAAGGTGGGCTGAATCTTATTCCTTCCGCTTCTCTAGACTTTGGGTTTAAAAGGGCTTAGTGTATCCCTCTTTGGGATCATCTCTTAAAATTCCCTTGCCCTTTAATCTCAGCTTCTTTGCCAGGCTCAGTGATTGGCAGCCCCAGGGATCCTGCCAGCTTCCCACTCCAGAACGCCCACAAACCTCAGCTGGAGTCAATTACAGTGTAGAGAGTCCAGCCAAATTGCCAATCCAGAAAGAAAACCTGATTATTAAGCAATTAAAAGGAGGAGGCAAGCAGGACAGGCAGTGCAACCTGGTCCTTTCGGCCTTCTTTTAGGACCTGAACATTTTTAAACAGCTGGGCAGCAAAAACCCCAAGGAGCTCCCAGCCTTCTGTGATCTTTACTTCACACCCCCAGAGAGTCAGAACTTGGGATGCAAAGAGATCACTTCCAAACTCTGCTAGAAAGTTCGGCTTGTGATAGATGTGCTTTCCAAAGTTCTCTGTGCATGTCTCGTAAATGGTTTTATTTTAGCTAAAAACCTTTCCAAACCGAGGAATATTTAGAACTCGGCAAGAGGTACTCGACAATGCAATGAGAAAACAATGAAACACTACCATAAAATCAATTTTCTAGTGGGTTTTCATTGTGGTTAGCCATCCCGACTGGCATGGAGATACCGGGGGGCGGGGCGGGGGGGCGGGATGTGGATTTTTGCATAAATAGATAGCAGACACTAAATGAAATGAAATGAATGACAATTCGTGTCATTCATAGCCACGAATAGCCTTGTCCTCCATGAATTTGTCTAATCCTCTTTTAAAGCCATCCAAGTTGGTGCCCATCACTGATTCCTGTGGCAGGGAGTTCCATAGTTTACCTACATGCTGCAGGAAGGACTTTCTTTGATCAGTCCTGAATCTCACTTCTGTATTGGTGGGTGGCATTGCCTTAATAGTTTTCCGGCGTAGGGGTGGAGGTACGCCTCCTCACCCCTATGTCATGGCCGGCTGTGTCATCTGTGTTGGGAGGCAGCCCCAGCCAATCAGCCGGCAGGGTGGGTGTGGCCGCGGGACATTTCATCTTGGCGCGGCCGGCCGGCTCCCTCTTCATTGCCTCTTCGTCAGATCACCCAGCCCACCCGCCCTCTTTTCGTGCTTTGCTCCGATATGACCTTGCCATGGCAGTTGCCGGCCGCCATGTTGTTGGGGCTGGGTAGGGATTTTTTCCACTTGGCAAATTGGCACCAGCCACTTGGTTTTCGCCTACCTAGTAGCAATCGTCACAACTTTTGTGAGGTTAGGCATTGGGTAAGCCTTTGTTTGGTTGGAGGGGAGGTTGTTGCCTCGCCTGCCCCTCTTCAGTAAGGGTATCCTGTTAAAGGAATCTGGGGTATGAATACTGTCCGAAGCCTGGGCATGGGCTAGGGCCATGTCACAACCCCTACGGGGACCCCTCAGGGTGGTGCCACCATCTGACGTAAGTTACAGGGCACCCCCTATTGGTGATTTACCCTCCCGTGGCCTCCCTGCAGATGGGCAGGAGTCAAGATATAGCCTGGCTTTACCCCTGTCATGGTCCGGTCGGCGGGCGGTTGAAGCCCTGATTGAGGACGTCAGGACCAGAGGCAAGATGGTGATGTAGAAGCAGGAACAGGTGCAGGGCTGAGGGTCCAGTAGCAGGCAGTCACATGGTCAAGGAGCAAGGCAGAGGTGAAGGTCTGGGAGTCAAGGAGCAAAGCGTCGGCAAGGCAAAGGTCCAAGGGTTGAGGAGCAAGGCATCAGCAGGGCAAAGGTCCAAGGGTCGAGGAGCAAGGCGTTGGCAAGGCAAGGGTCCAAGGAGCAAGAGGCCAGAGGCAACCAGGCAGGGATAGCGTTGCCGTGGCAAAGAGCTGAAGGGAAATGCTGAGCTTTTATCCCTCCCAGCTCCTGCCACCAGGTGCAGTGAAATATCAAGTGGCCTCACCTGAGTGGTCACTCCTTGCTTCTCCAGCACAAGCTGAGGTCTTCACCTGAGTGGCCACTTCTTGTTTCTCCAGCACAAGCTGAGGCAGGCCCCAGTCCTGCAAAGCACTACAGGCCCCAGAGCCTGACTCCTGCCCATACTCCTGAAAACCCCAATGTCTAAGCCAAACCGCTCACATCTGTAATCAATAAAGTTGTGGCCTATTTCAACCCATAAACCAAAATACTCCATGTCAGTGTGATTTATTGTTCTCCTGTGAACTTTGTGGCTCAGGTGCCTTGGTGCGCATTAGAAGCAAAACTTTCCTCTACCCGCTTCCTTACCTTTTCTCCAAATAGTCCCAAACACTGCAACTTTTCTTCATAGGAGAGTCACTCCCATCACCTCGATAATTTTGTTTGCTGTTTTCTGAACCTCAGAGGCAGTCTCTAAGGTAAACCTCTGCAACCAGCTACTGAGGACTACAGCTCTGACACTGTAGTCCAAAACAGCTGATGGGCGCCAGGTTGCAGAAGACACTTCGAAACGTATGTTTGACCCATGTTGCCACCACTGCCCCAAGTACAGGGAGACATGTACTGAGGGATCTATGGCTGGAGGTGGTTGGAGGATGGATGGCGGCTAACAGATTGAGATTAAATCCTGACAAGACAGAAGTACTGTTCGTGGGGGACAGGAGGCGGGCAGGTGTGGAGGACTCCCTGGTCCTGAATGGGGTAACTGTGCCCCTGAAGGACCAGGTGCGCAGCCTGGGAGTCATTCTGGACTCACAGCTGTCCATGGAGGCGCAGGTCAATTCTGTGTCCAGGGCAGCTGTTTATCAGCTCCATCTGGTACGCAGGCTGAGACCCTACCTGCCTGCAGACTGTCTCTCCAGAGTGGTGCATGCTTTGGTTATCTCCCGCTTGGACTACTGCAATGCGCTCTACGTGGGGCTACCTTTGAAGGTGACTCGGAAACTACAACAACTAATCCAGAATGCGGCAGCAAGAGTGGTGACTGGGAGCGGCCGCCGAGACCACATAACACCGGTCTTGAAAGATCTACATTGGCTCCCAGTACGTTTCCGAGACAATTCAAAGTGTTGGTGCTGACCTTGAAAGCCCTAAATGGCCTCGGTCCAGTATACCTGAAGGAGCGTCTCCACCTCCATCATTCTGCCCGGACACTGAGGTCCAGCACCGAGGGCCTTCTGGTGGTTCCCTCGTTGCGAGAAGCCAAGTTGCAGGGAACTAGGCAGAGGGCCTTCTCGGTGGTGGCGCCTACCCTGTGGAACGCCCTCCCAACAGATGTCAAAAAGGAAAACAACTACCAGACTTTTAGAAGACATCTGAAGGCAGCCCTGTTCAGGGAGGCTTTTAATGTTTAATAGATTAATGTGTTTTATTCTTCTGTTGGAAGCCGCCCAGAGTGGCTGGGGAGACCCGGCCAGATGGGCGGGGTATAAATAATAAATTATTATTATTATTATTATTATTATTATTATTATTATTATTATTATTATTCCTCTGTGCCTTGAGATGCCTCTTTCTTCTCTCCCCAGTTTCCAGGCCTCAGAGCTCTCCAGAAGACCTGAAGGTGCTAACGGGGAATGTCAACCGGTTAAACGAAAGCTTCCGGGACCTCCAGCTGACGGTCCTGCAGCAACCTCTCAAAGGGGACTTCCTGGACCACATCTGGCGCCTGCAGGACCTTCTTCAGAACCACTCTGACTCTCTCCTGCTGATGACCAGCTCCCTTCAGAAGCTGGAAGGGGCCCTCGGGAGCTTGCGGTCCCAAGCGGATCAGACAGACCGGGCGGTCTCCGGCCTACGGGAGGCCTTGAACCAGCAGAGTGACTTGGCACAGATGGAGATCTACAAGGTCTCCGTGGAGGGGAACAGCAGCCGACTCCTCCTGAGGCACCACGAGAGCTTGCTGACGCAGCTGGCGTCCCGGGTGGAGGGCTTGAACGACCAGCTGACCATGGTGGGTGGGGAGGTGGGCAGCATGAACCGGACCCTGTCCTACGACGTGGGCATCCACCACACCCGCATCCAGGACCTGCAGGTCCTGATCAGCAACGCCAGCGAGGACGCCCGCCAGATGCGCCTTGTCCACATCGCCATGGAGCAGCAGCTCAAGCACGAGCTGGCCATCCTCAACAACGTGACCGAGGACCTGCGCCTCAAGGACTGGGAGCACTCCATCGCCTTGAGGGACATCTCGGTCATACGAGGTAGGGGTGGGGCGGGAAAGGCCAGCCGTTCTCACCGGGAATGAGTGGGCAGGGGGACGCTCATCAAATTTGCAGGGGACAAAATAGAGGGTGGGGGAGGTTATTGGTTTGTCTCAATTATGTGTTTTATGGTGGGGCATGTGCAGAGTGCCCCATCCCAATGCCAGCAGAGTGTGCCAAAAGAACAAAGCAACACCAAACCATTCTAGGAAGAGTCAGTTGCTTTACTTGCAGTATAATGCAGTTCCAGTTACATAAAGTTGTATGTGGAGTCTCCTTGCAGCATATAGACCAGGCATCCCTAAACTTCGGCCCTCCAGATGTTTTGGACTACAATTCCCATCATCCCCGACCACTGGTCCTGTTACCCAGGGATCATGGGAGTTGTAGGCCAAAACATCTGGAGGGCCGCAGTTTGGGGATGCCTGATATAGACGATGCTCTGAAGCTTGCCTCAAGCACATCAGCATTTATACTGTACAGTGGTACCTCAGTTTATGAACACAATTGGTTCCGGAAGTCTGTTCATAAACTGAAGCGTTCATAAACTGAAGCAAACTTTCCCATTGAAAGTAATGGAAAGCGAATTAATCCGTTCCAGATGGGTCTGTGGCGTTCATAAACCGAAAATTCGTAAACCGAGGTGTTCATAAACTGAGGTTCCACTGTATATTGTGGTGACTCATTCTCACATGCTTGCTGACTCGTTCTCCCATGCTTAACTAGCTGCAGGTGCAGGACAAGTCACGGCCAAGTTAAACAGCACACCAAAACCAGCCCTTTCTCGTCCCTTTTCCTCCGCATGCATAAAACCCCCATATAAATTAACATTTTATGTTTTCATCTCGTATTTTTATGCTGCAAACCACCCTACGGATGAAGGGTGGTATACAAATTTAACAAATAATGATAATATGGAAATGATGATAATAGATTGGGAGGGGCAGCTAATAACTCAGGAGCTAGAATCAGGATTCCAGATGACTTTAACAGATTGCAGAACTAGGCCAAAACTAACAGAATTAAATTCAGTGGGGTTCCGAATGTCAGGTTCTACTGATAAGCAGGAAGAACCAGGTGCACAAGTATAAGATGGGGGGCACCTGGCTTGCCAATAGTACGTGTGAAAAGGATCCAGGGGTCTTGGTGGACCACAAGTTGAACATGAGTCAACAGGGTGAAGCAGCAGCAGCAAAAAAAGGGGCTAATTCTATTCTAGGCTGCATCAACTGAATGAGTGTCCAGATCAAGATAAGTCATAGTCCCACTCTATTCTGCCTTGGTCAGATCACACTTGGAGTCCTGTGTCCAGTTCTGGGTACCACCATTTAAGAAGGATAATGTACAGAACAATGTGACCAAGATGGTAAAGGATCTGGAAACCAAGCCCGATAAGGAATGGCTGAAGGAGCTAAAAATTGAATTCTTAAAAATGCGGAACAAGGATTATTTGGCATCTGTAACAGTCCTAGTTCTGTCATAGGTATGAGCTTTCGTGTGCATGCACACTTCTTCAGATACATGCACACGAAAGCTCATACCTATGACAAACTTAGTTGGTCTCTAAGGTGCTACTGGAAGGATTTTTTTAAATTTTGTTTTGACTACGTCAGACCAACACGGCTACCTAGCTGTAACTAGTCCTAGTTCTGCAGATCAAGTGGGCATATATGAGGGTAAGGTAGGTAAAAGGTAAAGGCAAAGGACCCCTGGATGGTTAAGTCCAGTCAAAGGCGACTCTGAGGCTGCTGTTTACCTTCCTGCCACAGTGGTCCCTATTTATCTACTTGCACTGGCATGCTTTTGAACTGCCAGGTTGGCAGGAGCTCACCCTGTTGCGGGGATTTGAACCACTGACCTTCTGATCGGCAAGCCCAAGAGGCTCAGTGGTTTAGACCACAGCGCCACCCAAGTCTTTTATATATGAGGATAAGGGGACCTCGTAGGTAATGTGCATTGTGTGCTATCCAAAAACCTTTAAATGATTTTTAAGTGATCAGGAAGAAAGAGAGAGGTGGTCTGAGGTGTCACTTTAGGCAAAGGCTTAGTAGAAATTTTCACTGTCGGTATTTGGACCTGTCCCATAAACTCGAGCAGCAAAATCTGCCATCCTAGGCAGCCTAGGTGGGGTGGGAGCCATTGATGCTGCATTTTCCCATCTGGTGGAAACTCATGTGCTCCGCCGATCCAGGAGCTTTCCTTTTGGATGTTGTGCCCAACCCTCTGGATTTCTAATATCGGGATTGGCTTCACCACAAAGGGTTGCTGGGGATTTACTTTAGCAGATGGAGTCAGCGCACTAAAAGGGGAGGCCTCTCGCTTGCCTTTGGGGGTTCATTGTGGAGACGGATGGGGGGGGATTGGACCAGCATCCCCCAGAAGCTTGTGCACAGAGGGAATGGCTTGCGGTTCTTTGAATGAGAAGCCTTTTCCATTTGGGACACCCTGAATCCAGCCATCTGTGAATCGCCCTGAGATCGTGTGACAAAGGGCACTATCAATAATTCTAGAGTGTTTACTGGCCCAGTATACCTGAAGGAACATATCCACCCCCATCATTCTGCCCGGACACTGAGGTCCCTCCCTGCGAGAAGTGAGGTTACAGGCAACCAGGCAGAGGGCCTTCTCGGTGGTGGCGCCTGCCCTGTGGAACGCCCTCCCGTCAGATGTCAAGGAAATAAACAACTATCTGACTTTTAGAAGACATCTGAAGGCAGGCCTGCTTAGGGAAGTTTTTACTATTTGATGTTTTATTGTATTTTTTATATTTTTGTGGAAGCTGCCCAGAGTGGCTTCCATATTAGTAGTAATACGGTAGTAGTAGTGCTGCCACGGTAAATGATTGAGTCTTACAGATGTGGGGTGGGCATGTGCCCCCTGTAAACAGGTCAATTCCATCCACCGAAGTGGTTGAGCTGGCACTTATGGGACAAGGCGATCTTGTGGGTCAACTGGTCCGCAGAACACGACATTCCTGAAAATGAGCATGTACACGTGTGCACACTACCGTAATTCACTGCATGATCGTTGCCACCGCATAATCATCGCACCCCATTGTTTGGAAATAAAAACAGGCATAAAAAAGGTGACAATTATGTGGTGAATCCCATATAATAAAGTGCAAGTGTCTCTGCGTCCAGTCCCTGTGTCCCTGTGTCGACGCTACTGCGCATGTGCCCCACGGACACAGGGATTGGACGCAGAGACTTGACGCACACACACACACACACACTCTCCCCACCCCCACCCCTCTGCCTACCGTTTCCCTCGCAGTCCTCAGAAGAATCACGGCCTTCTCCTGGGCGCCCGCTGGCCAGCTAGGCTCAGAGGAGCGCCCTAACGAAGCAGCAGCCGTTGAAGGGGCCAACCGGCCCCCCACACGCTGCCGCCGCCGAAAAAGGCTGAATGTTCTAGCGCCCGTTTATTAAACGGGCTGAATGACACTAGTGTGATAATATTAAACTAGTCTGTACTAGATTGGAAGTTCCTGTTTCCAAGCCTTTGGAAGGCCCAAACTGCATGGCTTCTCCATTCGTGATGTTGCTGGTTTGGTTCTTGGACCTGGGGGCAGTCGCAGGGGCAGAAACGGGGCCAGGTCAAAAACTGGGCAGAGATCAAGACCCATGGCTGCTACCAGCAACTAGACGCTTGGGCCAAGCCCTCACACCAGTGGCTGAGATTGTTGAGAAAAGTGTAAGGTCCGGGCTTCATAGAACCATAGAACTGTGGAGATGGGCGATGCAGGAATCCCAACGAATTTGGGATCTTTGTGAAATCTTGGTGGGTTTGAAATGAAACCAGGGCTCATCGCCCTTCTCTTTCCATTTTAGGGCCACCTGGACCGAAAGGGGATCAAGGCAACGAAGGGATGGAAGGGGAGCCCGGTCCTCCTGGCTTACCTGGCCTGCAAGGTGAGGCATCATGCATGGCAGATTGCGCTCCTCCTGGCTCTGCTAGTGCTCTGTTTGCCACAGCTGTGTGTATACTAAATGTCCCAATTCTAGGCATTTTCTTTGGACTTCCTAGAGGAGAGGACTATCGATGACAACTAACCAGGGTAGCTCTTCTCTGCCTCCACTGGATACCAGTGGCTGGAAACTCCAGGAGGCCCTTGAGCTCGGATCCTGCTTGCAGGTTTCCCATAGGCATTTGGTTGGCTGCTGTAGGACCACTAGATGGGCCACTGGCCTGATCCTACAGGCTCTTTCGATGTCCTTGTTCAAAAGATCTCAGGTAGGAGTTGACGGGCAAGGTGATTCTGCCTGAAATTTTGGAAGGATGCTGATAGCATTGGTCTAGGTCAGCCTTTCCCAACTTGGTGCCCTCCAGATGTTTGGGGGCTACAGAACCCATCAGCCAGCACATCGGAACAAACATCAGCCGTAAGTGCTCAAAATATTTCTCTCCGAAAGGGCCCTACAGGAGAGTCTCTGCATCTTTTGGCTGCAAAATTCAGTTTGTGGGTTTCTGGTTAGCCACTGTGAGAGCAGGGTGCTAGATTAGATGGACCACTGCTGGCCTGATCCTGCAGGACTGCCTTTACACTCTCCTGCTCTTAATGCAAGCATTCAAGGTGAATCCACTCTCGCCGAGATTCAGTTTCTCCCTAACAGCTCTTATCCTTTCCATCTGATCGCAGGCCAGTCGCCCTCCGTGGTTCCATTCAAACAAACAAGAACGCTTTCTTCTTCGCTGCCTTTGCTTGCGGAAGGTCTTGAGTTTACCCTGGCACTGCGTCACTAACCACTAACCAGATGGCTCGCAGGCAGGAAGCAAAGGGTTAGCCTTAGCAGCGGGGAGGCAGATCTCTCCTCTCGGCTTAAAAGACTGTGTTGGGGCAGCAGGGGAATGAGCTATCTCTCTGGGGGGCTCCCTCTCTGGAAGAAAACCTTGGCACATGGAAAAGGGGGTGCGTGGTCGCTCGCAAGCTCTGGTATTTTCCAGGGTCTTCCGATCTGTTTTGTGGGTTTGGAGTGAGCTGCTTAAAGTTTCAAGAAACTCCCTCTCCCCCCCCCCCAACCTCCTTCGCCGAAACCGCTGTTTGTAGAAGTGAAATTCAATTAAAGCCCTGAAGGAAAACACGATTTTCTAGCTAAGTGGAAGCTTATGTTACGTGCTCTCTGAAAGCTCTTGGCTGGAGGACAGAGTGGCACCATTAAACCACCTGTAATTGCCTGAGATTTCTGGCACGGCAGAGTTATGGGAGAAATGGCCTGGGCTGGATTTAGATTTCCTGGGGGCACCCAGTTGCCTGGGAGGGGGTGGAACAGGAGAGGTTGCCTTGCCGTGATTGCTTGCTGGGTTTTTATCTTGGGCCATGCCCTGTGTGAGGTCCGATTTTAGGGCTGGGGCTGGGCTGGGATGCCCCTGATCTCTTGCAAAGCTTATCCTGCATTTCCCAGTGGGTATTCCTCAACTTATGTTCTCACAGAATTCAAGAGTTGGAAGCGAGCCTGAAGACCATCTACCGTAGTCCAAACCCCTGTAATGCAGAAATTTGCAGCTGTCCCATACGGGGAATGATCCTGCATCCTTGGTGTATTCAGAATTGTACTCTAACTAACTGAGCTATTGGTTTCAATAAGGGCTCGCCCACAATTTCCATTTGAGCCATGCCTAGAAAATATGACTCTTTAGCAATAAATCAGAGTTAATACCAATCTGTGGGAAACTCTTCTTTCTTTCTTTCTTTCTTTCTTTCTTTCTTTCTTTCTTTCTTTCTTTCTTTCTTTCTTTCTTTCTTTCCTTTCTTTCCTTCCTTCCTTCCTTCCTTTCTTTCTTTCTTTCTTTCTTTCATCTGTCATGTTTGTATTTTGAAAAAATTATAAATGTTTTTTAAAGTAAGGGTAAAGGTACCCCTGACCATTAGGCCCATTCACCGACGACTCTGGGGTTGTGCACTCATCTCGCTCTATAGGCCGAGAGAGCCGTTGTTTGTCTGCAGACAGCTTCCTGGTCATGTGGCCAGCATGTCTAAGTCACTTCTGGTGAACCAGAGCAGCGTACGGAAACGCTGTTTACCTTCCCACCGGAGCGGTACCTATTTATCTACTTGCACTTTGACGTTACATAGAATCATAGAGTTGGAAGAGACCACAAGGGCCATCCAGTCCAACCCCCTGCCAAGCAAGAAACACCATCAAAGCATTCTTGACATATGCTTGTCAAGCCTCTGCTTAAAGACCTCCAAAGAAGGAGACTCCACCACACTCCTTGGTAGCAAATTCCACTGCCGAACAGCTCTTACTGTCAGGAAGTTCTTCCTAATGTTTAGGTGGAATCTTCTTTCTTGTAGTTTGAATCCATTGCTCCGTGTCCCTCCTCTATATGACATCCTTTTATATATTTGAACATGGCTATCATATCACCCCTTAACCTTCTCTTCTCCAGGCTAAACATACCCAGCTCCCTAAGCCGTTCCTCATAAGGCATTGTTTCCAGGCCTTTGCCCATTTTGGTTGCCCTCCTCTGGACACGTTCCAGATTTCACCCATAGAACCCATAAAATGGGCATGCAGAGTTGAAGAGTAGCCTGAATTTGGACTGGTCATGTTGTGTGGATGCCTGATGATTGTCTTCCAAAGCAACTACTCTATTCCAAACTTAAAAATGGAAAGCGTAATGCTGGTGGTCAACAAAAGAGGTTTAAAGACTCTTTCAAGGCAAATCTTTAAAAATGTAGTATAAACACTGACAACTGGGAAACACTGGCCTGTGAGCGCTCCAGTTGGAGAACAGCCTTTACCAAAGGTGTCATGGGCTTTGAAGACCCTCAAACTCAGGACACAAGGGAGAAACGTGCTAAGAGGAAGGCATGCTTGGCAAATCCACACCGTGATCAACTCCCACCTGGAAACCAATTTCCCCACTGTGGAAGGACATGCGGATCCAGAATTGGCCTCCACAGTCACTTACGGACCCATTGTTAAAATCGTGTTTATGGAAGACAATCTTACTCAGCTACGAGTGATCGCCAAAGAAGAAAGAAGACTTTGACGTGCTTTCAAACTGCTAGGTGGGCAGGAGCTGGGACTGAACAACGGGAGCTAACCCCATCGTGGGGATTTGAACCGCTGACCTTCTGGTCGGCAAGCCCTAGGCTCTGTGGTTTAGATCACAGCGCCACCCACATCCCCCCTTTTTTAAGAAAACCCACTAAAGAGTGGGGGGGGGAGTGGACAAAAGGAAGCCCTAACTACGGTAAGGCCACTTAGCGGGTTCATGGCAGAGGCAAGATTCGAACTGAGGGCTGGGAAAGACCGCTGCCCCAGACCCTGGATATCTTCTGCCAGGCCCTGTAATGGAAAGTCCAGAGGTAAACAGGTCAGTGGCCAAGTTCAGTTCGAAGCATCTTCCTGTGATCCTTTTGACATTTGTCTGGAATCTTCCCTGTTGCCATTGAGACTTGCCCTGTCTGAATGCATTTTCTGCCGCGGATGAGCAGAGCAGAGCAGAGCCTGGCTTTGATTTGATTTAATTGATTTCATTATCTGTGCGTGGGCTTTTTGGGTTTGTTGAATTTTGCAGTCTAGGATTTATCGTTCGTAGGACCGCTTTTAAGTTTTTTAAACATTACATTCCCTGATGTTTGCTCCTAAGATTTTTATGATTATTATTTTTGTGGCTATTCCACTTAATTCCCGTTAGTATAGCTGGCTTGCCTGTTGAGATTCGGGTGGTGCCTGCTGTGTTGTGCACCAAATCTTTAAAAAGAGAGGTATTTGGAGCCTTTCGGGTTTTGATAATGGCCATCCAAGACCAGTTTAGGTGTAATGAGGTCGATATGAGGCAATATGACTGCCCGGCGACTGTAATGGAGATATAAGAGCAGCCCTTATGGCTTCCATTGGCCCAAACCCAACTGCATATTTACCGTATCCTAAGCAATTTTCTCCAAGGCCAATACCAGCACAGGTCCTGATAAATCCAATGCTATATATCCATGGTAAAATCCATCCACAGACTGCTAAGGGCCTCAACAACAGAAAGGAATCCCCCAAAATGTTGAGAGGCAGCCCGAGGTCCAAATATCTGGGGAAAGAAGAACAAGCTCAATCAACCTCATCTCCCTTTTTTTTTTATTCCGGCTTGTTCTTATAACTTTTGTATATGTTTGCCCTTTTAAAACTGCTTCTCCGTGACCATAATAAACTGATTGACTGGCGGAAGAACAAGCTAATCCCTCGGTTTGGTTCCGTCGGGCTCCCACGTTCTAGATTGTGAGAACGTGAGATGAGCCTGCATGCCCAGGACTGTCAGGATGTTGGAGAGTGGGGCCGGAGTCTCACTTGGGAGAGGGGGGCAGTGATTTGAGAGGACCTGTGCCACCCAGGAGGCGAGTCGGAGGCAGGAAAAGCTTCGGAGGTGAAGGGTGGAGCACAGGAGGGGTCGAAAGAAGAGGAGGAAGAGGCAACTGAAGGGATAGGTGCTTCCCCACCCTCTCCTGCACCCCTGCCTCCCAGAACCAGAAGGGGACTGAAAAGAGAGGAGCAGAGGATGTTTCCACGCAGGCACAGTCTCAAGCTGCAGATAGTTTCAAAGAGAGTGAATTGGGCAGGTTCTCCTCACTATGCCAACTGATTATCCCATCCTTTCTTCTGCATCAGATGGTCAACTGCTGCCCTGGGTAGTTATCTTTCCACAAGGGCCAACATTGATGCTGAAATCCAGCATTGCCTGAGCTCTGCGAGTGCAACTTTCTCCTGACTGAAGTGCAGAGTGTTTGAGGACTGGGACATTTGCAGGGAAATCAAAATGCTTGCTTACAAAGCTATTGTACGGCCAACCTTACTGTATGCTTGTGAAACATGGACCACTTATAAACGCCATCTCCAACTCCTCGAAAGATTCCATCAATGGTGTCTCTGAAAAATTTCACACATCACTTGGGAAGACAGTCGAACTAATATCAGTGTACTGGAAGAAGCAAAGATCACCAGTGTTGAAGCAAGGATTCTTCAACATCAACATCATTGGACTGGACATGTTGTGTGGATGCCTGATGTTCGTCTTCCAAAGCAACTACTCTATTCCGAACTTAAAAATGGAAAGCGTAATGCTGGTGGTCAACAAAAGAGGTTCAAAGACTGTCTCAAGGCAAATCTTTTAAAAAATGTAGTATAAACACTGACAATTGGGAAACACTGGCCTGTGAGCACTCCAATTGGAGAACAGCCTCTACCAAAGGTGTCATGGGCTTTGAAGGCACTCGAACTCCCGCCTGGAAACAAATGTCCCCACTGTGGAAGGACGTGTGGATCCAGAATTGGTCTCCACAATCACTTACAGACTCACTGTGAAAACCGTGTTTATGGAAGACAATCTTACTCGGCTACGAGGGATCGCCAAAGAGAAAAGAGGTCAACTGCTCCTGCGCTTCACAAGCCCACCAGCTTCTCCCCAGCAGAAGCCACTTGGCATTCCAAGCAGAGCAGGCAGGAATCCAGACGAGATTAAAATCTGTGCCAGGATTCACTTCAGCTCCTCGCAACTGCCTCTCGGTGAATGAATGTCTCATCTCACCTCTTAATAGATCGTTGTGCATCTTAGCAGGCCTTGCTCCTGTCAGAAGTGATCTGTCCTAAGGAAGGGGTCCTTCCCACGCTCCTGGAGATTAAGAGCTAAGTGGCCTCAGCATCTTATCTCATTGACATCCACGGGGCGGGAGGCTCTCCAACAAACTGTCTTCCCCTCGCAATTTAGAGAAAGCTGACATGGATCGTACCTCTGGGCACCGAGTCCTGTAATGTTGTGTTAACGTAAAGTTGGAAAGGAGACTCTAAACTATCCAGATTCCTGGCCGGGCTTTAAATGAGCTGTTACCGCACAAGGAAAAGGTCTCAAAGCCGCTGCAGGGCCTCCTCATTGAAAACATATGCCTGGCACCCCCCAGGATCTTGGCAAATGGGATGGCAGGCTGCAGTTAGTGGGTGAGACAGTGTGGCATAGTGGTAGTTGGGACCTGGGAGAGACCAGGGTTCGAATGTCGCCCCTCAGCCATGAAGCTCAGAGGGTGACCTTGGGCCAGGCTCTGCCTCTCAGCCTAACCTACCTCACAGGGCTGTTGTGAGGATTCGATGAAGGGGAGAGCAATGTGAGCCACCTTGAGCTCTGTGAGGAAAAAGGCGGGATAAAAATGCAATAAAGAAAGAAATTAGTGGGGGTGGAGAAAATGCCAGAATGCGGCCTCATAACTCCAAGTTTCAACTGCCTCGTTTGCGTTGAGGCAGGTGGGCTCCTTCCACCTGGGGAAGGTATTTCTGTAGTAAGTGGGCATGAGATTCTGGCACCCAACTCCTCTTGTTAATTATGCTGTTTTAAATGTGCATTTTTATATTTGACTTCACTTAGCAATGGCTGGGTCCCCCCCCCCCCCGAAATGTTTAAGATTTTTTTGTTAACTTTGTTTGTGTTAAATATGTTTTCTGTAGTTGACTTCCTTTGTAATGTTTTATTTTGAAATCTTTAAGAGATTATTTTAGCTTTCTGTTAATTACAGTATGTTGCTTTGACTGTATACTCTATATTTGACTTCGTTCAGATTGTTTTGTTGATGTTTTAATGTGCTGTAAACCGCTTTGAGATTTTTCTTGGAAATATAAAGTGGTGTAGAAATGAAATTAATACTAATATTATTACTAATAATAATACTGCAGAGAGGCTAAAACGATCCCAGCAATCAGGATACTACATTTATGAGCCAATCTGCTAAATTTGCAAAACTGATTCTCATGGAATCATGAACGTGTAGAGTTGGAAGGGACCCCGAGGGCCATCTAGTCCAGCCCCCTGCAATGCAGGAATCTGCTTCTAATGTGCAATTATTGTGCCCATGTCTGCTCAGAGGTCAGTCCTGGGACTACAGCCGCAATTTGCAAATGCAACGAGAAGACGCTCATGACTGACATATGTAACTTGCAGATTTCAGTTTGGATTTTAAAAATAGGGTGAAATAGACCCTCTGCGGGTTTCGCCTGGTTGGGACCCCCCTTTTCTTCTGCGCTTGGCAAAAGGCAGCGCCAGAGTTTGTTTTTTCCCCTCATTTGTTTTTCAAACTTAGAGCAAAAATCTTTCTCACAGACTCATGGCTGTTTGTGTAGTCATCCCTTAAGACTTAAGTCATAAATTCATGCAGCGATGGGATCCTCCACATTTTCTCAGCCTGGGGCTGGGGAGAGTTGAAGCTCAGCAATATCAGGAAGGTCACAGGCTCTCCATAAGTTTTATAAGCTTGGCAGAATTTGGGGTGTGGAGAAAGGACAGTCTCCAGGTGCATGAAAGCTGGGGTGTTGGTGCCTATTGTTCACCGTTGAAACCACAGCATGCAATTTCACGAGGAACGCACCAGATCGTGACTTTTCCTTCTTCTCTCCCTGAATCTAGGATTCCCTGGCGAAAGAGGACCTATGGGGCAGCGTGGGCAAAAGGGCGACCGAGGAGACCTTGGCCCACGAGGAATGCCTGGGCCACGTGGAGTTGCAGGTACGATGCGCTATTTTAAAGTGTCCGAATGTCTTCCTTACCCGCATTCAGAGGAATCAGCACAGCAGCGCTTGCCAACCTTAGAATCTCAGAAGTGTAGAGCTGGAAGGGACCCCAAGCGTCATCTAGTCCAACCCCCTCCAAGTCAGGAATCACAGCTCAGGAATCCATGGCAGATGGCCATCCAACCTCTGCTTACAAACCTCCAGTGATGGACATCTACAATCTCCCGAGGGAGTCTGTTCCACTGTCGAACAGCTCTTAACGTTAGAAAGCTCTTCCTGATATTTAGTCGGAATCTCCTTTCATGCAACTTGAAGCCATGGGTTCGAGTCCTACCCTTCAGAGCAGGAGAAAAACAAGCTCAGGCACAAAGCAAGGGAGGGGCGTAGGGGGCAGGCTGACCCTAGCTCCAGTCTGGTGGGGGCAGCGCCCCCGGGCCCTGGCCCGCCCCTTGCCTCCTCCACCCGAGCAGGGAGAAGCAGAGCACGTTACGGAGCGGGTTGCCGGGCGGCGACGGCGGCAAACTGCTCCGTAGCACTCTCTGCTTCGGAGCGCACCAGCCGAGCAGAGCAGCGCCAACTCGGACGGACTGCGCATGTGCGGACATGCACAGTTCATCCTGCATCATAACGCATGCACGCTTGCTCCCTCTTCCATGTGATAGCCCTTAAGGGTCATCTAGTCCAACCCCCTGCAATGCAGGAATCTCAGCTAACCTACCTCTGTTTAAAAACCCCCAAGGAAGGAGAGTCCACAACCTCCCAGGGGAGTCCATTCCACTGTCAAACAGCTCTGGTGGTCAGAAAGTTTTTTCCATATATTTAGTCGGAATCTCCTTTCTTGTCACTTGAAGCCATGGGTTCAGGTCCTACCCTCCAGAGCAGGAGAAAACAAGCTTGCTCCCTCTTCGATGTGACAGCCCTTGAGATATTGGAAGATGGCTCTCCTATCTCCTCTCAGTCTCCTCTTTTTCCAGACTAAACATACGCAGCTCCTTCAACCGTTCCTCATAAGGCTTACTTTCCAGACCCTTGATCATCTTGGTTGCCCTCCTCTGCACACCTTCCAGCTTGTCCACATCCTCCTCAATTTGTGGTACCCAGAACCTTTTCAGGCTCATTGACACATTTGGATTTTTGAGTGAGGGGCACGCGCCCCCAGTCCCTCCAGTCACTTTCATCCCCCTTCCCAGAAAAATCAGAGAGAGAGAGAGAGAGAGAGAGAGAGAGATGCCACGTTTCCCATGGTGTCTGAGTAGAATCATAGAATTGTAGAGTTGCAAGGGAACCCCCAGGGTCATCTAGTCCAACCCTGTGCCATGCAGGAGTCTCAAATTAAGAGTGCTGGATAAAAGTCAGCTTCCGTGGAATTAATTTGACCCTTAAACAACACAGACGGTACAAAGAGGAGGAAGTGAGAAGGAGGGCTGTTCTTCCCACTTTTCCAAGTGAGAAACAGGTAACCACCCTCACCAGGTCACGATCAAGGTGGCATTAAAGGACAAGACCCCAAGGATCCCAAGTTGACAACGAAAAAGCATGTTGACAAGTTGGGTTATGTTCAGAGGAAGGCCTATGGAGGCATCATGATTTATCTACTCAAATTTTCACCCTCTGTCTCCAGTGGGAATGAGTTCCACAGTTTAAATCTCCTCTGTATGAAGGAGTCCTTCCTTTAATCTGTCCCAAACCTTCCAAAATTCAGCTTCATTGGATGGTCACGAGTTCTTTGAAAATGCCGCTTCGCTTAAATTATTGCTCTGAATTATCAGCGCTGACGAATTTTCTCATCCAAAGAAGGGTTATTATCACGGCCCTTTACATACCAAATGTTTACATACTTTTTTGCATATGCGCCGCAGATATTGTGGGACCCTTCATTTCCTGCCCCCCCCGCCTAAAAAGCACACCCCCTGTGCCCCCCACCAGCCCAAATTCCTGGCTCCTGCTTCCTGTTGGCTTTGAGCCCGGCATGTTTGAGATGGCTTCATGCTGCGCCTATTGCCATTTGAGTCTCATTAACTCCCCTTGCCCCCCAAACCCCTCTCCTCCTTCAACCTCCCGCATTGCGGCGTTTTGATCCTCGGGCAGCTTGTCAGAATAGTTTAGCGGGATGGGAAACAGCCTTGGTCTGGGGCCTGTCTGTGAGATCTTCCCATAGATACAGGAATAAAAACTATTAGGAAGAGGAGAAGAAACACTTCTTCTTGGGTTGGTGAATTTTAGAGGGGTCCCCCCCTCTCCCTTTGTGCCTTTTCAGAAGCCTTCTCCAATTGTTCCTGTTGTTTATATCACACTTTTCTTCCAAGGAAAGCCAAGGCGACTTAACATGGTTCTTTTTCCCCTCCCCATTCTATCTTCACAACAACCCTGTGAGGTAGGATTCTGCTGTGTTGGGAAAGGCTCAGGAAAGGGCCATCCAAATGATCAAGAAAATGAAGAAAGGTTGAGACTTTTTAGTTTAGAGAAAAGGCAAGGAAGAGATGCCGCGATAAGAAGTTTATAAAAATTATTCTTCTTAGCGTGGAGGAAGCGGACAGAGAAAAATTATTATCCTGCTCTCAAAACACTAGAACTTGTGAACATCCCACAGAGGCTGAATATTGTTAACCAATGGAACTCAGCCCCACAGGATAGCCACCAACTGGGACGGCTTGAAAAGAGGATTTGACAAATTTGCAGGTGTTTGTCATAGAACTGTAGAGTTGGAAGGGACCTCAAGGGTCATCTAGTCCAATCCCCCCCAAGGCAGGAATCACAGCTCAAGAATCTACGGCTAGAATCCAACCTCTGCTTAAAAACCTCCAAAGAAGGAGAGTCCACCTCTTCTTGTGGGAGACTGTTCCACTGGTGAAGAAGCTCTTACTGTCAGAAAGTTCTTCCTGATGTTGAGTCAGAATCTCCTTTCTTGCAACTTGAAGCCATTGGTTCAAGTCCTACCCTCCAGAGCGTAGAAAACAAGCTTGCTCCATCTTCCATGTCTGAGATATTTGAAGATGGCTCTCCTTTCTCCTCTCAGTCTCCTTTTTTCCAGGCTAAACATCTCCAGCTCCTTCAACCGTTCCTCATAAGGCTTGGTTTGAGGCAATTGATCATCTTGGTCTCCCTCCTCTGCACACCTTCCAACTTGTCAACATCCTTCTTAAATTGTGGTGCCCAGAAAGCATCTGGAGAGCACCAGGTTGGGGAAGGTTGATCTAGGCTAGGAGGCCAGCGTCTCTGCCAAGGCTCCCCACTCCATTGCCCGTCGAGCAGCTCCCTCCTCTAGCCTGGGAAACTCTCTGTGGCCAAGGCGGCTGGATTCCCTTGTTAGGAAGAAAGTTTATCTTGGCTTCATGGCGCTACCCGTCTCCATTTGCCTTGGCACAGGGGGACGGCGGTCGGCGGGGCTCTTTCGCTTCCAGAAAGTTTTATCTCCCTCTCCATCCCCAGAAGACAGATTAGATGGGGAATGGACAGAATGGGTCTCTTTCTAACTTGCTTGGATGCGCAAGCCAAGGGTGATTTACACAAAAAAAGTGTGCATCTTTTCTAGTGATGGCTGTTTTCGATCACCGCTAACGGCTAAAAAATGCTTATCTGGTTCACACTCGCAGGATGTGAGCTAACACACTAATGCTCTCATTCTGAAAGCCGGGAAACCGAAAATGAGACAACAACAAATCCCCTCACCATAAAAACAGACCAACTTATTTACCCGGAGGAGCTTATGCCTGATGGTTAAGTAAGGAAGCTATGGGCACACCAGCATTTTCCACCCAGGAGACACCTGTGCTGGGGGTTGGACTAGATGATACAGGTGGCCAACTAGGGAGATGTGAAGAGTTCTCTATCTTAGAGGGATTTAATATTTGCATTCCGCTTTCCCAACAATAAATGTTGAGCTCAAAACAGCACACACTAACCACACGAGCAGCCTGGATCCTAGAATGCCCCCTTTTTTTGGTCTGGTGCTCAGCTCGCTCTGTGAGAGCTTGGGACCCAAAAGCAAATGTCCCCCTTTTGATCTGCGGGATGTTGGAGGGTATGTGATCCAACAAAATAGCATAGAAGGCAAGTAGGAAGAAGAAGTTTATCAGTTAGAGCGTGGGGCTGATAATGCCAGGGTTGCAGGTTCGGTCCCTGTATACGACAGCTGCATTGCAGGGGGTTGGAAGGTTCCCTTCCAATTCTATGAAAACAATTAATAGAATTCAATTCATAGTAACTTATACTGTTGCCAAGGTACCTCTTAATGCAAAACTCCAAAACAACAAAAATGGATTTGCCACTGGCTGTTGAATGCATTCCTTTTCAACACTGCGATGGGTGCAAATGTCATTCAGCACACACAAATTATAGAGGGCTTCTGAGTGCAAGTAGGGGTGCTGTGCTTAGCCCCCTAGAAACCCCCACGTTTGTGCATCCAACTTTTCCTTCAGCACCTGCAAAACTGATTTTCTCTCTGCCACCACCCCCCCCAAAAAAATCCATGCCCCTCTCCCTTTTTGGCTTGGCCTTGCAAGAGATTTTGCCGATAAGAAGTCCCGCACCGTAGAAATGGATGTTGTTCTTAAAAGATGTGTTTTGAATTGGCGCATGAGCACTTGCGCACCATCCCACCCGCCAGTGTAATGAATGTGTCCAGCTGCTCCATATATTTAATGGCTCTGGCGGGACCCTATCAGGAAATATTGTGCTGGGAATTCTGGCTTCGGGTCTGGGAGCAGAGCCAGGCCAGATGGTCTTCCTTTTTCCCTCAGGCAGAAAGGCGTACGTACCGGGGTAGGAGGTGCCACCCTCCCCTCTTAAAAACAACGCCCCTCCTGAAATCTTTTCTGCACCCCCTTCCTCTTCCTGCCATCCCCAAACAGGTACCTGGAGACCATCTTCCATCACCATCTCCATCACGACTCCATCGCCTTAGCAACCAGTGGTCCAAGCATGGTGACACTTGGCTTAAAGCCACGATTAAATTATAGTGAGGGGGAGATGGGGAGGCTGTATCCGTGGGGAGAACTCCTTAGCTCCTTTTAAAAAATAAAAAAGCAGTGTTTTGGGGCGTTTGTTTTGCGCTGGAGTGCGCTCCTTGGCACTAAACTGCCAGTCAATCTCATAAGAACATCGGAAGAGCCTGCTGGATCAGGCCAAGGGCCCACCTCGTCCTGCGTCCTGTTCTCACAGCAGCCAACCAGATGCCCCCCAAGTGAAACTGGTGGGCAGGATCTGAGCACGAGAGCAGCTCTGCCCCCCTGGAGTTTCCAGTAACTGGGATTCAGAATTATTGTTGCCTCCAACTGTGGAGGCAGAACAGAGCCATCCTGGCTAGAAGACATCATCCAACCTTCTTTTAAAGCCATCCAAGTTGGTGGCCATCGCTGCTTCCTGTGGGAGGGAGTTCCGTAGTTTAACTCTGTGCTGTGTGCCGAAAGATTTTCCTTTATCTGTCCTGAATTGCCCAACGTTCAACTTTGCTGGACATTGACGATTTTTAGCGTTAGGAGACACAGAGAGAAAAGTTTTCTTTCTCCACATTCTTCATGTCAGGAATAATTTTATGAACTTCTGCCATGTCCCCTCTTATTTGTCTTTTCCCTAAAGTAAAATGCCCTAAACACCGTGGCCTTTCTCCGTAGGGGTGTCGCTCCATCGCCTCGATCATTTTTCTGAACCTTTTCCAATTCTTTAAAATCAGATCCCACCTGGAGTCCTGTGTCCAGTTCTGGACACACCATAGTTCAAGAAGGATGTTGACAAGCTGGAAGCTGCAGAGAGGAGGGCGACCAAGAGGATCTGGAAACCAAGCCTTATGAGGAATGGTTGAAGGAGCTGGGGATGTTTAGCCTGGGAAAGAGGAGACTGAGAGGAGATAGGAGAGCCATCTTCAAATATCTCAGGGGCTGTCACATGGAAGATTGAATAAAATTAGGAGATGTCCAGTAGGACTTCGGAATTCTACTTTTCCTCTTATAATTTTGAGACTGCTGGAAAGATTTCTGCTTGAAAGAGACCCAAGGGCTGGATGAATCCATGTGGTCAGATCCAGTAAGATACCTTTAAGGCTTTTTGCTTGGGGTCAGGCCATTCCTGACCCACCGATTCCAGCATATATGTGCAATGACTCCGTCTAAAGTGGCTCGTGAATCCCTGCCAGCCACACAAACGCTCAGGCTCAGAAAACATATGCTTTTAATTGGCCGAATGGTTAAAAGGGAACAGCTTGGCTGGGAGCGAAAGAAAATTTGATCTGGCCTTGTTTAATGGGACTTGGTGGTCACCTATCAAATCGCTGGATGGCAGGAGGCCACGGAGGAGGGGGCGGGGGCAGGCAGGGGAGGAGCCACGGGCCAAACCATCACAACACCGCTTGGGCCAGCAAAATGCCGGAGAGGGAACCCTTTGACCGGCCGCCAGGAAGCTGGAAGACTGGTGCCAATTTCCATGCCTTGCCTGCGCTCGATGCAGAGTCACTTGGCTATGCCACCCAGAACGGGAAAACGTTTGCCAGCAGGTTAGAGAAAGGGGGTGGGCGTCCTATTTATAGGAAGGAAAGAATCCAGAGAGCGGAGGAACAGCTGGAGGCAACAGCTGGAAAAGGTGGAGGCTGGTCCATGAGGGCGAAGGTGGCACTGGCTGGCCCACCGGCCTCGCTCTGCCTGCCATCTCACAACCAGTCCAGGAAGTGGCACCACCTATCAGCTTCCTCTGCCTCCCGGAGTCTCAGTGTTGCCCTTCTAGGACTCAGCAGGGAGGAGGGCAGGGACAAAACCGGTTGGCCGAAATGAGCCTCAGGGGTCCCCTCCAACTCTGCATAGGAAAAATGAGAGACTGAGAGGACTGCAATTGACAGGTGCAGCCATCCCTGGTAGACTCTGATCGCCTCGTCATAGAATTGTAGAGTTGGAAGGGACCCCCAAGGGTCATCTAGTCCAACCCCCGGCAATGCAGGAATCTCAGCTAACCTACCTCTGTTTAAAAAACCCCAAGGAAGGAGAGTCCACAACCTCCCAGGGGAGTCCATTCCACTGTCAAACAGCTCAGGTGGTCAGAAAGTTTTTCCATATACAGTGGTGCCTCGCTTAATGAATGCCCTGCTTAACGAATATTCTGCTTAATGAAAGGATTTTTCGAGCGGAGGTTGCCTCGCTAGACGAATGCGTTTTATGAAAAATTCGTCTAGCGAATCGCGGTTTCCCATAGGAATGCATTGAAATTCAATTAATGCGTTCCTATGGGCAAAAAAATTTCAAAACAATTTCAATGCATTCCTATGGGATTCGCTAGACGAATTTTTCGCTATAAGAAAAGACCCGTGGAACGAATTAATTTCGTCTAGCGAGGCACCACTGTATTTAGTCGGAATCTCCTTTCTTGTCACTTGAAGCCATGGGTTCAGATCCTACCCTCCAGAGCAGGAGAAAACAAGCTTGCTCCCTCTTCCATGTGACAGCCCTTGAGATATTGGAAGACGGCCATCCTATCTCCTCTCAGTCTCCACTTTTTCCAGGCTAAACTTACCCAGCTCCTTCAACCGTTCCTCATCAGGCTTAGTTTCCAGACCCTTGATCCTCTTGGTCTGCCTCCTCCGCACACATGCCAGCTTGTCAACAACCTTCTTAAATTTTGGTGCCCAGAACTTGACACAATATTTCAAGTGTGGTCTGACTAAAGCAGTACAGAGGGGGACTATGACTTCCCTTGATCTGGACACTAGACCGCTGTCCCACAAACATTTGAAATCCAACACCCAGAAAAAAACCTATTGTTCATCAACAAGAATCATGGGATCATGGATGTGTAGGGTTGGAAGGGACCCCAAGGGTCATCTAGTCCAACCCTCTGCAATACAGGAATCCTGTGTTAATAATACTAATAATAATTTTATTATTTATACCCCGCCCATCTGGCTGGGTTTCCCAGCCACTCTGGGTGACTTACAGCATATCTAAAATCATATCTAAAAACATGAAACATTTTTTAAAAACTCCTGATACAGGGCTGCCTTCAGATGTTGCCCTACTCTGCACACCTTCCAGCTTGTCAACATCCTTCTTAAAATGTGGTGCCCACAGTTTTCCAGCTGTGGTCTGACCAAGGCAGAAGAGAGAGGGACTATGGCTTCCCTTGATCTGGACACTCGACTTCTCTTGATGCAGCCTAGAATAGCATTCACTTTTTTTGCTGATGCACCACCCTGTTGACTCATGTTCAGCTTGTGGTCTGCCATCGCCCCTGAATTTGTTGAATCTCTTCTTAAATCGTAGTCAGCAGCCATCGCTAGGGTTCGACCCTTTGCCGTTGGGTGCCATTTTCTACCCCGGGAGCATCAAAACATTTCTGGGCATCTCTGTCCAGGATGCAATGCACAGAACTCCAATCACTGTATACCCGTTTTTTTTTTAGCACAGACCATCTTCCTGAGTCGGAGAAATGAAAATGTCAATTTGGCGCCCACCAGGAAGGAATAAAAAGCTGGCAAAGTCCTCAAGCTCCACCCACTCCTTGCACCTCCTGGAGCATTTTGGCTTCAGTTCTTGGGAAAGACAGTGTGGTGTAGTGGTTAGAGTTTTGGATTAGGACCTCAGAGAGACCAGGGTTTGAATCCTCACTTGACCATAAAGCCCACTGGGTGTGACTTTGGGCTGGTCGCTGCCTCTCAGCCTAAACCAGGCATCCCCAAACCGCGGCCCTCCAGATGTTTTGGCCTACAACTCCCATGATCCTTAGCTAACAGGACCAGTGGTCAGGGATGATGGGAATTGTAGTCTGAAACATCTGGAGGGCCAAAGTTTGGGGATGCTTGGCCTAAACTATCTCACAGGGTAGTTGTGATGATGACTGGGGAGAGGAGGAATCATGCATTGCCCCTTAAGCTCCCTGAAGGAAAAGGAGGATATAAATATCCTATATAATAATGTGCAAGGGTCTCTGCGTCCAGTCCCTGTGTCCCTGTGTCCGCGCTACTTTGCATGTGCCCCACGGAACAGGGATTGGAAGCAGAGACTGGATGCACGCACGCACACACACACACTCTCCCCACCCCTCTGCCTACCGTTTACCTGCAGCCGCCAACCGCTGCTCCCAGCCGGACAAGTGCCTCACTGCGCGAGGAGGAGGCTGCTTCCTTTTCCTCCCCCCCCATGCTCCCCCCCCCCGCGACCAGCAGCAAGCGGGCGTCGCACACACACACTCTCTCTCCCCCCCACCCCTCTGCTTACCGTTTCCCTCGCGGTCCTCAGAAGAATCGCAGCCTTCTCCTGGGCGCCCGCTACCCAGCTGGGCTCAGCAGAGCGCCCCAACGAATGGCGGCCAAGAGAGGGGCCAGCTGCCCCCCCCACGTGCCGCCGCAGAAAGAGGCCGAATTGCGGCCTTCTCCTGGGCGCCCGCTGCCCAGCTGGGCTCGGCAGAGCGCCCCGACGAAGCGGCGGCCGTGGGAGGGGCCAATCGCCCCCCCCCACGCGTCGCCGCTGCTGAAACAGGCCAAATGTTCTAGTGTCCGTTTATTTAACGGGCTGAATGACACTAGTAAAATAATAATGCAACTTGAGTGTTCCCAGACACCTCTGTGAGAGCATGCAGTCTGATGCCTTTTTTCTGCTTTCAGGTGACCAAGGCCCAAAGGGGGAGAAGGGGGACAGAGGAGACCGAGGCGGAGAACCAGGTAAAAATGGGGTTTTGTTTCTCCTCTGTGGGTTGCCACCTTTTGTTCCTGCCTGTGCTCCGATGCCTTCAACTGCTAGGTGAGAAAAAGGCATTGAAAGCGTCGTCGATGGGCAAAGCTGCACCTGTTGAATTTCTGCAGGTGTTGCTGCTGTTAAGGGCCCGGGGGCCTCTCCTGAAGTGTATTTATTAGTTTTTAAATACCGGTAAATAGAGTTGGGCTTTATTTTTGACGCTGATAAATGCAGGAGATGTTTGGTTCTAGGGAAATGTGGTACGTGCGGGTCTTAAGGACGATAGAGGGTGGAGATTTGTGTCTTTGTCGTGCAGATATACCACGCACAGGTATGCCCAAATAGATTTCGAAACAAAAGAGTTGGCAAAGAGCATGGGCTCTGCAAGAAACATCACCGTGTGATGCGGAACATGGTCACAATGAACCATAATGGCGGGAGGAAACAACGGACTCTCCCTGCTTCTGAACATAAAGACTACAAACGGTGTGTTGCAGTGCAATGTCGATCCATGTACATGCACCACGTTGACCCAGCGAATATCATCAGTATTTGCTGTTGCTCTTTTCGGTCATCGAATTGCAGAGTTGGATGGTATCCCAAGGGTCATCTAGTCCAACCCTCTGCAAAGCAGGAATCTCAACTAAAGCGTCCATGACACGGTCCTCTAAAATGATACGTAATTGATTACCTTCCCCACCCCCTTTGCACTGTGTTTGCTTTGCTTTAGTATGAACGGTGCAGAATTTCAGAATTAGGTAATGAGAGGCAGTGTTGTGTAGTGGCTAGGACCTGGGAGACCCGGGTTCAAATCCTCCCACTCGGCCGTGCAGCTCACCGGGTGCTATGGGGCCAGTTGCTGCACCTCTCAGCCGAACCTACCTCACAGGGTTGTTGTAGGGATTGAACGAGAAAGGGGAGAAGTTGAACCATGCCTGTCACCTTGAACTCCTTAGGGGGGAAAGAGGGGATATAAATGCAATGCAATAAAATAAAATAAAAGTTACTGTAGGTATTTAATTTTGTAAAATTCTGCCATTTTGGAAGCTGAACTGGGCATTGCCTTTGCGCTAGAACAGGCATAGGAAAACTCGGCCCTCCAGATGTTTTGGGACTTCAACTCCCATCATCCCTGACCACTGGTCCTGTTTAGCTAGGGATGATGGGAGTTGTAGTCCCAAAACATCTGGCGGGCCGAGTTTGGGGATGCCTGGCCTAGTCCTTAATTGTAGACATCTAGGTTGGTGGCCACCTCGGCCTCCTGTGGCAGGGAGTTCCAGAGATTAACTATGTGCTGCTTGAAGAAATACTTTATTTTATCTGTTCTGATTCCTCCAACATCCACGTATCCTAGCGTTATGAAAGAGGGAGGAAAAATTCTCCCTTCCCACTTTCCCATGCTGGGCATAAGCTTAGAATTTCTGTTTTTTTGGAAGCCGCCCAGAGTGGCTGGGGGAACCCGGCCAGATGGGCGGGGTATAAATAATAAATTATTATTATTATTATTATTATTATTATTATTATTATTATTATTATTATAAACTTCAATCATTTCGCCTCTTCTTCTCCTTTTCTCTGAACTAAAAAGTCCCAAATGCTGCAAACTTTGCTCATAGCTGAGTCGCTCCAACTTCTGGATCATTTTGCTTGCCTTTTCCAACTCGACAGCAGCCTGTGAAATGGGTGCAAAATGCTCCCATGCTATATATATATCTCTAAGGGATTTTGGAGCCTAACAGTTTCGAAGATGTCCATTCCGCAAATGGAATGAGAAACGGGCGTCTCTCTTTCCTTCTTCCTTCCTTAACCAGGGAGATTCGGAGAGCTCTGGACTAAGGCATAAATCTCCCATTTCTCTAACAGACACATGGTCCCAATTATCCCGGCCGATGATATCTTTGTGCAGCTGCATGAGCTCGCGGGCTTGTTTTCCTAAGCAATCATGTTTATTTCTTTTCCTTATATTTTTCCCTTTTGCTAAAGGCTCGGAGAGGTAATAGGCTCAATAAAAACAAATGTACACGGGAGAGGAACAAAGGCCAAGGGAAACTCTGGGGTCTCATGCAAATGGGGGCCTGGGGGTGGGAATGAGCATGTAAACCCCAGGGCTACAGATTGCTTTCTGGGGGGAGGGGTGCAATCCAGGCATTGGTGGAAAAAATAAAAGCCCAGCCCAAGCCCCAAGGAGGTTCGTATATACTTTCTAAGAGTGAGGGACCCGGCTGAAACAAGGGGGGCTCTTACTGCAAACAATTAACAACGCTAGCAGGATTGATAATTGTTGTTGTTGTTGTTGTTGTTGTTGTTTAGTCGTTTAGTCGTGTCCGACTCTTCGTGACCCGATGGACCAGAGCACGCCAGGCACTCCTGTCTTGCACTGCCTCCCACAGTTTGGTCAAACTCATGTTGATAGCTTCGAGAACACCATCCAACCATCTCATCCTCTGTCGCCCCCTTCTCCTAGTGCGCTCCATCTTTCCCAACATCAAGGTCTTTTCCAAGGATTCTTCTCTTCTCTTCTCTTCTCATGAGGTGGCCAAAGTATTGGAGCCTCAGCTTCACGATCTGTCCTTCCAGGGAGCACTCAGGGCTGATTTCCTTAAGAATGGAGAGGTTTGATCTTCTTGCAGTCCATGGGACTCTCAAGAGTCTCCTCCAGCACCATAATTCAAAAGCATCAATTCTTCGGCGATCAGCCTTCTTTATGGTCCAGCTCTCACTTCCATACATCACTACTGGGAAAACCATAGCTTTAACTATACGGACCTTTGTCGGCAAGGTGATGTCTCTGCTTTTTAAGATGCTGTCTAGGTTTGTCATTGCTTTCCTCCCAAGAAGCAGGCGTCTTTTAATTTCGTGACTGCTGTCACCATCTGCAGTGATCAAGGAGCCCAAGAAAGTAAAATCTCTCACTGCCTCCATTTCTTCCCCTTCTATTTGCCAGGAGGTGATGGGACCAGTGGCCATGATCTTGGTTTTTTTTGATGTTGAGCTTCAGACCATATTTTGCGCTCTCCTCTTTCACCCTCATTAAAAGGTTCTTTAATTCCTCCTCACTTTCTGCCATCAATGTTGTGTCATCTGCATATCCGAGGTTGTTGATATTTCTTCCAGCAATCTTAATTCCGGCTTGGGAGCTATAATTAATACCTTTTTATATTTATTTAAAATTTATGGCAATTGGAATGAATGGTATGTAACTTGGAAGAGGTACAAATGCTATGACACAGAAAGGAATTATGGAAACCATGAGGTGGGAAGGAGGGAAGTCGATCGGCTCATAGGAGCAAAAATCAATGTGAATAACAAGGATGTATTTTAATATTATGAAATGGAAATTTAATAAAAATAATAAAAGAGCGAGAGAGAAGGGGGCCTCTTGCGGCTGGCATACTGTAAGAAATACTGCGGCAAATATGGGATTCTTGCATGCAGAGGAACAAAAACAACAGTCATTAAAAGAATCATAGAAAAGTAGAGTTGGGAGGGACCCCATGGGTCATCTAGTCTGCCCCCCTGCAATGTAGGAATCTCAGCTATAGCCTCCGTGGCAGAGGGCCATGCATGTCAACAAGCTCTAGTGTTATTAGAGAGGGAGAAACAATTTCTGTCCACTTTCTCCATGCTGTGCATAATTTTATAATCGTGCAGCAGTACACCCACCCATTTGACTGGACTGCCCCACTTACTCTGCGTAGCTTCCAACAAGATATAAAAACACAGTGTGACTTCAAACATTAAAAACTTCTCTCTCAGTGTAGCAGTCAGTCAGAGTAACATCCATGTGCCATTCAGACATCTGTTAACAGTTACAACCCCCACCACCCCAAATATATGTTTCTATATACAGGTATGTTGGAAGCCGCCCGGAGTGGCTGGGGCAACCGAGTCAGATGGGAGGGATATTATTATTATTATTATTATTATTATTATTATTATTATTATTATTATTACCACCACTTCACTTGGCCGCAGAAAGACTGACTTTCCAAAGGCTAAGAAATTGGACCCAAAGGCTAAGAAATTGGACCCAGGTGGCGCTGTGGTTAAACCACTGAGCCTAGGGCTTGCTGATCAGAAGGTTGGCGGTTTGAATCCCCACAACGGAGTGAGCTCCCGTTGCTTGGTCCCAGCTCCTGCCAACCTAGCAGTTTGAAAGCACGTCAAAATGCAAGTAGATAAATAGGAACCGCTATAGCGGGAAGGTAAACGGTGTTTCCATGTGCTGCTCTGGTTCGCCAGAAGTGGCTTTGTCATGCTGGCCACATGACCTGGAACCTATACGCCGGCTCCCTCGGCCAATAATGCGAGATGAGCGCGCAACCCCAGAGTCGGTCACAACTGGACCTAATGGTCAGGGGTCCCTTTACCTTTACCTTTAAGAATTTGGTACCGTAGGATGCTTATCAGCCGATGAAGGAAACCTTGCTGTGCCCATTGGTCCATCCTTCCTTTATTAGGCGCAACAGATTGTGGGAATGTTGAGGATAGTAGGAGAGGATATATTGATTAAATTTTTATCGCTTATGCTAGTGAGCTAGTAGCAGAGCACATTCCCTTGTACATTGCAGGAAACTATAATAATAATAATAATAATAATAATAATAATAATAATAATAATAATAATAATTTATTATTTATACCCCGCCCATCTGGCCGGGTTCCCCCAGCCACTCTGGGCGGCTTCCAACAAAACAGAAATTCTAAAACACAGAAATCCATCAAACATTAAAATACAGAGATCCATCAAACATTAAAAGCTTCCCTAAACAGGGCTGCCTTGAGATGCCTTCTAAAGGTCTGGTAGTTGTTGTTCTCTTTGACCTCTAGTGGGAGGGCATTCCACAGGGTGGGTGCCACTACCGAGAAGGCCCTCTGCCTGGTTCCCTGTAACTTGGCTTCTCGTAGTGAGGGAACCGCCAGAAAGCCCCCGGAGCTGGACCTCAGTGTCCGGGCAGAACGATGGGGGTGGAGACGCTCCTTCAGGTATACCGGACCGAGGCCGTTTAGGGCTTTAAAGGTCAACACCAACACTTTGAATTGTGCTCGGAAACGTACTGGGAGCCAATGTAGGTCTTTCAGGACCGGTGTTATGTGGTCTCGGCGGCCGCTCCCAGTCACCAGTCTAGCTGCCGCATTCTGGATTAGTTGTAGTTTCCGGGTCACCTTCAAAGGTAGCCCCACGTAGAGCGCATTGCAGTAGTCCAAGCGGGAGATAACTAGAGCATGCACCACTCTGGAGAGACAGTCAGTGGGCAGGTAGGGACTCAGCCTGCGTACCAGATGGAGCTGATAAACAGCTGCCTTGGACACCGAGTTGACCTGTGCCTCCATGGACAGCTGTGAGTCTAAAATGACTCCCAGGCTGCGCACCTGGTCTTTCAGGGGCACAGTTACCCCATTCAGGACCAGGGAGTCCTCCACACCCACCCGCCTCCTGTCCCCCCAAAACAGTACTTCTGTCTTGTCAGGATTCAATCTCAATCTGTTAGCCGCCATCCATCCTCCAACCGCCTCCAAGCACTCACACAGGACCTTCACCGCCTTCACTGGTTCTGATTTAAAAGAGAGGTAGAGCTGGGTATCATCAGCATACTGATGGACACCCAGCCCAAACCTCCTGATGATCTCTCCCAGCGGCTGCATATAGATGTTAAAAAGCATGGGGGAGAGGACAGAACCCTGAGGCACCCCACAAGTGAGAGCCCAGGGGTCTGAACACTCATCCCCCACCACCACTTTCTGAACACGGCCCAGGAGGAAGGCGCGGAACCACTGCATGACAGTGCCCCCAGCTCCCAAGCCCTCTAGACGGTCCAGAAGGATGTTATGGTCGATGGTGTCAAAAGCCGCTGAGAGATCCAGCAGAACAAGGAAACAGCTCTTACCTTTGTCCCTAGCCCGCCGGAGATCATCGACCAGTGCGACCAAGGCAGTTTCAGTCCCATGATGAGGCCTGAATCCTGACTGGAAGGGATCCAAATGGTCCGCTTCTTCCAGGCGTGCCTGGAGTTGTTCAGCAACCACTCGCTCAATCACCTTGCCCAAGAATGGAAGATTTGAGACTGGGCGATAGTTGGCCATATTGGCTGGATCTAAAGATGGTTTTTTTAGAAGCGGTTTAATAACCGCCTCTTTCAGCGGGTCTGGGAAGGCTCCCTCATGGAGAGAAGCATTTACCAACCCGCGAAGCCCATCGCCCAGCCCTTCCCGGCTAGCTTTTATAAGCCAGGATGGGCAAGGATCAAGGAGACAGGTGGTTGGTTTCACTCGTCCAAGCAGCCTGTCCACATCCTCGGAGGTAACAGATTGAAATTGATCCCACAAAACTTGACTAGACAGGACTCTAGCACTCCCCCGCCACGGCCCTGCTCCCACGGTGGAGTCTACCTCTTCCCGAATCTGAGCGACTTTATCTGCAAAAAACTTTGCAAAATCATTGCAGGAGATCATGTGGCCCATACTGGGCCCGGATGGAGCAGGTGGTTCCGCTAAATTGCGAACCACCTGGAAGAGTCTCCTGCTGCTGTTTTCTGCAGATGCGATGGAGACGGTGAAGAAGGTCCTCTTCGCCGTCGCCATTGCCACTTGGTAGGCTCGAAGTTGAGCTCTAGCCCGTGTCCGGTCTGATTCAAAATGAGTTTTCCGCCACCGGCGCTCTAGCCGTCTCAATGACTGTTTCATCACCCTCAGCGCCGGGGAAAACCACGGGGCTGTCCGGGCTCCATGCAATCTGAGAGGGCGCTTCGGAGCCAGACAGTCAATAGCGCTGGTTAACTCCGCATTCCAGCGGGCCACCAGGGAATCAGCTGAAAGGCCATCGACATGGGATAAAACATCCCCTACCACTCTCTGGAAGCCAATTGGATCCATTAAGTAGCGGGGGCGGACCATCCGAATCGGTCCCACCTCCCTGCAGAGGGGAAGGGTTGCGGAGAAGTCCAGTTGCACCAGAAAGTGATCTGACCATGGCACTTCTTTTGTTTCGCTTTTACTTAATGTCAGATCACCACCATCCATAGAGGTAAACACCAAGTCCAAGGCATGTCCGCGGCTATGAGTTGGGCCAGACTTATTCAGGGAGAGCCCCATGGTGGCCATGCTTTCCACAAAGTCCCGAGCGGCTCCTTGTAAGGTCGTGTCGGCATGGATGTTAAAATCCCCTAAGACAACCAAGCTAGGTGTCTCCAGGAGCACATCCGACACGACCTGAAGCAGCTCGGGCAGGGAATCCTTGGTGCAGCGGGGAGGTCGGTACACCAAAAGGAATCCTGTACTGCCCCTATTGCCCAACTTCCAGAACATGCACTCAGAAAACTCAGTCTTACCAATAGGACGCCTGGTGCAAACTAATGACTTCCTAAAAATCACTGCAACCCCCCCTCCCCGCCCAGATGGCCTGGGTTGCTGTGCATAAGAGAAACCTGGTGGGCAAGCAGCGCCAAGAACGGGCCCATCGGCTTCATCCAACCAGGTCTCTGTCACACATGCCAGGTCAAATCCTCCATCCACAATCAGGTCGTGAATGGCAGTGGTCTTATTCATCATCGACCTGGCATTGCACAGCAGCACCTTCAGGTCATGTGGGTATCCCTTGCTGATTCCAATATCCGTCCGGTCAGGACCAGACCCGGAGGCAGGGATAGTCCTCAGACAACGACTAAGTCTGCCTCCTCGGTAATGACATGGTCTGGTCTTAGCGTAACTCCTCCTCCTACCCGTGACCACTGAGATCGGTTGTCCCAGTGCATCCCCCCCTGTGGAATCTGCCCCAGCCATTTTGCTTGCTGGGACCCCCTCCCGGGCAGCCCTGACCCCTCCCCTTAAAAACAAAATAAAACCTCTGTAAAAAACAGCAAGAACGGAACAAAAGGAAAACACAAAAAAACACAATAAAACAATAAAACCAAAAACAATAAAAATTACAATACACCAAAATTTAACAGATTCCCACACCCAACTAAAAATCCCTCCCACCTACCACCCCAAAGAAAATACCCTCCCACCTACCACCCCAAGAAAATAAAAACATAAAATTCTTTAAAAGGCATTTTAAAAAGAACTCTGTGCTGTTTTAAGTTCCCCTGGGCAGCACCAGCAGCAGAGCAGCGGCGGCAGTCCTTATGAGGCCCTCCAGGCCCCGCCCTAGACCAGGTGGAAGGAGGCAGGGACAGGGCCTGTGGGCACTCATTAACTAGTTAATGGATTCCTGAGAATCATTTGAGTTAAACAATCCGGTCTCTGGCTTGTCCAGGGTAAATTTCCCCTTTAGTTCCCTCTTAAAAACAATAATGACACAGCCGCCCTCTTTAAAAGTAATGATAAAGTTTACTTACATTCAGTTCTCAGTATTGTCCTGAAGGCAGGCTTTAGCTTGAGGTTACAGGTACATTTGTAGAGAAGAGAAGTCTGAGCCAGGCCTCAGACTTTCTACCTTGTGGCTTCCATCCTTTGAAAGGATGAGCCATGTGCTACTGGCTAAGAGCCAGCAGAAGATGGCAAAAGAGCAAAAGATGAAAATGAGCCAAAAGAGGAAGATGGCTGCGTGACTAGCCCCTTTATAGGGTCTGCCAGGGTCACGCCCATCTACCTGGTCACATGCAGGGGGAGGGTGCTCCAGACCAGGTGTGACAGGAAGTCCTCCTGGCTGGACCACATTCCCCTGCGTGTCCACTCTAGGAAATGTTGTATTTGACTGCTACAGTGAAGGATACATCCCACACAGATGCGAGGTAACCTGTGGTCCTCCACTTCTTGCTGGACTACAACTCCCATCATCCATGCCCATTGGCCATGCTGGCTCTTGGAGCCGATATAGGATCTGGCATCTGCAGAGTTACAGGTTCCTCCATCCCTAATAATAATAATAATAATAATAATAATAATTTATTTATACCCCGCCCATCTGGCCGGATCTCCCCAGCCACTCTGGGCGGCTTCCAACAAAAGAATAAAACACAATAATCTATTAAACATTAAAAGCCTCCCTGAACAGGGCTGCCTTCAGATGTCTGGTAGTTGTTTTCCTCTTTGACATCTGTTGGGAGGGTGTTCCACAGGGTAGGCGCCACCACCGAGAAGGCCCTCTGCCTAGTTCCCTGAAACTTGGCTTCTTGCAACGAGGGAACCGCCAGAAGGCCCTCGGTGCTGGACCTCAGTGTCCGGGCAGAATGATGGAGGTGGAGACACTCCTTCAGGTATACTGGACCGAGGCCATTTAGGTACAGCATGAAAATTCCCCTACCCTTCCTGGAGACACTGCAGGACAAAAAAATACACACACACACACACACACATACACACACACACAATCTAAATGATCTCCCGCCCAGGCCTGATCTCCCGCCCAGTCTCCTGGCTCCAGTTAGCATCCATTTATGGGACCTAGCTATTGCGTTCAGAACAGGTGCTGCTCTTAAACCAAACCCAGTGATGAAGCCGTTGTTCCGGCAGGTGAAATATCCCACCAGGGAGGGATATGTGTCCACACCCAACAGCTGAGGAGTGTGATAACTAGCTTGGAACGCAGCCCAGCCTTCCTCGGAGCAAGCAAGCAATCAGCAGGGCCCAGGGTGCCCCTTGCTCAAGGAGACAGCCACAAATGGCTTCAAGATGCTTCCGGGGGCCTTTAGGAGGCAGGCGATGATGGCTTAATGGGTGAGGTCAGGGGCCGTGGAGGATTAGAGGGACCTGCCTCGTGCTTTTGTGCACAATGACACAATCGGCAAAGAGTCAAGGCCAAAGGGGGTGGGGAGAGCATCGAGGATGCAGCCTCGTCGCTTTGCTCGCTGCAATCCAAGTTGTTGGCCCCACTTAACCTGGAGAAGGGATGTCTTTTGTTCCCGGTTTTGTGCTGAAAACAATTTGGTCTGCTGCCCGGCAGTGGGAGAATCTGCCTCGCTGGGAGGTGAATGAATCCGATTTTCCCGTTTGCTACGCAGAGCTTATCCTCGCATCGAGAAACACACACAAGAGTTTATCCGCAATGAAAAGATAAGCTGCACAAATAACAGAAAGTCCCTCTTCACAGAGCGCAGGGTTAAACTATGGAACTCCCTCCCACCAGAGGCAGTGATGGCCAGCAACCTAGGTGACTTTGAAAGCTTAGACAGATTTATGGAGGAAAAGGCTTTCGTTAGCTAATAGCCAGGATGGCTCTGCTCTGTCTCCGCAGTTTGAGGCAGCAATGTTTCTGAATCCCAGCTGCTGGAAATCTCAGGAGGAGACAGGACTCTGTGTTCAGATCCTGCTTGTGGATTTCCCAGAAGTGGCAACTGGAGTTCCATAGTTTAACTTTGCACTGTGTGGAGAAGTCCTCTCTTTTATCCACCCTGAGCCTTCCAACATTGAACTTCATTGGCTGTCCAATGAAAACATAATTTTATAAACTTCCGTCATGTGGCCTCTTACTCACCTTTTCTCTAAACGAAAAATAGTGTTGTAAGCTAATTTTGCATTGTGCAAAGAGGTAGTACTTGGAATGGTGGTATTCTGACACTGGATGTATTTCTGTCCTGCTCAAGGTGGTGTCTGGCATTCAGTTCTCCTGTTTAGGAACTGGAAAGAGATGTGTGCAGGTCTCCCCTGTGATCTGTGGGAAGAGGAAGGAACATCCCTTAGGAGAGAGTGTAGGAATGGATTTTGACAGTAGAAGAGGATATATTGTGAGATGAGCAGGGAACCATCCTTTGCTGTTTAAACTTGGAAGCTAATACAAGGTTGATTTAACCTTCCAGAGACAATACTTTCTGCTTTAAGGCAGGCTAGGTTTTCTTGGTATTACCTCTTTTCTCCCCTTTAAAAATAACAACCACACATACATCGTTTTGTGAAGAAGTAAAAGTAGTATTTACTTACATAGTATGGGTCTTGAAGCAGCAATTACAGTAGCAAAATGAAGGCTGGTTTCTCACTATTATCTAAGTTACAGAAGCACAAAAACTAAGCTCTAAATGGTGTCTGAGTTTCAGAGCTCAGACATGCACATGTAGTCAGCTTGGAGGCATGATGAAAAAAGAGAAAGATGTCCAGGCAGGGAGGAAGTATGTACTGGCATAGCTTTCTGCCAAGGCAAACGGACACAAAAGCTCTGTGAGCCTCAGCCCCTTCATGTGCCCATCTGGATCACCAGGATCAAGCAGGAATTCTTCCAGGTAGACAAATGGAGAATATAAGAAATATTCTAAACGTGATAGAATACCTGGAGGTAAAGAATGGGGGGGGGGAACGGCAATGATGTTTATAGATGCTGAAAAAGCTTTTGACAATGTGTCCTGGGATTTCATGAGAAAATTGTTGGAAGAAATTAATTGTGGAGATAAATTTTTAAAAGGAATACAAGCAATATATTCAGAACAGAATGCGAAATTAATTGTAAATCAAGCGATAACGAAGGAATGTAAAATACGAAAGCATGAATTCTTGATTTGACCATTTTAATGCCACCTGTCTCATCTTCTTTTCCTCCCCTGCCTTACCCTGCAGCCCCTGCTTCCGAGGAGGGGATTATCCGCCTGGTGAACGGCTCAGGCCCCCACGAAGGGCGGGTGGAGGTTTATCACGACCGATCGTGGGGAACCGTTTGTGACGACGGCTGGGACAAGAAAGATGGAGATGTGGTGTGCCGGATGCTGGGCTTCCGAGGCGCAGAAGAGATTTACAGGGTGGCTGTCTTTGGGCAAGGTAAAGGCAGCAGCACTACTAGCCGTTGGCTCTGCATACAGAGGGTCCCAGTTTCATCCCCCAGTTTTATTTCTAGGTAGGAGCAGGAGAAAACCATAGCTGAAACCCTGGAGAACCCTTGCCAACTACTGTGAGCTAAATGGAACCATGGTCTGAGCTACTCTGACGCAGCTTTCCATGTTCCTCTCTCCATATGAACCTACCTGGACCCTGAGATCATCATCTGAGACAGTTCTTCCACTAGAGGTCCAGAGCATGGCAGCATAAGAACAAGACTTTTCTGCGGTGCCCCCCCCCTTTTGAGGGATGCTTTTCCCCGGGTGGCTCACCCTGGAGCCTTCATTAGACACCAGGTGAAAACATTCCTCTTCAACCAGGCCTTTGGCTGATGAACATCAGTCTAGAGATGGCTGGATTTGAACCCGGGACTTTCTGCATGCAGAGCAAATGCTCTGCCACAGAGCCATCGTCCTTTCACATTTCAGTCTCTCCGTGCTGTGCAACACAAGGATAGCGATACTGATAGTGTTGACCTCCCATAACTTTGCAAATTTCCCAGCCTGGGAGAAATGCAGGGAACAAGAGCCAGAGTCCAGGAACTGTGGAAGGAGATCCTTGGCACTTCCCAGCCTTTGATTTCAGTCTCCCATAGAATGCCCACCTTTACGTAATGGCTTTCTTTCTGGTCAAGGGCCTGGGGGAAGGTGTTTGTGTGGTCAGGGGCCACCCAGGCGCTCCTGCCTGCCTGGGAAAGAGAGGCAGAGAGAGGTGCAATTGACCAGAACCATTTCCAAACAAGCCCCGCTGAGCGGCAGCAGAACCCCAAAGTTATGGGTCAGGAGATCCCCTGGCGCTATCCAAGCCACGGCTGCGTTTGTACCATTCCAGCATTTCATCACCTCTCTTGATCAGGGCGGGGAGAGAGGATGGCCGGTCTGCAAATATTTTGAAATTTGCATGACTAGTTTGTGCAAATATGTCTGGCCCGCCCCGATTCTTTCCCCTGCTTCAGTCTTTTTTTGCACGCACAAAGCAGCCCCCTCCGGGATTTCTGTTTCTGCCGTTTTGCCTCGCGAACTTCCGCCATGGGGTGTTCGTGTAAATGTAGCAAAGAAATAAAATCATAAGTAGAAGGGGTCTCGAGCAGCTGCTGAAGGGAAAAGCTTCTCTCTACACAATCCCCTGAATAGCTGCTGCCAGCCAGAGTCAGGTCTGGAGGGACAAATAGAGACAACTTCCTATATTCCTTCTCTGATGTGTCCTCTGTCTCCCTACACTTCAATCCTGCATAAACAGGATGTTTGCCCAAAGGGTTACTGAAACACAGGCAACAGTCCAGGCATTGTGCCTAAAGCCAAAAATTGTGTATAGGTTTCAATGGCGGGTGGGATTGCCAAAGTCTTTATTTCCTGGAAGCCTCTCCCCCTTTCTCCTAGTTATTATTATTATTATTATTATTATTATTATTATTATTATTATGCACGTAAAGCTGAATGAGCACAAATTAAATGCATAAGTTGCGAGCTTCCCCCATAAGCATAGCTGCCAAGTCTCCCGTATTCCCCGGGAAACCCCCGTTTTTCTAGCTGTTCTCAGCTGAAAAAACGGAATTTTTTGTTTTTCCCCGGTTTATTCTGGCGTGGCGGCAATTTTGGAACTGGACGGAGCATGCTCAGAAGCGACTTTTGATGCAGCTCTACCCAGTTCCAAAATGGCGGCAGCGCTACTTCCGGTCTGCTACTTCCGGTCCGGTCCCTTATTTCTCCCACCGGAACTTGGTAGGTATGCCCATAAGACTCATTGAAGTCTGTGTTTCCTAGGAGACAAATCAACCCTTTTAAAACTTCAAGTCAGCTTCAAGGCAGGTATAGAGCTGGTCTGTCAATTTCAGTTTTTCTCCACTCCTCATTTTCCCAGTCTTAAATTCAGTCCTCTACATATTTGCATCAGTTTGCAAATTATTATTTTTAAACCCCCAAGGAAATTTGTCAGCATCTTAGTGTGCAGTTCTCCCAATATACACATTTTGTATGCAATTTTACCTAAGATAATGCATTTCCGCATTCTGTTTTCACTAAAATGTGCACTTTGGGGGCACACTTTCCCTCCATACTTGCATTTTTGTACTTTGGGGGTGTTCAAGAACCACATCACAAAGAAATTCAAAGAAATGCAAATTTTGAAGGACAGCTGCCTTTTTTCATTTGCATATCAGTCCACAGAGTGTGAATTTAGATTCATCTACATTGAAATATGAGCCGAACCAAGTTCCATGTGGTTACCAGCCCCAGCCTTTGAGAGAGAGTGGGGTCCGTGCCGAACAAATATACAGGCCCGGCCCAGCTGTGGTTCCAAGCATTTCTCTTTGTTCCTGTGGCCTTTCCAAGGAAATGTCCCTTCTCCGATGAGTTAGAAACCTCCTTCTGATCTCCACTTGGTTCCTATTAGTCCTGGCAAAGCTAAGCTAGAGCTTTTCCTGGCTCAGTTTTTCTTTTTTTTAATCGCCATTATCCACTTTGTGGAGGGAATCTTTAGCAGAGTCCTGGGAGCGAGATCTTCTTTATTGCTGTTGATTCACAGGCTGGAAAGGATGAGGCCTGAGTCACCACTTCCAGCATGGGGATTTGAGAGGTTGTCATCGAATGGGGGTGGAGACACACTCTCTGCTTGAGAATGGACCAGTCCTACACTCAAAATCCTCCAAGGGTGCTCAGGGATGCCAGCAATGGGACTGTGAACGAGCTGTTGATTTTGGTCCTGCTTACTCAGCAGAATAAAGGCACCAGCCGTAACTGGCCAGAAGCTAAAGCCGTCTCTCTCGACAAGAGGGATTTTCTGGGGTCCCAGCTGGTGTATCAAAAGGCCTGTTTCCCTAGAATTAAAACCTCACAGGGACTATAACCTCTATTTCCCCCCTCTTTTTGCTGAGGCTTTTAAGAAAGCTTTAAAGTGCTATTCCAAGCCATGCTGCAATCTGTGGATTCTATATATTGTATATCAGTTTACACATGACTTGGGAAAACAGGCAAACTAATGCCAGTGTACTGGAAGAAGCAAAGATCAATGATTCTTCAAGATCATCTTCATTGGACTGGTCATGCTGTTCGGATACTTGATTATCGTCTTCCATAGCAACTACTCCATGGGTAGGCAAACTAAGGCCCAGGGGCCAGATCCGGCCCAATCGCCTTCTAAATCTGGGCCACGGACGCTCCAGGAATCAGCATGTTTTTACATGAGTAGAATGTGTGCTTCTATTTAAAATGCATCTCTGGGTTATTTGTGGAGCTTGGGAATTTTTTCCCAAAATATACTCCAGTCCCCCCACAAGGTCTGAGGGACAGTGGACCGGCCCCCTGCTGAAAAAGTCTGCTGACCCCCTTGGTTGGATAGCCACCTGTCATGGATGATTTGGTTGAGATTCCTGCAATGCAGAGGGTCCTTTCCAACTCTACTATTTCATGATTCTATGACTCTTCAAGTAAGTTACCTAGGAACATATGAAAAGTCTGCTGGGTCAGGCCAATGACCCATCAGACCTTGCGGGGGGGGGGGGGGCGGACTATATTTTTTGGGGAAATAATGAACAAATTCCTATGCCCCACAAATAACACAAATAATCCAGAGATGCATCTATATATATAAAAATGTAAAAAACGTGAAACTGCGTTCTACACTTTTCTCCGTTGCCGCTTGACCGATTGTCCTGAAATTTTGACACAACGATCCAGGCCACTCCCCGAGCGTTGTTGGGGGCAAAAATCCCTCAAATCACACACCTGGGCAGGTGTAGACCTGGTTTTCCACCAAGTCAAACAGCGCCCTCAAGTGGCGTAGTACCCTCCTCCACCCCCTCCCTTCCTGTGAAATCTAAGCCACACCCACAAACCAAATGACATCATCAAATGACAGACTAGGCCGCTTTCCAGACAAGGCCAAGTGGAGGTGGGGGGGGGGCGAATAGAGGGCAGGGATAAGTAATGGGTCAGAACAGGGTGGGGGGAGACACAGGGATGAAACCTGCCCTCTCCACAATATCTCACCTCGCCTTTGCAGACTAGGCCACTTTCCAGACTAGGCCAAGTGGAGGTGGGGGGTGGGGGGCCAATAGAGGGCAGGGATACGTAATGGGTCAGAACAGGGGGGGGAACACAGGGATGAAACCTGCCCTCTACACAGTATCTCGCCTCGACTCAGGGGGACTCTGAGGCTCAGGGGTATCTGAAGGGGGGCTATTACCCTCCATTTCACAGACTAACGCACAGCAACGCATGCAGGGCCAGCTAGTTTTAAATAAAAGGGCACCGTCTACTCAGGTAAAAACACGCTGATTCCCGGTCCGTCCACGGGCCGGATCCAGCCCCCAGGTCTTAGTTTGCCTACCCACGATCCAACCTCTGCTAAAAACACCTCCAGTGAAGGAGAACCAAGCACCTTCTGATGGAGTCCCTTCCACTGCTGAATAGCTCTTACTCCCAGAAAGTTATTCCAGGTGTTTAGTCCGAATCTCCTTCCTTGACAGCTTTGGCTGGTCAAGGATGTTCTCGTAGCAATGGTGACCAGAGGGAGGGAGGTGCCTTGGGTTTGTTGGGGGCCAGGAATCCCAGCCGATGATGGTGGTCTCCAATTCTCCTCCCAGGGAAAGGACGCATCTGGATGGACGACGTGGCCTGCAAGGGGACGGAGGAGAGCTTGCTCCAGTGTAGCTTTTCCGGCTGGGGGAAAACAAACTGTGGACACGCGGAAGACGCTGGCGTGAAATGCTTGACGCCGTGAGGAGGGAAGCTTGGCACCCAAAGAGCAAACGGAGGACCTCTGCCGGAGAGGAAATGATGTGACCTCAGAGAGGCTGGCCAATAATTGCAGGCGCCTTTTCTTCCTGCCAGCTCCTGACTCCCCCTCAGAGGAATTGGGGCATCTCAGCCTTTCTGTCTCTCAGGGCTTGCTTGTAGAATCTACTGTAATGTTTCTGTCTACCCTGTGAGTGTACCGTCTTTGCTGCCCGCATTCTCCACCAATCTGTAACACCATGGGGAGGAGGTGTCAGGCTTCCCCCCAATTGTATTGCTCCCTTTCCTTGTATGTATAGACCAAAGCTCTGGGGCGACCAGCCAGTTAAGCCTCCCATTTTTTGGTGGAACTGCTGGCACTATATGGACTTTGAATCGCTGGTGAAGTCGATCCCGTTACCGCGAGCATGATGCAGCCGCTGAACCAGCTCCGCAGCTCCCTGAGAAGTCAAGACGTGCCCAGTGCGGGGAGTAGCCAAGCAGCTGTGGACATAATCTGTTTGCTTAGTGAGCTGCTGATGCGTTGCTTTCTTAATGATAGAATAAAGGATATTGGTGTGATTCCGTAATTGTCTATATGTCATGATGCAGCAAAGGGGTTCTGGTGAGTGGGTCCGTGCCGGGTGGAGCAGATCCCGCGAAATGAATACCCGTGGTTCTTAGCATAAATGAAGGAGGAGAGTTAAAAGTAACTTTGGCACGACATTGGGAATTGGGTAAGACTATTGGTTCATAGTTCAATATTGTTACACGTGACCCCAATCTTTGAGCAATGAGAGAGCCCGGCTTCCCAGGCACCTACCCGGGTTCAGTTTCCTTGGAATGAAGGTCAGTGGAGATAATGGCTTACGGACATATGGTTTTATTTGCACACACATTATTATATATTATTGGTCTTTACAAGACCAAATTTAAAATAATGAAAAGAAAAACAACTTTTAACATATCCATACATATTCTCTGAATCTCGTGATTTCTCCCCGTCCCCTACCTAAGTCCTTAAAATAATTTTTCCAAAACCACATATCATTACAAAATAAAAAAATCCCTTCCAGTTGCACCTTAGAGACAAACTAAGTTTGTTATTAGTATGAGTCCAGCTAACGTTTTTATTTGTTTACAATGGCCTCCTAAGTAAGTTATGGATTTTTTCATACCTTTTTTTAAAGTATCTTCTTGGTTCCTGAGTCTCCCACAGGGCCAGCTTGCCCATTGACTCCAGTGACACGGGGCGCCGGGGCGCCTGGGCGCTGAGGGGAGCGCTGAGGGGCGCCCCAGCAAGTGGAGGAGCTGAGGGGCGGCCTCCCTTTTCCCTCTGCCAGCCGCGCCGCTCAGGATCTCCCGCGAGCGGAGCAGGGGCACTAGGATCCTGTTCTCTCATAGCCATCAAAAACCCTCTCCTTTATAAATTTGTCTAAACCTATTAAAAACCTCTAGGTTGGTGGCCATCGCTGCCTCCGGGGGGAGCAAGTTCCAGTTTCACCATGTGCTGCAAAAACTCTCTTTTATTTACCCCAACATTTGACTTCATGGGTTGTCCACAAGACCTAGTGTTACAAGAGGGAGAAAATCCTTTTCTCTGTCCGCTTCCTTTACATCAGGCATATTTTTACAAACTTCTATCGGGTTGCCTCTTCCTCGCCTTTTCCCTAAATTAAAAAGCCCCCCCCCCAAGCTAAAACCTTTGTTCACAGAGAAGTCGCTTACGGTAATCTCCTCGATCGTTCTGCTGGCTCTTTCCTGAACCTTTTTCTGACTCTCAAATATCCACTTGAATATACATTCAAAGGCATAACTGTGGCTCGAATATTCTCCCCCCCAAAAAAAGGGATGAATCAGGACACAATGGTGTAGACCACCATTCCCCAACCTGCTCCCCTCCCATCAACCCCAGCCAGTTCCCTTCCCTAGGTCCTGCCATCCTCACAAGCACGGTATGTGGGGATGCAGGAGAGGGCCTTCTTGGTGATGGCTGCTCCCAAACAACTTTGGAACTCCCTGCCTAGAGGAGCCAGACTGGCTCCCTTCTTGTTATAGTAATAATAAATAAATAAATAAATAAATAAATAAAATTTGTATTCCGCCCTCCCTGGCCAAAGCCAGGGTCAGAACGGCAAACAACAGGTAAAAATAGCACAGTGTACATAAAAGGTAAAGGGACCCCTGACCATTAGGTCCAGTCTTGACCGACTCTGGGGTTGCGCGCTCATCTCGCATTATTGGCCGAGGGAGCCGGCGTATAGCTTCCAGGTCATGTGGCCAGCATGACAAAGCCGCTTCTGGCAAACCAGAGCAGCACATGGAAACGCCGTTTACCTTCCCGCTGTAGCGGTTCCTATTTATCTACTTGCATTTTGACGTGCTTTCGAACTGCTAGGTTGGCAGGAGCTGGGACCCAGCAACGGGAGCTCACCCCGTCACAGGGATTCGAACCGCTGACCTTCTGATCAGCAAGCCCTAGGCTCAGTAGTTTAACCCACAGCGCCACCTGGGTCCCCTAACAGTGTACATAAAAGGTAAAGGGACCCCTGACCATTAGGTCCAGTCGTGACCGACTCTGGGGTTGCGCACTCATCTCGCATTATTATATAGCACAGTGTACATAAATTCACACAATTAAAATACATTCTAGAATCAATTCAGAATCAAATTAATATCGTGTTAGAGTTCTATGAAGATTACAGAAGGAGAGGGGGTCAGACTGTGCCAAAGGCCTGGCGGAAAAGCTCCGTCTTGCAGGCCCTGCAGAAAGATCCTAGTCTCTTGTGACAGATAACAATATTTTTTTTTTTATTATATGTTGTCCTTCCACCAGCAAGAGAAGAGCTTCTTTCAACCAGCTCTGGGGGACTCGCTGCTTTCAATGAAGGGGCTGGCGCCTTGCCGCTCTTGCTGCTCTTGCTGTATGCTTTTAATAGATCATGCGTTTGTGCGCATGTGTGTGTCAAGTATGCTTCCCAGCAATGCACATGGCAAATAGCAAACTCTTTATTGTCCAAGAGAACACTTACAGTCGCTTCTATATTCAGGTAGGTAGCCGTGTAGGTGTGACGCAGTCGGAATAAATAAAAAAATTCTCCAGGAGCACCTTAGAGACCAACTAAGTTTGTTCTGGGTATAAACTTTTGTGTGCATGCACAAAATCTGAAGAAGAAGGTATCTGAAGAAGTGTGCATGCACATGAAAGCTTATACCCAGAACAAACTTACTTGGTGTCTAAGATGACTGTACATTTTTTTATTTATTCAGTCACTTCTAGAGTTCTAGATATTCACGCAACCCCAATCTTGTGCCCAGGCAGCTATTCCCAGGTCTGTGATCTATGGAACAGATGCAGCAACTGGGGACCAATTTATGTACCTTCCCCTGGTGGGCTACGTGTGCACAGCCGGAGACTGCGCCTGCGGGGAAACGTCTGCTCTTCCCTTTTCAGTCCCCTCCTGGTTCTGGGAGACAGTGGTGCAAGAGGGTAGGGAAGCCCCTGGCTCTTCCCTTGCCTGGCCTGCCTCTTCCTCCTCTTCTTCTGACCCCTCCTGCACTCCACCCTCCATCTCCGAAGCTTCCCCTGCCTCCAACTTTTGCCTCCTGGTTGGCACAGGTGCCCACAAAACACTGCCCACCTCTCTTGGGCCAAGAGTCCAGCCCCACTGGCCCCGATGCCAGTCCCTAACATTTTGTGTGTCTGTGTCTGTGTGCAGTTGTAATTCTATTAATGATTAATTGTTTTAAATTATTTTTCTCCCTTGCGTTTTAAGCCGGGGGAAATGTGGGGATTTGCCCGTTGAAAAGGGCGTCCCAGCGGAAAATTTTAAAAATCAGTTAAAACATGTGGGGAAACTCGGGCATATGGCAGCCCTGTCGGAAGTGTCCATTATTTGGCGGATTTCCTCCAAAGAAGCTAAAAGCTTTACCCCTAGCTTACTGCGCCAAAGCTCAACAACTTTGCCGACTTTTGTGTCCGGATTTTCCCTTCTTGAAATCTGGCAACCCTAGAAATAGCAACAATGTGAAAGGAACAGATAGCCCGGTGGGTCCCTTCCAACTCTACGACGCCACAATTCTATGAAACGAGTAAGGAGTCAGCAGCTCAAACATAAATTTTAATTCTGCCCAGGGCTCCTGCTATTGGCGCTCTATGGCGCCAATCCCCTCTCTCTCTCCTCCCGCCCAGCCACGCTCCTGCCTTCGTTTGCTTCCTTCCTTCCTCCCGTCCTCCTCCTCATCGGGTGCTGCTCAGGGTCTCGGGATCCGAGTGGGGCAGGTCGCTCTGGGTCTCTTGGTGGCTGTGGTGGCTGTGGTGGCTGTGGTGGCCCCTGTGGTCGTGGTGGCTCCGGTGGTGCTTGCCGTGGTGGTGGTGGTGGTGCTTGTGGCTCCGTCGGCCTTTGCCGTCGGCCAGGGTGGCAACCTGAATGGCCTCTGCCACCGCCATGGCTTTGCGGGCCTGGGTGCAGTCATACTCCGCCTCGGCAGCCTGTTGGTACGCCAGGGTGGCAATCTTGGAGACGTAGGAGAGGAGGTTGTCCTCCCTCGCCTGGGCTGCTTCCGCCACCTCCGCCGCCTCTTCCGCCTTCCGCTTGGCCTCCAGGGTCTCCTTCTTGGCCTCGGCCGCCTCGATCTTCGCGTGAGCCACCTCCAGCTTGGCCTGGATGGTCTCGGTGAGGGCTTTTGTCGTCTCCTTCCTGGACTCGGGGTCCTTGGATCTCTGGAAGGGAAGCAGGAGAGCAAGCGGCTCAGAGCAGAGCGAGCGCCCTAACTCCAACCAGAACGCCACCCCTTTTGAAATGCGGATTTCGTGACGCGCTTCTCTAAAGAGACGCACACCAAAATGTTTATACTGCGGGAAGCATGCGGACTGCAAACGAGAATGACGCAGCTGTCTATCAGCTCCATCTGGTACCCAGGCTGAGACCCTACCTGCCCGCAGACTGTCTCACCAGAGTGGTGCATGCTCTAGTTATCTCCCGCTTGGACTACTGCAATGCGCTCTACGTGGGGCTACCTTTGAAGGTGACTCGGAAACTACAACTAATCCAGAATGCAGCAGCTTGACTGGTGACTGGGAGCGGCCGCCAAGACCATATAACACGGGTCCTGAAAGATCTACATTGGTTCCCAGTACGTTTCCGAGCACAATTCAAAGTGTTGGTGCTGACCTTTAAAGCCCTAAACGGCCTCGGTCCAGTATACCTGAAGGAGCGTCTCCACCCCCATCGTTCAGCCTGGACACTGAGGTCCAGTGCCGAGGGCCTTCTTGCGGTTCCCTTGCTGTGAGAAGCCAAGTTACAGGGAACCAGGCAGAGGGCCTTCTCAGTAGTGGCACCCACCCTGTGGAACGCCCTCCCACCAGATGTCAAGGAAATAAGCAACTACAGTGGTGCCTCGCTAGACGAATTTAATTCATTCCAGGACTCAATTCGTCCTACGAAAACTTCGTCTAGCGAGACCCGGTTTCCCATAGGAATGCACTGAAACTTAATCAACGCATTCCTATGGGCTCCGGGGGACTGGCAACGGGGAAGGCAGGCAGGCAGGCGCTTGCTCTCTTGCCTGCCTGCCTTCCCCAGCCAAGAGAGCTGTGTGCCAGGCGACCGGGGGGGGGAGAAGCGGGGGGAACGGATCGTTCCTCCGCTTCCCCCGCTTCTTCCCATGCTAGTTCCCCTTTGTGTTCCGCTGGTCTCTGCCGGTTGCCCCTCACTGCTCGCGGCAACCGGCGGAGACCAGCGGAACAGAAAGGGGAACCAGCTGCAGCGCGAGAAGAAGGCAAAGGAAGATCAGCTGAGAGGCGCCGACAGCTCATCTTCCTTTGCCTTCTTCCCTTGCTACAGCTGGTTCCCCTTTCACTAGACGAATGCCTTTTGCAAGTAGGTTTTGTGATCGGAGGTTTTTATGGCCACGCTTCGCAAGACGAAGCGGCGGCCATAGAAAACCTCGTCGTCTTGCGAGGCAACCTCCGATCGCGAAACCTATTCGTATAGCGAAAAATTTGTCTAACAGGGCATTCGTCTAGCGAGGCACCGCTGTATCTGACTTTTAGAAGACATCTGAAGGCAGCCCTGTTTAGGGAAGATTTTAATGTTTAACAGACCATCGTATTTTAATATTTTGTTGGAAGCCGCCCAGTGGCTAGGGAAACCAAGCCAGATGGGCGGGCTATAAATAAATAATAATAATAATAATAATCCTTCTTCTTCCAGGCCTTTAAATAGTCTATGACTTTTTCAATGTGGGAAGGACCGTTACTATGATTTTTATGTGATTTTTCTTATTATGCTATCTACATTTCCATGTCAGCCTGCAATTTTTTTTTTTAAAAAGTCCTCATTAAAATTCATCAGTATCTTCATCCTTAAAAGGTAAAGGTACCCCTGACCATTAGGTCCAGTCGTGGACTCTGGGGTTGCGGCGCTCATCTCCCTCTATAGGCCGAGGGAGCCGGCGTTTGTCCGCAGACAGCTTCCGGGTCATGTGGCCAGCATGACTAAGCCGCTTCTGGCGAACCAGAGCAGCACACGGAAACACCGTTTACCTTCCCGCCAGAGCGGTACCTATTTATCTAAACTGCTAGGTTGGCAGCAGGGACCGAGCAATGAGAGCTCACTCTGTCACAGGGATTTGAACTGCCAACCTTCTGAGCGGCAAGCCCTAGGCTCTGTGGTTTAACCTACAGTGCCACCTGCGTCCCTAATACAGTCATACCTCGGTTTAAGTACGCCTCAGTTTGAGTATTTTCAGTTTAAGTACTCCGCGGACCTGTCTGGAACGGATTAATCCACGTTCCGTTACTTTCAATGGGAAAGTTCGCTTCAGTTTATGAATGCTTCAGGTTAAATACAGACTTCTGGAACCAATTACACTCATACCTTGGGTTAAGTACGCTTCAGGTTGAGTACTCCGCGGACCCGTCTGGAACGGATTAATCCACTTTCCATTACTTTCAATGGGAAAGTTCGCTTCAGGTTAAGTACGCTTCAGGTTAAGTACGGACTTCTGGAACCTATTGTGTTTGTAAACCGAGGTACCACTGTAATCTTCATCCTTATTTCACCTAAAATACACATTTTTGCAATGCTATTTTCCCTCATATTCCGGGCGCTTGGATCTTATTTTCATGACTATATGCAGTTTTAGGCACACTTTGCCTCAGTTAAATTGGAAGTGATCCTGTTCCCACCAGCACATTTGGTTCAAGGGAGTTTGATCTTCAGCTACTCATAGTGGGATCTGGAGACTTAAGCCACAATTGGGGGGGGGGCGGGGAAATACCCTGATCCAAGACACTCACCAGCTGCTCCCGAACTTCCTTCAGGAAGGCAATTTCGGTCAAGAGAGACCCAATTTCCGTCATAAGTTTTTCTTTAGCCCTGGAAAAAAGAGTGGAGAAAGAAGATTGACAAGTTAGGTCTTGTGTCCGGTTCTGGGCAGCCCACTTTAAAAAGGATATCGATAAGCTAGAAAATGAGCAGGGGGTGATGAAGATTTATGGGGAACGGTTGAGTGAACTGGGTATGTTGAGTCTGGAAAAGAGGAGGCTGAGAGGGGATATGAGAGCCACCTTCAAATATCTGAAGGGCTGTCAAACGGAAGATGGAGCAAGAGTGGTTTTCTGCTACTCCAGAAAGTGGGACCCAAAGCAACAGATCCAAATGGCAGGAAAGGAGATTCTGACTAAAGCTTAGAGAGATCTTTCTGGGGCTAAGCCATTCAACAGTGGGAAAGACCCTTTCAGAAGGTTTCGGTCTCTCGTTCCTTGGTGCTTTCAAGGCAGAATTTGGATGGGATCCTTTCGCAGGCATTCCTGCACTGCAGGGAGTTGGGCAAGGTGACCCCAGGGCTGTTCCTTCGAACGCCACAGCTCTGCGATTCTCTATAAATATCGTCCATTATTCCACAAGGACCTGGCGATCTCCCGCCGGACATCCGATTGCACTGACCTCTTGCAGTCTTCTGGTTCGCTATCTTTTTCTGGAATAGAAAACAGGTCCATCGGTCAAAACTCGCAGCTTCCTTCCCCCTCATCATTCAATATGCACAGAAGAATTGCTATTGTTATTCTTATTATTGGTGCTGCTTTTCTAGAAAAAGATGTGTCGGAACTTATGGAAATATGAGAGAGAGAGAGATCCTACCTTTGTTCTGCTGCTTCAAGAAGTGAACCTGCAAAAGAAAATCCATTCCATTAAGTCCCACGCAGGGGCGCTCCTGGTGGACTCTCCTTCCTTGGAGTTTTTAAGCAGAGGTTGGCTATCCATCTGCCAGGGATTCTCTACTTGTGATCCCTGCACTGCAGAATGTTGGTCTAGATGACTCTTAGGGATCCCAGAGTGGTGCATGCTCTGGTTATCTCCCGCTTGGACTACTGCAATGTGCTCTACGTGGGGCTACCTTTGAAGGTGACCTGGAAACTGCAACTAATCCAGAATGTGGCAGCCAGACTGGTGACTGAGAGTGGCTGTCGAGACCACATAACACCGGTCCTGAGAGACCTACATTGGCTCCCAGTACAATTCAAAGTGATGCCCATTACGGGAAACCTCCAAGCAGGATTCGAGCTCAAGAGCCTTCTCCCCTCCTGTGGCTTCCAGCAACCAGCATTCGGAAGCGCTGCTGCCTCCAATTTTGGATGAGACACTTATTTAATCCAATTCTGTGAGTGCTGCGAAGTGGCAGCGGAAAGGCAAGAGTCTTTTCTCCAGAAGAAAGGCATTTCTGGCCAACGGTATCCCCACCTTCGTTTATCTATCCTTTGAGAGGGGGCGCTTTCTATGGAGCCGGGACACTGACATCTTTGTGGTCTGCTTCTACGGCTTCCCCTTCCAGCTCTATGTACTTTCCAAGGACTACGTGGAGCCCATATTGTGACTGGGGTGTCTCTGGACAGTGAATCTAGTAAATCCATTAAGTCAATTGGCTCCCAGTACGTTTCCCAGTACAATTCAAAGTGTTGGTGCTGACCTTTAAAGCCCTAAATGGCCTCGGTCCAGTATACCTGAAGGAGCGTCTCCACCCCTGTTGTTCTGCCTGGACACTGAGGTCCAGCGCTGAGGGCCTTCTGGCGGTTCCCTCATTGCGAGAAGCCAAGATACAGGGAACCAGGCAGAGGGCCTTCTAGGTGGTGGTGCCCTCCCTGTGGAATGCCCTCCCATCAGATGTCAAGGAACTAAACAGCTACCTGACTTTTAGAAGACATCTGAAGGCAGCCCTGTTTAGTGTTTTATGTTTTATCGTGTTTTTAATATTCTGTTGGGAGCCGCCCAGAGTGGCTTGGGAAACCCAGGCAGATGGGCGGGATATAAATAAGTTGTTGTTGTTGTTGTTGTTGTTGTTGTTGTTGTTGTTGTTGTTGCTGTTGTTGTTGTTGTTGTTGTTGTTAATAGGTGAGAAGGCTCAGAAGCTTTGTGAGCCCCAAGGGAAAACCACCCTTGCAAAACACACACACAATAGCGGACTTACAGCACTTTTCAACTGCTGGTTTTCAGCTAGCACCTTCTTCAGCTGAAAGATAACAGAGAGGAGACGAAGAGGGTCACCCAAGGCTTTTGTCTTCCCACATTCATCATTTGGGATGCTCAGGGTTGCTGCGCATGTGCAAAGCCTTCAGGCTCTGCTTTCCGCAGGGAGGGGGTGGAGCCCAGAGCATAGCATTGCGTCTCTTCCAACACTACGATTCTACAAGGTGTGACCGGAAAGTTTGGTGAATGGTCACAGGAATCGGACAGTGAGAAATATTCGAACATACATGCCTTACAGGCCTTCAAAGCAGCAGCCCCCCACTGATACGATGCACTGTTGACAATGTTCGTAGAACTGTTGGGAACTTCTGGAGAAGTCCTCTTTTTGTACTGCTTTCAGCTCCCTCGGCACAGCAGCTTGGACGTGTGAAATGTTGGGAAACTTGTGCTCTTTCAGTGCCGATTTCAGTCTTAGAAAGAGAAAGAAATCCATTGGGGCCAGATCGGGAGAATATGGAGGGTGGGACAACTCAGTAACCTCAGTAACAATTTCACACGGAGAATGCAATTCTTCCGCCATTGTTCGGAAGGACAAACGCCGATCCCACATCAATAGCTCACGAGCTCTGTCGACATTTGCCGCCGTTCTGCACCTCGACAGTCTGCCAGACTGAGGGTCATCTTCGATGGTTTGCCGCCCTTCACAGAAATGCTGTCTTTTGAGTGACAGCTTCATCTCTGAGCATTTCGTGGGTTTCCGATGCCAATTGTATGTTCAAATATTTCTCACTGTCTGATTTCTGTGACCATTCCCCGAACTTTCCAGTCACACCTTGCATGATTGCCTATTTAAGAAGTAGTCACGATTCCTGCATTGCAGGTGGCTGGACTCGACAACTCGACAATTCTATGATTCTAGGAGGTCTCGAGCTCAGTCCTGGCCCTGGACACTTCCAGTTAATGGGATCTACTGGGCAGCACAGGTGGAAAAGGCCTGAGACCACGAGGAGCTGTTGCTGGACACAGTATATCATCCTTACGACTAGCAATAATAAATGTATCTGAACTTGGCAGTTGTTTGCTATATAAAAAGTCTCCTTTATGAAAGGTTCTTTTAAAGAGAGCCAGGGTGGCCTAGTGGTTAGAATGCTGGACTAGGACCTGGGAGACCAGGGTTCAAATCCCCACTCACCTATGAAACTCAACGGGTGACTTTGGGGAACCAACTGCCTTTCAGCCTAGCCTACCTCTCAGGGTTGTTGTGGGGTTAAATGAGGAGGGGAGAGAAATATGTGCAGCTGGGATATAGATGCAATCAATCAATCAATCAATCAATCAATTAAATCAATCAATCAATCAATTAAATAACTTATTAAATAAATAAGGACAGATTGTGAAGCGAATTATGGTGCTGGAGGAGACTCTTGAGAGTCCCATAGACTGCAAGAAGATCAAACCTATCCATTCTGAAGGAAATCAGCCCTGAGTGCTCACTGGAAGGACAGATCCTGAAGCTGAGGCTCCAAGACTTTGGCCACCTCATGAGAAGAGAAGACTCCCTGGAAAAGACCCTGATGTTGGGAAAGATTGAGGGCACTAGGAGAAGGGGACGACAGAGGATGAGATGGTTGGACAGTGTTCTCGAAGCTACGAACATGAGTTTGACCAAACTGCGGGAGGCAGTGGAAGACAGGAGTGCCTGGCGTGCTCTGGTCCATGGGGTCACGAAGAGTCGGACACAACTAAACGACTAAACAACAACAACAATATTATGGGGTGGGGATGGGGAACCCCCAACTACACATAAAAAGTGCAATTCATAAAAAAGGCAAATACGAAATAAAAATATTGGTCTAGCTGAGCCAGAGGGAGGTGAGGTGGGTGAGACTGCAGGATAGTACCCTAAAGTTGTTAGCAAAGCTGTTACCATAAGTGAAATTGCTGCTTACCATGCTTTCCATTTTCATCGCCCTCACCCTGCAAAAGAACATTTCAGCTTTTAAAAAAGACCATGGGATAATCACAAACCCTGCTTCCCCCCCCCTCCACCCCTTCCGAAGCTCCCATGGCTGCGATCTTTTCCCTCGGAAGCAATACCTGGCCCATTGCTGCACAGGAAGTGCTGTGCAATTTTAAATTTAAAGGCTGGCCTTGAAAGGAGCTCGTAATGTAAAAGAATGCATCGCATAAAAAGGAGAGGTTACTAGAACACCGACATTTGGGTATAGAGAGAGACACAACCGAGTCCTTCAAATCAAATGGAGTGGTGGGATTATTTTCCTGAACTTTCCCACAGCAAACAGAATCAGCATGCAGAGATTCACAGAGAAGATACATTCTCATCACTGGGAGATAAGGCAACCTCTTGATTTACTTCAGCCTCCTTCTATGACCCAAGCCAACAACTTTAATGAAAATTGATAAAATTGGAAAAAACAAGAAATAAATGTAGGGGACCTAAACAATGACAATAAAGGTGTTGTTGTTGTTGTTGTTGTTGTTGTTTTCCTGGACACATCCGGGTTTCGGGGCTTGAAAATAGGCGATCGGCAAGAATGTCCGGGGAAACCCAGAAGTATGGCAAGGAGGTAAGTTTTTGCTGAAATTGGTCGAAAATGCTGCAGAACTGTCAGGGGCTGGTCTGAATCAGATGCCAGAGACTGGTCTGACTCCGAAGATGAAGGAATGTAGGCGCAGTCAGAGCAGTCTCCGACAGAAGCAGAGAGACCAGCAGATCCAGAGCCTGCTCAGTTGGGGGGGAAGAGCTGGAGAGTTTGAGATAGGAGCTAGGCAACCAGGAGGGGGAGGGAGCCTTACAGAGATTTTTCAACCCAGAGTGGCAGGGACGTCCCTCCCTCCCCTAGGAGGACTGAAATGGTCCAGGAACAACGGAAGCCCAGAGGAGGGACAGGTGGCGGGTGGCCCGCTTCTTGCTGAGGAAGGGGAGGGGACTCAGAGTGAGCGACTGCGATCTGTGGGGAGGGCGGCCTGATGCTGCTCTAAGTATGTTGTTGTACATAAAAAAGGACTATAAACCTGCCAAAGGCTCATTACTAAGGGTGATGACTTTTTTACAACCCCATTTCCCTGTATCATAATTTGATGAGCTTTCATGAAAGATTAGATAAAATCTTACTTTCAAAGAGATTTGATTTAAAAAAAAAACCTCACGCACAAAATGATTTTAAAAAATTAATTTATCAGTTTTTTGACCATTTTTGATGTCACTGTAAGCAGATATAAAATTGAAGCCAAGCTTTAGAGTCACATATATACAACATTATATAGGGTCATAAGGAAGCTTTTTTTAGCTGCAGTAACAGTATAGATGCCACTAGAGGGTGATGTTTTGCTACCTCTCCTGTAGGATCATTTCCCAGCATGCCCGGCAGGGTCTGCTGGCTGAGTTTTGAGGTCCCAAAAAGGGGCTTTTACCTCGCGCAGGTGTGGCATTTGTATACCCTATGTTGCTAAGGACACTCCCCGTTGTGGAATGTGGTGTTGTGGCCAAATTTGATACGAAATATATATAGAATTGTTAATACAATTCTATGAAATGGTAAAATGGCATACAAAAAAAACACGGTTTATGCATAACCTTTTTAAATATTTCAATGGAATATACCTCATTTTAGTCATTAATAGGCAAAAGTTCAAATGAAAAAGTCATCACCCTACTCATTACTTTTTACTGGAAGCTACCAGAGGGGACGAGGAAACTCCCTTGCCTGCCAGCGTACCTGGCAAGAACTGAGGAGTTTCTAGCTCTAAACTTTTGAGCATAGAAAAAAAATGGTAGGTAGGCTGTGCCTGTCAAAGACACATAAACTGTGGGATGGAACACTGGGGCAGACAAGTCACAACAGTTCCTAGAGTGTCCACTAACAGGAACTTACCTGGAGGAACACCTGATTAAGTTCCTGTTCCTAAAGACATGCAAATGAGATGGACTAGCTGGGACAAAGCCTCTAGCCAGCAGCCACTCTCTCTCTTAGCCTTCTATCCTTCAATGGGAACACATCTCCAGTTAGGATTGTTCTCCATCTTGGCCTGCAGCCAAGAGTGAGACCAAATGGAGCCTTACTTTACTAAGTAGTCTCCATATGTATATATTTATAACTTTTCTAAGCAAGCCTGCCTTTCTGAGATTATGCTGTTAACTCAGGATGAAACTGTAAGTAAGCACTATCTTATTTTATAAACACTGTGTTGTGTATTTCTTTTAAGAGGGACAAAGGGGACTTTGCCAGGAAGTATAATATTGAAGTATAAAGTATAATATTGTTGTAGAGGTTCTAGCGAACCTAACGCTCACGCTTTGCTGCGCACAAAAGGGCAATGTCACTCTGCTGATATTGGAAGCTTGCTAACACAAGCTTGGATAGGATCTATCTAATAATATATCCTAATCCACATCCCTAACATTCCCACATAAACCACAGACAAAGTATCTTGACCTAGAGTGGTTGCACTTGGCAAATGAAATCTGCCCTGTGGGTCTTCTCCACTTACCAAGACACTCACCTCTCTGAGCTCTTTTCACTCTCACTAAAGCTCTCGTGTTCTTTGCTCAGATGGTCCACCTCTAGTTTTGACCTCCTCTCCATATTCTCCATATTGGACCTCCTCTCCATATTCTAAGGACAACAGCAACAAAAGAGGTAGCAGACATTAAAGAGGGTCATCTCTAGTTCAGCCCCCCAGATAAAAAGGTGCTTTCCCACCCATGTTTTCCTCCATCACAGGTGGCAAAGAGGAAGCACGCCTCTGTTGGCAATGCAGAGTGAGGCCCCTAAGTGGGGCCTGCTGCTCTCTCTCATGGAAAAGAATCATAGAATCCTAGAGTTGGAAGAGACCACAAGGGCCATCCAGTCCAACCCCCTGCCAAGCAGGAAACACCATCAAAGCATTCTTGACATAAGCCTGTCAAGCCTCTGCTTAAAGACCTCCAAAGAAGGAGACTCCACCACACTCCTTGGCAGCAAATTCCACTGCCGAACAGCTCTTACTGTCAGGAAGTTCTTCCTAATGTTTAGGTGGAATCTTCTTTCTTGAAGTTTGAATCCATTGCTCCGTGTCCGCTTCTCTGGAGCAGCAGAAAACAACCTTTCACCCTCCTCTATATGGCATCCTTTCATATATTTGAACATGGCTATCATATCACCCCTTCACCTTCTCTTCTCCAGGCTAAACATACCCAGCTCCCTAAGCCGTTCCTCATAAGGCATCGTTTCCAGGCCTTTGACCATTTTGGTTGCCCTCTTCTGGACACGTTCCAGCTTGTCAGTATCCTTCTTGAACTGTGGTGCCCAGAACTGGACACAGTACTCCAGGTGAGGTCTGACCAGAGCAGAATACAGTGGTACTATAACTTCCCGAGATCTAGATGCTATACTCCTATTGATGCAGCCCAGAATTGCATTGGCTTTTTTAGCTGCTGCATCACACTGTTGACTCATGTCATGTTTGTGGTCTACCAAGATTCCTAGATCCTTTTCACATGTACTGCTCTCAAGCCAGGTGTCACCCATCCTGTATTTGTGCCTTTCATTTTTTTTTGCCCAAGTGTAGTACTTTACATTTCTCCTTGTTAAAATTCATCTTGTTTGCTTTGGCCCACTTGTCTAATCAGTTAAGGTCATTTTGAAGTGTGATCTTGTCCTCTGGGGTATTAGCCACCCCTCCCACATTGAAATTACTTTGCACATTGCAAAGTAAGTTGCCATCGTCACAATTTATTCCCGTTTGTTCGATGCCTTCTACAGGCCTGCCTGAAAAATCGCAACCCTCTCGGGGCAACGAGCAAGGCAAAATGTACAGAACACTAAAAACAATTCAAAATGTTTTAATAAAACCACAAGCACTAAGAATAATCATCAATGGACAGGGTTGATTTCATGTGATAACCTGCTAACTGAGCTGCTCACCTTGGACATTTGTTCCCATTGAACCATGTCGGCGGTTGGATTAATCTCGGCATGATTCTGAAAATGATGGCAAGTTTCACCACCGAGGTGACCCACCTCTCCTCTTTTTTCACAAGTCTGCCGCTCGGGAGCAGCCATGTGCTTTAGGCATATGCTGAATGTCCTTTAAGCGCATAGGTGTGGATAGTGGGAAAGTGAAGGCAGCAAAAGTCTGAAAGAGAAATTCCCGGTGACGTATGTTTGAATATATATTCAGTATCCGGTGACAGTGTCTTGAGACAACCCCCGCCTTTTGTCTTTAGCACCCAGGTGCATCGATAAGCCAGATTATCACACAGGTCTGATCCAGCCCTTGTCTGTTGGAGATGCAGCCCACTGAGGAGGCAGCGTGGAGATGGTAAATGTGGAGCCACAACACATGCAGTGAGGACTTTGCAACTCACACCCTCAAGGGAAATTGGCTGGGTTTCATTGTTGAATAGCTGGGTAGCTCAGTTGGTTATAGCATGGTGCTAACAATGCCAAGGCTGCAGGTTTGGTCCCTGTCAGCTGCATGAATTCCTGCATTGCAGGGGGTTGGACTAGATGACCCTCAGGATCCCTTCCAACTCTAGGAGTCCATGAGATGTCCTCTTTGGGCCTGAAGAATCCCGTAACCAAGGCTTCATACTCAGAACAGGGCTTTCTTCCCATATTTCTTCTGCTTTGTTTTACAACAGTGACATGATTCACTGAATCTGAATCATTCCCCAACGCAGCCAGTTCCTTTTTCACTTCTGACCCCTTCTCTTTCAGAAGACTGAAATATGCAATCTCCTTCATATTTGGGGAAGATATATCGGGTTGTAAGAAAGCAGAGATCACCTCTGTGGAGTCAGCTTTGCCTTATATAATGCCAAATAACAACTATTATTATTCTGAAAACCCCAGTTGCTCACTGATTGCTTTCTGAGTTATGCGAAGAATAGCCTTCTTGTCCCTAACAGCAGAAAGAGACTTACATTGCATGCGCTAAGAGAAAAAGCTAAAACTTTCCCTCTTAACTCCCAAGATGTTTGCTCTAATTGAGGGCAAGGGGAAATTGGAGCTGATCAGAAAGCAATTTTTTAGCCTCGTATCTTTTCTTAACCGGAACCTCGATTCCAGCAGATGTTATTATTACGGATCCTGGGGTTTGTTTGGTTTCTAGGGCAACCGGTTTTCCTACCCTGAGTTCCTCCTCCTCTTCCTCCAACATGCTGCGTAGCAAATGATAAATCCTCTTAAATAGTCTTTTAGTGTGTCCCAGAGGAGAGACGGAGAGATGTTTCCGGCCGTGTTTGTTTCCACGAACATTATGACATGGAACCTCATTGTTGCGATGGTGCATTCACATCTTAGGAGGAAGGTGTTGGTTCTCCATGGAGATAACTTTGGTAGCTCTCCCAGTGCTGAGTTCCAGTAGGATTGGTGCAAGAGCAGAGGCTGCAAGGGGGTACAAGCTCTCATTTTTGGACCTGGGCAATAAGTGTGGAGAAGCTAAGCAAAAAAACCACCACCACCAACAAGAGCACACAAGCCACTCAACGCATGAGGAATTTTCACGGCCCCATGAAAAGGGTGTTTGGTGGACTCCTAGAACAGGCATCCCCAAACTTTGGCCCTCCAGATGTTTTGGACTACAATTCCCATCTTCCCCAACCACTGGTCCTGTTAGCTAGGGATCATGGGAGTTGTAGGCCAAAACATCTGGAGGGCCTCAGTTTGGGGATGCCTGTCCTAGAACAACACGTTATCTTTCACAATGTCCACAATAACTGTCCCTAAGTATCTGAGAAACTTCACTTGCACCTAGAACATCTGTTCAGTATGGGGTCCATCAAAGTCTCGCTGCCATAGGATAGCACCCATGCTTTCAGAAAATGTGTCCAAAGGAAGAAGAGAAGAAGAAGAGTTTGGATTTTTTTTTTTTTTTTTTTTTATAATTAAAAAGTTTTTATTAATAATTTAAACAAATACAACAATAAGAAAACGAAACGAAACAAAAACAAAACAAAACAATTCAGCATATTATCAAATACAAAAAATCCCCCACCCCCACCCTGAGTCCTACCCCCACCCCTATCCCTAATCCTTCACAACCTAACTTAGACTTATCTATACTATACTTGTTTCCGGTCACACACGTTGATACACGGTAAGTACTTAATTTTTGTATCTACTAAATTCACAAACAAAACAAAAAAGATTATGGTTATTACAATGTCAATAACATTCATATAACTAATTTGCTATCTTTTTGATTCTAGAGTCCTGTTACATCAGAGAGGAGAGACGATTTATCTATATAAGTGCTCAGATAAACGGTAAGTGACTCCCATTTCCCTACGTTGTCCTCCAGGTTTGTTTCTTTCAATATTTCGTGTTTTCTTGCCAAGTTATAATATAAAATTAATTTTTCTAACCATTCCTCCTTTCTTGGGATTTCTTTTGACTTCCATGCTCTTGCGACTAGTAGTCTTGCTGAAGCAGTCGCATAGCTCACTACACATCTATCTTTAGGTTTTATATCCTCTCCCAGCATTCCTAATAGGAAGGTTTCTGGTTGTTTTTTGAAAGAATATTTCAGAATTTTTTTCAACTCATTGTAAACTAATTCCCAAAATTCCTTGATACGATCACAATTCCACCAAACATGAATATATGTACCTATTTCTTTGCAACATCTCCAGCAGATATTATTGGCACTAGGATACATTTTAGCTAGTTTGGCCGGCGTTAAATGCCATTGATTTTGCATTTTGAATAAATTTTCTAACAAATCGTAATTTGGAGTAAATTTCGAATCTCTTTTCCATAATTGTTCCCATTTCTGCAAATTAATTATTTTACCCAAATCCTGACTCCATTTGATCATATAATTTTTTGTTAGCTCCTCCTCCGTTTCCCATTTTAACAATAATTGATACAGATTGGATATATATTTACCTTCCTTATCGATTAAGATTTCTTCTAATTTTGATTTGTCTTTTTCAAATCCCACCTTTTTGTCTAATTGAAATCTCTGGTTAATTTGGAAGTAATCTAGCCACGTATTTAGATAATTTTTAATTTCTCTATATTCTTTTAATTTCAATACTCCTTCTTTTTCTTCCAGGAGTACGCGATATGTAGGCCAAATGCCCTCCATGTTACGCCTCCTCACTGCCAATAACTCAGCAGGGGAGAGCCACCAGGGGGTTTTTGCTTCAAAAAATCTCCTATATTTTTCCCAAACTTTGAATAGTGATTTCCTAATTATATTAAACGTGAAAATGTTTCTCTTGTCTATTCTATCTTTCATCATATAATGATGCCAGCCAAATCCTAGCCCATCACCTTCAAGGTCCAATAAATCAAAATTCTTTAACTCTATCCATTCTTTGATCCAAACTAGTGCCGCCGAATCGTGATATATTTCCAAGTCTGGGAGACCATATCCCCCTCTTTCCTTGTGGTCAATTAATATCTTATATTTTATCCGGGGTTTTTTCCCGTTCCATATAAATTCTGCTATGTCTCTCTTCCAGTCTTTAAAGCATTTCTCAGTTCCCAACAGTGGGAGATTTTGGAAAAGAAAGTTCATCTTGGGAACCACACACATCTTAATAGCTGATATCCTACCCGTGAATGATAATTTTAATTTCCTCCATACTTCAAATTTCTTTCTAATTTGTTTCCAAATTTCCAAATAATTGTCCTGAATTAAATCAATTGATTTAGTTGATATCTCTATTCCTAAATATCTCATTTTCTTGCTAATTTTGAGATTTGTATTCTCTTGTAATACTTTTTCTTCTTTTTTCTCGAGGTTTTTAACTAATAATTTTGTCTTGTTATAATTTATTTTTAAGCCGGCCAATTCCCCATATTCTTCTATTGTCTGGATGGCACTGGGAATACTTATAATTGGGTCCTCTGAGGTTATTATGATATCGTCAGCAAAGGCCTTTACTTTATGTCTTTTATTACCGACCACGATCCCTTTGATTTCCTCCTTTTTCCTTATTGTGTTTAATAATATCTCAAGTGTAATAATAAAAAGAATGGGGGACAAGGGGCATCCTTGTCTTGTTCCCCTCAAAATGTTAATTTTGTTGGTAAATCTTCCGTTTATGATTAGTCTAGCGTTCTGTGATTTATAGATGGCCTTTATTGCTTTTTCTAATCTTTTCCCCAAATTCAAATCTTCTAACAGTTTTAACATGAAGTCCCAGGCCACCCTATCAAAGGCCTTTTCCGCATCCACAGATAAGATAGCAGCTTGTTTATCTCTTCTATTCTCTAAATATTCAATAATATTAATAACATTTCTTATGTTATCTTTTGCAAATCTACCTTTCACAAAACCGACTTGATCTTTCTGTATTATGTCTTCAAGTATAGTGGACAACCTGTTCGCTAGTAATTTTGCAAATATTTTGTAATCACTATTTAGAAGTGAAATTGGTCTAAAGTCATTTGGTGTTACCACTTCTGCTTTCGATTTTGGAATTAATATGATTTGTGCCTCTTCCCAGGATTGCGGAGTAGTACCTTTTTCTAGTATTGTATTGAATAGATCCTTCAGGGGGACCAACATTATCTCTTCTAGTGTTTTGTAGAGTTCAGTTGGTAGACCATCAGTACCAGGGGCTTTCCCGTTTTTCATCGTTTTCAGGGTTTCCTTTATTTCCTCTACTGATATTTCTTTGTTTAATGCTTTTATTTTGTCTGGCGGTATAGGTGGCAATTTATGTTTTTTAATATAATCTTCTATTCTCTGCATGTTCGTGCCTTCTTTCTGGTACACTAATTCATAATGTTTTTGGAATGCTTTTAAGATCTCTTTTGGCTTTTCGAGGGTTCTATCTTCGAATACAATCTTATTAATAATTTTCTCTTTTTGTCTTTTCTTTAGCTGCCATGTTAATAATTTGCTTGGCTTATTTGCCCATTTAAAATTTTTGTATTTCCAAAATTGCAAGTTTTGTTCCAATTCGTAATCAATTAATTTCTCATATTCCGATTTTAGAACTTTTAACTCATATTTTATGGATTCGTTTCCCTTTAAAATTAATTTTTTCTCCTTCTTTCTAATTTCTTGTAACAAATTACTCTTCCTTTCCTCTCTAATTCTCCTCAACTTTAGGTTTTGTTGGATAAAGAACCCTCGCATCACCGCTTTCCCTGCGTCCCAGACTATAGTGGGATCCACCTCTCCCCCATTATTTGTATCCAGGTAATCTAAGAAAAAAGAAAAAAAAAAAAAAAAAAAGAAGAAGAGTTTGGATTTGATATCCCGCTTTATCGCTACCCGAAGGAGTCTCAAAGCGGCTAACAATCTCCTTTCCCCTCCTCCCCCACAACAGACACCCTGTGAGGTAGGTGGGGCTGAGAGACTTCAGAGAAGTGTGACTAGCCCAAGGTCACCCAGCAGCTGCATGTGGAGGAGCGGAGACACGAACCCAGTTCCCAAGATTACGAGTCTGCCACTCTTAACCACTACACCACACTGGCTCTCTGGAGTCCAGGGGGAGTCTGGTGGTGAACAAGTTCTACAAGGAATGGTTGGAAGATCTGTGTGTGTGTTTAGAGAAGATGAAGGATGCAGACTCTCCTTCCTTCGAGAGGTTTTTAAGCCGAAGTTGGACGGTCATCTGTCACAGATGCTCAAGCTGAGATTCCTGCATTGCAGGGGGGTTGGACTGGATGATCCTCGGGGTCCCTTCCAACTCTACAATTCTATGATCTGCCTTCCTTTTTCATTTGTTGGAGACTTGTTACTTGAAGAATGCTGTCTGCACCGAAGGAGAGACCGGTGTGAAGGAAGGCACATTTTCTCTACCCCCCCCACCTCCGCACTGTCTTATGCATTTATTAAATAAAAGCAAAATAAATATAATGTACAGCCTGCCTTTCAGCCCTCAAGATGCCCCCCCCCCGGGCAGATTCCACCTGCTAAAAAATGCATATCCAGAAAATCATGCAGAACCACGAGAGAGATTAAAACCGAGTTCTCCAGACAATTCCAGTGGCGGTTTATGAAAGCAGTGCTCCAGGTGCCCCCTCCCGGCCTCCCCTGCCCCTTAAACTCGCCTTGAGGCTGAATTTCATTTCATCTTGCGGAAAGGGCAAGCAGATGGGCGTGTAGAAGGTGCAGGAGACGAAGCAGGGCTGGGAGCTACAGTGCCGCAGGGAACGCCGCCGCCGGGAGGCCGAGGGAATGCGGGAGAAGTCCTCATAGCTCCTGTAAGGGTTCATTGGCACGGGGCATCTTCGCTTCCAGAGCAGGGTCCAGGTGGCAGTTCGTCTCCCTGGCAACCTCGCAGGGATAACTGAGGCCCCAAGGTTCCATAGATGGGGAGGGCAGGACGGGAGACCAAAGGGAGGGCCATTATCTCCCTGTGATTTGATTCTGGAGTTATAAAAACAAAGCGCTCCAAATACTCTGCAAGGCAAGGAGGAGACGAAGGGCCCAGAAGGTTGGGCAAATTCGTGGAGGAGCAGAGGGCTATTGATGGCCACCAGCCAGGACGGCTGGGCTCTGCCTCCACCCACAGAAGCAGCCATGCTGTTGCATACCACTTGCTGGAAACTGCAAGAGTAATCTCATAGAATCATAGAAACGTAGAGTTGGAAGAGACCACAAGGGCCATCCAGTCCAACCGCCTGCCAAGCAGGAAACACCATCAAAGCATTCTTGACATATGCCTGTCAAGCCTCTGCTTAAAGACCTCCAAAGGAGGAGACTCCACCACACTCCTTGGTAGCAAATTCCACTGCCGAACAGCTCTTACTGTCAGGAAGTTCTTCCTAATGTTGAGGTGGAATCTTCTTTCTTGTACTGTAGTTTGAATCCATTGCTCCGTGTCCGCTTCTCTGGAGCAGCCGAAAACAACCTTTTCCCCTCCTCTATATGACATCCTTTTATACATTTGAACATGGCTATCATATCATCCCTTAACCTTCTCTTCTCGAGGCTAAACATGCCCAGCTCCCTAAGCCGTTCCTCATAAGGCATCGTTTCCAGGCCTTTGACAATTTTGGTTGCCCTCTTCTGGACACGTTCCAGCTTGTCAGTATCCTTCTTGAACTGTGGTGCCCAGAACTGGACACAGTACTCCAGGTGAGGTCTGACCAGAGCAGAATACAGTGGTACTATTACTTCCCTAGATCTAGATGCTATACTCCTATTGATGCAGCCCAGAATTGCATTGGCTTTTTTAGCTGCTGCATCACACTGCTGACTCATGTCAAGTCTGTGGTCTACCAAGACTCCTAGGTCCTTTTCACATGTACTGCTCTCAAGCCAGGTGTCTCCCATCCTGTATTTGTGCCTTTCATTTTTTTCCCCCAAGTGTAGTACTTTACATTTCTCCTTGTTAAAATTCATCTTGTTTGCTTTGGCCCAATTGTCTAATTTGTTAGGTCATTTTGAAGTGTGATCCTGTCTTCTGGGGTATTAGCCACCCCTCCCAATTTGGTGTCATCTGCAAACTTGCTCAGGATGCCCTCAAGCCCATCATCCAAGTCATTGATAAATATGTTGAATAAGATTGGGCCCAAGACAGAACCCTGGGCCACCCCACTAGTCACTACTCTCCAGGATGAGGAGGAGCCATTGATGAGCACCCTTTGGGTTCGGTCAGTCAGCCAGTTACAAATCCACTGAATGGTAGCATTGTCTAGCCCGCATTTTACCAGCTCCTTTACAAGAATATCATGGGGCACCTTGTCAAAGGCCTTGCTGAAATCAAGATAGGCTACATCCACAGCGTTCCCTTCATCTACCAGGCTTGTAATTCTGTCAAAAAATGAGACAGTGTTCAAATTCTGCTCACGGTTTTCCCAGAAGAGGCATCTGCTCAGCCGCTTGGACCAGTGGCGTAACATGGGAAGTGCAGCAGGGGCGATTGCCCCAGGTACATTGGAGGTGGGGGGCAGGGGCGGCTCACGCCACCCTCCCCAAGCCAGCCCGTGCACCTTTGTGAGGCTGGGATCTGATCAGATCCCAGCTTCGCAAAGCCACTCGGGGAGGGCGGCATGGGAAGGACCCCAGCCTTGCAAAGGCTTTTCCCTGGATGCCTGCCCACTTTAAATGTTTTATAATTATTTTTCCAACCTCATCAAGCTAAACACACACAAGTTAAATGACCCCTGATAGCTCAGTTGGCTTGAGCACGGTGCTGATAATGCCAAGGTTGCGGGTTCGACCCCCGTAAGGGGTGGCTGCCTATCCATGCATTGTGGGGGTTGAGCTAGATGGCCTCCAGGGTCCCTTCCAACTCTATGATTCTATGATTCCATGAAACATGCCCGAGTTGTAGGCTTACTGTATATACATGGATGTGAAAACACACACGCACACATAGGTAATTTGAATTATGGTGCTGGAGGAGACTCTTGAGAGTCCCATGGACTGCAAGAAGATCAAACCTATCCATTCTGAAGGAAATCAACCCTGAGTGCTCACTGGAAGGACAGATCCTGAAGCTGAGGCTCCAATACTTTGGCCACCTCATGAGAAGAGAAGAATCCTTGGAAAAGACCCTGATGTTGGGAAAGATGGAGGGCACTAGGAGAAGGGGACGACAGAGGACGAGATGGTTGGACAGTGTTCTCGAAGCTACGAACATGAGTTTGACCAAACTGCGGGAGGCAGTGGAAGACAGGAGTGCCTTGTGTGCTCTGGTCCATGGGGTCACGAAGAGTCGGACACGACTAAACGACTCAACAACAACAACAACACATAGGTAAAAAGGGAAAGGACCCCTGGACGGTTAAGTCCAGTCAAAGGTGACTATGGGGTGCTCACCTCGCTTTCAGGCCAAGGGAGACGGCGTTTGTCCACAGACAGGTATCTGGGTCATGTGGCCAGCAGAACTAAACCACTTCTGGTGCAACAGAACACTGTGATGGAAACCAGAGCGGCGCACGGAAACGTCGTTTACCTTCCCACATGGAGCGGTTCCTATTTATCTACTTGCACTTTGACGTGCTTTCGAACTGCTAGGTTGGCAGGAGCTGGGACAGAGCAACGGGAGCTCATCCATCGCGGGGATTTGAACTGCTGATCGATTGGCTAGCCCCAGAGGCTCAGTGGTTTTTTAGACCACAGCACCACCTGCGTCACACACACACACACACATATATATATATATATATATATATATATATATATATATATATATTGCCTGGGCTGAACTAAGTGTGGGGCCAAGTACTTGCGCCGTAGGGGATGGAAAAAGGAGGAAAGACAGAAAGACAGAAAGTCTACCAGAGTTGTCTTCCGGTCCAGATCTGGCCGAGAGGCCTCCAGATTTGCAGGGAAAAAAGCCATGATGCCGGCCCTTGTCCAAAGACTCGAGTGATGTGGCGTCTGAAGGTGCGCCAGGCAACCTGTTCCAACTCTGCATGACATCACACAGAGAGCATCATAAGGAGAGGCGGGGGGTGGGGGGTGGGATGGCTTAGCAACCTCTGTGCAAAAGTCAGCAAGAGCTTTGCAAACCCACCTCGAGGGGGAAAGCTGCTCTTCCTTCGCCTGATCCCCAAGCTTGACTTCGCAATTGCATGTGCTGCGCCCCCAATGCTTCCAAAACATTACGATTATCACCGCTAATTTGCAGGAGCCGAGCTGCTAACAGTCTTCCGCACTCGGTTCTGAAATGCATGGGGTGTGACCTTCGAGCAGCCTAACCCACCTCACAGGGTTGTTGTAGGGGTTAAATGAGGGAGGAGGAAAAACCATGTACAGCACCTTGAGCTCCTTGGGGTGAAAAGGTGGGATATAAGAAGAAGAAGAAGAAGAAGAGGAGGAGGAGGAGGAGGAGGAAATAGATGGCTATGCTCTGCCTCTCTCTATATATTTGGAGAGTTTTTAAATTCTATTCATGTTTAATGTTTTTATTGTCATGGTCCCCCCATGTTTTTAGCTGTTCTTATTTTATGTATAAGCCACCTCGAGTCCTTCTGAGGAGGAAAAGGTGGGGTATAAATAAATTGTTACTATTACTATTATTATTATTATCAACCACAACAACTGCAAAGTTGGAAAGGAGACTCTACTCAGATTCTTGGCTGGGTTTTAAATGAGCTGCTACCGCCCAAGAAAAGGTTGTCATAGAATCCTAGAATTGGACAGTTGGAAGGGACCCCCAAGGGCCATCCAGTCCAACCCCCTGCAATGCTGGCATAAGCTGTTGTTGCAGGGCCGCCTCATGGAAAACATCTGCTTGGCACCTTCCAGGATCGTGGCAAACGGGATGGCAGGCTGCAGTTAGCAGGTAAAACAGTGTGGCATGGTGGCTAGAGTGCCAGACTAGGACCTGGGAGACCTGGGTGCAAATCTCCCCACTCAGCTTCCTGGGTAACATTGAGCCCGCCATTGCCTCTCAGCCTAAGCAACCTCACAGAGGAGGAAGGGAAGAACTGTGGTACCCGACCTTGAGCTCCTTAGAACAGGGTTTCCCAAACTGGTTTTGGACTACAAGCCCCATCATCCCTGACCACTGGTCCTGCTAGCTAGGGATGATGGGGTTTGTAGTCCAACAACGGCTGGAAACCCAAGTTAGAAGGTGGGTTGCAAATTTAATAATCAAATAATAAAAATGAGAACTGCAACTCTTTGGAGGAAAGGGGGGATATCAGTGTAATGGGGCTAAGAAATAATAATAATCATCATCCTATGTCCTTTTGAAATGTGGAGGGGTTTTTTTGGGGGGGGGGTGTTATTGGAATGCTGTTTTTATTTTGTATAAAATATTTACTATATTTATGTTTTGTTGTTTTATATTTTGATTTTGTTCTGTGAACTGCCCTGAGACCTCCGGGTATAGGGCAGTATATAAATGCAAATAATAATAATAATAATTATAATAATACAAATTTTAATAATAATAATAATAATAATAATAATAATAATAATAAATGCCCACTTAAAGTGGGAGGCGCTACATAAATATTCGAGGGTGGGGGGATTATTCCTTTCCCTACGGAGACGCATCTCCCCTGCAGATATAAATTGCAAGGACCACCTGTCCCTTTGCGCGAAGAGCGCAAGAAACTCCTTAACTGCGCTCCAGAAATAAGCGAAAATTGCCCCCGCCTCCTTGCAGGCTGCAATGCAACCGGAAGCCAGCGCCGCGCGTCACTCTCCTGTTCTACCTCTACGTTTAAAGAAGGTGCACGTGACGTCGTGACGTGGCAGCGCGGGCTCCGTTTCCTAGCGACGGCGTTGCCCGGGCGACGGGAGGCGTTGGGCCTGCTCGCCGGGCGTCGGGATGAGCTCCGAGGGCGAAGGCGGCGCCGCCGCCGCTGAGGGGACTGAGGAGGGCGGCGAGGGAGGCGGGCGCTCCTCCAAGGTGCCCAACCTCTCCTCGGAGGACCCGCAGGAGCGCATCGCCGCCCGGCGGCTCCGCATCGCCGCCCGCCTCGAGGCCAAGCGAAGGTGGGACTAGGCGCCGCCGCCAGGGGGGTCCGGCTAGAGGACCTCTGGGTGCACCTTCCGAGGGGGGGAGGCATCGCGAGGGGGTCGGACTAGAGGATCTCTAGAAGCCCCTTCCAAGGGGAGGGGGAGGCGCAATGCTGCCATCGTGAAGGGGGTCCGCCTAGAGGACCTCTGGGTGTTTCTTCTGGGGGGAGGGGAGGCATCATGAGCGGGTACAGCTAGAGGACCTCTAGGAGCACCTTCCGAAGTAGGGGGGGAGGGAAGGGGAGGCATTGCAAGGGGGCCCAACTACAGGACCTGTAGGAGACCCTTCCAAAGGAGGAGGGAGGGCCCTTTGGCTGACCCACGTCCCGCTTCTGCCCTTGTTTTTATTAGGTATGTTGTGCTTTCGCCTCCTCATTTCATTCTGCAAGTTGCCCCAAGTTCTTTGGATAAAGGGGCAGTATACAAATTAAATAAATAGTTAATAATAATTAATAGTAATGATAATTATCTTGTGGCAAGGCCCCTCCATAATTCTCCCCAGCAGCCCCCTGCGCAGCTGGATTTGTATACCCCTCTTCATCATAAGATTCCAGGGCAGGTCACAAAAAAATAAAAATAAATAAAACGAGAACATAAAATACATGATAAAGCAAAAATAAATAAATAATCCCCCTCCTACAAACACATTTAAAAAGCCATAGAATGTTAACCAGCCCAACATCTGTTTATGCATATCTATATATGTGTGTGTTCGTGTATGTACATTTGCGTGTACAGTATATATTTACTTCTCCATATGTATATGGGAGTATATGTTCTCTCTCTCTCTCTCTCTCTCTATATATGTGTGTGTGTTTGTGTTTCTAAGGATCAAAAAAAGAGAGATTTACAAAAAAAGAAGAAGAATATGAACAGTGTAATATTCTAATTTTAGGGCTGCATACAGCCCCCCTTCCCACTGACCCCACATTGAGCAAAGTCACGCCGAATTGTGCAACAATATTTTCAGAGGGGTCCAAATCGGCACGGTATGCATCGGTTTGGTCCAGTGTCTGAATTCAAAATGGTTTTTGACAGTAGCCAAACATGTGGCTGAAGCCCACTGCTCCGTCCTGGGAACCAGATTGGGAGGCAGTATCTCCAGAGGCAGCTTGCAATGTTTCCGTTCTCCGTCTGGAGTGAAAAATGGCACCCGGTGCCCAAAATGTGCAGGAACCATCCCGCCAAACTGGGCCATGGTATCTTGAGAGGCGTCTGAACGTCTGGAGGAGAGGCAGGCAGAAAAAAACCATCTTCCAAAACATATAAGAGACGATGATGATACAGTGGTGCCTCGGTTTACGAACTTAATCTGTTCCGGAACTGAAACCATTCTTAAACCAAGGCGCGCTTTCCCTAATGAGGCCTCCTGCAACTTCCACCGTTCGGATTCGGTTCTTACACCGAGGTAAAGTTCTCAAACCGGGACACCATTTCTGGTTTTGTGGAGTTTGTAAACCGAAGCGTTCTTAAACAGGACTGCTCTTCAACCGAGGTACCACCTTGTCCACCTGCAGCACCTCCCACCCCCTAATTGTTTGCAACAATTGCAATTAGTTTTAGTGTTAAAACCAGAGAGCGAAGCAACTTTAAAATCCCCAAAAGCCTGGCGGAGTAAAAAAGGTCTTTATCTCCCTCCCCAAAAGACGTGAACAGGGCGGTTGTGAATCCTGACGCACTCGGGTGATCTGGCCACCCAGCTCTGAACCTCTCCTCCTGCAACTCAACCCCAGACGCAGAAATGGTCCCAGCATCCCACTTCTTAAGACCCCCATGTTTCCCACCCCCACCCTTTTGGGCTCCCCCCTCCCCCCCACTTTCCCCCAGAGCTTCCTATCCAGAGTCACCCGGGTTTCAGGTCTGGAGATCCCCAAACGTTAGTCCAGGTACAGGTGGGTAGACCAAAGATGAATATACACCTTTTTGGTTCTTTTCCAGGGAAGCCCTTGGAGAAGATCCAGATGCACATAAACTGGTGGAAGAGGAGCAGAGTCGGAGCCACAAACAGATAGAGGAGAGCAGACAGGTTAGGACTCAGCGAGGGAACCAGGGCTTTTTTGTGTACGATTTCCCCAAATTACATTCAATCAGTTCACAGCACAGAGTGACAAAAAGAAACCCAACCCATCGCTATCCATATGAAAGACGATACAAAACAGTTTCAGAATAGCAAAAAATGGATAGTAAGATAACATTGGTATCAATATACAGTGGTGCCTTGGTTCTCAAGCTTAGTCCGTTCTGGAGGTCCGCCCCAAAACCAAAGCGTTCCAAAATCAAGGCACGCTTTCCCATAGAAAGTAATGCAAAATGGATCAATCTGTTCCAGACTTTTAAAAACAACCCCTGAAATAGCAATGTAACATGAATTTGACTTTCTAACGAGACCATTGATCCATAAAATGAAAGCAATAAACAATGGACTGCAGTCACACAATCAATCAATCAATCAGTAGCTGAACTGGGTTCCACACAGTCACAAAAACAAAACAAAAAGAGCCGCAGAAACAAAAACGCAGAAACAGACAGACCTCAGCGTAACATTCAAAAGGGAAGTGTGGCACTCAAATCGGAAGCATAACACTTAAAACGGAGCATGTTCAGCTTCCGGAAAAAGTTCGCAAACTGGAACAGTTACTTCCTGGTTTGCAATGTTTGGGTTCCAAGTTGTCTGAGTACCAAGGTGTTTGAAAACCAAGGTACCACTGTATCTTAATTTTTCTGTTACCAATGAAATGCTCCCTGGACTAAGCCTAGCTGGCAGAAGTTAGTAATAGCTGCAACTCTGGAGAAGGAGGTAGGGCTGGCGAGATTCGGCTGAAAGAACTTCAACTTTCAGGAGGGAACTGAACCTCAAGGTGGAAGTCCTATTGCCAAGATACATTTGTATGGCACAACTTCACAATTGCAGACCCTGCAGGTTTGGTTCCACCCCCCCCCCCCCGAAGTAGCAACATAAATCAGTCTGGTTGGTCAAAAGATACTGTCTCCATTAGCTTAGAATGACCTGCTTATGATATGTTCTCTTGTTTGCTCAGAGGTTGACTAAGCTGCTGATTGATGGCACACAGCTAGTGACAAACATCCAGGTGGCAGCTGATTCTCGAGAGACGCAGCGGAGAGCAGAGGAAGAGGAGTTGAATCGGCAAAGGTAAGCGCTGGGCCGGAGCATCCTCTGGAACTGGGGGATATCTGGGGAAGAGGCAGGAGAGATCAGAGCCAGCCAGCGGTTCCCTTGGGAACTCAGCGCGATCTTCACTTTGACCAATACGTCAGAAAAGATGTCTGCTCCCAGGTTCAACATTCTGATTCAGGCTTGACAGAACTGCAGGCTACAGTATGCACAACCATTGGCCAATAACATTAATTTTTTTAACCAGTTTTATAGCCCACCCTTCCTGCAAGGAGCTCAGAATGTGTACCCACATGTGTAGTGCTGTGGTCTAAACCACTGAGCCTCTTGGGCTTGCCGATTGGAAGATTGGCAGTTCAAATCCCCACAACTGGGTGAGCGCCCATTGCTCTGCCCCAGCTCCTGTCAACCTAGCAGTTCGAAAGCATGCCAGTGTCAGTAGATAAATAGGTACCACTGCGGTGGGAAGGTAAATGGCGTTTCCGTGCGCTCTGGCACTCGTCACGGTTCTTTGTGTGCCAGAAGCGGTTTAGTCTTGCTGGCCACATGACCTGGAAAACTGACTGTGGACAAACGCTGGCTCCCTCAGCCGCAACCCCATAGTCGCCTCTGACTGGACTTAACCGTCCAGGGGTCCTTTACCTTACCCATCCTAGCAGCCGTTCTATTACGTGCTCCACCCCTGCTGTCTGGCAACCTCCTTAAACTGGAGGTGCTGAGAATGGAAGCCAAGAGGGGCATTTGATTGCAAGGTGTGCGCTGTGTCCTTCAGGTGCAGACCCTCCTTGTTTTAAGTACACTGGCATCAACGCATAATGGAGCCAAACATTCCGAAGGGAGCTCAGTGGTCATTTTTAGGGAAGTTGTTAATAACTGATGTTTTAATGTATTTTTAATCTTTTGTTGGAAGCCGCCCAGAGTGGCTGGGGAAACCCAGCCAGATGGGTGGGGTATTATTATTATTATTATTATTATTATTATTATTATTATTATTATTATTATTATGTTCCTGCCCATGCTGGACGGCCCCCCGGCCTCTGCTTAAATGCTTATGACAAAGGACCACCCATCATTTTCCAAGGGAGTCCCATCTACTGCCAAAGAGCTTTCGCCACCAAGGAGTTCTTCCTCATTCGAGTCAACATCCCCTTTCTTGTAATTTAGACTTGTGGCTGTGGGCCTTAATCTTTGACGCAGCAGAAAACAAATTTTCCCTTTGGAGGTGGAACTATGAGCAATTATAAACATGGTGTTGATAGAACATTGTATGTCAGCATGCACACCTTCCCTCTAGCTTATTCCCATATTGGCTTGAGTTTTCTGAAAGTTGGTTCTCGTTCGGAGGAGGCCCCCACTTCTGTTATTGCACTACCCTCAATAGTTCGGATGCTCTCTCTCGCAGTTTGGCTAAGATCCTTCATTGTAGGGGGTTGGACTGGTTGACCCTCGGGGTCCCTTCCAATTCTACGATTCTATGATTTGCTTAAGACTCTTATGCTAAATTGGTGGTGAGAGGGAAAGCATTGCAAGAGCGAGATCCCAGTTAATTGAGAGGGGTGGGTGTTGTGCCACACCCCTTTTTGGGGAGGGGTTTGCCACTTGCAAAGAACTTCAAAATGCCCAAAGAGCCAATGGACTACTGGGGATCAGGCCTACAGATGCACCTGATCTTCAGGAAAGTGTCTGTTTGGAAATGCTTGGTGCTCGAGCCAAAAAGAAAGACCAAGGAGGAGAGGGCAGAGGTCTTGTGCCAGCAAATGATTCTTCTAGAAGATCATTGATCTGCTGTGACTCACAGCAGCCTGCGACAGCGTTATGGATTTTCAGCCTCAGATCAGAACTGATGAGGGCTCTGCACAAACTCACCTTGAAGGGAACTCTCTCTCCATCTGGCTCTTTGCAGGGTGGAGAAGCTGGAGAATGAATCCAAGGCCAACCAGGACAAGTTTAATGAGATCACTTCCAAGTGGGGAGCTACCAGGGAGAAGGTCATCCCCCAGGATCTCTGGGAAGGGCTCAATGCGCAGCAGATGATGTGCGCACAGCTGATCGAAGAAAAGAACAAGCTCATCAGTGAGCTGCAGCAGGTGGGGGGTTTGCGCACCGGCGGGGGGTGGGGTGGGGCAGGTCACGGGAAGGGTGGCTGCAGGGTCTAACCCCAAAAGTGTTTTGCCTTTAGAGAAAGGGAGAGGTGTTAGCAGTCGACAAATGTATGTATATTTCTGCTAGTGATGGGCAAACATGCCTCGGACTGATTTGGAATTTGTAGCATGAGAAACTTCCTCATGAACCATTTGAACTGACCCGGACCCTGAGATCATCCTTTGAGTCCCTTTCTTTATGTGCCTCCTCCACAAGAGGTCTGGAGGGTGGCAACACAAAAAGGGGCCTTTTCTGCAGTGGCTCCCCATTAATGTATTTTTGATCTTTGTTGGAAGCCGCCCAGAGTGGCTGAGGAAACCCAACCACATGAGCGGGGTACAAATAAATTATTATTATTATTATTATTATTATTATTATTATTATTATTATTATTATTATTATGGAGTGCTCATCTTGCACCTTTGTTACATATTTTTAGGTGCCAGGCAAGAACTTTCCTCTATAACCAGGCCTCTGGCCTTTAACCATCTACAGTAGTACCTCGTTTTGCGACCAGGATCTCTTCCGGAGCCCTGGCCGCTGGCCGAAAGGACGCTGGACAAAATTCCGCGTCTGCACGTGTGCGGAGCGGTTTGTGCTTCTGCGCATGTGCGGAGCGCGATTTAGTGCTTCTGCTCATGCGTGAGCGGAGAACCCGGAAGTAAACCGTTCCGAGTTTGCTGCGGACGTTTGATGGAACGGGCGCTTGACGAGGCGGACGCTAGACATGGTACCACTGTATAGTGGTACCTTGGGTTACAGACGCTTCAGGTTACAGACTCTGCTAACTCAGAAATTGTACCTTGGGTTAAGAACTTTGCTTCAGGATGAGAACAGAAATTGCGCGGCGGCGGCGGCGCAGTAGCAGCGGGAGGCCCCATTAGCTAAAGTGGTGCTTCAGGTTATGAACAGTTTCAGGTTAAGAACAGTTTCAGGTTAAGAACGGACCTCCGGAATGAATTAAGTTCTTAACCCGAGGTGTTGTTGTTGTTTAGTCGTTTAGTCGTGTCCGACTCTTCGTGACCCCATGGACCATAGCACGCCAGGCACTCCTGTCTTGCACTGCCTCCCGCAGTTTGGTCAAACTCATGTTCGTAGCTTCGAGAACACTGTCCAACCATCTTGTCCTCTGTCGTCCCCTTCTCCTAGTGCCCTCAATCTTTCCCAACATCAGGGTCTTTTCCAAGGATTCTTCTCTTCTCATGAGGTGGCCAAAGTATTGGAGCCTCAGCTTCACGATCTGTCCTTCCAGTGAGCACTCAGGGCTGATTTCCTTCAGAATGGATAGGTTTGATCTTCTTGCAGTCCATGGGACTCTCAAGAGTCTCCTCCAGCACCATAATTCAAAAGCATCAATTCTTCGGCGATCAGCCTTCTTTATGGTCCAGCTCTCACTTCCATACATCACTACTGGGAAAACCATAGCTTTAACTATACGGACCTTTGTCGGCAAGGTGATGTCTCTGCTTTTTAAGATGCTGTCTAGGTTTGTCATTGCTTTTCTTCCAAGAAGCAGGCGTCTTTTAATTTCGTGACTGCTGTCACCATCTGCAGTGATCAAGGAGCCCAAGAAAGTAAAATCTCTCACTGCCTCCATTTCTTCCCCTTCTATTTGCCAGGAGGTGATGGGACCAGTGGCCATGATCTTGGTTTTTTTGATGTTGAGCTTCAGACCATATTTTGCGCTCTCCTCTTTCACCCTCATTAAAAGGTTCTTTAATTCCTCCTCGCTTTCTGCCATCAAGGTTGTGTCATCTGCATATCTGAGGTTGTTGATATTTCTTCCAGCAATCTTAATTCCGGCTTGGGATTCATCTAGTCCAGCCTTTCGCATGATGAATTCTGCATATAAGTTAAATAAGCAGGGGGACAATATACAGCCTTGTCGTACTCCTTTCCCAATTTTGAACCAATCAGTTGTTCCATATCCAGTTCTAACTGTAGCTTCTTGTCCCACATAGAGATTTCTCAGGAGACAGATGAGGTGATCAGGCACTCCCATTTCTTTAAGAACTTGCCATAGTTTGCTGTGGTCGACACAGTCAAAGGCTTTTGCATAGTCAATGAAGCAGAAGTAGACGTTTTTCTGGAACTCTCTAGCTTTCTCCATAATCCAGCGCATGTTTGCTATTTGGTCTCTGGTTCCTCTGCCCTTTCGAAATCCAGCTTGCACTTCTGGGAGTTCTCGGTCCACATACTGCCTAAGCCTGCCTTGTAGAATTTTAAGCATAACCTTGCTAGCGTGTGAAATGAGCGCCATTGTGCGGTAGTTGGAGCATTCTTTGGCACTGCCCTTCTTTGGAATTGGGATGTAGACTGATCTTCTCCAATCCTCTGGCCATTGCTGAGTTTTCCAAACTTGCTGGCATATTGGGTGTAGCACCTTAACAGCATCATCTTTTAAAATTTTAAACAGTTCAGCTGGAATATCATCACTTCCACTGGCCTTGTTATTAGCAGTGCTTTCTAAGGCCCATTTGACTTCACTCTCCAAGATGTCTGGCTCAAGGTCAGCAACCACCCTACCTGAGGTGTACGAGACCTCCATATCTTTCTGGTATAATTCCTCTGTGTATTCTTGCCACCTCTTCTTGATGTCTTCTGATTCTGTTAGGTCCTTACCACTTTTGTCCTTGATTATGGTAATCTTTGTACGAAATGTTCCTTTCATATCTCCAATTTTCTTGAACAGATCTCTGGTTTTCCCCATTCTATTGTTTTCCTCTATTTCTTTGCATTGCTCATTTAAGAAGACCCTCTTGTCTCTCCTTGCTGTTTTTTGGAAATCTGCATTCAGTTTCCTGTATCGTTCCCTATCTCCCTTGCATTTTGCTTGCCTCCTCTCCTCCGCTATTTGTAAGGCCTCGTTGGACAGCCATTTTGCTTTCTTGCGTTTCCTTTTCCTTGGGATGGTTTTCGTTGCTGCCTCCTGTATAATGTTACGAGCCTCCATCCATAGTTCTTCAGGCACTCTGTCCACCAAATCTAAATCCTTAAACCTGTTCCTCACTTCCACTGTGTATTCATAAGGGATTTGATTCAGATTGTATCTTACTGGCCCAGTGGTTTTTCCTACTTTCTTCAGTTTAAGCTGGAATTTTGCTATAAGAAGCTGATGATCTGAGTTACAGTCAGCTCCAGGTCTTGTTTTTGCTGACTGTATACAGCTTCTCCATCTTTGGCTGCAGAGAATATAATCAATCTGATTCCGATGCTGCCCATTTGGTGATATCCATGTGTAGAGTCGTCTCTTGTGTTGTTGGAAGAGAGTGTTTGTGATGACCAGCTTGTTCTCTTGACAGAACTCTATTAGCCTTTGCCCTGCTTCATTTTGAACTCCAAGGCCAAACTTGCCAGTTGTTCCTTTTATCTCTTGATTCCCTACTTTAGCATTCCAGTCCCCTGTAATGAGAAGAACATCCTTCTTTGGTGTCATTTCTAGAAGGTGTTGTAGGTCTTCATAGAATTGGTCAATTTCACTTTCTTCAGCACCGGTAGTTGGTGCATAAACTTGGATTACTGTGATGTTAAAAGGTCTGCCTTGGATTCGTATCGAGATCATTCTGTCATTTTTGAGATTGCATCCCATTACAGCTTTTGCCACTCTTTTGTTGACTATGAGGGCCACTCCATTTCTGCTACAGGATTCTTGCCCACAGTAGTAGATATGATAGTCATCCGAACTGAATTCGCCCATTCCCTTCCATTTTAGTTCACTGATGCCCAGGATGTCGATATTTATTCTTGTCATCTCATTTTTGACCACATCCAGCTTACCGCCATTCATGGTTCTTACATTCCAGGTTCCTATGCAATATTTTTCTTTACAGCATCGGACTTTCCTTTCGCTTCCAGGCATATCCGCAACTGAGCGTCCTTTCGGCTTTGGCCCAGCCGCTTCATCAGCTCTGAATCTACTTGTACTTGTCCTCCGCTCTTCCTCAGTAGCATGTTGGACGCCTTCCGACCTGAGGGGCTCATCTTCCAGCGTCATAACTTTTATATGCCTGTTGTCTTTGTCCATGGAGTTTTCTTGGCAGGGATACTGGAGTGGCTTGCCAGTTCCTTCTCCAGGTGGATCACGTTTAGTCAAAACTCTCCACTATGACCTGTCCATCTTGGGTGGCCCTGCATGGCATAGCTCATAGCTTCTCTGAGTTATTCAAGCCGCTTCGCCACGACAAGGCATTGATCCATGAAGGGGAACCCGAGGTACCATTGTACAGATAAATCTCACCTTATGTGAGGGTTGCCTTCCTGGCTATTGCTCATGACTGCTAGAACCCTGCGTGGCTATCCCTACCCGTCCGATCCTCAGTCTGAGGAGGCCTTCCCCCACCTACCCACGCAAGGCAGGGAGCTTTTTAAACCTCACATCTTGCTTACTGGGCTCTGGGAAGGTTTCCAGAGGCCTCGGATCCTGCAGTCGCTGCCCCCAGAGGCCTCGTGTGACCTTCCCAGAGCCTGTTAAACAAGGCTTAAAAAGTTCCCGCACTTGCTTCCCCTTTATTTCCTTTAATTTATTTAATTTCCCGCAATCTGCGTGACGCTGCAATTGTGTGCGTAAAATCAGCAGAAGAGGAGTTATACATCGCAAACCGCCCTGTGGTCTCAGGATGAAGGGCAGCATACAAATTTAGTAAATAAAATCCACCTGCCTTCGTAGTGTGGAGATGACGGCGGAATCCAAAAGTCAAGGCGTGAATCTGTTTGTCTGTTTGTGCCTTCCAGGAGCTGAAAACCAAAGATGACCAGTACGTGAAGGATCTCAGGAAGCAGTCAGAAGACATTAACCTGCTGCTGGAGCGGATGGAGGAGCAGATCAGAAACCTCATAAAAAGCTACCGCCGAGAGCTCCTGCAGATTGAGGTACTGGTCTCTTGTCCCTGAAGCTTCTCACCAGCAGAAGGCGATTCTTTCTTGCTTGTGTATGTGCAGCAAAAAAACAGGACGGTCAAACTAAGAAGAAAGCAGCATTGGGCACCAGCAAGCAAGTGTCTATAAATTCTGTTCATCTTCGTTTATTTTATGTACTGTATTTCTCCTTCATGTATCCAAGGCAGCTAGCAAAAAATACATCAGAATTAGACTGGCAATATGAAATAAAACAGTTTAAAAATGCCGAGCTGCGGATCCTTTTCTTGCTTTTGGCACTGCCTTTGAAAATCCCAGTAATTGAACAGTTGCAGACTTTGTGCAATCAATTCGTTTCACAAAACACAATAGCACATCCAAAGAGATAGTGGCTTTAGAGTCCCAAACTTAAGCTTCTGTGATCAGACTACTAGTCTATTAGCCGGGGAGATACTGTGGTCTGACATACCCAAGTCTCACAGGGTAGGAGAACGTGGGTGGGTGGGTGTTAAATGAACGGGTCTGGGGAAAGAAATCAAAATTCAGTGACTCCAAACGCCGAGAAGTAATGAAGGCGAGCTGGAGTCCTCTTAGAAGGTCCCTAATTTACCCTCCTCCTCTACTTAGGAGCACCCATTTGCTACTTTAGGGCTGAATATGAGCTCTGCGGAGTCTGTGATAGCCTCGTGATTCCTGCACTTTCAGGGGTTGGACTAGATGAGCCTTGGGTGTCCCAGCTTTTCAGTTCTGTGATTCTGAGTCCTGGGTCTCAAGGGACTCTGCTGACGTCCCTTCCGCACATAGATTGGGGGTTGCTCAAGCCACATCTCTCTCTTCCCCCCCCCCCCCAGAAAGCCTTTGAATTAGAGCGCCGTGAACTCCTCACGAGCAACAAGAAGAAATGGGAGCAGGCCATGCAGTTGCTCAACCGCCAAGAGGTAAGGAAGAAGGGGGCGTGTGTCTGTGGGAAAGGCAGAGAAACAGCCGTCCTCCCAGGAAGGAAAAGAAGAAAAAGTCTAAAATGGTAGTCCTTGTCAGAACACGCCTGGGCATAGCTGCCAAGTTCCGGCCTGAGAAATAAGGGACTGGACCGGAAGTAGCAGACCGGAAGTAGCGCTGCCGCCATTTTGGAACTGGGCGGAGCATGCTCAGAAGCTACTTTTGATGCTGCTCTGCCCTGTTCCAAAATGGCCGCCGCACCAGAAGTCGCGCTGCAGCCAATTTGGAACTGGGCAAAGCAACATCAAAAGTCGCTTCTGAGCATGCTCCGCCCAGTTCCAAAATGGCCGCCGCGCCAGAATAAACCGGGGAAAAACAAAAAAAAAAATCCGTTTTTCGGCTGGGAACAGCTGGAAAAACGGGGGTTTCCTGGGGAATACGGGAGACTTGGCAGCTATGTGCCTGGGGGACACACGCAGTCCCCGGATTGAGACAAAGCTCTCTGGGCATCGTCCTTGTGAAGCGCAGGCCGGGACACTCATATATCTTCAGTCCCGGTGTGCAACAGTGACACATATCTGAAGATATGTGCACAGTTGCACACTCTAGCAGCAGAGTATAGGAGAAATGATGTGGAGCTTAGGTGTGGCGTTCTAAGTACTTTATTAAGCAATAAATATACAGGAAGGTAAACGGCGTTTCCATGCGCTGCTCTGGTTCACCAGAAGCGGCTTAGTCATGCTGGGCACATGACCCGGAAGCTGTACGCCGGCTCCCTCGGCCAGTAAAGCGAGATGAGCGCCGCAACCCCAGAGTCATCCGCAACTGGACCTAACAGTCAGGGGCCCCTTTACCTGGCGTCCTCTTGCATCTTCTCTGAGAGAGAGAGAATACAAAAGTACAATTCAGCGGAAGAGATAAGACTGACTTCCGTTCCCCCACTTTCCAAGCCTGAAAAGTCCCAAGGTGGCTGTTGTCACCCCTGGAGGGCTGGAGGGTTACCGCGATGGGTGGGTGGTTTGCTAAGAGGCAAGGGGGCAGCAGGGGGTGCTGCTATTATTATTATTATTATTATTATTATTATTATTATTATTATTATTATTATATTTGTATGCCACCCTTCAGTAGATTTCAGGGTTGTTCACAACATGCAAACAACTTATCAGACTTCGAAAAGCTGCATCAGGTCCACCAGTTTTGTCGAATTAATGTTACCAAATAGTTTTCATCGGACTTTGAATAACTGTGCAATTAATTGTCCCTTTTTAAAATTTAATTGTGTATCTCTCTTGGCGGGTCGTACAAACCACTATTTTGAATAATGCTTTTTGTATGGTAGGGGCCATCATGGGTGTGTTTATGGAACCAATGGGGCAGTGGTTTAGGAGCCACCAGTTTAGGAGCCACCAGTCTAAAACTGGCAGGAATTTCTCTTCCAAGGCATATTTGCTGGTTGGCCTTGCGGGACTTGAGGTTAAGTAGAAATACTGGGGTGGGGCAGGAAACTAGATCACTGTGAGCGGTAGTAAAATTAAGTGAAGTTATTTTGCTTTTTGTCTTCTGTACCTCCCTGAGATCTTGTAAGGGAGGGTAGTATATAACTCAAATAAATAAAAATAATTTGGTTTTTTAAAAATACAAGTCTTCTGTGAGTTAGATAATCTCCTTCCTTGGAAGTTTTAAAGCAGAGGTTGAATGGCTTGGATGCATTAGCTGAGATTCCTGCATTGCAGGGGGTTGGACTAGATGACCCTTGGGTCCCTCCCCGCTCTACATTTCTATGATTCTATAATGCGCTTCCTTATTTTGTTTTCTTTGGTGGGGGAGAGGGCTGGTTGAGGTGGATAACATGAGACCACAACCAAATTTCTCCCTTAGTTTCTGTTCAGGGTAGATGCGACCATCTGCGTTATGAACATGCTTTGTGACCACTATGGTGAAAAGCAGTGTATAAATATTAGAATCATAGAGTTGGAAGGGACCCCGAGGGTCATCTAGTCCGACCCCCTGAAATGCAGGAATCTCAGCTAATGGATCCATGACAGGTGGCCATCCAACCTCTGCTCACAAACCTCCAAGGAAGGGGAAATATATCAGAATGTGACCACAAGCTTTGCTGGGCTCAGAAATGAGCTTCAGAGTATCCCCTTAGCAAAGCCAGAGGGCCGTGTGCTTAAGAGCTGCCCCCTCGGAAGCCGGGAGTGTGGGGCAGAAGCCCAACTCTCATCGGCCTTGACCCAATCTCTTCAAAGTAACAAATCCAGGGAGAAGCAGCCCCTTCGTTTTGCAGGGAGATGCTCTGATGGGCTACCCGGGGGTTTGGGAGTGGTTTACTGATTCCGGGGCAAGGAGCTGGCTTTGTTCCCCCGCCTCTTAATTGTGACATTGGCCACCCGCTCTCTCTGCCTTTTGCTCTAGCTGGACTTCATGATGGCCCGCCTGAAGAAGGTGGAGGAATATGAGCGCGAGCTGAACCAGCTCCGGGTGCAAGACGCAGAGGAGTACAATGTGATCAAGATCAAGTTGGAGCACGATGTGCAGGTACGGAGTGAGAATAGACCCCCCCCAAAAAAAAATCGGGTGCCGTCATCGTGGTGGGGACAATGCGAGCCCTTGCTCTGCGGCACGGTGGGAAGGCAGCGGTGTCACTTCGGCAGCGATTCCTTCATGGACTCTCCTCATTTCTTTTGGGGCATCTGCCGGAGGCTTAAATGGCAGGTTTCAGGGAATGGTGATGCGATTGCAAAGAAGGCTGGGAGACAAAAATCACCTGGGGTCTTGCAATTTGAGGGTCCCTTCCCAGCCTCCCAGACCGGGACGGGGGCTGCAATGCCGCAATTGTTCCTCTTAATGCAAGGACCATTCTGGGGACCACTAAGATTCTTGTTTCAAGTGCAACCCGAAGGGATTTCCTGTGGTCCTCTGCACATAATTTCCCCTCTTCCCATCCTTGACTTTTTACCCCTTGCTCCGATCCCCAGCCTAGTCTCCTGGTTTCTGATAAGGGACACCAGTGGCTGTGTCTGTTTGGTTTAGGGATGGGGGGGGGCGGGTTGTTAGGGAGTACCATCTTGGGGGTATTGTCAAGCTGCAAAGCTGGTCTCCTCTGGAGCAAGTCCATGAGGGGGATTTGCAGCATGGCCTCTGCTTATTCTTCATTTCCTCCCCGCTTTGGGCGCCAGATCCTGGAGCAGCAACTCCAGCAAATGAAAGCCATCTACCAGCTGAACCAGGAGAAGCTGGAGTACAACTTCCAGGTCCTGAAGAAACGGGACGAGGAGAACACCATCATCAAATCCCAACAGAAGCGGAAGCTGAATCGGTAAAGGAGCCAGGCCGCCTTGCCCTTCTTCCCTTCCCGCAGCCTGGGATTTAAGCGCACCAAATTCTCTGCTGGATTGTGGCCTTAGTATAGATGCTATCCTGCCCCATGTCTGCAGAGAATTTTCTGGGCAATCGATGCAGGATGCGTGACGTGCCTCTGAAGCAAGAGTCAACGCCATGAAATATATACATATATTTGAAATCTTTCTTCTCTTCTGCTGGGGCCCTTACCACTCTCAGGTCTCGGTGGGTTGCTGGCCCTGCTCTTCCTTTTCGTAAGCCGAGCTCCGCTTTTCTCTCCCCCACCCCCCGCGCCTCCAGGTTGCACGACATCCTGAACAACCTGCGCCTCAAGTTTGCCAGGCAGATCAAGCAGTACCGCGAGGAGAACATGGCTCTGACGGCTGACTACAAGCGGATTGTGCAGCAGTACAAGGACCTGCAGAGGACCATGAGGTGGGGCTGCACGGGAGCAACAGAGCTCGTGGGCGGGTAAAGACTGTTGCCTCTTGGCTGCAACAGTCCAAACCAGGGTTCAGCGGGACCGTGCGCGAGTCATAAGAAGGGCCGAAGCTCAAAGCAGCTGCGGGGAGGGGACGTATTCTCTTTTGAGTCCTTCCTGCTCAGCCGAGGTGCAGATATAAACGATCCCAACTCTGAGAGGCAGACTCAAAAAGCTGCCTCCCTGCCAGATTTGGCCTGATAAAGAATCATAGAATCGTAGAGTTGGAAGAGACCACAAGGGCCATCCAGTCCAACCCCCTGCCGAGCAGGAAACACCATCAAAGCATTCCTGACATATGCCTGTCAAGCCTCTGCTTAAAGACCTCCAAAGAAGGAGACTCCACCACACTCCTTGGTAGCAAATTCCACCGTTGAACAGCTCTTACTGTCAGGAAGTTCTTCCTAATGTTTAGGTGGAATCTTCTTTCTTGTAGTTTGAATCCATTGCTCCGTGTCCGCTTCTCTGGAGCAGCAGAAAACAACCTTTCTCCCTCCTCTATATGACATCCTTTCATATATTTGAACATGGCTATCATATCACCCCTTCACCTTCTCTTCTCCAGATCTGGCCTGGGGAGCCCAAAGAGTTCCCCACCCCTGGTCTACACTGGCCACAGCTCCGCAGGGTTTCAGGCAGGGTGTCTCTTCCAGCCCTCCCTTGAGATGCTGCTGGAGATTGCCCTGGGACCTCCCACATGCAAGGCAGGTGCTCTACCATCACAGCGGTTTGCTAAAGACGGATAAAGGGAGAATGATCTGCCCAAGGCCACCCTTGGACTCGACAAGGGAGTGGGGATTTAAGAAGTGGATTTCACATCACTTCCAGGTGCTCCCACCTTGCTTCAGATGGCTCACTGACTGATCAGCACATCAGGAGCCAGAAAGGAAACTTCCTTCATGCTTTGATCCTTTGACCTGGCTCTGATGTGCTCTAGGCCATGGGTAGGCAAACTAAGGCCCGGGGTCCGGACCCGGCCCAATCACCTTCTCAATCCGGCCCGCGGACGGTCCGGGAATCAGTGTGTTTTTACATGAGTAGAATGTGTGCTTTTATTTAAAATGCATATCTGGGTTATTTGTGGGGCATAGGAATTTGTTCATTTCCCCCCTCAAAATATAGTCTGGCCCTCCACAAGGTCTGGGGGACAGTGGACCGGCCCCCTGCTGAAAAAGTTTGCTGACCCCTGCTCTGGTCTATGTCTGGATGATACGTAAGAAAGCATTGGTGTGTATTATTATTATACATTGGTGTGTATTATACATTGGTGTGTATTATTATTATTTTGACTAAACATCAGAAGGAACAGTAAGAGCTGTCCGGCAGCAAAACAGTCTCCCCAGGGAGGTTGGAAACTCTCCTTCCTGGGGCCATTTTAAAGCAGAGGTTGGATGGCCATCTGTCATGGATGCGTCAGCTGAGATTCCTGCATTGCAGGGGGTTAGAATAGATGACCCTTGGAGGTCCATTATAACTCTTCCATTCTATGATTCTAGTACGCAGGCCTGAGCTCAGATCCAGTTTGGAAATCATAGAACGGTAGTGGGAAGGGTCCGTGTGGGTCATCTAGTCCAACCCCCTGCAATGCAGGAATCATTTTCCTTTCCCCCTTCAACGCAGGCACTTTGCCATCGTGGACGCCGAGCACTTCCTGGACGTGTGGCTAATGAACGAGGAGGAGGCCAAGGGCCTGATCCGCAAGGTCTTCAGCGCCGACCGCGTCATCCACGCCCAGCAACTGGGGATACCCTGGATCGAGCCGGAAGGCTGGTTCCTGCACAATGTGGGTCCCATCGTGCACAGCAAGAAGATGAAGTCGGCCAGCGAACTGGCTAGGGAGGTGATTGCACCAGAAAGTAAGCAAGGCTCTCTCTCACCCCAGCCCCACCCCCACCCCTCTGCTGCTTGAGAACACAGGCATAGGAAGCTGCCTTAATCAGACCATCAGCCCACCTGGTTCAGTGTTGAAATTCTCAGTTTCAAGCAGGGATGCTCCCCCAGCTCCCCAGCCATGGAGATCAGGAGGATGGAATCAGGGTCCTTCTGTCTTGAAGGCTGAGGGTCTGCCCTCTTTTTCCATGGAGGTCTCTATGCTGCTCCAGAGCCCTTGTGGCCAAGCCAGTGTGGTGTAGTGGTTAAGAGCGGTGGACTCTCGTAATCTGGGGAACCGGGTTCGTGTCTCCGCTCCTCCACATGCAGCTGCTGGGTGACCTTGGGCTAGTCACACTTCTCTGAAGTCTCTCAGCCCCACTCACCTCACAGAGTGTTTGTTGTGGGGGAGGAAGGGAAAAGGAGATTGTTAGCCGCTTTGAGACTCCTTCGGGTAGTGATAAAGCGGGATATCAAATCCAAACTCTTCTTCTACAGCGAGGGAACCCTCCAATCCTCCAATAGGGGCACGTTGTGCAGTTTGAAGCCATTGGCATAAAGGTGCTTTTGCACATATAGTTCTTCCATCGGTTCAAGTTTTCAACAAATATTAGGCCATTCCATGGTGATTATTTTTTCCTGGAAATAAGGGATAGAAAGTAGCCTTTTTTTCAAAAACAAAAGCAGGACCTGGATTTTGGGAAAGCTGGATTTCCCCATCAAGTTATTTTTATTTATTTGTTTATTATTTTATTTCAAAATATACAAATATACAAACAATGTATAGATAACAAATACATACATTGATAACTTCTATAACTTCAAATAATAATGACCAGATCAAATAATATCAAACTCAATAAACAAAAACCTTACATCTCTACGTATATTCAAGAAAAGAAAAATGGAAACAGGAAAAGAAAAAGACCACTAAAATAATGACAAGAACACACACTTTCTAAAAAATGAAACAGAAAAACAAAGAACACACACACACACATGCAAAAATCATCATGTTTCTATTGTTAGATACTATTCAGTGATTTTCCCATCAAGTTGATCCCAAATTTGCCCTGTGGAAAACCAAATTAATTGATACGCAGGTTATGAAAATCGTGCCAACATCTATAGATGTGCCCCGTTTTGCCCAGTTCATTTTACTGCTAAGCAGTGAGAGGAGCATGGAGTTCTGTAAGGGCGCTTAAGCCCCTCCGTGTGACCAAGCATCACTGGAAACCATCCTCTGCTCACCCCTGTTTCCTGCCTTGAGTTTGTCAGGTGCTACCCATATGTCTTCATAAAGTTGAATTGTAGAATCATAGAGTTGGAAGGGACCCCAAGGGTCATCCAGTCCAGCCCCCTGTAAATCAGGACTCTCAGCTCAAGCGTCCCTGGCAGGTGGACCGCCAACCTCTGCTCGAAAGCCTCCAAGGAAGGAGAGTCCACAACCTCCCGGGGTAGGACTGTTCCACTGCTACAGTAATTACAGTAAAGCAATTAAGAAAATATAATAATTACAGTAAAGTAATTAAGGCTGAGATAGTGCTTCGGCTCTTTCCAAACAGGTTGCTGGGGGGGCTTAGCTGCACCTCTTTGTTGCTTAAATCATTAAGAAATGTACCTCTTTGTTGCTTAAATCAGTGTGCAGAGGGGACTCTGCAATTCTCCTGGGTGGCTGGGTTTGCGCCTCTCTTTATTTATTTATTTTAAAGTATTTGATTTTTAAAAGTATAAACATACAACAATAAAAAACAATTCCGAATCCAAATATCGAGACCACTCTGAATCTCCTGACTTCCCCCCATCCCTTCCATGGGTCCTCATGATATAATTTACAACTGCATATCAGTACTTATCCACATTTTTTTATCCTTCTAAACTGTCCACACTTTCCATTAATTTACAAGTGTGGTTAAAATCCTGCTCATGTTTTAACCTGCTTGCAGTGGTATCGTAAATAAATTATAAATCCCCCCCCCATTCCTTGCTAAAGTCCTTGTCTTCTTGATTTCTGAGCTTCCCAGTTAGTTTTGCCATCAACTTGGCTTGCCATTCGGTTTGCGCCTCCCTTTATCCCCGCTTCCGGCCATCGCTCTTTCCTTCAGCCAGCAAGTCTGTCACGTTGGAAGGCAGCTTCCGAGATGAGAAGGAAATCGTCCTAGACGAGGTCCGCCGGGGGCCTGATGGCCCAGAGCCAGAGGTCAAGGCGCTTTGGTCCATCTCCACCAAGACGGTCAAGCACATCCTGGAGCTCCTGTGTGATGAGTCGGTGAGCTGAAGCGGGGTGGGAGGCAGGCAGGCAGGCAGGCAAGCGGGGTGCTGTGGTGGCTGGACTTGCCCTGCCAGGGACTCAGGAACGCCCGGCTCAAGGCCTTCGTCTCTGAGCTGTGAGGAATCCTCCCCCCCCATCTCTTTTGCCAGGGCTTCCTGATTGAGAGCAAACTGCGAGGTCTCCTCCAGCCCTTGGAGAAGCACGACCGGACCCTCATGAGGCTGGACTCCATCTTCACAGTAAGGACATGGGCCCATCTGCCCAATTTGGGTTCCTCCCAGTATCTTTCTCTTTCTCTTTTACAATCTGAAGTTTCCACATTTTCACACATCAATTTATTGGAGGGGAGGTGGGAATCCTCTGTGGAAGTTTATTTATTTCAGGCATAGGCAAACTCGGCCCTCTTCCTTGATCCTTGATGCTACCAGGGAAGGAGAGACTCCCCCGTGCCTGACAGGACCCTGAGGACCATCTAGTCCAGGCATGGCCAAACTTAGCTCCTCCAGATGTTTTGGGACTACAACGCCCATCATTCCTGACCCCTGGTCCTGTTAGCTAGGGATGATGGGAGTTGTAGTCCCAAAACATATGGAGGGCCAAGTTTGCCTATGCCTGATTTATTTGTTTCACAACTTCTTCATGCCGCCTGATTGCAAAAGAAAATTCCAAAGCTGTTTACAAAAAAAGATAAAACAATAAAATTAGCAATGGGAAGAATTGACAACAATAATGTGAGTCCCCCGCCCCCTTTTTCTTTTAATCTTTTTTCTATCTCTATATCTCTACTTCGTTCTCCCCCCACCCCTCTTCTTTTCATCTGGATTGGTGTTTTTATCGAGATCAATGTTTCCCAAACTTGGGTCATTGAGCTGTCTTTGGACTATAGTTCCCATCCTCCCTGACCACAAGTCCTGCTAGCTAGGGATGCTGGGAGTTGTAGTCCAAAAACAACTGGTCTAGATCAGGCATCCCTAAACTTCGGCCCTCCAGATGTTTTGGACTACAACTCCCATCATCCCTGACCACTGGCCCTGTTTGCTAGGGATCATGGGAGTTGTAGGCCAAAACATCTGGAGGGCTGCAGTTTGGGGGTGCCTGGTGTAGATTAACATTTTAGCTCGTATAAGAATGTATATTTCATAACAATCTTTGCATTTCCCTTTTTGGAAAAAAAATATTTTTAAAAAAGAATGTAAGACTTTTCAAAAAATTCAAATAAACACAGGCAGCCACTTCCCCCACGGTCGAAGGGCCTGCCTGAGCTCTTCCACAAGCTCACCTGGGAGGAGCAGCACATACGAATCCTGGCATTGGCGGCTAACCGGGCGCCTGCTGAGCTTTCCCTTCCTCTCCGCAGGCTCTGTCGATCGTCAGCGAAGACGACATCTATCACCTGGTGCAGTTCTTCAGGAGCTTCAAGGCTCAGCAGGTGGCTGCTAACCCGGTAAGGCCAGGGTGGGGCTGGAACGTGGTGATGGGACGCAGCTCAGAGGTGAATGCGCTCGGTTTGACGTGCGCAGGATCCCAGGAGCCATTCCCGACATCTCCTGGCAGGGCTGGGAATGTCCCCTGCCCTGAACCCTAGAGACCTGCGGCTAAACCTGTGTAGAGAGTACTGACTCAGGTGGGCCGATGGTCAGACTCGGGGGTAAGGCAGTTGTTTCCTTTGTTCCTAACAGAAGAACATAACAAGTGCCAGCCTGACACAGACCAAAAGCACAGCTGTTTTAGCAGCAGGCAAAGAGACGTCCTATAGATTCACAAAAGGGACGAGATGGGAATATTCCTCCTCTTATAACACCATAGCTGCCAAGTACCCCGTTTTCTCCGGGAAACCCCCATTTTTACTTACCTTTTCCCGGTGGTCCCCCGTATCACTTCGTCTCCCGTTTTTCTCCGTTATTTTCTCCTGCTGGCGGCCATTTTTTTTCTTTCCGATTTGCCCTTCTATGGGCACCAAAAATGGCCGCCGCCGGCTTCAAAAGTCGCATCTACGCATGTCCGGAAGTGCATAGACGCACTTCCTGACATGCGTACAAGCGACTTTCGAAGCCGGCGGCGGCCATTTTTGGTGCCCATAGAAGGGCAAAGCGACACCGGAAGTTACGTCGACGCAACTTCCGGTGTCACACGGCTGCCAGTTCCGGATTCTGCAGTCCGGGACTTGGAAGGTAAGTATAACACCCCTCAGCTTGTGGCGGCAACAAAAAAGTTCCCTTTCCGTCTCTCCCCTGCTATGCTTAGTGTTTTAGTTTGTTTTTATATACACTGGAAGCTGCCCAGAGTGGCTAGGCAACCAGTCAGATGGGCAGGGTATTATTAGTAGTATTAGTATTAGTATTATTTTTATATATGTCAGGGAATGGTCTGAAGACGAGGACTGGGGAATGCACTCTACGGCAGACCAGCTTCTCTCCGATGGAGAGCTGGAGGGGGAAGAGTTGACACCCCCCCCCATGTCCACAGCGTGTTCAGAAGCAGAGAGAGAGACAAAAGCTGAACAGCTTAGGGAGGAGTTACCCAGTTACGAGATAATGACAAGAGAGCCAGAAGGGAGGGGGCAGCTAGTTGAGCCACCACTTGAGAGTGTGGGGGAACCGCCCTTACCACAGACTCAGAGGTCCGAACGTATCAGAGAGCAAAGGAGTCAGGGGGAGGGAGGAACTTCCCGTCGGCGCCTAAAATACTGTGGAAGTCGGAAGTCGGATTAGACTAGCCAACTGCCCTTCTTGTGGAGAGCTGTGTATTTGTGACGGCAACATTACGCTGTAATAAAAGGACTACAGATCTACCAACTGCTTATTAATTCTTATATGTGAAGTTACCAATGGGAGGGGAGGACTCTCCACGCCTAACAATATATCAGACTCTGGCCTTCTCTTCTACCTCTTCACTAAGTCGCATTTTGTGCTGCTTTCCCCCCATAAGTCTTGGCTCCACTGGGCTGTGTCAGAAGCGTCTCCTCCTGTGTCTCCTTGCCTCGTAGGACTTGGAAGAGTTCCTCGCGGAGATAGGCCCCCAAAAAGAGCCTTCAGAGGTCGAGGCTGCAGAGGAGGGGGAGGAGGAGAGGGAGGGCTCTTCGGCCCCACAAGACGAGGGCAAAGTCCCCCCGAGCTCTTCTTCGCTTCTCTCTTCTTTGTACATGCACCCCAACGACATCCTTAAAGCCCTCAAGGCTTTCGTCCAGGAATTCCAAGAGCCAAGGTGGGTCTGTCTGCGGAAGAGGAGGAAGAGGATAGGGCTGGTTTGGGATGCTGCGGGGAGGAAGGATGTGTGGGCTGCTTGTAAGAAACAGTGGCAGCCAGGGAAAGATGGACAGAGGATAGCTCAGTCTGTGGAGCATGAGGCTTTTAAGCTCAGGGTTGTGGGTTCGAGTCCCATGTTGAGCAAAAAAAAACTTGCATCGCAGGGGGTTGGACTAGATCAGCCTTGTGGTTGCTTCCAGCTCTGCGATTCTGTGAGATGGCTCCCCTTCGCATGAGTTTCTGGGTCGAGGGAAGTGCTGCAATACAGTGGTAGAATGCAGAGTTTGATGCAGAAGAAAAACTTGCCAAAAACCCTGGAAGAACTCCCTCCCTCCTACACCCTAATCCCAGTCCAGATCGGAGAGAGAGAGAGAGAGAGAGAGAGAGAGAGAGAGAGAGAGAGAGAGAGAGAGAGAGAGAGAGAGAGAGAGAGAGAGACCGGGAACCTGCAGCGTCTTGTTATTTCTTTATTTTTGCTCAAATGGCGTTCGGGTCTAGCAATGGGCTTATTGTTCCCCTCCCTGGCCCCACTTCTTCCCAAGCAAGCCATGAGCTGAGCTCCTGACAAGCCCAGAGCTCTCACAGGAGAGAGAGGAGAATGGCAGCCTTTTTCCTCCTGTGAGTGGTTGCTTTAGATGGAGGGGGTGCACAAATTAATAATAATAATAATAATATACCGCCTGGTTCACAGAACGGAATAAAAATATAAAACCACAAAATGTATAATAAAAATAACAATCAAATAACACCCCCCCCCAAAAAAACCCCACATTTTAAAAGGAGGGGCAGTATTTGAGTGGGCCCCAAGTGTTGTGGCTGGCCAGAGGGAGCAGGGAGGTGGCCCAGGTCAGCTTCCGGCTCCAGCTTCCCAGCCAGTGACTCTCCCTCCTTCCCACCTCCAGAGATAAACACCCCCAGAAGAAGGTGCATGAAGAACGGGACAACTCTAAGGACTCGGAGTATTGGGACGCTCTCGCCCACGCCATCCCGGATGTGAATCTGAAGTTGTGGGATGCCCTGGTCTCTGGCTTGCACAAATACCAGTAAGGCGGGGGTGGGGGGTAGGTAGATCCTATTAAGCCCCTGCCCCGTCTCCCCAGGGAGGGGGGTCATTGAGGTGGGGGCCATTGAAGAGCCTTGCACAAGGAGAAGGTCAAGCACATTTGAGCTAGGTGCCCTGCCCCGCGGAGGTTGTTTCCCTGCTGCCAGGAGTGCTCCTTGTCTGGGCCTCGGGTGGCCCCTGGTGGTGAGAACGTGCCTCTTCCTTGCCTGGCTTTCATGGTAACAGTGTCCCGCCCCCCGATTTCTGCCTCGGTTGCCTTTGACTGGGCTTAGCCATCCAGGGATCCTTTACCTGCAAGGGAAGACAAGGGACTTCTTTCAGGCACATGGCACCAGAGGCCCTTTTGGCCCCATGCATCTTCTCTCCCTCTCCCTCCCCCACCTGCACAGCTATGTCCTGGACCAGAGGGCGAAGCTGATCGTCGAGACAGATGGGCTGCGCCAGCAGAACGCAGAGCTCAGGATGCTGCTGCGGCAGTATCTCCATTCCCCGGTGAGCAAACGGGCTGCGGGACCGAGGGCAACAGGTCGCGTAGATCTTAGATCCACAAGATTCCTTCACCGCCTGGGGCAGAGGCGCCACCTCATGCCCAAATTGAAGGGGCCCTATGCCACGAGAGCTGCACGATGGAGAGCCCTGCCCTGCTCCCCCAAAAATATTGAGGGGGCCCAAAACAACTCAGCCCCCATGATCTGGCGTCCCTGGCCGGGGGGGGGGGTGCCCTATAACACAGGGTAGTCTCAGTTGGATAGAGCAGGGTGCTGCTAATGCCAAGCTTGCAGGTTCGATCCCTGTACGGAGCAGCTGCGTATTCCTGCATTACAGAGGGTAGGGCCGGGTGAGATCCAGCTCCGAGGGCCTTCTGGCGGTTCCCTTACTGCGAAAAGTGAGGTTACAGGGAACCAGGCAGAGGGCCTTCTCGGTGGTGGCGACCGCCCTGTGGAACGCCCTCCCACCAGATGTCAAGGAAATAAACAACTATATGACTTTTAGAAGGCATCTCAAGGCATTAACACGATAAAAAAATCAAACATTATAAACTTCCCAATAAAGGAGGATGATGATCTGCAGGGTCCCTTCCAACTCTGTGATTCTATGATCTGCCTCCCTGCCTGGTTGCCAGCACTGGCTGCCCTCAAAACATAAGAAGGGCCCTGCAGCTGGATCAGGCCCACCCAGTCCAGCATCCTATTATGTGAAGCCTGCAAGCAGGACGTGAGCATGAGAGCTGCGCTCTTCCCTCCTGTGGCACCCAGCAACGGGCGTTCAGAAGCATTCCTGCCTCCGACCGTGCAGGGAGAGCTTGGCCATCCTGGCTAGGGGCCATTGGCTGCCTTCTCCTCCTCCATGAATTTGCCCAATCCTCTTGGGAAGCCATCTAGGTGGGTGGCAGGCATTGCTTCCTGCAAGAGCGAGGTTGCTTCACACACGTGACAACGCTGGGCTCACTGCCGTGGCTGGGCCTCCACGTAGGGCATTGAGAATCATAGAATTGTCGAAATGGAGAGAACCCCAAGGGTCATCTATTCCGCAGGACTTTTAAGCATCACCCGCCCTGTGAAGGGCTGAGCCTCAGTCACATCCAGGCTGGGCAGGAATGGGCGCTATTGATGGTCTTTGCTTCCCTTTCCACAGGTGAATGCCGAGCTGCTGATCCCTCCCACCCACTTGCTGCACCTGCAGATGAATACCTGATGTCCTGGCGCAGTTGCTCCCCCACCATCTTCTTAGCTCCTCAAAGGAGTGTCGGCGGGGTGCCTGTCATTCCCTCACAGCTGCCCTTGAGCGCTGGTTTGGGCCACACCTTGGTGAGTAGCAAGCCCTGGTGAGCTGCAAGCCACACGGCTGTTCCCCAGCACCTGGGGCACCCCAGGGAAGGCTTGCAAACACTTTTGACGTGTGCCGAGATCAGGTTTCAGAACCGGCAAAACTCACCACTGATCCACCCCAAATGTTAACGCTCGGGTTTGTTACCCTTTGGGAGAAGATGTTACTCTGAACGCAGAGGTTCCGAAGTGTCATTAGGGAGAGGAGGCAAATAAATGGCTAATTGTTGTGGCCGTTCTGTTTCTCCTGTCTTATATTTGCTGCTGTTGCTTGAGGAGAAAAATTAATAGGGAGAGAACGGGGTGGGATCCGTTTCTGTTTTTAAACCGTTCAGTGTGCTTAAAGGTGGACCTCCAGTTCCTCTTGAGGCAAGAAAAAGGTTGGAACTGAGCCAAAATAATTTGATGAATGGGGCTTGTGGGACTCTGGAAGCAGCACAGACAAAATAAGTGGGGTCAGAGAGGGAACCTGCAAGGCCAAGTAACTGGAGGTTCCTTGTTCTGTCCTGAGGGTTGCTTGTGAGAAATGCCACCCAAACCAGGCACCCTCGAGGGTATAAATGGGACCAGATTATGGTGGCAAACTGCAAGAGAGGCTGGGCAACGAAGATGGGGGGGGGATGTGGAGGCACAGAGGCCAAGTGGTAGGTGAATGTTAAGGCACTAAGAAATCCCCATGCTTTCTGGGTGCACGAGCAGATCTGCAACAGTCTTAACCTGACAATTCTCTTAAAGTTTTCTGTCCCCAGGGTGCTCAGTGTGGCCACATCGCCAGCTTCTGCCGGGTGGGTGGGGGGCAGGCTAAGGTCTCAGGACCCAGGGAACTAGGCATCATGAAGGGAAAGGGGAACCCTGAACTAGACCTCCTGTTTCCCCCTTAGCTCCATTCCGTAGAACTTTTGGGGTTCTCTGAAGCACCAGGCACTCACTGGCTAGGTTTATATAAGCCACTGGTTTGTAGGTATTTTCCTCCCTCCCTCCCTCCCTCCCTCCACAAAAAGCAATCCAGACTCCGTTCCTTTCTGGTGATCTGTTTTTATTAAAGAACTTACAGATTTATCTCCCGATCCGTACAGCAAATCCCAAAGACCCCATATTAACAGTGCACAAAGATCACCCACCCACAAAAGAACCCTCCCCGCAACAGTAGATAAAAACAGGATCAATCCTTTACACACACCTCAGGAAATCAGGACGAGAAAGACAGCATGAAACACACAAGCCACCAGGTGTTCCAGAGCTGCAGGAGGGAGAGAGGGGCAGAAAGGCAGCTTTTCCCTGTGCTGGTTTCTCTAGGGCTGCCTTCGTTGACCTGGCGCCCTCTGGGTGCTCTGAACTACAACTCCCATCAGCCCTGCCCAGCACTGGACTGGCGAAGGCCACTCTAGAGACGCGTGGTGCTAGAGCTGGGCCACCTGCCACCTCCATCTGACCCCCAAAACTTCCCCTGCCTCTTCCCTTCCCAACACATTGGTCCCCTGCGACTCTCTCCCTCACTCCACTGCATAAGCCCCGTGGCTGCTACGGTTCTCTTGTGACAGCCTGGTGTGCTAGCCTTGCCCACACAGCCGTTAGCCGTACCTAGTGGATGCTAAGGGTTGGTGGCTCGCCCAAAAATTGCCCACGGCTGCCCGGCGGCTGTTTTTTGGTGATGTGGGATTTGGAGTCAGTGGTGTGCTTTGACGATCTTCACACTGCCCTCCCAGATTGCCTCTCGAGTGTGGAGAGAGAGAGGAACAGGAAGGGCAGCTGTAGAGTCACATGGAAGAGGGACCGATGTGATCCCACAAGAGAGGTGATGCCTCGATACAGCGGAGCGTTGCAACACTTTGCATGACTGCTGTGCTTCTTAAGTCTGCGCCCCCTGCAGATTCTAGAATCATAGAGTTGGAAGAGACCACAAGGGCCATCCAGTCCAACCCCCTGCCGAGCAGGAAACACCATCAAAGCATTCTTGACAGATGGCTGTCAAGCCTCTGCTTAAAGACCTCCAAAGAAGGAGACTCCACCACACTCCTTGGCAGCAAATTCCACTGCCGAACAGCTCTTACTGTCAGGAAGTTCTTCCTAATGTTTAGGTGGAATCTTCTTTCTTTTGCAGAAGATGGATTAGAGTCCGGGCCAGGATAGGGGCCCTGTAAGCCCTTCAAAAACCTATGGGTCTCAAGGAGATGCCCAAACATGTTGGGCAACGGTGATGCTGTAGCGGCCACATGTAACCCGGCCCACCCACCCACCCCCTTTGGTCTTTCTAGCTTTGCCTGTCTCAATCAGCGGATTCGCTTTGAGAAGCAAGCTGCATCCTTAAGCCTCACCCCCCTACTTTAAGGGTTTCACCGACAATCCCTTGTTTCAAAAGGATGTGCCTTCTCCGTATACCGTCTCAACCCTGAAGAATGTGCTGTGCATCCGTTAGATGAGAATAAAAACCACTTACTGGAACCCTCCACTGATTGAGGAAAGACGAGACATGAATATTTCAGTTACTAGGGATTGGGATGTCTTGGTCTGGGAAGCAGGTTGTCCCTCGCCTTCCCGTTGAGTCACCAGCCACGAAAGGCTGCTTTGGACTCGGTCATCAGAAAATGTCCTCGAGCCTGTTTCCTTCTCCCTGCCCCAACCAGGGTTCAAGTGGCTAGGGAGCTTGGCTGAAGATCATAGCTAGCCCATCAAAGGGCTGAGGGACTAGAAAATTTGGTGACTGGAGTCCCTCCCCCATCTCCACATGTTATTGCTCTGTGCTCACACACGTGTGTCTGGGTGTTTCCAAGCACCACCCCTGCCAGGCTTACGGGGTATTCTTGAAGAGCCGAGGACCAAGCGAGAACTGTCTGCGCTTATCATCCAATGAATAATGGTCCTATTTAGTACTTATCTAGCACTTTTCGAGCTTATCTTGGTGAAATCTGCATGAGAGCCTGGTACGAGTACTGTTATCCTCAAACTGCAGAGGGGGCTGGCAAAGCAGGCTGCCTAAATTGGGAACTCCTGGCTTGGGGATCGGTGGATTTGCAGCTCAGTCTTTTATATGCTGCAATCCTCAGCCTACTGATCGGTGAATTCAGTGGGACTTGCTTCTGAGCAGACACACGTGTATCATTGCACTGTCGGCTGTTACGCTTGCTCCCGTCTGGGGGAGATACCCCATCTTCTCGCAGCACCTGCAGCCGATGAACCGACTAAGCTCCTGATTTGTGCTCGCCCTCGGAAAATGTGGGTAGGCATTGCTCCAGCACGGCAAATGCCTCCATTCTCCCTACCAGGCTGGGAACCAGCAGGAAGCTGTGCCCGTCTGTGGTGGGCCAGGGGGGTAGCCTCAATAAAGAAAACGGCAGCATTGGGCAGCAACCAGGGGCGCCAGAATCTCAGCGGATCACATCACACCTAGCGCAAGGAGGAGAAGGCCCTTGCATTCCCAGAGCCTCGTGCCGAGTTTTGCTGCGGAAGGAAAAACAACGGGAAAAGGAGGGAGAGACAGGTGAACATGTCAAATCCACACAGAGCACAGACTGAGGTGGCGCCACCTCGTGGGTTCAATGGTGGAGGATTCTCCAGTTGAGGCAAGATGGGTGCGAGACAGGAGTCCTTAGACTGCAAGGCTCTCCAGTTCCAAAGACTTAGGCTGGAGAGGCTGAGAAGAATTGCTGAGGATATAAAGCTCATGTCGGGGGGGGGGGAGAGAGTAAAGAAATCTCCTTTCTCCCCCTTCCCCAACACTGCGGAGCAAATTTTGAGCTCCTGCTGCCCCCATCCCCCCCCAAATATTTCCCGAGAGGAAACACAAGGAAGTCACAAAAAAGAAACACAAACAAGAGCCGGCGATGACCAAGAACAACAGGCTCCGAAAGTGGGGGGGGGCAGGGTGCAGGTGGCTTCCTCCTCATGCTCCAAGGAGCTTCTTGACCATGTAGCCGGGCATGGAGTACAGGAAAAGGGCCACCATGATGATCAGCAGGAGGGCCAAGACGATCTTGATGATGAGCCACTTGTAGCGGGTGCAGATAAGGTACCGTATGGACTTGAGCGGGTTCAGGAACCAGATGAAGGATGTATCCGGACGACTGTGAGGAGAGAGAGAGGCGGGAGGTGGGGGTGGGAGAGGGAGAAAATGTCCAGGGCTGGAGTCAGACGCAGGTCAGCACAAAAGACGCAGGGCTTCATCGACAGTGAACCTCATTCTTCATTCAAGGAAACGGCAGACAATTCAGCGATGCTCCCCTACGGAGCAGCTTCCAGGACTGAAGGTCCTTGCCTTCCACCCTCTCTAAGGCTCCTCCTCTGCCAGATGTTTCCCCAGCAGTCTCAAACTGCATATGCACACCTCTGGCCTCTGTTCTGCCCTCATTCAGGGAGGAAGGGAGTTTGATGCAGCCAGAGAGAGAGAGACTTCCTGGATTCTCCAGCAGCCTCTTGACCCCCCCCCCCCGCTCCTCTGCTTCAGCCTCAGAGTCTGAACCGCTCCCTGTCGCCGACTCTTCCTGCTCACTAAACCCTGTTGCCACATCAGCATCCAGCCCCTCCTCCCAATCTTCCACCAACCCCCTGGCTCTGAGCCTTCCTCCTCCAGGGATTCCCTTGGGGGATTTCCCAGCTGGTGCCTCCCACTGATCCTCTTTTGCCCAGCCAGGGCAACAATTTCCTAGGGGCAGTGGGGAGATGGTTTCCTCAGGTCACGCCTTGAACCCTGCCACCGCACAAGACTTGGCCATCTTCCCACTTGCATTGCCGGCCCGATGGCACCAGCAACCTAAGCAGGGGCTCGACAGCAGCAGCGTTTCATGCAAGCCCTGCCTTGTGACCCGCCAGGCCCTCTCTCGTCTCACTGGTGGGTCACCATACACAGCTGTCAAGCCCTTGTGTAGGTCCCCAGTTGTTTGTGTCTGCCTCGGGAACATCAGCAAACCCTCACTTGCAAGGCCTGGCAACCCAGGCAAGGTCGTCGAGGATTCTGGGGTGTGGTTCTTGGGAAGGAGCGTGCGGGTTAAGTGGTTTGGGTGGGCAGAGATGGCAGCCCTCCTGCAGATCAGCTGCTCTCTGGCTGATCATCTCTGCTCATTATTTTCTAGGGTACTTTGCTGAAGCTGCAGCTCAGCCACAGGGCCTGCGTTCAAGCACAGTTTCATTCTGGAGTCATGTTGGACAGAGTAGGGCGTCTCCAAGTGCATCAGCCCCTCACACACCTGGGGTCAAAGAGCAAGGCGTCTAACCTGGGAAATCAGGTGTCTTCTCACCTGTCCCTCCTCCTCTCCCAACTTCTAAAGGTTTTTTGATGGGGACTCTCCTACTTCTCACCTGTCCCCCCCCCACCCTGCCCATGTTTCCCGTTGTGGTCACGGCACGAAGCAGCCCCCAAGCTGCAGGCGTTGGGTGGAAAAAAGGAAGGTACCCTGAGGAAAGAGGGGGCAGACCCTTTCAGGCCCCGAGCAGCTTCTTGACCATGTAGCCGGGCATGGAGTACAAGAAGAGTCCGACCATAAGGAGCAAGAGAACGAGGAGGAGGATTTTCAGCAGAAGCCAGCGGTACGTGTGCCAGATAAAGTAGCGGATGGACTTGAGAGGGTTCAGGAACCAAATGAAGCTGGTATCTGGGCGGCTGGGGCAGGAGGGCAAGGTGGGGCGAGGAGGAGCAGGAAGAGGAGGAGAGAGACCGAGGACACAGGGGAGAGAGAGACAGGGAGAGACGAACGGAGTCAACGGAGGAGGGAGAGAACACGCAAGGCAGATCAACGGGGTGGTGCGTCCCACCCAAGCAAGACGGCCAGCGGCCACTGCTGTTCCCTGTGCGGCTGTACAGCCCTTGGACCTCCCCTGTTATGCCTCCATCCATGTGAGCGTCTGCTTGGGGACCTCTGCTCCCACCTCCCTCTTCCTCCCCTCTCGCCACTCACTTGGGTTTCTCCAATGGGTCGGGCTCGTTACGAGCCAGCCCGGCCGGACTTTTCTCGGCTTCCTCGGCCGTCAGGAGGTGAAGCTCGGCCTCCACTTTTCCCTGTTGGGGGGGGGAGGAAGGTAGAGGTGAGTTTTGAACTCACGGACATCCAGTGAAGCTGAATGCTGGAAGATTCAGGACGGATAAAAGAAAGGACTTCATCACATAACACAATAGTTGAACAATGGAACTCCTTCTTGAAGGAGGCAGTGATGGCCACCATCTTGGATGGCTTTAGAAGATTAGACAGATTCATGGAGGAGAGGGCTATCAATGGCTGGAAACTGCAGGAGGGGAGAGTTGCCCTTGTGACTGGGGTCGTCCTTGTGGGTTTCCCTTGGGGGGCATCTGGTGGGCCACTGTGAGAAAAGGAAGCTAGACTAAGTGAGCCATTGGCCTGATCCTACAGCCTCTTCTTACATTCTGATGACTGCAGGGTTTGCCATATAGGCAGGAGGTGCCATGGAAGCCTGGGCATCAATCGAGGCAGGCAGGCGGATGTGAACAAAGTGGTTCAGCTCATGGACAGGAACCAGAGAGGGTGGCATGATGTTGGGGAAAGTCCTGGGCAGCCCTCGCTCCACCTCTGCACATCACACCCAGAGTCAGAAGCAACCAACGGTCAAAGCAGAACCATAGACCACCAACCCATATGTCAAGAATGGCATATGTCAAGAATGCTTTGATGGCATATGTCAAGAATGCTTTGATGGTGTTTCCTGCTTGGCAGGGGGTTGGACTGGATGGCCCTTGCGGTCTCTTCCAACTCTCTGATTCTATGATTCTAACCCATATCTGATGAAGCCCTCTCCATCATTGGAGATTTTAAAAGAGTGGTTGGATGGCCATTCTAGGGATAACTTAGCAACGTTTCCTGTGTTGGGTTGGGTTGGACTAGAGGACCCTTGAGGGTCTACGATACCATAATTCTAAACCATCCAGCTCCTCTGTCCACCCCATATCCAGGTTTCTCACTCTTGACCTGCAGCTCCACCCCATTTTCCTGTGCTCCTTCAGATCTGGGGGTGCCTTTCCCGCCTGACCCGACCTGACCTGGCTTCCCCTCTAAGCCAAGGTGGCGGCCCTCTCCCTGCAGCCCCATTACGTACCGTCATCTCCATTTCGTCGTTCTCGTCTCGTGCCAAGAAGGGCCACCAGCCCTTCACCCTCTTCTGTTTGAAGATAGAGACCATGGGCACCTCAATCTCACCCGTCCCCAGCTCCATGCTGCACTGCTTGGCGGTCTTAGCGCCACGTGGGAAGCGGTTCAGGTCAAGCTCAATGCCTCCTGAGAAAGGGAGGGAGAGAGAAAGGAGAGATGATATTATTATTATTATTATTATTATTATTATTATTATTATTATTATTATATACCATCAGCATTTGATCTAAATTATTATCATTCATCAATATACAGTGGAACCTCAGTTTATGAACACCTCGGTTTACGAATTTTCGGTTTTACGAACGCCACAAACCCACCTGGATCGGATTCACTTTCCATTACTTTCAATGGGAAAGTTCGCTTCCGTTTATGAACGCTTCAGTTTATGAACAGACTTCCGGAACCAATTGTGTTCATAAACCGAGGTACCACTGTATCAACACTTTACAGTGGTACCTCGGTTTATGAACACAATTGGTTCTGGAAGTCTGTTCATAAACTGAAGCGTTCATAAACTGAAGTGAACTTTCCCATTAAAAGTAATGGAAAGTGGATTAATCTGTTCCAGACGGGTCCGCGGAGTACTCAACCTGAAGCATTCATAAACTGAAGCGAACTTTCCCATTAAAAGTAATGGAAAGTGGATTAATCCGTTCCAGACGGGTCTGCGGAGTACTCAACCTGAAGCGTACTTAACCAGAAGCATGGGTGTAACTGGTTCCGGAAGTCTGTTCATAAACTGAAGTGTTCATAAACTGAAGCAAACTTTCCCATTGAAAGTAATGGAAAGTGAATCCGTTCCATATGGGTCTGCGGCGTTCGCAAACCGAAAATTCGTAAACTGAGGTGTTCATAAACCGAGGTTCCACTGTATATTGGTTCATCGGTAACATAAGAGGGAAAATGACTATTATTCATACTCAATCTAAGCAGAAACAAAAGTGCTCCAGATTAGGCATTTAGCTATGCGGTGTTGAATGCTACCGGTTAAATATTCTATCCGGTGTCCCCTTTGTTTTTGTTTAGGTTTAAACCAGTTCACAAGCGAAGAACGTTTACATGGACCACTAATAATGAACCCTATTTTGTTAGATAAAAGGTAAAGGTAAAGGGACCCCTGACCATTAGGTCCAGTCGTGACCGACTCTGGGGTTGCGGCGCTCATCTCGCATTATTGGCCAAGGGAGCCGGCGTACAGCTTCCAGGTCATGTGGCCAGCATGACAAAGCCAGTTCTGGCAAACCAGAGCAGCACATGGAAACGCCGTTTACCTTCCCGCTGTAGCGGTTCCTATTTATCTACTTGCATTTTGACGTGCTTTTGAACTGCTAGGTTGGCAGGAGCTGGGACCAAGCAACGGGAGCTCACCCCGTCACAGGGATTCGAACCGCCGACCTTCTGATCAGCAAGCCCTAGGCTCAGTGGTTTAACCACAGCGCCACCTGGGTCCCATGGACCACTAATAATGAACCCTATTTTGTTAGATACCAACACAAATTTATTATGCTACCGTGTTTCTCATATTATAAGACACGTCTTATATATATTTTTTCCTCAAAAAAAAAAAACACTATGGCTTATTTTCAAGGGATGTCTTATTTTTTTCCTCCTCCTCCTGCCGCGGCCGGCATTGCTGCTGTGCCTATCACTATTTTTGGGGTATGGCTTATATTCCTTGAATGCTTAAAAATCCTGCTATGGCTTATTTTATGGGTATGTCTTAAAATATGAGAAACAGGGTATTTTCATTGTGCACAAATGGCATGATAAAAGACGAGGTCTTTTTTGAACCCTTTATTGTCCCTATGATTCAAGTTGCTAAAACCCAATAAAAAGCTATCAAAATAAATAAAGCAACACAGATAAAATCTCTATACTGTAAAGTGCTTCCTCTCCCCCATGCTGACCCTGGGGCAAGTACCCTCCCGGGCTCCGTCACTGACCGAGGAAGTCATCGGCGGAAAAGTGGTCGGCGTCCCACACTTGTAGCGTGAGTCGGGCCGGAATCTTGTACTCGGTCTCGTCCCAGGAGAACATGGACTCTTTCTTCGAGATAACAATCTTCTCCTCAGCCGCAAGGTAGTCGAAAGGAAAGAGGTAACGCCAGTTGAAGTTCCCCTCGCCGGTCAGCGAGTGATAGTGGACGTCTGTGTCCTGCTTGTCTTCTTGCTGCCCCTTCAGCCATCTGCACGGGCAAAAGAGAGGGGATGGGGGGGGTCAGCCGGGAGGGGATTTCGAAGGACAGTTGTGCTCATGCGGGACCAGGAAACGTCGGTGCTGGAGGGGAGGCGGCAGGCTGGAGGGGGGGGGCTCGCTTGCAAAGGGGCATCCTAAGGGGGTGCTGAGTATTGCTACGTTGGAGAGACTTGTTGTGTTTTGGGTATTCTGTTGGGAGCTGCCCAGAGGGGCTGGGGCATTGCACACCTTAGGGTTAGCCTTCCTCAATCTCAGGTCCCCAGGCGTTGCTGGACTACATCTCCCATCATCCCTAGCTAGCAGGACCTGTGGTCAGGGATGCTGGGAGTTGTTGTCGTTCAGCCCGGACACTGAAGTCCAGCTCCGAGGGCCTTCTGGTGGTTCCCTCGATGCGAGAAGCGAGGCTACAGGGAACGAGGCAGAGGGCCTTCTCGGTGGTGGCGCCTGCCCTGGGGAACGCCTTCCCACCAGATGTCAAGGAAATAAACAACTATCTGACTTTTAGAAGACTTCTGAAGGCAGTCCTGTTTAGGGAAGTTTTTAATGTTTGGTGATTTTGGGGGCTTTTAATATTCTGTTGGGGGCTGCCCAGAGTGGCTGGGGCAACCCGGTCAGATGGGTGGCATATAAATAGTAAGATTATTATCCCTGCCTGGAGGAGATGCTGTTTTAAGTACAGTAGAATCGCACCTTGTGTGTGTGGGGGGGGGTTATTGCCCTGGGGATGGTGCGTATACACGAAAATGCGTATACCCAAGTCACTCCCTTGGTCCTGCCCCTGCACAAGTATTCTATCTTCTGAGCAAGGCAGAGGGCTTTTAATTTCTCTGCCTCGCTTATCAGGCTCTGGGGTGCTCTCACGGCACAGTCTGTGAGTTCTTTTCTTCCTTTCTCAGTTCCCTGGAGTCTGAAATCAGTATCTGTTCGGTGGGATTTGAAGATCAGATGTGATTTCTAAAGCCCACATTCAGAATTCGGTTTGGAGACATTCCTCCAATACAAAAGAAAAAAGAAAAGGGACACAACAATAAATTCTCAGAAGTTGAAAATTGCATGTTTTGAGTTTTGGCTCCAAAGCGTTGGCTTTTGCACAACCATCAAATGTGTGAAAGATCGGGGGGGGGGGGGGTTGTTTCAATCTAACTTGCTGTTTGCCACTTTCGGCATTTTAAAGGGAAAAAAGCATGATAGAACTGTTTTAGGTCATAAATAAAAAACCTGGGCCAGAATCCAGAAATTATTCTGTAACCCAAGGAGCGGCCTTTTCCACAAATTCTGTTTTAGTGTAGCTGAAAATGCACCGCTCCTCTGTATGCGTCTTACATGAAGGGCAAAGGAATTATCTATGGGGCGCTAAGGGGCATCAGGGGAGCGTGGAGGTCTAAATGCCTATCAGACTTTGAAAAGCTGGTATCAACTTCATCCATTTTTTGAATTAATTAAACTAAATGGTTTCAACCAGCTTCTGAATAAATGGTCCACTGATTGTCCCTATTTTGATTTTTGTGTGTGTATATCAGACTTAGTAGGTCAAACAAACTGCTATTCTGAATAATACTTTAGGGGGGACCGAGCAACGGGAGCTCACCCCGTCACAGGGATTCGAACCGCCGACCTTCTGATCAGCAAGCCCTAGGCTCAGTGGTTTAACCACAGCGCCACCTGGGTTTAAGATGTGTTATTTAGTTGCACCAACAAGTGCACATATTCTTGGTACTGCCAAAACGTAACCCCAAACAGAAAAGCTTAACAGATCTAATGATGTTATGCCATCTTTTGAGTTGTATCTTGTTCTCCCTGTGCTCTTCAAGACAAAAGTGTTGCTACCCAGACTGTTCCTTTTCTTTCTTCTTAGAATCGGAGCTATCGAATTTGGCGAAGCTGTACAGAGATGAACGACTGAACTCAGATGCTTGTATTTTCTCAGGCGCCTTATGGGTGACCACCCAGCCCTACTCCCAGGCAAATGCATAGCTCAGGTTGGGTGGATTGGCAGGGCTGCATCAGACCTGTGGCCATAGCTGCCAAGTTATCCCTTTTTCTAAGGGATTTTCCCCTTATGCCGAATAGGCTTCCTCGCGAGAAAAGGGAAAACTTGGCAGCTATGCCTGTGGCAGGGTGAAGGTAGCCCCTCTGGGGCGCTAGCTCTTGGCGTGTGGCTTGAGCAGAAGCTGGCTCAACAACCTTATCCTCCCATGGTCAGGTCTACGCAAAGTGACCCATCTCTTAGATCTACATTGACTCCCAGTTTGTTTCCGGGCACAATTCAAAGTGTTGGTGCTGACCTTGAAAGCCCTAAATCAGTGTTCCTCAACCTTGGGCCTCCAGATGTTTTTGGCCTACAACTCCCATGATCCCTAGCTAGCAGGACCAGTGGTCAAGGATGATGGGAATTGTAGTCTCAAAACATCTGGATGCCCAAGGTTGAGGACCACTGCCCTAAATGACCTGGGCCCAGTAGACCTGAAGGAGCCTCTCCACCCTCCATTGTCCAGCCCGGACACTGAGGTCCTTCTTCGAGGGCCTTCTGGTGGTTCCTCACTACGAGAAGTGGGGATACATGGAACTAGGCAGAGGGCTTTCTCAGTGGTGGTGCCTGCCCTGTGGAACGCCCTCCCATCAGACGTCAAGGAGATGCACACCTTCCGAAGGCAGCCCTGTATTGGGAAGTTTTTAATGCCTGTTTTTAAAGCCCTGTATTGGGAAGTTTTGCCTGTGCTCTGTTATGTTGGAAGCTGCCTAGAGAGGCTGGGGCAACCCTATCAGATGGGCAGGGTACAAGTAAATAATAGTAATAACCGCTGGAACGAGCTTCCCCTTAGGCCCTGCCGATGGATCGCCATAAGCTATGGATTTGCAGCGCATCCCACAGTAGACGAGCAAAGGATTCGCAGGGAGTCTCCCATGCGTTCTCCCCCCCCCAAGCAGCCCTGCGCCCCCCCCCCCCGGAGGGGTCGTGCATGGAGCCTCGGTCAATTACCCCCTGACATAGATGTCTGACATCTTCTCTCCCATCATGAAAGCATCGTCCTCCAGGACCACCTCATCGGTGTTCCAAATAATAACCCGCAGCTCATACCTAGCCATGGCGCAGAGCGGACAGCAGCACAACAACACAGAGAGGACAGAAAAGGGGGGGGGAGGCAGAATAGGAGAAGCAAAGTGTTGGTTAACTGATGCCCGCCTGGAGGAGCCACGCCACCTGAGAAAGGGTCGTCCGTCCTCTGCGGGGAGCACTACAGAGCGGGGCAGAACCAAAACGAGAAGCTCACGCACACAGAGAGAGTAGCCGGTTATGGGTTCCCCGCGTACGTACCCCCGGACAAAAATGTCACTGGATTTCTCGCCAGTGAAGTAATCATCGTCCTCCAGGACTACCTCATCTGTGTTCCACACTATCACTCTAAGCTCGTATCTGGCAGGGAAGAAGGGAGAACAAGGGGTGAGCCGGGGTGTGTGTGTTGAAGAACTGCGCTTCCTCTCCTAAGGCTCTCCAAGGAAGGTCTGAGCAGAGGAAGGGAGACCGCCATGTCCTTCCTGTTGAATTCCCTCCATGGTTGTTGCAGGGGGGGCGGAAGGGGGGTGCGTTGGGTGCAGACCACCCTGGGTGTCACCACTGAGGGGTGTGTGTGTGACAAAATGCTGGGCAGCACTCACCACAGGGCCTGCAGCGTGCCCGAGCCACGCATCTCTCCTGGGAGAGACAGGGCGGCTTGGGTGCACGCAGCCTCCCCGCTGCCCAAATGGTCCACCAGCTCCCTAAACTGTAGGGCGGATAAGTGGGAGGAGGCAGACAGACACTGGAGGTCCCGTGGTGAACCCCGCCCCTATGGGGGGCTCATCCTGAGCGGCTTCCTCTGCTGCTGGGTTGTTGCAGGCGCTTTTGGCTGGGAGGGGAGGGGAAATTCCCTGCTAGACTGGACCCTTGGACTGGAGGGGGCTGGACTGGATGGCCCTTGGGCATAGCTGCCAAGTCTCCCGTATTCCCCGGGAAACCCCCGTTTTTCCAGCTGTTCCTAGCTGAAAAAACGGATTTTTTGTTTTCCCCCGGTTTATTCTGGCGCGGTGGCCATTTTGGAACTGGGCGGAGCATGCTCAGAAGTGAATTTTGATGCTGCTCTGCCCAGTTCCAAAATGGCTGCAGTGCGACTTCTGGCACGGTGGCCATTTTGGAACTGGGCAAAGCAGCATCAAAAGTCACTTCTGAGCATGCTCCGCCCAGTTCCAAAATGGCGGCAGCGCTACTTCCGGTCTGCTACTTCCGGCCTGGTCCCTTATTTTTCGGACAGCAACTTGGCAGGTATGCCCTTGGGGTCCCTTCCAGTTCTACAGTTCTATGATTTCTCTCCCCCCTGGAGACTCATCGAAACTCAGATCCACAGAAACGAGAGCACACTCTTCCAATTTGAATAAGCTTTGGGCAACCAGGGGCAGGACAAGAAGCAACTTGGTCAACGGACTATTGTGGTCCAAGAGCATGGTGACATCCACCCGAGCTTTTCAAACATGCCATAAATCAAATCCAGTCCATTAGGAAAATGCCAAATATGGAGTCAGATCACTGGATTTTTGTTTGCTGTACACCGCTTAGATGCTTTCTTCATGTAAGTATTTTCACAAATAAAATAAATTATTCCCTCCCACCCCAAACCCTCAAAAGTGCTGAACTCCTTCGCTTTCTCTCACAGGAGATGCTCAAATGAAGTCCCATATAACGTTTAGGACTCGTAACCACCCACACAATCAAATATAAACATGACCTACACTAGTGGCCAAAATTGTGGAAACCTTTTGGAGAAAGTGTATTTCTGAGGTTTGATGGCTCATAACACACTTTCTTTTTGGAGTAATGCCATAAAATTATATATCAACGGAAAGATCATTTCTATTGTCTCTTCTTTCTTTTATTATCTCATTCATTCTCTCTCTCACTCTCAGTCTCTTTGCCCCATTTTCAGCCAGCCACCCAGCCAAACTATTCATCCTTCCCTCCATTAAATCACCCACTCATCCTTTTTCCTCCTCCAGAAAGGATTTCATGGATGCAGGGATCCCCTGTGGGCCCTCTTGACTAGGGCTGGGCGATATATTGATATCTCGTCCAAAACCGGTTTGAAGTCCAGACCGTTATACCAGTTTCATAATTTTTGACCTGGCGATCTATCATGAATCATGATTGCCAGTGCGCTATGCAAAAATCATGATGCAATGAAGACCGTGAAGCCGGCCAATGCCTTGGCTCCATCCTTATTCCAGACATTGTGGTGTATCGATTTATTGCTGGTGATATATCGCAGTGGTGAAAACCCAATCTTGCCCAGCCCTGCTCCAGCTCCAACCCCGACCCAGAGCAAAGCATTACTTCTTTGGCTTCCTCGGCGATATGTCAATGGCGGGTCCTGGTGCCGGCATGTCCATGGGGAACATATCCACCCACAACTCCAGCCGTCCCTGCAATGATGGAGAGACCCAGTTAGTGGCACCTAATTTCCCCCCAAGTCCCTTATCGCTGGGCCCCGCTCAGATCCAATCTGTTTGGGGGCCCCCAGTGCATCTCAGGCAGCCTTTTCTCCATCCCAAGGGTGTTCTAAAATCCTAAGTAGAGCTCTGTTTGACCAGACCCAAGGTGCAGATGTCCCCTTTCCAAGCGTGGATAGCGAAATGCTTCCTAGAAGATCGTGGGCAGGATTCCAGGACAACAGCCCAGCCCTATTAACCGGCAGAAGAAGACGAGGAGAGCCTGCTGGATCAGGACAATGGCCCATCTAGTCCAGCATCCTGTTTTCACAGTGGCCAACCAGGTGCCCCCTGGGAAACCAGCAAGCAGGATTCAAGCCCAAGAACAACTCTCCCCTCCTGCGGTTTCCAACTGTGGAGGCAGAGCCGAGCCATCCTAGCTAGGAGCCATTGATAGTCCTCTCCTCCAACAATTTGTCTAAACCTCCCTTAAAGCCATCCCAAGTTTGCAGCCATCACTGCCTCCTGTGGAAGGGAGTTCCATAGTTTAACTATGCATGGAGATGTCCTTATTTTTCCTCTGTGTCCCGAATCTTCCAGCATCCAGGTGTCCATGAATTCTTTTCTCTAGCTAATTTCTCCATGCCGTGCATAATGGCAGGCTCTTTTATCCTGCCGCCTTTTCTCTAAACTAAAAAGCCCCAGTCAGAGGTACACTGCCTCTGAAAATGGAGGCTCTATTCAGCTCTGGTGGCCAAGTGTTCAGCATGCTATCTTCCATGCAACTGTCAAACCTCCAGAAGAAGAAGAAGAAGAAGAAGAAGAAGAAGAAGAAGAAGAAGAAGAAGAAGAAGAAGAAGAAGAAGAAGAAGAAGAAGAAGAAGAAGAAGAAGAAGAAGAAGAGGAGGAGGAGGAGGAGGAGGAGGAGGAGGAGGAGGAGGAGGAGGAGGAGGAGGAGGAGGAGGAGGAGGAGTTTGGATTTGATATTCCGCTTTATCACTCCCCAAAGGAGTCTCAAAGCGGCTAACATTCTCCTTTCCCTTCCTCCCCCACAACAAACACTCTGTGAGGTGGGTGTGACTAGCCCAAGGTCACCCAGCAGCTGCATGTGGAGGAGCGGGGCAAACCCGGTTCCCCAGATTACGAGTCCATTGCTCTTAACCACTACACCACACTGGCTCTCAGCAGCAATGACCAGTGGCAATATTGCAGCAGACTCTGTGGCTGTCCGAATCGAGTTCCTGGAAACTAAGGTGGTCCCAAAGCTCAGGGGTGGGGAGGAACTCATCGCTGCCTGGAAATGTATTCCTTGCGTTGGGACAATTATTATTATTATTATTATTATTATTATTATTATTATTAGAATTTATATACCATCTTATACCCGGATGTCTCAGGGCAGTTCACAGAAAAGATCAACATATAATAGATATAAATCAGGGAAACAAGTCAAAAAAGGATATACTATAAATATAGAAGAGAAGGCGGTTACTAAATAGGAATAAGGATGGCTTGTATTCCTTACTAAGAGGTTTAAATGGAATGGTTTTGCTTGCTTGCTTTAGGTTTGTCTGGTTTTTTCTTTTTCTTTTTTTATGTATTTTCTTCAGATATAGACAGAAAGAATGTTGTTTATGCTAACAGTTATAAAAATGTAGAATCATAGAGTTGGAAGGGCTGTTCGTTTTCTATTTTTCCCTTTCTTCATTTTCTTTCTTTTTACTGTCTTTTTTATATGTAAGATGTGTAATACTGTATGTGTATATCAACAATAAATAAAAACAATTTTTTAAAGAAGATCAACATAAAAACCACAACATATATATATATAATCAAAATAAAAACGACCACCCAATAACACACATCCGCATGGAGTTGGTGGCAATAGAGATGTGCAAATATATGGTTGGAGCGCGAATCCTCCACACCAGCAAGTGCGCAGTCTAGAGTGGCGCCCGGTACCTGCTCAATGCCTGGCTTGTCCGGGTTCAGCAAGGGCCGCGTTTCCACGTGTTCTGGCACCAGTTTGCAGCCCACACGCGGGATCTCCTCCCAGTGGTGCAAGACAGTCAGCGCTAGATGTTCGTCCGTCTGTTTCTTCTGGCCTGCGAGGGCAGAGAGCACAGAGGCAATGAGGCAGAGAGAGAGAGAGAGAAAGAAAGATAGATAGAGAAACGCCATGGGTCGAAAAAGGAGCAGAAACATTTGCTGCTGTCGGCACCCTTGTGTGACAAACAAGAGGGTTCGCCCCATCAGCCTGGGTTTGTGCTCACGTATGTAATCCATTAAGCAATTACCCAATAAACACATTGCATAATTCTGCCTGGTATGCAGGGTTTTTTGTTTTTGTTTTTGCAATGCAATCTCTTCTAAAATAATGCATTTTCAGAAGAATGTGCATTTCTATCGACACTTTGCCACAGTATGTGCCTTTCTGTACAAACTCGTTGGCTAGACAACGTCATTGCAAAACGGCGATGGTTCCATTGCAAAATTCAGAGGGCTGCACTGCAGAATTCTGCAAAATTTGAAGGCCGCCTGTGTTTCAAGTCTCACATTGTGCAAATGAGGCTGGTCTGCCTTTCATCGTGAGCTAAATAGAAATCCTCTCCCTTCCCCCATCTCTGACCATCCTGTACATTCTTACTTCAAAGCAACTGACTGGGGCTGACTTGCTTCCAACTTACCGTTTTCGTCCTCCACTTCTGTGGGTCCCGTGAAGACCCGGTTGGTCACCTTCACTCTGCCGCCAGGGCCGTAGTGGGGCCCGTCCAGCTTCCCCTCTTTGCATAACTTGGACAAGATCTGGGTGGGCTTCTGAGGGTCTCGCCACATATTGTAACCGTGGCTGTGGAGAAAAGTTGGCTCTCGTCAGTTCAAGGTGGGGCTTGGGAGAGCCCAGTCCCTGCAGCCCACTCAAGGACCCTCCCTGCTCTGTTCGGGTAAGACTTAACAGGAAGTGTTGCTGAGTTCACAGAATCAAAGCGTTGGAGACAGGACCACGAAGGTCCTCTAGTCCAACCCTCTGCAATGTGGGAATCTTTTGCCCAACGTGGGGCCTGAACCCACGACCCTGAAATTAAGAGTCCAATGCTCTAGTTGCAGGTGGTTTCTTTGAATGAACAGTTGACTTCTCTGGCAAAACTCTGCTTCTTACTTTTGCTGACCTGCGTCTGACTCTAGCCCTGATGCTGCCACACACACAGGGCCTCACTCAGAGCTACCAAATTCAGCTGCAGGGATCCGGGATGCTCACATGGAATAGTTCTGGGTGATCCCACAGGTCGCCCTGTGCTTGCTGTAGTATCGGTTCTCCAGGTCGATCTTGGTCTCGCCAATCAGATCATCGGAGCCCACTAGATCCCAGTCGTAAATAGCCACTGTCAGCATCGATTCCATGGGGAAAGTGGCCTCGATGTCGAACGACCTGGAGGGGAAGAGACAACCATCTGGAATCGCGGGGGAAATTGGAAAGGAAGGAGAAGGGGCAAGGGAGGAGAAGGACAGCCCTTGGAGATGGAGAAACTTTTCCAAAGCAATCGTTGCTGGAATAGGTGGAATTATTAGACGGGTGGAAAAATAAGCTAACCAACTAGCTGGGTGATCCCAGTTTGGGTCAGGATTGACCTAAGGCAGCCTTTTCTTAGCCTTGGGTCCCTAGATGTTGTTGGAATAATTATAATTATTATATATTCCTTATACCTTGCCCATCTGGCTGGGTTTCCCCAGCCACTCCCAAAAGAATATTAAAAACCTGATAAAACATCCAACATTAAAAACTTCCCTAAACAGGGCTGCCTTCAGATGTCTTCTCAAAGTCAGGTAGTTGTTTATTTCCTTGACAACTGATGGGAGGGCGTTCCGCAGGGCGGGCGCCACCACCGAGAAGGCCCTCTTCCTGGTTCCCTGTAACTTCGCTTCTCACAATGAGGGAACTGGCAGAAGGCCCTCGGAGCTGGATCTCAGTTTCCCAGCTGAATGACTACAACTCCCAGCATCCCTGACCACAGGTCCTGCTAGCTAGGGATGATGGGAGATGTAGTCCAACAACGCCTGGGGACCTGAGATTGAGGAAAGCTAACCTAAGGTGTGCAATGCCTGGCTTGGAAAATCCCAGTTCTCCACCCCCACCCCCCATTAATGCATTCCAGTACTAATGGAATTTTGCTGCCTCTCAAGTGCCTGCAAATGTCCTCCTCTCAGAGGCTGCCTCCTGGCAGGTCTGGTGTCCATCTGAGCTTCCATATGAAGGCACAGCCAGAGCATTGTAGAGCTGGAAGATCCCCCAGTGGTCATCTAGTCTAACCCCCCTGTAGTGCAGGAATTTCAGCTCAAGGATCCCTGCCTGACGGCAATCCAAACTCTCTTTTAAAACCTTCAACAAAGGAAAGCCCGCTACTGTCTGAGATAATCTGTTCCATCATTGAATGGAGAAAGTCCTTCCTGATATAAGACACACTTTTTCCTCCTAAAAAGGATGGAGAAATGTCTGTGTGTCTTATGGAGCGAAGGCCCACTCGGAACAGCAGGCTTGTAGCCGCCGTTGGCAGAGGTGCAGCGCAGCGACTCTGCCAACAGCGGCTAGCATGCCTGCCCCACTTGCTTTACAGCGAACCGGGAGGAGGGATGGACGGGAGACCCTTCCCCCCCCTCCTCCCAGCTTGCTTGCTTCCTTCCTTCCTTCCTTCCTTCCTTCCTTCCTTCCTTCCTTCCTTCCTTCCTTCCTTCCTTCCTTCCTTCCTTCCTTCCTTCCTTCCTTCCCTCCCTCCCTCCCTCCCTCCCTCCCTCCCTCTCTCTTCCCTCCCTCCCTCCTTCCTTCCCTCTCTCTCCCCCCTCTTTTTCACCCCTTCCTTCTCTCTCTCTCTCTCTCTCCTCTTCCTTCCTTCCTTCTTTCCTTCCTCCCTTCCTTCCTTCCTTCCTTCCTTCCTTCCTTCCTTCCTTCCTTCCTTCCTTCCTTCCTTCCTTCCTTCATTCTTCTGAGCCATTGAAGGCTCACTAAAAAAGAATATTTTTTCCCCCTTGTTTTCCTCCTCTAAAAACTAGGTGCGTCTTATAGGGTGGCACATTATTTGGGGTCCTCGCCTCCAGAGCAGCAGAAAGCAATCTTGCTCCAGCTTCTGGGTGAAAGGGCTGCCACGTGGAAGATGGAACAAGCTTGTTTTCTGCTCCTCTGGAGGCAAAAAAAAAAAAAAAAAAACCAACCAGCCCAGGCAGCGCTATGCAAACGGCAGCCTGGCTCAGCGTGGGGACCCCTTACTTTCCAAAAATGGGGTTCAGCTGTTTGGAGATGTAGTTCTCCTTGTCCTTGATGTCCGTCTTCCCCAGCTTGATGACGACATATGGGTCAGCTTTGCCGTTGATGTCGGCGGGGTGCAGATCGGTGGCCTGGAAGAGAAGCCTCACCATCATCCAAGGCTCATTGAAGGATGCGACCCTAAAGTCCCACATTAACAAAAAGGGGGTCCCTTCTCTCCAGCTCGCCCTGCTATCTATCTTTGAAGAGGCTGACCTTAAGGTACATACAGGGCCGGATTTAGGTTGGATGAGGCCCTAAGCTACTGAAGGTAATGGGGTCAATAATTAATAATAATAATTTATTTGTACCCCACCCATCTGGCTGGGTTTCCCATTGTCTGGCCATGATATATAACTATAACTATATAACTATATATATAGTTATATATATATATGGACTGCAATAAGATGAAACCTGTCACAGATGGGGTGTTGGCTACTCCCGAGTAAGCACTCCACATATCCTCTGGATTTTCATAGTTTTATTGTGCATGCTATATACAGTGGTGAGATGTCTCAAATCATGTCTGCTCTGCATGGGGCAGAAGCCCACAATGGCGTCTCGTGGGCTCTGACCCCCTTTTTAAGACTCGGCATCCAAACGCCCCTCCTCCTTGCTCTATGGGTCCTCCGTGGTCCCAAACCAGGCTCCTGAGGTGCCGTTCTCTCTCCTCCCTCCTTTCCAGCCCCTACTGAAGCTAGCTCCTCCCCTGCTTCCCTGCTACCAGCCTGGAGCTGAGCCACCAGGACTCTGCAGAGCCCTGGACCCGTCTTAACCCTTCCTGTTCCTGATTTGAACTCCCAGACTTGCTGCTGCTCTCCCATCTGGTGGAAGTAAGCAGAGTGGGCTGCTCTCTGCAAGCCCTCTCTCTTACAAAACCTATCCATTCTGAAGGAAATCAGCCCTGAGTGCTCACTGGAAGGACAGATCCTGAAGCTGAGGCTCCAATACTTTGGCCACCTCATGAGAAGAGAAGACTCCCTGGAAAAGACCCTGATGTTGGGAAAGATGGAGGGCACAAGGAGAAGGGGACGACAGAGGACGAGATGGTTGGACAGTGTTCTCGAAGCTACGAACATGAGTTTAACCAAACTGCGAGAGGCAGTGCAAGACAGGAGTGCCTGGCGTGCTCTGGTCCATGGGGTCACGAAGAGTCGGAAATGACTAAACGACTAAACAACAACTATATATATATAGTTTTTATTAGATTTTTCTAATCTACATTTCAAAATATTCATTTAAACACCCATAAATCAACGACTTCCCTTGCTCTCTTTCCGTGGTTCATTTTGCATACCAAACATCCCTGCATATTTTAAATTTACTACACCATTCAGTAATGCATTGTTACACCATCAAAACCTATTTACACTGATGAATTTATCTTAATGCTACCAGCGTTTTTATATGCACACAATTTTCACCCATACAATCAGTCAACATTTTCCAGTCTTCTTTACATGTATACTTTTCTTGTTCTCTTATTCTATTTATGTATGCTACTACTGCGGTCCGTGTTTGGCTAGCTCCAAAACGGAAAACAAACGAGGTCCCAACCAAAGAAGAACGGCAACTTAAACTAATGGAATACGTGCAGGATGGCCACGAGTTCTAGTCTTATGCGCGCGAGAGAAAAACTTGTCTCTCTCCAATTCTGTAAACTTCTACCATGCCTCGTTCTCCTTTTCTCTAGACTAAAAAGTCCTAAACGCCGCAACCTGTCCTCATACGGAAGCTGCTCCATCCCCTTGATCATTTGGGCTGCTCTTCTCTGAACCTTTCCCAGCCCTACAATCTCCTTTTTGAGGTGAGGCAACCAGAACCTGGCTGGGGGCAGCTAGATGGGATCCAGTCCTTGGAGCTGGAAGGGCAGTAACTAGGAAGAAAGAGGAAACCGTGTGTCCGTTTGCGTACCCTCACCACGTAGACCCGGACCAGCACATTGATGGGGTCGTTGCTTGGGATGCCCTGGAACATGCCGAAATTTGGGTCGTACCCCGCCTCTTTGGTGATGTCATCAGGGAGTGGCACTTTGTAGACGCACATGGAGCCCTGCAAGAAAAACGGGGGCGTGGGAAGGTGAGAAGATGTTTTCATAGAATCATAGAGTTGGAAGAGACCACAAGGGCCATCCAGTCCAACCCCCTGCCAAGCAGGAAACACCATCAAAGCATTCCTGACAGGTGGCTGTCAAGCCTCCACTTAAAGACCTCCAAAGAAGGAGACTCCACCACACTCCTTGGCAGCAAGTTCCACTGTCGAACAGCTCTTACTGTCAGGAAGTTCTTCCTAATGTTTAGGTGGAAGCTTCTTTCTTGTAGCTTGAATCCATTGCGCCGTGTCCGCTTCTCTGGAGCAGCAGAAAACAACCTTTCACCCTACTCTATATGACATCCTTTTATATATTTGAACATGGCTATCCTATCACCCCTTAACCTTCTCTTCTCCAGGCTAAACACACCCAGTTCCCTAAGCCGTTCCTCATAAGGCATCGTTTCCAGGCCTTTGACCATTTTGGTTGCCCTCCTCTGGACACGTTCCAGCTTGTCAGTATCCTTCTTGAACTGTGGTGCCCAGAACTGGACACAGTACTCCAGGTGAGGTCTGACCAGAGCAGAATACAGTGGTACTATTACTTCCCTTGATCTAGACGCTATACTCCTATTTTAATCTGGTTAAAAGGGAATCCAGGCCTGGGCAAAGCAATAATAATAATAATAATTAATAATAATAATAATAATAATAATAATAATAATAATAATAATAATAATAAATTTAAACCCCGTCCATCTGGCTGAGTTTCCCCAGCCAGGCTGTGTGGCTCCCAACATAATTAAAAGCACAATAAACCACCAAACATTAAAAACAAAAGCCAAAAGGGAGCGTGTCCGAATCACAGGCTAAGAGAATTGTAGAGTTGTGAGGGACTCCCAAGGGTCATCTAGTCCAACCGCCCTCTGCAGTACAGGAATTGCAGCCATGTGGCCTCCTTTAAAAAAAACCTCTCCCTCTCGTGTTTTGGTGCACCAGAATAATGGCACCAGAAATAATAGACCCGCCCACCCCCCACCCCCCAGCTCCACATGGAAAATGCAGGCTTGAAATCAGATTAGCTTTGGGAAATTCTCTGATCCCAGGTTTGCTGGCTTGTTTAAGATACTAATAAATGATATTAATAATAATAATAATAATAATAATATTTATACCCCGCCCATCTGGCTGGGTTTCCCCAGCCACTCTGGGTGGCTTCCAACAGAAAAATAAAATCTATTAAACATTAAAAGCCTCCCTAAACAGGGCTGCCTTCACAGACTACCTCTGTGTATTTTCAAATTCAATCCAATGTGGGGAAAGGGGGGGGGGACCACCACCCATTTATAGAAGTGTAGAGGCACCACAACTCCCAAGAGAGGGCCATAACTGTTCTGGATCTTCTCCTATGCATGCGGTTTGCAGATGCCAGCCCCCCAACTCGCCTTGAACCTGCCCACGATACGATCCTCGTCGGCTGCGTGGTCATCGTCATCGCCAATCTTCCCCCGAAAGAGGCTGAAAGTGTGCAGCCAGTCCTCAAAGCTGTCAAATTCCGTCTCCAGCTCTTTGGGGAACACCTTGGGGGGAGGTGACAATGAACCCGGGAAAGCAACAGCAAAGCAGGCGAAGTAAAAATAATAAGAATTACTCTTCATTGTATTTCTCCGTTTCATAACCTCTTGATTGCAAAGGAAGCCCCCTAACCTCAAAGCAGTTTACAAAAATATCAAGCAAACTTTCAAAGCAATATTTTCAAACATACCAAAATTTCAGATTCAGGTAGGTGGCCGTGTTGGTCTGACGCAGTCGAAATATATAAAAGAATTGTCCAGGAGCACCTTAGAGACCAACTAAGTTTGTTCTTAGTATAAGCTTTTGTGTGCATGCACACTTCTTCAGATACCAAGAACAAGCTTATTTGGTCTCTAAGTGCTCCTGGACAATTTTTTTATTTTTTTATATACACCAATGTTTAAAATACTGAAACAAGCAAAAACTCACACCAACTTCCTAAGCATCTGGAAAGTCTGGACCAGGGGCCAGCAAACTAAGGCCCATGGGCCGGATCAGGCCCAATTGCCTTCAGGATCCGGCCTGCGGACTGTCCGTGGATTGGCGTGGGGATTCTGTTCATTCGGGCTGCGCCATTTTTTCCTGCACCATTCCATTCCCTCCCCCTCCCCTCTCACACACCGCGCCTCCTCCCTCCCCCCTCCTGGCTTCTTCCTGCCCTGCCTAGAGGAGGAAGGGGGCTGGGATGAGCTGGCTGAGTGCCATTTTAAGCAGCCCCTCTCTGGAGCCAGCCCTTTTGCGCCACTCGTTTCCCCTCTGCCACCACCGCTCTGGCTCCCGTGGGCCAGAGAGCGGAGCAGACGAGGTCGCTCTGCCTACCCACGAGAAGCAGCCGCGGCAGCGGTGGTAGTGGCGGCAGCAGCAGCAGCGGCAGCCCCAGGGAAGGTAAGCGTAGCGGCTGGTGTTGTGGCTGGGGAGTGGGAAGGAGGACTACTTGCCCCCCTCACCTCATCTTCCAGCCCCCCCCCATGCCGCTTCTCCAGCCCGCCACAAGGTCTGAGGGACAGTAGACTGGTCCATGGCTAAAAAAAATTACCGACCCCTGGTCTGGACTAGAATCATAGAATCAAAGAATCATAGAATCAAAGAATCATAGAGCTGGAAGAGACCACAAGGGCCATCCAGTCCAACCCCCTGCCAAGCAGGAAACACCATCAAAGCATTCCTGACATATGGCCGTCAAGCCTCCGCTTAAAGACCTCCCAAGAAGGAGACTCCACCACACTCCTTGGTAGTAAATTCCACTGCCGAACAGCTCTTACTGTCAGGAAGTTCTTCCTAATGTATCTTTCTTGAAGTTTGAATCCATTGCTCCGTGTCCGCTTCTCTGGAGCAGCAGAAAACAATATTTCTCCCTCCTCCATATAACATCCTTTCATATATTTGAACATGGCTATCATATCACCCCTTAACCTTCTCTTCTCCAGGCTAAACATACCCAGCTCCTTAAGCCGTTCCTCATAAACTAAATAAGACTGTTTTGAGCAGGTGCTGAAAAGAGTTCAGCGAAGATGCCTGCCTGGTGTCAATAGGCAGGGAGTTCCGAAGTGTAGCTGCTGCCACACTAAAAGACCAAGTTCTTGCAAATGTATTGAGTATTATGGGTCACCTGTTACACTGCTAGTTCCTCCAATGGAAGTGGCTGAGTGTGTGCAGCTGGGGTAAGCTGAGCTCGTGGGTAAACTGGTCCCAGGTTTTATGGACTTTATATGCTCACAGCAATGCCTTGTAGCAAATCTGCAGCCAGTGCAGATTTCTGAGCACAGGGGTTATATATGCTGATGAAGCCTTGCTCCTGTCAGCAATCAGGCTGCAGCATACCCTCCAGATCAAGCACAAAGGAAGCTCCACAACGAGTGCATAGCTGCCAAGTACCCCGTTTTCCCCGGGAAACCCCCCGTTTTTTCATACAGTTTCCCGACGGTCCCCCGTATCTCTTCGTCTCCCATTATTTCTCCCTTATATTCTCCTGCCAGCGGCCATTCCCCCCCCCTGCTTTGCCCACCGAAAATGGCTGGTGCCGGCGCCAAAAGTCACGTCTACGCATGTCCGGAAGTGTGTAGACTCGACTTCCGGTGTTGGCGGCGGCCATTTTTGGTGTCACGCGGCTGCCGGTCCCGGATTCTGCAGTCCGGGACTTGGCAGGTATGACTGTAATTAAGTTAGGGTTACCGTAGGTCCGGAATTTCCCGGATATAGCCCTCATAAACAGCGTCTGGATGGAAATTGCTGAGAAGTCCAGGAAAATGTGGCCGTATGGCAGCCCGTGTCGGCAGTGTAGATTTTCATTTTTTAAAATAGCTTTTAAAAATTCAACAACGTTTGTGTCCAGATCTTCACTTTTTGAAATATGGCATCCCTAAATTAGGTTATAGAATACTCCCGCAAAGGAAAAATAAAACTCCCAGTCTGGAGGGGCCCTCAGGATGCAGAGTTAAACCCCCATAAACCCACCTTCGGGCTTCTACACTTCTGACGCAACTGGGATCTGGCGCAGCTCACCTTAAGCTCATCGATCTTCTGCTTGTTCTTCTTCTCGGGACCCTCGGATGTCGGCGGCTGTCCCTGTTGCTGCTTCTTCTTCTTGTCCTCTTTTGGGGCCTTGACTTTCTCCTTGGTCTTCCCTTGGCCCTTGGAGCCTTTCATGGGAGAGTCATCAAGTCTGATTTCTGAGCCCCACAAGGGAAGCAGTGGCAGATGGCGGAGGGCAGGTGCAGGGAATTGCAGCCAAGGGGAAGGCGGGAGACGAGAAACAGAACGAGCAGCCGTGATGTGCATGAAAGCTGACAGACAGCCATTATCAAACCCATTTTTGCCATCCCTAACAGGGTCCCTTTCTACCGAGGCTTGGGAGACCACCAGCCCTTGCTATTAATGTCTCGGGGACTGTGCTGAGGAGGGCTGCACAGATGAGGAATGGTGGAAGCCTCCCCCTGCTCCCAATCAGGATCCTGACACTTCCCAGGGGCAGTGGGGCAGTATAGATTTGGAACAGTGGTTCGCAGAGGGACATAGTTCAGAAGACAAAAGTTGGGAAGAACTGGGTGGTGAACAGGTAGGAGAAGAAGAACCGGGAGAGAGAGAATTAACAGACTCCGGTTCGCTGGAAAGTGTCCAGCCGATCAGTCCAAGGTTGTGGAGATTAGATAAGGCGCAGTGGTTGCGAGATCAGGTTGCAAAGACGATGAAGCGGAGGGTGACTCGGGGGGGAGAGTGGGTGTAAACCTTAATAGGGAGCACCTGTGCTCTGAGAATGGACTCTGCTCTTTCGCTGTGATCATTAAAATATCTTTCAATGGTAAGAGACTATTTTCGCTTTGTTCTGCTCATCCACGGCCAAAGAGAGGGAGGAAACCGCTTCCCCGAAGCCTGACAGAATGCTTCGATACATTGGGAGGGAGGTATTTGTGGTTTCTCTTGGAAGTTTGGATGCAACTCAGCTTGTAGGAAAAGGGTCTGCATGGGGTCTAAACAGAGTATGGGACGCCCAGATCTCCAAAACTATCCCTGTACCTTTAACCTCTTTGCTGACCTCTCTCTCTCCATCGAGGTTTAGAATCATAGAATCCTAGAGTTGGAAGAGACCACAAGGGCCATCCAGTCCAACCCCCTGCCAAGCAGGAAACACCATCAAAGCATTCTTGACATATGGCTGTCAAGCCTCTGCTTAAAGACCTCCAAAGGAGGAGACTCCACCACACTCCTTGGTAGCAAATTCCACTGCCGAACAGCTCTTACTGTCAGGCAGTTCTTCCTAATGTTTAGGTGGAATCTTCTTTCTTGTAGTTTGAATCCATTGTTCCATGTCCGCTTCTCTGGAGCAGCAGAAAACAACTTTTCTCCCTCCTCTATATGACATCCTTTTATATATTTGAGGGATACATGTCTAGAGGGATACACGTTGGGTTGCATTCCCTTTACAACTTTCTCCTCCTCCTGACACTTTCTTGGGACCTCAAGGCAGGAGGAGGGAACTTTCTGATTCTGCATCAGACAGTGTCGGATCACAGACGCGCCCCCAGCCTGCCCCAAGAGATCTCACACGCCCAGCTCCGAAGTCCGATTCTGCCAACTTTCATAGCCTCTTTGCCGGTGATGGGGTGATGGCATAAAAACAGGAAAAGTGAGGGAGGTGGGGGGCCATGCAGAGAGGGAGACAGAAGGTGCCCAAACCTTTGCTTTTGGGTAGCTGGCAAAGAGAGAGAGGAATAAATGGAAGGAGGCACAGCCATGCTGCAGGTGGTGCAATGGAAGGGCCCTGCACTGAACTCTTTTCATATGCATTTTAAAAAATTAAAATGTGATGGCATAACAGTTTCCTTGAAGGTGGAAATGGGGAATTCATTTTCAACAGTTCTCAGTATTCCTATAGTTCAGGTACTTGCATTTTGTTTCAGCTCTAGGAGAGGAGCTCGTTTTGTGGGGGGGGGAGATTTGGAGAGGGCAAATCTCCATGTTTCATAATTTTGGGACAGTTACACATTTAATAAATACTAATACTACAGCCTTTTAAGTGGGTCTGTGGGAGGCAGAAGTTGTTGTTTTCGTTTTAATTATGGACTTGTGTTTTTCATCTTGTGTGTTTTGTGAACTGCCCTGAGATCTTGTGATGAAGGGCGGCAAATAATAATAATAATAATAATAATAATAATAATAATAATAATAATAATACACCGCTTGATGGGAAAAAGAACCCAAACAAATCTCAAAGCATTTAAATCCTGCTCTCCTCCACACTTACTGGTCCTCTGCTAAACCTGAAGCAGTTTGCAGATGTTTTGCATGGAACAAAAGCAAAACTCCTCTCAGGAGGAGATGCGGAGAGAATCATAGAATCATAGAGTTGGAAGAGACCACAAGGGCCATCTAGTCCAACCCCCTGCCAAGCAGGAAACACCATCAAAGCATTTCTGACAGATGGCTGTCAATTCTCCGCTTAAAGACCTCCAAAGAAGGAGACTCCACCACACTCCTTGGCAGCAAATTCCACTGCCGAACAGCTCTTACTGTCAGGAAGTTCTTCCTAATGTTTAGGTGGAAGCTTCTTTCTTGTAGTTTGAATCCATTGCTCCGTGTCCGCTTCTCTGGAGCAGCAGAAAACAACCTTTCACCCTCCTCTATATGACATCCTTTTATATATTTGAACATGGCTATCATATCACCCCTTAACCTTCTCTTCTCCAGGCTAAACATACCCAGCTCCCTAAGCCGTTCCTCATAAAACCAGAGAGCTCTGGTTTTAACAGCTGCATGGCTGATCAAATGGGCCAGAGGTGAAGGGCTGCCCGTTCCTGGAGCTACAATGAGAAGGAAGGCTTGACCTATTAATTTCTGCCTGCTCTCTATCTGTGGAAGATGCAGGCTCTGTCAGCGAGTGGGGCTTTACTTGGAGTTTGGGTTCCCCAAATGTTACAGGGGGAACATCTCCTATTTAATCCACCTTTCATTTCTTTGAATTCCAGATTTCCAAAGATTTACCCTCAGACATATCCATCTCATCCTTCTCTTCCGCTTCCGCCGCGGCCGCCTCCTGCTGTCGAAGCAGCTAGAAAAAGGGAAGGAAAGGAAGGTCACACAACAATGTAGGTGTTATACAAATTCTAACACATGCATAATAAGTATATACACCACGTGTCTGAAATAGTACAGTACAGGAGAGCAATCCTAAAGCCATTTTGACTCTTTCCATGACCTCAAAGATTCCTCTGCAGTTTGGACGTTTCCGAGCACAATTCAAAGTGTTGGTGCTGACCTTTAAAGCCCTAAATGGCCTCGGTCCAGTATACCTGAAGGAGCGTCTCCACCCCCATCGTTCTGCCCGGACACTGAGGTCAAGCACCGAGGGCCTTCTGGCAGTTCCCTCATTGCGAGAAGCCAAGTTGCAGGGGACCAGGCAGAGGGCCTTCTTGGTAGTGACGCCCTCTCACCAGATGTCATAGAGAAAAACAACTACCAGACTTTTAGAAGACATCTGAAGGCAGCCCTGTTTAGGAAAGCTTTTAATGTTTAATAGATTATTGTATTTTAATATTCTGTTGTATTTTAATATTCTGTTGGAGTGGCTAGGGAAACCCAGCCAGATGGGCGGGGTATAAATTTTGTTGTTGTTGTTGTTGTTGTTGTTGTTGTTGTTGCCACCCGATTGTCTCTGTGCTCACAAATCCTGCCTTAAGGGTGTATCTGTGTATGCCAGGGTCCCCAAACTACGGCCCGGGGGCCGGATGCGGCCCAATTGGCCTGCCAATCCGACCCGCGCCGACGCCGACGCCTGCACTTACGGCGCGCAGCGCGGCAGCGCTCTTCCGGGTCGGGAAAAAAGTGCCGAAAATCCTTTGTGCGCATGCGTATGGGCCTCTCCCGACCCGGAAGAGGTCATTTCTGGTACACCTCCGGGTCGGGGGAGGCCCATACGCATGCGCACAACGGATTTTCGGCGCTTTTTCCACCCTGGAAGCGCGCCGTCGCGCCAGTAAGCGCCCGTGCGCATGCGCACGGGCGCGCACTCCCCCGCCCGCCGGCCCGCACAGGTGCGCGCTCGACGGTCCTCCGGCCCGCCGCGCGATCGGCGCGGTGGGAACCGGCCCAAACGCCGGTAAGTCTGGGGACCCCTGGTGTATGCATAGGGTGAGCCTGTGACCTGGATTCAGGAATTAAAGTACAGTATTCATCATCACAAAAGAATGGCCAGGCTGCCCAGGTAATGCAATCAGTGACCATTGTCAGGTATCCTGGCAGGCAGGATTTCTGCTGTAGACCGTCTCCTGTGATGTATATATGATGTTTTGGGAGGTGGTCTTGGGCTACAGGGTGGGCAATTTCAAAAGTCTATATAAGGGCTTGCGCACCATTGTTTAGGGTCCCTCCTCCCTCCTGCGTGTGGTGAGTGAGGACCCTGTTGCAACAGTTTAGTAAAGATCAGGCTTATCTAGCTGCTTTGCTTCTCAATATTCTCTGGCTGGCCTCTGTTATTTATTTCCTACCGATAGAGAACCTACATAAGGACTCTATACAGGCTCTTGGGTACCCCATAAGGCAGGCATGTCAAAAGTCAGGCCTGGGAGCCATAGGTAGTTCCATCCCAGGGTTCTAAATAAAGGTGAACAACTTTGGGGCGACATCCTAAATAAAGCTCAACAACTTCAATCCTTTAAAAAGGTCAACAACCTTGGCCAGCCCTCACGCATGGTCAAATCTGGCCCTCTTTGAAAAAAGTTTGGACACCCTTGCCATAAGGGGAAAGGAGCAGTTTTTTCTTATAAGAGTTTGGCGAGCCAGGTCCAGGAGTTTCAGCTGACTGGATTCTGGTGGCGAGGAAGGACTGATGGCCCAGCGCTTATAACAGAGGCAAATGGGAAGCTATTTGTTTTGGAGAACCCTTTGATCAGAGGCAGGCAGGCAGGTTCCTAGAAGATGCCTTTGGAGGTCTTTAAGCAGAGGCTTGACAGGCATATGTCAAGAATGCTTTGATGGTGTTTCCTGCTTGGCAGGGGGTTGGACTGGATGGCCCTTGTGGTCTCTTCCAACTCTATGATTCTATGATTGATTCTATGCCTCCTAGACTTGTGTATTTCAATGCAATTCTCCCCACGGCACGAATGACACAGACACTGAGAGAGTGGGCTTTCTATCTTGGGTGGGAAGCGGTTTGGCTTCTCGGAAGTGATATCCCATTTCCACAAAGCTTTTTGATTGCATGGAATATTGAATGCGAAAGTGGATATTGACTTTATTTTCTATTGAAAAAAAGGTTGACGATATTCAAGTCGATCTTTACGCACGTAGCCACAATTCCTTTTGAAATTTATCCCCGCTTCCTGGCGGAGCCCTTAAAATTGCCATCTAAGGGTGAACCCTTCGAACGCGGGCAGTCTCTAATATGGTGACATAGGTAGAATCACAGGATCACAGAAGTGTAGTGCTGGAAGGGACCCCAGCGGTCATCTAGTCCAACCCCCTGCAATGCAGCAATCATAACTAAGGCAGACCTTCCATATCATAGAATACACCATGGGTGGGCAAACTAAGGTCCAGGGGCCGGATCCAGCCCAATTGCCTTCTAAATATGGCCCCCAGACGATCCGGGGCCATATTTTTACATGAGTAGTTAAAGCCATGTGTTTTTTTACATGAGTAGAATGTATCCTTTTATTTAAAATGCATCTCTGGGTTATTTGTGGGGCATATGAATTCGTTCATTTTTTCCCCTTCCAAATATAGTCCAGCCCTCCACAAGGTCTGAGGGACAGTGGACCTGCCCCCTGCTGATAAAGTTTGCTGAACCTTGGAATACACAGCCTAGAAGGGCATTGAATTATAGAATCATAGAATTGTAGAGTTGGAAGGGATCCCAAGGGCCATCTAGTCCAACCCCCTGCAATGCATGCTGGGATGTGGTTGTTCCTGCAGCATTCATGCCCCAGAAGCCCCAGAGGAATTTGGTGGCGCGTGACCAAGCCAGCCTAACAATATGGAAAGAGCCAAGTATAACTTGTCCGGAATTAGAATTAGCTTTGATTCTCAGAATGGGAGAATGGCTCTCAGGCAGCTTCCTGTCCCATATTTTGCACCCGCCGCTCTTGATCACCACCTGCCAACCACTCACCTCCTTCATCGTCTCGATGGAAGCAAAATACTTGGACCACCAGTCCAGCATGCTCTCGTCAGGCTCATCGTCCTCCTCCTCCTCTGCACCCCCTTTCTTCTTCTTTTTCTTCTTCTTCTCCTTCTCTTCTTCCGACTGCAAAAGAATGGGGAAGAGGAGGGCGACAGAGATGCGTTCAGAGGTATCGCTCAGGCTGTGACCTTTGTGAGTCTCTGCTTTTCGTCTCCTTTCACACCTTGGAAGCCTTTTTGGACTCATTGCATCTCTGGCCTCTTTCTGCACCTGTAGGATTTGCTGGGATCCATCCTTACTGGGCAGCTGGTTGCCTGGCAAAGCTTGGGCTGACTTCCAACTCTTCCTCTCCTTGGGAGCTAACAGCTTTTTCCCTGGGAAGGAGGGGGGTGAGTCGGACTGTCCTCTCTAAACTCAAAGAGACAGCTCCCATCTACAGAATCAGCCTCTTGCCTGCTCAGCTCAATTTCTGAGTCTGACTCTTCAGCTGGACTGGGGGGGGACGGGGGACGGACGACACGTTCCTGACAGTCACCACAGAACCAGGCATGGCACATCAGTCACTTACCACATCCACTTTCACAACCGCATCACAGTTCTGCCTCCGGGGGAAAGAGATGGGAAGGGAGAAAAAGAAGTCGCAGTTACAAAGAGGAAGGCAGACCTGCAGTTTCCATACACTCCAACAACCCCCCCAGATAAAAAAAATAAGGACATTCCTTGCTCTTCCCCACAACTGACGCTCCTCAGCCTTCCATTCTCTCCCACCCAGAGCTTTTCCGAACAGAAGGAGCATCAGGGCCGCCACCACCACTTCCCAGAAAGGACACAGCAAACACGCCCTCTCTCGTCCCGAGGAAACCCCTTAATCCCGATTTTATTTTTATTTTGTGCTTTGTTAAATTTACAAAGATAAAAGCACACACCAATACAGTAAATACATTTTAGAAAAGGGCATGGTTAGATGCAGATGCACAAAACATTGTTTAGATGGCCGGTCAAAGCCATTTCCCGGGATTATTATTTATTAAATTTACCGTATATACTGCCCTATACCCGGAGGTCTCAGGGTGGCTCACATAAAAGATCACAATATATAAAATCAAAATAAGAACAATAACCCAATAACACACACACACACACCAAATGGGCCACATTTTAAAAGGTCAACCAAAGGCCTGGTTAAAAGGAACGTTTTTGCCTGGCACCTAAAGGTGTATAATGAATGTGCCAGGCGAACCTCCCTGGGGAGAGCATTCCACAGATGGGGAGCCACTGCAGAGAAGGCCCCGCTCTCATGTTTCCACCTTCCAGACCCCTCAAGGAGGAGGCACACAAAGGAGAGCCTCAGAAGATGACCTCAGGGTCCGGGTCGGTTCATATGGGAAGAGGCGGTCCTTGAGGTATTGCGGTCCTGATCCATTTAAGGCTTTATAGATCAAAACCAGCACTTTGAATTGGGCCTGGAAACTAATTGGTAGCCAGTGCAGTCAGAGCAGGACTGGTGTAATATGCTCAAACTGTCTTGCTCCAGTGAGCAACCTGGCCGCTGAATTCTGCACCAGCTGAAGTTTCCGAACTTTTTTCACTAGCTGAATTTTCTGATTGTGGTCGCTGTTGCCTGCAGACAGCTTCTAGGAGCCACAAGCGAGAGCTGGGGGAGAGGGGAGGGGGGAGGGGACTCAAAGTGGGCAGACTACCAGCAAAGGTTATCACAACCTGGCTTATAAGAAACTAGCTTTGCAGGAAAAACACAGGAAAGCAGCATACACACATCCCATGCTTCCTTCCGTCTTCCACCTGCCTCCATTCAGAGTTCCTTTCTCCACTCCAAGGGAGCTGCATCCTTGGGACAGAAACAAGCTCAGGCCTTGGAGACCCCAGACCCAGGTATTCTGCCCCCGCACAAGGTTGGAGGTTCGGGTGCCCCTGCAGTGTTGAAGGGCAGAGAAGGCCCATGTGGGATGTAATCCACTGGGAAAAGTCAAATACAACATTCCTTGTTTTCCTAGAGTGGACATGCAAGGGAATGTTTGGTCCAGCCAGTCAAAATTTCCTGTTCCTCCTAGGCTGGAACATCCTTCCTTTTGCATGTGATAGAAGGTGGGCATGAACCAACCTGTCCAGGTAACAAAAGGATGAGTCACGCAGCACCCTTCCCTCTTTTTGACTCCCTTCTTCATTGGACCAGCTTCTAGCTAGGACTGCTCTGCTAGCTCTCAGCTAGCAGAAGCACTGGAATTATTCTCCCATATGGGGTAGATCCACATGTACATATTTGTAACTAAGTCTGCCTTCAGTAATCCAACTGTGAACTGATTTAAGTAAACTTCTGTTGTTGTTGTTGTTGTTGTTGTTGTTGTTTAGTCATGTCCGACTCTTCGTGACCCCATGGACCAGAGCACGCCAGGCACTCCTGTCTTCCACTGCCTCCCGCAGTTTGGTCAGACTCATGTTGGTAGCTTCGAGAACACTGTCCAACCATCTCGTCCTCTGTCGTCCCCTTCTCCTTGTGCCCTCAATCTTTCCCAACATCAGGGTCTTTTCCAGGGAGTCTTCTCTTCTCATGAGGTGGCCAAAGTATTGGAGCCTCAGCTTCAGGATCTGTCCTTCCAGTGAGCGCTCAGGGCTGATTTCCTTCAGAATGGATAGGTTTGATCTTCTTGCAGTCCATGGGACTCTCAAGAGTCTCCTCCAGCACCATAATTCAAAAGCATCCATTCTTCGGTGATCAGCCTTCTTTATGGTCCAGCTCTCACTTCCATACATCACTACTGGGGAAACCATAGCTTTAACTATACTTCTTCTATTGACTTTGGATAAGATTGTGGCATCTTTATTCTTTTAAGAGGGATTCAAGGGAACTTACCAGGAACATACAATTCAATCTGAGACAGACTGAATTGTATAATAGTGAGAGGCTCACGCGAGCCTGCAACCAGCTATCTGCTGTGCATGTAAAAAGGGGAATGTAAACTCTGTTTAGTAAAGGAACTTGCTAGCGCAAGTTAGGAAGGATATTAATAAACAATATATCCTCTCCTGCCACCCTGAACATTCCCACAGTCCTGCCACTTACCGCTTCCAGCTTGACCATGGTCTCCATCTTCTTGATGGGAGCCTCGGGCTCCATGTTAACCACGATTTCCCCTGTGGGGTGAGAGATGGGTCCTCCGTTGGCCAGGGCTGCATAGGCACTCATGAGCTTAGCTGGGCAGAAAACAGAGAAAGAGAACCAAGCGCAGAAAAAGAGGGAAAGGGAGAGAAGAAGAAGAAGAAGAAGAAGAAGAAGAAGAAGAAGAAGAAGAAGAAGAAGAAGAAGAAGAAGAAGAAGAAGAAGAAGGGAATTGTTTTAGGACAGAGGTGGCCAGAAGGCAGAGATGCTGGAGAACTCCAATGGAAACTTAAACAGAAAGTGTTCGCTTATTTGCCCCGTGTCCGGAATGGAAATCAATGTCGTGGATAGTTGGTGGTTGTTTCAGTCTGTGACCGATACGTGTTTACCTGTGAGGTGGCCTTGCCCCAAATATGCCCTCCTGACACCTTCTATCTTACAGGTGCCACATAATAACCATTCCATATTTGCAACAAATTAATCCTTGGAACTCCCTGCCTATTGACATCAAGCAGGTACCTTCCTTGCACTCTTTTCGGAACCTGATAAAAAATATTTTTTTTAAAAAAAATATTAATTTGGTTTTTCAGATTAAAATTTCACAGCACATATCCAGCATTCAGCATGGAAACAAGATTCTGAAGAATCTCCTGGACTTCTCTCCTCCCCTTTGTGGGTCTTTTGGTTAATCATTTCCTCCTGGATCTTTTATGATAACCCAAATCTTATACGTCTCCATTGCGTCCAAAATACACCATTAAACTACAAATGTCATTCCAATCCTACTAACGATTTTAAATGTTTACAATGGTTTTTAAAATAAATTACAATTTTCCCCCATGAGTAACATTGGTAGGAAAACATTTTTGTTTAGACAAGCCTACTCAGATTTCTAGAAAGCTGGTGTGTTTTTAGTTTACTGCTTTTTTAAAAAAACAATCTTTTAATTCTTTTTACTAATAATTTTATTGTTTCGGTTGCTTTGTAAATCACTTTGAGTGTTTTTTTTAAAAATCAAGTGCTATATAAATTTTATATGAAACGAATAAATAAATAAATAAATGACATCCTCCCTTCCCCCATTCAAATTCCGTTCCCTTTGCAATGAAACGAACGTTTTGGAAATAATCATGGCATGAATTATGTGAAATCCCCAATTTATGCAGATAGTTATGTGAATTATATTAACAAGCGGACAGTGAGACGAATAACATAGCATTTGGCAGAAAACGACCTATTGTGGGAAAGAGCCCTAGTTGTGACCAAGACAGGACAGAGATAGTTGCCTTCCTCTTACATGCCTCCCAGAAGGTATTATAAAAGGAAGAAAAAAATGACTGGAAAAGTGGAGACGAAAATACTGGAGAGAGAAAGCCTCCAAGCTTCAGAGAGAAAACTTGCAGGGATGAGAATAAGCACACAACAATGTTGAATGCACAAGAACTTTTGTGTTACGGATGTTCCCAGGCTCAGCTATAATCACAACCCTTTGTATTTCATAGAACCATAGAATTAAAAATAGAACCATAGACTAGAGTTGGAAGGGACCCCGAGGGTCATCTAGCCCAACCCCCCCTCGATATAGAAATCTCAGCCAAAGAATCCATGGCAGATGGCCATCCAACCTCTGCTTAAAAACCTCCAAAGAAGGAGTCCACCACCTTCCGAGGGAGACCGTTCCACCGTCGAACAGCTCTTGCCGTCAGAAAGTCCTTTTTAATGTTGGGTCGGAATCTGCTTCCTTGCCATTTAACCCCCCTGCGGATCATTTCCATATAAGGGTGCCACATACATGATCTCAGATCCATTGACTTCTATACCAGCCATGTAAGTTTAGCCGGTCTCGTGATCTCTTTATTGTGGGATGGAATCCACTGGGAGCAGTCAAACACAACATTCCTTGTTTTCCTAGAGTGGACATGCAAGGGAATGTTTGGTCCAGCCAGTCAAAACTTCCTGTTCCTCCTGACCTGGAGCATCCTTCCTTGCATGTGGGCGTGACCTTTCCAGACCTGGTAAAAGGACAAGGCATACTGCCACTCTCCCTTCTTTTCCATCTTCCTTTCGTCCTGTGATCTGCTGGACTGCTAGCCAGCAGTCACTAGGTAAAATTGTTTTATGGAGTAAACCTTATTTAGTAAACCTGTTTTTATACATTTTTAACTCGGTCTAAGCCTTAATCCTGCCTTCAGGGATCACACTGTGCTCTGCCTGATCGTGAGTAAACTTTCTTTTTATTGCTTATGAATAAGACTATGGTCTCTTTATTCTTTTAGAAGGGATTCAAGGGGTCTTACCAGGAAAATATTAGAACATTTTTCAATCTGGACAAGCCAGATGGAATTGCGTATTGTCTTAAGAAACTCACACGAGTTTGCAACTCGTTTTCTGCTGTGTAAAGGGGAATGTAAACTCTGCTAAGTAAAGGAACTTGCTAGCGCACGTTAGGAAGGATATTAATAAACAGTATATCCTCTCCTGCCACCCTAAACATTCCCACAGTCTCGTGCTCTCTTTATTTCAGATGCGGGGTTACGGGGTGAAGCAAAGTCAGAAACAGTTATTTGCTTAAGGTTACCCAAGCGATTTCCCAGGTTCTTAGAGCTTTGAACTTCTGCTGCTCATGGAGCCCCTTCAAACTCATAGACTCTTATATCCACCCCGAGTGACAACTCTCATAGCTTTGTAAAGCATTTTTAGTTTTAATAGCTGGTATATGACCGTAATAAAGCTTGATTGATTGATTGATTGATTGGAGCTCAGTTTCTTAACTGCAGAGCGGGCTTATTAAATAGCCACACACACCCCTGTCTAGCAAACCAAGACCCTAAAGACTGAGCATTTATCATGTACTGGTCGTACCCTGTTCCAACTTACACAGTTAGTTCACACCAGAGGTGCCCCATAACCAGAGGTGCCCCATAACATCCCCCTCCCTCCCGCTGGGTCTACCTGCTGTACTCCAGTGCTGGGCTTTCTTATCCGGAGGCCTGTAGATGAATTTCCGCAGGGAGTTCACAGCGTGGCTGCCCACGAGGGTGTAACGCCCAAAAGCACGGCAATCCACAACGCGGATGTTCAGGGGGGGATGAAGAAGCTCGTTCTCAGGGAGATCCTGCAAGGGACCAGAAGGAAAAGTAGAATTTAGCCGGGGGGGGGGGGAGGAATGGACAGATCCCTGGTGTCTTCAGGGTCATCTCAGCCACCCCCTCGTTGTTCCACTGCCCCCATTGGCCCCACATCCAATGGGGAAAGATAAGATCTGATTGGCTGAGCTTACTACTGCTCTGGGGAAATGTTTTAAGTTGAAATGGAGTGTTTCCTCCTTCAATGCAGGAATCTCAGCTAAAAAAAATCCCTGGCAGGTGGCCATCCAACCTCTGCATAAAAGCCTTCAAGGCAGTCTCCTCTTTCCCAGGCTAAACATCCCCAACTCCTTCAACCATTCCTCATGTTATAAGAATTCTAAGGTCTCAAATATAAATTAAATGTTCATAAATGCACAAGGCAAACACATACATTATATAAACCACGTGTCAGGAGAGCAATCCTGGAACCATTTCAACTCTCCCAATGACCTCAAATATTCCTCTGCAGGAAGGGAGGCAAATGGGGAAAGCCTCCCCATTGTCTTTTTGCTTGCAAATCCTGTCTTGAGGGAGTATTTGTGTATGAATAGGGTGAGCCTGTGACCTGGTTTCAGGAACTAGAGTATTGACCATCACAAAAGAATGGCCAGGCTGCCCAGGTAATGCAGCCAGCGACCATTATCAGGTATCCTGGCAGGCAGGATTTCTGCTGTAGACCGCCTCCTCTGCTGTAGACCACTTCTTTCTGTGATGCATGTATGCTTTTTGGGGGGGCGTGGTCTTGGGCTACAGGTGGGCAATATCAAAAGTCTATATAAGGGCTTGCGTACCATTGTTCTGGGTTCCTCCTCCCTCTTGTGGGGGTGAGCGGGGGACCCTGTTGCAACAGTTAATAAAGATCAGGCTTACTAGCTGCTTTGCTTCTCAATATTCTCTGATCAGCTTCTGTTGTTTTCTCCTACCAATAGGGAACCCACTTAAGGATGCTACCGGTATTTGGGCTCCGGAATACCCCATAAGGGAAAGGGAGCAGTTTTTGTTTTTATAACACTCACTAGCTGGCCCTGCATGCGTTGCTGTGCGTTAGTCTGTGAAATGGAGGGTACCCCTGAGCCTCAGAGTCCCACTGAGTCGAGGCGAGATACTGTGGAGAGGGCAGGTTTCATCCCTGTGCCCCCCCCTGTTCTGACCCATTATGTATCCCTGCCCTCTATTCCCCCCCCCCCACCTCCACTTGGCCTAGTCTGGAAAGCGGCCTAATCTGCAAAGCTGAGGTGAGATATTGTGGAGAGGGCAGGTTTCATCCCTGTGTCTCCCCCCACCCTGTTCTGACCCATTACTTATCCCTGCCCTCTATTCGCCCCCCCCCACCTCCACTTGGCCTAGTCTGGAAAGCGGCCTAGTCTGTCTGATAATGGCCGCCTTGGTGGTTTCAGTTGCTTGGTTGATGATGTCATTTGGTTTGTGGGTGGGGCTTAGATTTCACAGGAAGGGAGGGGGTGGAGGAGGGTACTACGCCACTTGAGGGTGCTGTTTGACTTGGTGGAAAACCAGGTCTACACCTGCCCAGGTGTGTGATTTGAGGGATTTTTGCCCCCAACAACGCTCGAGGAGTGGCCTGGATCGTTGTGTCAAAATTTCAGGACGATCGGTCAAGCGGTTACGGAGAAAAGTGGCAAACGCAGTTTCACGATTTTTACATTTATATATATATATATATATATAAAATGGACTGCAAGAAGATCAAACCTATCCATTCTTAAGGAAATCAGCCCTGAGTGCTCCCTGGAAGGACAGGTCGTGAAGCTGAGGCTCCAAGACTTTGGCCACCTCATGAGAAGAGAAGAATCCCTGGAAAAGACCCTGATGTTGGGAAAGATGGAGGGCACAAGGAGAAGGGGACGTCAGAGGACAAGATGGTTGGACAGTGTTCTCGAAGCTACGAACATGAGTTTGACCAAACTGCGGGAGGCAGTGCAAGACAGGAGTGCCTGGCGTGCTATGGTCCATGGGGTCACGAAGAGTCGGACACGACTAAACGACTAAACAACAACATATATAGATAAGACTTGGTTTCCAGACCCTTGACCATCTAGGTTGCCCTCCCCTCCTTGGGCCCTGTTGCAAGACCAATTGCAGGAGAGCAAGTGTGAGAAAGGGCTAATGCCTCCATGTGCTCCTTGTGGGCTTCCAAGGATTGGCTCCTGATGGTCCATTGTGGGCTGGATGGACCTTTGGAGAGATTCAGAAGCCAGGCTGACAGTCAGAGACAGCAATGCTTCTCAATCCCAGTTGCTGGAAAGCTCAGGAGGGTAGAATTGCTCTTGTGTTTGGCTCCTGCTTGCTGGTTCCCCACAGGCCTCTGGATGGCCACTGTGAGAACAGGATGCTGGACTAGAGGGGCCATTGGCCTGATCCAGCAGCCTCTTCTCATGTCCTTATGCACCCATCGCAGCTGAGGGAAGATACTCACCACTTCAAACCATTTCACCAAGGTGCTGAAATTGGGGTTTTTCTTGTAGTTCTGGATGAGGGACGACTGGACTCCCCTCCCGGCACATTCGATGTCCACTCGAGGCCGATCCACCTGGGCCAAGTTCACGCGCTTCAGGTCTCTCAGCCCCCAGAACAAGATCTAGAATTGTAGAATCGTAGAATGGTGGAGTCGGAAGAAGGGACCTGTCAGGGACTGGACTGAAGAGAAGGGCTGGGGATCGCCCCCTCCTTCTCCTCAGCTTCCCTCGGAGGAGGAGAGGGAGTGGTGGGGATCGCCCCCCCCTTCTCCATCAGTTTCAAGAGAAGAGGGAGACAGGATTGAATTACAGCAGAACTCAGAGCTGGAGGAGAAGGGAGGGGAGCAGAGACTTCCTTGGAAAGCACATTAGAGCTACCATCCCCGAGAATTCATCGCTCAATTAGAGTTCAAGAGCAACGGGTCCAACGGCATTTGACTACTGGAGCCCCCGTAGAGCCAAGGGCTGTTGCTGGGGGGCGGAGCTCAGAGTGAGCAGCGTCACTATGGGGTTAAGGACTATAATCCTTGTCTTGCACCATGGTGACTGAATAAAACCATAAATACGAACTTTCTTGTTTCTTCCTTCATCCTTGATGCTACCAGGGAAGGAGTGACTCCCCCATGCCTGACAGGACCCTGTGGACCATCTAGTCCAAACATGGCCAAACTTAGCCCTCCAGATGTTTTGGGACTACAATTCCCATCATTCCTGACCACTGGTCTTACCTTCCAAGTCCAGGACTGCAGAATCCAGGACCGGCAACCGTGTAACACCGGAAGTTGCATCGGCGTAGCTTCCAGTGTCGCTTTGCCCTTCTGTGGGCACCAAAAATGGCCGCCGCCGGCTTTGAAAGTCGCTTGTACGCATGCCAGGAAGTGAGTCGACGCAACTTCCGGTGTCGCTCCACCCATCTATGGGCACCAAAAATGGCCGCCGCCGACACCGGAAGTCGCGTCTATGCACTTCCAGACATGTGTAGATGCGACTTTCGAAGCCGGCAGCAGCCATTTTTGGTGCCCATAGAAGGGCAAATCGGAAAGAAAAAAATGGCCGCCGGCAGGAGAAAATAACGGAGAAAAACGGGAGATGAAGTGATACAGGGGACCACCGGGAAAAGGTAAGTAAAAACGGGGGTTTCCCGGGGAAAACGGGGTACTTGGCAGCTATGGCACCAGCACCAAGTCCAGCCGCCTGCCATGCAGGAAGCACAGCACCGAGGTTTAAGCTTACCTCCACTCTGTATTTGCTCAACACAGGGCGGATTCCCAAAGGCACAGGCAGGATGGGGCCCCGATCCATGTCTGTGGGGCCGTCAATGGGAGGCAGCTCTGACTTCCCGGCTGGGCCAATCTGCAAGAGAGGAGGACGGCAGGTAGAATCTGTTCCTTTAGTAATCTCTCTCTCTCACACACACAAACACAATCTGCCGACCACCAGGATGCTTCCGTCCACCCTCGGGAGCGTCTCTCATCCCATTCATGCATCTCTAAGTGGGGGAGTCTAGAATCCCTGCTTGGAATAAGGTAAGCCCAAAGTCACGGTTTTGGATACAGTACAGCCTGGTTTTTTATACACTACCAACATGGTGCTTTGTGAAGTGCCCAAAAGTATAATAGATAGTAATTCCAGAAATTTTGAGTTGGAAGCTGTACGTCTCTGAATTACTATTGCAGCCATGCAGGTTTCTAGCAGCCCCAAGAGGCAGGCGGAGAGGCTTTGAGCCTACTGGTGGTTTTTGAGAGGTGCCAACGTTTTGGGGAAGAAAGGGTTATTGGTGGGCTGAGCTGACACTTTCTTCCAGAGGATGTGCAGAACAGCCCCTTCGGAGATTACCCGCATGCCCAAGGCCCCGCTCCGCAATTTGTGAGCGAGTTACAGATGGAAAAAGTCAAGGGAGGGAGAGCGGGACAGGTGGTGGGTTGTGAGACAGGCAGAACTTGACCTAGTTTGGCTCATGCAGACAAGAGGAAGAGAGCAAGATAACGCAAAGGGCAAAATAAGAATACAGTGGTACCTCTACTTATGAATTTAATGCGTTCCGAACGCACATTCGTAAGTCGAAAAAAATTGTAAGTTGAATCCCATAGGAATGCATTGGGAGAAAAAATTCGTAAGTCGAAGCAACCCTATCTAAAAATTCGTAAGTAGAAAAAATCCTATCTAAACCGCATCCAAGATGGCGGACGGAGCTCCATTCGGAGGTAGAAACATTCGTAAGTAGAGTTATTCGTAAGTAGAGGTACCACTGTAACAAAAATCAAATCAGGATATCCTGTAATACAAGGCAAGACCCCCAGCTAAGAGGAATGAGAGCATCACAAAGGGCTTTTCTTTCAGCCGTGGCAATCTGGAAAGCACCTTGATCTGTGGCACACACGGACCATTGACCGCCAGCAAGGCCCGCCTGATCTCTTCGTCGTCGTAAGGAAACTGAGAAGATGGAGGCAAGGTGGAAAGAGAGACAGACAGACAGACAGACAGACAGACAGACAGACAGACAGACAGACAGAAGGACGGACAGGACAGGACGAATCCACACATGTAAAGAAAAGAAAACAAAGTCCACTCTTAAACGGGCAAACAGCACAGCAGATGGAGAAGGCAAAGTCCACTTTCAAAGAGCGAGATGGAAGAAGGAGTTGTGTCCTTGGCAGGTGGGATCCTTGGAGATTCCTCCATCCACACAACTTACAGTAGACCCCGAAACCTGTGCTCCTTTTATTTATGTGATTGCACCCTTGTGTGCTTCATTGAAAAATAAATAGAAAGAGGGCCAGAGAACACGGAAAACCCATCAAAAGGGGCTGAACCATATCTTATGAGAGCTTCCAGAACTCGGAAAGCAAGACGGAGGGCTTAAGATGCTCTTTCTGCACTGGGTTTTCCTGTGGTTGAAAGAGCTTTTAAAGAGCTCTTTACTTACTAAGCTCTGGGAAGATCATTTCAGGATCCTGGGATGCTCCTGCAAGAACTTGCAGAGCCATCATGAGATATTGAGAGATTTCGGACAGCCCTGCAAGATCTTGCAAAAGCATCTCAGGGCCTTAGCAAGAGCTTCCCAGAGGCCAGTAACATACCTTCCAATTGCCCCCATTTTGAGCAGGACTGCCCTGCTTTCTTTGAAGGCACTCTGGGCTCTGCCTCTGTCCTGGGGTGCCCCGATTTCATGGGGCCAGAAGATGGAGCCCCTGGAAGCAGCTCCCATAGTGGCAGCAGCCTTTGGGAAACAGGGATGAGAGTTGGAGTCCTCCTTCCTGGTTCCCAAAGCCGGGCAAAGGCATACCAGACTTTGGGAAGGAAATGTGAGCCCATGTCCCAATTTTTATTAGAAGAATGTTGGAAGGCATGCAGTCATCAAGGCAGAATGGCGGGGGGGGGGAGATGAGGCTTGCTCAGCACACTGGCTTTGAGCAGGTGGGAATGGTTGCAGGGGTGCAATTCCGGGGATCTTTTCCTTTGTGCACAGACCCCCAAAACATAACCCCAATACAGTGGAACCTTGGTTTATGAACACCTCGGTTTACGAATTTTCAGTTTACGAACGCCTCGGACCCATCTGGAACGGATTAATTCACTTTCCATTACTTTCAATGGGAAAGTTCGCTTCAGTTTATGGACGCTTCAGTTTATGAACAGACTTCTGGAACCAATTACACCCATGCTTCGGGTTAAGTACGCTTCAGGTTGAGTACTCCGCCGACCCATCTGGAACGGATTAATCCACTTTCCATTACTTTCAATGGGAAAGTTCACTTCAGTTTATGAACGCTTCAGTTTAAGTACTCCGCGGACCGTCTGGAACAGATTAATCCACTTTCCATTACTTTCAATGGGAAAGTTCGCTTCAGTTTATGAACGCTTCAGTTTATGAACAGGCTTCCAGAACCAATTGTGTTCATAAACCGAGGTACCACTGTATAAGTTTCAGGCCTACTGTACTAGCTGCCTGGGAACCATAACAGAAAAGACTAGTTTGTTAAGTTTTGGCCCAGTTCTCCAACCTGTGAAAGTCATCCCAGAACCTGATTTTATCTTTTGTCGATGCAGTACAGTGGTACCTCGGTTTATGAACACAATTGGTTCCGGAAGTCTGTTCATAAACTGAAGCGTTCATAAACTGAAGCGAACTTTCCCATTGAAAGTAATGGAAAGTGGATTAATCTGTTCCAGACGGTCCACGGAGTACTTAAAACTGAAGTGTTCATAAACTGAAGTGAACTTTCCTATTGAAAGTAATGGAAAGGGAATCAATCAGTTCCAGATGGGTCCACGGCGTTCGTAAACCGAAAATTCGTAAACCGAGGTTCCACTGTATTCACTTTTTTTTTTTGCTGCTGCATCATGCTGTCAACTCATGTTAAGCTTGTGGCCCACTAAGACTCCTAAACCCTTTTCACATGCCCTGCTGGAAAGCCAGGTGCCCCCCCCCCATTCCTATATTTGTGCATCTGATTCTTCCTGCTTAAGTGTAGAACCTCACATTTGTCAAAACTCATTCGGCCCAGTCCTCCAAGCCCTGAAGGCCATCTCAAAACCTGGTACTATTCCAAGGCATTAGCTACCCCTCTCAGTCTCATTCAGGGACCTCAGGCTCAGCCAGGTTTGACCCATTTGCCCCCACCCCACCCCACCCCATGCATGGGTCCTGGGGATAGTTTCAAAAAGTCTTCACAAAGTTCAGGATAAATTCCAGTAAACATCAACATCAGGACAAGGCCCTGTTTCGATTATTCTTCATCAGCTAGGTTTCTCAGGTCTAAGTGAAGGCAAACATACTTGGTACACTTAGACCTGAGAAACCTAGCTGATGAAGAATAATCGAAACAGGGCCTTGTCCTGATGTTGATGTTTACTGGAATTTATCCTGAATAAAACTTTGTGAAGACTTTTTGAAACTATCCTTTTTGGCCCGAGTTCTTGTCATTTATCGTTTAATTTTGGGTCCTGGGGATGCCATTACCTGGAGCAGTTCGAAGGCAGCCAGCAGGTCCCCGGCGGTGGAGTTGCCCCGGTAGATCTGATAGTACTCTAGCTGGGGTGGGAAGCGGGGCGGACAGTACTCCTCATCCGACATCTTCAACACGGGCTTGGCAAACGTTCGGCCCATAAAGTCAGCCTTTCCCTGGAAGGAGATGGAGAAAGTGGAGAGCTCTGTTGATCGAGCATGAGACCCTTCCATCCATTCCAAACAAGATCTCTGCTAGTCTGCTCTGAATATCTCGCTTGATCCTCGGTCCTCAAAGCAGCATGGTGGACCACAGACCAAAAATGGTGGGGCAGGGAGGGTGTGCCAGGAGACGTCGCTATGGGGAGCTCCAGAGGTCCAGAATCAAAAGATGTGAGCAGTACTGGATGCGAGCCCTTTCCCACCAGGGACTGGGTAGAGGAGGAATGGTGGAGATGGTCTCCCCAGCCTGACCCTTCCAGAGAAGAAGAAGACAGTTCGAAATTACAACGGGGGTTTGCGGGAGGTCACAGCTCAGAGGAAGAAGAGGGGGAAAGTTGGAAAATAACAGGAGAGGAGGAGGAGGCAGAGCCGGAGCAGCTGGCTGACACGTTATCACAGGAAAGCATTCCAGACACCATCATCTCCCAGAACCTGGCGAGCCTTAAAAGTAGGAGAGCAAAGAGCTTGAAGACAGATAATTGTCGAGGGAATGGTGCTGTTGATGAATGAGGAAGTGGGAGAGAAGGGGGACGGAGATTTACTCAGGACAACGCCATTATTTGAAGAGGCTGCATTTCCAAGCCTTTCTCTGTAAATATTGAATAAACAAGCAGGTGCTAAGGACTTTTCCTTGTCTTATCCGTTCCTAGCAACGGATAGGTTGGTTCCTCTTCTGCCTGACACAATGCAGGCAAAGAACTCTGCTTCCCCCCTCTGCTATGATCCCCTCCCCACTTCCCTTCCCGGCCCCTCTTACCACTGTGTCCTGGTCATAGATCTCGATGACAATGATGGGAGGGTCGTCCCGCATCTCATGGACTTCCCCATATAGTTCCACGTTGTCAAACACCAGCAACTGGTCCCATGTGGGGCAAAGTGTCTCTTGGAGGACCTGAGAAGAGAAGGAGGAGGAGGAGGAGGAAGGAAGGACTGACTCAAGGTGTGCAGGAATCTCCTCCTTCAAACCCCATATCCTATTTCTTTCAGTTTCCCCCGAAATCCTGCAGAGCTTTTGCCTACAGCAGGAGCTGCTGCTATATCCTTCTGGAATTTGGCACTTGAGGCTGCCGTGATCTTTTTCTCTCTGGTCTCCTTTCAAACCGAACTCCATTGGTGTGTATCAGAGACGGGGCCTTTTCTACAGGGGCACCTAAATTCCTAAATTCCCTCCCTGGGGAAATGAAGCAAGCAGCCACCTCCACTTGACATTTAAGCACAAGGACGGCCTTTTTGCAAAATTGGCAGGCAAAAAGTTGCCAAATGTGTGTATTAGGAGAAAATCACAATAAAATGCTGGTGGATTTTGATAAGAACTTTAAAAAAAAAAGACAAATGCAGAATTGCAGAAAACTGAAGACTGGAATCTACACTTTGGAACTCCCTGCCTATTGATGTTGCCTGCTAAAGCCGTTATCGTTTAAACAAGCCCAATCAGGTGTTTTAATCCATTTTCGGTCTTTTGTTATTTTAACTTTTCGGAAGTCTTAAATTACGGTAGTTTTCTTGTTGATAATTTTCTTGTTTGGTTTTCTTGTAAACCCCTTTGAGGTTTGTTTTTTACAACCAAGCAGGGGTATTAATTTTATGAAATGGATAATAACAATGTGGAACTGAGAGGAAACCGTGCTGGCAGGGTTGGTCACCCTCAACAGGTAAAAGGTAAAGGTAAAGGGGCCCCTGACCATCAGGTCCAGTCGTGTCCGACTCTGGGGTTGCGGCGCTCATCTCGCTCTATAGGCCGAGGGAGCCGGCGTTTGTCCGCAGACAGCTTCCAGGTCATGTGGCCAGCATGACTAAGCTGCTTCTGGTGAACCAGAGCAGCGCACGGAAACGCCGTTTACCTTCCCGCCGGAGCGGTCCCTATTTATCTACTTGCACTTTGATGTACTTTCAAACTGCTAGGTAGGCAGGAGCTGGGACCGAACAACAGGAGCTCACCCTGTTGCAGGGATTCAAACCGCCGACCTTCTGATCAGCAAGCCCTAGACTCTGTGGTTTAACCCACAGCGCCACCCTCAACAGGAGCCATGAGCAATTTGGGCTGCGCGGAACATCACCTTTCAATCAATCAATATACTTTATTCGACCGATAGTCAGAAACAAAAAACATTTCTCAATACAAAGATAAACATATAAAACTGAAGGCATCAGAGGGATACATAAAAATATAAAACTGAAGGCATCAGAGGGATACATAAATGGGGTATGACCACGCTACTAAACCTCCTACAGATAACCCACATCAAGACATTCGATTATACGTTTCCGACACTTGAGCGCCAGGAAGAGGAATTTAGCCACCGAGAAGGTTATTTTCCCAGTGGGCTTGTTTAGCAAATATGCTGCCTGCCGTTCTCTTGGTCGGGAACTAAACTGAGATAAATACGGGGCTATAAGATATTGCCTTAAATCATTATAAAAGGGACAACTCAGTAGAATGTGTTCTGTGGATTCTACCTCACCCAAGGCACAATGGCACATTCTCTGACCGTATGGGACTCCTCCAAATCTTCCCCTCAAAACCGCCGAATCAAGGACATTCAGTCTGGCCGCCGTAAGTAGTCTGCGGTATTCCACGTAGTGGATATCCGCCAGGTAACGGGCTGGTGCAGACCGATACACCTGCTCCCCTAAAAACATCCCAGATTTCACGCGGGCTATGTCCTCCTGTCTGGCGATATCCCCCAATCTCTGAGCGATCATCGCTTTAGCGCGGCTGTACGTCATGGACTCAATATAAAGGGAGGACAGACCGCACTTTTGCACTTCCTCTACCACTTCCCTTTCCCATGGAGATTTAAAATTAGGAACATCACCTCCGCTTTTAACAAGCAAGAGATTCAGACAAGGACCACTTGTCTATGGATCGCACATCTCCTCCTCTTACCTCCGTGCACTGGCTCTGTGTGATGAAAAAGACGCGAGCAAAGGGGTCGGAGAGGCCACTGCTGTCGGCAGCGAAGAGACTCCTGGCTTGGTACATGTGGACACGAAGCTGGAAGACCTGCTTCACTGCACGGGGGAAAGGAAAGGAAAGAGAGGGAGGTGACTCTGTGTGGATTTGGGGCAGCGAGAGAGAACCACAAGTGGAGGAGAAACCCATTTAGCTGACACTGTAAGCGGAATGTACAAAATCCGCACTTTGCAAACGAATGCACGGACCAAAACGCAGCACTTCTTCAAAATCTGCAGTTCTGCGAAATTTGGGGTGCAGTTCTCCAGATAGTGATTCCTAAACATTAGGAAGAACTTCCTGACAGTAAGAGCTGTTCGGCAGTGGAATTTGCTACCAAGGAGTGTGGTGGAGTCTCCTTCTCTGGAGGTCTTTAAGCAGAGGCTTGACAGGCATATGTCAAGAATGCTTTGATGGTGATTCCTTCTTGGCAGGGGGTTGGACTGGATGGCCCTTGTGGTCTCTTCCAACTCTATGATTCTATGATTCTAGGAGGATGTGTATATTGGCAAAAATATTGTATTAAAAATACATTGTATTGGGGAAAATGTGTTTGGAGGGGGTGGAATACATTGTAATGGGGGACATTGGGGGGAAATGCGTTGTATTAGGAGGACATTGTTTTGGGGGGAAATGCTTACACTAGTCAAAAGTATGTACAAAAAATGTGCATTAAGAGAAATGTGCATAAATATATATATCATTTTTTAAAATATATATATAACAGGCTTTTGCAGAAATGGGGTGATCTGAAGCCTGGGAAAATGAGAAACAGAGAGAAGCTGAAATTGTTAGATTCCTGCATCCTAAAGAGTGATAGGCATTTGGCATTTGCCTGAGTGTAGCCATTGGGGATCTTTAAAGACGATCCTTTCATAACACCGTAGGACCTGCCTTCAGTACTAAAGGCTGAGCCTGGGCAAAATCTAACACAGTCAGGAAGACAGCGCCTCTGAGCCTTAAAGAAGACCTTCCCTGCTACACCTGGGATTAAGGACAGAGCACAAAGGCGAGCCTGTGGGGTCCCCGGCCCCTCCAAAAGCAAGGAAGGGGTTCTCTTACTGCTGTACAGGAGGCTGATGGGTGGGAAGGAAGGGATGTTCTGGCCCTTGGGAAGTTTCTTCTCCTCAAAGCCGCAAGGCAGGCCGCTGAGGAAGTCCTTGCGATGTTTGTTGAGCCCCAGCCACAAATAGATCTCCATCTTGGCTTGAACCGTCCAGCCGGCTGGCCCGAAACCCTTTTTCCCCGGTAACTGAGTGAAGGAAGGCCAAGGAAGAGAGAGAAAGAGAGAGAGAGAAAGAGCACATTAAACACCCATGTCAGATACCCATTCTCTCTGGGAGCTTCCGATAAGAATTAACCAGCCTCTGGCAGGTTGACAGTGGAACTTCGGTTTACGCCTACCTCCGTTTATGAAAACCTCCGTTTACGAACGCCGCAGACCCGGAAGTGTTTATATCTGGGTTCTGTGGCGTCGGATGGGCAGATGCGATCTGCGCAGCTCGCGCATGCGCAGAAGTAATCTGCGCAGCGTGCGCGTACACAGAAGCACTCTATCGGCGCTTTGCACACATGCAGAAGCGTGCCTTCGGCGAGCGAACGCCTCCGCGGAACGGATTGGCATTTGCAAACCGAGGTACCACTGTATAGTCTATTTCATTTACAACAACAAACAGAGAGCAGCCCAGGGCCACCTTCTATTGGGATAGCAGTTGATTACTCTGAATCCTCTCCCCATCCACAGCGAGAAGCGCCCAGTGTCTAGTTCTTCCTTCCCTGTACTTCTGTTGTTCTTTAACCCTTTCAGCCCTTCAAGTTCGGGGGAGGGAGGAAATTCCCACACACACACTCTCGAATGAAGAACCTTCCAAACGCTCCCCATCTCCTGGTTGCTTAGCGACTATCTCAAAGCTGTGGGACTCTTCCCCAGACTGTGCGGCTTCTGAATCTACTGCTGGGAATGGTGAAGGAAAGGGGGGGAATCTTCCCCTTCTTCCTCTGTCAGAGGCTGCTCTGTCTGTGACTGCATTCCTCCATCTTCAGAGTCAGACCCGTCTCTGGCAGCCGACTCTGGCCAGACCCTGACAACCCATCACTTTTCTCCAAGCACAAGAAGTCCCCTTTCCACTTTGCACCTGAGTCCTGAAACGCACAAATTGTTTCGGCCACAATCCTGCGCCCAAGTGAGTTTATGGAAGGCCACATGTCTGCAAGGGAGAGCAGGCTGGTGACCTAAAAACTGTGGGGTGTAATCCACTGGGAGCAGTCAAACACAACATTCCTTGTTTTCCTAGAGTGGACATGCAAGGGAATGTTTGGTCCAGCCAGTCGAAACGTCCTGTTTCCTCCCGGCCTGGAGCATCCTTCCTTGCATGTGACTAGTGGGTGGGCGTGACCTTTCCAGACCTGGTAAAAGGACAAGGCAGGCTGTGACTCTCTGCCTTTCCCCTCTACTATCCGTCCTGTGAACCTCCTGGAATGAACTGCTGGCTGCCAGCTAAGCAGTCCCCCAGGTCATCTCCCTTATGGGGTAAACCTGTTTTCATAAAGGACATGGCATACTGCCACTCTCCCTTCTTTTCCATCTTCCTTTCGTCCTGTGATCTGCTGGACAGCTAGCCTGCAGTCACTAGGTAAAATTGTTTTATGGAGTAAAGCTTATTTAGTAAACCTGTTTTCATACATTTGTAACTCAGTCTAAGCCTTAAGCCTGCCTTCAGGGATCACACTGTGCTCTGCCTGATTGTTAGTAAACGTAAACTTTCTTTTTATTGCTTATGAATAAGACTGTGGTCTCTTTATTCTTTTAGGAGGGATTCAAGGGGTCTTAACAGGAAAATATCAGAACACAATTCAATCTGGACAAGCCAGATTGAATTGCATATTGTCTTAAGAAACTCTGTGTAAAGGGGAATGTAAACTCTGCTAAGTAAAGGAACTTGCCAGCGCAAGTTAGGAAGGATATTAATAAACAATATGTCCTCTCCTGACACCTTTGAGGTACTTTTTCGGCGCCTGCTGAAAACGTTTTTGTTTTGACCACCCTACCCACAGCACTGAATGTACAGTGGTACAGGCAGTTCCCCTGCACAGGGTTCCAAGCTGAGGGGGCATGAAACTATGGCCTAGCACACTTGAGAGCATGCACAGAATGGAAAGTGAGGCGGTGAGGGCACCAATTTTGTCCTTGCTCAGGGCAACGTATTGCCAAAGTCTCAGATGTTTAGAAAGCTGGCGTGAGTTTTAATCTGTTCCCAGTCTAACGTCATTTGCCAACTTTGCTGCCACATACACCCGGACAACATCATTACTGGCCCCAACAACATCCAACATATCATCTCAGGACTATCTAATTGCTCATCTTCTAACATTGTGTATGCCAACAAATGCCAACAGTGCCCTTCAGCTCTCTATATTGGACAAACAGGCCAAACCCTACGCCAAAGGATAAATGGACATAAATCTGACATCAGGAACCACAAGACAGAGAAACCAGTAGGAGAACACTTCAATCTCCCAGGACATTCTATACAAGATCTCAAAGCAGCTGTTTTATTACAGAAAAATGTCAGGAACAGACTGGAAAGAGAAGTTGCTGAATTGGAACTCATTACCAAGCTTAAAACCATGGAGCCACCTGGGATGAACAAAGACATCGGATTCTTATGCATGATCAAGCTTTCTTTAGCACCTCAGCCCTTGCTCCCCCCCCGCAAGACCAATTGCAGTCATCAACAGTTGTTAACAGCCATCTACAGGTTTACCACTCCCATCAGCCCATAACCCACCCCCACCCAATGTATATACATAAGGGTCTGACTCTTCTGTTTCAAGTGTATCTGAAGAAGTGTGCATGCACATGAAAGCTCATACCAAAATAAAAACTTAGTTGGTGTTTAAGGTGCTACTGAAGGATTTTTTTTATTTTAAGGCTTTCCGAATTCGTGGCTGTTGTACAACTGCTGACGGCAAGGCATCCTCTGATGGAGCAGACAGGTGGATTTTGACACCACAGGTGCTTCTTACCCAGCTGCCTCTTTTCTAAATTGCACCTCTCATGCCCTCCTTCCCCTCCTCCCTCCCTGCCCCCCTTCATCCGTCCGCCCATCAACTGCGTCCCAAGGAGGGGGTTAAAAGCAGCTGTCACGTCACCCTCAGGAAGACGGTCTTCACTTTGGCGCAGTCCTTCCCCGTTTCCTCGTCCACGATGGAGTAGAGGATGTCCTTGGAGGGGATGCGGGCGTAGGCGATGCGCTTGTTGTTGCTCATCATCCAGATGAAGACGTCCGGGATGCTGTGCTGGGGCTGGGAAGGGAGGGGTAGGAGCAGGGAGAAGGTTCAAGAGCTGAGCAGCACCCACCAACACTGGAGCTAGCCTCTCCCAGGAAATAACGCCTGGGGAAGCCACTCCCCATTTTCTCTTCCCTTCCTAAGGTAGGTCTTCCAAGCCAAGCCATAGGACCATAGAATTGTAGAGCTGGAAGGAACCCCCAAGAGTCATATAGTCCAACCCCCTGCAATGCAGCTACAGCCAGAATTGCATCAGAAGTCTAGTATCCAGGTCAAGGGAAGTCATAGTCCTATTCTGCCTTGGACCCGTGTCCAGTTCTGGGCACCGCAATTGAAAGAGGATATTGACAAGCTGGAAGGTGGGCAAAAGGGGCCATCCAAGGTGGTCAACGGTCTGGAAACTAAGCCTGATGAGGAATGGTTGAAGGAATTGGATATGTTTAGCCTGGGAAAGACAGGTGACAGGATAGCCATCTTCAAATATCTGAAGGGCTGTCACATGGAAGATGGAGCAAGCTTGTTTTCTCCTGCCCTGGAGGGTAGGACCTGAACCCATGGCTTCAAGTAACGAAAAAAGGAGATTCCGACTTTCTGACAGTAGGAGCTGCTTGACAGTGGAACGGACTCCCTTGTGAGGTGGTGGGTTTTCCTTCATTGGGGGTTTTTAAGCAGAGGTTGGATGGCCATCTGTCATGGATGGTTTAGTTGAGATTCATGCATTGCAAGTGGTTGGATGGGATGGGATCCCTTCCAACTTTTGAGTCTATGATTCTTCCCTTCCAGTTCTGTGATTCTATCCTCTTGGCCTTCCTCTGCATGTGAGGCAACAATTAGTCCCCCTCCGTTTAGTACCCCTAGCCCCAATCCCCGACTTCCTAAGGTGCCCTTCCCTGCAGCATCTTCTGCAGCATCGCACCCTCAAGAAAAGCCACCACCATCTCAGTTCACTAAAACCCACTATTGTCCCACCATCCTTTCATGCCATACACGCTCCTTAAATGTTTCGCTCTCTCTGGCCAGGCTCACCTTTTGCATCAGCCATAAGTGCTCCAACAAAGGCCCGACTCAACCACTCTACTGGTTCTCCCTGACCTTCATGGGGGTCAGATCTCTGCCATGTTTTGGCAGCCCACCTGGACCTTGAGTTCAAGCACCAGCTCTGGACTTCCTGCTTCCCAGCTCCCACTTCCTGTTCTAAGGGTTCCCCCCCCCCCGTCTCTCTTGAACTTGGTTCTCCTTATCTCTGGCTCTGCCTGATTCTTCTTGCTGCCTTCGTCTGCCTGTCTGTGACCTCAGCTCCTCTTGAACTCAGCTCCTGGTCCCCCTAATACTTGTCTGCTTCACGAGGCAATTTGCTGACAATTCCCTGTGCTCCTGCCTTCGGAGCTGGATCTGCCAACTGGATCCAGTGCAGACTGCATAGAACCACAGATTAGGAAGCAGATCAAAGGGTCATTCAATCTAGCCCCCTGTGTTTCCCGGTTCCTGCATGCTTGGCTGCTCAAAGCCCAGTGCTGAGATATTTAAGCAAGGCTCAAGTTGCATATGGATGGACCTAGTCACCTCACCTCATCTGCCAGGAACCGCAGCTTTTGCAAGAAGTTCTGCGCCTGCTTCAGCTTGTCCCTGATGGTGGTTTTCTTGACCTGGGATCGCATGGTCTTGGCCTGCTGGCCCATTGTCTCCTGCATGGTGTTGGATGCAAGGAGAGAGAGAAAGAGGTCAGGGGGATGAAAGAGGAGGAAGCATTGGACTGCAAAAATGACATGAATTTGGGAAATGGAAGGGGGTGAGACTCAACATCCCTGCCTATAAAACTGGGGTCACTGTAGGCCATAGCTGCCAAGTACCCCGTTTCCCCCGGGAAACCCCCGTTTTTTAACTTACCTTTTCCCGGTGGTCCCCCGTATCACTTCATCTCCCATTTTTCTCCGTTATTTTCTCCTGCCGGTGGCCATTTTTTCTTCTTTCTGATTTGCCCTTCTATGGGCACAAAAAATGGCCGGCGGCGGCTTCAAAAGTCGCATGTACGCATGACCGGAAGTGCGTAGACGCGACTTCCGGTGTCGTCGTCGGCCATTTTTGGTGCCCATAGATGGGCGGGGCAACACCGGAAGTTGCGTCGACGCACTTCCGGTCATGCGTAGAAGCTACTTTTGAAGCCGGCGGCAGCCATTTTTGGTGCCCATAGAAGGGCAAAGCGACACCGGAAATTATGTCGACGCAACATCCGGTGTCACACAGGTGCCGGTGCCGGATTCTGCGGTCCGGGACTTGGAAGGTAAACTGTAGGCTCTGCTGATGTCTGTTGCTATCCTACTTTACTTTAGAAAATGTGATTGTTCAGACACAGGTGTTTATGCTGGTCTTGGAGAAAGGGATGTTGGAAAATGCCAATCAGAATGAGAATGGCAGCAGTGGGAATTTCCGACATTTGCTGGCTCATCCATTGTCCAGAAATCAATCGAGCCAGCAAATGCAACTGGTACTTCCTGTTCCTGTTTTTATGAGCCCACAAGTGATCCACAATCAATTGCATTCCCTTCCCCACAATTGCACTGCATTTCCTCGGCACTGAAATGTAATGGCCCATTGGTCAGCAAGGTTCGGAAGTCCCTCCCTCCGAAGACAAGGGAGAGAGCCTTACAAAGAGCCTCTCTGCAGTTGTGTTCGCTCTCACCATCCGGGATCCAGACCTGATTTGGGGCGAAGATGACTATCCTTGCTGCTTACTTGTGTGGATCATTATTGCAGTCAAAACCAACCATTCATGTTTTGCCTGCTAGGCGCACGAAAGGGCGGAGGGTCACAGAACTTTCCTGTAAAAATTGCTAGAGAGAACTCTGTGAGATCGCTTCTTTTGTCTGCCTTGGCAGAAAGTTGCAACGCTACATCCTTCCTTCCTGCCTGAGCCTCTTTCTCTTTCTTCGTCATGCCTTAGATTCTGTACTTTTGTCATTCGGATAGTCGTTATAAACCTGCCTTCTTTTCGCTACTGCAATTGCTGCTTTGATACCCACTTATGTAAGTAAAAACTACTTTTACCTTTTTACGAAACAATGTACGTGCGATAGTTATTTTTAAGGGGGAGAAAATGGGTAATACCAGGAAAATCCAGTCTGCTTTTAGAGCATTCTGGATTATTGCTTGTAGAAGCTAAAATATATCTTGTCTCAGCTTCCAAGTTTAAGCTGCAAAGGGTGATACTCCGCTGATCTCAGGATAATAACTGGTGTCTAAATCCATTCCCACAATGGGTAAACTAGAACAGCTAAAGTGTCAGGACTAGGCTAGGATTTGTTCAATTTTAGAGCCACAATGCTGTGGCTTATTTTGTATTCTGTTTTGACCCTCTGCTTGCTTTCCCTCCACCTTTATTTTTTAATAACATTTCATAATTTGACCACTGACATGCATGCGATTGCCAGCCTCAAGGTTTTAGAATCCTCCACATCACTTGGAATTCATGCTACTGGAAGTTTAGGGCAAGGGTTGTAAGAGAGCACCAACTCTGCCTTTACACTCTGAGTAACTCATAAGCAGAGTGCATTGCTCTGTGCCCCTAAACCCTTTTAAAATGCGGTTTGAGGGGCGTACTGGGTGGTTGTTTTTATTTTGATTATATATTTTGTAGTTTTATATTTTGTTCTGTGAACCGCCTTGAGACCTCCAGGTATGGGGCAGTATATAAATTCAATAAATAATAATAACAATATTTTAGGAATATATTAAAAAATTGTCCAGTAGCACCTTAGAGACCAATTAAGTTTGTTCTTGGTATAAGCTTTCGTGTGCATGCACACTTCTTCAAATATTTTAGGCGGTTTATGTGCAGGGTCCACCAGGGAAACGATCCAGCTGCTTTGATCTTGGACTAGGATATGGGAGGGTGGTGGCAGCAACTACCAGAGAATCATGCCCCCTGGCAACACTGAAGGGCTGTTGTGTTGCAATCAGGCTAGGAAAAGGGTGTGGAAAAGGCTCTCTTGGGCACCCCCTCTTTCACTGCAGGCACCATGACCACTGAACCCCCTGCCCATTCCCTTTTCCTTCTTTTCCGGCGGGGGGGCTCCCAACCTGGAGAGACACTCACCAGTTCCCGCATACAGGATTTCAGCCTCTCCCGGTCCAGCCGCGTCCGGGAGGAATGGTTCTGGTCCTTGTTGGAGAGGGTCACAAACCGCCTGTTGGGACAGGTCAAGGGGTGGGGCAGAGAAGACGGACTTAAGCTGGTGCCAAACAAGAAAGGGCAGCAAAGATGGTCTTGGAGGGGTGTGTGTGTGCCCAGACTTGAGGAGACAGTTTGGGATACGGCGTAGTGCAGAGCTTTGCAAACTTTTCATGTTGGTGACACACTTAGAATCATAGAATCATAGAGTTGGAAGAGACCACAAGGGCCATCCAGTCCAACCCCCTGCCAAGCAGGAAACTTTTTAGACATGAGGCCAGTGCCGGGTTTACGTATAAGCTAAACAAGCTATCGCTTGGGGCTCCACTCTCTTGGGGGCCCCCAAAAAATGTAAAAGAAAAAAACCCTGGATGTACATTACCAAAATATAAGATAAAAATGAATATGAGATCTAATTCACCTCCTCAACAACGGGAGCTCCGGAGGGCACATATCATTTATAACTGGAAGAACAGAGGCAGCCCAACAATTTCATTAACCCCGACCTCTTTGCCCAGCTGGGAAAGCTTGGATTCAAACTCCAAGAAAGAAGATTCCACCTAAACCTCAGGAAGAACTTCCTGACAGTAAGAGCTGTTCGGCAGTGGAATTTGCTACCAAGGAGTGTGGTGGAGTCTCCTCCTTTGGAGGTCTTTAAGCAGAGGCTTGACAGCCATATGTCAAGAATGCTTTGATGGTGTTTCCTGCTCGGCAGGGGGTTGGACTGGATGACCCTTGTGGCCTCTTCCAACTCTATGATTCTCTGGCAGACGGCAGAGACCTACTGGGCATTACAAGGGGTGAGGTGCTCTCTCAAGCAACCTGGTCCTCAGGTGTATATATGGGAGCGGGCCGAATCTCATGGCCCTTCCCTTGCAACTTCCTGATATTTTGAGGGTCCTCCCCCCCCCCCAGTTGTGGCTGACTCACAGGCATGCACTGCTCAGCTCCTCCAGGACCCCTCGGAGGCGCCGTTCCGGGTGGGGCTTCTCAGTCTTCATCATCTCATGAACGTCATTCAAGCCTTCTTCCTGGAAGTTCAGAAACAACCATCAATGTAGTCGGACTACCGGGGGTGGGGGCTCAGGAAGGCAGGCGAACTAATGCCAGTATACTGGAAAAAGCAAAGATCACCAGTGTCGAAGGAATGATTCTTCAACATTCAACCAGCTTCGTTGGACTGGTCATGTTGTATGGATGCCTGATTCGTCTTCCAAAGCAACTACTCTATTCCAAACTTTAAAATGGAAAGCGTAATGCTGGTGGTCAGCAAAAGAGGTTGAAAGACTGTCTCAAGGCAAATTTTTAAAAATGTAGTATAAACACTGACAACTGGGAAACACTGGCCTGCGAGCGCTCCAACAGGAGAACAGCCTTTACCAAAGGTGTCTTGGGCTTTGAAGACACTAGAACCATAGCTGCCAAGTTATCCCTTTTTTAAAGGGATTTTCCCTTATGCTGAATAGGCTTCCTCGCGAGAAAAGGGAAAACTTGGCAGCTATGCACTCGAACTCAGGACGCAAGGGAGAAATGTGATCAACTCCCTCCCGGAAAACAATGTCCCCACTGTGGAAGGACGTGTGGACCCTGAATTGGCCTCCACAGTCACTTATGGACTCATTGTTAAAACCATGTGTATGGAAGACAATCTTACTCGTCTACGAGTGATCGCCAAAGAAGAAGATAGAATTGCAGAGTTGGAAGGGCCCCCCGAGGGTCATCTAGCAACTGGTCACCCCAGTGTTTCCCTCCCCACTCCACACCTCCCCCAGACCCTCTTGGGTGCCCACCAGCTTGTCCGCAATCTTGTCCATGATGTTGGAGTTGTAGAGACGCCTCCGCTGATCCTGCCACCAGCTCTTGATGTAGATGCACGGCTTCTTCTCAAAGTATGGCAGGTGGAAGTAGTTCCTGGGAGCAGGGGAAGGAGCAGGCGGTAAGCCTCAGGAGTTGAAAGGGGCTGCGGTGGGGCAGCAGCTGTTCAGAACTTATGGAACTCCCTGCCACAAGTTGTGGAGACGGTTGCTGATGTAGCTGGCTTTTGGAGAAGTTATCACAGGCTGTTAGCCATGATAAGTTCTCAAGGAAGCTGCTAAGTTCAGAGACAGCACACCGCCGAATGGTCTCTGCCACCATCAAACCCTCCCTGTAGACTTCTTACAAATATTTGGCTAGCCATGGTTAGATGGGCCATTGTATGGGCAATCTATCCGGAAGATAAATTGTACCTTCTTTGATGTTGGACATTTGTTTTGAGAAAGTCAGGCACTGGGAGGGGGGTGGCTAATGAATAATCTGCACATAGCCAGTAATGAATGATCTGCACATAGCCAGTCGGGCAAGCGACACAGGCTAGTGATCTATAAATCGGATGGTTGTGGGCAGAGTTTTGGAGAAGCTCGTGCACGGACTGATGGGCCGCAGGGCCGTGCAAACTGAGGCTACCTGGGGGAGTCACTTCGGCGATTCTGGAGGGCTTCCAAGTGGCAGATTGAGGTGCTTGCTTGGTATGTATATATTGCTTGCTGCATAGAATAATAATAATAATAATAATATAATAATAATAATAATAATAATAATAATAATAATAATAATAATTTATTATTTATACACCGCCCATCTGGCCGGGTCTCCCCAGCCACTCTGAGCGACTTCCAACAGAAAAATAAAACACAATAATCTATTAAACATTAAAAGCCTCCCTGAACAGGGCTGCCTTCAGATGTCTTCTAAAAGTCTGGTAGTTGTTTTCCTTTTTGACATTTGTTGAGAGGGCGTTCCACAGGGCAGGCGCCACCACCGAGAAGGCCCTCTGCCTAGTTCCCTGCAACTTGGCTTCTCGCAACGAGGGAACCGCCAGAAGGCCCTCGGTGCTGGACCTCAGTGTCCGGGCAGAATGATGGGGGTGGAGACGCTCCTTCAGGTATACTGAATAAAATAAAGAATAAAATCTTTCATCTTCTCACTCTGTTATGTACTAAGCTTGGATCCTAGAACAATAGGCAAGTAGGATCCTAGAATGCAGCAAGTGATTGGCTTGCAGGAGAGGACCAATCAGGCTCCCGGAAGAAGTTAATCAGCCTATTTTACAAGCTGCAATAAAGAGCATGAAGTCACTACGGGATTCTGGGTATATTTCAGCATCACTCGTGTTTTGTACTGCTTCTGAATCTCATTTTAAAAGAACCACCTTGCATTTGGCAAGACAGCCATTTATTTAGATGAGAACCTAGAAGGAGCCTATATTCTCATCAAATTAAATGTGTGCATTAAATCGGCCTTGGTCCAGTATACCTGAAGGAGCGTCTCCACCTCCATCATTCTGCCTGGACACTGAGGTCCAGCTCCGAGGGCCTTCTGGCAGTTCCCTTGTTGCAGATGTCAAAGAGGAAAACAACTACCAGACTTTTAGAAGACATCTGAAGGCAGCCCTGTTCAGGGAGGCTTTTAATGTTTAATAGATTATTGTGTTTTATTTTTCTGTTGGAAGCCGCCCAGAGTGGCTGGGGAAACCCAGCCAGATGGGTGGGGTATAAATAATAAATTGTTGTTGTTTAGTCGTTTAGTCGTGTCCGACTCTTCGTGACCCCATGGACCAGAGCACGCCAGGCACTCCTGTCTTGCACTGCCTCCCGCAGTTTGGTCAAACTCATGTTCGTAGCTTCAAGAACACTGTCCAACCATCTTGTCCTCTGTCGTCCCCTTCTCCTAGTGCCCTCAATCTTTCCCAACATCAGGGTCTTTTCCAAAGATTCCTCTCTTCTCATGAGGTGGCCAAAGTATTGGAGCCTCAGCTTCACGATCTGTCCTTCCAGGGAGCACTCAGGGCTGATTTCCTTAAGAATGGATAGGTTTGATCTTCTTGCAGTCCATGGGACTCTCAAGAGTCTCCTCCAGCACCATAATTCAAAATAATAAATTATTATTATTATTATTATTATTATTATTATTATTATTATTATTATTATTATATCGGCCCACCAACCCTGCAGGGGAGTCCTCTGGGGTCACCTCGGTGCTACTGCCCTCGATGGACCTTACTGTGTGATGTCCTAAGGACACAAGGAGGCAAGAAGGAATTCTGGGACCACCCTTTCCAACAACAAGGTTTTTCACTTCAACCAGACAGGCCAAAGTTTCACTTGCCTGTCGGTGATCAAAGGCCTCAAAGGTGGAGAAGAGGAGATGGAGACAAATTCTCCGTCGTCTGTGCTTTCCTCGTCACTCTCGTTCTCCAGCAGCTGAGATTCTTCCTCGTTGCCATCTCCTCCACTATCTTTCTTCTTCTTGATCATGGGCTTGGACATCCCGTCGATTTCATTGCCGTAATTGCCTGGGGGGAAACGGAAGGGATAGAATCACCTTGGAAGGGCAGAGTCAGAGGGAACTAGGGTTGCCACACATCCGGAATTCCCCGGACATAGTATTTAGCCCTCATAACTTTTCTGTCTGGATTTGCACATTTTGAACTATGCAGCCCTAGGATCTTGTGATACACGATTCAGGAATATTCTGAGTCAAGGGCAGTGCGTAATTCTGGTGGTCAACAAAAGAGGTATAAAGACTCTCTCGAGACAAATCCAAGAAAATGTAGCATAAACACTGACAACTGGGAAACCCTGGCCTGCGAGTGCTCCAATTGGAGGACAGCCTTTACGAAAGGTGCCATGGGCTTTGAAGACACTCGAACTCAGGACGCAAGGGAGAAATGTGCTAAGAGGAAGGCACGCTTGGCAAATCCACACCGTGATCAACTCCCGCCCGGAAACCAATGTCCCCACTGTGGAAGGAATGTGTGGATCCAGAATTGGCCTCCACAGTCACTTACAGACTCACTGTTAAGACCATGTGTATGGAAGACAATCTTACTCAGCTATGAGGGATCACCAAAGAAGAAGAAGTCTCAGATCTGATTTCTGATACTGCTTGGTCCTCAAAGAGCCCAAGCTCTTCTTCCGATGCCACATTTTGCACATGGTTCTGTGCGCGCAGTATCCCAGAAGGCAAACGCCCCTCCTTGGTGGGGCTTCTCACCCCATCCCTTCATGAAGCCATACCTACCTATGGTGACCTCAAAGTTGATGGGCTTGTCTCCATTTTTCCTGTCAATCATGGTAGCCTCCAGGAAGGATCCAAAGAGAAAGAACTCGTCCATCTTGCCTGTGCAGTTCTGTGGGGTGGGATAAGGACATAAGAAGAACTTAGGGATTTAGAGATTTGGGGTAGAATGAATTTATCATTCTGGCGAAGAATATCAGTGATTAAAATGAATGTCTTGCCAAGAATTTGATTTTTATTCCAATCAGTCCTGGTGATAGGCGGTACTCGATGCTTTAAGGAATGGCAAAAAAATATTTCCAGATTCATCTGGCAGGGGAAGAAACCAAGGATAAAATATGAATTGTTATCAGATGTTAAAGAGAGACGGGGCTTGGCCCTGCTAGACTTAAAACTATATTATGAGGCATCTTGTATTTGCTGGATCCGGTATTGGATAATATTGAGAAATGGGGATATTTTAGATTTACAGTAGAAGGACATGATAACAGATTTGGATTGCATGCATATTTATGGTATGAAAAAGCAAAGGTACACAAATGTTTTCAGAATCATGTAATAAGGAAATCAATTTTTTGGGTATGGGAAAAATACATAAAATTATTGGAACAAAAGGACATAAGAAGAATTTGCTGGATCCGGCTAGAGGGAACCCTGACTGATGAAGCATCAAGGCAAGTTCGGCAGATGTGTGATGAGAGGGTATAGATTGAATCATAGAACCATAGAGTTGGAAGGGATCCCAAGAGTCATCTAGTCCAATCCCTTGCAATGCAAGAAATAAGACCCATGTATTTAACTAAAGCAATTGAGAGAAATAAGGGCGCTGCCTCTAGGGTCCAAATCCTGCAGGAACTCGCAAGTCAGGAGCTAAATCCTAGGGGAAGGAAGTCCATAGAAAAGCTAGTGTTCCCTGCTACCCTTGCGGGGTAGCTTAAGGAGCCACAGTACAAACAAGACTAGCAAGGAAAGGATAATGATAATGATAATGATAATGATAATTTTATTGTTTATACCCCGTTCATCTGGCTGGGTTACGCCAGGATCAGAGACTTACGTCGGCAACTGCCGTGGCCATCTCAACTTGGACTTCAGTGGAGCTGGTGAGCTCTGGGTTGCTGGTATCCAAGATTTCCACCGCCAGGCTGAGGAGGAGGCGGGCACGGAAGGAGACCCCTTCGCCCAGGCCCTCGTTCAAGTCCTGGTGCTCGTCCATCAGGGTGTAGTTGCGCGTGGAACCGTACATGTTCACCCAGGCAGGGCCAAACGTGGGCAGGAAGCCTGGCCAAGATCAGCAGAGCAAAGGGAAGGAGGTCAATGTGTTAACCCATGGAACTCGCTCCCGCAGGAGGCAATAGCAACCCCCAAATTGGATGACTTAAAAAGAAATTGAGACCAACCTAATATTAAGTCTATCCCGGATATGCTGTGCTGGTTTTGTTTTTGTTTTTGTTTTGCAAAACAATGGCACTTTTTCATTCATGCTTCACCTCACCTTTGTCGCCTTCGTTGGAGATCTTCCTGAGGTCGATGAAATGGGTCCCAATGGCCACGTCGTTGACCTTGTCGGAATCGCGGATCTGGACCTTGATCCGCTTGCACAGTGGGGGGAACATTTCCGTGAAGACAATCTGCTCGTTCCACGTGGGCTCATAGCTGCTTTTCTGGACCGAGGTTTTCCCCTGAGAAAGACATAAGGATTAAGAACACCAGAAGAACCTCAGTGGGCCAAAACCTGAGGATGCTGGGAGACAGCCCAGCATCCTGTCTCCAAGAGTGGAGAGGCAGATGTTCCCAGGAAGCTTGCAGACAACCACATTCTCCCACTGTTGTTTGCCAGCAACTAGCATTCAAAGGTCAGCTGCTCCTGCTGCTGGAGGTTCCATATGGCCCTCAGGAACTGCATCCCTTGATAGCCTTATCCTCTGGGAATGATCTAATAGAAGCCAGTGGCCGTCGAAGGGTGATCAAAGGTCGCAGGCCACAACCAGATTCAGCCACACAGCAGCAGATTACAATTTCATAGAATAATATATTTGTAGAGCTAGATATTAGCCCCAGGGGCCATCTAGTCCAACCCCCCCTGCAATGCAGGAATCACAACTAAAGAATTCCTGGCAGATGAGTATCCAAGCTCTGCTTAAAAACCTTCAAGGAAGGAGAGTCCACCACCTCCCGGGGGAGACCGTTCCACAGTCGCACAGCTCTTATTGGGATTTAGTGGGAATCTTTCTTTCTTGTAGTTCGGATCCAATGGTTCAGGCCCTACCCTCCAGAGCAGGTGAAAACAAGCTTGCTTCATTTTTCATGAGTCAGCTCTTGGCAGATAGTTGAAGATGACCATCCTATCTCTTCTCAGTCTCCTCTTTTCCAGGCTAAACATATCCAGCTCCTTCAACTGTTCCTCAGAAGGCTCGGTTTCCAGACCCTTGATCATCTCGGTTGCCCTCCTCTGCAAACCTTCCAGGATATCAACATCCTTCTTAAATTGTGGTGCCCAGAACTGGACACAGTATCCCAGGTGTGGTCTGACCATAGCGGAATAGAGAGGGACTATGACTTCCCTTCATCTGGACATTAAACTTTTGTTGATGCAGCCTAGAATAGCGTTAGCTTTTTTTGTTGCTGCATCACCCTACTGACTCTTGTTAAACTTGTGGTCCACCAAGACCCCTTGATTCTTTTCACACCTCTCCCTCTCCCTCTCCCTCTCCCTCTCCCTCTCCCTCTCCCTCTCCCTCCCCCTCCCTCTCTCTCTCTCTCTCTGTGTGTGTGTGTAAGGGGCATGCAGGGAGGTATCAATGGCACATCATTTCCCCACTTGATGTCTTAATTAACTCTTTGAAAGGGAATAATGGACTGCTTATTTTCCATCATACATTGCTGGACGTAGATAGTCTCACATATTCAAATCATAGAAGTGCAGGGCTAGAAGGGATCCCCAGGGGTCATCTAGTCCAACCCCCCTGCAAAGCAGGAATCACAACTAAAGCATCCCTGGCAGGTGGTCTGAAAGCAGATTCTGGGGCTAAACTCTCAGGCCTTCACCAACATGCAAGTGTTTGAGGTGACAAGTCCTGTTAGGTCCCACCAGATTGGCCATTGTATATTACATTACATTACATTGAAGAAAAGACTACAACATGATAACAGACAACCGTTAATATCCCTTTGTAACATCCTGGTGGTTTGATGTTTGACAAGCAAAGTTATTTTTTACAGCATCTTTTGATATCTAAACCAATATAATAATTCAATTTTCTTCTCTTTATTGAATGGCCGTTGCAGTCTAACTGATAAGAGCGATGGTCCAAAGGATGCATGTCATTAAACAAAAGCCAGCTTAGAGGCTAAAAGGGATTAACTAGAGTTAGATATGTACACACATGATTTTTCTCTCTTGTATTGAGTATTATACAATTTAAGATATGGATTTGTAATACTAGATCAGGTCTGTTTTTTCCTGCATATTATGAAAGCTGTCTGAATGGGGTGTAGAGTAGATTCGGGAAGGGGGGGCCGGGAAGTCGGGAAGTTATTACCAAGTAATAAGAATTTTTGTTTTCACATTTTTGTATTTTTTGTATTTGGTGTTGTTGTTTTTTGTGTGTGTATGTTTTGTATTTTTTGTGTGTGTTTTGTATTTTTGTATGTCTTTGTTGTTTGAAAAATCTCTAATAAATATATTTTAAAAAACAAAAGCCAGCTGACTCTCTGCAAGCGAGGGGGACTCTCAGCTGGGCCGAGTCCTGAGGCTCTCTTAACATGCCCACGTACCTTTTGTCCTGCAAAGAGGACCTGGACATAGGGGTCCACCAGGTCCTTGTTCTCTCCAATGAGGGCCTTCTTGACGTTGGCCATGATGCTGGTGTTCATGCGCGGGAGACCCTCTGCCCGGTAGATCTTGATGTAGAAGCGAGCCCACTGCCTCTCCGGAGGGACGCCGTCGGGAAGGAGCAGGTTTCTACAAGACACAGGATGGCCCTGGGGTGGGACTTTGCTTCTTCCCACATCTAATCACGAAACCTTGCAACCCAGAGGTAGCTTTTGCTTCACGTTTGCCTTCCAGTTTCCCTGCCAGAGCTCCTTTTAAAGTTCCCTTCCAAATACTGTACGGGCGATGGGGAAATTGCAATGGGAAACTTGTAACCTACTAGATCGGCTTACCCCCCCCCCCATGCGCCCCCTCGACCTCTTGGCATTTCTGCAGGTGCCACATTACACTCGTTTTGCATCAGTAAGAACTCGATCTTTTTTATATATATACAGTGGTACCTCTAAGTTAGAGGGACCCAGGTGGCGCTGTGGGCTAAACCACTGAGCCTAGGGCTTGCTGATCAGAAGGTCGGCGGTTCGAATCCCTGTGACGGGGTGAGCTCCCGTTGCTTGGTCCCAGCTCCTGCCAACCTAGCAGTTCGAAAGCACGTCAAAATGCAAGTAGATAAATAGGAACCACTACAGCGGGAAGGTAAACGGCGTTTCCATGCGCTGCTCTGGTTTGCCAGAAGCGGCTTAGTCATGCTGGCCACATGACCCGGAAGCTGTACGCCGGCTCCCTCGGCCAATAATGCGAGATGAGCGCGCAACCCCAGAGTTGGTCATGACTGGACCTAATGGTCAGGGGTCCCTTTACCTTTACCTCTAAGTTATGGACTCAATCCGTTCCGGGGTGCCGTTCTCACCCCGAAAAGTCCATAACTAGAGTAGAGCTTTTGCGCATGCGCGAAAGCGCGATAGAGAGCTTCTGCGCATACGTGCATGGAAAACTCCAGAAGTAAACGCTTCCGGGTTTGCTGCGTTCTTAACATGAAAAAAACGCAACCTGAAGCAGCCGTAACCCAAGGAATGGGCTGTATTTAAAAATTATTTATAGAAATTTGACAAATAAATGATCATTCAACAACATTTCAAATTTAACAGTAAACCAATCAATCTAGGACTTCCCCTCTGTCCCTCCATTGTTTCTCCAAAATTCCATTTCTTCCTGCATATTATAATTATTCTGTGCCTTAGCTTTTTCACAACAAATACCTCCGCTGTACTTTCCACTGCTGTTCCTACTCAAATCCTTCCTGTGTCTTAACATGTTTAGAGCACCTACACTTTGGAACTGCCTGCCTATTGATGCCTGCTAAAACCATTATTGTTTAAACAAGCCCAACCAGAAGTTAAAACCAGACCTGTATTGGGAGGTTTCCAGATATGCTAGAAGCCACCCAGAGTGGCTGGGGAAACCCAGCCAGATGGGCATAATAATAATAATAATAATAATAATAATAATAATAATAATAGGTGTATAAATTTTATGAAATAAATTAAGGAACAAAGAAAACCAGCCTATTTCTGCTCCATGTCACTTTCGCACATCTTCTCCCTCTAAGTCAATTCCTTCCTATTTCTGCTCCTCTTCATCTGACTCTTTCCCCGGGTCATAGTCCAATGCTCTAACCACTATGCAATGCTGTCTCTCTGAGCACAGCTCACAGCGAATTTGGATTGCGCTGAGAGGAATTTGCTCGTCATCACTACTGAGGGACAGGCAAGGAGAAACCCGGCTCCCCAGCCCACCTCAGCCACTGAATTTCAGCTTCACAAGGTGAGGGACAAAGCCCGCCAGGGCCCCCTCCACCTTCTTGTTCCCCCTCCTCCTGATTTTCCTCCTCCCTCTCCCCTCCTCTTCCTCCCTTCCTCTCCTCGCTCTGCGTGGTGTAGTGGTTAAGAGCGGTGGCTTCATAATCTGGGGAACCGGGTTCGCTTCCCCGCTCCTCCACATGCAGCTGCTGGGTGACCTTGGGCTAGTCACGCTTCTCTGAAGTCTCTCAGCCTCACTCACCTCACAGAGTGTTTGTTGTGGGGGAGGAAGGGAAAGGAGAATGTTAGCTGCTTTGAGACTCCTTAAGGCAGGGGTAGGCCCACGGGGGTCATTTAACTGGCCCACAAGCTGCCCCCAAACCGAGCCCCCACATGCTGTGCTAAACTGGCGCAGCGTGGCACAGGAACTCGTTTCTGTGGCGTCGGAAATCACGTCTGTGCATGCCCAGACGCTGGAAATCATGTCTGCGCAGACACCGGAATTGCATCTGTGCAGACGCAGGCGCCACACGATCCGGTCCGCAAAGGGATCTCCACTGGAGTGAACTGGCCCAGGTGAGATAAACCTTGCTGACCCGAAGTGAAATGCGGGATATCAAGTCCAAACTCTTCTTCCTCTCTCCCTCCCTCCCCCTTCACCTCCCTCTGCTCTTCTCCCCTCCTCTCCTTACTCCCCCTCCTCACCCCTCAATGTCATCCTCATCCGTCTCATTGGCCTTGTGGGGCGTCTTGATGTTGTCCCCTTTGCCCACCACCGCGATGTCCACCTTCACATAACCCTTCAGCCCTGCGGTGATGTCCTCCGGGTCCGAGAGGAGCGCCCACTTGTGGTAGAACTGGTGCTCTGCGAGAAGAAGACAGGGAGACAACATGAGACCCTGCGAGGTGGGGAGGATCTCCCACAAGCTGAGCATCTCGGCGGAGCCTGGCGCCTCGTTCCCCCAGGTGGGCTGGTGCAAGAACCGCTGCTTCATTAGGCTCCCATTGCTGCCTGGGAAACAGTCCCTCGGACTTCCCACATTGGATCCCGGGACACAGGGGGGGGGGGACACCAGCCCCCAATGGCACCCACCAAAGAGGATGGGCAGACTTCTGTGAAACCCATTATCAGTGAGGACCATGTCACTCTGCAAAGGGTGTGGCCGGACCACAAAAGTGGCAAGAACCAGTTTAGGAGGATCCTAGCTGCTGAATGTTAGAGTGAAAAACTGTGGGGTATAATCCACTGGGAGCAGTCAAATACAACATTCCTTGTTTTCCTAGAGTGGACATGCAAGAGGATGTTTGGTCCAGCCAGTCGAAACTTCCTGCTCCTCCTGGCTGGAGCATCCTTCCTTTTGCATGTGATAGAAGGTGGGCGTGATCTAACCTGCCCAGGTAACAAAAGGACAAGTCACACAGCACCCTTCCTTCTTTTTGACTTCCTTCTTTGTTTGACCAGCTTTTAGCTAGGACTGCTCTGCTAATCAGCCCTGAGTGCTCACTGGAAGGACAGATCGTGAAGCTGAGGCTCCAATACTTTGGCCACCTCGTGAGAAGAGAAGACTCCCTGGAAAAGACCCTGATGTTGGGAAAGATGGAGGGCACTAGGAGAAGGGGACGACAGAGGATGAGATGGTTGGACAGTGTTTGACCAAACTGTGGGAGGCAGTGCAAGACAGGAGTGCCTGGCGTGCTATGGTCCATGGGGTCACGAAGAGTCAGACACGACTAAACGACTAAACAACAGCTCTGCTAGCTCTCAGCTAGCAGAAACACTGGGATTATTCCGCCATATGGGGTAGATCCAAATGTACTGTACATATTTGTAACTAAGTCTGCCTTCAGGGATCCAACTGTGAACTGATTTAACTTCTTTAATTGACTTTGAGTAAGATTGTGGCGTCTTTATTCTTTTAAGAGGGATTCAAGGGAACTTACCAGGAACGTACAATTCGATCTGAGACACACTGAATTGTATACTAGTGAGAGGCTCACACGAGCCTGCAACCGGCTATCTGCTGTGCATGTAAAAGGGGGAATGTAAACTCTGCAAAGGAACTTGCTAGCGCAAGTTAGGAAGGATATTAATAAACAATATATCCTTTCCTGCCCCCCTGAACATTCCCACAAAACAATGTCAGATAAAGTGCAGGAAAGGCTCTGCACGCACAGTAAAAAATAAATAAAAATGGTTTGAGTGTTTCCCAGGACTGTGCTTGGATGAAGAGATGGTGAGGTGCTGGGGTGGCAGAGGGTGGTTGACTAGAGAATGAACAGCTAAACTGATGCCCTGCATTCCTGCATTGCATGGGGTCAGACTAGGAGACCTTCAGGGTCCCTTGTAGCTCTCTGATTCTAAGAATAAAATTTGGCTAACTGGAAATTTGGTGCCAGCCTCCACATTGAACTGCCAAGGAGAAGTTCCTCCCACAGCTACGGCAGCCATCCTGATAGCACGAGAACAGCCTTCCACACCAGAAAAAACCTTTTGCCACCTACCTGGCTGGGTGTAAACGGTTCCGACATCCATCTTGAAGGAGCCGACTAAGGTTCCACTGCGCAGGAGGTTCTTGGAGTGAATCACCTTCAGATTAAAGGGGGGGGGAGAGTCGGAGGCAAGGTTGAACAAGGAGCCTACTTTGCGCCTCGCAGAAAACATTTCTGGGGGATATGAGAAATGGGCACCTACTGTGCCCTAAATGCTACAGAAATAATAATAAAAAAAAATTCCTTCCAGCAGCACCTTAAAGACCAACTAAGTTTTTTTATTTTGGTATGAGCTTTCGTGTGCATGCACACTTCTTCAGATACCATTTTCGTCTGCATGCACACGAAAGCTCATATCAAAATAAAAAACTTAGTTGGTCTTTAAGGTGCTGCTGGAAGGAATTTTTTTATTTTGTTTCGACTACGTCGGACCAACACGGCTACCTACCTGTAACTGCTACAGAAATGTTTGTTTGTTTGTTTGTTTGTTTTAACTGATAGGATGGATGCAAATGAAGGGAGCAAGGTGGTCAGTTAGTCCAATGCTGTCTGAATGCTGTTTCTAAGCAGTGGGTATTAAATTACCCACCCAGGAAAGACAAATCCCACAGGCTATACACAGTGCAGTACCGTATTGGCCCGAATATAAGCCACACCTGAATATAGGCCGCACCTTTAAAATTGGAGGAGGGAGGAGAGAAAAACCCGAATATAAGCTGCTCCCTTCCTCGCTGCTCCTGGGTGCATACTGGGCGGCGGCGGGGGGGGGAGTTGCGCTGTGTTGACGGCGGCCTTTCCCCCTCCTCACTCTCTCCCATCCCAGCCTTAGGGGAGAGGACGGGGGACTACGCACAGGGTGGGCGCCACTTTCCTGCACTCCTGGCACTGTTTGCCCTGTGCTCCTGGCTGCATTCCGTAAGGTCACGAATATAAGCCACACTTTAACTTTTCACAGTCGGAATTTGGGGAAAAGGTGAGACATATTCAGGCCAATATGGTATATCTTACAAGCAGGTTTGGTGCCAAAGATTACATGTACACCTGAAAATTGCATACAGAGGTACCTCGGTTTAAGTACACAATTGGTTCCGGAAGTCTGTACTTAACCTGAAGCGAACTTTCCCATTGAAAGTAATGGAAAGTGGATGAATCCGTTCCAGATAGGTCCGTGGAGTACTTAAACTGAAAGTACTTAAACCGAAGCATACTTAAACCGAGGTATGACTGTATATCCAAACTCTAGTGGGTGAGGCAGAGAGAGAGAGAATTTCCCATACTCCTAGAGCCCAGCAAGCAATGCTGGGAGCTTAAAAACTCATTTTATGCCGAGTAACCTAAGCAGACCTGGTGCAGAAAGATGTTTTAAGCTCCCTGACTTGCGGGGGGGGGGGCAAGACCTGCTTGGCATGTGCATTGTGGGAGACTAAGTATGCTTGCACAAGATACCGCAGGAGCCCAGATGCATAGCTGTCAAGTACCCCGTTTTGCCCGGGAAACCCCGTATTTTCTTACCGTTTCCCGCTGGTCTCCCGAATGGATTTATGTCCCGTAAATCCCCCGGAAAGCAGCTCCAAAATGGCCACAGCACCAGAAGTTGCTTCTACGCATGTCCGGAAGTGAGTAGAAGCGACTTCTGGCGCCACTCTACCCATTTCCAAAATGGCCGCAGTGCCAGAAATCGCTTCTACGCATGTCCGGAAGTGCGTAGAAGCGTCTTCCTGTGCTGCACCGCTGCTGGTCCCAGATTTTTCAGTCTGGAACTTGGCAGCTATGCCCAGATGGTCCCATGAGATCTCATGCACACAGCCAGTGTGCAGCCCTTTGATATTCACATTTCTCTGAATTTTGCAATAGCAGTTCTCGACCAAAACGATGTAGTACAGAAATGCACACATTGGAGAGAAGCACACACAATGGTATATACGTCAGTGGAAGAAACAGCCAGGAATGCCATGCTGCAGAGGAAATTGCTTGCAAAAATATGTGTGTTAGATAAAACGGTGTTTGAACCCATTTCTTGGGGGGATGGATCTCTAGCCTCTCATGCCCTAGAGTTGATTCATGTGCTGGTTTGGAGTATCATGTAATTCTCTTAAATGGCACCCCATTTCTTCATCCGCATCTGTTCCAGCTCTCCAGCTTGCCTTCTCCTAAGCTGTTCATCCTCTATCTCAAAACCTGCCAGTTTAGAAGAATACTCCAACAGAGACAGGGGAGCAGGCAGAGAGTTTTGCTCACCGATATCTTGACGATTTTGTCGAACATGACGTCTGGGGGAACGTGGAAGTCGAAGACAAAGTACTGGGAGCAGGGAGGAAGGAGAGAGAAAAGGAGGGGATTAGTCGTCCTAAGAAAAAAACATGATTAGAAAAACCAGGACCCAATGTATATCATTCTAGAATCTCGATGTTCCGCTGCCACTGCCAAGGCAGAAATAATGGTGAAAATTCTACAATTCCCTCAAAATACTTGAATTTTGAAAAAGTGGCAGGTTTTGTAAATGATTTTTTTCTTAGCAAGACATTCAAATGTCAGCATTTGAGCACTCTGCAACTGGTGATGCACTCAGAAACCCAAAGCGCTACTTACATTAAAACTGTCATTATGCAGAGGAGGGATGGATCAGCCCAGCCCAGCCCAGCCTCTTGCAAGGGAGACACAGAGCTTCTCCACACTTAGCTTTTCCTTGCTCTTTCCAGGCACCATTTTCTACTTTAAGGTCCAACCATTTCCTCTTTTTTTGCTCTTTTATTTGGCTTGAGCTTTGCCCCTGCACACCTGTTCTTTAGTGCTCAATCAGAGCAATGTCCAAAATCAGGGCGAGACAAAGTCCCAGAGAGATTGGAGTAACTTTATTGACTAAATTAATAACAACTGTAGAAGTTTGAAGACACTTGCGGAATTGAAATCAATCCTACGATGTGCCTGGCGTGCTCTGGTCCATGGAGTCACAAAGAGTCGGACACGACTAAACGACTAAACAGCAACAACAACAATTATTATTATAAAAAAAAAACAGAGCAATGTCAATTTGGGTTTTCTGCAGATTGCCGTTAGCTTTAAAGAGCGAGTTCTTTCAGAGAAAGCTCTGCAGAAAAGGGAGGGTGCTCCAGCTTTAAAGCTCAGAGCGTTCCTGGGAAGAGCGGAGGGAAGGCAAGTGTGGGTGAGCCCCTAGGAAGGAAATGCCAGGCTGCACCTTGTGATGTATCTGAAGGTGGGGCCCTCCCTCCACTTCCAATCCAGATGTTGAACCAAAACCTGTCCACAGAGGCTTACCCACAAATCCCTTTACAAGGGCTCTGTGACATGGCACACTTGCCACCCATGGCCGTTCACCCCTCTGCTTGGCACAGCCGCCATTCTGCCAAGGCAGCAAAGAGAGCGCCAGCGTTGCTAGAGACAGCACTTCATGGAAGAGGGTCTTTATCTGCTCTTTGGGGGGCTTCAAGAACCTACACCAGGCATCCCCAAACTTCGGCCCTCCAGATGTTTTGGACTACAATTCCCATCTTCCCCGACCACTGGTCCTGTTAGCTAGGGATCATGGGAGTTGTAGGCCAAAACATCTGGAGGGCCGCAGTTTGGGGATGCCTGACCTACACCAAGGATGGATGGGGGGCCCACAGCCCCAAACAGAGACCTCACCTCATTGTAATAGGGGCAGTTGGTTGATTCCTTCATGGACGTGTATTTCTTCTCGTCCCCCACCTCCACGCACACCACGGGGTCCATGTTGAGCCCCACCAGCTGCCGCGCCTCAATGACCGTGACGCTGACCTAGTCGGAGAAGGAAGAGGTGGTTAGCCGTGACCGGGGCCACTCAAGAGTTTGGCGCCATCTTCCTTGATCCCCTCTCCTCGCCCTGTCCTAAAAGGGAGTTGTGGGGCATTCTTGCAGTCAAACCAGCAATTCATGTTTTGCCAGGTGGGCTCGTGAAGGGGCTGAGGCTCATAGAGCTTTCCTGTCCAATTCGCTAGAGATAATTCTGTGAGATCATTTCCTTTCTCTGCTTTGGCAGGAAGCTGTAACGCTACATACTTCCTTCCTGCCAGGTCAGCCTCCTCTTTCTTCATCATGCTTCCAAGCTGACCACACATGTTCTGCAGTTCAGACACCATTTTTGAACTTAGATTTTCTACTTTTGTAATTCAGATAGTCATACCTGCCAAGTTGCTGTCAGAGAAATAAGGGACCGGGCCGGAAATAGCAGACCGGAAGTAGCGCTGCCGCCATTTTGGAACTGGGCGGAGCATGCTCAGAAGTGACTTTGGATGCTGCTTTGTTCCAAAATGGCCGCCGGTTCCAAAATGGCCACCATGCCAGAAGTTGCACTGCAGCCATTTTGGAACTGGGCAGAGCAGCATCAAAAGTCGCTTCTGAGCATGCTCCGCCCAGTTCCAAAACGGCCGCCGCGCCAGAATAAACCAGGAAAAAACAAAAAAATCCATTTTTTCAGCTAGGAACAGCTGGAAAAACGGGGATTTCCCGGGGTAAACGGGAGACTTGGCAGCTATGGATAGTAGTTATAAACCTGCCTTCTTTCTGCTACTGCAATTGCTGCTTCAATACCTACTTATGTAAGTAAACGCTGCTTTTACTTTTTTACCAACAATGTATGTGTGGCTGTTATTTTTAAGGGGGAGAAATTTGGTAATAGCAGGAAAATCCAGGGTGCCTTTAGGGTATCCTGGATTATTATTATCTTTCTTCATCATGGTTCCAAGACGGCCACACATGCATGTCTGAGCTCTGTGGTTCAGACACCCTTTTTGAACTAATCATCACCATCGTAATAATTTCTAATAATATTTGCACCCTGCCCATCTGACTGGGTTACCCCAGCCACTCCAGGTGGCTTCCAACATATATAAAAACATAATAAAACATTGCACATTAAAAAGCTTCCCTATACAGGGCTGCCTTCAGATGTCTTCTAAAGGTACAAAACTTACCTTTTGTACTTTTATAACTTAGATAATAGTTGTGTGTCTTAAAACAAAGGGTGCCCCAGGGACGGCTCCCCATGAAAGAGAGGCCAGAAGCAGTTTACCTGGTAGTCCATAGGCCTCCCAGCACTGGGCTCCATTTTAATATCTGGCTTGGATCTGGAAAAGGGAATAATCACAGTCAGAAAAGTGCTCAGCACAGTTCACAAACACTATCTCAGTAAGCTGCACAACAGCCCTAGAATTAGAACAGCCCTAGATTAGCACTATGTTTGCCAGATGGAAGTTGAGGGTGAACAGCTTTCCCCTTGACATCAGAATTCCATATATGAAGGTTTCCAGGTTCTGGAAAAGAGAATATCTTTTGTCCCTCATGATGGACATCATAATTCTCCTGGAGCAAGTTTTTTAAAAAATAAATTTTAAGTTAATTTTTATTGCAAAGTAAATACATCAATACCAAACCATACATAAAGAATAATATAAAAAATAAAGAAGAAAGGGGGGATGCAAAGAAAAGTAGACAGTAAAAGTGTAGCTTTATCAGCTACTAAGGGTCCTTTAAGTTGCGCCCAGGCAAGGACAGAGATAGCCAATAATGACACCGGAGGTTGAATCCAGAGAAAGAGTTTAATTCTTAATTAATTAAGAGACTCTTGGTGGTTAAGCCTCACGACAAGAGTACTGAAACACAAATTGCAAAGCTTCTTATACACTTCTTGGGCTCCTTTCCCCCCTCCTCTGTAAATGTGCGCACGCAAGGGGGTGACAAGTACATATATGGATCTTCCTGTGTCCGGTCCTGTGCATAAACACATGCTGACTCATGCTGCCCCGGTAGCATCCCCACTCGGCCTTGAGTAAGACTGCGCATCAAGGATTCCAGCGTCAGCGTCAGGCTGGCAGTACCGCTGATAAACCTCTCTGCCTCTCATTCTGTGTTCCAGACAAGGTCAGCTCTTAGCCTTGATAGCAAGTCTCACTGTTACATTGCAAAATAAAAAAATTCCTTCAGTAGCACCTTAAAGACCAACTAAGTTTATATTTTGGTATGAGCTTTCATGTGCATGCACACTTCTTCAGATACACCACGAAAGCATGCACACGAAAGCTCATACCAAAATATAAACTTAGTTGGTCTTTAAGGTGCTACTGAAGGAATTTTTTTATTTTGCTTCGACTCAGACCAACACGGCTACCTACCTGTTACATTGCACTTTAACACACAGAGGCATAGAGGCAAAGAGGAAAGCTTCTTTAAGAAGCATTTTAGGAGGAATATTGGGGGGGCAATGCAAACTATAGGATCAGATCTAGCTCAATAACACAATTGGCAAACCTCTCCCTTCAAAAGAATAAAGAAAAGTATAATATTTCAATACAATAAACGCTATTTTACAAAATAATAGTAATAATAGATTTCCATCACTCTCACAACATTTCCTTTCACATTTCAAGCACTTTCATTCCTTCTTGACTGTATTCATTGGCTTTAGTCTTATTATATCCGTCAATTTGGAGGGCTCCAAATATTCACATAATTTACATAACCATTCCTCTTTGGTCGGTATCTGGTTACCCTTCCAGTACTTAGCCACCAGGATTCTCACCGCAGATGTCGCGTGCCGAAAGAATTTAGTATTTTCTCTTGAAATATCACTATTCAATATTCCCAAAAAGGTATGGTTCTGGTCTTTTGCTATGTGAAGTTCTTAGTAACTTTTTTATTTCTTCATGGATCCTGTCCCAGAACTTTCTGATCTCTGGACATGTCCACCACATATGGTAGAAGGTTCCATTCTGCTTTGTGCATCTCCAACACATTACTAAGTGATTTGTTCATTTTTAGCCAATCTCTCTGGTGTTAAATACTACCTATGGTACATTTTCAGGTAGTTTTCTCTTATTAAATAACATGTTGTAAAATTTATATATATTTTTTGTCCACAGTTTTTCCCCACTCTTTATATTCAATTACATAACCTACAGTCCTGCTCCCATCTTATTATGGCTTTTCCCTTTCCCTCTTTTTCTACATTCTGTAACAGCTTGTACATTTTGGAGAGAGTCTTTTGGTTGTTCTGTAAAACCTCCTTCTCTTTTAACGTCTTAACTTTTTCAAAGGCCGCCCTAAACTGGTAGTATTCTAGCCAATTTACCCCTAGTTGTTTGAGTTCTTCAAACCTTTTCAGTTTGGGATAATAATTTATCTCATCCACCAAGTCTCTGTAAGTTGGCCAGTTATTGTTCATGTTACGGTATTCTTATGAATGGCAGTTGACTCTATAGGTGATATCCTCCTGGAGCAAGCTTGTTTTCTCCTCTCTCCTGCTCTGGAGTGTAGGACTCGAACCCATGACTTCAAGTTCAAGAAAAGAGATTCTGAGTAAACATCAGGAAGAACTTTCTGACGTTAAGAGCTGTTCGACCGTGGAACAGACTCCCACAAGAGGTGGTGGACTCTCCTTCCTTGGAGGTTTTTAAGCAAAAGTTGGATGGCCATCTGCCATGGATTCTTGAGTTGAGATTCCTGCAATGCAGGGGGTTGGACTAGATGCCTCTGGGGGTCCCTTCCAGCTCTACGATTCTATGATACCTATGATAACATTGATCCACCAATGTTAATAAGCCTAATCTGAGTAAAGGACAATTGATGACAAGCTTTGGACTTTATGCCTCGGCCTGCCTTGTAAGCCTGCTCACCTCTTGTTGGATACATTGGTGGTGACAGCTGTGACGGATGCCAGGGAGATGGTGTCTGGGTCCAGGCCGCCTCCCAGCCGCATCGCCTTCCGGTCCAGGTCTTCGGCTTCCAGGACTGCAGGTTCATCTGCCACAGAGAGAGAGAGAGACGTAAGTTCGTAATTAAGCCTCTTAGTCTGACCTCCTAGTCTATCAGTGGATCCTCCTAGGATCTGTGGAGTATAAAAGGCAGGGAGAAATGGACTTCTCTGCCATTCCCTTCATCCAGGAGCTGTTGCTGGGAGGCTGCATCCATAGATGCAAAGAATTCAAGGGATATTTTGTTAAGCGTAATTGTTTAATTGCACACTGGAATGGAGAATGCCTGTATGTATATTGCTGAAAGGGTTTAACATTGGAAACTTCTGCTGTGGTATACACAAAGCTAGAAAGAACTCTCTAAGCCAGGCATCCCCAAACTTCGGCCCTCCAGATGTTTTGGACTACAATTCCCATCATCCCTGACCACTGGTCCTCTTAGCTAGGGATCATGGGAGTTGTAGGCCAAAACATCTGGAGGGCCGCAGTTTGGGGATGCCTGCTCTAAGCTTCTAGATGGGTGAATAATAAACTGTTGGTGTTCTCTGTTCTTTCACGTGAGTGTTTAACCTTAGATCATGTGATTAAGGTATTCAATTGCAAATCTCCGCTTTGAAGGGAGTTGACTTTGGGTCTTTCGTTCCCAGGATAAATGTGAGGAAGATGTGTTAGTGATTGTCTTCCAGAAGGGACAGCCTCAGGGTGGAATGCAGGCCAATGGAGTCTGTGTAAGGAGAGAGAGAGACCTTTGAATCTTGACTAGACTTAACCGTCCAGGTTTTTTTTTACCTTTACCCTACCGTACCTGTTTAGAGTTATATTATATTTGTAAGAAAAATATGCTGAGTCTATGCTTTGATAGCCATATATATTCAGGTATCTGAAGAAGTGTGCATGCACACGAAAGCTCATACCAATGACAAACTTAAGTTGGTCTCTAAGGTGCTACTGGAAGTGTAGCCTTATTAGCTACTTAGGGTCCTTAATTGCGCCCAGGCAGGGACACAGACAGCCAATAATGACACCGGGGGTTGAATCCAGAGAAGGAATTTAATTCTTAAATTTAAGAGACTCCTGGTGGTCAGCTCCACGGCAAGAGTAAAGAAACACAAATTTGCAAAGCTTCTTATACACTTATTGGGCTCCTTCCCCCCTCCTCTGTAAATGTGCGCACGCAAGGGGGTCACAGGTTACAAATCCATATTAGGAAAATCCGTATCTTGTCCTTCTCATAAACACATGCTGACTCATGCTACCCCGGTAGCATCCTCACTCAGCCTTGAGTAAGACTATGTGTCAAGCATAGCAGCTTCCAGCGTCAAGCTCATCCGCTGATAAGCCTTTCTCTGTGTTCCAGACAAGGCCAGCTTATTCGGCCTTGATAGCAAGCTGGGCATCCTGTTCCTTTTGCTTACTTTCCACTTTGGCACACAGAGAGAGGCAAAGAAAAAAGCATTTTAAGCAAGACATCCCAGGGATATGGGGGGGGGCTAAGCCACACAATCAGAATTATACAATGCAAACTATATGATCAGATTCAGCTCAATAACACAATTGGCACAAATCTCTCCCTTCAGAAGGAATTTTTTTTATTTTCTTTCAACTACATCAGACCGACATGGCTACCTACCTGTACACATATCTTATGGGACTGTTTGGATGCATCATTGATTGTTTTTGTACCTGTTTTGGAGAAGTTCTTGTTTGTAAAGCTTGAATCGTATTAACGGGTCTGGAAAATGTTTCATCCCACAAGGAGTCAGTTTTTATGCATCCAATTTCTCCAAGCTGCACTATATTAATATCGGCAATATACTTTTCTCCTCAACCTGGACCTGGACCCCTCAGATATGCACTGCAAAAGGCCTCAGCAGTCACAATTCACTGATGCCCAGAAGACCAGGAGTTGAGGGTGCAAAGAGTTACCTTGCTTCCTGTGGTGGTCATCTTTTTGACCACGTGCTTTGCCCAGCTTCATGGCTGAAAAGACTCCTTTCCCAGCTCTGTAAAAAGAGTAGGCAGAGTGTCAGTGTCGTTGCGCCACTTTACAGCAGGAACCCCAAAATGCATACATACATACACACACAACAGGTCTTTGCCCCTAGGAGCTTACAATCTGAACTTTGACAGTGGGGAGAGCTAAACAGAGGGAAGAAAGAGTAAGGAAAATGAGAGAGAGAGTATAAGGATATTTGTTTGTTTGTTTGTTTGTAAGAGTGCTCATAAACTGCCAACTCATCTAGCTCTATATCATCTATCTATCTATCTATCTATCTATCTATCTATCTATCTATCTATCTATCTATCTATCATCATCTATCTATCTATCTATCTATCTATCTATCTATCTATCTATATCTATCTATCTATCTATCTATCTATCTATCTATCTATCTACCGCATCTATCTATCATCTCTCTGTCTATCTATCATCTATCTCATGTTGGGAAGCAATAAAATAATCAAAACATTTTTAAAAATGCAGAACAAACGAGGTGTGCTAATTATGAAACCCCAAAGCTGGGATCACCTCCAAAGTTTTGCAATCGTTTTGCAGCACAAACTCTGCATTTGCTGCACGTCCGAGACTGAGTAATTGATACATCAAATCTGGGTTCCTAGGTATTACCCCAAAATCCTGCACCATCCGATTCACTCCAAACCTGTGCCAAAGTTTTGCGGAGCAGTGCCCCCAAAACTAAGCTATTGATTATCAAACTGGGGTTCCTGGATATCACCCCCCCAAATCCAACATTGCCTGATTTGTTCGAAACATGTGGCAAAGTTTTTGCAAATGCTTTGCAACTGAATTGCAGGGCAAACCTGCAATTTTGGAAGTGCCCCTCAAAACCGTCTGGCTGACCTAACCAGCATGGGGGGGGCAATACTGATCACCCCTAATCCAACATTGGCCAGTTTACTCCAAACCCTGCAGTTTGGATGGTTAGATCAGCCGTACCATTTTGGAAGCTCTGCAAAACATTGCAAAATGATTGCAAAACAGTGGAACAGGACCCCAAATTTGGGGGCTTGTTGCACAGCTGAACAAATGACAAGCACTGAACCCAGTGAGTTCTCTTTTTTAAAAAAAACCACTTGGCCAAATATACTTTCCCAGCAGGAGACAAAAGGTGCCCACTACATTGAATGCCTTTGTTTGTCCAGATACTAAACGAATCTGAGGCCTTTCCCAGTTGATCATCGTGACCTGGGCAGTGGATAAGGGACAAGGTGGCCGTTCAAGGCAGATGCTTAGACTGTGTTTGGGGATGAAGGCTGGGGAGAGCTAAACGTGGAAACGATGAAAGGATTTGACAGTTGTGTTTATCCGAGCGGCATGACACGCTAGTGAGCGGAGGTTCCCTAAGGATGTTGGGCTTCCTGCAAGAATTACACCCCACACCCCGCCGTAATGATTTCACACGTCAGTCATGTCCACACCCAGAGTTTCAGATGCAATGCAATTATTCAAATTCCCGTTGGTGTATGACTCTTCTTGGCCTTTGGACATTATTTCCACTCCTGCTTAATCATCCTCTTGTAAGATATATCCTGGAGTCTCAGCCCTTAGATCAGGCTTCCCCAAACACGAGGGCCTGTAGATGTTTCAGATTATACTACATGGAGGAGGAGGAGAGGGCTATTGGTGGCTCCCGAAGGCAGCCCTCTTTAGGGAAGTTTTTAATGACTAATGTTTTAATGTATTTTTAATCCTTTGTTGGAAGCTGCCCAGAGTAGCTGGGGAAACCCAGCCAGATGGGCAGGGTAATAATAATAATAATAATAATAATAATAATAATAATAATAATAGCAGCCCTCCACTGTCAGAGGCAGCAAGGCTTCTCAATGCTGGAAATCACAGGAGGGGAGAGTTGCTCTTGTGCTCAGAATCATAGAATCATAGAGTTGGAAGAGACCACAAGGGCCATCCAGTCCAACCCCCTGCCAAGCAGGAAACACCATCAAAGCATTCTTGACATATGCCTGTCAAGCCTCTGCTTAAAGACCTCCAAAGAAGGAGACTCCACCACACTCCTTGGTAGCAAATTCCACTGCCGAACAGCTCTTACTGTCAGGAAGTTCTTCCTAATGTTTAGGAGGAATCTTCTTTCTTGTAGTTTGAATCCATTGCTCCGTGTCCACTTCTCTGGAGCAGCAGAAAACAATCTTTCTCCCTCCTCCATATGGCATCCTTTAATATATTTGAACATGGCTATCATATCACCCCTTAACCTTCTCTTCTCCAGGCTAAACATACCCAGCTCCCTAAGCCGTTCCTCATAAGGCATCGTTTCCAGGCCTTTGACCATTTTGGTTGCCCTCCTCTGGACACGTTCCAGTTTGTCAGTATCCTTCTTGAACTGTGGTGCCCAGAACTGGACACAGTACTCCAGGTGAGGTCTGACCAGAGCAGAATACAGTGGTACTAGAAGAGGAGGTGGCTGGACTTTCCTGCACCTCAGGGGGTTGGGCTAGATGACTCTTGGGGTACCTTCCAACTCCGCAATGCTATGATTCTAAGGGGAAGGGAAATAGATGGTTTCGTGCAGTCCGGCCCCTACACACTGGATTTCTTTTTACATAAATAAATAAATGTCTGGAATCTGAAACACGAGACCTGCTCGCAGGCACCCGGCTGACGCATAATGAAAAGCTAATTAACAGATGAATAATTAACATTTCTTTTAAATCAGAGAAGTGGGGTGGGGATCATTTGCCAGGATGGGGGAGGGGGGAGGGAGACAGGGGAGGGAGAAAGAGGAGAGAGGGAGGGTGTTCTGCACTGGTGGGAAGCTTTCTCCAGAAATAAGGACTCCAGAGTGGAGGGTCCGGTTATTCCAGAGGCAAATGGAGAGGAGGGGAAGTTTTGGAAGGTCCCAAAGTGTCCAGGCTAAATTCCAGATCTGCTCCTGTGGAAGGGCCACAGAGCATCTCCCTCCTATAGCTCCCTCTTCCTATAAGGCCAGGATGGTTCTCGTGGGCTCACAGCCTCTGGCTGTGGAGGGAGCTGCTTTACATGTGAAAAATCCTTTTCACATCCTTTACATGTGAAAAGGATCTACATGTGAAAAGGATCTAGGAGTCTTGGTAGACCACAAACTTGACATGAGTCAGCAGTGTGATGCAGCAGCTAAAAAAGCCAATGCAATTCTGGGCTGCATCAATAGGAGTATAGCATCTAGATCTAGGGAAGTAATAGTACCACTGTATTCCGCTCTGGTCAGACCTCACCTGGAGTACTGTGTCCAGTTCTGGGCACCACAGTTCAAGAAGGATACTGACAAGCTGGAACGTGTCCAGAAGAGGGCAACGGAAATGGTCAAAGGCCTGGAAACGATGCCTTATGAGGAACGGCTTAGGGGGCTGGGTATGTTTAGCCTGGAGAAGAGAAGGTTAAGGGGTGACATGATAGCCATGTTCAAATATATAAAAGGATGTCATATAGAGGAGGGAGAAAGGTTGTTTTCTGCTGCTCCAGAGAAGCGGACACGGAGCAATGGATTCAAACTTCAAGAAAGAAGATTCCACCTAAACATTAGGAAGAACTTCCTGACAGTAAGAGCTGTCCGGCAGTGGAATTTGCTACCAAGAAGTGTGGTGGAGTCTCCTTCTTTGGAGGTCTTTAAGCAGAGGCTTGACAGGCATATGTCAAGAATGCTTTGATGGTGTTTCCTGCTTGGCAGGGGGTTGGACTGGATGGCCCTTGTGGTCTCTTCCAACTCTACGATTCTATGATTCTATGAGAGCATAGCCATTGTGGCTAGTGGCCACAGGTAGCCCTCTCCATCCTCAATGGCAGAACAGGCGGATGATAACAAGCGGTGTGTTACAACGGCTGTGAAGGCGGGTGAAGGCTGCAGCAGATAAAAATCTACCGGTCGTCGTGATACTCATGCCATCCGAATAGAGCTCCGCCGCGGAGACTGTGCATAATTGGTCAGCGTGCACTGATCTACGCACATGAAACAAATTCACGCGCAGGCGTCTTCCGAAAACCCACCCCTCCTCCATGAATTTGTCTAACCCTCTTGAAAAATCCATCGCTGCTTCCACATCATTTCCTTCCCTGACATCAGCAGGTAGGGAGACTGGGCACGGGAGGCAGCCATCAAATGCGTTCAATATGTGGTACAGTCACCTGAGAGGACCGTACCATGCGTCCCCAGTTACATACGAGTCCTTTGCTCGCGCACACAAGCACAAACACTCAAGGTCAACGCTCCAGCAAACATACGAGGCCTCCAGCGATGGACACCTTTCCCCTACATTTGAGCTCCGGTTTTCTGGGTCCTTCGTCAAGAACAGCGATTGGTGGTAGTAAAAGCACTCCCAAGAAACTAGTCCTCTTTAGCATATTCCTCTTGCAAGCCACCTGTTTCTCCTGACCAGACGCTGAGTAATAAAAAATTCAATGCTCCCTTCCACCCACCCAGACACGCTAATCTTGCCCATGACCCTGTTATGGGGTGGCACCTTGCATTCATTATCCCCCCCCCCCATCAAAAACTTCCAGAGATAAACAAACCAATCACCTACCTGTCCCAGGTAAGACAGACTCTACCTGTGTCTCGCGACTACCATCCCAGCAGAGGACAGGGGACTTGGGGTGGGGGAGAGAGAGAGAGCAGGGCAGTTCGTCTCAGGGTGGGGGAACAGGGGTTCCCGACCCGTCGTCCGCTCCCACCCTTTCCCTGGCCCCTCCAGCGGCCTCAAACCCGGGCCCCGCTGCCCCCCATTTTCCTCCAGCGAGGGGAGCAGAGTGGCGCTTATGCGCAGCTTAGCGGCTCCGGCAGAGAACTGACACCGTCGCCTTCGTGAATATTGGATGAGAACATCCGAGACAGCACGGGACGCTCGGGGTGGCCGTCACCCGAGGTGGCACTGGAGAGGCTGCTCGGGGCGCCCACCCTAGATGCTGCCCCAAGAGGCAGCTTCCGTGATTTGGTCCCTTGGCTAGGCCTCGGGCTCCCTTCCCTTTCTGCTAGCCCTCTGGGCTCACGTTTTCTGGGGTGGAGGGGAGAGAAAGAGCCACTGGGTGCCTCATCCTCCTGCAATTCCAGATGGACTCGTCCAGGATCCGATTACGGGCTGCAGATGAATTATTCAGGCTTATTCTGCCTTTATAATAGTGGAGAAGGTGTGCGGCAGAGACGAGAGGATGAACATTGGAAAGACACCGGGCCTTGGGCACACGGTCAAGGGGACAAGGAGTTGGCTCAGAGACCTGTGGCTGGTTACGCTCTACTCCCCTTGCGCTTGGGAAAGAGCCCATAGCTCAGGGGGCACAGAGGGACCCAGGCTGCTCCAGCGGAAAGAGACTTGTTGGCAGAGAAATGGCGAGTCCGAGGCAATGTGGCAAAAGTTTATGAAATTAGGCGTGGCACTCAGATAGTGGGTACAGGGAAGGTGGTCTCCCTCTCTGGTAACACTAGAACTTGTGGTCATCGAAGGAAGCCAAATGTTGGCGGAACCGAGACAGGTTTTAGAAAAGGGCTCCTTCACGCAGCACAGAGTTGAACTACGGAACTCACTGCCACAGGAGGCAGTGGTGGCCAGCAACTTGAATGGCTTTAAAAGAGGACTAGGCAGATTCATGGAGGAGGAGAGGGCTCTCAATGGCTATGGAGACCGTAATGCTGGATCCTGCTTGCTGGTTTTGTATTATGGGCAGAGCATAGCCGTCCTGGCTAGGAGCCATCAATAGCCCTCTCTTCCTCCATGAATTTCTTCAATCCTCTTTTAAAGCCATCTAAACTGTCAGCTATCTCTCGCTCCTGTGGCAGGGAGTTCCATAGTTCAACTGTGCACTATGTGAGGAAGTCCTTTCTTTTATCCATCCCGAATCTTCCAAATTTCCCAGCTTTACTGGATGTAGCATTGGCAGAGAGAGACAGAAGCTTTTCTCACTCCTCTTTCTCCACGCCAGGCATCCTATATAATAAAGTGCAAGTGTCTCTGCGTCCAGAATTCCCTGTGTCCCTGGGTTTGCGCTACTGCGCATGTGCCCCACGGACACAGGGATTGGACGCAGAGACTTGACACACACACACGCTCTCCCCACCCCCCACCCTCTGCCTACCATTTCCCTTGCAGTCCTCAGAAGAATCACGGCCTTCTCCTGGGCGCCCGCCAGCCAGCTGGGCTCAGCGGAGCGCCCCGACGAAGCGGCAGCCGTGGGAGGGGCCAATCGCCCCCACCCACGCGCCGCTGCCGACGAAAAAGGCTGAATGCTCTAGCGCCCGTTTATTAAACGGGCTGAATGACACTAGTACTTTTATAAACTCCTATCCTGCTGCATCTCCCTCACCTTTTCTCTAAACTAAAAAGTCCCAATTGCTGCAGCCTTCCTTCATAAGGGGAGAAAGTTTCTGCCAGAAAGTTGGCTACTTCCGAAGGAAGAAGGAATCTCAGGGACAGAGAGAGAAGTGTTAGATAGGAAGAGAAACCTGCGGCGATTGCGGCACCTACTTGTGAGATTTGTCTTTTCCTTTGCTGAGATGAGCGGACAGCCGTGCGGGATGCCATATTAAACACAATGAAAATGTGAGGGGTGGTGCATAAGTACTAAATAAATCAACAAAAAATCTTTTCTATTACTTAAAAGATAAAGAAATCCTGCTCTTTGTCCAAGGAGATCAAAGAACATGCATAGTTCCACACACACAAATATCCATTTTATCCCCATAACACCCCCGTAAGGTAGGCAAGTTGAGTGGTGATTTGAACCCAGGTCTTCCCAAGGAACATATCCAGGCATGGCAAGGGGACTGGGGGAGACTGTCACGTCCTCTGCCAACCTTGCCAGTTGCTGGTCTCTCTTAACAACCCATAATACTTTCTGGTGAGGGTTTTCTTCCACTAGCCCCCCCCCCAATTCCCACTCATCATCCTGAAAATAATATTCCCAGGCTATTCAGAAATGTGGTGAAAAGACAGCGAACTGTAGCACTGCAAACCAGGGACTAGAAACTTGAGTTGGGAGCTGAGAAAGGCAAGTTGCAATACCTGAACAAGTGACGGTGTTTTTTCTCTTTCCCCTTAGCTTTATCTCTGAAAGCACACAAGTCGCGTGGTTCAAAAAACAACATTACAAGAAGAGAAAGCTTTGCCCAGACACCTGGATTTCCCAAAATGAACTATACAAAAACACACACACAAAATCAAGAAACCATGCCTTGCCCCAGCTGGAAAACCACAGCAAGCACACATATAGCTTGGAGGTAGAGAGAACAGCCAGCGGTGAGATCACACAGGGAGAGAGAGGCTTGCAGAGACTTTCAGAAACATTTTAGTGACAAAGGAAGTTGAAACATTCAGACTTCACAGCAAAAGCTGGCGGCATCTGCACTTTGGAACTCCCTGCCTATTGATATCAGGCAAGTACCTTCACTGGACTTTTGGCACCTGCTGAAAACATTCTTGTGCAGGCAAGCATACCCAGGTGTCTAGAATGTTGGTGTGACTTTTAATCTGCTTTTAATTTTTTACTTTTCAGAGGCCTTGAGATTATTGCTGTCAGTTTTTCCTATTGGTGATTTTACTGTCTTGTCCCTTTCTTTTGTAAACTGCTTTGAGTTTTGTGTTCCTTTTTCCATTCAAGCGCTGTATAAATTTTATGAAATAATTAAAACAAATACATGAATTATGCATATTGACAGTCTCGGCACAGCTTCTCTCATTTTGCCTAATTTATTCTCCAGCCTTTACCGCTTTGCATAATGTGTCCCAAATGGCCCCCAAAGAGGGTGGTAGCGCCCCCCCCCCTCTTGGCGCAGCAGGGGGAGGCACTGGAGGTGCCTATCAGGCTTGGAAAAACCGGTGCCACTGGATCAAGGCCAGCTCAGTCGGTTGAGCATGAGACTCTTAATCTCAGGGTTGTGGGTTCGAGCCCCAGATGGGGTGAAATATTCCTGCATTGCAGGGGGTTGGACTAGATGGCTCTTGCGGTCCCTCCCAACTCTACCATTCTTTGATTTTGTCAAATTAATAAGATGAACCTGTTTAATTTGGGATGAATGTGCAATTCATCACTATCGATTATTTTATTCTTCTGTTGGAAGCCGCCCAGAGTGGCTGGGGAAACCCAGCCAGATGGGTAGGGTATAAATAATAAATTATTATTTGCTCCAGAGAAGCGGACACGGAGCAATGGATTCAAACTACAAGAAAGAAGATTCCACCTAAACATTAGGAAGAACTTCCTGACAGTAAGAGTTGTTCGGCAGTGGAATTTGCTACCAAGGAGTGTGGTGGAGTCTCCTCCTTTGGAGGTCTTTAAGCAGAGGCTTGACAGGCATATGTCAAGAATGCTTTGATGGTGTTTCCTGCTTGGCAGGGGGTTGGACTGGATGGCCCTTGTGGTCTCTTCCAACTGTATGATTCTATGATGATGATGATGATTATTATTATTATTATTACTGTTTCGAATGGTGCTGCTCTTCTGAATGATGCTTTTTACAGGGCAGGGTAGGGGGCACTGGGGGTGCCTTCATGGGACCAAGGGGGTGGTGTCCCCCCAAAAGGTTTGGGAACCACTGGCGTACCTCAAGTGCAGAGCTGGTATCTAGAATGCACATGTGTGTATGGACATGCAGAGACACGCGCACAATGTCCAATGCTGAAGAAAGAGAGGGAAGGAGCCAAAGAAGATTAAGAAGATTGGCAAAACAAATGAATGAATGAACTATGTGGGACGTAGTGCCCAATTTGAAAGATAAGGACATTGTTTTTTCAAAAAGGAGGGGGGTTAAGGCATATATTGTAAGCTTTGTGTATATGTTTCTACATTAGTTGAACTTCTACAGGTCCCTTGTAACAACATGAAAAAGTTGGATTGCTAAGAATAATAAGACTCCATAGATGTGCGTGAATATTGAATAAGTATAAAATAATGAAACCAGAAGGGGGAGTGGAGGGAAGTCATTTAAGATGTATGAGTTAAATTTTTGATTATGATGCTCTTTTCCTGGTGTGTGTTTTGTTATTATAAAATTAATAAATTGTATGGAAGAAAGAAAGAAAGAAAGAAAGAAAGAAAGAAAGAAAGAAAGAAAAGAAAGAGGAGCTGCAGCCTAGAAGACATGCTTGTACCTGGGTTCTCCATGCTCATCGCTGTTGCAGAGGAGCAGAAAGCAGGTGGCATTTAAATCCCTGCTCAGAAAAACCACTAAGCCTGACACATGCAAGGGTGGTTTCTGCATTGCAGGGGGTTGGACTAGAGGACCCTTGGGGGTCCCTTCCAGCTCTACCATTCTATGGTTCTCTGACCTGGGAAAGTAGACTGTCCACCTTTCGAGGTTTTTAAGCAGAGGTTGGGTGGCACTCTGTCGGGGATTCGTGGCCTGTGGTTCCTGCATTGCAGAGGGCTGAACTAGATGGCCCTTGGGGGTCCCTCCCAACTTACAGTGCTAGGATTCAAAGTAACCCCTTGGCTCAGAATCGGTCACTCCTCAAACAACTGCAGCTCGGCAGTGCTTGCATGGTCAGTAACACAGACAAAGAGAACTGCCCCCCCACACGCACCCCAAAGCAGGAAAAGGGATGCTCCCTGAGCCCTTTGCCACCTGGAAGAGGCAGAGAAAACAGCCGGGCTTGGTGGATCGCGTCCATTAATGCCTTAAATCTCAGCCATCAATGGCCCAGGAGCCTCTGTTTCTTGGGGGGTTGTCAACTGCTCCTGGAACTCAAGCGCCCCCTGGAACTGGGGGTTGGGCTAGATGACCCATGGATCCCTTTCAACTCTACAATTCTATATATTGCTATAGATTTCGAGCCAAAGTCTCTTCTTGCTAGCCCTCCCCTGGGCCCGGTCTGCTTGTGGTTTACTCTGCCACACAATCTGTGCATGCTCAGAGAGTCTCGGTTGGGCTTTCGTGAGTCTCAGGGACTGGACCCCAGATTTCGGAACCAGTCCTGGGACTCTTGTCTTGGCACGGAGAAAATGCTGCTCTGGGGAGCCTAGGAGGGGGCCTTGCCTCCCAACTGCAAGGAAAGAGTTTCGCGCCGAGTGTAACTACCTGGCCACGGACTGGTACCCATCATGGCTCTTACTCCGGAATCCTGATGGTCTGCTGGATTAGGACACAGGAGAGTAGAAACAAGGCATCAGATTTAGGATTTAGCAATCATTCCTGCATTGCGGGGGGCTGGACTAGATGGCCCTTGGGGAGCCCTTCCAACTCAACAATGCTATGATTCTATGACTGAGGGGGAATGGGGAATGGTTTTGCTCAAGCCATGAATGCAGGAAGCTTCCTTAAACCAAGCCTGGACATCTAGATCAGTATTTCCAACACAGACTGGCAGCAGGACCTCTCTAGGGTTTCAGACAGGGGGGCAATGCCAGCCCTACTTGGGATGGAACCTATGGCATTCTGCATGCCAAGCAGGTGCTCTGCTGCTGACCCATGGCCATTCCCTTCCTGCCATTTCCCCATTCATTTCTAGCGGGGAGGGGGGGAGATATAAGCTTCCCTTAGCTGCAGTTCCTGCATTGCAGGGGGTGGACTAGAGGACCTCAGAGTTCCTCCCAACTCTACAATTGTATGGGTCTACCTTTTCCTCTGCTGGGAGAAAAGCAGTTTCAGAAGGGCAGTTTGAGGAGACATAGGGCGGGAGGGATATGAGTTAAGCATCTGCCCCCTCGTCATCATCCCTTTGATGAAACTGGCAGCCACTCCTGGCTGCTTTTCAGAGGTCGTTTTTTTAAAATAATAATAATAATAATCAATCAATTGATTTATTAATTGCAAACCTTCCACTCACAGAGCAGCTTTGTGTCATAAAACAAAGAAACAAGTACAGATTTGGGGGGGGGCAAACACACATTGCAGTAAACAAACATCAGAAACATTGCCATAGTTAAGTGGAACGCAGCCATCTATAAGTCTGAAGACAGGCAGCAATAAAAACAGAATATTAAAAGCCTCTCGGGAAAAGAAACATTTTGAAATTGCAGGGCTGGAGAGGAGGGAGCCGTGCTTGTGAATCTCGTATGGCTCTGCTAAGGGGCATCTCGGGGGGAAACCGCCTGCGCGATCTCCTGACGTCACTTTGGGATCTGAAACCTCCCATTGTGTATGCAAGGCTGGATTGCTGCAAGGAGCTCTAGGTGGGGCTTCCCTTGCATTTGACCCGGAGGCCGCAGCGAGGGCAGAATGCTGCAGCCTAATTGCTGACGGGAGCGAGGCCTTGTCAGCATAGAACCCTTGCGCTCAGAGACCTGCACAGGTTGTTGATTTGCTACTGGGCAGAGTATATAAAAGCCATCAACAACTTGGGACCAGTTTAGTTGCAGAATTGCATTAACCCACATGCGCCCACTTGACGGCTTCGATCTGCAGAAGTGGCCCAGTTACAAGTGCCACATAATACCCGTTCTGCGTTTGTAAGAACTCAATCTCTTAGTGAAGCCACATTTACACTTTGGAACTCCCTGCCTATTGATCTCAGGCAGGTGCAGGGCCAGCTCTAGGTAGACCCCCGGTGGGCGCCACACAGCAAAGCCGCGCGGAAACCATGCTGCGCCCTGTGAGGGCGGGGGCGCCAGAGCGATCTCCGCTGCTCAGCACCAGGGCGCGCGACCTGCTTGAGACTGCCCTGGGCAGGTGCCTTCACTGGGCATTTTTTGGCGCCTTCTAAAACACATTTTTGTTCAAGCAAATCCTGCCCAGATTTTTTAGAAACCGATGCATGTTTTATTGTGGTTTTAGTCTGTTGTTATTTTAACCCTTTGAAAATCTTAAACTGTTACTCATTCTCCTGATTGGTGATTTTAGTGTTTCACCTTTTTCTGTAAACCGCTTTGAGGTTTTTTTTTTTTGTTTGTTTCCTTTTGCTTTTTCAATCAAGCGGTGTAGTTTATGAAATTAAGTGAAATATGAAATCAGCACCATGGATAGCGCACAGAAGACAAGGGAGAGGGGAGGCCAGTGGGGTGGTTGACATGAGGTGAGCATGGAAGCGGATGCGTCACTGCCAGGCCAAAGAAAAGGAGCAGATCAATAATTCACTGGGGCCAGATTGTGTTCTGCTCCAGAGCTCCATCCCACCCATGAATTTTTAAAAGTAAACAGGGATCGGGTTATATTTCCCAGGGCCAACTTTCTCCCTTCTCCAGGAACACAAAAGACCAGGCCTGTGACTTGCTCAGAGGCAACAGAGCCTCGCTAGCTTGAAAGCTAGGTCTAAAAATGTTTAAATGTTTTCAGGATGTGGCCTCTGCTGGCATAAGGTAAAGGTAAAGGGACCCCTGACCATTAGGTCCAGTCGCAGACGACTCTGGGGTTGCGGCGCTCATCTCGCTTTACTGACAACAAGTGGGGCACAGGCCCCCTAGGGAAAGCTCTCTCCAGGAGGCCCGTTCAATGTTATTTTAATTATTATTTTCTCCATGGACCTCAAGGTGGGGTGCATGGCTCTCCCCCTCACTTCATCCCCACAACAACCTAGTGAGGTGGGTTAGGATGAGAGCTAGTGGCAGACCCGAGGTCGCCCAGTGAGCTTCATGGCGGAGTGCGGATTGGAAGGCTGGTCACTCCCAAGCCCCAGTTGGATGCTCTAACCGCTGCAACATGCCGGCTCACAGGGTGAAAGGCAGTTGAGCTGGGGGGTCTTTGCACATTACATGGTGGCAAACCCAGGTTGGCCAATGGAAGCACAATTGCCTGAAAAGGAAGCTTCAGCGTCCCACTGAGCACAAGTGTGCATGATGTTTGGCCATCTGTCATGGACACTTTAGCTGAGATTCCTGCAATACGGGGGGGTTGGACTTGATGACCCTCGGGGTCCCTTCCAATTCTACGGTTCTTTGAATCTTCTTTGGCAATACTCATAGCCGAGTAAGCTTGTCTTCCATGAACATGGTCTTAACAGTGAGTCCGTAAGTGACTGTGGAGGCCAATTCTGGATCCACACATCCTTCCACAGTGGGGAAATAGGTTTCCGGGCAGGAGTTGATCACGGTGAGGGTTTGCCAAACATACCTTCCTCTTAGCTCTATGAGTAGTCTATGAATTCTGTGAGTAGTCTATGAATTCTGTGAGTATTCTATGGATGCTCAGGCCCCAAATAACAGAGAGACCCCCCTTCTTCCCTATGGACCCTCTCAGGTGCTGAGATAAGCAGGGTGCCCCTCTGGACTCTTCTTCTACCTTCAGAGAATTGGAAGGTCTCTGCCCAGGAGAAGAGGGCCTTCTCTGTGGCAGCCCCTTACCTGCAAAACTCCCTCCCCAAGGAGGTGTGCCTGACACCTTCATTGTATAATTCCCATTTTGTGCAGAAGATGCGCCTTCTTCCCCTGGTTTGTGGCTCCCCAGGTATGTTTTGTAGAGCCCACTTTATTTTTATGGTTGCCATCTGTTTTAAGTTATTTTCACTCCTTAAAAGAAAGAAAAATGGCCCTGGGAGCTTAGGGTGAGGGGCAGGCAATAAATACATGGTCTCATCTTGCATTTTCCAGGGGAGAACATCTTCTGTGTATTGTGTGAATGGGGCCTAGTTACTGAATTAGCCCGACCTTAGGGATTTAAACCTCCCAGATGGTCCCAAAACAGCCTGAGCTGGAAGGAGAGACTTTTTCAGGACCCCTGCCCGCTTTTGCACCTGCAAAATGAAATCCGTGTTTCAGCAGTGTTTCAGGGAGGCCTGTGAACACGTTTACCTTCTTTGAAAGGGCAGTTGCTTTAAAGTCCCTCGATTGCATTTCATGTTTAAAAGCCTGCCCCTAATTTCATCCCAATGGCAGGCACTTGAAAGATTTCCGTTTGCTGAAAGCAGGAAGTGGCAAGAAACCGAACAGAACAAAATGCCTAGGGTTTAGAAATGTATTTGCTGAAAAACTGAAGGGGGTTAGTCTTTTGTGAGGAAATAGCTTTTTAGAGAGGGACCCAGGTGGCGCTATGGTTAAACCACTGAGCCTAGGGCTTGCTGATCAGAAGGTCAGCAGTTCGAATCCCTGTGACGGGGTGAGCTCCCGTTGCTCGGTCCCAGCTCCTGCCAACCTAGCAGTTCGAAAGCACCTCAAATGCAAGTAGATAAATAGGAACCGCTACAGCGGGAAGGTAAATGGCATTTCCATGTGCTGCTCTGGTTTGCCAGAAGCGGCTTTGTCATGCTGGCTACATGACCTGGAAGCTATACGCCAGCTCCCTCGGCCAATAATGCGAGATGAGCGCGCAACCCCAGAGTCGGTCACGACTGGACCTAATGGTCAGGGGTCCCTTTACCTTTTAGCTTTTTAGAGCCAAAAGGTTTTCAGGATAAAATGTAAAAAAAAATCCCCAAATTTGAGAGTGTCAGTTTGGGGGCTGGGAGATATGAGTTCTATTCAGCTCAGTAGGAGTTATTTCTGAGTAGACATTGTACTGTTAGTGGAACTTAGTTCTTCCCAATGAAATCAATGGGATAACTTAGTCACGACTGAGTCCTCTTGATTTCAATGGGAACCAAGTTCAGCCAGCTTAGTGTGGATGAAACACTTTGCATTTGAACGTCATCTGTGTAAAATAATTGAAAAGGACTTCCTCAGAGAGTTGCCTCAACAAGGAAAAACACTGTAAAACATCCCAGTGCAAATGAAAAATTGTTGTACGGACGCACGAGGAAATATTGTGAATAATTAAATCCCCCTCGTTCCACTTCGCTGGCTTCATGCATCACTGCACACCATATTTACCCTTCAAAGTCATCTCCGTCTTCGCCCAGACTGGTCCGTTTATGTGACAGATGGAGAAGCAGAGTTAAAACAAATTGCTCGTGTTGTTTAACGGAGGTGTTGCTGGAACATTAAGAGCCACATGCAAACATCACGGAATTTCACACAAGCATGCGGCAGAGACAAACGAATCTATGAAAATGCAGGTAATAAAAACAGCACAGCATTATTAAGAGCCCTTCCCTAAGAAGTACTGTATTCACTGTCCAAAGGCCAGGTGGAATAAAATCGATTATGCCTGCTGGCGGGTGGCACAAGGTGGTGGCAGGAGGTTGAGGCCGAGCACCCACAGACACCAGAGCAAAAAAATTGTGGGTGCCCAGGGCCCCAGGGGCCCCTGAAGATGGCGCTACTGGTTGAGGCAAAGGTTAAGCTTGTTCTCTCACCCTGCTGCTTTTCAGCTACGAACCTCCCTCCTTCTCCTCCTCCCCCAGCTTTGCTGCTGCTCGGTGCCAAACTGGATCCATCCCCAAATGTCCAGTTTGCCCCTCGGAAGAAGAAGAAGAAGAAGAAGAAGAAGAAGAAGAAGAAGAAGAAGAAGAAGAAGAAGAAGAAGAAGAAGAGGAGGAGGAGGAAGAGGAGGAGGAGGAGGAGGTGGTGGTTTGGATTTGATATCCCTCTTTATCACTACCCTAAGGAGTCTCAAAGCGGCTAACATTCTCCTTTCCCTTCCTCCCCCACAACAAACACTCTGTGAGGTGAGTGAGGCTGAGAGACTTCAGAGAAGTGTGAGTAACCCAAGGTCACCCAGCAGCTGCATGTGGAGGAGCGGGGAAGTGAACCCGGTTCACCAGATTATGAGTCCACTGCTCTTAACCACTACACCATGCTGGCTGTCAGAATAAACCATGCAAAATCTGAACAGCAAAAATTGGTCCTGATCAAAAATAGCATTTCTTTGTTCCACATTATATTCAGGGCCAGCAGTACAAGATCGAACGCTATAGTGGAAGGCAGCAGGAAATAATATGACTTACAGTGATATAATATGGAGACCACCCCCAACCAGTAAACAGCTAGACATACCCCTGGGGTGTCAATAAACAGAACCCCAGTTTCTTGGAAGATGCTTTGAGCATTGGCTGTCTCTGTGTTAGAGGGGCAGACTTTGGTCATCTGCAATAATATGGTACCCTGTGCAAGCCCCCAAATTGCCAGCCCCAAATGGATCTTCTCAATTGTGAGTCTTCTCAATTTTGCACCTTCTCAGCTCAGTGTCCTGTTCAGGAGAAACCGTCAACTCTACCCTAAATCTGGCGTTCTCTGCATATAAATATAAAGTTGTAAAGGCCTCTCCTCCTCTCCTCCTCCATTAATTTGTCTGATCCTCTTTTAAAGCCGTCCAGGTTGGTAGCCATCACTGCCTCCTGTGGCAGGGAGTTCCCCAGGTTAACTTTGTGCTGTGTGAAGAAGGGCTTCCTTTTATCTGTCCTGAATCTCCCAGCAGATGTTTGCATTCTGGTTCTCCCAGCACAGCACCTTTCCAGAATGGCTTTGGACAGCTGCCTCGTAATTGTGATGAGTTTTTTTTTACAAAAAATAAAATCAACCCGCCCAAAATACGAGGGAGATGAACCAAACAGACAAGGCTGAGATGCAAAAGCAATTGATCTGCTGGGGCCTTTGCAGAGCCAATCATGGATTATTTCCATCCCAGGGAAGGTTTGTTTTCTCCTCCCGGTGGGAAAGGAAATTAGCTGACTAATGAGACATCTTTCCTAACTATGTCAAAATGCAGTCGGCAAATGCTTCGGTAATGAAGGCTGCGGGAGCTGCCAAATCTCACTGGAATAGTCAGTGGATTTTCTCTCCTTTCTTGCAGAATGGGCAGCGCTGTCAATATTAACCCAGGTAGGAGGGCAGAATGAAGGAAAAGGGGAAAACAGAGCAAGCTTGCTCTCAGCTTCTCCGGACGGGAGGACCAAAACCAATAGATTCAATTCAATCCAATTCAAAGTGTTGGTGCTGACCTTTAAAGCCCTAACGGCCTCGGCCCAGTATACCTGAAGGAGCATCTCCACCCCCTTCGTCTGAGGTCCAACTTCAAGGGCCTTCTGGGGGTTCCCTCCCTGCGAGAAGCAAAGTTACAGGGAACCAGGCAGAGGGCCTTCTCGGTGGTGGCACCTGCCCTGTGGAACATGACAAGGAAGATGATTCTGACTAAACACCAGGAAGAACTTTCTAACAGTAAGAGCTGTTCTACAGGTGGATTGTTCTCCCTCAAGAGGTTGTGGACTTTCCTTCCTTGGAGGTTTTTAAGCAAAGGTTGGGTGGTCGTCTGTCAGAGGTGCAATAGCTGTGATTCCTGCCCAGGCACACCCACCCACCCCAATAAAAAAGAAAATGCAGAGAAAAAAGGGGTCAGGGAACTCCACAGAGTATGTTTACTGAGCCTGAGCTGTGAACCAGGGCTCACATACTCTGTGTGTTTTCCCTTCCCTGGCGGGGCAGATATGCTTTTAACAGAATGTGCCGCCCAGCAGAAACAAGTGCTGGTTTTGAAATCTGGTCTCTCGTGAAGCTGCTGAGAGCCGCCGTCCGTTGCTGAAAGGAAGTGGAGATGCTCAGTGTCAAATTGTTCAGGCAGAAGTGCCACAGGTTCGGTTCCTGCTATCTCCCATTTTTCAGAAGGATCCCAGACCACAGGTGTGGAAATGTTCTCCTTCCCAGAGACCTTGGAGAGCTACAGCTTCAGACCGTTACACTATTCTGGTCTATTTGGCTCAGCAAACAGAAAGCAGCGGTTTCAAATGTGTTCATTATGTCAGAGAGAGAGAGAGAGAGAGAGAGAGAGAGAGAGAGAGAGAGAGAGAGAGAGAGAGAGAAGGCAAGGCTAAGCATTGTCAACCTGTGAAGTCAGGAAAAGGAAAAGCTGTGGATTTTTCTTCATCCCCTCTGGCTCTTTAAATCTCAGCTGTCAGCACACATTGAACATGAAGGGCAGTTGAGGAAGGATCTGAACCCTTGGGTACCAGGTTGCTATGGCAGCAGCTCCGTTAATTAATGCCACCCCCTTTTCTTGCAGCACAGCAATATTCCCATGCTTGGCTTAAGAGGCATGAGGTGGACAAAGTTGCTGAAAGATAGCCAGGGGGAAATTCAGCTCGGTGCAAGCACTGTGAGTCAACATGAGCCAGCATGAGCCATGCTGCGGCCAAAAAGGCCAATGCAATTCTAGTATCCAGATCAAAGGAAGTCATAATTCCGCTCTATTTTGCCTTGGTCAGACGCCACCTGGACAAACTTTCCTTTATCCACCGTCTCCAGAGATAGAGGATCCTCGTTGACCCACAAAGCAATCTCGTCACAGCTCGCCCTGCCCCGTCCTAATTCTTCCCCTCGTCTACAGAACTTCAATCCAGGATGCAAAGACTCACTCGCATGCTTTGATATCACACACCCCACTGCACTGCACACCCTTGGACAGGTTTGCACGGATCAGAGAAATCGGCACCAGGTGAGATCTCCCTGCCGTCATTCCACGTTCTCGTAAAGCCATCCCCGCATGCAGGGGGAGATGGCGCAATGCAGCGCTGCATCCTCCATCTTTGCCTGAGCACCTGTGAGGACCAGGAACGATGGTGGCGATTCGCCGCCTTCCCTGCAAGGACAGCTGTTGCCCACTCAGCTTCTGCTCAACTCCACCACAGCAATCCAAAGAGGAGACCCAAGTTTCTCTGGGTTCCTTGTACTACCTGGCATTGAGAGAGCCCTGGCTTATGGTGTCCCCCTCGCCCAGAAGCTCGTCATCGCTGTGGTAATACATCTCATCCTCTTCTTGCCTGCGTGGACAGGTGGCAACAACAGGAAGGGGATTACCCAAGTTTGACCTGTCTCTTTGAGCACAGGAAGGCAGCAGGGATTGGCGACGGTATTAGAGGTTACCGTCCACACACTTCCGCTGCCCTTTTCTGCTTGTGTGGTGGCACCTCGGTAAAACCACTTCTTACTGTTTGCAGCAGAGTTTTCCCCGGAGGCAGAGGACAAGAACAGGAGTCATGCTCAAATTCAGTCAAGAGCTTCTTTCTTGCTTGACTTTCTTGCACAAGCATTTCTGTTCCTATAATATACATGCTATTTACATTCCTTCTATATCTCTCCAGCACGGTATAATCTCAGTCCAGTAATTAACAATCCTGACACAGCAAAACTCACAGTATTGGCAGCACACATTGTCTTACTTCCAACCTTGTTGTCAGCGTGCGTGTTGACAGTGTTTGTGTGTGTGTGTGTGTGTGTGTGTGCGCGCGCGTTCCTCATGCAGAAAATTGCAGCCTGCAACTTCCTCCCTTTATTTGCACCTCCAGCTGTCACCAATCAAGCCTAGGCTGCCACTCCTACACACTAAAGAAAATTTTGGAACCCTCTTTAAAGCTTCCATGAACTTTTATCTGTTTCTTCGTTTTCCCAGAAACTCCAGCGGGTGCAGAATGCCGCGGTGAGGCTCCTTACGGGGTCCCGACCACGGGATCACATTCATCCAGTGCTTTACCAGCTGCACTGGCTCCCGGTGGAGTACAGGATCAGGTTTAAGGTGCTGGTTTTGACCTTTAAAGCCCTATGCGGCTTGGGACCCTTGTACCTACGGGACCGCCTCTCCTGGTATGCCCCGTGGAGGACCTTAAGGTCCACAAACAACAATATTCTGGAGATCCCGAGCCATAAGGTGGCTAGATTGGCCTCTACTAGGGCCAGGGCCTTTTCAGGATTGGCCCCAACTTGGTGGAACACTCTTTCCCAGGAGACCAGGGCCCTGCAGGATTTGTCATCTTTCCGCAGGGCCTGCAAGACAGAGCTGTTCCGCCTGGCCTTTGGGCTGGACTCAGTCTGACCCCTGTGTTTTTCCTCCCTCATGGTTTGGATTTATGGACTACTTAAAATGAGGCTGCATTTTAAATTTTAATATTGTATTTTAATCTGTATTTTAATTAATTGCTTTTTATGTTTTATTGTAATTTTATTGGTGTTAGCCGTCCTGAGCCCGGTTTTGACTGGGGAGGGCGGGGTATAAATAAAAATATATTATTATTATTATCAAATGGGGACAAGAGCAGCAACCCTAGCAGAACCGGCCTGCGATTCCTGCATTGCAGGAGGTTGGACGAAATGGCCTTTGGGAGTCCCTGCAACTAGACAGTTCTATGGTTCTACGACCTTGAGTCATGCTCTCCTTCCTTGCCATGCATGAAGCAGCCCTCAGCTCAGAACGACACATTGTGAAGCCGTCGGGATATGTGCTGTGGTTGTGAAGGATCTGTGCAGGAGAAATCCAATGGGTGCAGATCCTTTCTCCACCCATTGGGTCTATCTACCCAGGCCGTTCTTTACCTGCGAAACTTTGAGACCAGAATGAAGTCTAGGTGGTGGTGGTGGTGGGTCAGCCACATTTGCAGGTGAGAACCTGAGGGAATGGGGGAAATTAAGCAAGCCCTCGATGTCTCACTTGCCACGTCTCCTCAGAATGTGCTCTTCCATCCATGTTGCCTTGGTCAAGAGTGCTTTAGGAACGCAGATCTGCCAAAGTAGCTGATGTTCTGTGATCTCTCCTCAGCCACATGGGTTATTGTTGTACACAAATTACCCACAAGAGGGCATGACATACGAAACCAACTCTCTGGTTAAGCAGCCTCTGCGACTATTCCTGGAGTTGTACGAAACCTTCAAAGCACCAGAGTCAATTGCGGAGCCAGGCGCATAATTCTTCTCTTAAGCACTTTGATTGGGGGAAATGTTGCTCTCTCCCATAAGCCGTGCACCAGATCACCTCAGCTTGGGAGTTCGCATAGCTTTATCGGCCAAGTTGCTCCTGACTTATTTTATTTCCCGGATTACCTGAATTGCTCCACTGTTCCACCAGGCAATGTCACGCCACAGAGATGCAATGCAGCAAGGGACCCCCAAGGGTCATCCAGTCCAACCCCCTGCAATGCAGGCATCACGGCTAAAGAATCCCTGGCTGGTGGGTCTGTTCCGCTGTTGAGCGGCTCTAACTGTCGGGAATTGAAGAGGTGACATGAGAGCCATCTTAAGGGTTGTCTCATGGAAGGTGGAGCAAGGTTGTTTCCTGCTGATCCAGAGGGGAGGACCTGAACCAATGGATTCAAATGACAAGACGGGAGATTCTGGCAAAATATTAGGAAATATTAGGAAGAACTTTCTGACGGAAGGAGCTGTTTGACAGTGGGACAAACTTCCCCAGAAGGTGGCGGGCTCTCCTTCGCTGGTGTTTTTAAGCAGGGGTTGGACGGTCAGGAATGTTTTGTCTGTGGTTTGCTAGAGGACCTTTCGGTTGGGCCAGATGACCTTTCGGGGTCCCTTCCTGTGGGATGTATCCTTTACTGTAGCAGTCAAATACAACATTTCCTGTTTCCTAGAGTTGACACGCAGGGGAATGTTGGTCCAGCCAGGAGGACTTCCTGTCACACCTGGTCTGGAGCACCCTCCCCCTGCATGCGACCAGGTAGATGGGCGTGACCCTGGCAGACCCTATAAAGGGGCTAGTCACGCAGCCATCTTCCTCTTTTGGCTCATTGTCATCTTTTGCTCTTTTACCATCTTCTGCTGGCTCTTAGCCAGTAGCACAAGGCTCATCCTTTCAAAGGATGGAAGCCACAAGGTAGAAAGTCTGAGGCCTGGCTCAGACTTCTCTTCTCTACAAATGTACCTGTAACCAAGCTAAAGTCTGACTTCAGGACAATACTGAGAACTGAATGTAAGTAAATTTCATCATTACTTTCAAAGAAGGCTGTCGTGTCATTGTTGTTTTTAAGAGGGAACTACAGTAATGGGGACATTTTCCAGGAACAACCCAATCTGGACAAGACAGACTGGACTGCTCAACTTAAATGATTCTCAGGAATCCATCAACTAGCTTCCTGCTATGTACAATGGAATGTGTTCTGCTACCAGCTCACTAGCATGAGTGAGGAAGGAGAAGATTTAATCAATATATCCTCTCCTACTATCCACAACATTCCCACACTTCCAACTCTACAGTTCTATGATTCTGGTCAGACCTCACCTGGAGTACTGTGTCCAGTTCTGGGCACCACAGTTCAAGAAGGATACTGACAAGCTGGAACGTGTCCAGAAGAGGGCAACGGAAATGGTCAAAGGCCTGGAAACAATGCCTTATGAGGAACGGCTTAGGGAGCTGGGTATGTTTAGCCTGGAGAAGAGAAGGTTAAGGGGTGATATGATAGCCATGCTCAAATATATAAAACCATGTCATATGGAGGAGGGAGAAAGGTTGTTTTCTGCTGCTCCAGAGAAGCGGACACGGAGCAATGGATTCAAACTACAAGAAAGAAGATTCCACCCAAACATTAGGAAGAACTTCCTGACAGTAAGAGCTGCTCGGCAGTGGAATTTGCTACCAAGGAGTGTGGTGGAGTCTCCTTCTTTGGAGGACTTTAAGCAGAGGCTTGACAGACATATGTCAAGAATGCTTTGATGGTGTTTCCTGCTCGCCAGGGGGTTGGACTGGATGACCCTTGTGGTCTCTTCCAACTCTATGATTCTATGATTCTGTTACTCCACTTTGCCTTACTGAACCCAGGGCTGCTTGCTTTGCCTGGCATTGCTCTGCTAGAGTCTGAACTCTGGCTGTGAACCTGCTCCTTGCCCCCAGAACAGAACTGGGACTGAGCACAACCTGGGCTGGTAGATGTTGAATGGAGAGCTTCTCCCCATCTGGATTGGGAGCAATTAAACAGTACATCTGACCTGCGAAACGGGGGCCGTCAAAACATGCTCAGGCTGGCGCATGATGCCCATTAAAGATGCTGCTCGCAACAAGAATTGTTAACGTATTGATCTGGGAAGTTGATCTACAGTTCCAATTAGATGTTTCAGCCCAGTTTAGTACAGCAAATTGGCTGGTTACGGCGTCTTTGCCTCCGTGAGGGTCATGTCTCTGTGGCCTGAAAGAAGGAACACCCTCATTTGTTTCTTTATTAGGGAACCAGCATTTCTGGTCTCCCTTGCACTGGACCACGGCAGGTTTCCTTCCCCCTCTGGTGAAGAATACGGGACTGACACTCCCCGCAAAATTATGAGAAGGAAGAAAACAGGGCAGGCAGGCAGGCAGGAAGCTGCTGCCAGGAACGAATGGATAAGGAGCGGCCGTGGTTAATCTGCCAGCTTCTACAGAAGTAGAAATGAGTGGTATTTACTCTGCTGAAAACTACGGAGGAATCTCAAATGCAGATTTCGTCAGATGAGTTTTCTGGCAAACTGGGCTGGTGTGAGAAAGGCCCCGCGCCCTATGCATAGGGAGCAATTTGGAAAGTGCCACGCTCACCTTTAGCTGTATGCATGCGGGGCTCTCGGAACTGAACCCCCGTGAAAGTTGTGCTCGTACTGTACTGAATAAAATCTAAGCAATTGGGCATCTGGTGTGAGCCTCTGTCCTGGAACCCGCAAGGGGAATTTCCTCATGAGCAATATGGGAGTTTCTTCCACCTCTACAATTGATTCTATGATTCCTTCCTTCCTTCCTTCCTCACAAGAGGTCCTGCTGGTTGAGGATGAAGCCAAACTCCCAGCCACAGGCATTTGGGTTGTTACGGAAATGACATGTGGAAATGCACATTGCAACACATATTGTTGCAATGGTACAAATATTATACCTGAATGTATCCTTTTGACTCGACAGCTCAGGGAAGCTTTATAAATTCATAGAAAATCCATACTTTAACTGACTCTTTTCATTCCAATGCCATTTTAACCCTTAAAGAAAGGTGAATTTGGGCCCCACCTCCCTCCATGAACCAAGAAGCGGGAAGTCACGCAGGCAGTAGGAACAGGGCATACACTGCCCCCCACCCACGGAGTGACCAGGGGGGCAGCACTAGACATCCGCAGAGGCAGTTGAGCAAGTCAGGTGTTCTGAAAGTCCATCTCCAGACAAGTCCTGAGGGCAGGGGCGTACCCAGGATCAAAACTCGGGAGCGGACTGGCAGGGAGCAGGTTGCAAGCCGCACTCCCGGCTCCAGCGGCCCCCAGCTAGCGCCGCACGCAGGGGTCACCTCCCTCCCCTCACTGTTTGCCGCCTCACCAAGCCAGCAGGGTTGGTGGGCAGAGGCAAAGGCGGAGCACAGACCAGCGGAGCGCGAGTTCGGCGTGCCCGCCCACCGCACCGTGCCCTCCAGCTTCCCGTCGCACTCTCTGGTTCCCTGCTGCGCTTGGCCTTGCCAGAGGGCGCGGCGGGGAGCTGGAGCTGCACTGGCCCATGCCTGAGGGCAAGGAGATGTCAAGAGTTTTATTGTTCTTTCGGTGATGGGTACGGTACTTCAGAGGTGTTGGGAAAGGTGTCTGATAAAATGACCCAATGTTGAACTTGTGTAACCCTTGTAGGCCCCTCCCCATTTGTGACATGCCAGTGATGTAGTGATGATGTATCAATGATGCCTCTCAAAGTGTATTCTGGGGGAAAGAGGGAAGTTTTAAAAGAGGATCTCGCCCATGCTCGGGGTTCTTACTCCTGGGGGGACCTGTTGCGCAACAATAAAGATTGTGGTCTACTGTTTTGCTCTAAATGACTTGGCCGAAACTTCCTTCTTTTACTGACCACATGGACTCGCAGGGGCCTTGCACCCCCCAAAAGCTGGGCTGTGGAGTAGCGTCTCACCCCGGAATTCTTTTCCTTAACAGGGTCCCTGCATTGTGAGTTGCATTTCAGAAGGCGCATCTCCTTACCTCCGGAGAGCCCTCTCTGCGGCGCTGGTCTTGCTGGGAGACTGCCGCTGGGGGGGCAGCAAGACGTCCATCTCGTGGGGGTCTCCCTCCGAGGGTGCGTTGGGGCTCTCCAAGAACTCGTTGTCGTTCCAAGCCCCGACGGTGCCATCCATGGCCTGGTACCTGATCTCGATGGAGATACTGGTCTGCAACAGAGGAACCGACAACACACTTATTGGTCTGTTCCCCATGTCGTCCTGCCTCCCTCTTATGTCTCAGCCGCCTCGTTTTGGCAGGCAGCTTTCGGCAAGCGGCACCTGAGTTGGCTCCGAGAGGGAGTGTTCCTGCTACGTAAGTGCCTCGGGGGGAAGGCCCTGCTCCTCCCAACTTGCTCAACCTTTCTGGAGCTCAGTGAAAGGGCAGTGGGACGCCGAGCTGGCCTCTTCCAGCAAAGGACAGGAAGGGACTTCCAGTAGGAGACGTTCAGCAGGAGAGGAACTGGGTGCCTCTGACAGTAGCTAATGGCACAAGATATGGGGCATAAGAACATAGGGAGAGGCTATGGCCAGTGGCTCATCTAGTCCAGCATCCTGTTCTCACAGCGGCCAACCAGGCGCCCATTATAGGAAGAAGCCTACAAACATGTAATGAGGTTGAGGGTATGTTTATCATATGGGGTGGACTTGTAAAAGGGTAAAAGAGCATTGGGAAATGATATATAATGAATTGGAAAAAATGTTTAAAAGTAACTCTAAAAAAACAACAGCAGAGGCCTTTTGTTGGGGATGATTCAGAGGGAAATTCCCAGATGTCAAAAAAGGTTATTTATGTATGCTACAACTGCGGCCCATGTTCTATTAGCCCCAAAATGGAAAACGAGCAAAGTCCCAACCAAAGAAGGATGGCAACTTAAATTGACGGACAGCTTGCAGATTTAACATATAGAATGAGAGAACAAGACGAATGCATGCTTAAAGAAGACTGGAAAATGTTTGCTGAATGTATGGGTGAAAATTGTGTTTATTTAAAAACACCGGTAGCATTAAGATAAAATAAAAATAAAAAATCCTTCATACCTATGACAAACTTAGTTGGTCTCTAAGGTGCTACTGGAAGGATTTTTTTATTTTTATTTTGACTGTGTCAGACCAACACGGCTACCTACCTGTAACTAGCATTAAGATAAATTCAACAGTGTAAATGGATTGCCGAATGGGTTAGTTGATGTAAAATATGCAGTGATGTGTGGTATGCAAAATGAACCACGGAAAGAGAAGAAGGGAAGTCATTGATTTAAGGCTGTTTAAATGAATATTTTGAAATGTAGATTAGAATATATATATATATATATATAACCTGAGATGCCTGGCAGGGGGGCAAACAGAAGTCTTGGGTGGGGGCTACAGGTCTCACCCACTTTTGGGGGGGATTCTGGACAGACACCATTCAATTTACCTGCTTAGCAAAACAGCTCTCCCCGTCCCCCAACCACAGCTAATGAAACCTCGGTTTCTCTGGCGTGCTTAGATGCAGCTCACCTGAGCCGTGCCACAAATTGGAAACCAGAAAAACCAAGAGGATTGTCCCTGACGCGCTTCCCCTTCTTTTGTGTGGTTGCCACGGTTACTGCATAGGGCAACGCAGGCATTTCTGTACAGCTGTACAGAAACAAAAATACCCCAAACACCTGAATCTGGTCATTTGCTAAAAGTCCCAGTTGCTGGAATGAGAGAGCCGGTGTAATGGTAGAGAGCTGGGCCTGGACTGGGAGAGATCAGGGTTCAAATCCCTCAATCAGCCACAAAGATCGCTAGGTGGCCTTGCCTCTCCGCCTAACCTACCTCACAGGGTTGTTGTGGGCATTGAATGAGGAGGGGGAGAACCATGGTTGCCACCTTGAACTCCCTTGGAGGAAATGGTGGGATATAAATCTAATGAATGACTGGATGATGGCAGGGCCGGTGCTAGGGCTTTTTGTGCCCTAGGCAAAAGCACCGTCCAGCGCCCCCCAGGTGCATGCGTCATGACGCACGCGCAACGCCACTGACGCCCCTGCATTCCCTCCATAGGTGGGAGGAGCGCAAGCCAAAAGTGCAGCGAGCGAGTGAGCGGCGGCAGCAGCGCCCATAGCTGAAGGTTTCAGCTACGGGCGCTGCCGCCGCTTGCTCGCTGCAGCCGCTGAGGAGCTCACAGCGTCCCCTCCATATGCGGGAGGAGCGCAAGCGCACGCCGTGGGAAGGCGGCAGATGCGCAGGGGTTTTGTGGGGCAGGCTGGCCAGCGCCCCCTCCATTTTTGCGCCCTAGGCAACTGCCTAGTTGGCCTAAATGGATGCACCGGCCCTGGATGATGGGAACCACAAGGCGCGTCACTCAAACCAAGTCGCTAGTCCTCAATGTGACACAGAAGCAAAAGCTCATGTGGCCGGGGACTCAAGAGCCGCAAGGCTATTCCAGCAGCTTAGAAAGACCAACACAGCAATTGTGTGTGTGTGTGTGTGTGCGCGCGTGTGTGCACTTCTTCAAACAGTTGGTTTGTACAACAGAAACTTTGTACATGACAAAGTGACATTTCTCCACAAAGCTGGTATGAATCCTATGGTCTTCTGCATTCTCCACATTAAAAAAAAGGTGAAGGGACCCCTGACCATTAGGTCCAGTCGTGACCGACTCTGGGGTTGCACGCTCATCTCGCATTATTGGCCGAGGGAGCCGGCGTATAGTTTCCAGGTCATGTGGCCAGCATGACAAAGCCGCTTCTGGCAAACCAGAGCAGCACATGGAAACGCCGTTTACCTTCCCGCTGTAGCGGTTCCTATTTATCTACTTGCATTTTGATGTACTTTCGAACTGCTAGGTTGGCAGGAGCTGGGACCGAGCAACGGGAGCTCACCCCGTCACAGGGATTCGAACCGCTGACCTTCTGATCGGCAAGCCCTAGGCTCAGTGATTTAACCCACAGAGCCACCTGGGTCCCTCAATAATGTGGATAATAATGTGGATAATTCTCCACATTATCATGTCTTAAACTGCAGGCAACTTGTAGGTGTAGTCAAGACTTGACAGTTTTCGAAGGCTCTTGGCATTCATCTTTTTACCAAGCTGCTAGTCCTCATTATAAACGCTTTTTAATGACATTATTTCATTGCACATGGGGGACAGAGTGCCTTGTCTCTGCATACGGACATCAGACAGGCACTTTTGCTGTACTCTTTTTGGCACCTGCTCCAAACATTTTTGTTTAGGCAAGCAGACCCAGATATCCACAATGTTAACCTCTTCTTTAGCTTATTGCTGATTTTAATCATTTTTAAATGTCAAACTGCTGCTTTTAACTGTTTTCCCTGACCTTTTTATTATTTTAGCAAACCACTTTGCAACTGTCCCCCCCCCTTACACTCAAGTGTATAAATTCTTTTAAATGAAAAAATATATTCGTTCTTGGAAATGAATAACTATGGTCTCACCGTCAGATAAGTTAGGGGGGGGGGCAGATAAACACTTATCTGTTCACCTTGAAAACTCCCAGGGATTTGCAAGCATTGGTTCGGAGTGCTCACAAAACCTCAATGGGCTTTGAAAGGGCTCTCAGGAAACACTTGAAAAGCAAAGCCCCCATTGTTTTCCAACACACATATCCTAAAAGCAACAGACATCTTATAAGAGGCAGAAGGAAACAGCCTGCAGGTCTGAAAAGGGCTGGGACGGAAGGAGGTAAATGTCAACCCATAACTGTAAAGCCATAGGGTGAGAGAATCATAGAATCCTAGCACTGTACAACTGGAAGGGAACTCCAGAGGTCCTCTAGTCCAACCCCTGCAATGCAGGAATCACAGGTAAAGAATCCCCAGCAGATGGACACCCAACCTCTGCTGAAACTCCTCCAAGGAAGGAGAGTCTACCATCTTCCAAGGAAGTTTTACTGTCGTCATCACCATCACCATCATTTATTACTTATATCCCGCCCATCTGGCTGGGTCTCCCCAGCCACTCTGGGCGGCTTCCAACAAGAGATTAAAAATACATTAAAACACCAGTCATTAAAAACTTCCCTAAAGAGGGCTGCCTTCAGATGTCTTTTAAACGTCAGATAGTTGTTTGTTTCTTTGACATCTGATGGGAGGGCGTTCCACAGGGCGGGCGCCACCACCGAGAAGGCCCTCAGTTAGAAATTTCTTCCTTGGAAAGATTTTAAGCTATATTTTAAAAAAAATGCTAAAGTAACATATTAAGATCGGAATTAGGCTAAAAAGAAACTGTGGAATGTATGATTATGTTAAGTGGAAAGGAGTAAAATGAGTATAATATAGATACTAGTGAATACAATGGTTTAGAAATTGCTAAAGATTTGATTATGCCAAAGAACCGCAGTGGACGGTAACCCGAGAGGGTCCCCAAATATAATGTGAAGGAAAAAGGATTAAGTAATTTGAATTTTTGTGTTTATTTCCTTTTTTATTGTTGTTATTGTAGTGTTTTCTTTTTGTGTTATTCTTTTTCTTATTCTGAAAAATTCTAATAAAAATTATTATATATAAAAAAAGAAATTTCTTCCTAATGTTTAGTCAAAATCTCAATCCTTGCAATTTGAATCTGTCGGTTCGGGTCCTATATTTGTGCAGCTCATTACTCTTGGCTGGGGCAACCCAGTCAGATGGGTAGGGTACAATTATTATTATTATTATTATTATTATTATTATTATTATTATCATCATCATCATCATCATCTAAATTCAGAACCTCACATTTGTCCCTGTTGAAATTAAATAGGGTCTTCTGAGAGGGTCTCCAGTGGTGGGTTTGAGATTTGCCATTGTCCCCCCACCCAAAGCACCTTCAATTTTCGGACACATCCCGAGGGTCCCAGGTTAGTTCATTCAGCAGTCTTCAGAGCAAAAAGCAGCCACATGCTCCAGGCATCGCTTGCCCACATTTACCTGGATGGAAGCGTTGTTATCATCGATCAAGGTGTCCGTCACCTCCAGCTGCCCTTCCTCCACCACCTTCTGCAAAACCATCTGGAATGTCCCGATGAGCCTAGGAAGCAAGAAGAGAAGGCTGTGAGGGTCCCCGGAGCGATGTGGGACTCAAGCTCCCACACATTCCCCTTCTGATGGGGCAGGCCGGACAGACCTCAGAACTGCCAAGCCCTTGGAAGAAAGCAAAACCGTTCTCCGAGAAAAGAGCAAGGCAAAAGAATATCGGCACACAGGTAGCCAATGTAAGAACATAAGAGAACCTGCTGGATCAGGCCAATGGCTCATCAAGACCAACGTCCTGTCCAACCAAATGACCCAACGGGAAACCCGGAAGCAGGATTTGAACACAAGAGCAACTCTCCCCTCCTGTGGTTTCCAGCAACTGGTCTTCAGAAGCAGCGCTGCCATACGTGTGGGATAACCAGCCTCATGTAACCAACAGACTTAAGCCTAATTAATGCTTGAAGGGGTTAATACCAGAGAGTAAGCTGTCCTGCCAGGCTTAGCCTAGGTCACTTCCCCTACACCTCAACCGCATGGCTCTCACAAGCCACTCTTGAGTTCCTGTAACAATAATTTAGGAACTTCCACCACTTTGGAACACAGTTTAACTGCCTGTGCAACCTTTCTGACTGGTGTATGGAAAAGCACACGAATCTGACCTTTGGAACATTTGTAAGTAAATCGTTTTCAAGAAGAAGAAGAAGTTTAAAATGTTTTACTTACCAAACCTGTGGTCTTTTCTAAGCTGAGGGAAGTTTTGGAACCCATAATGGCATATTTTAAAAGTCTTACAGTCTATATTTCACAATAAGAGCATAAGAGCCTTGTGGGATCAGCTAGTCCAGCCTTCTGTTCTCACAGTGGCTAACTAGATGCCCCAAATGAGAAACCTACAAGCAGGATTTGAACACAAAGGCAGGACTCTCCCCCTCCTGTGGTTCCCAGAAACTGATATTCAGGAGTATCGCTGCCTCCAACTGCAGAAGCAGAGCACAGTTATCCTGGCTACTAGCCATCAATAGCCCCATCCTCCTCCATGAATTGATCTACAGTAGAACCTCGGTTTACACCTACCTCCGTTTACGAATGCCGCAGACCCAGAAGTGTTTACATCCGGGTTCCACGGCGTCGGATGCGCAGAAGCAATCTGCACAGTACGTGCCCAGGAGCGCTCTATCGGCAAGTGAATGCCTCAGCGAGCAAACTCCTCTGCGGAATGGATTGTGTTAGCAAACTGAGGTACCACCAGGGCCGTCTCAAGCCGGTCGGGCGCCCTGGCGCTGTGGCGTGGAGATCGCTCCGGCGCCCCCGCCCTAGTGGGCGCAGCGCCCTCCTGCCGGCCCAGCGCCCTGGCGCCCCGCACCACCGAGACTACCCCTAGAGCCGGGCCTGGGTACCACTGTAATCCTCTTTTAAAGCCATCCAGGTTGGTGTCCGTCACTGCCTCCTGTGGGAGGGAGTTCCACAGCTTCAACTGTGCGCTGTGTATCATGGTATGTGCCTTAGAAGAACTGCACTTGTAGTCCCTGCATCATTGCAGGGAAAACATGCAGGTGAAGCACTGGGTGGCCTGCTGACCTCACACCCCAAGGGCTGCAGAGTCAGCTTGCATTTCTTCGGGCAGAAAGTATGGATCTGATGTGTAGAGATCTTTCCTATTCTAAATGATTCAAGGGGGTTCTGGAAGCTTCTCTGTGTGAAAAAACAAGCAGAAGGTTCCTGATGTTTGGGTTATTGCTTCCGAGAAGATGAGTACAGCTGCCTTAAACCGGTCCTGCTATCTCTTCTGCCAGGGTCATGCTGAGTATAATAGGGAGGCCAGAAGGCACCTGGGTTTCATGTTCTCTGTCTCTCTTCTCCTTCTGGTGTGGTGTTCTGTACACAGTAAGCTTAGTGTTAAGGTTCAGACTTGTTATAAATTATTGCAAGTTTAAGTTAAGTCTGCTGCAACTGGATTTCTTATGGACTGTGCCAATCCTGAATGTATTGGATTTGTGACCATTACGCTCATTTGCTTTCAGTTGGAGTAAAGTTCTGCTGGATGAAATACTCATTGCTTCTGGTCTATTTTGGGGGAATCCTGCAACATGTTTAAGTTTTACTCTGCTAACTATACGTTGGAATCTAAAGGTAAAGAACCCCTGGACGGTTAAGTCCAGTCAAAGGAAACTATGGGGTTCTGGCTATCATCTCGCTTTCAGGCCGAGGGAGCTGGCATTTGTCCACAGACGGCTTTCCGGGTCATGTGGCCAGCAGGACTAAACTTAGGGAGCTGGGTATGTTTAGCCTGGAGAAGAGAAGGTTAAGGGGTGATATGATAGCCATGTTCAAATATATGAAAGGATGTCATATGGAGGAGGGAGAAAGATTGTTTTCTGCTGCTCCAGAGAAGCGGACATGGAGCAATGGATTCAAACTTCAAGAAAGAAGATTCCACCTAAACATTAGGAAGAACTTCCTGACAGTAAGAGCTGTTCAGCAGTGGAATTTGCTACCAAGGAGTGTGGTGGAGTCTCCTTCTTTGGAGGTCTTTAAGCAGAGGCTTGACAGGCATATGTCAAGAATGCTTTGATGGTGTTTCCTGATTGGCAGGGGGTTGGACTGGATGGCCCTTGTGGTCTCTTCCAACTCTATGATTCTATGATTCTATGATAAACCACTTCTGGCGCAACGGGACACCAGAGCACACAGAAATGCCATTTACCTTCCCGCTGCAGCCGTACCTATTTATCTACTTGCACTGGCATGCTTTTGAACTGCTAGGTGGGCAGGAGCTGGGACAGAGCAATGGGAGCTCACTCCATTGCGGGGATTCGAACCGCCGACCTTCTGATCAACAAACCGAAGAGGCTCAGTGGTTTAGACTACAGCGCCACCCGCATCCCTGTGTTGGAATCTACTCTGGAGCAATATTGAGTAGAATTCAAGGGCACTGAACCTCTAGCACGGAGAGCCTGAGATTTGGAGCCCCGCGATTCCCAGGCCTATGAAGCCGAAAAAGAGCATCCAGGAGCCTTCAAAGAGCTGTTCCACACTGCAAATTAGAAAATCAATGGCATTTGACTTAGATGAAGCTAAGATTACACAGTCGGGCAAGAGACAACACCTCTGGACCACCTCAGCCTTTGGCTGCCATGAGGGAGAAGCAATACCTACTTTACCAGTAGAGATGTTCTAGTTAGATATAACCAGTGGTTTAACATGAGGGACGCAGGTGGAGCTGTGGGTTAAACCACTGAGCCTAGGGCTTGCTGATCAGAAGGTCGGCGGTTCGAATCCCCGTGACGGGGCGAGCTCCCCTTGCTTGGTCCCAGCTCCTGCCAACCTAGCAGTTCGAAAGCACATCAAAATGCAAGTAGATAAATAGGAACCGCTACAGCGGGAAGGTAAACGGTGTTTCCGTGTGCTGCTCTGGTTTGCCAGAAGTGGCTTTGTCATGCTGGCCACATGACCTGGAAGCTATACGCCGGCTTCCTCTGCCAATAATGCGAGATGAGCACGCAACCCCAGAGTCGGTCACGACTGGACCTAATGGTCAGGGGTCCCTTTACCTTTACCTTTAACATGTCTGCAAAGGGGACATAAAGTGACACTGGCTGGATCAGGCCAAAAGGATCCCGTCTAGTCCGGGATCCTGTTCTTACCCTGGCCACCCCAGATGCCCAGCCCTAGGAAGCTTCATTTGCAAATGGGTTGTTGAGGTTTCTTCTTCTTCTTCTTCTTCTTCTTCTTCTTCTTCTTCTTCTTCTTCTTCTTCTTCTTCTTCTTCTTCGATCCCTTGTAGCCGAGAAAGATTGTCTTCCATAAGCATGGTTTTAACAATGAGCCCGTAAGTGACCGTGGAGGCCAGTTCTGGAACCACACGTCCTTCCACAGTGGGGATATTGTGTTGGAATATCTTCCCCTCGGCTGTGACCCTACACAGTTGTCAGCAATATCAAGGAAGGACACCCGACCTTTTCATGTCCATTCTCTCTGTACTGGTTCCTGCCTCATGCTAAATCATCTTTTTTTCTAACTTAATGGAACTTCAGATGTTTTCCTTCCTCCCATAACTCTCTGGTCCTTTTTAAAATTTAAAAGCATGCAGTTCGCCTTCGCTCCAAATTATCCCCTCTGTGCCGTGTGATCTCTCTGGGCTTCTTAGACATGGTTTCCCTTCCGATAGGAAAAAGAAAGATAAAGGAGCGAGTGCATATTAATATTTTAAAAACAACACTGCAGAGCCTGCGTTTCCCTGTTTCTGGTTAAATGTAGGGCATGAAGTCAGCCCTGGGAGGGGAGCCTTTGAAGGAGCAATGGCAAGAAGGAGCAATGTGTGGTCCTGAATGAGGCAGCAAGCAGCCCTCCTGGTTTCCCCCTCACCTGAATCTCTGCCTTCTCACCAGCAAAGGTTAGCAAAGATTTACAGCTCCATTTGCCAGGAACGCTGGCGGCATTTGACGCCTGGCTCCTGAACCAAGGGGGCGAGTGAATGTACGGCTTTCATTAGCCTCCCTTTCCAGCTACCTCCTAAGGAAGCATCTGAGATCAGGGAGCTCTCCGTCATTAAATGCTGTTTGTGGTTAACAAGCAAAATAATCACAGGTCTGGCTTGAGAAAGGGGGGAATAAATGCTTGAAGGCGTAATAGCGATAAAGAGCGAGGCAGGTCACAGCATCCATCCATCCTGCTTGGAAAGAAATTAAAACCTGCGGAAATTGCATTTCCACAACTGCTAATCTGAGCCATGACAGAGCGCCTTCTTGAACCGTGTTTTAAATGGTCTTTTCAAAATTAGATCTCCAAGCTGCATGGTGGAACTTTCTGGCCACACTTTTAAAATTAAACACCTTTCTTTGCAACCATCTTCAACTGATTCTCTTAGTCCTGTACTTTCCAGTTAATTTGGTCTACAAAGAAAATGACAATCTTCATTAGCCGCGGGCGTTTTTCATGCGTTCTCATTTCTATTTGGCATTTCACACTTTTTTATTATTCGCTTTTGCAGCGCGAAGAACATATTCCTTCTGGCAGGATTCCTGTGCAAGATTCATGGACCCCCCCCCCACACACACACCCCACACACACACAAAAAGGGAGGACTTGGGGAGGATAATGAGGCACATAAATGCTGCTGAATGTCCTCGGCATTCTTCTCTGGGACTGGGAGAACTCCCTGTCAAGCGATTCTTTAAAGGAAGCTTCTGAAGAGCCCTCCTGAGATTTTCTGTAGCAACCTGTAAGTCTGTTCACTCTGGCACATGGGAGCAGTTTGTACTTGGGGTGAATTGCTGCAGGTAACAGCAGCAGCTACAAAGCCACTCAGGTGATGGTTTTTGTGAATCTCCCAGGAATCCAAATGGTCTGGCAGGTAGAGCCTCTGAGTCACCCCCCAGGGAAATCTGGTCTTTATTGTTTGTCTTGTGTTATGATTTGATTTTAAAAAAAAAAACTTCTGTTTAAGGAAACAGGGAGAATTTGACTGAGTTTCCATTTAAAGGCAAACCGACCTAGTTTGGACTTTGCCAAAACAAAATGCAAACTCTGGAGCAAGAAAAATCACACTTCTGCCAATTTTGCAATGCAAATCTCCTGACAGATTTAGACTGGAACTTTAATAAAAAGGAAATTATAAAAGCAAAAAAATTCTCGATAGGGAACTGGAGGGGGGGGGGACCAAGGAAGTGCGTATAGACCAACAATGTGTAAAATGTACAATGAGCTGAATCGGAAGTCAAAAGTGTGTGTGATGTTCAGGGCCGTCTTAAGCGTATCTGGCGCCATGGTGTGAAGATCCCTCCGGCGCCACGCCCCCGCCCCGTTTCCCAGTGCGGTTGTCTGGCGGGCGCAGCGCAGCGCCCCCCTGGCAGCCCGGTGGCCTGGTGCCCTGCACCACCCAGCCTTGCCATAGGGCCGGCCCTGGTGATGTTAAATGATATGCTGTTAGTTAATGTCAGTTGTTATGTGGGTATGATGATGGTTTGTTCGTGTTTTTTATGTTTTATGTAAATTGTTTTGCAATAAAGGAAATTTTTAAAAAGAAAAGTGTGCATGAAAGCAAATTGGTACGACAGCTGCAATGGTTCCTGGGCTGGTATTGCTTGGCCACAATAGTTCAGGGATTGGTTAATTCAAGACTGCATAATTGCAACTCACCCCTTGTGGGGTTTCCCTTGAGCTTGATCTGGAAGCTACAATTAGTGCAGATTGCTGCCAGGAGCAATAGCGTATCAGCTTATAATATCTGTGCTCAGAGATCTGCACTGGCCGCCGATTCGCTAGTTTGACGTGTTACTATTAGTAAACAGAGCCCTGAGCAACTTGGGACCAGTTTACCTACGAGATATTCTGACCCAATACATGCCCACTTGACCGCTCCAATCTGCAGAACCAGCACTGCCACAAAAGATTCGTTCCACATTTGCAAAAAAGAGTAATATTTGGAACTCCCTGCCTATTGAGATCAGGCAGGCATCTTCCCTGCACTCTTTTCTGCATTTATCCACCACCATCATAGGTGACACTTGGCTCTCTGTACTTTCTTCCACGTGATCTGACATCTGACTCTCATATTGTTGTTGTTTAGTTGTTTAGTCATGTCCAACTCTTCGTGACCCCATGGACCAGAGCACGCCAGGCACTCCTGTCTTGCACTGCCTCCCGCAGTTTGGTCAAACTCATGTTCGTAGCTTCGAGAACACTGTCCAACCATCTTGTCCTCTGTCGTCCCCTTCTCCTAGTGCCCTCCATCTTTCCCAACATCAGGGTCTTTTCCAGGGAGTCTTCTCTTCTCATGAGGTGGCCAAAGTATTGGAGCCTCAGCTTCAGGATCTGTCCTTCCAGTGAGCATTCAGGGCTGATTTCCTTAAGAATGGAGAGGTTTGATCTTCTTGCAGTCCATGGGACACTCAAGAGTCTCCTCCAGCACCAGAATTCAAAAGCATCAATTCTTCGGCGATCAGCCTTCTTTATGGTCCAGCTCTCAGTAGTGATGTATGGAAGTGAGAGCTGGACCATAAAGAAGGCTGATCGCCGAAGAATTGATGCTTAAATAACCTTTTCTGACACCTTGGGATTTCAGTCAGGGTTATCCCAACAAAAAGGACTGTGGTTTCTTTGGGAAAGTAATTTTAAACTTCTTTTTTTTCAATTCATTATAAATCATTTCCCAATACCCTTTTACCTTTTTAGATGTCTGCCACATGTGGAAGAATGTTCCCTCCGCTCCTTCACACTTCCAACATTTATCTGATTCTGTCTTATCAATCTTAACCAACCTACTCAGAGATAAGTACCAGCTACAGCATCCTATTCTCACAATGGAGAGAAACCTGCCTATCCTTAGATCAGTCCTGACAGAGCAGGAAAGCTCAGTTGGTAGAGCACGAGACCCTTAGAGTCTTGGGTTCGAGTTCCACAACGGGCAAATGATTCCTGCATCGTAGGGGGTTGGACTAGATGACTCTTGGGGTCCCTTCCAACTCTACAATTCTGTGATTTGTGCATCCTTGACGGCCTCTTCTGTTTCATTTGTCTAGTCCTGGTCTGAGTACTTTCATCCATTATTCAGCTGATGAATTATATTCGTAAGCTGCCTCATGAAATCATCTCTCTGGGTGTCATAAAAAGAGAATAACAACACAGCAATGAAAATATTCTAAGATAAAAGAGGACAATAAATATAAAAGACTAGAGGCATACGGTAAAAACCTCAAAATATAGTTTTAGATCATACTGTCCCAACCAGGGCTGGATTCAGGTTTGATGGGGCCCTCAGCTACTGAAGGTAATGGGGCCCTTTAGATGTCCAGCTGTGCTGTCCTTTGTCAACAACAAATTGGCACTGTTTTTGTGTTGAATATATGGTAATTTATGGACCTAATAGGTCCACACACAACACAAAACACAGTTGCTGTACCTAGGTTTTATTTTATTTGTTTTTTATCTTACATTTTGGAAATGTACATCCAGTGGTTTTTTTCCTTTGAATTTTTTTCGGGGGGAGGGGGCAAGAGAGTGGGGCCCTAAACTATAGCTTGTTTAGTTTATACGTAAATCTGGCACTAGTACCAAACAGAAGTTTTGGGTTACAATAGCACACTCTTCCCCTCCTGCGATTTCCAGCAAGTGCTAATAATAATATTAATAATAATAATAATTTATTTGTTTTCCCAGTAGTGATGTATGGAAGTGAGAGCTGGACCATAAAGAAGGCTGAACGACTAAACAACAACAACAATTTATTTATTTATACCCCGCCCTCCCTGGCCAAGACCGAGCTCAGGGCAGCTAGCATCAGCTATAAAAACAATTGATTAAAATACAACTTAAAATGCAGCCTCATTTCAGTGGAAGCCCAGAATCAAATCTGTTTTGGGGGATAAAAAATCAAATCTCCACCAAGAAGGCCAGCTATCCAGACTGGTCCTACGTGGGCCAGGAAAAAAGCCAGGGAAGTCCCCAAATAGAGGTTCCATCACAGAAGGAAATGGAAAGGGGGGGGGACCAAGCTGATTCCAAGCCAAAGGCCAGCCAGAACAGAAGCATTGCTGCCTCTGACTGTGAAGGCAGAGCCTAGACAGCCTGGCTAATATTCATCGATAGCCCTCTCCCGCATGGATTTGTCTAATCCTCTTTTACCCATACAAAACCTGGCAGCAGCCAGTAGCCACCAGCCATCAGTGCTAAGCATCAATATGTGATTCTTTTACAGGTTCTGTCTATCTCTACTCCTCCATCTCCACTGACCCACCAGCTCCCTGAGGCTAAACTTCGGCATCTGGCACATCATAAAAACTGAAATTTTGCAGTGAAAATCGGGAGCAATGTCATCTTTTGTTGCTTGTTAAAGCTTCTATAAGGGACGCGGGTGGTGCTTTGGGTTAAACCACTGAGCCTAGGGCTTGCCGATCGGAAGGTCAGCGGTTCGAATCTCCGCGATGGGGTGAGCTCCCGTTGCTCGGTCCCAGCTCCTGCCAACCTAGCAGTTCGAAAGCATGTCAAAGTGCAAGTAGATAAATAGGTACAGCTACAGCGGGAAGGTAAACAGTGTTTCTGTGTGCTGCTCTGGTTTGCCAGAAGCGGCTTTGTCATGCTGGCCACATGACCTGGAAGCTGTACGCCGGCTCCCTCGGCCAATAAAGGGAGATGAGTGCTGTTATGTACTGAGCTGAATCCTAGAACAATAGGATTCAGAATCAGCGGGAGCTACCCAATCCAACTCCAGGTGGAAGTGAATCCGCAACCTGATTGGCCTGCTGGAGCAGCCAATCAGGCGGCTGGCAGAAGTGAATCTGCTACCTGATTGGCCTGTAGGAGCAGCCAATCAGGCTGCAGGCAGAAGTCAATCCACAATATAATTGGCCCACAGGTGTAGCCCTGAAGTAGCCAATCACGCAAGGCCCATTGTGTAAATAATGTATATAAGCAGATGGTTTTGGGAAAAGAGCCATTCGTCTTCTCTTCTTCTCCCTGATGAATATGAGCTGAATAAAGAGCATGAAATTCACTCTCGACTCCGAGTATATTTCAAGTGCCAAACCCCAAAGTTGGTCACGACTGGACCTAATGGTCAGGGGTCCCTTTACCTTTTACCCTTTTTAAGCTTCTGTGACACAATGGGCAATAGATATAGGACATAATATAGATCTGAATATCTGGGGGGGGGGACTAGGGAAGCGCGATCAGAAGTTCACAGCATGTTACTCCTTGAAAGAGAACGACAGTACCTGAAAATGATTTACAGGTGATATCTAACTCTGAGTAGACTTGCTAAAATGTATAAGACTGAATCAGCTAAGTGCTGGAGATGCAACGAGGCCGAGGGTACCTGCAAAAGGGTAAAAGAGTATTGGGGGGGGAATGTTTAAAAGTACCAAAAAACAACAGTCCTTTTTGATGGGGATGATTCAGATGGAAATTCCCAGATGTCAAAAAAGGTTATTTACCGGTATGTATGCCACTGCTGCGGCCTGTGTTTTGTTAGCCCCCAAATGGAAAATGAACGAGGTCCCAACCAAAGAAGAATGGCAACTTAAGCTAATGGAATTTGTGCAGCTTGCAGACTTAAGTTACAGAATAAGAGAATAGAAGAATGTACTGTACGTTTAAAGAAGATTGGGAAATGTTTATTGAATATATGGGTGAAAATTGTGTACACTTGAAAACATTGGCAACTTTAAGATAAATGCAACTGTGTAAAATAAGTTTTGATGGATGTAAAAATGAATGGTTTAGTTTATGTAAAATATGCAGGGCTCTATGGTATGCAAACTGAACCATGGAAAGAGAAGATATTTTAAGGTTGTTTAAATGAATATTCTAAAATGTAAAAGAGAAAAACTTATGCAAAAAGGAAAAAAGAAGCATTGCGGCAATGTCGCCGCTTTTCCTTTAGGCAGGGAAATTTCTCCACTCCACGGTTGCTCAGCTGTTGTCTTGTCTTGCCGTTCAGCAGCTGAGCAAAAACACAAAAAACAAAAACCGGTTGCCCTCAGAATAGGAGGCCTGGTGGCCGGCTGCAGCGGGGCAGGGGGGGGGGACTCAGATCATATTGCAAGTTAATTAGCCACCAGGCGATCAGCGGCGAGTGACATTCCACCACAAAGCCACGCAAAAAGAACGCCGGTTCATCAATGATTCAGACACGGGATCTAGTGTCATCCCTTTATCTGGAGAGCGTCCTGGTAAGCCGATCGCCTTCATCAAGCACCTGTGCGTGTCATTCATGGACTGTAATAAAACACACACAGGGACACCGGCTCGCTCAACACCTCTAGCCCACAAGACCTCAGCCACATTGCAGGAGACATTTGGGACACGTTGGAAGGAAACACAAAAGCACCGGAGGGCTGGTGATCTTGAAAATCACCAGGGATTTCTGCCAGGCACGCCAGGTTTTGAGAAATTCTCACACGCCCTCTACAAGTAAAAGGAGACTCGTTTGGTGCAATCTTTTTGCTTGGGGTGGGAAGCAGTTTCTCAGGTGGTTGGATAGCCATCTGCCATGGATGCTTTAGCTGAGATTCCTGCATTGCAGGGGGTTGGACTAGATGGCCCTTGGGGTCCCTTCCAACTCTCCAGTTCTATGATTCTATATCTTAATGCAGGCCTACTAGCTAAAGTCCCCTTCTCAGGAGGAAAGGAACAATTTACAAGGTAGAATTAAAGATACGTAGAATTGTGGAGCTGGAAAAAGAAAGGAGGTTGCAGAAGCATGACAGCTCAGTAGAGCAGGAGACTCTTAATCTCAGGGTCATGGGTTCAAGCCCCATGTTGGGTGAAAGATTCTTGAGTTGCAGGGGTTGGACTAGATGACCCTCGTGGTCCCTTCCAACTCTCCAAGTCTGTGATTTTATTATTAAACATTAGGAAGAACTTTCTGGCGGTAAGAGCTGGTTGACAGTGGATGGAACCACCTTGGAAGGTGGTGGATTCTAGAAGAAGCTAAGAAGAGACTCATCTGGTCCAGCATTCTCTTCTCTTGGGAGAGCGAGTTCCAGAGTTCGACTAGGCACTGTGTGAAGAAGCACTTTCTCCTTCCCTGTAGGTTTCTAAACAGGTTGGGTGACCATATGCTAGCTGTGATTCTTGCATTTGGTGGTCCATTCCAACTCTACAATTCTGTGGTGTGGCCCCAGCATTGCCAAATGGGCTATTGCAGCAGGAGGGATATTATTTACCATATCTGGCTTCTCCTGGTGTCTCCTTCTGGCGCTGGGCAGCTGGGCTCTCAGCTCGAGTCCTCTGGGTGTGTGAACCTTGAAGTAGCTTTGCTTTGAAGAGCAGTTGGCCTTTGAAGAGAAGCTTCCTGCCAGCTCCTCTGTCCTGTCCACCCTTGGGTTTGGTGGTTGCCTACAAGCCAAGATGTCTACAAGCCCTGATCTCTTCAATGGCAGAGTTCCATGCTGGTCTTTTTCCTTTGTCTTGTTAAGATTTCAAACTCTGGCATGTATAAAATGCCAAACCTCAGAAGCAACAAAGGCTGAAGGCTGCCAGTGAGTGAGATGTTTGAACCTGGGACCTCTTCCCTCTTATCCCAGGCCTAAAGGGAAGCTCCAGGGCTCAGTGGCCAGCATTAGAATCATAGAACTGTAGAGTTGGAAGGGAACCCAAGGGTCATCTAGTCCAACCCCCTGTAATGCAAGAATGCCTGAAAGATGGCCATCCAACCGCTCTTTAAAACCCACCAGTGCAAAGAAAGCAATGTATCTTGAAGACACCGCAGCCTTTGCTCACCTCCCTTCCAAGGACACCAGGAAAGTGGAGGCACCCCTGGAATTTCTCACCCCTTGGAGATCGGGGTTGCACACGACAATGTTACAAGTTTCTAAAAATTCCCAGTGCTGTGATCAGGAGCTAAAGGGATATTGACCATCACAAATGCACTTCCTTGTTCTCCCCTGGACTTCCTTGGCTAAAATGCCTTGGACAAAAGAAGCGGTCATGGCAATATGGAGCTATTGGGTTACCCAGTGGAGGTAACTGAATCAGCCTGGGCCAAAAGTCAGAGGGGGGAAGGGGTAGAGTGACAACTGGATGAAATGCTCCAAATGCAACGGGGGAAGACAACTGGGCCACAGCCGAGAGATTCGAACAGGCCGAGGGCTGCTTCATACCCTCCAACATTTCTCAGTTGAAGATAGGGGCACTTCTCACTCTCCCCTTCAATGGACCCTCCCCAGGCCCCCCGCCCCTTTCCCCCCCTCCCCACCTGAGCATTTCCTATCCGAAGGAGAGCGAGGGCCACAACCCCAACACCCCAACGCCAAGGGGACCCAGCACACACACAGCCTCCGCCATCCTGAGAAAACCCCTTAATCCCGATTTTATTTTAGAAAAAGAAAAACACACAAAATAAATTTTAAAAAGGGGGAAAATGAGACATTGAGGCACAAAGCATTCTTTTAAAAATCCAGACTCCTTGTGCTCCCCGTTTCTTCCCACCTGGAGTGGCCCTGCCCTTTGCCTGCCCTTCAGGACTGGAGCATCATGTGAGGTCGGGCTTTCCCAGACTTCTATTTCAATTTGTTATTTCCTCATTTGCTGTGGGGGGGGGGGACCCCTTTCTTCTACCCAATGAAACTTGTGACGGAATTGCACTCTTGGTGCAGGCTCACTTTGCTATAATTTGTGGCTTGGGTGAAAAAATGCTATTTTTATCTCCCTGGTAAACAAATGTATCGGGCATAGTCCTGCGTGGAAGGGAATTGCCTTCCTGCCACTTAGGGTTTCTGTGACAAATGGTTTGTGTGTGCCATTGCGCTGCCTTTGGAAATTCTCTAATTTGCTGGGCTCCCTCTTTTGTAGTACTGAAAACCAAAGGGGCAGAGATGAAATGCTAGTATTTGTCTGGCACTAGAGAAGGCATCATTTTTCTGCTTTTGGTACCAAACCAGTCTGCAGTTTGAAGATAGGGTCTGTAGGTAGTTCAAGGTGGGATACCGGCCCTGTGGGATGTGATACATAAGTAGCAGTCAAGTACAACATTCCTTGTTTTCCTAGAGTGGACATGCAGGGGGATGTTTGGTCCAGCCAGTTGAAAACTTTCCTGTTTCCTCCTGGCCTGGAGCATCCTTCCTCTTGCATGTGACTGGAGGTGGGTGTGACCTTACCTGTGCAGGTAACAAAAGCACAAGGCACGCAGCACCTCCCTCTCTCTTCTGATTTCCTCTCGTCGTTGGAGCAGCTTTTTAGCTAGAGATGCCCTGTTGGCTATCAGCCAGCAGAGGACAAAGAGACTCTCTCCATATGGGATAAACTCACATGTATATACTTTGTAACTAAGTCTTCCTTCAGGGATCCAACTGTGAACTGAATGTGAGTAAACTACTTTAAAATGTCTTAAATAAGATGGTGGCGTCTTCATTCTTTCAAGAGGGAAATAAGGGATCTTACCAGTAATCTATACTGAGAAGCTTAAACAAGCCTGCAGCCAGTTACCCGCTGTGGGTTTAAAAGGGGAAAGCAAAATTTTGCTAAGTTATAGAACTTGCTAATGCAAGTTAGGAAGGATATTAATAAACAATATATCCTCTCCTGCCACCCTGAGATTCCCACACCATATAGCCCAGCATCCGGTCCTCACAGTGGCCAACCAAATGCCTGTGGAAGACCAGCAAGCAGGATTTGAGCACCTCATCTCCAGCTGTTTCCAGCATCTGGCATTCAGAAGCATTGCTATCTCCATGGCTGAGCATAGTCATCCTGGCTAGTAGTCATCAGCAGCCCTCTCCTCCTCCTCCATGAATATGTCTAATCCTTGAAAGACGGTGAGAAGAATCTGCATATATTGTGGGGGATCTCTTAAGGAAGCCCCAAAGGTGGGGAACAAAACTCACCCCAGACAAGCAGAACGCCACTGACCTGTTGGAGAAGACTTTGCTGTAGTTGAAGACCTGGACCTCCAGCATCTCGTTGACGTCAATGCTGCTTGCAACAGGCCACCGGAAGGTCTGAAGGAAGAGAGGGGAGATGTGAGGGGCATGGGATGTGATACATGAGAGGCACTCAAGTACAACATTCCTTGTTTTCCTAGAGTGGACATGCAAGGGAATGTTTCGTCCAGCCAGTCGAAACTTCCTGTTCCTCCTTCTAAATCCAGTCTGCGGATGGTCCCGGAATCAGTGCATTTTTACATAAGTAGAATGTTTGGTTTTATTTAAAATGCATCTCTGGGTTATTTGTGGGGCATAGGAATTTGTTCTTTCCCAAAAAAAAATATAGTCCGGCCCCCCACAAGGTCTGAGGGACAGTGGACTGGCCCCCTGCTGAAAAAGTTTGCTGACCCCTAGGGTAGATCCACATGTACATACCGTCTGCCTTCAGGAATTTATAACTAAGTCTGCCTTCAGGAATCCAACTGTGAACTGATGTAAGTAAACTTCTTTTATTGACTTTGAATAAGATTGTGGCGTCTTTATTCTTTTAAGAGGGATTCAAGGGAACTTAACAGGAACGTACAATTCAATCTGAGACAGACTGAACTGTATAATAGTGAGAGGCTCACACGAGCCTGCAACCAGCTATCTGCTGTGCATGTAAAAAGGGGAATGTAAACTCTGCTAAGTAAAGGAATTTGCTAGCACAAGTTAGGAAGGATATTAATAAACAATATATCCTGCCACCCTGAACATTCCCACAAGGATGTCCTGCTTTGGCCACAGAACTTATAGATGGAAAAGAAGAGCTCTTCAACCGTGGATTTGAAATTCACCATGTGCTGCATTTTGAAAGAAAAAAATTCTGGAGAGCTGCTTCATAAAGTGGCTGGATCAGCCCCAAAGGGGCCCACCAAGTCCAGCATCCTGTTCTCCCAGTGGCCAACCTGATGCCCCAGTCCCAGTGGGAAACCAGCAGTGTTTTCCCCCACTGGGGATTCCCAGCAACTGGCGTTCAGGAGGAGCCTGGAAGAGGCTTTCAGTCACAGGGCTGGGTGGGCCAGAGGTTTGACCTGGTGTAAGGCAGCTCCTTATCTTCCTGCGATGGTTTCTCAGTTTTACACACAGCTCCTCCAGAAGAAGGACTGAACCGAGGGACTTATATTAATCAAATTTATATACAGTCATACCTCGGGTTGCGATCACTGTGGGTTGCGCGTTTTCAGGTTACGGACGCACTGAACCTGGAAGTACCGGAACGGGTTACTTCTGGGTTTCGGCGCTCGCGCATGCGCATAAGCAATAGATCACGCTTCGCGCATGCGCAGAAGTGCTGGATTGCGTCGTGCGTGTGCGTCGCTGCGGGTTGCGAACTCTGCGGGTTGTGAACGTGCCTCCTGCACGGATCACATTCGCAACCCGAGGTTCCACTGTACCGCTCTTCATCCGAAGATCTCAGGATGGTTCACAAGATAAAAATACAGGATATAAATGACAATACAGTAAAGGAGATTCCAGCTAAACCTTAGGAAGTACTTTTTGACATTAAGAGCTGTTAGGCTATGGAACGGACTCCCTCAGAAGGGGGTGGACTCTCCTTCCTTGGAGGTTTTTAAGCAGAGGTTGGGTGGCCACCTGTCATGGATTCTTTAGCTGTGATTCCTGCATTGCAGGGGGTTGGACTAGATGACCCCAGGGTCCCTTCCAATTGAAGTCTATGATTCTATACAGTGCTTTTTTTCTGGGGGGATGCAGAGGTATGCATACCCCTAAAAATTAACAGTCGTCAACAGGTTTAGCATACCCATTGAGTCAATCACTCATCTCCCACTAAATTTCTGAGAAAAACCCCACCCCACCCTCCCACCACCAGTATATATAATGGTCTGGTGACTTCTGTTTCAGTGTATCTGAAGAAGTGTGCATGCACAGGAAAGCTTATACCCAGAACAAACTTAGTCCGTCTCTAAGGTGCTACTGGACAATTTATATATATATATATATATATATATAATATATATTTTGACCGCGTCAGACCAACACGGCTACCTACCTGAACCCTAAACATTTTGTGAATCTTTGTACTTTGTCCGTATACTGTATTTATTTCCCCCGATTTGAACTATAAAACGGTGGTTTTCTTGAGCCAAAATGAGAGTACATACCGCCTAGACTTTTTTTAAAGAAAAAAAAGCCACTGATTCTATGAACCCCCACTGGCTGCCCACCCCCTGCCTGTCTTTTGCTCTCAATTTCCATGCCCTCTTTGTTCACGCCGCTGGTATTTGTTTGCAAGTCCAGGCGTGCGCCCCGCTGGGCGAAACAATTGCACAGGAAGGTGAAGAGACCGTCTCCAATATCCGAGCGCCGTAACGCGCTCTCTCCTCCCGTGGAGAACAGTTCAGCAAAACGCTGTTGATGAACTGCAAGCAGTAGATTAGCTGGGAAAGGCAAGGAAGCTTCCTGCAGATTCAGCGGGAATGGAAAACTTTCAGGGGCGTGTCAAAGGCTAAGGATTTTCCTTCATTCAATACATTAAGGCAGGGGTCAGCAAACTTTTTCAGCAGGGGGCCGGTCCACTGTCCCTCAGACCTTGTGGGGGGCCGGACTATATTTCGGGGGAAAATATGAACGAATTCCTATGCCCCACAAATAACCCAGAGATGCATTTTAAATAAAAGGACATATTCTACTCATGTAAAAACACCAGGCAGGCCCCACAAATAACCCAGAGATGCATTTTAAATAAAAGGACACATTCTACTCATGTAAAAACAGGCTGATTCCCGAACCGTCCGCGGGCCGGATTTAGAAGGTGATTGGGCCGCATCCAGCCTCCGGGCCTTAGTTTGGGTACCCCTGAATTAAGGGCAGGACCAGTGCCGTATAAGCCAAACAAGCTCTAGCTTCGGGCCCCACTCTCTTGGGGGGGGGCAAAAAAATTAAAGGAAAAAAAACCACTGGATGTACATTTTCAAAATATAAGATTAAAAAAACAAATAAAATAAAACCTACATACAGCAACAGTGTTTTGTGTAGTGTATGGACCTATTAGGTCCATAAATGACCATATAGCACATATGCAGCACAAAAAACAGTGAGAATTTGTTGTTGACAAAGGAGAGCTGGACATAGAATCATAGAATCTTAGAGTTGGAAGAGAAGACAAGGGCCATCCAGTCCAACCCCCTGCCAAGCGGGAAACACCATCAAAGCATTCTTGACCAATGCCTGTCAAGCCTCTGCTTAAAGACCTCCAAAGAAGGAGACTCCACCACACTCCTTGGCAGCAAATTCCACTGCTGAACAGCTCTTACTGTCAGGAAGTTCTTCCTAATGTTTAGGTGGAATCTTCTTTCTTGAAGTTTGAATCCATTGCTCCGTGTCCGCTTCTCTGGAGCAGCAGAAAACCATCTTTCACCCTCCTCCATATGACATCCTTTCATATATTTGAACATGGCTATCATATCACCCCTTAACCTTCTCTTCTCCAGGCTGAACATACCCAGCTCCCTAAGCCGTTCCTCATAAGGCATCGTTTCCAGGCCTTTGACCATTTTGGTTGCCCTCCTCTGGACACGTTCCAGCTTGTCAGTATCCTTCTTGAACTGTGGTGCCCAGAACTGGACACAGTACTCCAGGTGAGGTCTGACCAGAGCAGAAAGGGCCCCGTTCCCTTCAGTAGCTTAGGGCCTCATCAAACCGAAATCCGGCCGTGGACAGGACAGCGATTAAATTCCAGGATGAAAAATGAAGGACTTCTTTCAAAAAATCGTTCCCAAGGTTTTATACATTGACACCAACTGTGAATTACAGAGTTTCACAAGCACAAGAGAGGTCCATAAGAACGTGTTGGCAGTTTATTAAACTGCGTGGCATGGAGAATGTGAATAAAGTGCCCCCCCCGGTGTCTCATAACTCTAGAACTCGTGGGCCTCTCAATGAAGCTCAATGTTGCAAGATTCAGGTCAGAGAAAAGCAAGGCAGCATGGTGTATTTTTGGAGCAGGACCCTTACCTTCTTTAAAATTAAATATTTTTTTCCAGTGGGGGGGGGGCTGGAACAAACATAGATCCAATGCTTGAACCAAAAATCCACTTATATCTGTAATCAATAAAGTTGGGGCCATTTCTAATCCAGATCACACTTCAAAATGACCTTAAGAGACTAGACAACTGGGCCAAAGCAAACAAGATGAATTTTAACAAGGAGAAATGTAAAGTAAAACACTTGGGCAAAAAAATGAAAGGCACAAATACAGGATGGGTGACACCTGGCTTGAGAGCAGTACATGTGAAAAGGATCTAGGAGTCTTGGTAGACCACAAACTTGACATGAGTCAGCAGAGTGATGCAGCAGCTAAAAAAGCCAATGCAATTCTGGGCTGCATCAATAGGAGTATAGCATCTAGATCAAGGGAAGTAATAGTACCACTGTATTCTGCTCTGGTCAGACCTCACCTGGAGTCCTGTGTCCAGTTCTGGGCACCACAGTTCAAGAAGGATACTGACAAGCTGGAACGTGTCCAGAGGAGGGCAACCAAAATGGTCAAAGGCCTGGAAACGATGCCTTATGAGGAACGGCTTAGGGAGCTGGGTATGTTTAGCCTGGAAAAGAGAAGGTTAAGGGGTGATATGATAGCCATGTTCAAATATATCAAAGGATGTCATATAGAGGAGGGAGAAAGGTTGTTTTCTGCTGCTCCAGAGAAGCGGACACGGAGCACTGGATTCAAACTACAGTGGTGCCTCGCTAGACAAATTTAATTCGTTCCACGGGTCTTTTCTTATAACGAAAAATTCGTCTAGTGAATCCCATAGGAATGCATTGATTTTTTTTGGATTTTTTTTTGTCCATAGGAATGCATTAATTGAATTTCAATGCATTCCTATGGGAAACCGCGATTCGCTTGATGAATTTTTCGTAAAACGAATTCGTCTAGTGAGGCAACCTCCACTAGAAAAAAACCTTTCATTAAGCGGAAATTTCGTTAAGCAGGGCATTCGTTAAGCGAGGCACCACTGTACAAGAAAGAAGATTCCACCTAAACATTAGGAAGAACTTCCTGACAGTAAGAGCTGTTCGGCAGTGGAATTTGCTGCCAAGGAGTGTGGTGGAGTCTCCTTCTTTGGAGGTCTTTAAGCAGAGGCTTGACAGGCATATGTCAAGAATGCTTTGATGGTGTTTCCTGCTCGGCAGGGGGTTGGACTGGATGGCCCTAGTGGTCTCTTCCAACTCTATGATTCTATGATCATTGTCTGTCCAGGGGTGGTGGCACTGCAAATATCGGGGGGGGGGACTGAGCCCACAATAAATAATGAACTTCGTGGTGCATCCCCCCACCTTTTTTCCAGAAACAAAGCACCAGAGCCTAGACAAGAGAAGTTAGGGTGTCTCTGCCCAAGTGGGGTGCAGCTGGGCCACCAAGTGGAAAAGAAGGGAGAGGGAGAGAATGGATGTTGCTTATACTTGATGCTTTGGTGTATATTAACATGAGCAGTTTAGGGCAGGCTGACATCAACAGGGGAAAAGCTTTAAATAGCTGGAGTCACTGCATTCCTTGGGTGCCACCACCAGCCAACTGAGGCCAATTTTATTTTAAAAACCACGACGTTCAAAGAGGAGTAGTGCTAGCAGATTGGAAAGAAATCAGCCTTCTCTGAGCCCCAATTAAAAGCAACAACAGGCTTTTCTCTGCAGCATTATTTTTAAGCTTGTATTGGCACTTTTGCAAAGCGACGTGGCTCTCTGAGTGTGAAGCGAACAGCTTGGGTACTGCAGTACAGATCAGAACACTGGCAGAAAATGCTTGCAAATACTAGAGGCACACATTGCCGGCTGCTTAGCAGGGCTGGCTGACAATTCCTCCTGGTGAGAAAATGTTCTTGGGATAAAGTGGTTTTTGTGTGTAATCTGCACAAGAAAACAAGTGTCAACATTGCTCACCGAAAGCATCACCAGGAAAAGCAGTCTGTATATATATATATATATATATATATATATATATATATATATATATATATATATTGTAGGTATGATATTTATTTATTTTTTCCCATCACCAAACCTGAACATTGTTCTTCATGCTTGTATACATATACATACATATACATACACATATACATTTATGTTTGTTTGTTACAATTTTTCGTATCGTATTTCTAATCCTCCTTTCCCAGAAAAAAAAGGGAAAGGAGAAAAAAAAGAAAAAAAGAAAAGAAAGTAAATTTTATCTTTGGACTTCCTGTTATCTCCATCAGCATACTCTCCTCTTTTTGTCGCAGAGTGTATATTCAATCCATGCTATCTCTGTTTTTACATATCGTTTGACACTCCTATTTCTTAAGGAAACTGATTACTGCAAATCCAAACAGATTTTTTCCCTTTTTTACTCAAACGCTATCATAGAAATTTTGTTCTCAGTATATTTTCTAACATATTTCTTGTACCTGTCCCATTTTTTAGAAATGCTTCTTTAACCTTTCCTCTCAAACTGTTTGTTAACTGTGCCATTTCAGCAAACTCTTGAAGTTTATTTTGCCAATCTATAATTATTGGAGCTTCTTTTTCTTTCCATCCTTTGGCAATAACAATACGAGCTATAATATAAGAGAAAACATGCTAAAGATGAACCACAGGTGGTACCTCACACCTTCCAGACTTTCTAAAATGTATAAGAACATCGCAAATGTCTGCTGGAGGTGTGGGGAAAACGATGGGAACCTGTTTCATATGTGGTGGACCTGTGAGAATATCAGGAAATTTTGGGATAAAATTCATGATGAGATCCAAAAAATTATAGGTAGGAATATCCCAAAAAGACCAGAGATCTTTCTACTAAGTATCACCTTTCAAAAAGATATTCCCATACAGGCAAAAGAACTCCTTCTATATTCATTAGCAGCGGAAAAGCAGTCTGTATAAAGTATTATCATGAGTTTGGAGGTGGGGTAGGCTATAGTCCTTGAGCCCCACTTCTAATTCCAGAGCAGCCTGGTAAAGGCCTGCTAAGTTTGGGTCATTAAGGGAACAAAGGAAGTGGCTCTGTGCCAGAGGAAAATTGGGTGGGTCTCCCTCCTTCAACTTCCCATTCCTCAGAAAGACAAAAGGCCAGAGTTGGAAGTGGGCTCATTGAGCTAGAAGTTGGAGGGAAAATCCAACAGCGGGTTGGAAAGGTAGGGAGAGAGCAAGGACCAATTTCTGCTGGAATCCAAGGCTGTGGCTATGAGAGAAGCGAAGAAAGGGGATTCCTAATATATATTAGGACAAACTATCTAACGGTAAGAGCTGTTCAAGGTGATACCCATTTAACCTCTTGACTGAGAATGCGAACCCTGGTCACCCAGATCCTAGTCCAACACTAAGGGGACATGAGTGGCGCTGTGGTCTAAACCACCGAGCCTCTTGGGCTTGCCGATCGGAAGGTCGGCGGTTCGAATTCCCACGACGGGGTGAGCTCCCGTTGCTCTGTCCCAGCTCCTGCCAACCTAGCAGTTCGAAAGCATGCCAGTGCAAGTAGATAAATAGGTATCACTGCAGTGGGAAGGTAAACGGCGTTTCCATGCACTCTGGCTTCCATCACAGTGTCCCATTGCGCCACAAGCGGTTTAGTCCTGCTGGCCACATGACCTGGAAGGCTGCCTGTGGACAAACGCTGGCTCCCTCGGCGTGAAAGCGAGATGAACACTGCAACCCCACAGTCACCTTTGACTGTATTTAACCATCCAGAGGTCCTTTACCTTTTAATCCAACACTCTAACCACTACACCACACTCTCTTAGCACATTAGAGAAAAATAGGGATGTGATTTCATTCTTGTTCCAGAGCCCTCATTGGTTCTGATTAACATCCTCTCATTCCAGCATCTTGTGCCCTCCTGAACTTTGTAAGATCCCGGCCTTCAACCCCCCCCCCATCTAACAATCTTGACCTTACAGCATTTCATTGATTGTTGCCTATTACCTCACAGAGGCTATTAAGGGGAAGCATGAAATGTGAGTTTTGCTCTCCTTTTAGCTTCGCTCATGCTAGTTAACCTCTCTCTCTTCTCATTAGCTGCTTTTGCTCAGCGTTTGCAAGGCAGGGGTGAGCAAAACAAGATTTTTTGCCTACTCACACTTCTGCATCTCAGTCTCTCTCGTAAGGAGCGAGGGAGGGAGAAAAACAAAAACCACGGCTTTGATAAAAACAATGCATAAGGGCTTAAGACACGTCTGCCAGTGGCCTATCTGGGCCAGCATCCTCTTCTCACTGTGGCCCACCAGCTGCCTGTGGGAAAGCAGCAAGGCATGGTTTCGAGCACAAGACCCCTCTCCTCTCCTGGGGTTTCCAGCAACTGAGATTCAGAAGCATTGTGGAGGCAGAGCGTAGCTGTCCTGTTTATAACCTTCACCTCCTCCATTAATTCATTAATTTGTCTCATCCTCTTTTAAAGCCATCTAAGTTGGTAGCCGGGGACCCAGGTGGCGCTGTGGTTAGACCACTGAGCCTGGGGCTTGCTGGTCGGAAGATCGGCAGTTCGAATCCCTGTGACGGGGTGAGCTCCCGTTGCTTGGTCCCAGCTCCTGCCAACCTAGCAGTTCGAAAGCACGTCAAAATGCAAGTAGATAAATAGGAACCGCTCCACGTGCTGCTCTGGTTTGCAAGAAGCGGCTTTGTCATGCTGGCCACATGACCTGGAAGCTGTACGCCGGCTCCCTCGGCCAATAATGCAAGATGAGCGCGCAACCCCAGAGTTGGTCACGACTGGACCTAATGGTCATTTACCTTTACCTAAGTTGGTAGCCATCACTGTTTCATGGGGGAGGGAGTTCCATAGTTTAACTCTCCAGTGCACGAAGAACTTATGTGTCCCGAATCTTCCAACATTTGGCTTCCATAGGATGTCCATGAGTATCCATGCCAGGCATAATTCTATAAACTTCTATCATATTATTGTCTCCTACTCACCTTTTCTCTGAGTTGCAAAGTACTGTACCAAAAGCTGCCATTTTCCTTCATATGGGAGTCACTCCCCCCTTGACTTTTTCTGAACCTTTTCCTCAACATTTTCCAGCTCAACGCTATTTGAGGTGAGGCTACCCAAACTGTACACAATATTCCAAACACAGCAGCACTATAGATCTGTACAGCAGAATTATTGGCAGAAAAGCAAATTAGCTAGTAAAATCAGTATCGGAGGTAATACTCTTATGGTGCTGAAGTGAATGAAGATGTGGGGAAATAAATTCTTGTTTGTGGAAATGTTTTGAGGGTTTTTTAAATAAAAATACCACACACACGACATGAAATTTAAATAAACATAAGCTGGAGCTTAAATGGTTTGTTGCTAAGAGACTGGGGTTCAGAAACCCTATTTATGTGAGGTTTTCTTGCTGTCAGTTTGCAGGCTTAGGTGCCGTCCTCTTCAACGATCAAATATCTCGTGGGAATTTGGTTCATCCTTCCAGCCTCTGCTCTTGGCAGGACCCGAATCTCTCTTCTCAATGTGTTTGCTGAGCTTGCAAGTTGTATGTTGTGAAGGGGAAAGTAGAGCAAGACTTTAGGAACTGAGGTTGGCTTAGATCCAGTGCTCTCTCCCCCCCCCTTTGCTGCTTTCCTGTAATTGCACTCAAGGAAGAGAAGTTGAATCTGTCATTGCCTGGAGTGTGAAGGATCCAGATTGCTGGGAGGATGGGTGTGTGTGTGTGTGTCCCGCAGCACAACTCAGATGAAAAGAGCCAGTGTGGTGTAATGGTTATGACCCGGGAGACCTGGGTTTGAATCCCCAGTTGGCCACGAAGCTCACTGGGTGTGACCTGGGGGGCTACCTCACAGGGTTGCTGTGGGGTGAAATGGGGAGGAGGAGGAGACCCATGTATGTTACCTTGAGCGTCTCAGAGGAAAAGGTGGTGCATAAAGGTAACGAAATAAGTAAGTAAATAAAACAAAAAAGTCATTCCCTTCTCGAGTACTCTTGCCAGATTGAATGTATCTTCCTCTTTCCTTTGGCGATCCCTCGTGGCCAAGTAATATTGTCTTCCATAAACACGGTTTTCACAGCGAGTCCATAAGAGACTGTGGAGGCCAATTCTGGACCCATACGTCCTTCCACAGTGGGGACATTGGCTTCTGGGCGGGAGTTGATCACGGTGTGGATTTGCCAAGCATGCCTTCCTCTTAGCACGTTTCTCCCTTGCACCCTGAGTTCGAGTATCTTCAAAGCCCATGACACCTTTGGGAAAGGCTGTTCTCCAATTGCAACGCTCGTAGGCAAGTGTTTCTCAATTGTTGGTGTTTATACTACATTTTTTAAAAAATTGCCTTGAGAGAGTCTTTAAACCTCTTCTGTGATTTCCCGAACTCCTGGTCATTTCCCAATCTTAGCTCTTTTAATTGCCTCTTGGATTTCTGGGGCTTCGGAAGACGATCATTAGGCATCCGAACGACATGACCAGTCCAACGAAGTTGATGTTGAAGAATCGTTGCTTTGACATTGGTGATCTTTGCTTCTTCCATTACACTGGCATTAGTCCGCCTGTCTTCCCAAGTCATGTGTAAAAAAATTCAGAGACGCCGTTGATGGAATCTTTCGAGGAGTTGGAGATGGCGTTTATAAGTTGTTGTTATTATTATTGAATGTATAAAATGATGATGATAGCCTTCAATGTTGAACAGAATAATGCAACATCCCAATTTTGCAAGAGAAACCAGGAGAGACGCAAAATTCAAGATTTATTTGGAGAAGAAATATAAGATTAAAAATGGACAATAAGGGAAGTGGAAGTACAAAGAGGCTGTAGCAGCAATTAGATATATTAAGGAGGAGTTAAGATTAAATGTAAATTAATTACTATGATCTCTTGATCCAAGGATATGTTGAAATGGGTTGAAATAGTGGGATTTTGTGGTTTAAAAGGATCAAGAATAATATTCATAATGAGAGTTTTAGAAGAAGAAATGATTTAAGAAGTAGAGAGTGCTATATTAGTTATAAATGGAAATGTGGAGGGGGGAAGGAGGAAGTCGACAGAGTAAGAAAATATATTGGAATATTACATTGTCAAAGAAATGTTTTCCTTTTTGTACTTTTTATGTTTTTTCTTTGTTTTTCATTTTTCTTTTATCTATTTTTGTTTGTATTTGTTATAAAATCAATAAAAATACAACAATAATAATAATAATAATTAAGAGAAAGCAGGAGAGACGCTATGACGGAGAGGAGAATGGAACCTCAGGCAGACCAGGGATCAAATGCCCACTTTGCCACGAAGCTCAGCGGGTGAACTTGGGAAAGTGTTTCTTGATGACAACGCAAAAGTGAGACCATGTGGTCAAAGTGTCAGACTGGGCACGCCTCTTGTAGCCATTCCCATAGTATGTATGTGATGCATCTACAGTATATGATGTATGGTAAAGACATGTCTGAATTGTAGAGTTGGGAAGGAACTCCCAAGGCTCATCTAGTCCAAGCCCTGGCGATGCAGGAGTTGGCATTTCAAAAGCAGGGAATCTGGAGTCAGGAGCTGACCCAGCCAGAAGAACTTATTCATCATAAGCTAAGGAGGAGGAGATGTAATAATAATAATAATTATTTATTTATTTAAACATCAAAAAAACCAAGATCATGGCCACTGGTCCCATCACCTCCTGGCAAATAGAAGGGGAAGAAATGGAGGCAGTGAGAGATTTTACTTTCTTGGGCTCCTTGATCACTGCAGATGGTGACAGCAGTCACGAAATTAAAAGACGCCTGCTTCTTGGGAGAAAAGCAATGACAAACCTAGACAGCATCTTAAAAAGCAGAGACATCACCTTGCCGACAAAGGTCCGTATAGTTAAAGCTATGGTTTTCCCAGTAGTGATGTATGGAAGTGAGAGTTGGACCATAAAGAAGGCTGATCGCCGAAGAATTGATGCTTTTGAATTATGGTGCTGGAGGAGACTCTTGAGAGTCCCATGGACTGCAAGAAGATCAAACCTCTCCATTCTGAAGGAAATCAGCCCTGAGTGCTCCCTGGAAGGACAGATCGTGAAGCTGAGGCTCCAATACTTTGGCCACCTCATGAGAAGAGAAGAATCCTTGGAAAAGACCCTGATGTTGGGAAAGATGGAGGGCACAAGGAGAAGGGGACGTCAGAGGACAAGATGGTTGGACAGTGTTCTCGAAGCTACGGACATGAGTTTGACCAAACTGCGGGAGGCAGTGCAAGACAGGAGTGCCTGGCATGCTCTGGTCCATGGGGTCACGAAGAGTCGGACACGACTAAACGACTAAACAACAACAACAACAATTTATTTATACCCCGCCCATCTGGCTGGGTTTCCCCAGCCACTCTGGGCGGCTTCCAACAGAAAAATGAAATAAAATAATCTATTAAACATTAAAAGCCTCCCTAAACAGGGCTTCCGGGGGGGGGGGGCAGAAACTCCAGTTATCCCAAGAGAACGTTGCAGCTTTCAGAGGTAAATGACATCTTTTCCAAAGCCATTTGTGAGGTCTTCATGAATTATTAGGATGGTGCAATGCTGTGCAGAACCCACTGATTGTGAAACAGCTACATTGCTGGCTGGGAAACACCCATCCATTTCGGAAATGACAGAAATGTTGTCCGGAGTTCCTTCAGCATAACACTTCTCTAATCAGATGGGGCCAGAATCTGAAGCCCTGGACAAAGTGCAGGTTGGCGGAGTCATAGAATGAGACAACTGTAGAGATGGAAGGGGTCCAGAGGGTCATCTAGTCCAACCCCCTGCAATGCAGGAATCTCAACTACAGCATCCAAGACCCAACCTCTGCTTAGAAATCTACCATAACGTTAGAACTCATGGACATCCAATGAAGCTGAATAGTAGAAGATTCAGGACAGGTGGTGGGTTTGTTTGTTTGTTTAAAAAGTCCTTCTTCACATACACATAGCATGTAGTTAAACTATGGAACTCCCTGCCACAGGAGGCAGGGGTGGAAGGCTTCAAAAGAGGATTGGACAAATTCATTCAGGAGGAGAGGGCTATCGGTTACCATGCTCTGCTTCCATCGTTGGGGGTAGCAATGCTCCACAGGAGGGGAGAGGACTCTTCTGCCCAGATCCTGCTTGCATGGTCCCCATTGGGGCAACTGCTTGGCCACTGTGAGAACAGGATGCTGGACTAGCTGAGCCATTGGCCTGATCCAGTCGGCTCTCTTTATGCTCTTAGGATAAGGTACCAGTTGGGTTGGGCTAGCATATGTATTTGCCTTCCTTCTGCCTCTAAGCATGGGGCAGACTTTGGAGTGAGCTCCCACCCACCAGTTTACTCTTCTTATTCTGGAAGTGTTAACTGTTGCAAAGGCCCCCAAGTCTCTGGTGTTGTGGCTGGCACAATAGGTTGGCATGGTGCCCTCCTGTCCAAGCCAAAGCACAACGCAGAAAAGCAGTTGGCCTCTCCCGTGGAAAAGGGAGATGCAGGCTTTACTCTTTGTAAATCAGAATTGTGTTTTGTTTTGTTTTGGGTTGAATCATAGAATCATAGAATCGTACAGTTGGAAGAGACCACAAGGGCCATCCAGTCCAACCCCCTGCAAAGCAGGAAACAACCATCAAAGCATTCTTGACATATGCCTGTCAAGCCTCTGCTTAAAGACCTCCAAAGAAGGAGACTCCACCACACTCCTTGGCAGCAAATTCCACTGCCGAACAGCTCTTACTGTCAGGAAGTTCTTCCTAATGTTTAGGTGGAATCTTCTTTCTTGTAGTTTGAATCCATTGCTCCGTGTCCGCTTCTCTGGAGCAGCAGAAAACAACCTTTCTCCCTCCTCTATATGACATCCTTTTATATATTTGAACATGGCTATCATATCACCCCTTAACCTTCTCTTCTCCAGGCTAAACATACCCAGCTCCTTAAGCCGTTCCTCATAAGGCATCGTTTCCAGGCCTTTGACCATTTTGGTTGCCCTCTTCTGGACACGTTCCAGCTTGTCAGTATCCTTCTTGAACTGTGGTGCCCAGAACTGGACACAGTACTCCAGGTGAGGTCTGACCAGAGCGGAATACAGTGGTACTATTACTTCCCTTGATCTAGATGCTATACTCCTATTGATGGTTAGGTTTGTTCCTTAATGGTTCAGGTCCGACTTTTCAACATGGATTGTCAAGCCCTTGCTACTGGAAGCCAGTTGCTGGAAACTGCAAGAGAGGAGAGTTGCTTTTCTGCTCGGATCCTGCTTGCACGTTTTCCATATTGTGCATCTGACTGGCCTCTGTGGGAGCTGGGTACTGGACTAGGAGGGCTGCTGGCCTGATCCAGCAGGTGATTCTTATGTTCTTACTTTGCAGTTGCCAGCCTGAGCAGAAGCTAATAAATACTAAGAATCCCCAAGCGGTGAAGCTTAGGAGCTGAAAAACACAACCCAAAGCACCTTTACTTGGAAGGACGAGAAAGACCCGACAATTTTGTGCGATGAGGGCTGCAGCCACAGCCTGCCTTTTCAAAATAAACATGGTCCCTGGGGAAATTATTTTTTTTATTGCAGCCAATTAAAAACAGCCATTAGGATCCTCTTCCTGGGGAGAAACGTGCTCCATTAGCATCGTGTTAATAAAGCAAAGTCCTTGTGGCTCACGTTTTGCTGCTGCGTTCAGAGGCAAGAGTCAAAGTGTTTTATGGCCCGCCCCACTCACACACGAAACAAAGAACACTACAGCCAACCACAAATGAACCACCGTATCCTAGGCCAACCCCAACATCTCTCACCACCAAAGGAGCGCAAGCGAACAGCAGAGAACCTACACAAGCGACGCTGATGAAGCAAAAAGCCCCCCCACACTAAGCAAAATAGGAACATCGCCACCCGACCCCACCCCCACCCTCCCCCATCTACCTCTTTCCCCCTTTTTCTTCCCAATGTCTCAACAAATGAAACCGATTTGTAAAGATGTTACAAGAGACGTTGCACATACAGTGACACCTCGCAAGACGAATGCCCTGCAAGATGAATTTTTCGCAGGACGAATGTGTTTTGCAATCTGATGGTGATCTGATGGTGACTCGCAAGACGAATTCGTTTTGCGAAAAATTCGTCTTGCGAATCGCGGTTTCCCATAGGAATGCATTGAAATTTAATTAATGCGTCCCTATGGGCAAAAAAAAAGAAATTTCAATGCATTCCTATGGGAAACCGCGATTCGCAAGATGAATTTTTCGCAAAACGAATTGACTCATGGAACGAATTAAATTCGTCTTGCGAGGCACCACTGTATTCTTTGTAATCCGAAATTGTTTAAAGTGTTTTATGGCGAGGTGGAGGACAAAAAACATTTTGGCCTGGAGAAAGCAGCGGTGTGAGTTTTCCAAAACTGAAATTTCTCCCCATGCAAATGAGGCTGAATTGCATAGGACGATCTGAACATTTTCTGGTGCCTGGCAAGGGGAAGCTGAAGGAGTTGCCATCAACTTGGATGCCTTTAAAAGAGGATGAAACACATTCTATAGATGACTATTGATGTCTCCTAGCCAGGATGGCTGTGTTCTGCCTCCACAGACAGAGGCAGAAATGCTTCTGAATACAGTACTGGAAAATGCAGTACTGGAAAATGAATACAGTACTGAATACATTCTGAATACAGTACTGGAAAATGCAGGAAGACAAGAGGGCTCCTGTGCTCAAATCCTGCTTGTGGGTTTCACATAATGGGCATCTGGTTGGCCACTTTGAGAACTGTGGGAATGTTCAGGGTGGCAGGAGAGGATATATTCTTTATTAATATCCTTCCTAACTTGCGCTAGCAAATTCCTTTACTTAGCGGAGTTTACATTCCCCTTTTATATGCACAACAGATAGCTGGTTGCTGGCTCGTGTGAGCCTCTCACTATCTCACTGTCTCAGATTGAATTGTACGTTCCTGGTAAGTTCCCTTGAATCCCTCTCAAAAGAATAAAGACGCCACAATCTTATTCAAAGTCAATAAAAGAAGTTTACTTAAATCAGTTCACAGTGTGATCCCTGAAGGCAGACTTAGTTACAAATATGTACATGTGGATCTACCCCATATGGGGGAATAATCCCAGTGCTTCGATCCAGCAAGCTCTTCTTCATTTCTTAGTTTGATGTGAAGATTGGTGCTCTTTCTCCCCGGGTTTCTACAATCTGGTTGAACATTTTGGATGCCAAGGGACAAGGGGAGGCAACAGCAGATGGCAGACATTCTTATTTTTTGGCCACCCTGAGCCATGCCCTACAGGTTCCTAATTCTTAACAGAGTGGAGAGGGTCGTCCAAAAGTGGTCAGGTTGCAACCCATTGGATGGAGGGAAGTCTCAAGGGTTGGAAGGGACCCAAGGGTCATCTAGTCCAACCCCCTTCACAGTAGGAATAACCCCCCTGAAACCCTCTCATCGCAGGCTTGGCTACTTTTTGCTTTTCCAGAAGGAGGGATTGGAGACTTAAATTGGCCTCCTGAATGAATGGGAGGCAGATGCTTCGGTTCATCTGCTCATCCATCTGGGTGTTTGGCGGCCTGCTGGTTGCCGGGCAACCCATAATTGACTTTCGGGAGGCTCTTTTTGGCGTTTCAGCAAACCCAGAAGCCTGTCAAAACTTTCCCGACAGCCTCTCCAAGGCATTCTAGTTTGGAAGGGGGATCGCTCTGCTTGGTAAAACGGACCCTCCCTCTCCAAACAAGAAATTACGTTGCATAGCTATTGCCATTTCACCACCACCAAATGAGCAAAAGAAGCCCTTAATGAAGCAGGACTGGCTGGCCACATTTTGAAACAGGCTTATATCTATTTTGTTTTGCCAATCTTGCTCCAGAGGAGAATATCCTGGTTTTCTGTAACTGTAGCTCCATTTGAGCAAACTCCTTTCCTGTTGCATGAATTCTGTGTGGTCTCAGATCATCCTAAACACTCTGACACCTAGAGAATTATTGGCTGCTCACTCTCCACCTTAGAACAAATCTACACCACCAGGTGCCATAGAAAAGCACTAGACATATCAAGAGATCCAACGCACCCTTGTCGTTCAAATGAATCTCTTGTAATTTTGGATTATGCGGAATGCTTTATCTGAGTGGATGTAGCAACCGAGTAATTTCGTTGTTCCCGCAAGGGGACAATGACAATAAAGATATCTTATCTTATCTTATCTTTAACATCAATCTACCAAATCTACCTTGCCAACAAAGGTCCGTATAGTTAAAGCTATGGTTTTCCCAGTAGTGATGTATGGAAGTGAGAGCTGGACCATAAAGAAGGCTGGTCGCCGAAGAATTGATGCTTTTGAATTATGGTGCTGGAGGAGACTCTTGAGAGTCCCATGGACTGCAAGAAGATCAAACCTATCCATTCTGAAGGAAATCAGCCCTGAGTGCTCACTGGAAGGACAGATCGTGAAGCTGAGGCTCCAAGACTTTGGCCACCTCATGAGAAGAGAAGAATCCTTGGAAAAGACCCTGATGTTGGGAAAGATGGAGGGCACTAGGAGAAGGGGAAGACAGAGGACGAGAGGGTTGGACAGTGTTCTCCAAGCTACAAACATGAGTTTGACTAAACTGCGGGAGGCAGTGGAAGACAGGAGTGCCTGGTGTGCTATGGTCCATGGGGTCACGAAGAGTCGGACACGACTAAACGACTAAACAACAACAATAACTTCTAGGATTCAGCTCAGTACATAACAACAACCAAAGGAGGCTTCAGAGAAACCTGGGGAACTTTTGGAGGCTGTTTGATAAGTGGCAGGAATGGGGGAGTGGGGTTCTGTTTTCTTTGAGTACTGTAACTCAATTGGGAACAGGAGGGTAGAGAGCTTGGGGAGGCTGGGAATCTATGACCATGTCATTCTGCAGATGTTACCCTTTCTGGCCTAGCAGAAGGACCCCTTCGGGCGCTGGTGCCAATTAAGATGAGCATGCAAGATAAACGAGAATGTGAAAGTGATCAAACACATCATTACAAAAGTCCAATTAAGATTGGAGTTTGGGACAAAGGCAACCTCGATGCTACGCTCAGCTCTGATAAATGATAAGGTCATGTGTCTTTCTGCTTTCAGCTGGGTTGTAAGGGATTCTCTGCAAGCCTCACTCAAAACAAAGAAAATGACCTGTGGGCAGTTCAAACTTCCTGGGGGTGGTGGGGTTTCCCCCTGCATGAACCCAGCCGAAATTTTCTTAATTCTACATGGAGCCTTAATTCTACATTAGAACTCCAGGTAATAATAATAATAGAATCATAGAATTGTAGAGTTGGAGGAGACCACAAGGGCCATCCAGTCCAACCCCCTGCCGAGCAGGAAACACCATCAAAGCATTCTTGACATATGCCTATCAAGCCTCTGCTTAAAGACCTCCAAAGAAGGACACTCCACCACACTCCTTGGTAGCAAATTCCACTGCCGAACAGCTCTTACTGTCAGGAAGTTCTTCCTAATGTTTAGGTGGAATCTTCTTGTAGTTTGAATCCATTGCTCCGTGTCCGCTTCTCTGGAGCAGCAGAAAACAATCTTTCTCCCTCTTCTATATGACATCCTTTTATATATTGGAACATGGCTATCATATCACCCCTTAACCTTCTCTTCTCCAGGCTAAACATACCCAGCTCCCTAAGCCGTTCCTCATAAGGCATCGTTTCCAGGCCTTTGACCATTTCCATTGCCCTCTTCTGGACACGTTCCAGCTTGTCAATATCCTTCTTGAACTGTGGTGCCCAGAACTGGACACAGTAGTCCAGGTGAGGTCTGACCAGAGCAGAATACAGTGGTACTATTACTTCCCTAGATCTAGATGCTATACTCCTATTGATGCAGCCCAGAATTGCATTGGCTTTTTTAGCTGCTGCATCACACATAATAATTTTTTATTTATACCCCGCCTATCTGGCTGGGTTTCCCCAGCCACTCTGGGCAGCTTCCAACAGAACATTAAAATACAATAATCTATTAAACATTAAAAGCTTCCCTAAACAGGGCTGCCTTCAGATGTCTTCTAAAAGTCTGGTAGTTGTTTTTCTCTTTGACATTGGTGAGAGGGTGTTCCACAAGGCAGGTGCCACCACCGAGAAGGCCCTCTGCCTGGTTCCCTGTAACTTGGCTTCTCACAGGGAGGGAACCGCCAGAAGGCCCTCGGTGCTGGACCTCGGTGTCCGGGCAGAACGATGGGGGTGGAGATGCTCCTTCAGGTATACTGGACCGAGGCCATTTAGGGCTTTAAAGGTCAGTGCTCGGAAACGTACTGGGAGCTAATGTAGGTCTTTCAGGACCGGTGTTATGAGGTCTCAGCGGCCGCTCCCAGTCACCAGTCCAGCTGCAGCATTCTGGATTAGTTGTAGTTTCTGGGTCACCTTCAAAGGTAGCCCCACGTAGAGCGCATTGCAGTAGTCCAAGCGGGAGATAACCAGAGCATGCACCACTCTGGCGAGACAGGTAGTGATGGAAGACTATCAATTTCAGTTTCTTATTGTTCCAGTCATTACCACATCAGTCTGTGATTTTTTAAAGAAGTCAAAATCCACACATATTTGTGTGTGCGTTTCACTTCACAACTGTACTTTTTGTGTGGAAAAGACATGCCTTTTTGCAATGAGATTTCCCCTAACATAATGCCTTTTTGTGCATTGCTTTCACCAACACAAACATTTCTTCCTCATGTTCTCCCCTAACAACATGCACTTTAGGGGGACACCTGCTTTGCTCGGGGAAACTGTGTTGCAGAAAATTCAGGAAAGAACACATTTTCAAAGGGCAGCTGTTGAATTCCGGTTTGCACATAGTGGGGAGTGCAAATAAAGGAATGAATTTCTGCCCCCTCGTTGCCCTTTCCAAACCTCAGCAGGCAAGGTGGCCTTGAGGCAAGGAGCAGCCCCCTCGCCTCCTTCAACATTGACACCTCTGCATTCAGCCGGCTGGTTCCGAAGGTTGCAAGCGAAAAGAAGCTTTTTGCAGCACATCTCGGATTTGCTGCAAAGTGGCAGGAGGAGAGGGAGGGAGAGAGGGAGGGAGGGAGGGAGAAGAGGTGGAAGAAGGAAGAACCAGGGGGACCCGTCTCCTGCAACCTGAGTGTTTTTAAGAACTTGGCAAGCGGTGCTGTGAGGGAGGCCGTTATGTAAGGATTTGCAGCACCGGAGGTTTATGTAACGAGAGGAGGAGAATCAGCTTTGCAGACGCAAAATTCGGCAGATAAACTTTGGGAGTAGCCACAGAGGAATTAGCCACCATCTCACGAGCGTGTCGCGGTCAGGCATGGGAGTCTGTTTTGAGTTGGCTGTTGCCAAAGGAAGGCTCGCTCCACCAAGGGTATTTGTGTGTGTCTGTGTGTGAAGGATTTTTTTTTAAGTTTTAAAGTTTCCTTTGGAGCATGCGCAGAGTGTTCATTGCTCATCCCCATCCATGGAATCCCAACCAGCCCACCCAGATGTGGCATGAAAAAGGGCAGAAGTGCAATTCCCTAGCTATTCGAGATGGTAAGAAGAGCCTGCAGGATCAGGCCAGCGGCCCACCTAGTCCAGCATCCCGTTCTCACAGTGGCCAAGCAGATGCCCTAATAATGGGAAACCCCTTAAGAATGTCACGAATGCTTTACCTGAGATTCCTGCATTGCAGAGGGGTTGGACTAGATGACCCGTGGGGGTCCCTTCCAAGTCTACAAATGATTCTATGACCCGAGCACCAGAGCCCTCTCCCCTCCTGTGGTTTCCAGCAAGCGTTGCTGCCTCCGAGTGTGGGGCCAGAGCAAAGCCATCCTGGCTAGGAGCCACCGATAGCCCTCTCCTCCTCCATGAAATGGTCCAATCCTCATTTAAAGCCATCCAAGTGGGTGACCCTCACTGACTCCTGTGGCAGGGAGTTCCACAGTTTAACTACGCACTGCATGGAAACGTCCTTTCTTTTCTCTGCTCTTCAAACATTTAACTTCCCAAGATGCCCGCGAATTCTAGCGTTAGCAGAGAGTGAGAGAGAGACAAAAGCCTTTCCTCCATCCACTTTCTCTACGCCAGGCATCATTTTAGAAACCTCTTTTTGTAAACTTTTCTACCCAGCTGCTGTGGCTCTGTTGCCTCTTTAGAAACCAGCAGCTGGTTCAAATATTCAGTGCATTTTCCTCTCGAGCTTTCAAAACCTGTAAAAAAAGGGATGGATGTTTTAAAAATCTGTCTGACACATCATTTCTACATCCGAAGGAGGCGCACAGATATTTTCTCAGATCAGCCCACAGAACATCTGGGCAATCATCCTGCCTGAAAAGTGTTGCGTTGCTTCCTGACGTATTTCATACTTTCTCCCTTCCGCACATAAACCAAGGGTGCAGGGATAGGACTGAACTTTCTGGGAAATGGGAATATTTTTGCAGGGACTGTCCTGAGCACATTATCTGTGATACACACCTGCCAGGTGAATCATCATAGAATCATAGAATTGTAGGGTTGGAAGGGACCAGAACAGTCATCTAGTTCAATTCAGGGGTGTCCTTACTTCTTCCTAGATGACCCTTTGGATCCCTTCCCATTCTATGATTCTGTGAAATTTGTGCCAAGGGGAAAGGCAGGCATGGTATAACAACATTGTTTTTAAAAACTGTACGCTCTAGCCTTCCCACAACGAAGTGGATGGTGCAATTCAAACAATCCATTCCAGAAAAGAAAAAAGCACTGATATTTGCACACACTATAAAATGGAAATTTTAAAAATGGAGAATTGCAAAGAAGAAAACAACTCCCTGGAGATCTCTGTCCCTCTCATCTTCATCCCCACCGAGACACACCTAACAGAACGCTTTTAAAGTCCCATCAAAATAAGGGTTGAGTGTTTTTCCCTGGCAAGATGATTCCAAAGTCTTGGTGCCACCACGCCAAAGGCCCCGTCCTGATCCTGTTTGCCACCAGCCTCGCTTTGGATGGTAAGAGTCAGGCAACCATCTCACTTGACGGACAGGAGTGAGTGGTTCTTCTACCATCCTAGTTCCAAATGGTTTAGGGTTTTCAAAACCAGCACTTTAAACCATGCCCAACATCCCTTCGAGCAGTGGTTACCAAACATTTTGGAGCGGCCACCTGCTTGGTTCCATAAACTCATCCCCTATAAAAAGCATTATTCAGAATAGCAGTTTGCACAGCCCACTAAGGAAGATAACCAGATCATAAAATCCAAAATAGTAACAATTAATTGCATGTCTATTATTATTATTATTATCCCATCCAGTTAGAACTACCTGGTTCAATTAACTCCACAAAATGGATTAATTGATCGAGCGATACCAGCTTTTCCAAGTCAGAGAAATCATTCACACCTCCAGCAACCCCCTCGCCTCTTAGCGCCCCCCATTGCCCCCTAGAAAGCTGTACCACCCATTGTGGGAAACTTTAGTCTAAGGCAGGGCTGTTCCCAAACACTCCTTGCTGCAGATTTTTTAAAAAATCCTCCGTCCTTACCTCATCGAACGGAGCTTCATCCTCGCAGTTCTCGAGCACTCGGGTGTAGAAGGAGAGGCCTGCAGGAGCCAAGGAGAAAAACAGACGTTTAGCTTTTGCAGAACAGCACAGAACCCAGAAGAACGTGTTGAGAGTTGGGCCAAGAAGTCCTCTTAGCATCAGTTTGCCTTGCTCCATATATACACCCACTGAGCCACTTCAACTGGGGGAACTGGCACTGCTCCAGGAGCCACAGAATACCTGTTCCGCTCCATCCTTGAGTGTGGCAGCCTTACCTTCCAAGTTCCGGACTGCAGAATCCGGGACCGGCAGCCATTTGACACCGGAAGTTGCGTCGATGCCCTTCCGGTGTTGCTTTGCCCTTCTATGGGCACCAAAAATGGCCGCCGCAAGCTTCGAAGGTCACTTGTACGCATGTCAGGAAGTGTGCCGACGCAACTTCCGGTGTTGCTCCGCCCATCTATGGCCATCAAAAATGGCCGCCGCCAACACCGGAAGTCACATCTATGCACTTCCAGACATGCGTAGATGCGACTTTTGAAGCTGGTGGTGGCCATTTTTGGTGCCCATAGAAGGGCAAATCGGAAAGAAAAAAATGGCCACCGGCAGGAGAAAATAACGGAGAAAAACGGGAGACGAAGTGATACGGGGGACCACCGGGAAAAGGTAAGTAAAAGGGGGGTTTTCCCGGGGGAAACGGGAGACTTGGCAGCTATTGTGGCAGCGCCTACACTGCGGAACTCCCTGCCTATCGGCACGAAGCGGATGCTTTCCCTGTTCTCTTTTCGGGGCCTACAAAAAACATTCTGATTTATACGAGCCTACCCAGACATTTATGTTTTAATCTGTATTTAGTTTGTTGTGTGTATGGAAAGAAAGAAAGAAAGAAAGAAAGAAAGAAAGAAAGAAAGAAAGAAAGAAAGAAAGAAAGAAGGAAGGAAGGAGGGTAACACACCACCCTCAGTCTCTGAGTGGTGGGAGATCCCAGGGGTCCAGTAGGGCTTATCCAAGATTCATGATTCCTTTTAGGATATACTAGCTGGCCCTGCCACGCGTTGCTGTGACTCAGTCTGTTAAATGCAGCCTCAGAGCCGCCCTTCAGACTCCCCTCACCTTCAGAGTCCCCCTGTTTTACGCATGTTATGTTTACACAGGCGTATCCCCGCGAATGCCCCCACCCTGTCCCGACCCATGACCTATCCCGCCTCCTCCTCCCCCACCCAGGCGAGCCCCCACTTCCACTCAGTCTAGTCTGGAAAGCGGCCTAGTCTGCAAAGCCGAGCCAAGATGCTGTGGAGAGGGAAGCTTTCCTAGGTGCAGTACCAGTGTAGCTGTCACTAGAGGGTGCTGTTTTGCAACTTCTCCTGTGCTCCCAGCATGCAGTTTCATATGATTTGTGAGTTCTGAAACACGGGGTTTTTTGAGTTTTACCTGGCGTAGGTGACACATCTGTCTTTGAAAACAGTATGGGGTCACTCGGGTAGTCACATTTGACTTTGTGTCCAAATTTCAATGCTATCAGTCAAGCGGTTTTGTTGAACATTGGAGATGAAGGGACGTACCCAGTTCACATTTTTATATATAGAGATGGTTTATTTACACATATGTACAACCTGAGCGAAAGGAAAGTCCGATGCTGTAAAGAAAAATATTGCATAGGAACCTGGAATGTAAGAACCATGAATAGAGGTAAGCTGGATGTGGTCAAAAATGAGATGACAAGAATAAATATCGACATCCTGGGCATCAGTGAACTAAAATGGAAGGGAATGGGCGAATTCAGTTCGGGTGACTATCATATCTACTACTGTGGGCAAGAATCCTGTAGTAGAAATGGAGTGGCCCTCATAGTCAACAAAAGAGTGGCAAAAGCTGTAATGGGATGCAATCTCAAAAATGACAGAATGATCTCGATACGAATCCAAGGCAGACCTTTTAACATCACAGTAATCCAAGTTTATGCACCAACTACCGGAGCTGAAGAAAGTGAAATTGACCAATTCTATGAAGACCTACAACACCTTCTAGAAATGACACCAAAGAAGGATGTTCTTCTCATTACAGGGGATTGGAATGCTAAAGTAGGGAATCAAGAGATAAAAGGAACAACTGGCAAGTTTGGCCTTGGAGTTCAAAATGAAGCAGGGCAAAGGCTAATAGAGTTCTGTCAAGAGAACAAGCTGGTCATCACAAACACTCTCTTCCAACAACACAAGAGACGACTCTACACATGGATATCACCAAATGGGCAGCATCGAAATCAGATTGATTATATTCTCTGCAGCCAAAGATGGAGAAGCTCTATACAGTCAGCAAAAACAAGACCTGGAGCTGACTGTAACTCAGATCATCAGCTTCTTATAGCAAAATTCCAGCTTAAACTGAAGAAAGTAGGAAAAACCACTGGGCCAGTAAGATACAATCTGAATCAAATCCCTTATGAATACACAGTGGAAGTGAGGAACAGGTTTAAGGATTTAGATTTGGTGGACAGAGTGCCTGAAGAACTATGGATGGAGGCTCGTAACATTATACAGGAGGCAGCAACGAAAACCATCCCAAGGAAAAGGAAATGCAAGAAGGCAAAATGGCTGTCCAGCGAGGCCTTACGAATAGCGGAGGAGAGGAGGCAAGCAAAATGCAAGGGAGATAGGGAAAGATACAGGAAACTGAATGCAGATTTCCAAAAAACAGCAAGGAGAGATAAGAGGGTCTTCTTAAATGAGCAATGCAAAGAAATAGAGGAAAACAATAGAATGGGGAAAACCAGAGATCTGTTCAAGAAAATTGGAGATATGAAAGGAACATTTCGTACAAAGATTACCATAATCAAGGACAAAAGTGGTAAGGACCTAACAGAAGCAGAAGACATCAAGAAGAGGTGGCAAGAATACACAGAGGAATTATACCAGAAAGATATGGAGGTCTCGTACACCCCAGGTAGTGTGTTTGCTGACCTTGAGCCAGACATCTTGGAGAGTGAAGTCAAATGGGCCTTAGAAAGCACTGCTAATAACAAAGCCAGTGGAAGTGATGATATTCCAGCTGAACTATTTAAAATTTTAAAAGATGATGCTGTTAAGGTGCTACACCCAATATGCCAGCAAGTTTGGAAAACTCAGCAATGGCCAGAGGATTGGAGAAGATCAGTCTACGTCCCAATTCCAAAGAAGGGCAGTGCCAAAGAATGCTCCAACTACCGCACAATTGCGCTCATTTCACACGCTAGCAAGGTTATGCTTAAAATTCTACAAGGCAGGCTTAGGCAGTATGTGGACCGAGAACTCCCAGAAGTGCAAGCTGGATTTCGAAAGGGCAGAGGAACCAGAGACCAAATAGCAAACATGCGCTGGATTATGGAGAAAGCTAGAGAGTTCCAGAAAAACGTCTACTTCTGCTTCATTGACTATGCAAAAGCCTTTGACTGTGTCGACCACAGCAAACTATGGCAAGTTCTTAAAGAAATGGGAGTGCCTGATCACCTCATCTGTCTCCTGAGAAATCTCTATGTGGGACAAGAAGCTACAGTTAGAACTGGATATGGAACAACTGATTGGTTCAAAATTGGGAAAGGAGTACGACAAGGTTGTATATTGTCTCCCTGCTTATTTAACTTATATGCAGAATTCATCATGCGAAAGGCTGGACTAGATGAATCCCAAGCAGGAATTAAGATTGCCGGAAGAAATATCAACAACCTCAGATATGCAGATGACACAACCTTGATGGCAGAAAGTGAGGAGGAATTAAAGAACCTTTTAATGAGGGTGAAAGAGGAGAGCGCAAAATATGGTCTGAAGCTCAACATCAAAAAAACCAAGATCATGGCCACTGGTCCCATCACCTCCTGGCAAATAGAAGGGGAAGAAATGGAGGCAGTGAGAGATTTTACTTTCTTGGGCTCCTTGATCACTGCAGATGGTGACAGCAGTCACGAAATTAAAAGACGCCTGCTTCTTGGGAGAAAAGCAATGACAAACCTAGACAGCATCTTAAAAAGCAGAGACATCACCTTGCCGACGAAGGTCCGTATAGTTAAAGCTATGGTTTTCCCAGTAGTGATGTATGGAAGTGAGAGCTGGACCATAAAGAAGGCTGATCGCCAAAGAATTGATGCTTTTGAATTATGGTGCTGGAGGAGACTCTTGAGAGTCCCATGGACTGCTAGAAGATCAAACCTATCAATTCTTAAGGAAATCAGCCCTGAGTGCTCCCTGGAAGGACAGATCGTGAAGCTGAGGCTCCAATACTTTGGCCACCTCATGAGAAGAGAAGAATCCTTGGAAAAGACCCTGATGTTGGGAAAGATTGAGGGCACTAGGAGAAGGGGACGACAGAGGACAAGATGGTTGGACAGTGTTCTCGAAGCTACGAACATGAGTTTGACCAAACTACGGGAGGCAGTGCAAGACAGAAGTGCCTGGCGTGCTATGGTCCATGGGGTCACGAAGAGTCGGACACGACTAAACGACTAAACAACAACAACAACACAACCTGAGCCTACGATGGAGGGGGTTCACGGCCTTGACACCCCTGTTTCTCCCTTAGCGGCAGCCTTGGATTCCAACAGAAGTAAAACATTCAGATAGGTAGCCGTGTTGGTCTGACACAGTCGAAATAAATAAACTTATTGTCCAGTAGCACCTTAGAGACCAACTAAGTCTGGACCTTAAAGAAGACTGATCGCCAAAGGATTGATGCTTTTGAATTATGGTGCTGGAGGAGACTCTTGAGAGTCCCATGGACTGCAAGAAGATCAAACCTATCCATTCTGAAGGAAATCAGCCCTGAGCGCTCACTGGAAGGACAGATCCTGAAGCTGAGGCTCCAATACTTTGGCCACCTCATGAGAAGAGAAGACTCCCTGGAAAAGACCCTGATGTTGGGAAAGATGGAGGGCACTAGGAGAAGGGGACGACAGAGGATGAGATGGTTGGACAGTGTTCTCAAAGCTACCAACATGAGTCTGACCAAACTGCGGGAGGCAGTGGAAGACAGGAGTGCCTGGCGTGCTATGGTCCATGGGGTCACGAAGAGTCGGACACGACTAAACAACTAAACAACAACAAAGTTTGTTCTGGGTATAAGCTTTCGTGTGCATGGACACTTCTTCAGATACACTGAAACAGAAGTCACCAGATCCTTATATATAGTGGGAGGGTGGGGTGGGGTTTTTCTCAGGAGGGTAGTAGGAGATGGGTGATTGACTCAATGGGTATGGTAAACCTGTTGAGTGTTAACGACTGCAATTAGTTCCACAGGCCAAATAGGTTGAGGGTGTGTCACAGCGCAAAAGGCCTGACATTGCTTTACATGTATTAGCAATGGAATAACGTGACATTTTTGAACGAGAGCAGTGTGCTCTTGTAGCGTTTGTTGTGATTTAAGTTGTCTGTTGTTGCTTTCATTTTCTGTATACCGCTTAGAGATTTTAAATATATATATATTAATATATATTTTATATATATATTAAGAAATAGTGTAAATCAATAAACCCCTGTATGGAGACGTCCTCGGAGAAGCAGTGGAGAAGAATCTCACACAAAAAGAGGGCCCCTTTTTGCATTACATCTCATCCTTGAACAATTCCAGGTATAGGGCAGTACAGTGGTACCTCGGTTTATGAACACAATTGGTTCCGGAAGTCTGTTCATAAACTGAAGCGTTCATAAACTGAAGCGAACTTTCCCATTGAAAGTAATGGAAAGTGGATTAATCTGTTCCAGACGGTCCGCAGAGTACTCAACCTGAAGCGTTCATAAACTGAAGCGAACTTTCCCATTGAAAGTAATGGAAAGTGGATTAATCCATTCCAGGCGGGTCCGCAGAGTACTCAACCTGAAGCGTACTTAACCCGAAGCATGGGTGTAATTGGTTCCGGAAGTCTGTTCATAAACTGAAGCGTTCATAAACTGAAGCGAACTTTCCCATTGAAAGTAATGGAAAGTGGATTAATCCGTTCCAGGCGGGTCCGCAGAGTACTCAACCTGAAGCGTACTTAACCCGAAGCATGGGTGTAATTGGTTCCGGAAGTCTGTTCATAAACTGAAGCGTTCATAAACTGAAGCGAACTTTCCCATTGAAAGTAATGGAAAGTGAATCAATCCGTTCCAGATGGGTCCGCGGCGTTCGTAAACCGAAAATTCATAAACCGAGGTGTTCATAAACCGAGGTTCCACTGTATATAAATTCATTAAATAATAATAATAATTTGATCAGACTCGTTTGCTCTAAATACATCAAAATAAGTAGTTGTCTTATTCACGCAAACTTGATAAATGGTGAAAAATTGTTTTTGAACAAGAATATTAACTGTGTGAATAATTGTTGCCTATTGTACCGGTTGTACAATCATTAGTAACAGCACAGGTTGTATTTCTTCATGATAAATATATCAAAGCTAAGGAGAGAAGCTGTTCATCCTGGGCATGTATATAAATTTGCATTCGCTTTTTATTGCTCCATTGCCGAGACTCCTCTTTGAATGCAACTTTTATGACATGGCAAGGGACGAGAAACGTTATTAAAATGTTAAGACCATCTACCGCCAAATCGAAATCAACCCTCTTCTCAAAGCCGGTAGGCTTTGGCGGTTATTAAATGTGTCCGCTTCCAGCCGGAGAATCCTGTTTGCTGTTTCTGGTTTTAATATTGCTGTGAGCTGCCTCCAATTTGCATCGGGAATGGCGGAGACTTAGAAGGTTATTCCTGTCGGTGTGGGAATGTTCAGGGAGGCAGGAAAGGGTATATTGTTTAACAATATCCTTCCTAACTCGCGGTAGCAAGTTCTATGACTTAGCAGAGTTTAAAACATTCCCCTTTAAAGGCACAGCGGTTAGCTTGATGCAAGCTTGCTTAAGCTTTTAAATATAGGACTCCTGGTAATTCCCTTTTGTCTCTCTTTTAAAAAAATAGACACGACAATCTCAATTAAAGTCAGTAAAAGAAGTTTACTCAAAGTATCATCAGTTCACAATTGGATTCCTGAAGGCAGACTTAGGTTACCAAATATATACACATGGAACTACCCCATGTGGGAATTAGTCCCATGTGACTGCAAACACGTCAAAAGCAAGATGGAGAAGAGCGAAAGAGGAAGTGTGCTCCCTGCCTTGCCCTTTTGTTACCTGCGCAGGTAAGGCCACGCCCACCTCTAGTCACATGGAGAGGACGTTTGTCCCAGCCTAGAAGGAAAGAGGAAGTTTTCTACTGTCTGGTACAACGCATCCCCTTGCATGTCCCGTCTAGGAATGTTGTAAAGGTAAAGGGACCCCTGACCATTAGGTCCAGTCATGACCGACTCTGGGGTTGCAGCACTCATCTCGTGTTATTGGCCGAGGGAGCCGGCGTACAGCTTCCAGGTCATGAGGCCAGCATGACTAAGCCACTTCTGGTGAACCAGAGCAGCGCACGGAAACGCCGTTTACCTTCCCGCCAGAGCGGTCCCTATTTATCTACTTGCACTTTGATGTGCTTTCGAACTGCTAGGCTGGCAGGAGCTGGGACCGAGCAACGGGAGCTCACCCCATTGTGGGGATTCGAATCGCCGACTTTCCGATCAGCAAGCCCTAGGCTCTGTGGTACAACAGTCATGTTGTACTTGACTGCTATGTGTTTCACATCCCACAAATTCATAGAATCATAGAGTTGGAAGAGACCACAAGGGCCATCCAGTCCAACCCCCTGCCAAGCAGGAAACACCATCAAAGCATTCTTGACATATGGCTGTCAAGCCTCTGCTTAAAGACCTCCAAAGAAGGAGACTCCACCACACTCCTTGGCAGCAAATTCCACTGCCCAACAGCTCTTACTGTCAGGAAGTTCTTCCTAATGTTTAGGTGGAAACTTCTTTCTTGTAGTTTGAATCCATTGCTTCGTGTCCGCTTCTCTGGAGCAGCAGAAAACAATCTTTCTCCCTCCTCCATATGACATCCTTTCATATATTTGAACATGGCTATCATATCACCCCTTAACCTTATCTTCTCTTCTATGCTTCTCCTTCTGGCAGACCCCCAAAAGAGTGACCCAGTAGGTAAGGGAATCAACCCATGGCAGGTGGTGCCAAGGCAATAGGTTTGGCTTGTGTAAAGCTGAGGTGTAGCCTCCAGGTGCTGCCTTCCGGCCCCTGCACCCCTCCCATGTGGCCCTCGCAGCCTTCGCAGAAAACACGCGCAGGGCGGGGTTTTTAAACTTGGCAGGGATGTGACACCCTCAAGGAGTGAGTGGGGAGGCACCCCAGGGAGACAGTCCCCGATTCCCAGACCTGCTCGTGACGCAGAGACGTCTGTGGCAGGCAACCCAGTGAACCAAACCCAGAGAAACTGTGAAGCAAGCGAGAGGACCTATAAATAGGTGGATCTCATGGAGGACGAAGGATATTGAGCAGAGTCAGGCCTGGCTGTGCTGGAGAGAATGAGAGAAGAGAAATTGGTGGGAGTCAGAAGCATAGAATTGCAGGGTTGGCAGGACACCAAGGGTCATCTAGTCCAACCCAGAGGTTGGACAAACACAGCTGAATTCCTCGCAATGCCCTCTTTCGTAGGCACTGTGTGACACACACAGTCAAGGAGCTTTCTGTGTGCCTCTTTCGTAGGCAATGTGGGAAATTTGAATGGGGGCAGCTGCTGGGCATGGATCAGAGCACCAGGGTAATTGGAGACAATAGCAGGGTTGCCAGGACTCCAGGGCTGACCCGGAGGTCGGAGAAAAGAAAGTCCTTCTTCACGAAGCACATAGTTAAACTATGGAACTCACTGCCACTGGAGACCGTGATGGTCATCGCAGCTTAAAAGACAAATTCATGGAGGAAAGGGCAAGCGATGGGGAGCACACTCTCACCTCCTGCAATTTCAAGCAACTGGTATTCAGAATCATTGCTGTCTCTGGCTGTGGAGGGCAGGGCAAGAGTCATTGTGGCTATCGATAGCCCTCTCCTCCATGAATTTCTCTAAAAAATATAATGCTTAGTATTCAAGGTGGCACAAAACTCTCTGCTGCTTTTGCTCCAAGAGGCAGGACCCCTCTGGAAATCGTTTCCAGGTTTGGAGCTCTCATTTCTCCTGGCCTCTTGGCTATGCTTTCCCCCAACCTCTGAAACCATACTCTCCAACATTTTCCCAATGAAAATGGGAACATCCTACGTTGTTGTTGTTGTTGTTGTTGTTGGTTGTTGTTGTTGTTGTTGTTGTTATCATTTATACCCTGCCCATCTAACTGGGTTGCCCCAGCCACTCCAGGTGGCTTCCAACATATATAAAAACATTAAACATTAAAAAAATCTTCCCCATACTGTGCTGCCTTCAGATGTCTTCTAAAGGTTGTGAAGTTACAGGGAACCAGGCAGAGGGCCTTCTCAGTAGTGGCGCCTGCCCTGTGGAACGCCCTCCCATCAGATGTCAAAGTAATAAACAACTACCTGACGTTAGAAGACATCTGAAGGCAGCCCTCTTTAGGGAAGTTTTTAATGACTGATGTTTTAATGTATTTTTAATCTTTTGTTGGAAGCCGCCCACCCACAGTGGCTGGGGAAACCCAACCAGATGGGTGGAGTAGAAATAAAAATTAATTATTATTATTATTATTATTATTATTATTATTATTATTATTATTATCATCCTTGGCTTGGGGGTCTCATAACTCCCTACCCTCCAATGAAAATAGGGGCGTCCCATACCCTCCACTATTTCTCCAATTAAAATAGGGATGTCCTAAGGGAAAGCGGAACATTCAAATCAGAAACCAGGATGGCTTCTGAAATCCAGGGCTGTCCCTGGAAAAACAGGGGCACTTGGAGGGTCTGTGAAACAGCCAGAACTTGAAATGAGACAAGCCTGGAAAAGGCTCAAGGCAGGCTGAGCTTGTGGAGTGCAGCTTTTCCCAGTGTTACTGTGGCTGCTCCTTCCATCTGGCAAGCACATTGAAGCCCCCTGAAGCTTCATCAGCAAGCAGGGATCTGAAGCTTCTAGGCAACAGAGATGAAGAGCACACTTTGAACCCAGCTCCTTTGCTCAAAGGCTGCTCTCTCTCCTCTGCTGAAGGCTGTTACAACACAGAAACCGACGGGGCTGATCTGTGGTTCCCATACTTTTTCCTCTGGGCCACACTCACAGAATAAAAAAATCGCTTTTTATCGATAAGAAGTCCATTGGAAAGCAAAAAAGAAACAACTCCTTGATTTATAACGTACAACACAACGATTTGGGTAATAATACTATCACAGGACATGCAGAAAGTATAAAGCAATGCAGCTACATAAGGACAGGAATCATTCCCAAAGTATAATTATAAATCAGACCTTTGCATATGTAAGATTAATATACAGTGGTACCTCGGTTTAAGTACACAATTGGTTCCGGAAGTCTGTACTTAACCTGAAGCGTATTTAACCTGAAGCGAACTTTCCCATTGAAAGTAATTTAAAGTGGATGAATCTGTTCCAGACAGGTCCGCGGAGTACTCAACCTGAAGCGTACTTAACCCGAAGTATGGGTGTAATTGGTTCCGGAAGTCTGTACTTAACCTGAAGCGTACTTTCCCATTGAAACAAAATAAAAAAATCCTTCCAGTAGCACCTTAAAGACCAACTAAGTTTGTCATAGGTCTCTAAGGTGCTACTGGAAGGATTTTTTTCTTTTGTTTTGACTGCGTCAGACCAACACAGCTACCTACCTGTAACTTTCCCATTGAAAGTAATGGAAAATGGATTAATTCGTTCCAGACGGGTCCGCGGAGTACTTAAACTGAAAGTACTCAAACCGAAGCATACTTAAACCAAAATATGACTGTACTGTATATACAAATTGTGAGAGGGGTGAGCTTGCAGTATCACATTTAAACATGTACAGTACAGTGGTACCTTGGTTCTCAAAACGCCTTGGTATTCAAACAACTTGGAACCCAAACACTGCAAACCTGGAAGTAAGTGTTCCAGTTTGCGGACCTTTTTTGGAAGCTGAACATGCTCCGTTTCGAGTGCCACACTTCCGTTTCGAGTGTTACGCTGAGGCCTGTCTGTTTTTGCTATTTATTTGCATTTTTGTTTTTGCAGCTCTTTTTGTTTTGTTTTTGCGACTGTGTGGAACCCAGTTCAACTACTGAGTGATTGATTGTGTGACTGCAGTCCATTGTTTATTGCTTTCATTTTACGGATCAATGGTCTCGTTAGATAGAAAAATTCATGTTAAATCGCTGTTTTAGGTGTTGGTTTTTAAACGCCTGGAACAGATTAATCCATTTTGCATAACTTTGTATGGGAAAGCGCACCTTGGTTTTGGAACGCTTTGGTTTTGGAACGGATTTCTGGAACGGATTAAGTTTGAGAACCAAGGTATAGTATAGTATCAAAATTAAGCCCCCCCCCCCAGAATAGGAATAAGATATATTTTCCAAAAGAAGAAGGGAGCACCCTGGAGAATCCTTGTGGTTCACATGGTGACCCAGGGAGGGTCTCCTCACGAGCAGGAGTGAGAGCAGGGCTTTGGTAAGGTTGCTCAGGTAAAGGTAAAGGTAAAGGTAAAGGGACCCCTGACCATTAGGTCCAGACAGACGACTCTGGCGTTACGGCGCTCATCTTGCTTTCCTGGCCGAGGGAGCCGGCGTACAGATTCCAGGTCATGTGGCCAGCATGACTAAGCCACTTCTGGCAAACCAGAGCAGCGCACAGAAACACCATTTACCTTCCCGCCAGAGCGGTACCTATTTATCTGCTTGCACTTTGACGTGCTTTCGAACTGCTGGGTTGGCAGGAGCAGGGACTAAACAGCGGGAGCTCACTCCATCGCGGGGATTCAAACCGCCAACCTTCTGATCAGCAAGCCCTAGGCTCGCCGCCAAGCAGCTGGTGTGCAGAACAGAGCCTGGCCTGCGCGATGCTCAGCTAGGAATCTTGCAGCCTGCAGTTCCTCTAGGGAAACTTCCTCTGTCAGCAGCAAATGAAATCTGGAGCTCCAGGCAAGCAGGTACCTCTATGTGTTTTTTTGCAGGTGGATTTCACAGCAAGGCGCTCACGCTCAGCTCAGCTGGCCTGCAGGCTTCACTTCATGGCTGAAGAGCTTGGCAGGAAGCCTCTCGAGCCTGGGTGGTTGTAGATTCAGAGGGTTGTCCCCCCCCCCCAACCATCCGGCTAGCCAGATTGCACATGGACACAGCTGCAGCAGAGAGCCCCCCACCCCGGCAACCCTGCCTGCCTCCCCTTTCCATGAATTATTATTGAACCATTCAATGATTTGGGTTGAATTGTTCTTAAGATGTTCAGTAAATTCATTCTTTCATTTATACCCCACCTTTCACGCCTGACAGGGACTCAAGGCAACTTACGGATAAAACAGGGAAAGCTAAAGACATCGTCAGGGAGAATCATATTTAAATAATCGTAATAATAACTTCCAGCGGAAGAACATGGCAGATTGAGCGTCTTATGCTGGCAGGCTGCTGGCAGAGATAATTACATGGAGATAGATGGTGGTCAGACATAAATCTCAGCCATTGATCAGGAGATTAATGTCCGGTGCTCTGAAAAAAAACTGTTTCTGCATCAGGAGACCAAGAAGCTGTCAGTTTCTGGGAACCCTGACAGGGTGAAGTGACTTGTGAGCAGAGGAATCAACATCTTGCCCAAATGTTTAGTGTTTCTAATGATGTTTTGAAGAGGTGCTCCCCCCCCAAAAAAAAACACAGGGAAGAGACCACAAGGGCCATCCAGTCCAACCCCCGCCGAGCAGGAAACACCATCAAAGCCTTCTTGACATATGCCTGTCAAGCCTCTGCTTAAAGACCTCCAAAGAAGAAGACTCCACCACACTCCTTGGCAGCAAATTCCGCTGCCGAACAGCTCTCACTGTCAGGAAGTTCTTCCCAATGTTGAGGTGGAATCTTCTTTCTTGTAGTTTGAATCCATTGCTCCGTGTCCGCTTCTCTGGAGCAGCAGAAAACAACCTTTCTCCCTCCTCTATATGACATCCTTTTATGTTTGAAACCATTAACCTCAAGCTCAATAAATATTTATGAAAAAATGTAAGTTTGATACATAGGCGCAGTATTGATGCAACAGTGCAAAGGACAACTGGATCAACCATAACCCTGAATGGACAGAAACCTATTGCATCTCATTTGGCCATGGTATCCTTTGCTCTTACTATGTAATTACGAAGAAGAGCTTATGCATTTGGGACAGACAAAGAACAGGAGAGCTATGCCAGTATGAATTATAACATAGCATGTATGCTGAATCAAGGAAGGGTTTTTTTTGGGGGGGTGCAAATCAGTTCACAGATATTCCTAAGACTTATGGTATGGAATGTTGTTGTTGTTGAGTCGTTTAGTTGTGTCCGACTCTTTGTGACCCCATGGACCAGAGCCCGCCAGGCACTCCTGTCTTGCACTGCCTCCCGCAGTTTGGTCAGACTCATGTTCATAGCTTCGAGAACACTGTCCAACCATCTCGTCCTCTGTCGTCCCCTTCTCCTAGTGCCCTCAATCTTTCCCAACATCAGGGTCTTTTCCAGGGAGTCTTCTCTTCTCATGAGGTGGCCAAAGTATTGGAGCCTCAGCTTCACGATCTGTCCTTCCAGTGAGCACTCAGGGCTGATTTCCTTCAGAATTGATAGGTTTGATCTTCTTGCAGTCCATGGGACTCTCAAGAGTCTCCTCCAGCACCATAATTCAAAAGCATCAATTCTTCGGCGATCAGCCTTCTTTATGGTCCAGCTCTCACTTCCATACATCACTACTGGGAAAACCATAGCTTTAACTATACGGACCTTTGTCGGCAAGGTGATGTCTCTGCTTTTTAAGATGCTGTCTAGGTTTGTCATTGCGTTTCTCCCAAGAAGCAGGCGTCTTTTAATTTCGTGACTGCTGTCACCATCTGCAGTGATCAAGGTGCCCAAGAAAGTAAAATCTCTCACTGCCTCCATTTCTTCCCTTTCTATTTGCCAGGAGGTGATGGGACCAGGGGCCATGATCTTGGTTTGGATGGTATGGAATACCGTATCCAGTTCTGGGTACCACAATACGAGGAGGATGTCGACAAGCTGGAAGATGTGCAGAGGAGGGCAAGCAAGGCGATCAAGGGTCTGGAAACCAAGCCTTATGAGGAATGGTTGAAGGAGCTAGGTATGTTTAGCCTGGAAAAGAGGAGACTAAGAGGTGATATGAGAGCCATCTTCAAATATCTGAAGGGTTGTCACATGAAAGATGGACCGAGCTTGTTTTCTTTGCTCTGGAGGGGACGACACAAACCAGTGGCTTCAAATGACAAGAAAGCAGATTCCGACTAAACATCAAGAAGAACGTTCTGACAGCAGGAGTTTGTTTGGCACTGGAATGGTCTCCCTCAGAAGGTTGTGGCCTCTCCTTCCTTGGAGGTCTTCAAGCAAAGATTGGAGGGCCACCTGCCAGCCAGGATCTATTCCGCTAGGATTCCTGCATTGCAGGGGGATGGACAAGATGACCCCAGGGGATCCCTTCCACTTCTACAATCCTATGATTGTATTATTCTGTCTACCCAAGAGCAGGGTTTCCTGCTCAGAGCTGCTAAATTCACAGCTGCGGCACAGAGGCTGAGATAAGAAGCACGTTCAAAACGCCAGAGAAAGCCACATAAATTGAATTTTACTCTTATCTCTGCAGCTTCCTTGTATGGTGTTATTTAACTTCTTCTGAAATTGCTCTGCTGTCTCCTTTTAATCAGAGTTCCATAACAACCCTGCTGGTTATACGCGATTTCATTTTATTATGTGCAAAACAGAGGCGCGCAGGGAGAGAACTCCTAGATTTTTCACTATTTCCGGGCCGGATTCAGTCACATGCCAACGAGTTCAGGATGCAGAACTAAAGTGATTTTGGAACACTTGCAAAGCAGACTTGCTGGTCTTTTTTTAATATAAGGGGTGTGATGTGGAGATGAACTGGTCAGTGTGGGGCTTTGAATCAGTCATTTCAGGTCCCCTCACTTCCTCCCAAAGGAGCCCAGGAAAGAAATAAAAAAAGGCAATGTAACTTTAAAAATAAATTTTTTAAAAGCATTAAGAACAGGGGATCTCAAACTTTTTAAACAGGGCACCAGTTCACTGTCCCTCAGACACTGTTGGGGGCCAGACTATAGTTTGAAGGGGGGAAAAGAATGAATTCCTATGCACAATGCACTTATTTTTCCCCTTTTATTTATTTTGGGGGGCCCAAGAGAGTGGGGCCCTAAGCAGTGGGATGTTTGGGCATCTGGGCAGTGGGATGTTTGGGGAGGGGGTGATGGAGGGAGGCGGCCTGCTAGAGGAGGGGCGATTTTGTGGCAGGAAGAGGAGCTCTCGATGCTTCCGCACACCTGCAGCCGGGAAATCCTCCTTCGCTTGCACACACTTGCACAAAATACACACAGAAGGGGATTAAGAAGGAAACACTCAGATGGCCACAGAAATGCAGCAAGGCACCTCATAGAATCATAGAGTTGGAAGAGACCCCAAGGGCCATCCAGTCCAACCCCCTGCCAAGCAGGAAACACCATCAAAGCATTCTTGACATATGTCTGTCAAGCCTCTGCTTAAAGACCTCCAAAGAAGGTGTGAGGAGGGAGGCCGGCTGCGAGAGGAGGGCCATAGGCCCGTTAGACAGCATGGGTTCAGCAATTGCCAGGTTCAGGACCCTGGCGGTCTGGATCTGGCTTGGGGGCCGTAGTTTGAGGACCCTGATTAAGAACATCTGCAATCACTTCCAAAATATATCCTCACACCTAACAAAGTCTCAAGATTGCTGGGAGCAGTATATTTCAGGAATCTCACAGGCTTATTCCCTTCAAGAAATGTGCCCAGTCTCTTTTTAAAATCCGTCATCACCACCTCTGATATAAAAACAGGGTCTGCTAGCTAGCTTTCTATGCATTGCGTGAAGAAGGATGTTCTGCGCATGAGGCTGGGCATGTTTATATTCTGTGTGCCAAATTATTGGGTGCTCTAGTTAGCATCTCAAATTGTTGGCTTCTGTCTGTCTCAAGAGACAAGGGAGTGTGCCTCCAGGGGTGAAGGCAAACTGCTGCATTGGCAGCACGGAAGTGACCTCCCTGGGGCACAAACCTAGGCAGTGCATCCTGAGGGTTCCTGGGCTGCCCAGATGACCGCTCTCTCAGCCTTGCTGAGGTGGTCCAACGGTGTGGGATGTGACATCACAAAAGCAGTCAAATACAACATTTCCTGTTTGCCCAGAGTGGACACGCAGGAGAATGTTGCTCCAGCCAGGAGGACTTCCTTTCACACCTGGTCTGGAGCCTCCTCCCCCTGCATGTGACCAGGTAGATGGGTGTGACCCCAGGAGACCCATAAAAGGGCTGGTCACGCAGCCATCTTCCCTTTTTCGCCTTGTTCCATTTTTCCTTATGCTGTCTGCTGGCTCTCAGCCAGCAGCACATGGGCTCATCCCTCACAGAGGATGAAGCCACACTTTTCTCTGTAACTGTAACTACAAGCTCAAGCCTGCCTTCAGGACCATACTGTGAACTGAATATAAGTAAACCTTTCTTAAAGAAGACTGTTGTGTCATTATTGTTTTTAAGAGGGATTCAGGTGGCGCTGTGGGTTAAACCACAAAGCCTAGGGCTTGCCGATCAGAAGGTCGGCGGTTCGAATCCCTGCGACAGGGTGAGCTCCCATTGCTCGGTCCCAGCTCCTGCCAACCTAGCAGTTCGAAAGCACATCAAAGTGCAAGTAGATAAATAGGTACTGCTCCAGCGGGAAGGTAAACAGCATTTCCGTGCGCTGCTCTGGTTTGTCATGCTGGCCACATGACCTGGAAGCTGTACACCAGCACCCTCGGCCAATAACGCGAGATGAGCGCCGCAACCCCAGAGTCGATCACGACTGGACCTAACAGTCAGGGGTCCCTTTACCTTTACCTAAAGGGGATTCACCAGGAACAACCCAATCTGGACAAGCCAGACTGGATTGCAGAACTCAAATGATTCTCAGGAATCCATCAACTTGCTTCCTGCTATGTACAAGGGAATGTGCTCTGCTACTAGCTCACTAGCATAAGTGAGGAAGGATAATATTTAATCAATATATCCTCTCCTACTATCCACAACATTCCCACAGGCAGTGAATCCAGAGGTCCTGGGCTGACCAGATGACAAGACTATTGGAATATAATTATATATATATATGATAAGAATAATATTGGAGAAAACTGGGTATTGAAACTTGCTTAACCTAAATCATATATCCCAGTTTTCAGTGGCCCTTTAAAGTACGCTTCACGCAGAGTATACGCAGTCAGAAGTCGACCTGGCTAAGAAAACACCACCAAGAGCGTAGGGAATTATCTCCCTTATATGAAACCCCTTACTAGCTGCACACTTGTAAAAGTATGCAGATGAAAATACAAACTGTTGGGTTTCTTTCTCTCTTAGCAATGTTATCTATCCACATTCAAAACCTCCCACCAACCTCCCATTAAACTATCCGAGAATTAACAGCAAACTAGCATTATAACTAACGGGACCCAGGTGGCGCTGTGGTTAAACCACTGAGCCTAGGGCTTGCTGATCAGAAGGTCGGCGGTTCGAATCCCTGTGACGGGGTGAGCTCCTGTTGCTTGGTCCCAGCTCCTGCCAACCTAGCAGTTTGAAAGCACGTCAAAGTGCAAGTACAGTATATTCCTGCATATAAGACTACTTTTTAACCCAGGAAAATCTTCTCAAAAGTCAGGGGTCATCTTATACGCCGGGTCGTATTTCTTATACAGTGAGTATATCCCAAACTCTATATTTTAACTGGAAAAGTTGGGGGTCGTCTTATACGCCCAGTTGTCTTATACGCCGGAATATACGGTAGATAAATAGGAACCGCTACAGCAGGAAGGTAAACGGCGTTTCCATGTGCTGCTCTGGTTTGCCAGAAGCGGCTTTGTCATGCTGGCCACATGACCTGGAAGCTATACACCGGTTCCCTCGGCCAATAATGCGAGATGAGCGCGCAACCCCAGAGTCGGTCACGACTGGACCTAATGGTCAGGGGTCCCTTTACCTTTTTTAGCATTATAACTAAGCAACTCTCATACTATGATTCAACTAAGGAATCTCTTAAACAGAGAACAACTGAGATTGTGATCTACTAAGAGATGAATCAAACTGAAAGATCTAACTAAGAGATACAGAAGGCTTTCTGGCAGAGCCCTATATACAAGAAGCAGAGCCCACGCCTGGGAGCAATTAACAGAAATCACCTGCACCTGTTTCTCTTAAAGAGACAGTATTTACATTAGACCGGCTCTAAAGTAACTTGACTATTCAAAAGATCCAACAAAGACACCCCCCCCCCTGCCTTGCCGAGGTGGTCCAAAGGAAAGCAGAGCAATATATTTGGCACCAGCTTAGCTTCAGGAGTTGCCGGATGAAGGCAAACAAGGCGCCATCCAACCTACACTAGAGTAAACCCTTCACAAATCCAGAGCGGGTTCCCTGTGTGCTGCCAGTAAATGGTACTCAGCTGTCATCAATAGGGTTTGGGACTCAGTCGCACTTGGCAACGAAACAAAGCAAAGTTTAAGGACCACCGTAGCTGGAGCAAAAATGCACTTCAGAATACGCCTCTCTTCCACTTTCTGTGCCCTGTTCAGAGTCACAAGTGGCTTCTGGTGCAGCAGAAAACAAGCTGGCTCCATCTTCCAATGGAGCAGCCCTTCAGTTATTTCAGGAGGGAGCTCATGTCTTCTCTTCTCCAAGCTAATTCTACCCTCCCTGAAAATGCCCTTTTTGAATCTGTTGGTTTGTTGGTTCAGATCTTCCTCACCTGAAGCTTGCTCCAGCTACCACGTGATAGCCTTTCAGATATCTGGAGATGGCTATCAAGTCGCCTCTCAGACTTCTCTTCTCCAGGCTAGCCGTACCCAACTCCCTCAAACTTAGGAATGCAGAAAGCTGCTTTATACAAAGTCAGACCAGGGAGCCAAAATAGGTCAATACTGCCTGCACTGACTGGTAGCAATTCTCCAGGGTTTCAAGCAGGGCTCTCTTGCAGCCCTGCTTGCAGATGCTGGGGGTTGAACCTGGAATGGGTGTGCAGATTTATTTCTTGTGCGCCCTGCAAGCCCTTGGGCACGCAAGAGGTAGGCTTGTGTAGTGGTTAGAGCAGTGTTTCTCAACCTTTTTTGGGCCACGGCACACTTGTTCCGTGAAAAAAATCACGAGGCACACCACCATTAAAAAAGTTAAAAAATTTAACTCTGTGCCGCCCTATATTATAATTATGACTGTAAGAAGCACTTGCCAAATATTGCTTTCCGGCGGGTGAGTGTTGTGTATTGGCGGCCGCCAGGCTTGTTTGCACTGAGCTTTGGGAAAGAGGAGGAGAAATATTGCTTTCCGGTGGGTCATTGGTGTGTATTGGCGGCCGCCAGGCACGTGACAATGCAAAACGCCCTTCTCGTCGCCGCACGTCGCGGCACACCAGCCAGCGTCTCGCGGCACACTAGTGTGCCGCGGAACAGCGGTTGAGAAACGCTGGGTTAGAGAGCTACCAGGTAACTGGGAATTTTAGCCCTTCCCATTCCTTTAATCCTGGTGGAGATGCTTGGGGAAGTTCCCTCGGCTGTCGCCTGAAACCAAGCAGATCTTTCAGCTTGGCGGGAGCATTGCATTGCAGGGGGTTGGACTAGATGATCTTTGAGGTTCCCTTCCAACTCTATGATAAAGCTTCATTTTCTCTTTTACACACTCCTAGGAAACCAGTGTTCTGAGATGCAAGCCTTGCCCACTTCCCTTGTGGGGTTTCGAGAGGTGGGAATTCCTTTAAAATTTCTTCTTATGCTGCAAACAGCACACCAGCTCAATGTGTTTTGTGCTGGTGGGGGTGTGAAAGCTGATATTCTAGCTAAGTGCCGGGTCTGAATCTCATGCCATCAGCCGCAAGCTCATTGGAGGGCTTTGCTAAAGTCAGCCTTGCTTGCTCTCAGTACCACAATATGACGTTGTTGTTGTAATAATAATAATAATAATAATAATAATAATAATAATAATTTATTTATACCTCGCCCATCTGGCTGGGTTTCCCCAGCCACTCTGGGGGGCTTCCAACAAAAGATTAAAAACACAATAAAACATCAAACATTAAAAAACTTCCCTAAACAGGGCTGCCTTCAGATGTCTTCTAAACATGAGATAGTTGTTTATTTCTTTGACATCTGATGGGAGGGCATTCCACAGGGTGGGCATCACAATACTGCCGGCCTACCTCGCAGGGCCCTTGGTGAGGATTGCCAGCGTAACGGCTGCGGAATTAAAAGCTCAAATTATCGCTCCATGCAGTGGGTGCCTGGTGGGGAGCTGGGCCAAGCGATGCATTTGGAACCCGTGTGCATGCCGTCGGATGCAATAGCTGTGTGATGGAATCTACACCCATGCATGCACAAAGGTTGTGTTAGAGGAGACATCACAAGAAAGGAGCAGAGCAGAGGCTGTGCCTGCAGAGAGTCCGAGCTTCAATGCATAGCACCTCCCCAGGTAAGGCTGGGCTCCGAACTTTGGGCTGGAGTTGGAAAAAAGGGACAAGGTGCATTTTCCTCCTAGTTCTTAGAGCAGGCCATCCCCAAACTGCGGCCCTCCAGATGTTTTGGCCTACAACTCCCATGATCCCTAGCTAACAGGACCAGTGGTCAGGGAAGATGGGAATTGTAGTCCAAAACATCTGGAGGGCCGAAGTTTGGGGATGCCTGTCTTAGAGTCTAGATTTAAGCACTAGGGAGCAGGGATGCCTATAAAAGCACAGAAGCAAAGAATCATAGGATCATATAGGATGCCATATAGATGAGGGAGAAAGGTTGTTTTCTGCTGCTCCAGAGAAGCGGACACGGAGCAATGGATTCAAACTACAAGAAAGAAGATTCCACCTAAACATTAGGAAGAAGAACTTCCTGACAGTAAGAGCTGTTCGGCAGTGGAATTTGCTGCCAAGGAGTGTGGCGGAGTCTCCTTCTTTGGAGGTCTTTAAGCAGAGGCTTGACAGGCATATGTCAAGAATGCTTTGATGGTGTTTCCTGCTTGGCAGGGGGTTGGACTGGATGGCCCTTGTGGTCTCTTCCAACTCTACGATTCTATGATTCTATATACTTGGAAGGGACACTGAAATACATCTAGCCCAACCCCCTGCAATGCAGGAATCTCAGCTGAAGCATCCCTGACAGGTGGCCATCCAACCTCTGCTGATAAACCTCCAAGGAAGGAGAGTCCACCACCTTCCAAGGGAGTCCGTTCCACTGTCAAACAGCTCTCACTGTCAGAAAGTCCCCCCCCCCCCGGTATGTTAGGCGGAATCTCATTTCTTGTAACTTGAAGCCATGAGTTCGAGTCCTACCCTCCAGAACAGGAGAAAACCAGCTTGCTCCATCTTCCATGGGACAGCCCTTGAGATGTTTGAAGACGGCTCTCCTATCTCCTCTCAGTCTCCTCTTTTCCAGGCTAAACATACCCAACTCCTTCAACTGTTCCTCATAAGGCTTAGTTTCCAGACCCTTGATCACTTTGGTTGCCCTCCTCTGCACACTTCCCAGCTTGTCCACATCCTTCTTAAATTGTGTCTCACCAGTCTGGGCTCTGCTATTTGTTTATTTGTTTGTTTGTTTGCTTACTTAAAACATTTTTATGGCCCTACCCATACACCAATTAATCCACCAATTAAGATAGCACCAAAAACAACAGTAAAACCCCCGCAAATATACAAAAGGCAGCACAACGATCAACACAAAACAGAACAGGGCACTGGTTTTGTTGCATTGATCTCCCATGATTGATCTCCTCTCCAAAGAGTTCATGGTTCACCCCTCTCTCTCCTCAGGGTAAGCTGTACAACGACCCTGCAAGGTAGGGCAAGAGGCTGTGACTGTCATCCCGTGAGCTTCAAGACTGAGTGGGGATTCGAACCCAGGTCTCCCAGGTTCTAGTCCAGCGCTCTAACCACTACACCACACTGACTCTTCGCTGGACCCAAGAGGCCAGCTGGAACAAACGGCGTTGCTTATTGACTGCAGAAATGAGGGAGGAAGTGATCGGAGGAGTTCCCCACTGGGACTGGAAAGACTGCAGGGAAAAGGCCGGATTCCGGAGGCTAATAGGGGAAGGGGCATAAGCTCAGTGGTCGGAGCAGCAGCTCTGAATGCAGATAGATTCAGTCCTCAGTGGCATCTCTGGTTAGGGCTGGGAAAAGATCCCAACTTGAAACCTTGGAGACTTTCACTGCTGCCAGCCAGTGCAGAAAAGGGTTTGAAGGAGACAGAGTGATGGTCTGACTCAGTATCAAATCGCTTCCTTCCTATGTTCCTTGCTTGCTGCTTTCTTCGTGAAAGCCGTTTCAGCAGAAGCATCTGAACCCAGGCAGAGGGGCAGGGCACTCCTGTGCCTCCTTCTCCCGCACCCCAGTTGTGGTACAGGATGCGACCCTGAAGCGTCTGCTCTGCAAGGACCTAGCTGGCTCTTTCAGCAACTGCGACTTCCTCCATGTGGGGAGAGCCAGTGTAGTGGGGAGGGGGTCAGGCTAGGAGCTGGAGGAGAACTGGGTTCGAATCCCCACTTGGCTCATAGAGCTCGCTGAGTAGCACCTTGGGCCAGCCACTCACTCTCAACCTAACCTACCTCACAGGGATGTTGTTGAGATTAAATGGGGAATGCAAGCCACCTCGAGCTCCATGGAGGAAAAGGTGTGGTAGCAACAGAATGAATACGTAATAAATAAAAGCTTTTGCAAAGGGTCTCACAAGGATCTGGAGCAAGCCTTCCTTCCCCCATCTGTCTCAATTTATATAACCCACTTGGGCAGCATGACTACCGCGCTCAGTCGGTAGAGGATGAGACTCTTAATCTCAGGGTCAGGGGTTCAAGCCCCACATTGGGCAAACAAATTCCTGCTTTGCAGGGGGTTGGACTAGATGACCCATGGGGGTTCCCTTCCAACTCTACAATTCCATTATTCTTTGGGAGGATGTGGCCACACAGTCAGGACTAACTCAAGCCACCAGAATCCTCCCCCTTTAAAAAAAGAAAATCAACTCCAGCCAACTTTGGCATGTGCAAAATGATTGCCCCCCCCCAGTTTCTCCCCAGGTGGCAGGCAGGTGAGAGAGCCCCCTCTCACCTGGGCCCTCTCCTTGAGGCTGCAGCCCAAAAGCGACTCCCCTGCAGAGAACTTTTTTGCTCCCATGGGAGCACCTGCGCATGCAACATCAGCCCAGTGTGCCCCCTACGTACCAGCCCCCCTCCCCACACGCGGACATACCTCTGAAAGCTACTTTGGCGATCCGGTCTCCTTTGCCCCGCAGGTCAGTGACCGTCTTCAGGTGCACGACCAAGGCCATGTTGACGGTGGGGCTGCTATGCCAGCCCAGTCGCTACGACAGACTGGCAAGGTTGGACCAGCCAGGGCGCATCTCCTTAGCCGTCGGTGTTTCCTCCTCCCTTCCGTGGACCAGGAGGAGAGGCGACCCGGAGCCGTGTGACGGTTCGGCTGCCTCGCAAGCGCTGCAAGCCGCTTGCTTGCCTCAATTATTCAGGAGCTGTCGCAGAAAAGTGCCGCTCGGCTCTCGCTCTCTCTCTCTTTGCACAACCCTCCGGCTGGTATCCTGGCTCACGGGCAAAGCTCTCCTCTGCCCTGGGTCCCCCCGCCGCCGCCACCACCTCCTCCCTCCTCCATCCTTTGCTGCTGCAGCAGCAGCGCTCCCTCGCAGCCTCTCCAGCCGCGCGCAACTTGGCGGATGTCTCAGGGATAACGGAGGAGCATCATCTCCCCGCTGCCTTCATCCAGGGGCGGCTGGAGCTACAGCTGGCTGCGGTTAACCGCTTAGCTGCTGCACCTTACAAAGAAGGGGGAGAGGGGGCTTTGCCTTCTCCAGCTGCTGCTGTTGCTGCTCTGAAGATTTAGGGAATGGGGTGCATATATAGCCCAGCTCCTTCAGGCTGCAGCACACGCAACTAGCTGGCGCATCCGAGGGCGGGCGGAGGGAGGAGGGTCCCCAAATTCTGATGCTGAGCCTCTCTTGTCGTCTCGGTTTCCCCCACCCCCACCCCTCAAAGCACAGGGGATCCGGCGCTGCCCGCTTCATTTCTGTATGCTTCAGGCGCCTGGGTCGGTGAGGATGACTTGCTCTTATGGAGCCCTGCGGAATACTCAGGTCCACCCTGGTTTTGCAGCAAACGATTCGAGGGATCCCCCAAGCAGGGCAGAGATTTGCTTAAGTTTCTTATATATTCCATTGCATTTAAATCCCACCTTTCGTCCAAGGAGCTCGAGGCGGTATACATGCTTCTCTCCCCCCACTCCTCATTTAATCCTCACAACAACCCTGCGAGGTAGGCTAGGCTAAGAAGCAGTGACTCCCCACCACCACCACCAAGGCCATGGCTTCATGGCTAAAGGGGATTGCAACCCTGCTCTTTCCCAGGTCCTAGTCAGAACACCCTAACCACTACACCACACGGACTTGTTCCAAGAGCTTTGAAGATGAACCTCCACTTGCAGAAGCAGTCTACCCTTGAGACCCGGCTGCTCGGAACCAGTAGTGGAGCGGGGAGGCTGCTGTCCTCCTGCCCTGCTTGGGGGATTCCCGGAGGTGATCGTTCTTGGCTTTTATTTCCACAGCCATTTTCAATAGGAAATCAGAATTTGACATTCATTTTCTCCTTCGCCTTTGCAGCCACCCTGCAATGTAAGTTGGGCAGAGGGACGGTGAACACAGGCCATTTCTGTAGGACTGGAGTGTCCAAATCCCCTTTTAAACCCATCCAAGGTAGAGGCCATCCTATTCTTGCATTCTTAACTTGGTAGTTTGAGTAATCTAAATTGGTTGTTTGTTATAGGGACCCAGGTGGCGCTGTGGTTAAACCACTGAGCCAAGGTCGGCGGTTCGAATCCCTGTGACGGGGTGAGCTCCTGTTGCTTGGTCCCAGCTCCTGCCAACCTAGCAGTTCGAAAGCACGTCAAAAATGCAAGTAGTTAAATAGGAACCGCTACAGCGGGAAGGTAAACGGCGTTTCCATGTGCTGCTCTGGTTTGCCAGTAGCGGCTTTGTCATGCTGGCCACATGACCTGGAAGCTATACGCCGGCTCCCTCGGCCAATAATGCGAGATGAGTGCCGCAACCCCAGAGTCGGTCACGACTGGACCTAATGGTCAGGGGTCCCTTTACCTTTACCTTTATAGGCTGGTGTGCATTGACATAAAACCAAAGAACTTTTGAGCCATCTAGTCCAACTCCCTGCAATGCAGGAACCACGGGTAAAGATTCCTGTCCGAAATGCCTGAAGGCCACTTTGGGGGAAAGGTGCCCTAGTCAGGGACACCATGAGAAAGGTGCCTATGCTCCCTTCCTCACCCAGGGTGCTCTTTTAACAACAACAACAACAACAACAACATCAACTCATTATTTATACCCCGCTCATCTGGCTGGGTTTCCCCAGCCACTCTGCGCAGCTCCCAACAGAATATTAAAAACAGAATAAAACACCAAACATAAAAAAATTTCCCTAATCAGGGCTGCCTTCAGATGTCTTCTAAAAGTCAGAAAGTTGTTTATTTCCTTGACATCTGATGGGAGGGTGTTCCACAGGGAGGCCGCCACCACCTAGAAGGCCCTCTGCCTGGTTCCCTGTAACTTGGCTTCTTGCAGGGAGGGAACCGCCAGAAGGCCCTCAGAGCTGGACCTCAGGGCTGAATGATGGGGGTGGAGTCAAGACGCTCCTTCAAGTCTACTGGGCCAAGGCCGTTTAGAACTTTCCCCTTAATTAGATGACCTTTTGAGTTTGTGCAGGTAGCAAACATGTTTTAGAGGTGCCCCCACACTTTCCATGCGCCTCGTTGCAGAGGATGACTCAATGCGCCTCCGCTCCAGAGAGCACCTATTGGAGCTAACCCCAAATGGTTCTTCATTTTAATGAGGCAGTTCTTCAGCTCGTGGGCCTGGCGACAGACAGGCGAAGGAGCAAGCAGCCTTGGGCAGCCAGGAGAAGTGTCTCCCTGCTGGGCTATCAGCAGCGAAGGAGAGGCAATGAAGTGGAGCAGCCGGCAGAGTGACTGAGGATTATAAGAAAAAACCTAAGGCTCCAGGGCCCAATAAACCGTCTCCCTCTCTCTTCCCTGAGGGCGTTTCAGATACACTGCAAATACTATTGATTATCAGCTCTACTGCTTGGGAGAATTTGGGAGGTTGAGTAATCCAGACTGGTTAGAGGATGATGTGGATTAATGCTTCTGCCAGGCACATCACCCAGCGAATCATGGTCCTCAATCAAATTTCCATGTGGTCCAGTCAGGTCTGACATCCAATCAGGGGCTCAGCATCTTGCTTCTCACATAGGATGGCTAGAAGCTTCTCTCCCCCCCCCCAACCTCCAAAACCTCAAAGCTTATTGCCAGTACTGTATCTGATGCCTCCCCATAAACTAGCGGTGTGCTGGAAATAAATGGGGGCACTGCACACATGGCATATAATGGCATGCACTCAAAGATCTTGAGTCCCAAAACTGGGATGTGAGTCTTCCTGTCTGTGCTCCCATGTGAGTCATGTGACCCAGGCAAGATTAAGGAGCTGAGAAGATGTGCTGCTTTTTTTCAGGGCTGTGCTCACGTAGTGCCCTAAAACGCATGTTTTGGGACACTGTTCATGGTCGTGGCTTAGAAAAGGAGCATTTTCAGGGAGGGCAGAATTAGCCTGGAGAATCGAAGACATGAGAGCCCTCCTGAAATCTCTGAAGGACTGCCCCATTGGAAGATGGAGCCAGCTTGTTTTCTGGTGGATTCAAAGGACAAGAAAGGAGATGTCAACTAAACATCAGGAAGGACTTTCTGACAGTGTTTGACAGCAGAATGGTCTCCCTCTTCCTCGGGAGGTGGTGGACTCTCCTTGGAATTTGCTACCAAGGAGTGTGGTGGAGTCTCCTTCTTTGGAGGTCTTTAAGCAGAGGCTTGACAGGCATATGTCAAGAATGCTTTGATGGTGTTTCCTGCTTGGCAGGGGGTTGGACTGGATGGCCCTTGTGGTCTCTTCCAGCTCTATGATTCTCCTTCCTTGGAGGTTCTGAAGCAGAGGTTGGATGGCCACCTGTCAGGGATGCTTGAGGTGAGATTCGGGCGCTGCAAGGAGTTGGACTAAATGATCCTTGGAGCGCACCCCAACTTCTATGGTTCTATGTGCCTGAGAGAAGCATCAATGCACATCATCCTATAACATGTATAACAAACCATCTAGTTTGGTGGCCATCAATGCATAGTGTTCTGTACAAAAATTGGAACTGAATCAGGACTATGCATCCTTTCCATTCCTGATGCAAAAAAAAGAAGCTATATGATTTGAAACTCAAAAATCCGAAAGGAATAATCCAAAGAAATGGATTTTGGAAGGCTCTCAACCTGCAACTGTTTTTAGCATGTATGAACAATGAGCTCCAGGGGGGATTTCCCCCACGCTTTCTTTCCCCCTGATAATTTAGCAGCTTAGGGTGGGTGAGCGTGTGGGAAGAGTGTTGCATTCTCATTCAGTGTCAGAAATCACCTCCCACCTCTGCTCAGGCATGCTGCTAAATGCATGCAATTTGCAAAATACAACTGTGTGCATGAGAGAGTTGTGAAAGGAGAAACATTGCAATGCTCTTCTTGGCGGGTTATCTGGACAAAACACCCCTCTCATTTGGCACTCAAGAGCCAGTCATTCTCCTAATGTCTCCTCCTAACAGTGACCAGCAGGTATTTTTCTGCTGTGGCTCCACCAGAGACGGCGACGGAGAATGTTTTCTAAATTCATAGCTGATTGGCAATTAGCGTCTGCTGCGATAAGAGCAAACCGTGCTCGGTTTCCACTAGGATCCCACTGCCAGCCTGGACACCTTGGAGAGCAAAAGCTGGGCAGTAATTTCACAGCATAAATAAGAACACATAGAGAAGGGTTAACCCTTTCTAAACAACAGGAAGGCTGGTGCTTCCTGAAAACAGCATTGGGCTCTAATGAGCACCCCAATTTTCCAGTGGGTGAGAATTTTCCAAGGTTGCAGCCTTATAACCAATGTCCGGTTTCCTTGTGGGGGAGGCAGCTGTAGGCTCGTTGCATTTTCTAATATGGAAAGCCTGATGGATCAGGCCAATGGCCCATCTGCGGGATGTAACAATAATAACTTTACTCACATTCAGTTCACAGTTGGATCCCTAAAGGCAGGCTTTAGCTTAGAGTTACAGAAGAGCCATGCTTTTTTTCTTTAAAAGGGGGAAATCACCATTTTATAGTTCAAATCGGGAAAAATAAACGCAGTAAATGGACAAAAGTACAAAGATTCACAAAATGTTTAGGACATGCGTCCCCCTGTGTCCCCCCCCCCAGAAAAAAAGCACTGCAGAAGAGGGTTTGAGTTCATCCCATATAGGAACTGATCCCACATGCTGCTGGCTGAGAGCCAGCAGAATTCCAAGAGAAGAAAAGGCATCGAAAGAGAGGAAGGTGGTTTTGGTTGCCCTCTTCTGGACACGTTCCAGACACCTGGCTTGAGAGCAGTACATGTGAAAAGGATCTAGGAGTCTTGGTAGACCACAATCTTGACATGAGTCAGCAGTGTGATGCAGCAGCTAAAAAAGCCAATGCAATTCTGGGCTGCATCAATAGGAGTATAGCATCTAGATCAAGGGAAGTAATAGTACCAGTGTATTCTGCTCTGGTCAGACCTCACCTGGAGTACTGTGTCCAGTTCTGGGCACCACAGTTCAAGAAGGATACTGACAAGCTGGAACGTGTCCAGAAGAGGGCAACCAAAATGGTCAAAGGCCTGGAAACGATGCCTTACAAGGAACGGCTTAGGGAGCTGGGTATGTTTAGCCTGGAGAAGAGAAGGTTAAGGAGTGATATGATAGCCATGGTCAAATATATGAAAGGATGTCATATGGAGGAGGAAGAAAGATTGTTTTCTGCTGCTCCAGAGAAGCGGACACGGAGCAATGGATTCAAACTTCAAGAAAGAAGATTCCACCTAAACATTAGGAAGAACTTCCTGACAGTAAGAGCTGTTCGGCAGTGGAATTTGCTACCAAGGAGTGTGGTGGAGTCTCCTCCTTTGGAGGTCTTTAAGCAGAGGCTTGACAGGCATATGTCAAGAATGCTTTGATGGTGTTTCCTGCTTGGCAGGGGGTTGGACTGGATGGCCCTTGTGGTCTCTTCCAACTCTACGATTCTATGATTCTATGACCTGAGCACAAGAGCCCTCTCCCCTCTTGCAGCTTCCAGCAACCGGGATTCAGAACCATGGCCACCTCCAGCTTTGCAGAGCAAAGCAGAGTAATCCTGGCTAGTAGCCATCCTATGATGGTTTGAGTCCTGCCCTCCAGAGCAGGAGAAAACAAGCTTGCTCTGTCTTCTGAATCCCAGTTGCTGGAAACCAAAGGAGGGAAGAGTTGGCCCTGAGCTTGGATCCTGCTTGCAGTGGTTTCCCAGGGGTACCAGGTTGGCCACTGTGAGAACAGGATGCTGGACTTGATGGGTCATTGGCCGGATCCAGCAGGCATCTTCTTAGGTTCTTATGTTGGTTGGTTCTTATGTTTTCTGATATTATGCTGTTTGTCCCTTTTATTAATCTGGATCCTCTCTTCTCTTTGAAGTGTTACATAACATGACTGTCTTGTGTGATGCATCATAGCTGCTAAGTGGGAAGGGTTTCTTTTGTTGCATAGGTGCTGTTGTTGCTCAACCTTAAAATGAAAAAGAAATTTAAAAAAGCCACTCCAACTTATTGGTCCTACTCCAGACAGTGTTGCAATGGAGTCCCCTGGTCTCCCTCATTCTGAGGAATCTGAGGAGAGCAGCAATAGGAGAGGAAAAGTGCAAAAACGGATCTGTTTACACCGCTTGGAAAATTAACGCAAACTAGGTCACTGCAGGACACCAAGCGCTTTTCCAGGGCCTTTGGTGTAACCAGGTACGTAGTACTTTGGGAGGTTTTATTACAAGCAGGTAGATTCCACAGCTGATGTGGACATTTAACCCGTTCTCTACCAGCTGTGTGCCCAGAACTGTGTCCCTGGGTTGGGGCACTGGCAAGGGATAGCTGCCATATGCATAATAATATTATAATAAGTTATTATACCCCGCCCATCTGTCTGGGTTTCCCCAGACGCTCTGGGCAGCTTCCAACAGGAGATTAAAGATACATTAAAACATATGCAGAGCTGAATCTCCTCCAGCTCGCAGTGGACCCCCCCCCCAAGGCTCAGGCGTGGGTCTTCCCCAGCCCAGCTAGCTGAGATCCCTTTTCACTGGAGATTGAGCCAGGGACCTTCCGCTTGGAGGGAACCTAACCCTGTGTGAGCTTTGCACACTCTTCCATCTGAGCTAGGTTGCAGAACGCAGCCGAGCGGCATTGCAGAACAAAATTAAAAAATTCCTTCAGTAGCACCTTAAAGACCAACTAAGTTTTTATTTTGGTATGAGCTTTCGTGTGCACTTCATCAGATACACTGAAACAGAATCCACAAAACCCTTATATATATACAGAGGGTGGGGGTGATGGGAATGGGTGATGGGTGATGGGCTGATGGGAGTGGTAAACCTGTAGATGGCTGTTAACGACTGCTGATGGCTGCAATTGGTCCTGGGGGAAAAAACAAGGGCTGAGGACCAATTGCAGCCATCAGCAGTCGTTAACAGCCATCTACAGGTTTACCACTCCTATCAGCCCATCACCCATTCCCATCACCCCCACCCCCACCCTCTGAATATACATAAGGGTTTGGTGGATTCTGTTTCAGTGTTTCTGGCGCCAACTACAGGGGCTCTGGGGGCCTGGGCACCCACAAAAAAAATTCTGTATAAGGCAGATTTCTCTGCTGCTGTGTGAACAGTCATCAAGGGCAGCCCCTGGAAGAAGGCATTACAGTTGCCTAGCTTCATGCTTTGGTGCTGAATCTATCCCAATCTGCAAGGGAATCCCAGGTGGGCTGGCGGCTGGGGGGAACACTGCAGCCAGCCCATTTATCATGGTTGCAAACCCGCGATGTGCTCAGTGGCGGAGTAAACTGGGATAATGAAGAGGAGGAGGGTGAGTGGCAAGGAAATGGGGCTGTCAGACGCATCCTCTGCCTCGTCGAATCCCAAAGGAGCACCAAAATGCTCATCACTCCAAAGACTTAATGAGACACGAAGAAGAGCCTTTTGCGAGCTGTTGTTCTCCTTCCGATTATCTCTTTTAATGCAGGGAGTGTCTCACTGGGGAAGAAAGCATCGGTGGAACACGGGATTAAAAAAGCATTATTTATTCCTGCATGATAGAGGCTGAATGGGGGGGGAGCTGTTTGCAGAGGCGCCCAAAGCAATTGCAAAAGAGCAACTTCACCTCTCACTCCCCCACAAATTGTCTCCAATGAAGCTGCTCTCACCAGGATGCTCAGCTACTCTTTCGATCGCCCGCTTTTACTTCTCAAAACAAAGGCTCCCAATTACCTTTGCGACTCCCACCTCCCATTAGCACATTTGTGCTGGAGAACAGAAGCATTGGCACCTGTTTAGACTGCCAGTAGAGCATTGTCAGCACTGACTTACTCATTAAGTGATGCTGTGGGTTTGTGGGGAGGGGGGTCAGCTTGGATGGTGCCCCGAGTTCCCTTCGGATTCCTGAACCCAAAGAGGGTTGGGATGTAACAGAGGACGACAACAAAAATTGACGACAAATATGAAGGACCAGGAGGAGGAGTCGCTGAGGGAAGAGTGGAATCCATTTGTAGACTACAGTACTTGAAGATATACAACAGTCAGATAAACTTACAAGTAGGATCAGAACTGTGGACAGCAGCGGAAAAATAAGATATTAAGTATAGTGAAATTAGGGAAGACATTACGTATTCCTTAATGTAGGAAGGAAGGTGTCAGGGTTTGTTGTGGCTACTCTTAATGACCCCCCACATCTGCTTGTCTTTAAGATGTTTTTATTTGTGCATATTATTTACAGTGCAAAGTGTCTATAAATCATGTCTGCCGTAGGAGCAAGGGGAGGCGCTTTGGGGTTCCCAGGCTGTTATGTTGGGCGCGAAACAGAAAGCAGCCATTGCGAGATTCTGATTCAGACTGAGTCAGAATCTCGCAATGGCTTCTTTCTGTTTCGCTCCCAACATAACAGCCTGGGAACCCCAAAGCGCCTCCCCTTGCTCCTACGGGGAGCCGTTTGTCTCAATTCAGGCACTGGGGGGGAATGGCCTCACTTCTGACTGTTTGCCGGTCCCTTCCTCCACCGCTCTCTCTCCCTCCCCTTGGAGCAGGGGCTCTCTGAGGCTGCCAGAGCCTTGGGTCTCCCTTTCTGTTTCCTGGCTCTTGTAATCTGATCCTGTGCTGGACTTACTGCTCTGCGAGGAACTCGACCTGATTGGGGGGGGGGCTGTTCCCTATAAGCCTTTCCCCTTACAGAAGGGTATAGCAGCAGGACAAGAGGAGACACGAAAACCATGAAGGGATGGAGGGGAAGTGAATATCTATTGGGAAGGTGGTGAAAATCAATCTCACGAATCAAAGTTTTGGAAAATCTTTGAATAAAATGTTTATTTAAAGAAAGAATGCAGCAGAAGAGGCTGCTTAGCTGGGCAGGCAAATTTCCTTATAAGACAAGGGGCTTAGCTGGCCTTAGAGTGTCCTCACCAGCATCCCAAAAGAGCTGCAACTAAGTGCTGGGGGGCTCCAGGCTTGGGAATAGGGGGCTTTCCTCCACCTCCCTTATTTAGCTGCCAGGTAGCAGAGCAATAACCAGAATTTCGGGGATGTGAGCTGAGCCAAAAGCAAGCTGGCAGCTGGAGACCCAGAGGCCCGCTTGCTCCGCGCTGGGTCCAAAGCTGTGGCTACTGCAAAAGCAATATCTGCTGGGGGGTTTCGTGCCCCTCCATCCTATGCTCAGGTTGTAAATAAAACCCTATATCCTACAGACACAGCAGTCTCTGCTGACCTTCATTCTAAAGAAACCAAACTCTGGTCACGCCTGTGACCCCGGATTCTCTCGCCCCTTGGCAATTGGATGTGTGTGTGTCTGCAGCAATGTTAATTCATCTAGTGTCCCTGAAGCCTTACTTTCAAATTGCTTATGATGGTGAATGTGCCTTTTTTTAAAAAAAAAATAACACGAAAGGCTCGTCTCCCTATCCTGGATCTTGGGCCGTTTTTCAAGAGCTCGTCATCGTAGTCGTTGATCTGGAAGAAAGCGGCAGAGCATCTTTCGTCAATAAATATTGTATGGTACGCAATCCAATACGTTCCGTGACCAAGCAAGATAAGAGGTTGGAAGCAGCTTTCCACACACACACACACACACACACACCTCTTTCTTTCTTTCTTTCTTTCTTTCTTTCTTTCTTTCTTTCTTTCTTTCTTTCTTTCTTTCTTTCTTTCTTTCTTTCTTTCTTTCTTTCTTCTAACTACAGTTCTATGCCACCTCAATTTTTGTGCTGGCAGATACACCAGAGGTTCCAGGCCCTTTCCCGAGTTCAGTTTCCTTGGAAGGATGGTGGTCATTCATTCATTCATTCATTCAATTTATACACCGCCCTATAACCGGAGGTCTCAGGGTGGTTCACAAACAAGAACATAACATATAAAATCAAACCAAATACATATAAGATCAAACCAAAAACAATAACCCCCCCAAAAAAACTCAAAAGAACTACGTTCTAAAAGGGTGTTGGATGTCAAGAAGATCAACTAAAGGCCTGGTTAAAAAAGGAACGTTTATGCCTAGCGCCTAAAAGAGTATAATGAATGTGCCAGGTGAACTTCCCTTTGGAGAGCATTCCATAGACGGGAAGCCACTCACTGCTAGCTTGGTGGCCCCCACTGCCTCTGGTGAGAATGAGTTCCATAGGTTATCAGTGCTCTCTGACTCCACACGCTTATTTCTGAGTGTTTGTGTTGGCCAACGAGGAGGCAGCTCAGATGAATTAGGGACCTGGGTATGTTTAGCCTGGAGAAGAGAAGGTTAAGGGGTGATATGATAGCCATGTTCAAATATATAAAAGGATGTCATATAGAGGAGGGAGAAAGGTTGTTTTCTGCTGCTCCAGAGAAGCAGACACGGAGCAATGAATTCAAACTACAAGAAAGAAGATTCCACCTCAACATTAGGAAGAACTTCCTGACAGTAAGAGCTGTTTGGCAGTGGAATTTGCTACCAAGGAGTGTGGTGGAGTCTCCTTCTTTGGAGGTCTTTAAGCAGAGGCTTGACAGGCATATGTCAAGAATGCTTTGATGGTGTTTCCTGCTTGGCAGGGGGTTGGACTGGATGGCCCTTGTGGTCTCTTCCAACTCTACGATTCTATGATTCAACCCTGAATAAGCAGGTTGTCTAGAAAAAGCCAGCAGCATGAAAGGTAAGGAGGACCAATTGGCATGAAACCCCTTGCAAATATTGTATGGATTTATCACACTGGGAAATCAACTCCCCAAAGTGAGTGATGTGCCAGAAAGGAATAGAGTCTAGACCAACGACCAAGGTTGAGTTCGCATATTATTGATATCCTTACTACATCTCCCCCAAAGATTTTAATGATTGGACAGGTCCACCATTTCTGTCCCTTATCCGCCTTCAAACGGCCACATCGCCATCACTTTCCATCAGAGACAACGTCAGTTTTACTCAGTGTTTGTGGAACCATATACCATAGAATCATAAATTGTAGAGCTGGAAGGGACTCCAAGGGTCATCTAGTCCAACCCCCTGAAATGCAGGAATTTCCAGAGCAGTTTGTAATGAATTCCACCAATGTCGACACAAAAAGATCATGTTGGTTCCCAAGTTTTCAAAAAACATTCTTTATTTTTGTTCAGAAATTGGTCTGCGTATTATTTTTACCCTTTTTCCATTAAAGTGTGTGCCCAAATGTGATTTCAATGCATCCAGGAAAACATATATTTTGGATAGAACCCCTCTTTGGATATTTCTTCGAAACTTGACTGTACTCTTGCCATCTCTTTATATCATATTCTATATAACTTCTCAGTTATCTATATTGAAACCTTTGCAGGATTGGACCCATTCGGGTCCTTTCCGTCATAGTTTTGCAACGACAGTTATTTGCAATTTCTTCCTTTATTGTTTATCCAATTAGATATTTGGCCTGCAATCTTAAAATACATGTTAAAAATTGCTTTTAAAAAATGCAAACGGATTTATCTTAGGGGTTAACAACATTTGTCAGCTGTTCCAAATATCCAGGATTCCATCTATACAAGGATTACATTTTGCCAAAAATAAAATAAAATCGATTGTCCTTTCTCTTTTTACTGTACCATGGGATAATTGCTAGCGAGATTTTAACACAGCTCTCTCATATATACCTGTGAGACATTCAGCCATTGGGTTATTACTTCTACATGTGTAGCTTTATAATATTTTATGTTCAGATTTTTTTTTGCCATTGTAGCTCTCTCCCCCCCCCCCAAGGTTGCCATGGGAACAGGAGCTTTTTATGCATTCCACACAAAGTTTGCAAGTAGTTTTTGCCTGTCCAATTTGGGACCATTTTTAAAACAATTATTTCCCCACTGCAACCACCACCGGTTCATAATTTAATTTAAACAGCTCTTCTGTGTTTGACAACAACCAGACTCCTCAATATTTCATCGGCTTAACTGTCCAATTCATTCCGCTTGCTCTCATCAAATTTGCTCTAATTGATTGCAACACATTTATTCCCGTAATTTCAGGGTTTCTCGGGTTCGTTTTGTACACAGAGACTTCACCAAACTCCTCTATTAAGCACTTATTTATTGCTTTTTCCATGTATACATCCTCTAACAATATTTCTCCAACAATATTCCATATTTTCCCCCTCCTCCCCTGGACTTCCCCTATTTTAATTATCATTAATATTTTTTTAAAATCTATGCTGTCTGCACCCTTCGTTGCAATTAAAAAATTGTTTTTCAAATTTTTATTTTACACTAGCTATTGATAGCAATCATTCGAAATACAGTACCTGGTTATGCCTTATTATGAATATGTAAAATAAACAAACAAACAAACAAATGTAAACAAATGTTGTTGTTGTTGGCATCTGTATGGCAAATAAGTCAATAAAGTAAAAAAAAGAAGAAGAATGCAATAGGTAACAGTTGTTGCTTTTGGCAGCCTTACTACGAATATATAAATGAAATGAAATAATTTTGAAATGCAACAAATAATCGGTGCTTTTGGCATCCCTGTGCTTTCTGGTGAATGTGGAAATAAAAAATTAAAAATGCAATAAGTATTATTTGCTGTTGGCATCTGTATACTTTATTGCGAATGAAGAAATGCCAATAATAAACAAGGTGATAAAAGGTGATAAAAATAATAATAAACAAGGTGATAAAACATAATAAAACATCACAAATACATCAATAGCAACAATAATAATAATAATAATAATAATAATAATAATAATAATAATAATAATAATAATAATAATAATAATAATAATAATAATAATAATAATGCTGCAAGCTTGTCCTGGGAGCAGATCTGATTGGGAAACAGCGGCTGATTCTTGCGCGCATTTCTTTCTCTTCTGCGCCTGCGCGGCTCCTTGGCCTCCCTCCCCTCCCCGCCCTCCTCGTTGCCATGGCGACGGGTTTGTGACCGCCGCGGCCTACGGCCCTCCTTGAAGCCTCGGCCTCGCCTGGGCGCCTCGCCTGCCTCCCCGCTTCCCTGCACGGCCGACGAAGGAGCAGCGGGGCCATGGCTTCGCGCAGCGCCGGGACGCTCCTGACCCAGTACAACGCGGCCTACGTGCCGCCGGGGCTCATGCCCGGGTGGGTCGCTGGGGGGGGGCGCCGTTTGGGGACCGAGGGGGGGGGGAGAAAAATTTTTTTGGGGGAGGGGCGGATAGAGAGAAAGAAAGCGCTGGTTTATGGCTTGCTTCTTCGGGGAAAGAAAAGGGAAAAGGCTGGATGACCTCTGGGGATCCTGCCCAGCTCTGCGGTTCCTTAGCGTGGCTGCACAGGAACTTTGGAACTCCCTGCCACTTGATATCAGGCAGGCACCTTTGCTGCGCTTAAGCACATCCTTGTTTAATCTGCATTGTAGGCAGGGGGTGGGCTGGATGACCTCTGGGGGTCCTGCCCAGCTCTGCGGTTCCTTAGCGTGGCTGCACAGGAACTTTGGAACTCCCTGCCGCTTGATATCAGGCAGGCACCTTCGCTGCGCTTAAGCACATCCTTATTTTAGTCCTGCCTGGACGCTTAGGAAGTTTGCACAAGTTTTAATTCCTCTTAGTCTATCCTCTTGGGGTTTTAGCTTTCTGTACGCTTTAAATCGCACTTGTAAACTTATTAGGGATGGGTTTGTTGTTTCGTCGTCCAGTTTCTTCCAAGATGGACGGGTGCCAACATTAGCTTTCTTTTATTGTTTCATATTTTTCATAAACCACTTAGAGGTCGTCCCTGTCCCCCCCTTGCAATCAAGCAGTATATATAGATTTTATGGAATAAAAAGTGCAGCTCCCTGCACAGGATCAGAGGAACTCTTGGTCCCAGCATTTACTCTAAAAAATGAAAAGGGAAAAAAGAAACAAAGCAGCCGCTCTCGGTCAGAAGGAAAAGACACTCCGGACAAGCTCAGAGGCACTTAGGCTAAGGTGCTGGAATTCTTTGTGTGTGTGTGTGTGTAGCAGGGAAAGGAAACGGGGAAACAAAAAAATGTCAAAATTCCCTGCAAAGAATCTGCGTCTGCCTCTCATCCCCATGGAGTTGCTTTAAAGTAGCTTTCAATGGTTTTCGTCGAATGGCTTTTTTCTTCTCTTTGTTATGTTTGCACCTTTCGCCATTGTTGTTCCCTTGTGGGCACCATCTCTCTCTCTCTCTCTCTCTCTCTCTCTCTCTCTCTCTCTCGGGAGACAATGGAGTTCGCCTCTGGGGGTGAAGTCAAACCGAAGGGACTTCCCCACCAAAGTGACTTCAAGTGCATGGAGGCAGGGCCGGATTTAGGTTGGATGAGGGAATGGCGCCCTTCCCATATCCAGCTGTCCTTTGTCAACAACAAATGGTCGCTGTTTTTTGGGGGGGTTGAATATATGCTATATGGTCATTTATGGACCTCATAGGTATCTCAAGACACTTGCACATGTTGCCATGCAACCAGTCCATGCAGAATTTAGGCACCCTATATATAAAGGTAAAGGTAAAGGGACCCCTGACCATTAGGTCCAGTCATGACCGACAATAGAACACGATAAAATTGTACATGGCATGGAGACAGCTGGTGGAGAAACCAGAGTGGATAGCTTGAGGATGATGTCCACCCAGTGTGCAGTGGCTGTGGGGAAAGGGAAATTCTGTGGGGTGTAACATAAGCAGTAAAAGGTATAACATAAGCTGTGGGGTGTAACATAAGCAGTAAAAGGTAAAGGGACCCTTGACCATTAGGTCCAGTCGTGACCGACTCTGGGGTTGCGCGCTCATCTCGCATTATTGGCCGAGGGAGCCGGCGTATAGCTTCCAGGTCATGTGGCCAGCATGACAAAGCCGCTTCTGACAAACCAGAGCAGCACATGGAAACGCCGTTTACCTTCCCGCTGTAGCGGTTCCTATTTATCTACTTGCATTTTGATGTGCTTTCCAACTGCTAGGTTGGCAGGAGCTGGGACCGAGCAACGGGAGCTCACCCCATCACAGGGATTCGAACCGCTGACCTTCTGATCAGCAAGCCCTAGGCTCAGTGGTTTAACCCACAGCGCCCAGTGATGTTTTAGGGAGCAGGGCCCATGACTTACACCATAGGAGCCTACACAACACAAAACACGGTTGCTGTATGTAGGTTTTATTTTATTTCATTATCTTATACAGTTTTTTCTCCTTTAATTATTTTGGGGGGCCCCCAAGAGAGCGGGCCCCTAAGCTATAGCTTGTTTAGCTTATACGTAAATCCGGCACTGCGTGGAAGTCCTGGGCTGCCCAGACAACGAGGCCACCCTCTCCTTGGAAAGGTCACCATGCAAGATATCTCCATTGGTAGAGCATGAGACTCTTCATCTCGGGGTCGTGGGTTCAAGTCCCACGTTGGACAAAAAGATCCCTTAATTGCAGGGGGTTGGACTAGATGGCCCTTGGGTTCCCTTCCAACTCTACCATTCTATGATTTTGTGATTCAAGACATTGGGCACCAGCTTGGCTGCAGGCAGGGCATTTTTTGCAGCTGGACCTCACCGGGACTTAGTTCCGGGCCGGCACCTCTCAGGTGGGTTCAATTGCCATTCTATAAGAATGAAGGAGGTGTTCATGGTGAGATCCGGCACTTCTTTTTTCTATAAAAATAGCACTGGCTGCAGGAGATGCTGGAAGGAAGTGTACAAGGCGCCACTACAGATTTGTGTAGGGTTCACTCCTCAGCCTTTTCTTCTCCCGAATATAAGGTTTAGGATCAGCGTTTCCTTCTCTTATATGGGCCCCCTTCCCGGGTTCACGAGCCCACCTGCCCCTCGCTTCCCCCTACAGCACATGCAGAAAAAATAAAATACATATTTTTTAAAAAACAATATGTTTCAAGGAGTTCAGCCATTTGGAAGATCGGCAACAGCCCCCTTCTTGGGTGCACAGTCGTTCTTAGTTTCCCTCTCGTTGCCTCTTTCCTAGGGAGAAAGATCCTTTCCCCAAGCATAGAAATTGCCTGTTATGGCATTGATCCAATGTCGCATTGGAAGCGGCGCTTTCCTTCGATTCTGCACCTACCCGGTACCGGCATAATCATTACTTGTGGTTTGTTGCGGCGATGATTGCAAAGGACTGCGCTTCTTAGGAGAGCTGGGGAAGTGATTTTTCAATAAAAGATAATGGCAATTGTTTGGGCCCTTCTTCCCCAGTTTTGCTCACCTTCCACCTTTCCCCCTCTAGGTATCGTGGCCATGTCCCCAACGTGGCGTTTTCCTTTGCGGATACCTATGGAAACACCACCATGAAGTACTTCCAAGATTTCCGAAGTGCCCTCATGGAAACCTGCCGCGGCCCCTACAGCAAAGGGGGCCAGTTCCCCACCCTCTTCTCTCCCGACCCAGGCCTGGTGATTGGGGCAAGGGCCAGGGGGTGGGACCGCTGGCTGCACACCCCCAACTACTCTCGCTACAATTTGGATATCAACCGCACAGCAGAACTGAAGGAGTTCTACAAGGTAAGGCAGGAGGCCTGGACCCACCGTCACCCCAGGTGGCCATTGACTCATACTGGAAACCATAGTATTGTAGGGTTGGGAGGTACCACAAGGGCCATCTAGACCAACCCCCTGCCATGCAGGAATCTGTTGCCTATCTTAGTGTTTTTAAGTGTCAGGTGTAACTTCAGCCTGAACACAGCAGAGTTTGCGCAGGTTTTTCCGGAAGCTTCTGGCGGTAACTTAAATGACTAGACGTCTGGACGCAGAATAAACTATATACAGGATTTATGAAAATAAAAGAAATCCAGAGTTTCTATGTGCAACTTTAGAACTCAAAAACAAAGTAAAATAAATCCTTTCCTCTCTGTCTCTCAACCGATACAGCACCTTTCCTCCTACACTCACCACACTCACCACACCACGTACTGTGCTAGCTTTCTCTGATAACAGGTCTCAGTGCTGAACTCAACCAATGAGAGCGCAGTTACTATGGCAGAAGTAGACCTTGGCTTTCTGCCCAGTGTTAATTGCTTGTCCTAGAGTTGATTGTGTGAAGAAGCAATCTGATGGCTTCTCATGCTACTAATTTAGCAAAACCCGAACAGCCTAGCATAGGACTTGAACCCACAGCCCTGAGATTAAGAGTCTCATGCTCTGCTTGTCACAGAGGATTCTGGTTCTTGGTTACGGGGGGCAGATTGGCCAGGCCTTTTGCCCTCCACACTCTTGCAGGGAACATTGCCTTTGGCAGGTGGGTCCTCATTTGGGGATGACCGGCTGTGCCGCTCACAGATCTCCATGGAACCCCTGATAAGCTTCCAAGGGACTTCTCCCCAGGGTCCCCTGCAAACTCACTTTGCAAACGGCGTGACCAGCTGATCCACTCGATCCCTTAAGAATGGAAGAAGAGCCCCGCTGGATCAGGCCCAGGAACCCCCCCCCCCAGGCCAGCACCCTTGTCACCAGTGGCACCCCCTGGATGCCAACAAGCCACCCTCCCTGACTGTGGGTTCATCCACACTTACCTTTTGCCCTGCGTTTTCTAGGCACATGCCCGCACTTTAAAGATCTGTCTCCCAGCGCTTGTTTGTGTGTGTGTTTTGCCCCAGCACCCTCCCCACAAAAAGCCATTCTTTAACGCTGCACCGAAACAAGCGGCAATTCGGGTTTCCTGCAGGTTGCTGTTTGCTCCGATTCAGCAGTGAAGAGTGGGTTTTCACAGGGAAAACACGGGGGCTTTTTTATTTTATTTTTTAAAGTGCTTTAAAGCGCACACCTGGGGCTGGAGAAACACAACACAAAAAGAAGTCCCGCCGTGCCCTCTCTTTGTCTGCTGCCTGTACGGCTTGCTTGTAGCTCCTAGTCGTTTTATGTTTGCAAAGGAATCGACAGCAACAGAAGGGCTGCAATCTTGGCTGTGCAGGGCGTGTGGGTGGTGCTGGGGGATTTGTGGAAAGTCTGCTGGTGGGTCGTGTTGCCTTCTGGAATCCAGGAGCCAGACACCCCTCCCTCCCTCCCGCCCGGCCGTGCCAAGCTCAGCTTCATAATCTCTGTCTCCCAAACCTGGAGCAGAGTCACTTTCTCCTTTCCCCAACGTTAAACAAGTCCGCGGCAGTCACGCAAGCTATAAATAATGAAGAGTGGGTAGCCAAAATTAATGAGCTGAGAACAGACACTATTTATTCAGATCTTCCTTTTGTTTGTTGGAGCTGGTATGGGTAGGTGGGTGGGGAAGTTTGATAGGTGGCTGGCCTACCTGTCAGTAATCTGATGTCACAACGACACCATTGCACGGTTTGGGAATGATGGTCTCTCCTCCTGCTCAGCATCTGGGTTCAACAATTACTGTAAATGGGAGCTTGGAAAGCTGTGATTTTGACTGGAGTATCCTTGCAGGCTGTATCTCCTTCTCCCAATCACCCAGTGCCGAATTTACGTAGACGCTAAACAAGCTATAGCTTAGAGCCCCACTTTCTTGGGGGGGGGCCAAAAAAACCTAAAAGGGAAAAAACACCTAGATGTACATTTCCAAAATATAAGGCAGGCATCCCCAAACTTCGGCCCTCAAGATGTTTTGGACTACAGTCCCCATCTTCCCCAACCACTGGTCCTGTTAGCTAGGGATCATGGGAGTTGTAGGCCAAAACATCTGGAGGGCCGCAGTTTGGGGATGCCTGATATAAGGTAAGTTCAACAATTACTTTGATAAAACACATATTTTGTTATGTAGAAATGGCTTTAGATAACTATTAGGTCCATAACTTACCATATAGCATATATTCAACACAAAGAAACCAGCGACAATTTGTTGTTGACAAAGGACAGCTGGACATATAAAAGGGCCCCATTACCTTCAGCAGCTGAGGGCCTAATCAAACCTAAATCCGGCCCTGCAATCACCGCTCCCCGAGCTCCTGCTTCCCCTTGAAGCACTTTTGCATATCTACCCTTTGTAGCCGAGACATGCTTTTCAAAGGTGCCCCCTCGCCTTTTCCCTTAACCCCCCCCCCCTTTGCAGAATTACAGGTGGGGAACACTGAAAATTCCCATGTCCGTTTTGCCTTTATGATATGCAGGGCCATCCCAGTGTACTGTTAGGAGTTTGATGAGGTGAATGCCTGGGTGATGGGCCATTAAGGGGAACAAAGGAAAGGGGCTCTGTGCGAGACAGCAAAAGGGTGGCAACTTGCAATTAGTTGGAAGGACAAAGCCAGGGTTGAGAGTTGCAGTGGCGAGGGGGAAACAGCAAGTTGGAGAGAGTGTGAATCCAAGGCCGCAGCTATGGGAGAAACAAGACCCTTTGGGGGTGTTAATGCTGTGAGCCCCCTCCATCGTAAGCTCAGGTTGTAGATATGTGCAAATAAACCATAGATCCTAAAGGCAGCAAAGTCTCCGCTGCGCCTCATTCCAAAAGGAATCACAAACCCCTGGAATCTCATGCCGCTCAGAGACTGGGGTGGCGTAGCACATTCCCTATTCCGCTTGAGTCGCTCACCTGCTTCACATTTCCCTCCCTTGTGCGCACAAATCCATTGACGCCATCCACCTGAAACGCAATGCTGCTTCCTTCTCTTTCTCACACACACACACACCCTAACAGCTCTGTAGCACTCGGGTGCCAGCAGGTTTTTTTGACAACTTCAAAACACTAGAATGCCCACTAACACCTCAGCAGCTGAGACAATAGCTGAGCAGGGCTCATTTCTGTCTGCTGAAGCCAAATTCTCACAACCAATTGCAGAGAAAGCTTCAAAAGACCATAGAGGGTTTTCCAGCAGCCTTTCCCCCTTTCGTAGAGCAAGCCGGAAAACATCTGCTTGTTCCTTTGATTTTTAGTGCATCTGCGTGCTCTTGTGTTTGAGCGGACTATCTCATTTGTCCGTGACGCAGCGGATTATGCAAAGATGGCTTTGCCTCTGGGAAAAGATGGGGGAGCAGAAAGGAAGCAAAAGTTGCTGTCTAGTCGATGCCCGCCTAGCCTAAAAAGAGGACCACCTGCCTGCTTGCCGACACCCCTACAGACTACCCTGTGCCACCCGTGTCCTGACTGACCACAGGGACATTGCTCAGGAGCACCCATCACAGCCCACCGGTCTTGGATCTGGCTGCCTGGAATAAGCAAAGGAGGATTGAAAAGAGGATAAGACAAATTCGTACAGGAGAGGGCTATCAATGGATGTTAGCTATGATGACTAGCCATGCCTCTGGGTAGCACTTGCTGGAAATTGCAGGAGGGGAGAGGGCTCTCCTGCTTGGATCCTGTTTGCGGGTTTTCGCAGGAATCTGGCTGGCCACTGCAAGAACTGGCTGCTGGACTAGATAGTCCCCCCCTGATGCCTGATCCTGCAAGCCCTTCTTAAAGGAAGGCAGGCACTATTGTTCCATGGTGCAGGACTGAGGACAGGCTGTGCAGGGCCACTTCAGATGGCGCAACCAAGAGAGTGTGTCAAGCAAATGCTCGGGGGCAAGGAAATGGGGCCACGTAGTCTCTGCTAGATTTTTGTCCCATCTTTCTTGCAAAGAACAGAAAGCAACATTCATTGGTTTATTTTTGCTCCTATTTTTATTATGCATTTTGTGTTTGTTATATTTAATGTTGTGAACCACCCTGAGATGTAGAATAATAATAATAATAATAATAATAATAATAATAATAATAATAATAATAATAATAATATTTATTTATTTATACCCCAGCCATTCTGGGCGGCTTCCAACAGTATATTAAAATACAGAACATTAAAAGCTTCCCTAAACAGGGCTGCCTTAAGATGCCTTCTAAAGGTCTGGTAATTGTTATTCTTAAGTTAGAACTGGATATGGAACAACTGAGTGGTTCAAAATTGGGAAAGGAGTACGACAAGGTTGTATATTGTCTCCCTGCTTATTTAACTTATATGCAGAATTCATCATGCGAAAGGCTGGACTAGATGAATCCCAAGCCGGAATTAAGATTGCCGGAAGAAATATCAACAACCTCAGATATGCAGATGACACAACCTTGATGGCAGAAAGCGAGGAGGAATTAAAGAACCTTTTAATGAGGGTGAAAGAGGAGAGCGCAAAATATGGTCTGAAGCTCAACATCAAAAAAACCAAGATCATGGCCACTGGTCCCATCACCTCCTGGCAAATAGAAGGGGAAGAAATGGAGGCAGTGAGAGATTTCACCTTCTTGGGCTCCTTGATCACTGCAGATGGTGACAGCAGTCACGAAATTAAAAGACGCCTGCTTCTTGGGAGAAAAGCAATGACAAACCTAGACAGCATCTTAAAAAGCAGAGACATCACCTTGCCGACAAAGGTCCGTATAGTTAAAGCTATGGTTTTCCCAGTAGTGATGTATGGAAGTGAGAGCTGGACCATAAAGAAGGCTGATCGCCGAAGAATTGATGCTTTTGAATTATGGTGCTGGAGGAGACTCTTGAGAGTCCCATGGACTGCAAGAAGATCAAACCAATCCATTCTTAAGGAAATCAGCCCTGAGTGCTCACTGGAAGGACAGATCCTGAAGCTGAGGCTCCAATACTTTGGCCACCTCATGAGAAGAGAAGAATCCCTGGAAAAGACCCTGATGTTGGGAAAGATTGAGGGCACTAGGAGAAGGGGACGACGGAGGATGAGATGGTTGGACAGTGTTCTCAAAGCTATGAACATGAGTTTGACCAGACTGCGGGAGGCAGTGCAAGACAGGAGTGCCTGGCGTGCTATGGTCCATGGGGTCACGAAGAGTCGGACACGACTAAACGACTAAACAACAACAACAACAAATTGTTATTCTCTTTGACCTCTGGTGGGAGGGCATTCCACAGGGTGGGTGCCACTACCAAGAAGGCCCTCTGCCTGGTTCCCTGTAACTTGGCTTCTTGCAGCGAGGGAACCGCCAGAAGGCCCTCGGAGCTGGACCTCAGTGTCCGGGCAGAATGATAGGGGTGGAGACACTCCTTCAGGTATACTGGACCGAGGCCGTTTAGGGCTTTCAAGGTCAGCACCAACACTTTGAACTGTGCTCAGAAACGTACTGGGAGCCAATGTAGATCTTTCAAGACCGGTGTTATGTGGTCTCGGCGGATGCCCCCAGTCATCAGTCTAGCTTCATCTATGGATGAAGGGTGGAATAATAATACTGTAATAATAATAATAATAATAATAATAATAATAATAATAATAATGGCCTCCACCTGTCTTAAATTCTCTCTATAATCCTTCGAGGCAGAATCAGCTGGGAAGCAGTGATTTCCCAAGGCCACTCAGTAGGGAGGTTATCTTCCCATTGCAAGGATTTGAACCCGAGTTTCCCTGGTTTTAAGTGCAGTGCACCAAGCCATCCTTCCCCAATGCCTGTGCCATTCAGATGTTTAGGACTACATCTCCCATCAGCTCCAGCCGCCACGGTATCCAGCCCCCCTTTCCGGCTTTGAAACTCCCTGCCTAGAGAAGATAGACTGACTCACCAGCAAAGTGAAGATTGTTTCATTCTGAAAGGCGTTTGGGAACTGACTGCTTTTGAGGAAAGGCCCGGTTCTGTGTTGCTTCACTTGTTATTGTGCTTAATGGATTTTCCATACTATTTTAATTCTATTAGTGTTTAATTACATTTTAATCATGGTCTCTTCCGTGTTTTTCCCTTGTTCTGTTTTATCTGTGTCAGCCGCCACGAGTTCCAGACTAGGGGAAAGGCTGGATATAAAGAAATATAATATATATTTTTAATAAACTTTATTTTAATTATGCAAACACAGGTTACAAAAAAAATTCATTAACCAAAAACAAAAACAAAGCCAAACAAAATATAAGAAAATCATATTCCAAACAACAACAGAAAATTAAAAATATGAAGAAAGAAGAAAAGGAAGCTATATATATGTATGTATATATGTACACACATATATATAGAAAAGCAGAAAACATATAGACACTAGCTTGAAATGTTATTCTATTTCAATAGCCTTAGAACTTAACATAACAAATAATATAGTAAATAATACAAATTAATATAACATAATATAACAAAAATCAACACCTATAATAGTATAACAGGTAAGATATCTTACAAACTTAAGATTTGGGTTATAAATCCTAAAATAAAGAAAGAAAAAAGAGAATTATAGATTAAAAATTGAAGATTACAAAAAGAGCTTCCCACTGTCCATACATCACTTTATTTTCCAAGCTTACCAGATTCTTGCTTCTTTTTAGTTACCCTTAAATTCCTACTGCTATTTTTTATAATTGTTATTAATTTTTCCCTGTTTTCTTTTCAATATAGGCATATCACCAGATCTATGTTGAAATTCTCTTTTCTTAGATAATCCTCTACCTGTTTCCATTCCTTAATACATTTCTGCTTGGGGATATTTCTAATTGCTGTGGTCATTTTATCTAAATTCATGAACCCAAAGCGAAATTATCCTGGTTGCAGCTCCAGGTCCCTTGATGCAGCTTAATTCAGTCTCTCTCCTCCCGTGGCCTGACCCTTATAACCTGTTGGTGTTTCACCTGCAGCTTGCTCAGATGCATCGCGAGCACTACATGGACAAGACCGGGACGGTGCACCCGGTTCCGTATTTTGTGATCCCCGTGAAGGAGAAGGAGAAGTACCCTCACCCTCTTGACCTGTGAGTCTAGTGGGCAAGAGTCAGGGTGGGTTGGGGAGGCCTCTGTTTATCACCATACGCTCATATAAGGGAACCCTTTTGTGTAACTCAGGTGATTTCCTTTGGGGGAAAAGGGTGTTCTAGGTTCACATACGACCTAACTTCCACTGAAAGAAACGGGGGGTTTCTCAGAGATGTAAATGGTGTCATGGAATTCTACTCAGTAGTGATCCAGAGCATATTCCAACATATAGTTAGCAGAGCAAAAACTTAAGCACGTTGCAGGATCCCCCCAAAATAGACCAGAGGCAATGAGTATTTCATCCAGCAGAACTTTACTCCAGCTGAAAGCAAATGAGCGTAATGGTCACAAATCCAATACATTCAGGATTGGCACAGTCCATAAGAAATCCAGTTGCAGCAGACTTAACCTAAACTTGCAATAATTTATAACAAGTCTAAACCTTAACACTAAGCATACTGTGTACAGAACACCACACCAGAAGGAGAAGAGAGACAGAGAACGTGAAACCCAGGCTCCTTCTGGCCTCCCTATTATAGTCAGCATGACCCTGGCAGAAGAGATAGCAGGACCGGTTTAAGGCAGCTGTACTCATCTTCTCGGAAGCAATAACCCAAACATCAGGAACCCTCTGCTTGTTTCTTTCACACAGAGAAGTTTCCAGAACCCTCTTGAATTAATTAGAATAGGAAAGATCTCTACACATCAGATCAATACTTTCTGCACTAAGAAATGCAAACTGACAGATAAACAAAAGACCTTCAGGGCTGGCTCAGAACCCTGTAGTTTTACTGGCACAGCTTTATACAGCTGCAGATGTCTGGTTCGAATCCAGACACCTCTCATGGGAGGAACCAACTCCTTGAGAGGCTTTCAAGTGTGGAGAGGAAGCGACTGGGATCCCTATATTTATTTTGGAAGTGGGGTGTTTTGTTCTGTTTCATTTTTTGTTGTTGCCCTTGTTTGGAATATAATTTTGCTCTTCGTTTTGCCATAGGTCTTGATCCCTCTTAGCTCTTTTCAAAAAGCAGCACGTCCTACGGCCCTCCCGCCAACCCTGAATGCTTCCCTCTGATCTCCTGGGAGGACCCCTCTCCCCCCCCCATCTCCTGTCCTTCCCTCGAGGCTGATGCTCACAACAGCTTAACCCTGGTCTGGATCACTCCAAAGGAGAAATGGTGGCTTTCCTCAGTGGTGGATGAAGCAACCCGGGGTTTCCCGGAGATGTTTACGCTTGGAAACCATGGAGGGGCAATCTGTGTGCTTGTGTGAGTGTGTGTAAGAGAGAGAGGCAGATTAATTAAGAGAAGAGAAGGCTGGTAAAAAAAATAGTACATAAAGATTCGCATAGGGGCAGGGAGGATAGGCGTGCAGCCTGGAACACAGGACCTGTCTGGAGAGAGCTAGCAGGAAATCACACCGTTCAAGGGGGAGTTAGCTCTTTACTAGCAAGAACGTGATCTGACTTGGCTGAGTGTCAGGCCTAATGAGCCTAGCAGCTCATCCCTGGTAGGTCTTGCCCCATGGATCAGTTGCTGAGACTGAAAGTCCCTGTCCTCTCCAGGGTTGCCCCCAAGCAATCGGAGACTGTGTCTGCGTGAAGCTGACTTCGCCACCCTCTTCATACCTCTTCTGGTTCTGGGAGGCAAGCGGGAAGGGGAGCTTGTTGCAGCAGGAGGGGGAGACCCCCCGTGACTCTTCACCAGCCTGACTCATCTCTGCTTCTTGGCCTCCCTCTTCCCCTGCTTCATCTTCTGCCTCTGATTCCGGACTTCTCTCTGCCACAGACTCCCCCTGCTCACTAAACCCTGTTACCTCTCAAGCTTCCAACACCACCTCCTCCCAGCCTTCTCCTTCTTCTCCCTCTAACCACCCATCATTTCTCAGCTGATTCCCCCAACCGTTCCTCTGTATCCAACCAGTCCATGACAGAATCATAGAATTGTAGAGTTGGAAGGGACCCCAAGGGTCATCTTGTCCAACCCCTGCAGTGCAGGAATCACAACCGAAGCATCTGTATGAAGCTACATTACTCTGAGCTGGGCCATCAGCTCAGCTAGTCTTACCTCGTTTGACAGGCAGCAGACCTCCAGGGTCTCGGGCAGGCAGGGCAAAATCTCTCCTAAGCCCCCCGGGGCCTTCTGCATATACAGCAGGTGTTCTGTCCCTGAGCTGAGATCCTTTCCCTCTGCATCTTGTGCCACTTGCTCAGGTGTCATGATCCGGGCTCACCGACCAGGAATAACTCCATCTTCTTGGTTCTATGCACACAATAATTGGAGCAGAATGGGATTCACCTTTCGCCAAAGCAATGAACTGAAACGGAGAAATCCCGTCTCTTGCCTTGTGCTTAGAAGGTGTTAATGGACAACTAACCCACCTTACGCGATCTTAAGTAGGTGGCCTTTTAGATTACAACGGGCCAGCTCATGGGTTCTAGCTCAGCTCTCTCGGCACACAATGCTGGCTTTCCTGACAAACTTTCCGTCACTTTATTTTATTTACACACACACACACACACACACACACACACACACACACACACCATTCAAATGCCCACACATTTAATCCCTTGAGCTTAGAGGGTGATGGATCTGTGGTTCTGGCGCTTGTCCAGGGTCCGTGTTTCCTTTGGAATGAGGCACAGCAGAGACTGGTGTCTTTAGGATATATGGCTTATTTACACATGTCTACAACCCGAGCCTACGATGGAAGGGCACCCAGAATTCACACCCCGGGAAGGTCTTGCTTCTCCCATGAACACAGCCTTGGGTTGCTGCAGAAATCAGGCATGGCTCTGTCGCTCTTGGTTTGCAACCTGCTGCTTTGCTTCTCGCTCACATCACTTCAGACCCTCTGCTCTCAACTCTGGCTTTGTCTTTCCAATGGCTTCACCCATTTGTCATCTCACATAGAGCCCCTTCCTTTGTTCCCCTTAATGGCCCATCATCTCACTGGGAAGCTAGCCTGGCTATTCCAGGAATTAGAAGGGAGCCTAGGCTTTCAGCCTAACCCAGGGGCCAGCAAACTTTTCCAGCAGGGGGCCGGTCCACTGTCCCTCAGACCTTGTGGGGGGCCGGACTATATTTGGGGGAGGGGTGAACGAATTCCTATGCCCCACAAATAACCCAGAGATGCATTTTGAATAAAAGGATACATTCTACTCATGTAAAAACACCAGGCAGGCCCCACAAATAACCCAGAGATGCATTTTAAATAAAAGGACACATTCTACTCATGTAAAAACATGCTGATTCCCGGACCATCCGCGGGTCGGATTGAGAAGGCAATTGGGCCGCATCTGGCCCCGGGCCTTAGTTTGGAGACCCCTGGCCTAACCCCTTGCCCCTCAAACACATAACACTGTGGATCTGGGAGCTCCCCACTTTCTCATCTCGCTTCTGTTTCTAGCAGGGAACAGGGTCTTCCCTCCCCACACAATCAACTTTGTTTTGAGATTCCTCTAGGCCACCCCTAGACAATGTCGTTGGGCTCTCAGCTGCGTGTTGTGCTTGAATGCATCGTTTGAAGGCAGTATTTACAGTTTTTATTGCAATTGTATCTTTGTAATTCATTGTGAATGTAATCTGATTAAAATTATGGTGTGATTTTGTTGTACCCACCGGGAGTGGGCGGGCGAACAGTTGTAGGAGAACAGCTGTAGGTGGTGAGCAAGTCTTTAGAGTTAGCAAGTAAAGATCTCCTGGTCGATATGAAGAAAGGTCCCCGCCTCTTGGATGAGGCTTCTTGCTCTCAGGACACACTCCTCATTTGTATTTCTTGTGCATTCCTCTCTGAGACGATGGTTTGTTTCCTGAACCCTCATGCATGTCATTTTCATTCATAACCTGAAGCTGATTCCTGTAAGTCTAAAAGAATTGCAAAAGCCTGTTTGAAAATCCTTTCCCTCCCTGCTCCTGGCTTATCTCTGTGCATTGCTTTGAATAAAGCTCACCAGCCTTTGCCAGCAAGGCCTTCCATCTGTGTGCGTCCTTATTTAAGGAGGGTGGCCTGAAAAGAGGAGGTGGGGAGCGATCCTGTGTGAATGGCAAAACAAGCAGGGAAGACCTCTGGCCTTGGCGCTTGCCCTGAGCCTATGGCGTTCTCCATGTGCTAAATGCTCTGTAAAAGTGTCCTCTAAGATGCTGTGCACTTCTCCACTCAGCGCACAGTGGAGCTGTGGAACTCTCTCCCGCAGGACGCAGTGATGGGCCCCAACCTAGATGGCTTTAGAAGAACAAATCAATGGAGGAGGAGAGGGCTACCAATGGCTATTAGCTTTGATGGCTCTGCTCTGCCTCCACAGTTGCAGACAGCAATTCTTCTGAACCCCAGTTGCTGGAAACCACAGGAGGGGAGAGGGCTCTTGTGCTTGAATCTTGCTTGCTGGTTTCTCACAGACATCTGGTTGGCCAGTGGGAAAACAGCATGCTAGACTAGTCAGACCATGGACCTGATCCAGAAGTTTCTTCTTCATAGAATGACATGGTTGGAAGGGACCCCCAAGGGTCATCTATTCTAACCCCCTGCAATGCAGGAATCTCAGCTAAAGCATCCCTGACAGATGGCCATCCAACCTCTGCTTAGAAACCTCCAAGGAAGGAGAGCCCACAACCTCCTGAAGGAAACTGTTCCACTGTCGAATGCCTGTCAGAAATTTTTTCCTGATGTTTAGTCAGAGTCTCCTTTCTTGCAACTTGAATCCTTTGGTTTATGGAAGTTTTTAATGACTCATGTTTTAATGTATTTTTAATCTTTTGTTGGAAGCTGCCCAGAGTGGCTGGGGAAACCCAGCCAGATGGGCAGGGCAGAAATTATTATTATTATTATTATTATTATTATTATTATTATTATTAGATCATTGTTATTATTTGGTTTGGGTCCTTCCCTCGGGAGCAGGAGAAAACAAGCTTGCACCCTCTTCCATGTGACATGGATATTTGAAGATAGCTATCATATCTCCACTTATCCAGGCTAAACACACTGCTTTGGGGTTTCCATGGGTATCTGGTTGTCCATTGTGAGAACAGGAGGCTGGAGCAGATGGGCTGCTGGCCTGATCCAGCAGGCTGTCCATAGGTTCTCCCTGCCCAGTGCCCAGAAGGGGGTGAGCAAGGGAGAGGAGCTTAGAGCAGCTGCTCCCTTCCCAGCTTACCCAGAAGTGACAGGGCAGCACCACGTGAAGGACGGTTAGGGGGCTTCCTACCTGGAAGAGGGGCCTTCTCCCTGCCCCTTTCTGGCACCATTCCTGTGGCATCTGCTGGGGGAATCTCAGCAGGGTAACGCTTGCCTCGCTGCTCGTGTTGCCACGTTTATGCCACACAGCTGTTGAAGGTACAGCCAAACCCTGCCGGAAAAAGCATTGGCAATCCTGAACCAAACGGCTGTGCCAAAAGAGCAGACTGGCATCACCAGAGCACGATGTGCCAGTGGCACAACCATTCCTGCTTGTACCGCCCCCGCCCACAAAAATGCCTATTTTATGTGCCTGTCTGGGAGAGCTAAGTGGCGCATTCAGTATTGCCAGTCAGCCTGCCGTTGCAAAGCGACCTCTCTGGGGCAGGCTGGCATTACTCACGAATGATCGGCTCTAAGAAGCATTTTTCTAGGGCATGTTGCTCTGCCAGAGAAAATAGGTTACCCTTGTGGATTTGTGCTGGCCGGATACGAGCTGTGTATTTTCGGGTCTCCGTAATCCGGAGAGGGCAGTGTTTCTTCTCAGGCTTCCGCGGCCGATAGACGTAGCTGTCGTTTTGCCTGCTGTCTTGGGGCGAGGAGATGTGTTGCTCTCGAATGGCAGCCGAGCAAAAGAGAGAACATCAGAAGGGCCCTGTAGCTGGGTGAGGCCAATAGGGACGCATCTAGCCCAGCGTCCTGTTCTCACTCCTGCCAGTCAGGTGCCTCTGGGAACCCCACAAACAGATTGCAAGCACAGGAGCAGCCCTCTCCCATCCCGTGGTTTCCAGTGACGGGGATTCAGAAGCACGGCTGCCTTCAACTTTGGAAACAGGGCAGAGCCATCCTGGCTAGTAGTAGCCATCAACAGCCCTCCCATCCTCCGTGAATGGGTCCCATTATCTTTTAAAGCCATTGAGGTTGGCGGCCATCACTGTCTCGTGTGGCAGTGTAAAGAAGGGCTTCTTTTTATCTGCCCCGAATCTTCCAACATATTATTATTATTATTATTATTATTATTATTATTATTATTATTAGAGTTTATATACCACCCTATATACCGCCCTTTATATACCGCCCTCAATCTTCGTGTGGCAGCACCTACCCTTTGGAACTCCCTGCCTCTTGAGGTCAAGCCTTCATTGAATTCTTTTCGGAAAATGGTCAAAGGCCTGGAAACGATGCCTTATGAGGAACGGCTTAGGGAGCTGGGCATGTTTAGCCTGGAGAAGAGAAGGTGAAGGGGTGATATGATAGCCATGTTCAAATATATAAAAGGATGTCATATAGAGGAGGGAGAAAGGTTGTTTTCTGCTGCTCCAGAGAAGCGGACACAGAGCAATGGATTCAAACTACAAGAAAGAAGTTTCCACCTAAACATTAGGAAGAACTTCCTGACAGTAAGAGCTGTTCGGCAGTGGAATTTGCTACCAAGGAGTGTGGTGGAGTCCTTCTTTGGAGGTCTCTAAGCAGAGGCTTGACAGGCATATGTCAAGAATGCTTTGATGGTGTTTCCTGCTTGGCAGGGGGTTGGACTGGATGGCCCTTGTGGTCTCTTCCGACTCTATGATTCTGTGAGTCTATGCCCGGAGGTCTCAGGGTGGTTCACAGGGGCAAAAATCACAACATACTGTATTTTTCCGTGTATAAGACACCCCCTATTTTAAAAAAACCCAAAATTAAGAAATTAATTTGTTTAGCTTTTTCTTTGGGGGGGGGGAGGTCACTTCTGCCAATCGCTCGCCCGCCACTGCCGATCACTTGCCACAGCCACTGCCGATCACACACCGTGCCGCAGCCGCCACCAACAGCCCACCCACCCACTTGCCGCAGTCGCCAATCGCCTGCCCAATTGCCACAGCCACAGCCAATCACCAGCAGGCCTTGCCGCAGCCACCAATCACCCGCCCAATCGCTGCTGCCAGTCTCCTGCTTGCTGCTGCCACTAATTGCACGCCCCCCCCCCCGCATTCACTATCCGTGTATAAGACGGCACACAATTTTTGCCTAAATTTTTAAAGCAAAAGGCATCGTCTTATACACGGGAAAAATACGGAATTTTTCGCACCATAGGACGCACCTAGTTTTTAGAGGAGGAAAACAAGAAATTGTCCTAGGCATAGCAGCCAACTCCTAGAGGCCTGGATGCCTTTGCCCCCCCCCCTAAATATTTGAGGAAGCTTCTTTTGCAAAGGGGGAAAGCTCCCATTTATTTCGAGGATCAGCTCAAAGTTGTGCAGCTTTTTTTGCAAATTGGAAAAGCCTCGTTTTGGAAGCGGGGATCAGCTCACAGTTGTGCAGCTTTTTGAGCTTACCTTGCAAAGGGGAAAAATCCTGTTTTTATGGGGTTCAACTCACAGTTCTGCAGCTTCTCTAGGAAAGGAAAGGGACCCATTTCTACAGTTTCCAGACAGATAATCTAATCAGCCAGTCACAGGTCGCTGGGGAAACAAGCAGCCCCTCTGCAGACAACAATTGAGGCCTGGGCAAGGGGCCTGGGCAGGCCGGGAAGGGAGCTAGCTCCCTTATCTCCCTCCCCGATCTCTTGCAATCAGCTGCTGAGCGGGTCATTTCAACACTCTCTTTCCCTCTTGTTAGTCTTTAGCTCAGGGGTCCCCAGACTTACCGGGCTTCGGGCCGGTGCCCGCCGCGCCTATCTTGATTTCAGCAGCCTATCTTGATTTCAGCAAGGCCTTTGACAAGGTGCCCCATGATATTCTTGTAAAGAAGCTGGTAAAATGTGGGCTAGACAATGCTACCATTCAGTGGATTTGTAGCTGGATTACTGACCGAACCCAAAGGGTGCTCATCAATGGCTCCTCCTCATCCTGGAGAGTAGTGACTAGTGGGGTGCCACAGGGTTCTGTCTTGGGCCCAGTCTTGTTCAACATCTTTATCAATGACTTGGATGATGGGCTTGAGGGAATCCTGAGCAAGTTTGCAGATGACACCAAGTTGGGAGGGGTGGCTAACACCCCAGAGGACAGGATCACACTTCAGAATGACCTTAACAGATTAGACAACTGGGCCAAAGCAAACAAGATGAATTTTAACAAGGAGAAATGTAAAGTGCTACACTTGGGCAAAAAAAATGAAAGGCACAGATACAGGATGGGAGACACCTGGCTTGAGAGCAGTACATGTGAAAAGGATCTAGGAGTTTTGGTTGACCACAAACTTGACATGAGTCAGCAGTGTGATGCAGCAGCTAAAAAAGCCAATGCAATTCTGGGCTGCATCAATAGGAGTATAGCATCTAGATCAAGGGAAGTAATAGTACCACTGTATTCTGCTCTGGTCAGACCTCACCTGGAGTATTGTGTCCAGTTCTGGGCACCACAGTTCAAGAAGGATACTGATAAGCTGGAACGTGTCCAGAAGAGGGCAACCAAAATGGTCAAAGGCCTGGAAACGATGCCTTATGAGGAACGGCTTAGGGAGCTGGGTATGTTTAGCCTGGAGAAGAGAAGGTTAAGGGGTGATATGATAACCATGTTCAAATATATAAAAGGATGTCATATAAAGGAGGGAGAAAGGTTGTTTTCTGCTGCTCCAGAGAAGCGGACACGGAGCAACGGATTCAAACTACAAGAAAGAAAATTCCACCTAAACATTAGGAAGAACTTCCTGACAGTAAGAGCTGTTCGGCAGTGGAATTTGCTGCCAAGGAGTGTGGTGGAGTCTCCTTCTTTGGAGGTCTTTAAGCAGAGGCTTGACAGCCATCTGTCAGGAATGCTTTGATGGTGTTTCCTGCTTGGCAGGGGGTTGGACTGGATGGCCCTTGTGGTCTCTTCCAACTCTATGATTCTATGATTCTATGATTCTATGTGGCGGGCCGGAGGGCAGGGGAGTGCGCGAGCAGCGGGCCGGAAGGCGGGGGAGTGCGCGCCCATGTGCATGCGCACACGCACATGGTCGGGATAAAAATCGCTGAAAACCGCTTGTGTGCATGTGTATGGGCCTCCCCCGACACGGAAGTGCATCGGAAATGGCCTCTTCTGGGTCGGGAGAGGCCCATACGCATGCGCACAAAGGATTTTCGGCGATTTTTTGCCGATTTCGAAGATCGTCGCCGCGCTGCGCGCCGTAAGAGTGGGCGGCGGCAGCGGGCGGCGGGGGTCGTCGCGGGCCGGATTGGGAGGCCAATTGGGTCGCATCCGGCCCGGGGGCCTTAGTTTGGGGACCCCTGCTTTAGCTCTTTCTTAAAATAAAATAAAAAAACACGATCTGCATTTCGCCCCTGGACAATTCGGCTCCAGGGACCCGGCTCCAGGGACCACGCATTCGCTCCATAAGACGCACAGAATCTCCGCTTACTTTTTAGGAGGAAAAAGGTGCGTCTTGTGGAGCGAAAAAATTGGTAATCGGAAGAAAAACAACATCCCAATAACTCCCCTCCCTCCCCGGAAAGAGCCACATTTTAAAAAGGCATAGGATGCCAATCAGATCAACCAAAGGCCTGGTTAAAAAGGAATGTTTTTGCCTGCCGCCTAAAGGTGTATAATGAAGGGCCAGGCAAACTTTCCCTGGGGAGAGCATTCCGCAGATGGGGAGCCACTGCAGAGAAGGCCCTGTTCTTGTGTTGCCACCCTCTGGACCTCTTGAGGAGGAGGCACACGAAGGAGGGCCTCAGAAGATGATCTCAGGTGGGTCCATATGGGAAGAGGCAGTCTTTGAGGTATTGCGGTCCTGAGCTTTGCCGGACATTTGCGAGTTCGGCGCCAGGTTTAGAATGCGGTGAGCAGTTCCACTGCACTGGGTGCCAAGCCAAGAGGTGCAAAATTGAGAAGATCCATAATTGAGAAGATCCATTTGGGAATGCCAAATTTTGGCCTTGCACGGGGTGCCACATTACAAAAGGTGACCAAAGTCTGCCCCTGAGGTTTTCTAGTGTTAGGAGCTAGTGCAATTCTGGGCTGCATCAATAGGAGTATAGCATCTAGATCAAGGGAAGTAATAGTCCCACTGTATTCTGCTCTGGTCAGACCTCACCTGGAGTACTGTGTCCAGTTCTGGGCACCACAGTTCAAGAAGGATATTGAAAAGCTGGAACGTGTCCAGAGGTGGGCAACCAAAATGGTCAAAGGCCTGGAAACAATGCCTTATGTTTAGCCTGGAAAAGAGAAGGTTAAGGGGTGATATGATAGCCACGTTCAAATATATAAAAGGATGTCATATAGAAGAGGGAGAAAGGTTGTTTTCTGCTGCTCCAGAGAAGCGGACACGGAGCAATGGATTCAAACTTCAAGAAAGAAGATTCCACCTAAACATAAGGAAGAACTTCCTGACAGTAAGAGCTGTTCGGCAGTGGAATTTGCTGCCAAGGAGTGTGGTGGAGTCTCCTTCTTTGGAGGTCTTTAAGCAGAGGCTTGACAGCCATATGTCAAGAATGCTTTGATGGTGTTTCCTGCTTGGCAGGGGGTTGGACTGGATGGCCCTTGTGGTCTCTTCCAACTCTACGATTCTATGATTCTAGGAGAGAGAAAAGCCTTTCCTCTCACCACTTTCTCCGTGCCATGAATGATCTTATAAACTCCTGTCGTGTGGCTTCATCCTCGCCTTTTAGCCGAACGAAGGCATCCCAAATGCTTGATCCTTTCTTCAAAGGGGAGTTGCTCTCCCACCCCCCCTTTGATCATTTCGGTTGTTCTGCTCCAGGGGAGAGAGCGCCTTTTGAGTTTATTTGTGCGAGTCTTCCAATGCTGGCTTTGACCACAACGCTTCTCCCTGTGGCCACTGCTGTGAGAATGACTTCTGGAAGCGACCTGATTCACACCTTGAATCCCCCCCCCCTGCCGCCCCCCTGTATGAGTAGGCATACAGCCCTGAACCGTCTTGTGCTTCGTGACTGCCCTCTGGTGGCTCAGCGTGGCAGTTCCACCACACTGCGACCTCGAGGTTTTCAGGAAAAATAGGGGCTGACGGACACCAGATGAGCAGAACGCTTTTATTAGTGCGCACTTATGTGTGCCTAGTGACCAGCCCCTGTGGTGGGGTAGCATTGATGTTCCAGCATGGCTTTGCTTCAGCCACCGACTGGTGACGCACAGATCCTGCACATATCACAAAGAATGGCACATGGGTTGAGGTTAGGGAGCAGTCTTATTTTATAATTTAAAAAGGGAAAGGACCCCTGACAGTTAAGTCCAGTTGCGGACGACTCTGGGGTTGCGGCACTCATCTCGCATTATAGGCTGAGGGAGCCAGTGTTTGTCCGCAGACAGCTTCTGGGTCATGTGGCCAACATGACTAAGCCGCTTCTGGCGAACCAGAGCAGCGCACGGAAACACCGTTTACCTTCCCGCCAGAGCGGTACCTTTTTATCTACTTGCACTTTGACGTGCTTTCGAATGGCTAGGTTTGAAATAATTAGGATGGTGGTTTTGAATTCTGTGCCCCACCCTTGTGTCCATTATTGTTGAAGGGTGAGCTGTAGATGTTGTTGTTGCTGTTTAGTCGTTTAGTCGTGTCCGACTCTTCGTGACCCCATGGACCAGAGCACGCCAGGCACTCCTGTCTTCCACTGCCTCCCGCAGTTTGGTCAAACTCATGTTCGTAGCTTCGAGAACACTGTCCAACCATCTCGTCCTCTGTCGTCCCCTTCTCCTAGTAGATAGTTTTAATTAATTACTTAACCCTTTAAACAGGGCCCATCCATCCAGGCACCTTTCCTCGGTCACATTGCCTTAGGATCGTAAGAAGTTCTGTTGGTCCATCAAGCTCAATATTGTCCACACTGACTGGCAGCTGCTGTTGCCATTTGTCTGTCTTGAAAAACCAGGGAGGGAGCCCTGAAGTCAAACAGCTGGCAAATACTCCTGCTTGCAATCGCTGCCCATCAGATGCGGCACAACCACTAGGGAAAAGCAGCCCATGTAGGAGAAGGCAAACTCTGGTCCTAAACCTCTTCTGCCTTGCGGGAGATCTTTGGGAGAAGAAAAGGCTCAGGAGTAAACCCTACAGCAGGGATGTCCAACCGGTTGGCCGCGATCGACTGGTCGATCCCTGGGAGGTTTGAGTCGATCGCAGGCTCTTTTACCTTCAGGGTGGGGGGGGGAGAGGGTCCTCCATTTGCGCATGATCGCTAGAACGAAAGACGGAGTTTTCGCTGTGAGGCTGTTTGTTCCCTGATCGTTCTTTTGGTGAGTGATTTATTCCTTTTCCCCCTAAAGAAAGCTCAACATTTTAGACCTGCGCTGTAAAAACAGGTCAACAACTATGACTTTCCTCCCTAAAAAAAAAAGCTTTGATCTGATCACTTCCAGTCCCCCCCCCCCTATGAGTAGATCGCAGTCTCTTGGGAGCTGGACGTCCCTGCCCTACAGAAATCCGGAGTGGAGTCCCTAAGGCGGTTGGGTGGCACCTCGTACGCCTCCTTCCGTCAGTTCCTGCAGCCAAGCTGGTGCCAAATGTCTTGCTCTGCTTTCCTTTGGACCACGTCAGCGAGGCCGAGGGGAGGGGGGGGTCTTGTCATCTGGGCAGCCCAGGACCTCCATGCACGCTGCCCAGACTTGTGCACTTTGGTGCTGCAACTGCAGCAAGAACAACACAGGAGAGAGCAGCTGCAATTTCACTGCAGCCACAGCAGGCGCTGTGATTCTCTAGCAGTTTAACTCCTGGGATCGCACTCTATTGTCTCTCGAGACAGATGGATGGGGTATAAATAATAATAAAATGATGATGATGATGGTGATGATGATTAACGAAATGCCCCAGTTGTGGTCTGCAAAAATCTACATTGCCCAGGTTCCACAAAGAGTCTGTCTGTGGGGAATATCTTAACTTGTGTCCTTGCACTGTCCTTTCTGCCACCCGCAGAGGCAAATCCTGACCCTTTTTCTCCTCTCTCTCTCTCTCTCTCTCTCAAAAAAGCCTTCTCTGAGCCAGAAGCATTCATGCACAAAGCAGGTTCTGAAAAGTAATTTTCAGGAAAACAAAACAGTTCAGAAAGGCAGCCCCAAACAGCTGTGGCTGTAGGTTTGGATCCATAAGACAAGAAATTGGAATTAAAGGGGCCCGCCTGAAATGCGGATCAATAGCAGATGAGTGAAGCAAAGGAAAAGGTAGAAGGTGTTTGTTTTTCTCTGGCTGGTAAAATGTGAGCTGTTCTTAGGAAATTCGGCTTGTCTGTTTCGTTTATTGGATTGTGTTTATATTTTGCTTCTCGTTTGGCAAAGAGGAAAGAGGGAGAAATTCAGTCCATTTCACATTTTAACGTGATCCTACCTGTTCCACCCTTTCCAGAACAAGACAATGCCCCAAGATAAGGCCATCCTTTGATGCTTTCACTCTCCCAATTTTGCAGAACAGTTCTCCAGCCAAAACAATTAAATAAATGGGCATAGGAATGTTTCCCACCCCCATAAATATGTGTATATAATCGCAAAAATAACATACAATAATGCATTTTATTTTGAGAGGTCGCTTGCATATTGTGCAAAATTACTCCAAAAGACTTGCATGCTAAAACGATGGCAAATGCTTGTGAATTAAGATAATTTGCAAACTGTGATGGCAGTGTAAAGAGGTGAATTTAAGACTGAGTGAGAAATCAAAACGGAAGTTGGCAGACCTACCCATTTTGAATCCAGTTGCACATTGTGTGGCCCCCAGGCCTAGTTTTTTAGTGCCCTGGAGTTTAGGGAGCTCCAACTGGGGTATTCCTTCCTTCCTTCTTTTCTTTTCTTTTTTTCCAGAGCATACAAGATTTATTTCAGGTATTTACAGCCTGCTTTCCAATTTGAGAATGAGAACTTCCACGGCACATTTTGCTTTCTCCCCGTGGAAACTGCTCTTTATTATTTCCTTGCATTTATACCACACTCTTCCACCAAGGGAACTCAGGGCAGCTTTAGGCAATGCTTCCTCAATCAATCTTTTTTCAAGTTAGGAATCGAAATACTATGAAAAAGTTTGATTCTTGCAGACTCTGTTAAGCTCTAGCAAAGAGGCATCCTAAACTACTACCGTATTAAAAAGGGCACACTGTCAATAGAAAGGTTGGAAAAAAATCATAGTTTTCTTATGGGGATGTTGACCGTTTCCCCCCACCCCAACCCAATCGTGTGTGTGTGTGTGTGTGTGTGTGTGTGTGTGTGTGTGTTGGTCTTTCTTAACATGGTTGATATAAGCAGGAGTCGCCAGACTTACCCGGCTTTGGGCCGGTGCCCGCTGCGCCGATTGCGCGGCGGGCCGGAGGAGTGCGTGCCCGTGCGCATGCGCACACACACTTACTGGCGCAGTGGCGCGCTTCCAGGTCGGAAAAAACGCCGAAAATCATTTGTGCGCATGCGTATGGGCCTCCTCCGACCCGGAAGTGCACCAGTAATGACCTCTTCTGGGTCGGGAGAGCCCATACGCATGCGCACAAAGATTTTCGGCAATTTTTTCTGATCTGGAACTGCGCCGCCGCGCAGCACGCCGTAAGAGCGGGCAGCGGCAGCGGGCGGCGGGGGTCGTCGCGGGCCGGATTGGGAAGCCAATTGGGCCGCATCTGGCCTGCGGGCCGTAGTCTGGGGACCCCTGGTATAAGTATGCAAAAACTAAAAATCCAAGGCTGCAATGAATATTCCACAATAACCTCCAGGGGTGCAGAGGAAGTGCCTCTCTGGGATTCCCATTGTTATAAGAAAAAACTGCTCCTTTTTCCCTTATGGGGTATCCAAGAGCCCATATAGAGTCCTTAAGTGGGTTCCCTATCGGAAGGGGAAAACAACAGAGGCCAACCAGAGAATATGGAGAAGCAAAGCAGCTAGGGAGCCTGATCTTTATTAACTGTTGCAACAGGGTCCCCGTTCCCCACACGCAGGAGGAAGGAGAACCCAGAACAATGGTGCGCAAGCCCTTATACAGACTATTGAAATTGCCTCCCCTGTAGCTCAAGACCACCCCCCAAAACATCATACATGCCTCACAGAAGGAGGTGGTCCCCAGCAGAAATTGGAGTGTGTTGCTTCTCTCCTGTCTGCCAGGATACCTGATAAGGCCTTATCTGATCACCTTTTCTGGGTAGCCTGGCCATTCCTTTGAGATGGCAAATACTTCCTGAATCTCTATCTGATGTTCAGAAGACATCTGAGGGCAGCCTTGTTTAGGGAAGCTTTTAATGCCTGATGTTTTAATGTGTTTTTATTCTTTTGTTGGAAGCTGCCCAGAGTGGCTGGGAAAACCCCGCCAGATGGGCAGGGTATAAATAACATTATTATTATTATTATTATTATTATTATTATTATTATTATTATTATATCACTTACGCATATTGATAGTGTGCTCAGCTTAACTGATACTTGCCAGACTGTATTTACAGGGAGGTGCAAGCCCCTACCGTCCAGAGACAGTTTGAAAGCTTTTCCCATTTCCTTCCTCCTTGCAGAGAAATATTTGAGGTCCATTTGGGAGAGTCAAAATGGCCTCAAGATTGTTCTCCTGTTCTAGTTCAGACACGTGGTTTATATACTTATGGATGTGTTTGCCGTGCACATTTATGAACACGTATTTAAGACCTTAGAATTCCCATAACGCCACCCCCCCCCTGCGTTCAGGTCTCAGCCATCAGCCATGTAACCCATTTCCCCCCTTGTGTGCTTGTTCTCCCCCCTGACCTCCAGCCCGCCGCTGAGTGCCAAAACATTGTGGCACCTCCATCGTGTGTCTCCGGAGAACCTACGGACATACCAGACTTTCCCCTCGGGGAAGAGGGTGACCTCGCAAGAGAGAGAAGTCCGAGACAGCTATTTCGAATACAGGGCCTGAGCAGAGACCGCCACGTCGCCGTTGACAGCCTTTGTCGGCACGGATGTCAGAGCCGGGCGACAGGAGATCATAAGAGCTGGATTTTCCCCTCCTGCCCTGCCATATCATGTTGCCCCAGGAATACCTGGGGGAAGTTCCATTCCATAAAAAATGAACTTCTGGGGCATAGCCCAGTGATTAAATTCCCCCACCCACCATCCCTCAGACACACACGCTAGCCTCAATTTTTGTACCGTCTGCTGTGTTGTTTGCATTGCACACAATCCTGGACACGGCAAATAGCCAAACTGCGGGATTGACTCGCAGAAGATGCGATGTCAGACCCCCCAAGTATACCCTGTTTTCTAGGGGCAGCCCCGGATTGACAGAAGCCGTCCCGGGTTCTGATTTGATCCCGGAAAGCCTCGCTTTTGCTTAGGACGTCCCTATTTTCATCAGAGAAAAATGTTGGCGGGTCTGAGATGCAACCATGGACCACTGACTCGGATGCCGTTAAAGGGGAATTAGACCGACTCCTGGAGGAATTGGCTAGAGGCTATCGGCGGCCTCTGGTCACAAGGGGTATATGAAGATCAGTTTCTGGGAAACAAAAGCGGGAGTGCGCTCCCGTGAGCATGTCTTGTTTGTGGCAACCAGAGGCATTTGCTCGGCCACCGTGGGGAAGAGGATGCTGGACTAGATGGACCTTTGGTCTGATCCAGCTGCAGGGCTCTTCTGATCTTAGAATGGTAGAGTTGGAAGGGACCCCCAAAGGTCCTCTAGTCCAACCCCTTGCGATGCAGGAAGCGCAGCTAAAGAATCCCCAACAGATGGCCCCCCGACCTCTGTTGAAAAATCTCCAACGAAGGACTATCGGCTCCCGTGGGTGTCCGTTCCTCTTGTGCATCAATCAGCAAAACACCACCCCATCTCCACTTTCCAGAGTGGGGCACTATCAAGTCCAGACAAGTTCCTGGCAGGCAGAGGCACTGAGCTTGCAAAGATTCAGCTGAGTTGCTTGCCTGGAACCCTACGCACTCTACATCCTCGGGGAGATAATATTGTGCAAATGGCTGACTTGCCTTCCTTCTGGGTTAATGGTAGGCGTTCCATCTGTTACCGTAAGAGAGGGCTCATCCACACTTACTTTTACACTTACTCGCACTTTGAGTTTTCTGCAAATGGCTGTTTCCTCCGATTCAGCGGTAAAGTCATGGGCAAAATCCCAGGGCCAAAAAAATTAAGCATTTGGACACAATGCTTTAAAGCACAGACCCATGGCTAGAAAACACGGCACAAAAGGAAGTCTGGGTGAGGCCTTCACTGCAGCAAACATGATTCTGTGCAGCCCAAAGAACCAAGATTGAGGTCAGGGTGAGACGGTGCCAATCTTACTAAAGGGGGGGACAGTCCCTTGCTGGAAAAACCAGATAATAAGCTGAGAGTCTTTGGGAGCTAAAGGAAAAAGGATGCTTTCATACTTGTTTGGCCTGAGTTTATTTCTTTTGTAAGTAAAGAAGAGCAAGGACTTCCCTTGCCCAATAAACAAATATGGCAGATACAGTGGTACCTCGGTTTATGAACACAATTGGTTCCGGAAGTCTGTTCATAAACTGAAGCGAACTTTCCCATTGAAAGTAATGGAAAGTGAATTAATCCGTTCCAGGTGGGTCCGCGGCGTTCGTAAACCGAAAATTCGTAAACGGAGGTGTTCATAACCCGAGGTTCCACTGTATAGCGAATCAGGGCATTGGAATATGTTAATTCATTTCCCCTGGTATAATAGAGTCCATGTTTTGTCACCTTGTCTTGTTCAATCGTTAAGGTAAAGGGACCCCTATTACATCTATGCAAAAATAGCTCCTGTCGCTACCTTCCTCGCATTCACATGCCTGCGGTTTATTTATTTGGTTTTCGTTATATTGTCTGCATTTCTTTGACAGTGATCTGCAATTGTACATCGACTCAGTATATTGCCTTCAGATCCCTTTTGGGGAACACTGTATTTTGCAGAATTTTGTATCAAGTTTTTTTTATAAAAAGGTAATAAAAATCATTTAAAAAGAAAACAGAACTGGAATAGGGGTCGGGGAGCATAACCAGGGACGCTTGATCTGCAAAACAGATTTCTCTGTGCAAGGAATTAAGGGTGCAAATGGGTGTGGAGAAATTCCCACCCCCTGGAATTCCACGAGAAAAATCACCGCCCTGCCCTGCCCTGCATTTTGCCGGAACCAAGGTGTCCAACCCTACCATTCCGCCCTCCCTTTTGTAAGCAGGAGCCCAGTGCCCACTCTGAACTGAAAACGCAACCGCTCTCCAAGACTGCCATGGCGAGGAAAAGAGGGAGATATGAGATACTCCATGTTCTTTGCCTTTCCTCAACAGTCAAATTTTATTCTCCTGCGAAAATATACAGACATATCTGTCTCCTGGGTTCCTTCCCTACAAAAATATATGTGATGGAAGCGTCCCTCTGGAAGAGTTGGTTTTGTGCGTCTTGGCTTGTGTGCCGTCCGGATATCGTGTGCCGCCATCTTGCCGCCCCGTCCTCAGAAGTAGAGCCTAAAATAGCTGCGGGGGAAGGATGGGCAATAAATCCTATATAATAATGTGCAAGTGTTTCTGCGTCCAGATTCCCTGTGTCCCTGTGTCCGCGCTACTGCGCATGTGCCCCACGGACACAGGGATTGGACGCAGAGACTTGACACAGACGCACGCTCTCCCCACCCACCCCACCCCTCTGCCTACCGTTTCCCTCGCAGTCCTCAGAAGAATCGCGGCCTTCTCCTGGGCGCCCGCTGGCCAGCTGGGCTCAGCGGAGCGCCCCGACAAAGCGGCAGCTGTGGGAGGGGCCAACCGCCCCCCCATGCGCCGCCGCCACCCAAAGAGGCTGAATCACAGCCTTCTCCTGGGCGCCCGCCAGCCAGCTGGGCTCAGCGGAGCACCCCGACGAAGCAGCGGCCGTGGGAGGGGTCAATCGGCCCCTCCACGCGCTGCCGCCGGCGAAAAAGGCTGTATGCTCTAGCGCCCGTTTATTAAACGGGCTGAATGACACTAGTCTATTATAATAGGCAAGGAATAGTGGGAATGAGCATAATAGCTCTGTCCCCTGGCAATTGTCGCCGCCACCCTCAAGCTGGAGGGTGACTGTCATGGAAAGCTTGCTCTAGTCATTTTGTTAAAGTTTGGGGCGGGAACTAAGGTACGGGAGCGGGATTTCGGAGCTGGGCCCGTGACGACAAGGTCTGGGTGGCTCAGGTGAGTTTTTGACAGGGTTCTTACTGTAGGAAGTCTGGAGCCTTGGTCATGGCGTGTTCGAACTCCACCAGGGAGAGCATCTTGTCGTTATCCAAGTCGGCCTCCTCCAGGACCTGCTCGGAACGGAAATGTCTGCCTTGAAGACCACTCACTCCTCCCTGACACAGGTGTCCCAACCAAAGGGAATGCCCTGTGCGAGAGACCTACACCTCAAACCATTGGGCTCTGGACATGAGATCAGCGTCTCCTGTTCGCTAGCCAAGGGATGGAGCAAGCCAGCTGTCCCCAACCTGGTACCCTCCCAATTTCTTTTAAAAAAATGTAACTGAGAGAAGATCTCAGAGCCTGGGTGGGTTTGTAGGAGAATATATAGACTCACAGTCTTGAGATTGGAACATCCCTCCCAACACTGCCCTCAAGGCACATGGAAATCATGCGCCGAGGTCCACACCTAAAGTTCTCCCGGTTCACCTCCTTCATCTCATGCTGCACCTCCATCTTCTTAATCAGCAACTCAAGGACCACCTGCATCATCTTCTTGGTCAAAAATGGACTACGACTCCCAACAGCCCCTGGGGCCATGGTGTTGGGTGCAGTGGTGGCTAGCGCTGGTGGGGGGGGAGAGACAGGGAGCCCAGCTGACTCAGGCTGATGGGAGTTGTGGTGCCAAACATCTGGAGGGTACCAGGTTGAGGAAACAAGCTTGCTCTGCTCTAGTACTGCGCTAGGAATTGGTGTCCTCCACCTCCCCTGGGCCTACTTTGGCCATTGTCTCGAGGTCTCTGGAGATCTCATAAAAGGAAGGGCATGCTGGGACGTGGGGCGAGACGTACGTGGTTGGCCAGAGACGCAATCTCTTCCTCGCTGAGGTTGTTCCTGTCAATCAATCTGCGGATGACATTCTGGAGGTCTTCCTCGTCAACAAAGCCGTCGTCGTTGAAATCTGGTCAAGGGAAGTGTTGCAAAATGTACGGATGGAATGGGTCACAACATAGGAACATCAGAAGAGGCTGCTGGATCAGGCCAATGGCCCACCTAGTCCAGCATCCTATTCTCACACTGGCCAACCAGATGCCCAGTATGGGGAACCCAGCAAGCAGGATCCGAGCACAAGAGCCACACTCTGGGCGATGACCACATTCCTCGGACCCCGGTTGCCACAAGGGGAATTCGGGGGGAAATACCCTACCGTATATCAGAAAAGCATACTCCATCTTAATGCTCTGGCATGCCCGGTCACTGAAGACAGACGCCATCCCAAGGATGTCCTCAAAGGTGAAGTAGCCGTCAGTGGAGAAGACCTTGCAGATCCGGTCGCGGAAGGGATTCACCTGTGTGGACGGACGAAGGGGGATTGATGCCTGAAGAGAAATCCCATACCCCAGGGGCAAGGGAGCAGCTGGTGAAGGAGGCAGTGGTCCTTCTCGAGAGGTTCAGACCTCGACTATACGGAAATGGCGAAACTGACTGTTAAATGAAGAGGACATTGTGAGGAATTGTTTAAGGAAGAATAGTGACCATTGATGGACTAGGTAAAAGGTAAAGGACCCTGGACGGTTAGGTCCAGTCAAAAGCGACTATCTCCAATTCCTCAAAAGATTCCATCAATGGTCTCTCCGGAAAAATTTGCACATCACTTGGCAAACTAATGCCAGTGTATTGGAAGAAGCAAAGATCACCAGTGTTGAAGCAAGGATTCTTCAACATCAAGTTTGTTGGACTGGTCATGTTCTGCGGATGCCTGATGATCGTCTTCCAAAGCAACTACTCTATTCCAAACTTAAAAATGGAAAGCATATTCCTGGTGGTCAACAAAAGAGGTTCAAAGACTGTCTCAAGGCAAATCTAAAAAAAGTAATATAAACACTGACAACTGGGAAACAGTGACCTGCGAGCGCTCCAGTTGGAGAACAGCCTTTCCCAAAGGTGTCATGGGCTTTGAAGACACTCGAATTCAGGACTCAAGGGAGAAACGTGTTAAGAGGAAGGGACACTTGGCAAATCCACACTGTGATCAACTCCCACCTGGAAACCTATGTCCCCACTGTGGAAGGAAGTGTGGATCCAGAATTGGCCTCCACAGTCAGTTAAAGACTCATTGTTATAACCGTATTTATGGAAGACAATCTTACTCAGCTACGAATGATCGCCAAAGAAGAAGAAGATGGCGTTGCGGCGCTCATCTTGCTTTCAGGCCGAGGGAGCAAGCGTTTGTCCCCAGACCAGCTTTCCAGGTCATGTGGCCAGCAGGACTAAACCACTTCCGGTGCAATGGGACACCGTGACAGAAACCAGAGCGCACAGAAATGCCCTTTACCTTCCCACCACAGCGGTACTTATTTATCTACTTGCACTGGCGTGCTTTCGAACTGCTAGGCTGGCAGAAGCTGGAACAAAGCAACGGGAGCTCACTCCGTCGTGGGGATTCGAACCGCCGACCTTCTGATCGGCAAGCCCAAGAGGCCCGGTAGTTTAGACCACAGTGCCGCCACCTGCGTCCCACTACCTAGCAAACTGTTATTCATACATGAAGTGACAGGCCAGGATTTAAAATATAAGCAACGGGTTATTGAAAGAATTGATGATATCGGGGCTTAGATAACAAATACACATGTGTTCTAAAGGAGAGTCTCATGCTCTATCAAGTGAGCTAAAGGAAGCGGATTATCAATCAACAATGGTTGTCTTTTTTATTTTGAATGTGGAACCTGTATTTCTCATGTGGGGTTTTGTTTTGTCAGGATTTGCAAGCTGCTAGCAGATCACTGTTGAAATCTGAAGCAGCGTCTTTATTAATTAGTTAATTGATTAACTGAATGAAGGCCTCTGACTCCCCCCCCCCCCAAAAAAAACTCAGGCAACATCCCAAGCAGTACCCCTCTTCTACCACCGGGAGGCAATAGGGAGCTTCTTCTCCCTGCCTCCTTTTGTCCAAAGGAGATTAAATTTCCACTCTAGGTAATATGATAATCTCCAAATGCAGACTTATCGCTCGCAGTCTATGAAATGCCCTTTTGAAACCAGCGCTCGACTGATGCATTTAAGATCGGAAAGGCGAATAAATGGCTCCTGGATCATTCCTTTAAGCCGCAGAAGAGTCCAACGATAACCCTTGCCTGATGCTGGGAGCAGAGTCAGGGGGTCTGCAACCCACCTCAGCCCCACCAACTTCCACCACCACCACCACCACCGCTGCCCCCTCCTTCTGCTGCCCCAGATGCTTGCTATAGGGCAAGAGCATGTTGTGGCCCCGGGGTCTGTGGGTGCTCCCCCCACCCAGCTCCCAGAAGTGTGTCCTTTCACACGGCCGTTGGGGGACTGAAAATCCCAGAAAATCCTCTTCACAGGTACCTGTCTTGACAGCAGCAGGTGTGAACAGGACCCAGGGGTCTTAGCCAGAAGCGTAGCAAGGTCAGGTGGTACCCCGTGCAAACAATTCTTTGTCACACACCCCCACACACCCCCACACACATTGCAAATTTTGGGAACGTTTGCCAGAGTTGTTGAGCTTCTTTTAGGGAGGGTTGGCTGTGAAACAGATACGCCCGCTGGTTGTGAAAACCCAACCATTAATCACATAAAACCGTCAGGATGATCGCTGGGCATATTTGCACTATCAGCAGGTGTATTTTCACCACGGCGATCGTGCCAACCACAAAAATCCACCCGCCGGGGTTGTGAGCACTGCCACGCTGATCCGCTGGACGGGGGGGTTATCACACACCCGGCATGACACCCAGGGTGGACCGCGCGCCCCGCACCCCCTTGAGACGCCCCTGGTCTTAGCAGACCACAAGCTTAACATGAGCCCACAGTGCGATGCATTAGCAGAAGGTGAAGAAGATGAAGATGAAGAACAAGCAAATGCTGTTTTTGGCTGCATCAACAGAAGTCTAGGGTCCAGATTAAGGAAAGTCATAGTCCCACTCTATTCTGCCTTGGTGAGTCCACATCTGAAATACTGTGTCCAGTTCTGGGCACCCCAATTTAAGAAGGATGTTGAAAAGCTGGGATGTGTGCAGAGGAGGGCGACCAAGATGATCAAGGGTCTGGAAATCAAGCCTCTCTAAAATAGATCTCATCTCATAGCCCAGAACAGTCAGGAACAGCAAGAGAGAAAAAGAGAGAGAGAGAGAGAATCTCCATTGTTCCGTCTGAAAGGAAAATAAGTGCTTTCCAAAAGAGTCCTGGATAGTGTGTTGTGCTTGCATTACTTTCGCTGGAAAGGATGGCTGTGCCCTAAAAAAAGGGGGAGGCATTTATTTTGGGGAGGAAGCAAAGCGTCAGAGGCTCAGAAGAGAATGGAAAGACACCCAGCCCAACCCACCAATTTAGCCAAGGTGCCTCAGGTGCTGAGCATAAGCACAGAAGAAGAGGCTGCCGGATGAATCCAGTGGCCCATCTAGGCCAGCATCCTGTTCTCACAGTGGACAGCCGTATTCCTGTGGGGAAACTGAGAAGCAGGATCTGAGCAGCAGAGCAACTCTCCCCTCCTGGAGTTTCCAGCAATTGGGATTCAGAAGCCCACCTGACCAATCTGTGGAATGGGCACTATTACAGGTGCCACATTATACTGGGTCTGCATTTGTAAGAAATTGATCTTTGGGTGTGGCGGATCCTGCCCTTTGGAACTCCCTGCCTATTGATATCAGGCAGGCAACATCACTGAGCTCTTGTTGGTGTCTGCTGGAAACATTTTTGTTCAGCCAGGCCTGCCCAGGTGTCTAGAATACTGCTTTGTGTTTCAATCTGTTTCCAGTTCAGGAGAAGGGGACGACAGAGGACAAGATGGTTGGACAGTGTTTTCGAAGCTGCGAACATGAGTCTGACCAAACTGCGGGAGGCAGTGGAAGACAGGAGTGCCTGGCGTGCTATGGTCCATGGGGTCACGAAGAGTCGGACACGACTAAACGACTAAACAACAAGTTCAGCACTGATTTTCACTGTTTTGTCTAATCCTGCTTTAAAGCCATCTGTGTGTGTGCTTCTTGATCAGACAATCGATTGAAAATCAGACAATCGATTGAAATACAAGTTCAAATCAAATTAAAATCAGAATAAAATCAGATGGCAACCCGCAAATTATAACTATAGGGGTTGGGGTTGGGGTTGGAAGCAGTGTTCTGGTTTTTGAACATTTTTCAGAACCAGAATATGCTCTGTTTTGAATGTTATGCTTCTGTTTTGAGTGTTACGCTGAGGTCTGTCTGGTTTTGCTATTTATTTTGCTTTTTTTGCAGCTCTTTTTGTTTTGTTTTTGTGACTGTGTGGAACCCAGTTCAGCTACTGATTGATTGATTGATTGTGTGACTGCAGTGCATTGTGTATTGCTTTCATTTTATGGATCAACGGTCTCGTTAGATAGTAAAATTCATGTTAAATTGCTGTTTTGGGGGTTGTTTTTAAAAGTCTGGAATGGATTAATCCATTTAGCATTACTTTCTATGGGAAAGCGTGCCTTGCTTTTGGAACGCTTTGGTTTTGGAACGGACTTCTGGAACAGATTAAGTTTGAGAACCAAGGCACCACTGTGCAGCAGAAAAAGAAAACTCCTTTATGCCCCAAGATCAGTCCCCAATGTTCTTAGGACAATTTTCTGCTCACTGAGGGCATTTTCAGCCCTCCCACCAGCAATTGTTATTTTGAAAAGAGTACAGAAAGCAAACATCAAAAGGACATTTTGTCTCCGTTGCTGTAAATGGAAATAGTTTTGTCTCTGGAGCCAAGACTGGACATTGGCCCCTGAAGTCCTGAATGGAATGGTGATCTGACTCAGAACAAGGATGGAAAGATGGGTGAAAAGAGATATTATAATTATAATTATAATTTATACCCTACCCATCTGGCTGGGTTTCCCCACGCACTCTGGATGCCTTCCAACAAAATATTAAAAATACAAGAAAACATCAAACATTAAAAACTTCCTTAAACAGGGCTGCCTTCAGATGTCTTCTAAAAGTCAGATAGTTGTGTATTTCCTTGACATCTGATGGGAGGTGTTCCACAGGGCAGGTGCCACCACTGAGAAGGCCCTCTGCCTGGTTCCCTGTAACCTCACTACTTGCAATGAGGGAACTGCCAAAAGGCCCTCGGCGCTGGACCTTAGTGTCCAGGCTGAACGTGGAGACGCTCCTTCAGGTATACTGGACCGAGGCCATTGAGGGCTTTCAAGGTCAGCACCAACACCTTGAATTGTGCTCGGAAACGTACTGGGAGCCAATGCAGGTCTTTCAGGACCAATGTTATGTGGTCTCGGTGGCCGCTCCCAGTCACCAGTCTAGCTGCCGCATTCTGGGTTAGTTGTAGTTTCCGAGTCACCTTCAAAGGTAGCCCCATGTAGAGCACATGGCAGTAGTCCAAGTGGGAGATAACCAGAGCATGCACCACTCTGGCGAGACAGTCCGCGGGCAGGTAGGGTCTCAGCCTGCGTACGAGATGGAGCTGATAAACAGCTGCCCTGGACACAGAATTGACCTGCACCTCCATGGACAGCTGTGAGTCCAGAATGACTCCCAGGCTGCGCACCTGGTCCTTCAGGGGCACAGTTACCCCATTCAGAACCAGGGAGTCCTCCACACCATCCTGCCCCTGTCCCCGAAAAACAGTACTTCTTCTGTCTTGTCAGGATTCAAGCTCACTCCGTTAGCCGCCATCCATCCTCCCACCGCCTCTAATCAGTCCCTCTAATATCCGACTAAAGTGGTTAGTGCTGGGGAAAATGGAGCCCAAACACAGGGATACTGCTTAATTTTCACAAACTCTGTGTTTCTGCCTGCCAAGGACTTGTCTGGACTAGATAGCGCCCACTCCGGGAAGCAGAGGCTTCACTGTTTGATGCAATAGAGAAATGGTCTCCCTTGGAAGGTTGTGAACTCTCCTTCCTTGGAGGTTTTTAAGCAGAGGTTGGATGGCCATCTTGTCATGGATGCTTTAGCTGAGATTCCAGCATTGCAGAGGGTTGGACTAGAGGACCTTCTGGGTTCCTTCCAGCTCTACAATTCTATGATAAGGTTGCTGCCTGTTCCTTATGGATGCCTAGCTACCTATCTGAAATATACTCGGAGTCGAGAGTGAATTTCATGCTCTTTATTCAGCTCATAGTCATCAAGGAGAAGAAGAGGAGGAGAAGAATCCCCTTTCCCCAAAACCATCTGCTTATATACATTATTTACACAATGGGCCTTGCGTGATTGGCTACTTCAGGGCTACACCTGTGGGCCAATCAGTTTGTGGATTGACTTCTGCCAGCAGCCTGATTGGCTGCTCCTGCAGGCCAATCAGGTTGTGGATTCACTTCTGCCAGCCGCCTGATTGGCTGCTCCTGCAGGCCAATCAGGTTGCGGATTCACTGTTTAGGGAAGCTTTTAATGTTTGATGGATTTCTGTATTTTAATGTTTGATGGATCTCTGTATTTTAGAATTTCTGTTTTGTTGGAAGCCGCCCAGAGTGGCTGGGGGAACCCGGCCAGATGGGCGGGGTATAAATAATAAATTATTATTATTATTATTATTATTATTATTATTCCACCTGGAGTTGGATTGGGTGGCTCCTGCGGACCAATCAGACTGCTGATTCTGGATCCTATTGTTCTATGATTCAGCTCAGTACATAACACTATCTTAGACAAATTCATGGAGGAGGAGAGGGCTATGTATGGCTCCTAGCCAAGGTGGCTCTGCTCTGCCTCCTTGGGTCCGAGGCAGCGATGTTCCTGAATATAACAGTTCCTGGAAACAGCAGGAGAGGAGAGATGCTCTTGTGCTCGGATCCTGCTTGCTGGTTTCCCAGCCACTGTGAGAACAGGATGCTGGACTAGATGGGCATTGGCCCAATCCAGCAGTCTCCTTTTTTTCGTTCTTCTCTTTAGACGAAAAACCACTTTTCTCTTTTGTACAGGTCCCCACCCCACCCCCCAACACTATGAAAAGCAGGAGGGTATTATTATTATTATTATTATTATTATTATTATTATTATTATTATTATTATTCTGCCTGTTACATGCCAGACCACAGAGCCTGACCTTTTAAAGGCTAGTTTAGACAACTCTGGGGAGGGAGGGAATTTTCTCCCCAAGAGGAGCATCTCACTTCATAGCCAACGCATTTCCCCACCTCAGCAGGAAATCAAGCAAAATGGGATGAAGTTCAAAGCAAAGTAACCTTTACGATTTATTTATTTTTTAAAGGAAAGTGCCGCAACCCCAAAATGCTGAAAAACAGCCTCATGCAGTTCTAGCAAAAGCACATTTCACCCCCATCCAGCGGAGTAACTAGAATATGCTCCCTGAGAGCTTCAATAGCTTCGGCACAGACGGATCTGCAGAAAGCATCCAAGCGGAGAGGCGGAGAATGGAGGAGACCTTCCCTGGTTGTGTCACAACCATGCACATTTCCCTCCCCGTTTTCGCTGAAGGGTTGAAGCAGGGTAGGGCACAAGAAGAAGCTCCTGGAAGAGAGGGGGGTGGGGGGTGTCAGTCTGGACGATGCCCTGAGATCCCTTCCAATTCTGTGAGTCCTGCACCCAGTGAGGGTTAGAACCTAAGGGAGGAGGCTGCTGAACCGTTCAGGCGAGTTTCTTCGCAAGAACCTTAGCTGGCCACTCAGGTGTCCTCATCGGCATCCCAAAGGAAGGAACCAGGTTGCAAGAGCTACAACTAAGGGGTGGGATCCTCCAGGTCAGACATAGACAAACTCGGCCCTCCAGATGTTTTGGGACTACAACTCCCATGGTCCCTAGCTAGCAGGACCAGTGGTCAGGGATGATGGGAATTATAGTTCCAAAACATCTGGAGGGCCGGGTTTGCCTATGCCTGTTCCAGGTTGTGGGATGTAACATCACTGTAGCAGTCAAGTACAACATTTCCTGTTTCCTAGAGTGGACACACAGGGGAATGTTGCTCCAGCCAGGAGGACTTCCTGTGACACCTGGTCTGGAGCATCCTCCCTCTGCGTGTGAACAGGTAGATGGGCGTGACGCTGGCAGACCCCATAAAAGGGCTGGCCATGCAGCCATCTTCTCTTCTGATACTGATACTTTTGCTGTCTGCTGGCTCTCAGCCAGCAGCACATGGGCTCAAGCCCCACATGGGATAAACCCACACTCTCTTCTGTAACTACAAGCTAAAGTTTGCCTTCGGGGAACTTACTGTGAACTGAATGTGATTAAACTTCTTACTACTTTTAAAAGAAGTCTGTTGTGTCTTTATTCTTTTTAAGAGGGATTAAAGGGGAATTTACCAGGAACAAACCCAATCTGGACAAGCCAGACTGGACTCACTAGAATGAGTGAGGAAGGATAATAATGTAAAGTACTACACTTGGGCAAAAAAAAATGTAAGGCACAAATACAGGATGGGTGACACCTGGCTTGAGAGCAGTACATATGAAAAGGATCTAGGAGTCTTGGTAGACCACAAACTTGACATGAGTCAGCAGTGTGATGCAGCAGCTAAAAAAGCCAATGCAATTCTGGGCTGCATCAATAGGAGTATAGCATCTAGATCTAGGGAAGTAATAGTACCACTGTATTCTGCTCTGGTCAGACCTCACCTGGAGTACTGTGTCCAGTTCTGGGCACCACAGTTCAAGAAGGATGCTGACAAGCTGGAACGTGTCCAGAGGAGGGCAACCAAAATGGTCAAAGGCCTGGAAACGATGCCTTATGAGGAATGGCTTAGGGAGCTGGGTATGTTTAGCCTGGAGAAGAGAAGGTTAAGGGGTGATATGATCGCCATGTTCAAATATATAAAGGGATGTCATATAGAGGAGGGAGAACGGTTGTTTTCTGCTGCTCCAGAGAAGCGGACATGGAGCAATGGATTCAAACTACAAGAAAGAAGATTCCACCTAAACATTAGGAAGAACTTCCTGACAGTAAGAGCTGTTCGGCAGTGGAATTTGCTACCAAGGAGTGTGGTGGAGTCTCCTTCTTTGGAGGTCTTTAAGCAGAGGCTTGACAGGCATATGTCAAGGATGCTTTGATGGTGTTTCCTGCTTGGCAGGGGGTTGGACTGGATGGCCTTTGTGGTCTCTTCCAACTCTACGATTCTATGATTCTAATATTTAATCAATATATCCTCTCCTGCTATCCACAACATTCCCACAAAGGTTAGTGGGAGGGTCTTTCTTCTGCAGGTAGGAGGTGGGGTGTGAGCTGAGCTGGTAGCAGGGCTTGCTCTGTGACAGATGCAGAAGCAAGATCTGTTGGGATGTTACTTCTGCGAGCCCGTCCATCCTATGCTCAGGCTGCAAATAAAACCTAAAAAAAACACACCACAGTCTCTGCTGATCTTCATGCCAAGCAAACCAAACTAGGCATGTTCTCTCTCCACTTGGAGGCTGGGGTGTCATGGAATTCTTTCTTTCTTAGATTTATATCCCACCCTCCTTCCCAGAGGAGCCCAGGGCAGCGAGCAAAAAGTGATAAAACAATCAGGACATCCATGAAACGTCTTAAAACTTACTCCAATATAGATGCAAGCTGAGAAAGGTCTCAGCTGAGAAGGTCTTGAGCAGGTGGTGAAATGCAACGGAGGCAGCGCCTCTCTAAAAATTAAACTGAGGGCCACCGCATAAAAGGCCCCGCTCCTGCATTAAGAACATTAGAATGGAAGAAGAGCCTGCTGGATCGGGCCAAATGATAGCCCAGCATCCTGTACATTTGCCAAACAGTTGCCTGTGAGAAACCTTCAAGCAAGATTTGAACCCTCCTGTGGTTTCCACCAATTGGGATTCAGAAGCACAGCTGCCTCTTGACCGCAGAGGCAGAACAAAGCCCTCCCGGCTAGGAGCCATCGATAGCTGTCTCCTCCTCCATGAATTCATCTAATCCTCTTTTACAGCCATCCAAGTCGGCGTCCATCCCTGCTTCCTGCGGCAGCGAGTTCCATAGTTAATTATGTAATTAATTTCAATAGCAGGGGAATGTGAAGCAAATAACATTATTTATGCTATTTACCCCTTATATGCCCACTTGATCGTTTCAGTCCGTGGAACGGGCACTGTTACAGGTGCCACACAAAACCGGGTCTGCATTTTAAAAAAATTGATCTTTGGGTGTGGCGGATCCTGCCCTTTGGAACTCCCTGCCTATTGATATCAGGCAGGCAACTTCACTGAGCTCTTGTTGGTGTCTGCTGGGAACATTTTTCCAGGTATCTAGAACACTGGTTTGTGTTTTCATCTGTTTTTAGTTTATCAGTGGTTTTAACTGTTTTTGAACATTTTAAATACTTTTTAAATTGTTTTGTTTTGTCTTTACCATGAATCAGGGTTTTACAGTCAAGATAGTGTGACCTATTGGCTAGTGTCAGACTAGAACCCAGGAGAGTCCAGGCTCCTAGTTCCCACTCAGCCATGAAGCTCACTGGGTGTGACCTTGGGCCAGGGCCCTGCCTCTCAGTCCAACCTACCTCGCACGCAGGACCGGCCCTAAGGCAAGGCTGGGTGGCGCAATGCGCCAGGGCGGCGGGCCGCCAGACAGCTGCCGCGCTGCTGCGCCTGCGGCAGCCACGCTTCAAAAATGGGCGGGGGGCCCCGCTGGCGGGATCTTCGCACCACGGTGCCAGGGCACCAGATATGCTCAAGACGGCCCTGCTTGCAGGGTTGTTGTGCAATTTAAACAAGGGGCGGATAACTTATGCATGCCAACTTGTACTGTGTTGGAAGCTGCACAAAGTGGCTGGGGCAACCCAGCCAAGATGGGTGGGGTATAAATAATAAAATTATTAGTATTAGTATTATTATTACTAGTGTCATTCAGCCCGTTAAATAAACGGGCGCTAGAACATAGCAGTATGTGAGAGGAGCGGCGGGGCCGCGGCCTTCCCTCCCTTTAGCAGTGGGCGCTCTGCTGAGCGCAGCTGGGCAGCGGCCGCGATTCTCCTGAGGACCGCGAAGGAAACGGTAGGCAGAGGGGTGGGGGGGAGAGTGCGTGCGATGGCTGCTTGCTGCTGGTCGCCGGGGGGGAGCGTTGGGGGGGGAGGAAAAGGAAGCAGCCTCCTCCTCGCGCAGTGAGGCGCTTGTCCGGTCGGGAGCAGCGGTTGGCGACAGCAGGCAAACGGTAGGCAGAGGGGTGGGGGTGGGGAAAGCTCGCGCGTGTGTGTGCATCCAGTCTCTGCGTCCAATCCCTGTGTCCATGGGACACGTGTGCAGTAGCGCAGACACAGGGACTGGACGCAGAGACACAGGGACTTTATTATATAGGATGAAAAAGCAGGTGGGATGTAAATGCAGCAAATGAATAAATAAAATGTTACACAATAAAAAAATAACTTGCCTAAGTTTTGCACACTTAAAAAATGATAGTGACGCTTTCATTCGCTTGCCTGATTTCCATTCCTGCCCTCTAACAAACATGAGAATCGTAGGACTTTCCACAACCGTTTTGCTTTTCTTAACAGATCTCTGCAACACCCCGAACCCGGAGTCTGTAAGGAGCTTTTTAAAAACAAGATTAAAAAAAAAAAACCGGCTGACTTTCAACAGTTTTTAAACCTCCAGCCCAGTGTTGCTAAGTGACTTGCAATTGAGATGGAAATCCTCTCCCTGGTAGAGAGACTGGCGATGGTTCAGATACAACTCCTGATGAGAAAAAGAGAGGAAGCTCTTTGCCAGAGCACAGGCTGCATCCCAAAAAGATGTCGCGGAAGCGCTCTCCCCCCCCCTCTCTCTCTCTGCCCATTTGATCAATGCAAAGTTCTGCATTAGGTATTCCGAGGAAACGGCTTTTTGCCTGCGGGGGAAATTCTTCATTTAAGTACAGAGGCAGGGAGGTGGGCTGAAAAGGCTACAGAAGGGACCTTGAAATAGGGAGAGTTTGTGTTCTGGGGGGTGGGTAGTGAGGGGACAGACAAGAGGGGTTCTCCAGGGAGCTGCTGAATAAAATAATTTGGAGGTGAGGAATGGCCTGTTCCTACTTTATTTTTAAAAGGATCAGGTTTTAAGTGAAGTTTTGGAAAACCACACTTGGGGGGGGGGGGTTCAGTGGAGATACAATAATTCAGCAAATGCAAAATTGTTAGACCATAACAGTCCAAAGGGATGGGGGCAATGAGATGCTCAGAACATTTTGTGGGCTTGGGGGGGGTCAGTATGGATGATGCCCTGGGTTCCTTTCCAATTTTTGCAGTCCTGTATACAGGGAAGCCTCGAATCTAATACTGCAGAGGATTTTATTTGCTGAACTGGTCCAAGAAGTTTCTCTGTACCTTAGCTGGCCATTGAGCGTCCTCAAAAGAATGAGCCAGGTTGCAAGAGCTACAGTTAAGGGGTGGGGTCCTCTAGGTTCATCGGTGGGCATTTCCTCCACATCAACAGGTGGAAAGGGAGGGGGCTCCCGGTTGCTGCAACTGCTTCGCAGAGTGTGCACCTGGAAATAGCTGCCCAGCCGCTAAATCGGTGCTCTTAGTTATCCAGAGCTGTAGAAGCGACTGTAGCTGTAATCTTTGGCAAAAGACAATTTGCTATCTGCCCTGTGTGCACTGCATTGGACCAGGAAGCACACTTGACCCTGGAAGAAATGCAGAGGAGGGGCACCAGGCTGATCCAGGGTCTGGAAGCCGAGCCTGATGAGGAACGGTTGAAGGAGCTGGGTATGTTTAGCCTGAAGAAAAGAAGACTGAGAAAGGACGAGAACCATCTTCAAAAGATGGAGCAAGCTGGACTTCTGCTGCTCCAGAGAACAGGAGCCAAACCAATGGACAGAAGTCGCACTGCAGCCATTTTGGAACTGGGCAGAGCAGCATCAAAAGTCGCTTCTGAGCATGCTCTGCCCAGTTCCAAAATGGCCGTCGTGCCAGAATAAACCGGGAAAAACAAAAAAAATCCGTTTTTTCAGCTAGGAACAGTTGGAAAAACGGGGATTTCCCGGGGAATACGGGAGGCTTGGCAGCTATGCCAATGGATTCAAAGGACAAGAAAGGAGGTTCCAACTAAATGTCAGGAAGAAGCTTCTGAGGGCAAGAGCTGTTTGACAGTGGAACGGACGTCCTCAGAAGGTGGACTCTCCATCATAGGAGGTCGTTAAACAGAGGTTGGCTGACTGTCTTGCCAGAGTTGTGCATGCTCTTGTTATCTCCCGCTTGGACTACTGCAATGCGCTCTACCTGGGGCTACCTTTGAAGGCGACCCGGAAACTACAACTAATCCAGAATGCGGCAGCAAGAGTGGTGACTGGGAGCGGCCGCTGGGACCACAGAACACGGGTCCTGAGAGATCTACACTGGCTCCCAGTACATTTCCAAGCACAATTGAAAGTGTTGGTGTTGACCTTTAAAGCCCTAAATGGCCTCGGCCCAGTATACCTGAAGGAGCGTCTCCACCCCCATCATTCAGCCCAGACACTGAGGTCCAGCGCCGAGGGCCTTCTGGCAGTTCCCTCATGGCGAGAAGCAAAGTTACAGGGAACCAGGCAGAGGGCCTTCTTGGTGGTGGCGCCTGTCCCATGGAACAACCTTCCACCAAATGTCAAGGAAATAAACAACCATCTGATATTTAGAAGACATCTGAAGGCAGCCCTGTTTAGGGAAGTTTTTAATGATTGATTTTTTAATGTATTTTTAATCTTTTGTTGGAAGTCACCCAGAGTGGCTGGGGAAACCCAGCCAGATGGGTGGGGTATGAATAATAAATAATAAATTACTGCTACTACTATCCATTGGATATTCTTTAGATGAGATTAATGCAATGCAGGAGGTTAGACTAGATGAACATTTAGGGTCCCTTCCGAGTCTGCCATTCTATGATTCTATTTATTAAAACAAAACAAAAAACCAAGAAGCCCAAAACCAGCCATCTATTTGTGTTTGTTGACATGTGAATGTCAAAAGGCGACACTGAAAATAGCCAGATTCTGCAACGCAGCCTAATTAGGGAGGGAGGGAGGCTTCAGTACAAAAGCAAGGAACACGCTTTGCAATGTTTTCAGAGAGGGAAACAGGCGCATCTTAATGAGCCTGCTTTTTTCACTGCCGGATCCTGGCAAGGTAATGGGCCAAACAGCATCTGCCCTGAAAATTAGAGGGTGCGTTTGCTACAGGGCAGGTATAAATTTAAATCCTCGATCTGCGTATGGGGTGTCAGCCGGCTGAAGCCTTTGGAGGAGGAGGAAGGAGTCATCTAAATAACTTCCTGACTTTTATTAATAAGCTAACAATGAAGTTTAGGAGAGGAGGAAATTCTGACTTTAAACTTTCATGTTGTGTGGATGCACCACAGACAAAACTGCAGGGGGAAGGGGCAGAATTTATTTATTTATTACATTTATGGTCTGAAGCTCAACATCAAAAAAACCAAGATCATGGCCCCTGGTCCCATCACCTCCTGGCAAATAGAAGGGGAAGAAATGGAGGCAGTGAGAGATTTTACTTTCCTGGGCTCCTTGACCACTGCAGATGGTGACAGCAGTCATGAAATTAAAAGACGCCTGCTTCTTGGGAGAAAAGCAATGACAAACCTAGACTGCATCTTAAAAAGCAGAGACATCACCTTGCCTACAAAGGTCCGTATAGTTAAAGCTTTGGTTTTCCCAGTAGTGATGTATGGAAGTGAGAGCTGGACCATAAAGAAGGGTGATCGCCGAAGAATTGATGCTTTTGAATTCTGGTGCTGGAGGAGACTCTTGAGAGTCCCATGGACTGCAAGAAGATCAAACCTATCCATTCTGAAGGAAATCAGTCCTGAGTGCTCACTGGAAGGACAGATCGTGAAGCTGAGGCTCCAATACTTTGGCCACCTCATGAGAAGAGAAGACTCCCTGGGAAAGACCCTGATGTTGGGAAAGATGGAGGGCACTAGGAGAAGGGGACGACGGAGGACAAGATGGTTGGACAGTGTTCTCGAAGCTACGAAGATGAGTTTGACCAAACTGCGGGAGGCAGTGCAAGACAGGAGTGCCTGGTGTGCTCTGGTCCATGGGGTCACGAAGAGTCGGACATGACTAAACGACTAAACAGCAACAAGTAAATAGTATTCAATTTAGTTTATTCATCTGTCAGTGATCCAATGCTTCCTCCCATTGCACAGGAATGTGGATCCATCTGAGATCATTGTAGAGGTGTCATATCGTACGTAGAATCATAGAATTGTAGAGCTGAGAGGGCCAACCTCTTCTTTAAAACATCCAAGGAAGAAGAGTCCTCCACTGAGGGCGTCCATGGGCCTGATCCTGCAAGCTCTTCTCAACTTCTTATGTAACAGGATGCTGGGCTAGATCTGCCATGGACCTGATCCAGCAGGCTCTTATGTCCTTATCTCTCCCTCTGTGCTCCCAGAAACCTTCAGAGGCCGCAAGGCAAAGGCAGTGGTAAGAGGCACAGTTAAATTTGTCAGCTCCTCAAGAGCTCCCTGGAATTATCTGTGCATCTGAGCGAACGCAGCGGCACTCTTCCGATAATGCAGCGCAGGGATCCCGAAAAGGCTGCCCGTTGCCAAATGGCACCATGTCGAACATCGCTTGCCGGATCTCGCACGGAGCTCTTTGCGAGGCAGCCCTCGAGGAGAGGGAATTAATCATCCCGGCCATGTTCAGCATCTCTGCGTGCCATCATTTCTCTCCCTGACAGCCACGTCTCTTAGCGGTGGCCCAAAACATCCCAGTGATCCTTATTTAGAAATTCAGCAGCAAGCACTGGGTTGGAAAGCAGCGAGCTTAAAGGCTTCTGAACTGTGCAACAAAAGCAAACTCTCTCTGGTGTTGGTTTCTTTGCAAATACAAGGTGACATTCCTCTCTCTGCAAAGGCAGAACAATTGCAGCCCTCTCTCTTCCCTCTGCCCTGCCTCCAAATTAAGGTACTATTTCTGCCAGCAATGTTTTCAGGTGCTACAGATGCTTAGCGAATGTCTCACACCCCCATGATGACCTCAGATGGACCCACACTTCTGTGCTGTCAGAGGCAGCATCTAGACCGCATCAACAGTACAGCAGTCCCCACAAAGCAACGTAAAACTACCACTCTGTTCTGCCTTGGTCAGATCCCACCTAGAGTCCTGTGTTCATAGAATCATAGAATCCTCAAGTTGGAAGAGACCACAAGGGCCATCCAGTCCAGCCCCCTGCCAAGCAGGAAACACCATCAAAGCATTCTTGACATATGCCTGTCAAGCCTCTGCTTAAAGACCTCCAAAGAAGGAGACTCCACCACACTCCTTGGTAGCAAATTCCACTGGCGAACAGCTCTTACTGTCAGGAAGTTCTTCCTAATGTTTAGGTGGAATCTTCTTTCTTGTAGTTTGAATCCATTGCTCCGTGTCCGCTTCTCTGGAGCAGCAGAAAACAACCTTTCACCCTCCTCTATATGACATCCTTTGATATATTTGAACATGGCTATCATATCCCCCCTTAACCTTCTCTTCTCCAGGCTAAACATACCCAGCTCCCTAAGCCGTTCCTCATAAGGCATCGTTTCCAGGCCTTTGACCATTTTGGTTGCCCTTCTCTGGACATGTTCCAGCTTGTCAGTATCCTTCTTGAACTGCGATGCCCAGAACTGGACACAGTGCTCCAGGTGAGGTCTGACCAGAGCAGAATACAGTGGTACTATTACTTCCCTTGATCTAGATGCTATACTCCTATTGATGCAGCCCAGAATTGCATTGGCTTTTTTTAGCTGCTGCATCACACTGCTGACTCATGTCAAGTTTGTGGGTCAACAGTGTGATGCAGCAGCTAAAAAAGCCAATGCAATTCTGGGTTGCATCAATTCAGTTCAGTTCTGGGCACCACAATTTAAGAAGGATATTGACAAGGTGTGCAGTGGAGGGCAACTCGGATGATCAGGGGTCTAGAAACCAAGCCTTATGAGGAGCTGGGGATGTTTAGCCTGGGAAAGAGGAGACTGAGAGGAGATATGAGTTGTTGTTTAGTCGTTTAGTCGTGTCCGACTCTTCGTGACCCCATGGACCAGAGCACGCCAGGCACTCCTGTCTTGCACTGCCTCCCGCAGTTTGGTCAAACTCATGTTCGTAGCTTCGAGAACACTGTCCAACCATCTCGTCCTCTGTCGCCCCCTTCTCCTAGTGCCCTCCATCTTTCCCAACATCAGGGTCTTTTCCAAGGATTCTCCTCTTCTCATGAGGTGGCCAAAGTATTGGAGCCTCAGCTTCACGATCTGTCCTTCCAGTGAGCAGAGATAGGAGAGCCATCTTCAAATATCTCAAGGGCTGCCCCATGGAAGAGGAAACAAGCTTGTTTTCTCCTGCCCAAAACAATGGCTTCAAGTTACAATAAAAGTGATCCCAAATAACATCAGGAATAACTTTATGATGGTAAGAGCTGTTCAAGAGTGGAACGGACTCCCTCTGGAGGGGGTGGACTCTCCTTCCTTGGAATGTTTTTAAGCAGAGGTTGGGTGGCCATCTGTCAGGGATGCTTCAGCTGAGATTCCTGCAGTGCAGGGGGTGGGACTAGATGACCCTCGGGGTCCCTTCCTACTCTCCAATTCTGTGGCCCAGCTAGTCCAGTATCCTGTTCTCACAGTGGCCAGACAGATGCCTTAATGGGAAACCCACAACCAGGACCCAAACACAAGAGCAACTCTCACCTCCTGAGGTTTCCAGCAATTGGGGGCAGGGCAGAGCCATCCTGGCTAGGAGCCATTGATAGCCCACTGCTCTATGAATCTGTCTAATCCTCTTTTGTTCTAATATTCTTGGTTCTTAAGCACCACCGAGACATAGCAATGGTGTTTCTGGAGTGCTGTGTGCGTGTTTGTGTGTGCATTGGGGAGGGGGGGGGCTTTAAATTGTCCCTTGCACCACAGCCCTGTGATATTTTCAGAGGAGCGGGATAGCATTTCTCATTTGCGAGGAGTGCGCTTCAATAAATGCCGAGTGCCTCCTCCTGCATCCTCCTATGCAAATAGCATTAATTAAATGTGCAAAAAAATGTAAACATGCCCGCTGTAATCCAAATTGACAGTGTGGCTAAATATATTTATTTCCTGGGTTTTAATTAAACCCCGCAGTGCCTGAATCTTTAAACATGACTTGCATGGGCTCTGATGAAACAGGCCTGAGTTGTGGATCAGGAGACGCAATTAGCACTCGCTGCCTGAGTGGCCATCTCAGCTATTGTCTTGCAGGAGAGGGTCTTGCGGTTCGAGGACCCGCCCCCCGCGAGAAATGAAGACACAGTGACACATGGATCTGAGTTAATGGGTAAAATAAGGCCACAACTTTATTGGTTAGAGCAAGTGAGGCATTGGACACCCTAGCAAGCATGACCCCACCCCGCTCTGCGGGGGGTCATATCAGGTTAACACCCCGAGGGAGGAGTCTGTTGATGCAAATACAACTGAAAGCTCACCCTTGGGAGGTCGTGCCATGGCCCTAGCCTCAGCAGGGCATCGGACGGGATCCACGACCGCCGGATCCCTTAAGGGGATACCCCTATAAGAGGAGGGTTGGATGATGGCCACAACCAGTCCTCAAACACACCAGACAACTCCATATTCCAATGCCTAACCACCAAATACCGAAAGAAAGTTGTGACAAATTGCTACGAGGTAGGCGAAAAAACCAAGAGGCCGGTGCCAATTAGCCAAATGGATAAAAAAAACTCCTACCAGGCCCCTTGGGCAACCAAAGGCGACCAACCGAAGCCCATAGCACACGCACAAATGGAAGACCTAAAGGGAGGGTGGGCGGGAGATCCGTCGGAATGCCGAAGGAGAAGGAGGATTCCCCTGCTGCCGCAGCTATTTAAAGTAAAGGTAAAGGTAAAGGTAAAGGTAAAGGGGCCCCTGACCATCAGGTCCAGTCGTGTCTGACTCTGGGGTTGCGGCGCTCATCTCGCTCTATAGGCCGAGGGAGCCGGCGTTTGTCCGCAGACAGCTTCCGGGTCATGTGGCCAGCATGACAAAGCTGCTTCTGGCGAACCAGAGCAGCGCACGGAAACGCCGTTTACCTACCCTATTTATCTACTTGCACTTTGATGTGCTTTTGAACTGCTAGGTGGGCAGGAGCTGGGACCGAGCAACGGGAGCTCACTCCGTCGCAGGGATTCGAACCGCCGACCTTCTGATCAGCAAGCCCTAGACTCCGTGGTTTAACCCACTGGGTCCCTCGCCGTGGCTATTTAAACGTCCGCAAAGCCCACCCCCCGGCCGGCCCTATTGGCCAGCCAGAGGCTTGGTGCGGCAGCGCGGAGCGTGTCCCACCCACAAAGTCTCCACTCGTGGAGGAGGAGAGATGTTGCCTTAAATGCAAATATATTTGGGGGGGGGGAGTGAGAGTTTTGCATCCTAAGGGAGGTTCACCTGCGTTTCCTGATGCAGAAGAGTTTCTGATGGGTAGGAGAGACCCCTGTCTGAAAAGTTGGAGACTTTGCTTTCCTTGCCTGGCTTGCCATGTTGAACCAAATCTCTTGGCTAGGCTGCCCTGTCTGGACTAGAACCCCATGTGACCGAGACTGGACTGGGGCCAGTGCCGGATTTACGTATAAGCTAAACAAGCTCTAGCTTAGGGCCCCACTCTCTTGGCCCCCCCCCCAAAAAAAATTAAAAGAAATAAACCTGGATGTACATTTCCAAAATATAAGATAAAAAACAAATATAATTAAAAACCTACATACAGTTAGAGCTTAATAATTATTAAACCTACATACAGTTAGAGCTTAATTGTATTTCACTATTAATATACTTCTTAATTGTACAGTGGTGCCTCGCTTAACGAATGCCCTGCTTAACGAAATTTCCGCTTAATGAAAGGTTTTTTCTAGCGGGGGTTGCCTCGCTAGACGAATTCGTTTTATGAAAAATTCATCTCTCAAATTGCGGTTTCCCATAGGAATGCATTGAAATTCAATTAATGCGTTCCTATGGGCAAAAAAAAATTAAAAAAAATTCATTCCTATGGGATTCGCTAGACGAATTTTTCGTTATAAGAAAAGACCCGTGGAACGAATTAAATTCGTCTAGCGAGGCACCACTGTATTTCAGTTCAACAAATACTTTCAAAAAATACACATTTTGTTATGTGCAAATGGCTTTAGATACCTATTAGGTCCATAAATTAACATATAGCATATATTCAACACAAAAAAACAGCGACAATTTGTTTGTTGACAAAGGGCAGCTGGACATTTAAAGGGCCCCGTTACCTTCAGTTTCTTAGGGCCTCATCAAACCTAAATCTGGCCCTGCCTGGGACAGTTGTTGTTGTTGTTGTTTAGTCATTTAGTCGTGTCCGACTCTTCGTGACCCCATGGACCAGAGCACGCCAGGCACTCCTGTCTTCCACTGCCTCCCGCAGCTTGGTCAAACTCAAACTTATTTTGATATGCTTAAACGTCCGAGGCGTGCATTGCAACATACAGAGAATCCACGAGGAGCTCAGTTTGTGGCAGAGCAGGCAAATCCAGGTCCCACCTCAGAGGATGGGCAAGTGAATGGAAAGGTTTGCATAGCAGACCTGCCCCATCGCCAAAGTGCCTTACGGGGCTGCTCTGTGCACCGAGGAGAAAGTAATGAAGTGAGAGTTCATTAAGAAGAAAGCACTGGCTCCTTCTTATTTGTGCAGTCACCCATCCCAGGATGGCTGGGAGCTTCACGTTAATTAAAAGTGTTGGATTTTTGAAGGAAGTTGGGGTTTGCACACGAGCGCTTGGGTTGGGAGGCAGCAAGTGGAAAGAAGACTTTGGAACCAGTGCAAAGATTTGCATAAGCCTTTTGCAGAACAGTTGAGGGCGTTTGGCATGTCTAGTCTGGAGAAGGGAAGGCTGAGAGGCAATATAAAAAAAATCCTTCCAGTAGCACCTTAAGGTAAAGGTAAAGGGACCCCTGACCGTTAGGTCCAGTCGTGACCGACTCTGGAGTTGCGCGCTCATCTCGCATTATTGGCCGAGGGAGCCGGCATACAGCTTCCAGGTCATGTGGCCAGCATGACAAAGCCGCTTCTGGAAAACCAGAGCAGCACATGGAAACGCCGTTTACCTTCCCACTGTAGCGGTCCCTATTTATCTACTTGCACTTTGATGTGCTTTCGAATTGCTAGGTTGGCAGGAGCAGGGACCTAGCAACGGGAGCTCAGCCTTTCGCAGGGATTCGAACCGCCGACCTTCTGATCGGCAAGCCCTAGGCTCAGTGGTTTAACCCACAGCGCCACCGCCAACTAAGTTTGTCATTGGTATGAGCTTTCGTGTGCATGCACACTTCTTCTGATACACCAATACAGAATTCACCAGACCCTTATGTATAGTCAGAGGGTGGGGGTGGGGGTATTGCTCAGAAGGGTGGAGGGAATGGGTGATTGGCTGATAGGAGTGGTAAACCTGTTGATGACTGTTAACAACTGCAATTGGTCTTACAGGAAAAAGCAAGGGGTGAGATGGCTGAAGAAAGCTTTATCATGTATAATGAGATAAGAATCCAATGTCCTTATTCAGACCAGGTCGCTCCATGGTTTTAAGTTTGGTAATAAGTTGCACTAAGTTGTAATAAGTTGAACTGGAACTGGATATGGAACAACTGAGTGGTTCAAAATTGGGAAAGGAGTACGACAAGGTTGTATATTGTCTCCCTGCTTATTTAACTTATATGCAGAATTCATCATGCGAAAGGCTGGACTAGATGAATCCCAAGCCGGAATTAAGATTGCCGGAAGAAATATCAACAACCTCAGATATGCAGATGACACAACCTTGATGGCAGAAAGCAAGAAGGAATTAAAGAACCTTTTAATGAGGGTGAAAGAGGAGAGCGCAAAATATGGTCTGAAGCTCAACATCAAAAAAACCAAGATCATGGCCACTGGTCCCATCACCTCCTGGCAAATAGAAGGGGAAGAAATGGAGGCAGTGAGAGATTTTACTTTCTTGGGCTCCTTGATCACTGCAGATGGTGACAGCAGTCACGAAATTAAAAGACGCCTGCTTCTTGGGAGAAAAGCAATGACAAACCTAGACAGCATCTTAAAAAGCGGGAGGCAGTGCAAGACAGGAGTGCCTGGCGTGCTATGGTCCATGGGGTCACGAAGAGTCGGACACGACTAAATGACTAAACAACAACAACAATAAGTTGCAATTCAGCAACTTCTCTTTCCAGTCTATTTCTGAAATTCTTTTGTAATAAGACAGCTACTTTGAGATCTTGTATAGAACATCCTGGGAGATTGAAGTGTTCTCCTACTGGTTTCTCTGTCTTGTGATTCCTGATGTCAGATTCCTGACATCAGATCGTGAAGCTGAGGCTCCAATACTTTGGCCACCTCATGAGAAGAGAAGACTCCCTGGAAAAGACCCTGATGTTGGGAAAGATGGAGGGCACAAGGAGAAGGGGACGACAGAGGACGAGATGGTTGGACAGTGTTCTCGAAGCTACGAACATGAGTTTGACCAAACTGCGGGAGGCAGTGCAAGACAGGAGTGCCTGGCGTGCTCTGGTCCATGGGGTCACAAAGAGTCAGACACGACTAAATGACTAAACAACCAAACTTAAAACCATGGAAAGACCTGGTCTGAATAGAGAATCATCGTTGCTTCTTCCACCTTCTGGGAAATAAAATTGTCAGCAGGACAACTGAGGAATGTTTAAGGTCCAACAACCTATATTTACATGCTTTACTTTGCTGCACATTTTCTTATTTTCAATCTCTGCTGGGGTTCTCTCGCCGAAGAGTACTTGCCCCAGACATGGATCTTGGCATCCAGGAAGTCTCCTTTTTATTCTTTTTCTCTCTTTTTTGCACCAACACCTTGACCAGCTCCCCTCCTGTGTTCGACATTTCCATGCCTTTTTGCAAAGAGATGCTCTTCCAGAGATCTCCCACCCATGAAGTCTGAGCAGGTCACCCCAGAGGGCAGGTCATACTCTCATCTGGCTGATAGGCTTACCTTCAGCTGGGGCCAGGTGGACACCTGATCAGAGGTGAGTTTCTCCTGTCTATAATCCTTTCCTTGAGGGCAGTCACTGCAGAAAGCATCATAGATTCTGAAAGCGAAGGAAAAGGGCAGGCGGTTGGCTGGGCTGGGCTGGCCTTGCACTATCAAGGCTCCTTAAGGAAATAAAGTGGTACCTTGGTTCTCAAACGCCTTGGTACTCAAACAACTTGGAACCCAAACACTGCAAACCCGCAAGTAAGTGTTCTGGTTTGCGAACTTTTTTCAGAAGCTGAACGTGCTCCATTTTGAGTGTTACGCTTCCGATTTGAGTTACAGGTAGGTAGCCGTGTTGGTCTGAGTCGAAGCAAAATAAAAAAATTCCTTCAGTAGCACCTTAAAGACCAACTAAGTTTATATTTTGGTATGAGCTTTCGTGTGCATGCACACTTCTTCAGATACGTATCTGAAGAAGTGTGCATGCACACGAAAGCTCATACCAAAATATAAACTTAGTTGGTCTTTAAGGTGCTACTGAAGGAATTTTTTTATTCCGATTTGAGTGCCACACTTCTGTTTTGAGTGTCTGTTTTTGCTATTTACTTTGCATTTTTGTTTTTGCGGCTCTTTTCGTTTTGTTTTTGTGACTGTGTGGAACCCACTTCAGCGACTGACGGATTGATTGATTGACTGCAGTACATTGTTTATTGATTTCACTTTATGGATCAATGGTCTTGTTAGATAGTAAAATTCACGTCAAATTCCTGTTTTAGGGGTTGTTTTTTAAATGAAATGGATTAATCCATTTTGCATTACTTTCTATGGGAAAGCGTGCCTTGGTTTTGGAACGCTTTGGTTTTGGAACAGACTTCCGGAACGGATTAAGTTTGAGAACCAAGGGACCACTGGACCATAATAGCTTAAGAAGACCCTGTTGGATTAGGCCAGTGGCCCATCTAATCCAGCATCCTAGAATCATAGAATCGTAGAGTTGGAAGAGACCACAAGGGCCATCCAGTCCAACCCCCTGCCAAGCAGGAAACACCATCAAAGCATTCTTGACATATGCCTGTCAAGCCTCTGCTTAAAGACCTCCAAAGGAGGAGACTCCACCACACTCCTTGGTAGCAAATTCCACTGCCGAACAGCTCTTACTGTCAGGAAGTTCTTCCTAATGTTGAGGTGGAATCTTCTTTCTTGTAGTTTGAATCCATTGTTCCGCGTCCGCTTCTCTGGAGCAGCAGAAAACAACCTTTCACCCTCCTCTATATGACATCCTTTTATATATTTGAACATGGCTATCATATCACCCCTTAACCTTCTCTTCTGTTCTCACAGTGGTCCAACCAGAGGCCTCTGGGAAGCCCACAAGCAGAAGATGAGCGTGGGAGTCTTCTCCCCTTCTGTAGCTTCCAGCAACTGGGATTCAGAAGCATCATGGCTCCAAGAGTTAAGTTAGAGCAGATCCATTGCACTGATGTAGAATTTCTGTGCTGTGCTCATCTTATGCACAAAAGTGCAGCCTAAGCATAAAACTGTTAAGGACCAGTTCAGGAAGAACCTAACGCATGAATGTTAAAGTGGAAAACAACCCCAGATGAGGTACAAGGAGGAGCCTGAGAGGTACTGTGAAAATAGGTTGAGTAAAGTTGCGTTTCAAGGACCGTGGTTAGATGAAGAGATGGTGAAGTGCAGAGGGACCAGAAGGTAATTGGGTTAAAGGATGAACAGCTAAGGTGAGGTATATCTGCTGCATAATTTGTGTGCTAGACTCTTTGGAATATGTCCTTTAATGTGTTACTGAATGCAGCCACCCAGAGTAGCTGGGGAAACACAGCCAGATGGGTGGGGTATAAATAATAAAATTATTATTATTATTATTATTATTGTTATTGTTGTTGTTGAAGTCTGACTGGTCACGGATCTGATGAGAGCCTCCGTACTTGAACCCTCAAGAAGTATTTTTCCCTCAGTGCTCAGCAGCCACTGACAACCCTCTCCTCCGTGAATCTGCCTAATCGTTTTTTAAAAAGCCATCCAAGTTGGTGGCCATCACTGCCTCCTGTGGCAGGGAGTTCCATAGTCTCTCTCCGCACTGTGTGTGAAGAAGGGCTTTCTTTGATCTCTCCTGAATTTTCCAACATCCAGCTTCATTGGATGTTCCCGAGTTCTGGCATTATGAGAGAGGGGGGAAACTTTTCTTTGCACACTCATTCTGCGCCATGCATAATTTCATGTCACATCTCGCTCATCTTTTTTTCTAAGCGTAAAAAGTCCCCAATGTTGTAGCCTTTCCTCACAGGAGAACAAGCAGTCCCCCTTCACAGGGAACTCTGGGAATTATGGCTCTGCTACAATGCAAAGAGAAAGAAGGCACCTTCTATCATATGTGGTGGAACTGTAAGATAATAAAAGAATTCTGGAAATGATATATAATGATTTGAAAAAAAAAATGTTTAAAATAACATTTGTTTAAAAACCAGAAGTGTCTTTATTAGGAATTGTAGCCGCAGAAATACCAAAGGAGCAGAAAAGACTGTTGCCAGGATGCTTTTAGCCCAGAGATGACAAGGTCCGTACCAGAGTGGAATGGCAGACCAAGTTGATGGACTATGCAGAGGTGGTGAAAATGACCGGGAAAATCAGAAATCAGGAAGATCAAAATTTTAATAAAGAATGGGGGGAATTCATATTATAATTGGGCAACCACTGCAAACAATTGAACTTTTTAGGAGGACTCAAATAACGCTTGTAATGTAACAAGGACTTTGAATATAATGGACAATCAAATAATTGGAGCGACTTAAAATATGCAATAAAAAAGGACAAGTACGGAAGCCATGGAGCGGTGGAGGGAAGTCAAAAGATTCAAGAGAATCTTATGTATCTGTTTTTATTTGTGATTTGGAATGTAAACATTAATTTGTAAAACCAAATAAAAATTGTTGCTGTTGCTTAGTCGTTTAGTCGTGTCCGACTCTTCGCGACCCCATCCATTTAGCATTACTTTCTATGGGAAAGCGCACCTTGGTTTTGGAACGCTTTGGTTTCGGAATAGACTTCCGGAATGGATTAAGTTTGAGAACCAAGGTACCACTTTTAAAAATTATGCTATGGTCCATAACTAATATTTTTTTTAAAAGGAAATTGTGGCTCCCCTAACAACTCTCAGCACCCTTAACAAACCACAATTCTTCAGGGAAAGTCATCGCTGTTTAAACATAAGGGGTGGACGGGGTCTCAAGATGCCTGTACGTAAATAGCCGGACCGGAGAGCAGCTAGGAGCCAGATTAGAGATGGACCTACCGTAGGATCTCCCCCTTGGTAAGAAATGTCAGCACCTGCAGGAGAGATAATGCAACAACATGAACCATATATTGGATCTGATGGGGGCACCCAGCTCATGTAATAAAACACACATTGCAAGAACATAAGAAGGTAACAAGAGAATCCTGTTCTCACAATGGCCAGCCACATCCCTCAATAGGAAACCCAAAAGCAGGATTCCAGCATAAGAGCACCCTCCCTTTCTGTGATTTCCAGCTACAGGTATTTAGAATCTTCTTCTTCTTCTTCTTCTTCTTCTTCTTCTTCTTCTTCTTCTTCTTCTTCTTCTTCTTCTTCTTCTTCTTCCTCTTCCTCTTCCTCTTCCTCTTCCTCTTCCTCTTCCTCTTCCTCTTCTTCCATAAACACGGTTTTAACAATGATGGGACCTGATGGGATACCTGCCAAAGTGGGTGGGATTTCGAACCATTGCTGCCTCCAACTGGGGATGCAGAGCTTAGGCATCCTGGCTGGTGGTCATCTCCACCCCCATCGCTCAGCCCGGACAATGAGGTCCAGCTCCAAGGGCCTTCTGGAGGTTCCCTCACTGAGTAGCAAAGCTACAGGGAACCAGGCAGAGGGCCTTCTCGGTGGTGGCGCCTGCCCTGTGGAACGCCCTCCCGCCAGATGTCAAAGAGATCAAGAACTACATAACTTTTAGAAGACATCTGAAGGCAGCTCTGTATAGGGCAGTTTTTAATGTTTGATGGTTTGTCATGTTTTTAATATTCTGTTGGGAGCTGCCCAGGGTGGCTGATATTAAAATGTAGCCCTATTAGCTTCTAAGGGTCCTTTAAGTTGCGCCCAGGCAGGGTCAGAGACAGCCAATAATGACACCGAGGGTTGAATCCAAAGAAAGAATTTAATTCTTATATTTAAGAGACTCTTGGTGATCAGCTCCACGACAAGAGTTCTGAAACACAAATTTGCAAAGCTTCTTATACACTTCTTGGGCTCCTTTCCCCTTCCTCTGTAAATGTGCGCACGCAAGGGGGTCATGGGTTACAAATCCATATTAGGAAAATCCGTATCCTGTCCTTCTCATAAACACAAAGGGGGTCACAAGTACATATAAGGAAGATCCGTGTCCGGTCCTGTGCATAAACACATGCTGACTCATGCTACGCCGGTAGCATCCTCACTCAGCCTTGAGTGGGGGCTTGAATTCCTATCTATCTTGCCTGCGCTTTGCGTCAGACTGCTAGCATCAGACAAGACAGTCATGCGGCCTTGATAGCTTAGCAGGGCATTCTGTATTACACTTTGGCCCACTTTGGTGCACAGACGCAGAGGCAAAAAGGAAAGCCTTTTAAGAAGCATTTTAGGGATATGGGGGGCTAAGCCATACAATCAGAATTATACAATGCAAACTATATGATCAGATTTAGCACAATAACACAATTGGCAAAGCTCTCCCTTCAGTAGTAGTAGTAGTATTACCATCTAGGTTGGCGGCCATCACAGCCTCCAGTGGCAGCCAGTTCCATAGTTTAACTCTGCATGCCATGAATAAGTCCTTCCTTTTACAGTCGTACCTCGGAAGTCAAACAGAATCCGTTCCAGAATCAACTTCCAAAACGTTTGGAAACCAAAGCGTGGCTTCTGATTGGCTGTAGGAAGCTCCTACGACCAATCGGAAGCTGCGGAAGCCCCGTCGGACTTTTGGGTTTCAAAGAATGTCCACAAACTGGAACACTCACTTCCAGGTTTGCAGCATTTGGGAGCCAAAACATCCAAGCACCAAGGCGTTTGGGATCCAAGGTCCGGCTGCATCTGTCCTGAATCTACCAACATTCAGCTTCATTGAGTGTATAGAAGTTCCAAGTGTTATGGCATAGCTGCCAAGTTTTCCCTTTTCTCGCGAGGAAGCCTATTCAGCATAAGGGAAAATCCCTTAAAATAAGGGATAACTTGGCAGCTATGGTGTTATGGGAGATTTTTTTAGCTATCCACTCCCTCCATGCCATGCCTAATTTTATGAAGTTCTACCATGTCACCTTCTTCCTCGCCTTTTCTCTAAAGTCTCAAATGCCACAAACTTCCTTCATTCAAGAATCATGAATATCTAGTGTAAAAATAATAATAATTCCCAATGGTTGCAGAGCTGAGATAAAATGCAATGTTTAAAACTCCAGAGTTGAGTCATGGGCCTGGGTTAGGATCAATCAAAATGACAACAACTGCATTACCCTGCTGTGGATTTTGGAATTGCTTTTAATATTTTTAAAGCTGCTATGTCCTGGTGTTTTGTTCTGTTTTTGGTGTTAAAGATTGAACAAGGAAATACTAAACAGTGCTTTCTTTCCAACCCTGAGTGATAGCTTTGGTTTATTGGACAATACATCAATTCACACTTCCACACTTCCTTGAATATCTCAGAAGGGAGCCTACATTGAAGTTTTCACAGCCTGCGTGCTTAATTACATGCAGGCAATGAATTAACCAATTAAGGCAGCTGACTAATCAGCTAAGGTGATTAATTGGTGGAAACTGCCTCATTCCCCCTCCCCCAACAAATGTGAGACTAATTTAGGGGCTTTCATGAGATCAATACTCCCATACATTTTTCAGGGGAGTTAAAATAGAATCATGGAACTGTGGAGTCGGAAGGATCCCTAAAGGATCATCTAGTCCAACCCCCTGCAATGCAGGAATCTCAACTAAAGCATCCACAATACTTCTGAGATCTGTAGATTTTGCTTGGAGGGACTTGAAGGGACTCTATTTAAGAGCGAGGGAAAAGTCACACATCTTCTGCAAGGTGTCAAGGAAGGCAAGGAAACATTCATGTTGCTGTTGCCATGGGGGCGGCAGTCAGCTGCCCCCAAACCAGTACCTTCCGGACATTTATGGACCACCAGACACTCCCATCCGATCACAGTCTCTACCCTCTATGCCACACTGATGGGAGTGGTGGGTCCGGAATGCCTCGAGGGCACCAGCTTGGGGAAGGTTGCTCAAAGGCCTGGATGTGACCCACACTTACAGACAGGACCTCTCCTGCCTGTTTCAGCCATCTTCATCCCAGGTCAGTGTGGTTTCCCTTCAGCCAGACCTAGGGTGCGATTCCTTGCTGTTGGCCAGGATCGTGGCTGGCATAAGCAGTGTGGCCTAGCGGTTAGAGACCTGGGAGACCAGGGTGCAAGTCCCCATTCAACCAGGAAGCTCATGGGGCCAGTCGCTGTCTCTCTTGTCCTCACAGGGTCGTTATGAGGATAAACTGGAGAGGAAGGGAGCCATGTATGACAGCAGATCAAATATAACAATGCAGGAGTGTTCTTTTGCTTCACGGACGACACAAGATATCTGTCTGGGGCAAGTGACGATGACCAACAGGAGGGGCTGGGGATTGTCTGTCCCACTGCTCACCTGATATTCTTCCAGGTCCTTTTTCTTCATGGAGTGACTAAAACACTGACCCATTCTCCTGCCCGGAATGTCAATCCCAGGGAGAAGAATGGAATGAGGGACCCAGTAACCATTGGTGACAGAATGCGCACCAGGGACCCCAGGCCTGCTTCTGTCATAGGTTCCAATAGACTCTTCCCATAAAATGGGCATGGGGACATCCCTTGGCTCCAGAGAGCTGGAGGCTTGTGGGGGTCTCTCCTCTGTTTTCATTGTAATGATCTGCATTCTGTCATAAAATGTGTGTTTGTTTAATTTTTTGAAAAATGATCAACAGGTATGTCTTTAGCTGTTTCTGTTTTAGATGTCAGCCACTTTGTGTCTTTGATGAAGGGAAATTAATAGTAATAGTAATAGTACCACTGTATTCTGCTCTGGTCAGACCTCACCTGGAGCACTGTGTCCAGTTCTGGGCACCACAGTTCAAGAAGGATACTGACAAGCTGGAACGTGTCCAGAGGAGGGCAACCAAAATGGTCAAAGGCCTGGAAATGATGCCTTATGAGGAACGGCTTAGGGAGCTGGGTATGTTTAGCCTGGAGAAGAGAAGGTTAAGGGGTGATATGATAGCCATGTTCAAATATATGAAAGAATGTCATATAGAGGAGGGTGAAAGGTTGTTTTCTGCTGCTCCAGAGAAGCGGACACAGAACCATGGATTCAAACTACAAGAAAGAAGATTCCACCTAAACATTAGAAAGAACTTCCTGACAGTAAGAGCTGTTTGGCAGTGGAATTTGCTGCCAAGGAGTGTGGTAGAGTCTCCTTCTTTGGAGGTCTTTAAGCAGAGGCTTGACAGGCATATGTCAAGAATGCTTTGATGGTGTTTCCTGCTTGGCAGGGGGTTGGACTGGATGGCCCTTGTGGTCTCTTCCAACTCTACGATTCTATGATTCTATGAAAAAGCTGGGGTTATAAATATTATTATTATCAGTGAGTGTTTTTTTCCAGGGGGTACTCATAGGTACCCAGTACTGGCACCTCTTTTGTTTTGTTGTTAATAAGTGTGACACTTCATGGTGACTACTTGGAGAGGCCCATCCCTTAGCCTGTAGCTCTTACAACCTGGCTCTTTCTTTTGGGGTGCTGGTGAGGACACACAAGTGGCCAGCTGAGTCTTACAAAGATCACTTCTCCTACCTGGGCAGTTATCTTTCTACAGGGGCCGGCACTGATGCCAAAATCCAGCATCGCCTGAGCTCTGCGAGTACAGCTTTCTCCCAATTGAAGTGCAGAGTGTTTGAGGACCGGGACATTCGCAGGGAAACCAGAATGCTTGTTTGCAAAGCTATTGTGCTACCAAGCTTAATGTATGCTTGTGAAACGTGGACCACTTATAAACCCCATCTCCAACTCCTCAAAAGATTCCATCAATGGTGTCTCCGAAAAAATTTACACATCACTTGGCAAACTAATGCCAGTGTATTTGAAGAAGCAAAGATCACCAGTGTTGAAGCAAGGATTCTTCAACATCAAGTTTGTTGGACTGGTCATGTTCTGCAGATGCCTGATGATCGTCTTCCAAAGCAACTACTCTATTCCGAACTTAAAAATGGAAAGCGTAATGCTGGTGGTCAACAAAAGAGGTTTAAAGACTCTCTCTCAAGGCAAATCTTTTTTTAAAAGTAGTATAAACATGTTATTTTTTATACGAGCGCTCCAGTTGGAGAACAGCCTTTACCAATGGTGTCATGGGCTTTGAAGACGCTCAAACTCAGGACACAAGGAGGAAACGTGCTAAGAGGAAGGCACGCTTGGCAAATCCACACTGTGATCAACTCCTGCCCGGAAACCCATGTCCCTTCTGTGGAAGGACGTGTGGATCCAGAATTGGCCTCCACAGGCACTTGCAGACTCATTGTTAAGACCGTGTTCATGGAAGACAATGTTAGTTGGCTATGAGTGATCGCCAAAGAAGAAGAAGGTCTTACAAAGAAACTTGCAACCTCCTCCTCTCTCCCCTGGAGTAAAGAACCTCAAGGATTGAATGGGATCACAGGGCAACATCCAGACTGCCTTCCCACCAGCTCGCAACATCCAGAGGAGCCTGCTGGATCAGGCCAGTGTGTTATCTAGTCCAACAGGATGCTCTCACACTGAGGATCTGAACACGTCAGCATTCTGTATTTTTAATCTTTTGTTGGAAGCTGCCCAGAGTGGCTGGGAAACTGAGCCAGATGGGCAGGGTAGAAATAATAATTTATTATTATTATTATTATTATTATTATTATTATTATTATTATTCCCTTTCCCACTGTTGAAGGCAGCAGTGCTTCTGAATACCAGTTGCTGGAAACCACAGGATGAGAGAGGCCAGGAGTGCCAGCTTGTCCCCACAACCATGGGTCCCCGGGGTTGTGGGTGCAGTGGTGTCGCAAGGGGGGCGGGGAGCAGTGCGCCCTGGGTGCCATGACTGAGGGAGGTGTGACAAGAAGGCCCCCTACAGGGTGCTTGTCCCGCCCCCCAGCGCGGTGGCGCAAGCAGCCATTGTGCCACCGCAGCCGCCTGTGGAGGCTCCTCCGTTCGCAGCTGCAGCCACCAGCAGAGGATCTCTCCGCCATCCATACGGCGTTCAAGGGCGGCAACAGCAAACCACTATGTACAACACATGCGTGGTGTCACACCCATGCGCTGTATGTAGCGATGCCACACATGCGTCGTACTTAGTGGCGCAACATGTGCGCAGCCGGCGGTTTGCCCTGCCCCGGGTGTCAGTTAGCCTTCGCTCGCCCCTACGTGGGTGCAATGCAGCATGCATGGCCCTGGCACTGAAATTTGTGGGTGCCCAGCCCCTTCATGGGGAATTTTGTGGGTGCATGAATATGAGAGAGGCAATGAATGCAAAGCCTGCTTGCAGAAAGAGAATGTGGTGCACAGACTAAGTGTTATGTACTGAGCTGAATCCTTGAACAATAGGATTCAGAATCAGCAGTCTGATTGGTCCGCAGGAGCCACCCAATCCAACTCCAGGTGGAAGTGAATCCGCAACCTGATTGGCCTGCAGGAGCAGCCAATCAGGCGGCTGGCAGAAGTCAATCCACAACCTGATTGGCCCACAGGTGTAGCCCTGAAGTAGCCAATCACGCCAAGGCCCATTGTGTAAATAATGTATATAAGCAGATGCTTTTGGGAAAAGGGCATTATTCTTCTCTTCTTCTCCTTGATGATTATGAGCTGAATAAAGAGCATGAAATTCACTCTCGACTCCGAGTATATTTCACTAAGGCTTCCAATCTGCGCCAGATTTAAGGTGGGGGGGGTTCCCCCCACACAAGGCACCCAACGGACTCAATAATAATACAGTAATAACTTTGAGAAGATCCACTTAAAAAGGAACTATACCAAAAGGCATTATTGTTGAAATAAGACATATTGGAAGGGGTTTTTTTTGTCTCACTCAGGGTGCCGTATTACCAAAATCTGCCCTGTTTCCAATTCCCCCTTTGCAACCACAGCTTTAGCTACGGAGGGTTTATCACCCAATTGGAAGATTTGTGAAACTGAAAAGCTTTCATCTTTCTACACCATCCCAGGTTGGTGCCTTGTTTTGCCAATATCTCCACGCAGGAAGAAAACGGAGAGTAAAGCAGAATAATTCCCCACGGCACTTGCAAACTGTCACACATGCATTGCCAAACGGCTTTGCCTTGCGAAATGGGCTCTTCCTTTTTGAAAAAACAAACAAACCCACGAAACTCTCCTCCCGCCTCTCTGTGTTTGTAAGGGGGGGGGAGGGAATCTTCAGTCCCTTTTTAAAAACCAGTCCTGGTCCGGGTGGTCTTTTGAGGCCTGACCTGTCGCTTTCCAGCTGAGTAGACATATGGTCTTCATAGATAATTCAGAGTTTAACCACATTAGTCAGTCTAAAAATAAACTCTCCTGGAAGTGTGGGCCTTTGTCGTCGTCCTCAGAGAGGGCCACGTGGTTGTGGCAGCCATGCCAGCTGGAAGACTCAAGGCTGGGGCTCCCATTCGGACTTCTGCTCGTCTGCAGGATGGTTTGCTAAACAAATGAAGATCTAGCTGACCTTGGGGGGCAGATTGGCCACATCTTGAAAGGCCCTGATTTCCTCAGGGTGTGGTCTTAGAAGCACAGAGTTGTAGAGTGGCAAGGAACCCCGAGGGTCATCCAGTCCAACCCCCTGCAAGGCAGGAATAGAACCGTAATCGCTGCCCCCTTCCTGAAGATGAGGAGGGTCTGGCTCTGGTCACTGCTTGGATGAGTCGTTTTCTGGGAGCCACGTGGACAAGGCCTTGGGTTCCATGATGGAAGAAAGAGGAGACAAATGGATGGGAAAGGAAGGAAGGAAGGAAGGAAGGAAGGAAGGAAGGAAGGAAGGAAGGAAGGAAGGAAGGAAGGAAGGAAGGAAGGAACATGGGCATAGACGGGGGGCAGGAGGGGGCAGCTGCCCCCCTAGAAGCAGGGCTGGCGAAGCAGTCGTCCAAGGCGTCACGTTCTGGAGGGCGCCAAAGAAGAGGCAGAGGCTGGATGCAGCGCTCTTGTCCACCTCCGCCATGCCGCGCTACGGCTGGAGCCTCTTCCCTGCCGGCAGCGCCGCCCTCCAGAGCCTCGCCGGCAGCGCCGCCTCCACCATGCCGCCCTGTGCTGCAGCCAGAGTCTCCGTCCTGCTGGAGCCGCCCTCCACTTGCTCCCCGCCCGGAGGGGGAAGTGAACACTTTCAACAGGGGGAAAGTGAGAAATATGTTAAGAAGTGAATGAGATAAGTTCAGATATTAGGCATAGATATTGGAATGTGTGCTCTAAGAATAAGAATTGAAATTGGGATGAAGAAATCTGCCATGATTATTATTAGAAATTGTGAAAATCAGGAAGAGGGGATTTGAGGAAGTCATTAAGATAATGCTAAGAGATTCAAAATATGAGGCATTTGTTTGCTTGTTTCGTTGTTTTCTTTTTCCTCTTTTGTTTCTTTTCCTTTTTCCTTTTTAGATTTTAATGTAATTATGGAAAAATTAGCTGGGTGGACACTTTCCTTCCCATCCTGGAGCCTCTGGTGGCAGGGGGGGTTCGGGGGGGGAAGAGCGAGGTGGGGAGAAACTCAACTATAAAATGGACTACCTTCGACTGCTCACCTTTCATGAGACTTGTGGCAGAAGGAGACTCGTGGAGGGAGGGAGAGAAGAAGGGGGAATATGTTTTGTATGTTTTTCTTTATTATGTAAAATTAATAAAAAATTATTATATATATTTTAAAAAACGGAGGGAGCCGTCCCTTCTCCCCGGCTGGCTGTGGGGCGGGCGGAGGGAAAGCCCCAGAGCCGCACAAAGCGTTTGGCTGGCTTTCCCTCCACCCGCCCCACAGCCAGCCAGGGAGAAGGGAGGCGTCCCTTCTAGCCGGCGATCACGGAGGGGGAGGAGGGGATCGGAACAGCCCGATTTCGGGCTGATCCTGGCGCCCCCTCACCCCTGCCGATCACGGAGGGGGAGGAGGGGATCGGAACAGCCCGATTTCGGGCTGATCCTGCTCCTGATGCCCCCTCGCCCTTGTCGGTCGCGGAGGGGGAGGAGGGGGTCGAAGCAGCCAAATTTCGAGCTGATCCTGGCGCCCCCTCGCCCCTGAACGACCATGGCTTTCCTTGCCCCATTGTGGCCCCGCCCCTCCTGTGCCTTGGCCCCGCCCCTTGCCCCCCTAATTTTGATCCTGGCTACGCCCCTGGGAAGGAAGGAAGGAAGGAAGGAAGGAAGGAAGGAAGGAAGGAAGGAAGGAAGGAAGGAAGGAAGGAAGGAGAGAGATCGATTATAGTGAGCTTAGAGGGGGAAATTGCCCTTTGGAAGCCAAATTTACTGCTTGGGGCAGTAAAGGCAAGTGATGGACAGGAATCCTGTTGCCTTCCAGATGCTGTTGGGTTCCAGATGCTGTTGGGTTCCAGATGCTGTTGAGCTCCAGTTATTGTTGGGTTCCAGATGCTGTTGGGCTCCAACTCTCACCAGCCCCAGCTAGCATGACCAATGGTCACAGATTGTGAGAGCCGCATCTGCTGGGCCACAGGTTTAAACCAATCCAAGTCACTGGAGGGCTAGTATGGTGCAGTGGTTTTGGTGTCAGGCTATAACCTGGGCAACCAGGAGTTCAAATCCCCACTTGGCCACGAAGCCCAGTGGGTGACCTTGGGACCAGTCACTCGCTCTCAGCCTAACCTACCTCACAGGGTTGTTGTGAGGATAAAATGGGCAGGAGGAGAACTATGTATTGAACACCACATCGCTGGAGGAAAGGTGGGATGGAAATGCAATCCATTCATCAGTTGAGTCGAAGTGCAGCATGCTGCTTAGAGTGTCAGCATACCGGGACCCAGAAGAGACCCAGAAGTTCAAATCTCTGCTCAGTCGTGCGGCTCACCAGGTGACCTTGAGGCTGGTCATTGCCTCTCTCAGCCTAAGATACCTTGCAAGATTGCTGTTGTGAGGATAACATGGAGGAGGGGAGAGAGCTAGCTAGCTGGATGGATGGATAGATGATGACAGACAGACAGACAGACAGACAGACAGACAGACAGACAGACAGACAGACAGACAGACAGAGATATGGATGGATGTCAAGGAAATAAACAACTACAGTGGTACCTTGCAAGACAAATGCCCCGCAAGACGAATTTTTTGCAAGATGAATGCGTTTTGCGATCTGATGGTGACTCGCAAGACAAATTCGTTTTGCGAAAAGTTCGTCTTGCGAATCGCGGTTTCCCATAGGAATGCATTGAATTTTAATTAATGCGTTCCGGACCCAGGTGGCACTGTGGTTAAATCACTGAGCCTAGGGCTTGCTGATCAGAAGGTCGGCGGTTCGAATCCCTGTGACGGGGTGAGCTCCCGTTGCTTGGTCCCAGCTCCTGCCAACCTAGCAGTTGGAAAGCACGTCAAAACGCAAGTAGATAAATAGGAACCGCTACAGTGGGAAGGTAAACGGCGTTTCCGTGTGCTGCTCTGGTTTGCCAGAAGCAGCTTTGTCATGCTGGCCACATGACCTGGAAGCTATACGCCGGCTCCCTCGGCCAATAATGCGAGATGAGCGCGCAACCCCAGAGTCGGTCACGACTGGACCTAATGGTCAGGGGTCCCTTTATGGGCAAAAAAAGAAATTTCAATGCATTCCTATGGGAAACTGCGATTCGCAAGACGGATTTTTCGCAAAACGAATTGACTCGTGGAATGAATCAAATTCGTCTTGCGAGGCACCACTGTACATGACTTGTAGAAGACATCTGAAGGCAACCCTTCATGTTTGATGTTTTAGCGTGTTTTTAATATTTTGTTGGCAGCTGCCCAGAGCAGCTGGGCAAACCCAGCCAGTTGGGTGGGGTATTAATTATTATTATTATTATTATTTATTATTTATTATTATTATTATTATTTATTGTTATTATTATTATTTATTATTATTATTATTATTATTATTTATTATTATTATTATTAAAATATCAGGACCAGTCCTCCTATTATGCAAAGTGAGATGACCCTGCCTCGGGCTGCAAATGTGGAGGTACAGTGGTGCCTCGCTAGACGAAATTAATTCGTTCCACGGGTCTTTTCTTATAGCGAAAAATTCATCTAGCGAATCCCATAGGAATGCATTGAAATTTTTTTGAATTTTTTTTTGCCCATAGGAACGCATTAATTGAATTTCAATGCATTCCTATGGGAAACCGCGATTCGCTAGACGGATTTTTCGTAAAACACATTCGTCTAGCGAGGCAAGCTCCACTCGAAAAATCCTTTCGTTAAGCGGAAATTTCGTTAAGCAGGGCATTCGTTAAGCGAGGCACCACTGTACCATTAACAAAGAAGCCTTAATTCATGGTTCTCTATTGTTTAATCCCTGTAGGCGGGGCAGGCTTGGGGTGTTCCACCTCAGGCAGAGAAATATCTTGTGCCACCTCTGCATTTGCACCTCTGTGTGCCGCTCACCGAAACCCACAGATTCCTCCCCCTCATTTTGCATGCATGCAACGGATGCTGCTCCTGTCGGGTGAGGGAGCCCCCCCCCCGCCCCTCCCCTGCTCTTGCCACCCTCGCTCAGGATGCTGCCGAGGTGCCACCACCGGAGGCTGAGCTTGCAACTTGGCTGCTTCGGTAATTGAATTAAGCTCCTTAATAAAGCTACTTGCTATTTCCCTAATTCCTCTCCAGACACTCTAATGCTATTACCCCCCAAACAGAGCGCCATTTAAACTGCTTAGTTTTGATTGCTTTGCAAGCGAAGCCTGCAGGATGAAAGTACCACACGCCCAGCATGGAATCCAGGAGGACCACGGAGGCACAGAATTGGAGGGTGGGAAGGGCCCAGTCATCTAGTCCAACCCCCTGCAATGCAGCGCAGGAGTCTCATCTGAAGCACCCAAGACAGATGGCCACCCAACCTCTGCTTTAAAAACCTCCAAGGAAGGAAAGTCCAATATCTTCTGAGGGTGTCCACTCCACTGTCAGAAAGTTCTTCCTGATGTTTATTTGGAATCTCCTTTCTGGTAACTTGAAGCCATTGGTTCAGGTGCTACCCACCAGAGCAGGAGAAAACAAAGCTGCGCCCTTTTCCATGGGACAGCCCTTGAGATATTCGAAGGTGGCTACCATATCTCCTCCCAGTCTTCTCTTCTGCATGCTAAACATCCCCAACTGCCTCATAGGTTTCCGGGCGGGAGTTGATCGTGGTGAGTGTTTGCCAAGCGTGCCTTCCTCTTAGCGCATTTCTCCCTTTCGTCCTGAGTTCGAGTGTCTTCAAAGCCCATGGCACCGTTGGTAAAGGCTGTTCTCTAATTGGAGCGCTCCCAGGCCAGTGTTTCCCAGTTGTCGGTGATTGTACTACATTTTTTTAAATAAAAAAATTCCTTCAGTAGCACCTTAAAGACCAACTAAGTTTTTATTTTGGTATGAGCTTTCGTGTGCATGCACACTTCTTCAGATACACTTGAAACAGAAGTCAGTCCCTTATATATATACAGAGGGTGGTGGGGGTGGGTGGGAATGGGTGATGGGCTGATGGGAGTGGTAAACCTGTAGACCTGTATATATATAAGGGACTGACTTCTGTTTCAAGTGTATTTGAAGAAGTGTGCATGCACACGAAAGCTCATACCAAAATAAAAACTTAGTTGGCAGGGGTGTAGCCAGTAGCCAGGATCAAAACTAGGGGGGGGGGCAAGCCATGGTCGTTCAGGGGCGGGGCCAAGGCACGGAAGGGGAGGGGCCACAAAGTGGGCGGGGCTAAAGGGCCAGCGGGCCTGATGACATCGTGGCGGTGGCAGCAGCGGCCACCTTGTGCTTCTGGGGCTGGTAGCGTTGGCAGCTACCCTGCTTGGCTGGAGATGACGGGAGGGTCGGGCAGGCGAGAGGGGGTGGCAGGGCGGGCGAGGGCGAGGCAAGACACGGCCGCAGCCACGACGGCTCCGAGGCGTTGCTGCATATCAGCATAATATTTCAACCATGGTTCAAGCCCCACCTTAGGAAAAAAATCCTGCATTGCAGGGGGTTGGACTAGATGACCCTTGTGGTCCCTTCCGACTACAATTCTATGATTCTATTGATATATTACCATAGCATATGCATCATTCTGCTTTCTTGAATTGTCCTACTCCTAGGCATAGCATCCAACTCCTAGAGGCCTAGGTGCCCCCCCCCAATTACTGGTAAATACCGTATTTGAAAGAGTCATGTCCCCATGTTGATGGGCTTTCTATGTGGGGCTTATCTGCCCCCCCCGTATTTTATTAAGGATGGAAGAGGGAGAGAAGGAAGGAAGAAATAGAGAGAGAGAGAACTCATATTTGTGGGTGTCGATGGATGACGCTGTGATGCTGGAACTCTGCAGCAAGAGGACAGGAGGGTCGGGCAGGCGAGAGGGGGTGGAAAGGCGGGCGAGGGCGGGGCAAGGCATGGCCGCAGCCACGACGGCTCCGAGGCGTTGCTGCATATCAGCATAATATTTCAACCATGTTTCAAGCCCCACCTTAGGAAAAAAATCCTGCATTGCAGCGGGTTGGACTAGATGACCCTTGTGGTCCCTTCCGACTACAATTCTACGATTCTATTGATATATTACCATACCATATGCATCGTTCTGCTTTCTTGAATTGTCCTACTCCTAGGCATAGCAGCCAACTCCTAGAGGCCTAGGTGCCTCTCCCCCCCCCCAATTACTGGTAAATACAGTATTTGAAAGAGTCATCCCCCCATGTTGATGGGCTTTCTATGTGGGGCTTATCTGCCCCCCCCGTATTTTATTAAGGATGGAAGAGGGAGGGAAGGAAGGAAGAAATAGAGAGAGGGATAACTCATATTTGTGGGTGCCTCTGGGTGACGCTGTGATGCTGGAACTCTGCATGTACAGGAGCCTTGTAAGCAGCTTTCTCTCTGCTTGATTTACAGCAGGCACGTCCAACAGGTAGATTGTGATCTACCAGTAGATCACTGGATGTCTGTGGTAGATCACTGGTAGGTCACTGGCCCCCCTAAAAAAAGCTCACCCAAAATTTTCCTCCTCCCTCAAAAAAGTTGAACTATGACCTGAAGCCCTAAACAAAAATGGGCCTCCCTCCCTCCCTCAACAAGTTTGTCCTAAACCCAAAAAAACAGGGCTTCCCTTCCTTTAAAAAAAACTCAACAGCTTTGACCTGAACCCCCCAAAAGGGGGTAGATCACCCCCAGTTTTAAACTCTGAGTAGATCAGAGTCTCTTGGGAGGTGGCCACCCCTGATTTACAGTATACAGATGCAGGAGGAGGGGCAGACTGGAACACCAATGCTTTTTATAAACATCACTGTGTCTGTCAAAGCTACAGCCCCCCCCTTTCTTATTCACTTCTTTTTAGCCTTGCAGAGCCACCTTAGTCAAATTGAATCCTCTGAGTCTGCACCCTCATTAAATCGCCAATAGAACTCTTAATGCTCCTGAATGCTCATTAACAACTCCCACTTAAGAACAATATGGTGAAATGGTCAGCTATCGAATCTTGCCTGGGGATATATGCTCCATTGTCTTAACTGCTTAACTACTGGTAGCCACTTTGCTTTATTTATTTGATGTGTTTTTGTTACTGCTGTGTGTCCCCCCCCCCCAGCAAGCGGAGACTTAGCTGCTCTTGCTAAAGCAAAGCCCTTTCCACTTCAGTTTTTGGAGGGGAAAAGTGCTGGTTATGGTCTGTAAAATACATTAATTTGTTTGCTTCTAGGGGGGGCAGCTGCCCCCTCCTGCCCCCCCTGCCTACGCCCATGTTAGTTGGTCTTTAAGGTGCTACTGAAGGAATTTTTTTATTTTACTTCGACTCAGACCAACACGGCTACCTACCTGTAACTAGAACTATGGAAGGCACTACATTTTTTTAGATCTGCCTACTGTACAGGTACAGTACAGGTACAGGTACACAGAGATTGCTCCATGCTGTTTCTTGGAAGCACCACAACTGGGAAATGGGCAAGACCCCTTTGGACAAGGGTTCGGCAATGAAGGATGAGTGAGTTGGCAAGAAAGGTGGGACTCAAGGGTAGAAGACTTTGCTCCTCTGGATCTCTAATTCACATGTGGTCCCTTCCAACTCTACAATTCTATGGTTCTGTGTTGGGAATGACCTGCTCCATAGGTGCCAAGTTCCGGATTGAAAAATCCGGGATCAGCAGCACCGCAGCACCGGAGGTCGCTTCTACGCACTCCCGGACATACGTAGATGCAACTTCCGATGCCACTATGCCCATTTCCAAAATGTCAGCAGCGCCAGAAGTCGCTTCTACGCACTTCCAGACAGAAGCTACGCAATTCGGGGGAATACGGGGTATTTTGCCATTCGAGACACCTGCGGGAAACGGTAAGAAAATACGGGGGTTTCCCAGGGAAAACGGGGTACTTGGCAGCTATGACCAGCTCTGAGCCTTTTGGATGGTGGCAAGGTGGTGGGGTTAAAGGAAGCACGGGGAACCAGAGGCTGTTGACCTCCATCAGGGATGACGGTCAAAGACAATGGGAGTCATGGTCCAACAATATCTGGAGGAGCAGAGATTCTCCACCCTGGCCTTAAAAGAAGGCAAAGTTGTGGTGGAGGTAGCTTGGGGCTGTCAAGGCAAGTGATGGTCTAGCTCAGGGATGGAGAACCTGTGACCTTCCAGATTTTGATGGGGAGAAATTCTCATCAGCCCCAACCAGCACCGTCAACAAGCAGAGATTATTAGAGTTGCCGTCCAACAACATCAAGTTGGCCACAGATTCAAAATCAAGAAGAGGACGATGCTCAACAGAAGGTGGAAAAAGAAGAAGATGAAGAGAAGAGTACCAACACTAGCAGTTCTTGGAACTTAAGTGAGAAAGCAATCTTTGTGGAGAAGCATCATCCCCAATGGATAATGATCTTTGAAAATGGGGAGAATGGGGAAAATGGAAAAGAGAGAAGTGAGACTGAGGGGTGGGGAAAGCAGAGGGAGGGGAGGACAGAGACTGGAAGTTTGATTTGGGAAAGACTTGGTGTGGGATGAAAAAACTGGTAAATTGGTAATTAGGCTGGCTGAAAAACGGTTCTGAAATCTTGGCTGGATGAAGGAAATGCTGGACCAAATGGGGGAGAGACCCCCGGGGGGGGGGGGAGAAGAGGGTGTTTAAGAGAATAATTTTAAGATGTTTGGTTAGAGAAACTAATAATATGTAATAATTGACATTTCTTGTGGAGGGTGGAGGAAAGGCTGGGGGAAGAAATTTTAGATTTGTGGAGTAGCAATGTTATGTTTAGACAGGTAGTTGGGTGGATTAGCCACATCTTCCTCCCTGTCGACCTGAAGTCTCTGGTGGCAGGGGGGGCTTTGGGGGGGAGGGAGGGGTGGAAGGAAACCCAATTACAAATTAGACCTCCCTTGGATGGTCGCACCTCATGGGTGCCTCTTGTGGCAGGAGGGGGCCTGTGGGGAGGTGACACGAAGAAGGAGGGAAATAATGTTGAGTTTTAAGAATTAGAATCAGAATTAAGAATAAGAAACCCGCCATAATTATATTTAAGAATTGTGAAAATCAGGAAGAAGGGATCTGAGGAAGTCACAAATACAATGTTTAACAAAGTAAGAACTTGAAATTTTTAATTGTTTGTTTGTTTGTCTATTATGCTGGAAGATATAAATGGTTGGGGAGTTCCCTATCCCAATCTCTCCTTATGTCTCAGGGCCTCCTGGTGGCGGGGGGGGGGTTCAGGAGCTAGGGAGAGGGGGGTGAGGACAAACCCAGCTTTCAAACGGACTACCTTCGACTCTCAACACCCGCAGGATCCACTTGTGACAGAGGGGGACTTGTGGGGGGAAGGTGGGGGAAGGTGGGTAGAAATGTTTTTCTTTATGTCTTGTCTTTTTGTGCTGTTATATAAAAACAATAAAAATTATTTTAAAAATAAATCAATATATCTATAATTCTTGAGGGAGATGCATGTATATACTAAATCATTGGTTTCCAAGCTTTTTTCCGGCCACTTTCACAGTGCCCCCTACCCCATGCTATAAAAAGCATTATTTGGAAAAAACAGTTTACATAACCCACTAAGAATCATAGAATTACAGTATAGAGCTGGAACGGAGACCCAGGGTCATCTAGTCCAACCTCCTGCAGGAATTATTTATGTATTTATTACCTTTATAGATCGCACCACTTTTATCTTCCAAGGAGCTCCAGGTGGCCTACATGGTTCTCCTCCTCCCCATTTCATCCCCACAACAACCCTGCGAGGTAGGTTAGGCTGAGGGGTGGCAACTGGCCCGAGGTTACCCATGAGCTTCATGGCCGAGTGGGGATTCGAACCCTGCTCTCCTCATAGTCCAACACTCTAACCTTTAGACCAGACGATAACACAATAGAGGTCAAAGCAGTGACAATTAATTGTGCATTATTCAAAATCAAAATATTTGGTTTAGTTATGGGATCAAAGCTGATGGACTAGATCCCATGACACCAGCCTTTCAAAGTCTGGGGGGTCCTTTGCACCTCTACTTCTCCCTTTGGTGCTTGAGGCGCCTGATAATGGAGCAATTTATCTCCAAGGGGCCTGTGTGCTTCTTCTTACTAGCAAGAGATGATCTCGAGGACCTTCTGAAATGTAAATGAAAGGGAAAGCAAAAGAATATTAGTAGTCATCTGTCTGGACCTGTCAAGCAAAAAGCGTAATAATAGTCTAGCAGTGTTTTGTAAAGGCCAATGGTTAATAAACTGTACCCTAGACGCATTGAGAATGGAGCATTGGAACATTTGTGAACATATTGTTAAAAAGCATAGGCTCCAACAGTGATCCGTGGGGACTCCACTTTCGGAACCCGTCCATTGGGAAAACTGCCCATTTATTCCTCCTCTCTGCTTCCTGTTTCTTAACCTGCCACGGGATCCATTAAAGGACCTCTCCTCTTCTTCTGAGGGAGAGGGAAGAAATGGTCTCACTTTGCACGTTCTGAACTCAAGCACAGCTTCCTTCCAAATCCACACCTGGGTGAATTTTAAAATGAGGTTTTTCAACCGCAAAGGGTACATCGTAATGCTTTATTAGTGACTGCAGTGTGCAAAAATGCATTGCAGAAGAGGAGAGTGAGAGGCGAGGAGATGGTCATCTTCCAATACCTCAAGGGCTGTTACATGGAAGGTGGAATGATCTTGTTTTCTGCTGCTCTGGAGGGTAGGACCCAAATCAATGGCTTCGAGTTACAAGGAAGGAGATTCCAACCAAACATCAGGAAGAACTTTCTAATGCAGTGATGGGCAACCTTTTGAGCTTGGTGTGTCAAAATTCGCCAAAAAACCGAGCATTACTTGGATGGTGCGTCACTTCGAGAAAAAAACCATAATTTCGCGATATTTATAGTTTAAATAACAAAAATGTATAATTGTAATATATAACTGTATTTAATAAACCAAAAACCAATTATTTAACCAAACCAACCAAAAACCCCTTATTTATGACAAAGTGCCCAGAGTTGTTGAGCTTTTTGGGGGGAGTTGTTGAGCTTTTTTGGGGGGAGTTTTGGAGGTTTTTGGGGGGGATGCAAAAGTTGCTTTGCTTTTTTGGGGGGGTGCCCCAAAGCTGCTGTGCTTTTTGGGGGGAACAAGAACAGAAATAAATGACAAATAATACCTTCGCTGGAACTAACATGTAGCACCGACATAGTCTGCCAATGCGCCAAAAAACCCCAGCACAGAACGGGTTAAAAAACAAACCCTGTTACACCCAATCATAGTCTGCCAAAGTGCTAGGGAAAAACAGCACAGAAAGGGTTAAAAAACCAATCTCTGGCTACCAGCAGCAACAACAACAACAAAGGATCCAGGTTTTAACAGCGGAGACAAGCTGTAGCGTGAGGAGGAGGAGAACAAATGGGGGGGGGACAACAACAACAGTGCGAATGGGCGTGCCAGCAGTGAGGGCTCTGCGTGTCACATCTGACACGCGTGTCATAGGTTTGCATTCAACAGTGGAACAGACTCCCTTGGGAGGTTGTGGACTCTCCATCTTTAAAAGTTTTGGGATGGCTTTAGCTAAGATCCCTGCATTACAGAGGGTTGAACTAGATGACCTTCCAGCTGTACAATTCTATGATTCTATTATTCAGTCTGGATCTGTGACCAGCCCAGTCTCTGTTCAAGACCCAGAGTGATCAACAAGACCTCTGTTCTTAGATCTTAGAATCTCTAGAATTGGAAGGGTCACCTAGCCCAACCCTTTCCAACTCTACAAATCAATGATTCTGTGATTATATTTGCAAAATTCACACGTGGTCCCTTTCTTGCAAAAGTGCATATACAGTGGAACCTCGGTTTATGAACACCTCGGTTTATGAATTTTCGGTTTATGAACACCGCGGACCCATCTGGAACGGATTGATTCACTTTCCATTACTTTTAATGGGAAAGTTCGCTTCAGTTTATGAATGCTTCAGTTTATGAACAGACTTCCGGAACCAATTACACCCATGTTTCAGTTTATGAACGCTTCAGTTTAAGTACTCCGCGGACCCGTCTGGAACGGATTAATCCACTTTCCATTACTTTCAATGGGAAAGTTCGCTTCAGTTTATGAACGCTTCAGTTTATGAACAGACTTCCGGAATTAATTGTGTTCATAAACCGAGGTACCACTGTATATGGAGAAATGTGCACAAGAGAATGTTTGTGAATTTTCATGAACATTTTCAGGAGGGTGGTTGCAAACGGATGTGGAAATGGGGTGAACTAAATTATACAATGGGGGAAATGAGAAATGGAGAGAAACTGAAATTGACAGGTACCTCCATTCTCAACCCATCCATAGACCCATGGGGCTTAGCGCTGCTCCATTTCCCAAAAATGTTTTCCCCTCAAAGACAACAGGGAACTGTCCAGCAAAAGCAGCTCCTGAAGAAGCAGAGGTTGGCACTTCTACTGCTGAATCTTGCTGGCTTCCTCCTAGCAATCTGATTCTCTTGAGCAACAGGGAGATGTGGGGGAGATCTTCCTTCCTCCTGGTGACCAGGTCCATTGCAGCTACTGTAAACCCCACCAAATCCCATGAGAATGTAAGAAGATATCATTGTTCTGCCCGGACACTGAGGTCCAGCTCCGAGGGCCTTCTGGCGGTTCCCTCGCTACGAGAAGCTAAGTTACAGGGAACCAGGCAGAGGGCCTTCTCGGTAGTGGCACCCACCCTGTGGAATGCCCTCCCACCAGAGGTCAAAGAGAACAACAATTACCAGACCTTTAGAAGGCATCTCAAGGCAGCCCTGTTTAGGGAAGCTTTTAATGTTTGATTTCTGTATTTTAATGTTTTGTTGGAAGCCGTCCAGAGTGGCTGGGGGAACCCGGCCAGATGGGCGGGGTATAAATAATAAATTATTATTATTATTATTATTATTATTATTATTATTATTATTATTATCTTCAAAAGAGGGGAGAGAAGACCCAGGTAACTACTGACTGTTGAGCTTGACATCAATATCAGGAAAGGTCCTAGAACAAATAATTCAACAGTCTGTCTGGGAGCACTTAGAAACAGATGCTGTGATTACTAAGACCCACCATGGGTTTCTTGAAAGCAAGTCATGCCAGATGAATCTCATTTCTTTTTTTGATGGAGTTACAAGGTTGGTGGGTCTTTATTAGGTATAGGTGTAGTATATCTTGATTTTAAACCACTGAGCCTAGGGCTTGCTGATCAGAAGGTCGGCGGTTCGAATCCCTGTGACGGGGTGAGCTCCCGTTGCTTGGTCCCAGCTCCTGCCAACCTAGCAGTTCGAAAGCACGTCAAAATGCAAGTAGATAAATAGGAAGCGCTACAGCGGGAAGGTAAACGGCGTTTCCGTGTGCTGCTCTGGTTCGCCAGAAGCGGCTTTGTCATGCTGGCCACATGACCTGGAAGCTATACGCCGGCTCCCTCGGCCAATAATGCGAGATGAGCGCGCAACCCCAGAGTCGGTCACGACTGGACCTAATGGTCAGGGGTCCCTTTACCTTTAGCTATCTTGATTTTAGTAAGGCAGTAGGCAAAGTCCCCCAGGATATTCTTGTGAGGAAGCTGGTAAAATGTGGAATGAACAAGGTAATTGTTAGGTGGATTTGTTGCTGGTTGACTGACCGAACCCAAAGAGTGCCTATTCATGGTTCCTCAGCATCCTGGGGGGAAAGTGACATGTGGGGTGCCGCAGGGTTCTGTCCTGGGCCCGTTGTTGTTCAACATCTTTCAAAACAACTAGGATGAAGGAACTGAGCTCCTCCAATTTGCAGGTGACACCAAACTGGGAGGGGTAGCTAGTGCCTCAGAAGACAGAATCAGGATTCAGGATGAATCTAACAGATTACAGAACTGGGCCCAAATTAACAAAATTAATTTCCATAGGGACAAATGTCAGGTTCTGCATTTAGGCAGAAAGAACCAGCTGCACAAATATAAGATGGGGGACACCTGGCTTACTAGCAGTGCGTGTGAAAAGGATCTAGGGGTCTTGGTGGACCACAAGCTTAACGTGAGTCACCCGTGTGATTCAGCAGCAAAAAAAAGCTAATGCTATTCTAGGCTGCATCAACAAAAGTCTAGTGTCCAGGTCAAGGGAAGGAATAGTTCCACTCTATTCTGCCTTGGTCAGACCACACCTGGAGTCCTGTGCCCAGTTTTGGGCGCCACATTTTAAGAAGGATATTGACAAGCTGGAAGGTGGGCAGAGGAGGATCCAAGAGGATCAAGGGTCTGGAAACCAAGCCTTAAAGAGGAACAGTTGAGGGGGAGTTAGGTATGTTCAGCCTGGAAATGAGGAGATTGAAAGGAGATGATAGCCATCTTCAAATATCACAAGGGCTGCCACATGGAAGAGGGAACAAGCTTGTTTTTCTCCTGCTCCAGAGGGGAGTACCTGAACCAATGGATTCATATGGCAAGAAAGGAGATTCCGACTAAACATCAGGAGCAGTTTTCTGATGGTGAGAACTCTTCTAAAATGCTCAGTGCTTGTCTTCAGCTCCCAAGCCAGCCCTCCACTCACCTCCCAAGATCTCTGTTTCTCCCGATTCAGCGAGAGCCTCTCTGATGCAGATGGCACTGTGACGTGGCACAACCGGCAGCAGCTTCTCCCCAAGCCCCAGAAACACAAATCTCCTTGAACTGGGAGAGACATCCAGGCCTGGAAGCCAGCTCAGAAGTTTGCTGAAAAGAGTTAGTGACCCGAAGCATGGCGAGTTGAACAGAGCATTAAAATAGAAGAGGCTGCCGCCACGTAGACCGACTGCTAATTGGGCTCAAGGAAAAGGTTTCAGGGGGAAATGTGCCCACATTTTCCTGGGCAGTTTGAAAATGTTGGGGGGGAGGCTGCTGCCCCCCAGGAAGGATCTGGGTCACAGCAGTGAGGAATCTGACCCCTGAGTAAAGGGCACCTCTGATTCTGATACTGCTGATGCAGCCATCATTCTTTGCAAATTGCAAGTGCCTCGGACAGAAGGATTAGTGTGAACCAGCATTGAAACTGCGCCGAATGAAAGCTAGATAAAGGTCTGGAATCTGCTCCCAGTGCCAGAATTTGCTCGTGGAACTGTTACATGTAGTAATTGTGATTGCAAATGCTTGTGTGCATTATTATGTGTTTAAATTTGATTGAATTCTAAGGAGTTCTCTAGTAGTTCTCATGTGACCGTCTAACGCTGGTCACACAGGAACTATGTAGTGTTTTATGTGAAGCAAGATGACTGTGTTTTAGAATCCACCGTGAACACTGCTAAGTTGAATAGAGTGTTGCAGTGCTTCTTCTCGGCTTGAAAGAAAGAGCGCAAAGCTGCAGGGGAAGCTGAAAGTGGAAATCTCTCCTAGGAGCTGCAAGGCATAGCCTACATAGCTGAGATACGGGAGGTTGCTGAGCTCTGGAAAGAGAGGAAAATACAGTTGTTTGGCAGCTGGAAGAAGGGACTGTAGGCCCATGCTTGGACAACCACGTGACTGTAAATATTATGTTTCAATTCATCTGTAACTAAGTTTCTATCGCTGCTCTTACTTCAACAGGAAGAAGGAGTGAAATACAGAGCACCCCTGAGCATGTGTAGAACACGGGCTGTTCATTTATTTAATTCAGGATACTGGGGAATCAGCAGGCGTTTATTCCATGCCAGAGCTGAACAAAACCAAGAGAGGCTTCAGGGCAGTGAACAGAAAGTCCATATTCATGCATGGAACTCAATGGAAGAAATGACATTTTCTTTGTGTGTGCTTTGCACATCTTCAAGGGGCTTCTAACCTGCCTTGAGTCCCTGGGAAAGGCCAGGGCTGTAAACCAAGGCTCCTTCTCTCTCCCAGACACACCCCTTTAACTATCGTATTGGCCTCCTGGTGGTCAATTTCTGGCTCCTCCAGAGTCCCACTCCGGCCCTCCAAACTTGTGTCGCTCTTTCTGGCTTGCTGCAGAGCAACAGAACGGCCTGAAATGGCATGCCTCGTTCCGTGGGAAAAGTCCACCGGGAAGAAGCAAGAACAGACCCTTCTCATTAGCAGATTTTCATGTCTGAAAAAAGGAAAAATAAACAGTTTCCAACTCATCGGGGACGCCTCGGAGCTGTGGCAGAAGCGGGGCCCAGAGGTTACTTTCTCGCTTTGTGGCAACTCGGAAGGCCGGCAGGCTCCTTGTTCCATTCTCAGGACCCCACTGCCCCCTTTTCTCCCGCCCTGCCGCCTCCGCAGCCCACCTCTCAGCCTCTCAGGACGCCCTCTGTTCCAGGCACATTCCTGGCAAGCAGCTGTTCCCAGTTTCTCTGTCAAGGGACTATGAGAAGTTATGACCCCGCCACCCCAGCTGTGGAACACTTTCCAAAACAAGCACCGTGCCCATTGGTGGTAACGCACGCCCAGTTTCAGGCCTCTGAGAAGGCTAGCATCAGATGCTGTCGCTGCTCTGAATGAATGGGTCCCAAAGTGGGCAATCTTCTTCCTCTTCTTCTTCGTAGGCGAGTAAGATTGTCTTCCTTAAACACAGTTGTCACAGTGAGTCTGTAAGTGACTGTGGAGGCCAATTCTGGACCCACACCTCCTTCCACAGTGGGGACATTGGTTTCTGGGCGGGAGTTGATCACGGTGTGGGTTTGCCAAGTGTGCCTTCCTCTTAGCTCGCAAAAGTGTCATGGGCTTTGAAGACACTCGAACTCAGGATGCAAGGAGAAAGGTGCTAAGGCGAGGCAACTAGAACGGCATACAGTGTTCCACAACAGCATCAGAATATATCGGCAGTTTTATTTTCAATTCCTTTGCTAGTGATGCTGAGATTGGAAGGTGCCTGTTTCTCAGGAGCCACACCCTGGGTCAATATCTTCTGTTACAGAAGTCTTCTGTTACAACCCCATAGTCTTGCTCCTGGTCCATCACATCCAGGTCCTGTGAATATGAGATTGATTTTCTAGATCCATTTCAATTGGGGTTTAGGCCCAATTCTATTATTATTATTATTATTATTATTATTATTATTATTATTATTATTATACCTCGCCCATCTAGCTGGGTTTACCCAGCCACTCTGGGCGGCTTCCAGCAAAATATTAAAATACAATAACTCATCAGGTATTAAAAGCTTCCCTAAACAGGGCTGCCTTCAGATGTCTTCTAAAAGTCAGATAGTTGCTTATTTCCTTGACATCTGATGGGAGGGCATTCCACAGGGCGGGCGCCACCACCGAGAAGGCCCTCTGCCTGGTTCCCTGTAACCTCACTTCTCACAGGGAGGGAACCGCCAGAAGGCCCTCGGAGCTGGACCTCAGTGTCTGGGCTGAACGATGGTGGTGGAGACGCTCCTTTATCTGTAGAGTTGGAAGGGACCCTGAGGGTCATTTAGTCCAACCCCCTGCAGTGCAGGAATCTCAGCTAAAGCATCCGTGACCCAACTTCTATTTGGCCACCCAGTCTCGGTTTTAAAAGCCCTGAAAAAGGAGAGCCCACTATCTCCCAAAGTATCCGTTGCACTCTTACCATCAAAATGTTTCATCAAAATCACCCTTCTTATCGTTTGAATCCGTTGGTTTGGGTCCTCCCCTCTGCAGCAGCAGAAAACAAGCTTTCTCCATCGTCCATGGAACAGCCACTTGCCGTAGATATTTGAAGATGGCTCTCATATCACTTCTCTGTCTCCTCTTCTCCAGATCCCCATGTGCGTTTGGAGCATGGAAAAACTGCCTACCGGTAGTTCTGCAGATGGAGAGGGGGCAGAAGTGATGTAATTCCTCACCCCAATGGAAGAGAAAGATCTGAGGATGGACACCAGGACAGAGAGATCCCATCTCATTCTCATGTGGAATATGGGCATTGCATTTCCATAAGAGCTGGAATTTCTTAAAAATATATACAACGCATTCAAATGTCTTAATCTGACCACTGGATTCAAATTTTGATGTTGAAATTTCGAAAGCAAAATGTGACATAGGAACTGGAGACGTTCCCCTTCCCCTGTTCACATAACTGGTTTAATGACTTTTTTTTTTTTGCAGAATGGTGAGCCTGGTTTTCAAATAAAGAGGTGCACAAACTTAAAACCGAATTTGGATTAAAATACAGAACTGAAATGACAACTGAAAATAGACAAGTAATAAACACAATATAGCACAAAAGAGACATTACCTTTCAAGTACCTGGGACACGATGGGACAATGCAGAGCAAAGGCACATAGGAAGACAAGAAAACGTTGGAAGGAAGGTCATCCACAGGTCATCTGGGGCTGCTGAAGAAAAGGCCCTGCTAGTTTGGGGAAATAAATCTGGAACTCCACAACCAGTTGAATCGGCTGCATTAGCTGACCTCAAATGTTGGGGCAATTCACAATAGTATTTGGGAATGGACTAAATTCAACTGAATAATTGAATATAATTAATAGTATGAAACTGATTAGGAGATATTGCAGGATTTGCAAAGCAGCGATTGGATACTGTGAAACTCTGGCTGTTACCTGACATCTTTGAAGTGTGTAACTTATTCATAAATTCACTTAGAAAAACATATAGACCATTTCCATCATAAAAAAAACATCTATGGGGTACACAGAATAGGAATTATGAACAAAACATGGATAAAATCAGCAACACTTGAAAAGCAAAAATTTGCAAAGTAATTATATCAAGAAAACAGTTAGTAGACATCGGGGATTATATATTTTTTGCATTACATATATGGCACAATTTCCTCCCCCTCTCTCTGATACAGGATATTGCCTTTTCTTTTCACATTTGCTTATATGCTTATATGCCTTGCAGTAGTAAAACCTATATGCTACTGCATGTCTGTGGGCAAGATCCTGCACGGTGTTGGTTGCTACCGGGACGAAGCACTGCGTGTCAAACGTTGAGGTTGAATATCAAATATTGGCCAAATATCCAGCCATTTGGGAAATGCTTGCCATCAGGGTTTGCGGAGGGAGCGTTTGAAGAACAAATTTCAACATATCCTACTCAGAGAAGTGGGTCTGTTTCCCAACACACCTGAGCTTCAGCAATAACCCACAACTGCAACACATCTCAGGTGTCTAGAAAGGGAGAGTGGGTTCAAAGAACGGAGGGAGACCGTTGATCTTGAATTCAGACTTTATTTTGTTTCTAAAATGAAAGTAAAAGAGCAGTACAAATATGCTTTGGCATGAGAAAGAGAGAAGATTTGTCCAGGAGCATTTTATTCCACCCTCCACCCCCCACCCCCACCTCTTTTATTTTTCTATGGGTGAAAAAAAACCCAGCTAAGAATTAAATTCTCCCCAATTGCTCGGAAGCGAGTCCCCCCCCCCCCTGCAATACCCTTGCAAGAGATCACGTCTACATCGATATGGTGTGTACATAGTGTCATTTATAATAAATAGCTCTTCTTTAAAATCCCATATCTAACATTATATACAATGTTGTCAAGTATTAGAAATAGGTGAAGGGGGCGGTTATCTTCTTCGCCTGTGGGGAAAAAATAGCAAAATGCAGGGTCACCTTTGCAACTTTGAAAGCAGAGACACCGGCTTGATCCATTTCCCCATGACCTTTGAATTCTGCCCTCCCCCCAAATACCCTAATATATTATCCAAGTGGGCTAGCCCATAAAATGAATAGGAAGAGGAAGGGCATATTGCCACAGGGCTCAGTCCTAGTCTTGAGCATCTCCCCAGCCTTGCTGCTGCATCGGTCATGGAGCTGCGGCATAGAATGATAGGGCTGTAGAGTTGGAAGGGAACCCTGAGGGCCATCTAGTCCAACCCTGATTTGCAAAGCATCTCACACTTAGCTTAGTTAGGCTGAGATTTCTTTCCTCCCAGACTTGACCCACCGCCTTTGGTGTGCAGCATTAGGAAAGCGGAGCGGCTCTTTGGCAAAGGAGAGGCGTAGCAATGGGCAGGAGCAGTGTGCCAATGCCAGCGCGGGAGGCTACAGGTTCGAGTTCTGACCAGAGACACTTCCAGAGGCTTAGGCCTTTTGCTTTAGACACACTTCATTCTTTCGCAGCTGAGTCTTGCAACACGGTAGAAGGCCGACTTTTTGTGTTTGCCACCTGTTTTGAATTTCTAGATTTATTTTGCATCCAAAGCATTTCCCATTGATCAGTGTTTTATTATCGGTTTGCCCATCAGAGCAATGGGGCAGTGCATCTGTGAAGAAACAGCTGGCACCTCCCTTTTGCTTGCTTGCTGGTCTTGGCCCTCCCAGTTGCACGTCAACCAGGGATTCTTTCGCTGAGGTCCCTGCATTGCAGGGGGTTGGACTGGATGACCCTTGGGGGTCCCTCCCAACACTACGATTCAATGATTCTGTCTACCCTCTTCCCACTCCAGTTGCACCATAAACCAATGATTTCTTCCAGCTGGTTGTGGGAGAATCACTGAAGCTCTTAAGCTGTAAGAATCATAGAACTGTAGAGTGGGGGGCACCAGGGGGTCATCTAGCCCAACCCCTTTGCCATACAGGGATCTCAGCTAATGCACACTTCCTTATGCACACGTACATTTCCTCTACTCTTTCCAGGCATGGCGCACTCTTTAAAGCTCAATGTCCAAGCACCGCTTACCCAACCACCCACGAAAACTCGATCTTTAAAGCTGAATCGGAGCAAACAGCAACACTCAGGAAACCTGAATTGATATTTGCTCTGATAATGCAGTCAAGAGTGTTTTTTCGGGGGGGGGGGGGATAAAGCTTTAAAGCACAGTGCTGTGTCAGGAAAGAGCTGGTGGAAAGGGATGTGTGGCCCAGCCCTCCGAGACTGTGCTCCACAACTTTCAAATGCCACTCTCATTCATTGTTTCTGGGTGTTGAGACTTATTATTATTATTATTATTATTATTAATATTATTATTATTATGGTTCCTATCTTTATTTCCCACCTCAGCAGTGAAGCCCTGTGGAATTCCCCTGCAGTCGTGGAATTCAGCAAAAGTCCCTGATTTCATAGCAGGACCAGGAAATAACTCTAAAAACCCATTTCTTTCCTAGACAGCCGCCTGCCCAGCTAATTCATTGCAGCATAATCTCTTCTGATAGCTCAAGGAACCAGACTGTGAACTCAGATCTGTTGATGGGGGGGAAGGGTCTTATTATTCTGAAGATAACGACCCTGCAAGTTGCTTCCGTCTCGGAATAATTAGGAGGCTCTGAGTTTAAAACTAGGGGTGACTCAGGGCTCTTGATCTGCCTTGGTTTCGTCTTGCGCCAAGTGAGGAATGTGTGCCCAGTTCCTTGGATGTGCAAAGGCAGGTGGAATTTAGGATTTCCCCAGAAGCAAGCAGTGGATCAAGAATAAGGAGCCTGAATGGAAATAATCTGGGGTTCGCTGCACCCACATTATTGGGGGGGGGTGTGTGTGTCCTGCTCTCTGAACATGGAGAACCTCCAACTACCGCAAAATGACATCGGCTTGGGTCATTCATGTTGCACGTAACTCAATGTTAAGTCCTGTTGAGCTCAATAGCACTTAGAAACATAGAGTTGCAGAGTTGCAAGGGACCCCCAAGGCTCATCTAGTCGAACCCCCTGCAACGCAGGGATCGCAGCTTGTAAATTGTGCCTCATTTCTCCCAGCACAGCTCAGGTGTGTGTGACTAATTGCCTCTAGTGTGGGGCTGTACTGTTAAGGGTGTGGGATGTGATACATAAGTAGCAGTCAAGTACAACATTCCTTGTTTTCCTAGAGTGGACATGCAGGGGAATGTTTAGTCCAGCCAGTTGAAAACTTCCAGTTTCCTCCTGGCTGGGACGTACAGTGGACGCTCGGGTTGCGAACATGATCCGTGCGGGAGGCACATTCGCAACCCACAGTGTTCGCAACCTGCAGTGCCATGTCTGCGCACGGGCAGGTCATGATTCGGCACTTCTGCACATGCGCAAAGTGCAATTTAGCGCTTCTGCACATGCATGAGCGCTGAAACCTGGAAGTAACCTGTTCCGGTATTTCCGGGTTCTGCGTGGTGCCCAACCCGAAAACACACAACCTGAAGCCTGTAACCCGAGGTATGACTGTATGTACTTCCTTTGCATGTGACTAGAGGTGGGCGTGACCTCACCTGTCCAGGTAACAAAAAGGACAAGGCACACTGCACACACACACACTTTGACTTCCTTCGTCGTTGGAGCAGCTCTTTAGCAAGAGATGCTCTGTTGGCTTCCAGCCAGCAAAGGACACTGGGATTATCCCCATATGGGTTAGATCAGGGGTCCCCGAACTAAGGCCCGGGGGGTCAGATCCAGCCCAATTGCCTTCTCAATCTGGCCCGTGAACGGTCTGGGAATCAGCCTGTTTTTACATGAGTAGAATGTGTCCTTTTATTTAAAATGCATTTCTGGGTTATTTGTGGGGCATAGGAATTCATTCATATATTTTTTTCAAAATATAGTCTGGCCCCCCACAAGGTCTGAGGGACAGTGGACCGGCCCCCTGCGAAAAAAGTTTGCTGACCACTGGGTTAGATCCACATGTATATACTTTGTAACTAAGTCTGCCTTCAGGGATCCAACTGTGAACAGAATGTGAGTAAACTACTTTTATATATACTTTACACAAGATTGTGGCGTGTTTATTCTTTTAAGAGGGATATAAGGGAATTTACCAGAAACCTAATAGTGAGAGGCTTACACAAGCCTGCAACCAGCTACCCGCTCTGCATTTAAAAGGGGAATGTGAAACTCTGCTAAGAAAAGGAACTTGCTAGTGCAAGTTAGGAAGGATATACATAAACAATATATCCTCTCCTGCCTCCCTGAACATTCCCACAAAGGAAACCATAGTGATCAACACACATTTGAGGTTCACATATATTATATTGCAGAGTTACTGGTAGAATCATAGAATTGGTTGCAAGGGACCCCCAAGGGTCATCCAGCCCAACACTCTGAGATGCAGGAATTGAAGCAAACTGTTGGTATTCAGGATAATTTTATAATATGACTTTTCTCATGGTTGTGCTGTTTAGCCTGTTTGTTAAGCTGTTTTGTTAACCGTGCTTTGTCGAAGGAGGTTGTCTTACCGAGGATTTGTTAATTATTTTATATGATTTATCTTGTAATTGTGGTGTTCTACTATGGCGCTGTGGGTTAAACCACTGAGCCTAGGGCTTGCTGATCAGAAGGTCGGCGGTTCGAATCCCTGTGACGGGGTGAGCTCCCGTTGCTTGGTCCCAGCTCCTGCCAACCTAGCAGTTCGAAATCACGTCAAAATGCAAGTAGATAACTAGGAACCGCTACAGCGGGAAGGTAAACGGCGTTTCCGTGCGCTGCTCTGGTTCGCCAGAAGCGGCTTTGTCGTGCTGGCCACATGACCTGGAAGCTGTACGCCGGCTCCCTCAGCCAATAATGTGAGATGAGCGCGCAACCCCAGAGTCGGTCACGACTGGACCTAATGGTCAGGGGTCCTTTTACCTTTACCTTTACTATGGCATTATTTATTGTACGTAAGCCGCTTTGTGACTCGGGTGGGTTAAAAGTGGCGTACAAACATAGTAATGAAACGAAATGAATGGAACCCCATCAGGAGAGCCTGGCTGGGTCAGAACAAAAAGCTTGACTTGCATCCTGCAGAAAAACAGATATTCCCAGGCATCGGTGCCATCGGTGATTTTCCAAGGGGGTGGGGGCAAAGGAAAACACAGAAAGAGAGGGAGCAAGTTAACACCCTCCCCCCAAAAAAATTAGAAAAGTGCCTGTACATTTTGCCTCCTATCTCAGGTCCTACAAAGGCTAGAAACTTATTCTTGATTATTTGGGGATTATAATCTGGGGATTATGGTTCATATGGGGGGGACTGCCCTCTTTGTCCCCCTGGGGGCACACATATTTAGAACCTCATAATCATTGAATTGTGGAGCTTTAAGGGACCTCCATGGGAGTTGTTCACAGAACACGTAGATTCACAGTCTCCAGGTGCGTGTTGCCTGGTCCATGCAGTTCTCTGTTGTGAGATGCTGCCTAAAGAAGGCAAGGGATTAGTGAGGAATGCTGGGAAGAACACAGCTAGGCCAAAATGCTACAAGACTACAGCTCCCATAATCCCCAGTGGCTGGCCGGGAATAAATGGAACTCTGGACCAGTATCCTCAGGAGAGCAGCGTGTTGGCCACCCCTGAGTTCGAAGGCCAGGGACACAGGAGGGGCGGCGCAAGACCTCCCTGCCATGTTTCAGTTTCAGTAAATGTCATCTTTGAGGTCCTGAGCCAGCGCTTCACTGTGTTCCTAACACTGGATCTGAATTGTGAAGGAAGTGCATCTGAGCATGTGCAGAGCGCCCACCCGTCAAGTAAGCGGAACTTGCACCCGGAACCCTGGGGAGCCACTGCTAGGCAGCATGAGGGTTCCTGTGCTGGGCTGAACCCGATCTGGTCTCAGTACGAGCTTCCTGACTTCCTGGGATCCTACAACCCAACCTTTTGCTCCTCTTGGATCCGGGTTTCCAGGAAGAATTGATCCTCCGCTTGAGAAACTCATTTCCGCCAACCGGCAGATATTGCTTCCTCGCCTCCCTTATTTCTCCCAGGTAATGAAATGCGTGAGGGAAGATCTCATTCGCTCAATGCCTCCCCTCCCCTCCCCCCCCCGTTAAGCCACTATTGCTTAACGACTCGGGATGGGCACGACTGACAGCAGCACGAGCAATATGCTCGCTTGATGCTTCCTGGCCTAATTCTGCCTCCTAAGAGGCCTTTACAGCTTTGCCAAAATGGACGTATCAGAAGGGGTTTTTATCGAGCGGGGCTGTGAATTGCACACGCACATGCGCATGCAGAAAGATGATTTTCTTTCTGCACCCTCCTTCCGAAAAGAGCCAAGGGATTGTTCCTCCTCCATCGACCCATCCATCTCCCCCTCCATGCTTTGGCGCTCTGGAACCACAGCCACAGGGCACAGGGAGGCACCCCAGAGGGTCCGTCTGCAACCCAGGCAGCCTCGACTTCCTCCTTTGCCTACGTGACGCTTCTCGGGTTGCCTCTGCCGCCACAGCTGGGGTCACATGGGCAGAAATATAAAAAGCTTTCGCCTAAGACCGTCTTAGCCTAATTTGCTTGCTGATGCGTGGGTCTGTTTTAGTTGGGAAGCAGAGCTGGGCTGTGATCCTCTCTCTCTCTCTCTCTCTCTCTCTCTCTCTCTCTCTCTCTCTCTGCTTTCCTCCCGATTCCCTCCGCTGCACCACACACAGAGTGCTCTGCTCTCCTCCACACCGATGTTCAGCAAATGTGCAGAAGGAGAAGCAACGGATGCATGGCCGTCTTAAGCCCATCTAGGTCCCTCCAGCGCCCCCCTCCAGAGCCTCTCCAAGGGCCCGGGAGTGCCGAGTGGACCGCAGAAGCAGCGGGAGGCGACCTCCGAGGACGCCGCGCCACGCCTCCTTCTCGTTTCCCCAGCGCTGGGTTCCGTTCAGTCAAGCTTCGCCACCAGCGCGCGCACCGCGGGACCAGCAAGAGCTGCTTGGGCGCTGTGCGCGCACTGGTGGCAAAGCTCGACTGAGCGGAACCCAGTGCTGGGGAAATGAGAAGGAGGCGCAGCACAGAGTCCTCAGAGAAGGAGCGCAGTCCTGGCCAGATCGCCGGATCCCTGAGCTCACTTGGCGCCCTTCCAGCGCCCTCCAGCACCCGGCGCCGTGGTTCTCCGCGCCACTAGCCTCTATGGCTAGGACGGGCCTGAACGGATGCTTGGGAGAAAGTTAATGCTCTTAGCTCTAGAGCAGGAGGTCACAGCCACGGACGGAGGGCGAGGTCAGTGGAACTTGCCCCTGGAAGGAAGAGAATGGGGACAGGGGTTCGCAACCACCATCATCACTCAGAAAGAACAGCGGCCTCTAGGACCAGCCCCAAACATTGTGCTGCTCAAAGGGGGTGGCAAGATGGTGTCCTCTCTCCGGGACGACCTAGGACGTTTTGCCGCTGGAGATGGAAGGGAAGCACTGGGACTCCTCCTCCTCCTTTGCAACCCCCCGCCCACTGCCACAGCTTCCACCATCTGAAACAACTAGAATTGTGCCTTGGTTCTCAAATGGAATCCGTTCCAGAAGTCCGTTCAACTTCTGAAAATGTTCAACAACCAAGGCACGGCTCCTGATTGGCTGCAGGAGCTTCCTGCACTCAATCGGAAGCCGCGGAAGCCACATCGGACGTTTGGCTTCCAAAAAACGTTCACAAACCGGAACACTCACTTCCAGGTTTGCGGCGTTCAAGAGCCAAAGTGGAAGAGTACCAAGGCATTTGACAAGCAAGGTACAACTGTAATATAAGATGGGGGACACATCCTGCGCAACTGTCCTGTTTTAAGTGGGACATCCTGAATCTACAGACGTCACCCCAGCTTCTGATCCCAACCTCTAAAATAGATGTCCTATTTTAGCTCCAGGACTGTGGCCGCCCCAGAGCATCGGGCCAAAAGACACACTTTTGGGGTCCCACGCAGTGGCAGCGCAAGTCTGTTGGCTCACGCCAGAGGCTGGAACCAACTCTACAGTTCTATGATTCTAAGAACCAGAGGCCACTCCAGGAAGCCCCGTCTCTGTGCTGCTTTTAAAATTCTGCTCCAGTAAGGCAGGTAATAGTATCATAGTCATGATTCGAATCCAATGCCGATGAACTTTAATTGTTTTTTAGAGAGAGAAAAATCACAAACTGGTGTGGAAACATGGAGAACTGAACAGGAAAAGATGAGAAACCAAAATGGGCAGATCGGATGCTTCTCTGAGTGTGTGTTTCAGCTCTTGGAGAGAGTTGGAAGAGGGAGGGGGGCCACTGGTCTGGCTGACACCCCACAACATTCTAGCATGCCCCCAGCAGCTATGTGGGTTAGTTCCAAGGCCATTGGCCAACATCAATGGCAGAGATGTGGCTGGTTCTCCAATAGGAGCAAATGGCTGGTCAATGGGGGTCAATAGACTTCTCACTTGCTCATTTTTGCCTGGCAAATGCCCCTCTTTTGTATGGCTACTGCATTTTCGCAGGAAAACTGCAGTTCCTAGAAGAGTGGGTAGATCCTGGCTGCAGCGGCGATGGATCAGAGCTTGTTCTGCCCCCACAAGTCAAGACGTTGCTGGCATGATACTCCGCTGCGCCTAAAGAAAAGAGCAACACAACCCCCCCTACAAAACAGAGACAGGTTTGAGAGGAAGCTCTAGGGGCTGAGGGCAAAAAGAGGGAAGGGTGGGTCAAGTCTGGGGAGATGTGGGGCACAGCTCTGAGACCCGTGGAGCAGGACTTGGGTGTTTCACGGGCTTCATGGACTCTTGCATAAAAGGTTTTGTATAAAACTGCAAGGAAGGGCGTTGCGGAAAACACACAAGCCCAGAGGAGGGGAGATGGCCCTGAATGAGCAGGACGCAGCACATCCATGTCCGCCTTTGGCCACACAAGAGCCAACGCCTCCATCGAGGTACCCGCACACCATTCGTAACTGAAGACATTTGCACACTTAGGGTGAGAGTTCCCTGCCCCGTATCTGATGCACAAACCCCTCTGCACAGGGGGGGAAGGAAATAACTCACCCCTGAAATGAAGGGGATCAAATGAATGGAGCGGGGCGACACAGAACTTGATTTCCCCCCATTTATTGGCCCGGGTGGGAAGAGATGCTATGTCCTTCCATCAGTCTCACAGAGGTATAAATCAAAGTGTGGACACTCCACCAGCAGAGCCGCCTCTCCCCCCCCTGCTTCATCCCATACACCACTCCCGTAAGGGTGGGGGGGAAACCCCGATTTTCAAGTTTCACATTTTTGTGGGGCTGCTGCAACTGGGAGCATTGCATTCAGAAGTGCGGCCGGCGGGACTCCCATCCTGGAGAGAACGGGCTCCAAGCTGCTGACCCCTCTGGAGCAGCTTGACCTCCATATCTCTTCCCCCCTCCTTTCTGCAGCTGAGCCCCTTCCGAGCTCTCCATGACTCGGTTTCCCCATGACACCGACCCAGAGAGCCAACCCCGCTTTTGCTCTGTCCTCCTGGGCTCACACCCACGACACCTGGCCCAGCTGCCGACTCTCCCCTTCCCTTGTAGATTGTCACCTGTATGAATTCTAGGTTCCGGTGGGCACCGTTCCTCCCCGCCTGGGGTCTCTGCGTGCCCACCTCCCTACCCCACCCCCACCGGTCTCCTCCTCCTCCTCCCCTTCCTCTGCCATTTAGGACAGTCCTGGAAAGGGTCTCGCCAGCCTTCACACTGAGCTGCGCCGCTTCATGAGTCCCTGGAAGGGGGACAGGCTGTGCAGGCCCGTGGAGACGGAGCTGATGGCCGAGCGCTGGGCGTTGCAGAAGCACCGGTTGGGCGGCGTCTCCGGGTAGCGCCCCGGGGACGAGTGGCTTTGCTCCATGCAGGTGTCCGAGGTGGAGAGGTCCCTGGGGATAATCATGGGGATGGAGTACTGCAGCTTCTCCCGGCTCTTGTACCAGAGGCAGGAGCACATGGACTGGAAGTGCAGGACCTCGGCGTAGACGTTCCGGAGGCCGGCCCCCCGGCCCCCGGCCCCGCCGCCCACCACCCCCACGCCCCCCAGCGCGGCGGCCGTCGAGGACGCCGTGGTGTCTGTGGTGTGGACGCTGCTGGCTTGCCCATTGCGGCTGAGCAGCGCCCGGTGCTCAGCGTCCCGCTTCTCGTCCTCGGCGTTCATGGTCATGAAGCGCAGCACCACCAGGTTGAGGAAGGCTCCGATCACGGTCAGGCCGGTGAGGATGTAGATGAAGCTGAAGGCCACGTACTGGGGCTGAGTCTGCAGGGCCTGCTCCTTCTGCAGAGCCACATAGTCTCCGAAGCCGATGGTGGTGAGCGTGATGAAGCAGTAGTAGTAGGCTTGGAAGAAGGTCCAGTTTTCGTAGTAGGAGAAGGCGGCCGCCCCGATGCAGAGGGTGCTGATGCAGGAGAAGAAGCCGATGGTGACCATGTTGGCCATCGAGACCTCCGGCCGCCTCATCCCAAGGCACTTCTTGATGCGGTGCAGGAGGTACCTCACCAGGGTGTTGATCCTCTCGCCGAGGCTCTGGAACATCACCAGGGTGAGCGGGATCCCCAGGAGGGCGTAGAACATGCAGAATACCTTCCCGCCATCGGTGCTGGGGGCCGCGTGGCCGTACCCTGCGGAACAAAGACACAAAGCAGAGGCAACCCTGGTCAGTAGCACCTCGTGGGTTACGGGGACCGGTCGCTGGCGGGGAGGAAGGTGGAGGGAAGGGCCTCCAGCCTCCTGGTCTGGGCTTCTGCAGGCAGGCAGGCAGGCAAGGCGTGCTGGGAGTTGCTTCCTCGTCCTCCTCCTTCCTCGTCCAAAATGGCAGCCAGAGAGAAGGGAGGGGAGTCAGGATAGGCGCTGCTCCGGCCTGCAAACTCGGTGGTGGTGTGTGCCCGTCTCAGCCATGGTCCTCCTCTTCCGGTCCATGTGCTCCTGCTTCTGGTACAAGAGCCCGGAGAAGCCACGAGGCTCCATCGCCACGATGATGTTGCGGCCGCCGCCGCCACCCCATCCCTTCAGCCTGGGCACACAGCAGAGCCACACCACCAAGTCTGCAGGCGGGAACAGCAGCCACCTCAAGCAAAGCGAGGAGGCAAAGCGGGGGAAGGGGGGACCAGGGATGTGGGGGGGTTGACCTTGTCATAGGACCCACCATATGGGGCATGGAGGGCTGTGGGGGGGGAGGAGGAGGAGGACAGGATGGGCAAACGGAAACTTGGAAGGGTGGAGGGGGGAATCGGAGGGGAACAAACTCACGGAGTGTGGTGTGGCTATGCAAAGTGCCCGAGGTGTGCTTCCCCCACATACCTGGACCCAACATTATCATATTTATTTATTGTTAAGTAGGGAGCTGACAAGGAGAACAGGTCGTTCACAGATCAGAGAAGGACAGCGAAACACCAGCTATCTTACAATTAGTGGGGGCTTTCCCCCCCATTAAGGAAGCAGAACAGAAAACACACGGAGACTTCTAAAGGTTGGTCCTGCCTAGATGAAGCAGTTGCCCGGACTGGCTTGTAACGCCCCACCCCCTCCACTCCTCATCCCTCTCTCTCTCTGGCCCTTCATTCTGTCTACGCAAGTCCCAAGGGACCCTCTCTGTCTCTGCCTGGCTCTCTGCTCTGCAACATGCATCTGGCGCCTTCTTCTGGGATTGCCGGCTGTCAGAAGAGAAGCTGTCAGGGTGGCTCTGTGGTGGAGCTGCCATATCTGGTTCCTGTCTCTGCCCTGCCCTGCCCTGGGCCACCCTGCCTGTTTCCTCCTCTTCCTCCTTCTCCAAGATCCCAGCACTTCCCAGCTCTTCCCCTCCTCTGGGGCGTGGGCCTAAACCACTATTCCCACGGCTAGGATCTAGAATCCAAATTCTCTCCCTCTGTGCGTTCCCTGCTTCCACCATTCCTCTTCCTGCAGCCAGTGCCTGACCCCAGGGCAGAATACAGCATTACAAAACGAACATTAAAAACAAACAAACAAACAAACCAACAACAACAACAATGACAACAACAACAACAACAACAACAACAACAACAACAACAACAACAACAACAATGTATTATCTATATCCCGCCCATCTGGCTCGGTTTCCCCAGCCACTCTGGAAGACTCCCAACAGAATATCAAAAACACGATAAAACACCAAACATTAAAAAACTTCCCTAAACAGGGCTGCCTTCAGATGTCTTCTAAATGTCAGGTAGTTGTTTATTTCCTTGACATCTGCTGGGAGGGCGTTCCACAGGGCGGGCGCCACTACTGAGAAGGCCCTCTGCCTGGTTCCCTGTAACCTCACTTCTCACAGGGAGGGAACCACCAGAAGGCCCTCAGCGCTGGACCACAGTATCCTAGCTGGACGATGGAGGTGGAAATGCTCCTCAGGCATACTGGGCCGAGGCCGTTTAGGGCTTTCAAGGTCAACACCAACACTTTGAATTGTGCCGTGAAACGTACTGGGAGCCAATGTAGGTCTTTCAGGACTGGTGTTATGTGATCTCGGTGGCCGCTCCCAGTCACCAGTCTAGCTGCTGCATTCTGGATTAGTTGTAGTTTCTGAGTCACCTTCAAAGGTAGCCCCACGTAGAACGCATTGCAGTAGTCCAAGCAAGAGATATCTAGAGCATGCACCACTCTGGCGAGACAGTCTGCGGGCAGGTAGGGTCTCAGCCTGTGTACCAGATGGAGCTGGTAGACAGCTGCCCTGGACACAGAATTGACCAGCACCTCCATGGACAGCTGTGAATCCAAAATGACTTCCAGGCTGTGCACCTGGTCCTTCAGGGGCACAGTTACCCCATTCAGGACCAGGGAGTCCTCCACACACACCTGCCTGCCTCCTGTCCCCCCAAAACAGTACTTCTGTCTTGTCAGGATTCAACCTCAATCTGTTAGCTGCCATCCATCCTCCAACCGCCTTTCGGCGGTTGAAACAACTTTCGACCCTAAGAACACAGTGGGTCCTAAGAACATACTATTCCAGTGTCAAGAGTAAAGAGGTGTTTCTTCTACAACCTTTGGAAGCCATACAACGAAGGCGCCAGGCACACCTCTGTGCGGGGATCCATAGCTTAGGGGCCACCACTGAGAAGACCATATCCTGTTGGACCAGAACCACCCCTGAGCCTCTGGGGATGAACTACCAAGAGAGCCCGAAGGAAACAGACCTCTTGATATTTCACCTTCTGGTTCTCCGTCACAAAGCCTGGTTGATTTGCACAGCTTCCCCCCCCCCATTTCAATTTGGAAGCCTGCTTGATGCTTGCACCCAAAACGAGACAGAAATTTCAACCAGTCAAATCTAGGGATGGGGGAGAACATGTTTAAAACCAGCTCTGTCCAATCCACACTTTCCAAGACGATATGCAGACTGAAACTCAGGCGTCCTTCAAAATTCGCACTTAGCCGAATTTTGCAATACAGTGCTCCAACCAAGCAATGCTTACATAAATGAAAATATTACAGGAGCATGTGCATAAGAATGAAGGTATTAATGCAAATAATGTACAAAAATAATAGAGGAAAATGTGCAAAAATATGATAAGGCTGCATATAAATATGTGTTTATAAGGACAGATTTGCACTGAAATGCTGACAAATTTTCATTGGTAATCACAAATTGCCACCAGATGCAGAGGACTGTGTTTAAGACTGGGGGGAAATGAGAAAGTGAGAGATCATAAATTGACAGGTCCTTCCATCCCTAGTTAAATCGGATACAGGAAATGACAAGATCCATAAATCTCAGCCATGGTTGTTACTGGGCAGGAGAAGCCAGGCCTTCGAGACAAACTAGACAGCTAAGTTGCTCCCCATTGCTGGCCCTTTGCAGTCCCAGATTTATGTATAAGCTAAACAAGCTTAGGGCCCCACTCTCAGGGGAGGGGGATTAAAGGGAAAAAACCTGGATGTACACTTCCAAAATTTAAGATAAAAAGCAAATAAAATAAAACCTATCATACAGTTTTGTGTTGTGTCGGCTCCTGTGATGTAAGTCATGGGCCCCGCCTGCTCGCCTGCTCCCTCAAATATCCCTGGTTTGCTCCTTTCTATATATAGGGTGCCTACATTCTGCATGTATTTCTTGCATGGCAACATGTGCAAATGGCTTTAGATACCCATGAGGTCCATAAATGACCATATAGCAGCGTTTCTCAACCGCTGTTCCGCGGCACACTAGTGTGCCGCAAGACGCTGGCTGGTGTGCCGCGACGTGTGGCGACGAGAAGGGCGATTTGCATTGTCACGTGCCTGGCGGCCGCCAATAAGCAACTCTGACCCACCGGAAAGGAAGCTGGCCGGGTCACGACGCGGGGCGAGCGCAGCTCTCAGCAGCCACCACCACGGGAGGGTGGTTTTAGACAAACTTAAAGGAGCTGGCTGGATGAGCTCAACCTGAAACTTGCTGAGCAAAGGATTGTGCTGGCAGAGAAATCAGCGGCTTGTGAAGCCTTATTACAGGAGATTGCAACCAACACAGCAATTGGCAAGTGTTTCTTACAGCCATAATTATATAGTCAATATAGGGCGGCACAGAGTTAAATTTTTTAACTTTTTTAATGGTGGTGTGCCTCGTGATTTTTTTCATGGAACAAGTGTGCCTTGGCCCAAAAAAGGTTGAGAAACACTGCCATATAGCATATATTCATCACAAAAAACAGTGGTCCTTTGTTGCTGACAAAGAAAAGCTGGACATATAAAGGGCCCCATTCCCTTCAGTAGCTTAGGGCCTCATCAAACCTGAATCCGGCCCTGGCCCTTTGTAAAGGGGAAGGGGGGACTAGTGGGAAGAGCTCGCTGGCAGTTAACCCATGAACAAGCTAGGCTTGAACTTAAGTCGAGTTGTGGACTCGGATAATGAGCTGAGGGAGGGGATGAGAAAACTTTGAGATCAACACAGCACATTTTGAACTGTGACAATCTCTTTGGCGCAGTCCAGTTGCACATTTGAAGGAAGGCACACAGCCACAACTCTTCACAGCTGGCGAATCTCTGTCCAGGAATCAAAGAGCATCAACTCAGAAGACCTTCTGGCATATTATTATTATTATTATTATTATTATTATTATTATTATTATTATTATTATTATTTATACCCTGCCCTTCTGGCTGGGTTTCCCCCGCACTCTTGGCGGCTTCCAACAAATACCAAAATACATTAAAATATCACAGATACTTCCCTAAAGAGGGCTGCCTTTAGGTGTTTTCTAAATGTCAGGTAGTTGTTTATCTCCTTGACCTCCGATGGAATGGCGTTCCACAGGGCAGGTGCCACTACCGAGAAGGCCCTCTATATAGAAGGAGGCATTCTTACTGCCAAACCAGCCAGAGGATGCTAACACCATTTATAGTGGTACCTCGGGTTGCGGACCAGATCCATTCCGGGGTGCCGTTCACACCCCAAAAAGTCTGCAACCTGAGCGGCGCTTTTGCACGAAAGCACGACAGAGCACTTCTGCACATGCGCAAAGTGCGCAGAACGCTTCTGCATATGCGCACGGGGTGAAACCCAGAAGTAAGCACTTCCGGGTCCGCCACGTTCGCAACACGAAAAAACGCAACCCGCAGCGGACGCAACACGAGGTATGACTGTATGGGCTTGTTTTATTTCATAGAATTTATACACCTCTTGACTGCAGGAGGAAAAAACAAACAGACCTCAAAGCAGTTTACAAAAAAGAGAAAGCAGTAAAATGATCACTAAGAAAAAATTGCAGGAATGCAGAAATAAAAATCGCCCTCGTGCATCCGCAGCAGCACATGGACGACTTCCTCTGCTCCAGATGCAACAAAACATGTCTCTCCTGAATCAGTCTCTGCAGCCACATCTGGTGCTGCATCCTTCCAGCGGTTTGACTCTGCCCACAAAGGCACACTCTTCCCTTGTCTCCCGAGACAGGCGGATGTCAAGAAAAACGAGCAACAATTACCATACTTTTCCGTGTATTAGACGAGGGTTTTTTATTTACAAATAAGCTAAAAAAATTGGAGTCGTCCTATACACAGATAGTGCATAGGGGTGACGTTTGATTGGCTGTTACTGCGACCTGGAGATTGTCAACGGCTATTGGGCATGTTATTGGTGGCTGCGACAAGGGGTGGTGTTGATTGGCTGTTGCTGCGTTAATTGGGCGGCCAATTGGTGGCCAGTGTGGTGTAGTAAATAATAATAATAATAATAATAATAATAATAATAATAATAATAATAATAATAATTTATTTATTTATACCCCGCCCATCTGGCTGGGTTTCCCCAGCCACTCTGGGCGGCTTCCAACCGAATATTAAAAACAGTACAGCATCAAACATTAAAAACTTCCCTAAACAGGGCCGCCTTTAGTTGTCTTCTGAAAGTAGAATAGTTACTTATTGCCTTGACATCTGCTGGGAGGGCGTTCCACAGGGCGGGTGCCACTACCGAGAAGAGCGGTTGACTCGTAATCTGGGGAACCGGGTTCGCTTCCCCGCTCCTCCACATGCAGCTGCTGGGTGACCTGGGGCTAGTCACACTTCTCTGAAGTCTCTCAGCCTCACTCACCTCACAGAGTGTTTGTTGTGGTGGAGGAAGGGAAAGGAGAATGTTAGCCGCTTTGAGACTCCTTTGGGGAGTGATAAAGCGGGATATCAAATCCAAACTCTTCTTCTTGTGCCTGCGATGGGACAGATGACAAGCAGCTATCGCGACGTGTGTGAGCAGCAGCGCAGGGCAGGCGGGTGAGCAATTTTTTGCAATCATCCCTAAAAAGAGCCCAACACCTCAGAGCCACACACACACACTCACACACATAACCAAGAAAAATCTCAACAACTCTGGGCAAATGTGAAATGACACCAACCGAAGAGGCTCCCGATTGAAGAGGTTGTGTTGGTGCACATAGGGTAAAATGATCTCGCAGGTAAACAGGTCCCAAGTTTACACAGAGTCATAAAATCGTACAGTTGGAAGGGACCCCAAGGATCATCTAGTCCAACCCTCTGCAATGCAGGAATACATATGCAGCTGGCCCATATGGAGATCAGACCTGCACCACACTCTAGCCAACTCAGCTATCCAGACACATCATTGTAAATTTAATTTAAATTAAAAATATGGTGTGTCTTTTCAATTACCGTCTCAGCAATCTTAAGAAGCATTTTAACTATAATACTAAGAATCATAGAATCATAGAATCAAAGCATTCTTGACATATGTCTGTCAAGCCTCTGCTTAAAGACCTCCAAAGAAGGAGACTCCACCACACTCCTTGGTAGCAAATTCCACTGCCGAACAGCTCTTACTGTCAGGAAGTTCTTCCTAAGGTTTAGGTGGAATTTTCTTTCTTGTAGTTTGAATCCATTGCTCCGTGTCCGCTTCTCTGGAGCAGCAGAAAACAACCTTTCACCCTCCTCTACATGACATCCTTTCATATGTTTGAACATGGCTATCATATCACCCCTTAACCTTCTCTTCTCCAGGCTAAACATACCCAGCTCCCTAAGTCGTTCCTCATAAGGCATCGTTCCAGGCTGACTGGGCAGCCTGACATCAATTTGTATTATAACAAATGGAGAACTGAGGCAGCAAAAAAACTTCTGGCCCAGGACCATATCAAGAAGGCACAGGAGAGATTATGTATGTCAGCCCAGTTCTTCAACCCCACCCAAGAAAAGCACAACCATTCGCAGGAGGGACCTTTTTCTTGGGATCTTCTGGAATCATCTTGCTCCCACTTCTTGGACCAATAAGTATACCTGAGCAGCCCTTTTCTGTTATTTGCACACAAAAACCCGTTGACTTATTTACAGTACAGAGGCACATAAGGAGGAAATTATCCACACACTCTCGACAAGCAAAGGAAACTCACAAGCAACATTATCCGGTGAAGCTGGCTGGTCACGGATTTAAGACAGCAGATAAAGGAGATATTAAAAATATTATTTATATTATATTTGTTGTTGTTGTTGTTTAGTCGTTTAGTCGTGTCCGACTCTTCGTGACCCCATGGACCAGAGCATGCCAGGCACTCCTGTCTTGCACTGCCTCCCGCAGTTTGGTCAAACTCATGTTCGTAGCTTCAAGAACACTGTCCAACCATCTCGTTCTCTGTCGTCCCCTTCTCCTAGTGCCCTCAATCTTTTCCAACATCAAGGTCTTTTCCAAGGATTCTTCTCTTCTCATGAGGTGGCCAAAGTATTGGAGCCTCAGCTTCAGGATCTGTCCTTCCAGGGAGCACTCAGGGCTGATTTCCTTCAGAATGGATAGGTTTGATCTTCTTGCAGTCCATGGGACTCTCAAGAGTCTCCTCCAGCACCATAATTCAAAAGCATCAATTCTTTGGCGATCAGCCTTCTTTATGGTCCAGCTCTCACTTCCATACATCACTACTGGGTAAACCATAGCTTTAACTATACGGACCTTTGTAGGCAAGGTGATGTCTCTGCTTTTTAAGATGCTGTCTAGGTTTGTCATTGCTTTTCTCCCAAGAAGCAGGCGTCTTTTAATTTCGTATTATTTTTAATATCTCCTTTATCTGCTATATTAAATCCGTTATATTATTTACATCCCCTTAAAAGAAATCCCTCAATTTACATTACTGCCTGCACACATAGCAGGCAGTGGGCATAAAACAAGAGAGGTTTATATAGGCTATGATGGAATTCAAATAAGGAGATTAGACAAATTTATGGAAGACAGTAAGGCCATCCATGAGTATGACAAGGGAGAAACAGCATGGAAATTTGCACCCCGTCCAGCTTGCCCTTTTCAGAAGTCAGCTTCCTTCCATTCAATTGGCATAGCTGCCAAGTTATCCCCTTTTTTAAGGGAAATTCCCTTATGCTGAATAGGCTTCCTCGTGAGAAAAGGGAAAACTTGGCAGCTATGTTCAATTGGACCTCCTGGAGGCCAGGTCAGGGTGTAGACTTGTAGGACCTAATAATTGTAGAATCGTAGAGTTGGAAGGGACACCCAAGGGTCCTCTAGTCCAGTGTTTCTCAACCTTTTTTGGGCCAAGGCACACTTGTTCCATGAAAAAAATCACGAGGCACACCACCATTAAAAAAGTTAAAAAATTTAACTCTGTGCCGCCCTATATTGACTATATAATTATGACTGTAAGAAACACTTGCCAATTGCTGTGTTGGTTGCAATCTCCTGTAATAAGGCTTCACAAGCCGCTGATTTCTCTGCCAGCACAATCCTTTGCTCAGCAAGTTTCAGGTTGAGCTCATCCAGCCAGCTCCTTTAAGTTTGTCTAAAACCACCCTCCCGTGGTGGTGGCTGTTGAGAGCTGCGCTTGCCCCGCGTCGTGACCCGGCCGGCTTCCTTTCCGGCGGGTCAGCGCTGATTATTGGCGGCCACCAGGCACGTGACAATGCAAATCGCCGTTCTCGTCATCGCACGTCGCGGCACACCAGCCAGCGTCTCGCGGCACACTAGTGTGCCGCGGAACAGCGGTTGAGAAACGCTGCTCTAGTCCAACCCCCAGCAATGCAGGAATCTCAGCTAAAGCGTCCCTGACAGGTGGCCATCCAACCTCTGCTTCAAAACCTCCAAGGAAGGAGAGTCCACCCCAGGGGTCCCCAAACTTACACAACTTCGGACCGGTTCCTCTGGCGCCAATTGCGCGGTGGGCCGGAGGACGGGAGAACATGCTCCCATACGCACACACACTCACTTTTTCTGGCACAGCGCGGCACTGGAAATGGCTTCTGCGCATGCACAGATGTCATTTCGGGTGCACTTCCGGGTTGGCGTGACACCAGAAATAGCTTGTGCATGTGCTTATGGGAGCGTGTTCCCCCGCCCTCCGGCCCGGGCGTGCACACAAGCTATTTCTGGCGCTGTACCGACTCAGAGATGGGCAACAACACCGTGGCGCACCAGTAAGAGCGGGCGGCGGGGGTCATTTGCAGTGCCACACAATTGGCTCACGTGGGCCGCATCCGGCCCCCGGACCGTAGTTTGGGAACCCCTGGTCCACCCCCTTTGAGAGAGTCTGTTCCATAATCAAACAGCTCTTATTGTGAGAAAGTTCTTCCTACTGTTTAGTAGGAATCTTTTTGCTTGTCCCTTGAAGACATGGATTCAAGTCCTGCCCTCCGGAGCAGGAGGAAGCAAGCTTGCTCCATCTTGAATGTATCATTTCTTTATTTTTATCATCATCATCGTCGTCATCATCATCATTATTATCTTTATTATTATTTATATTTCCACAACTTCATTAAAGACAGGTAAGAGAAGGGTCCCACAATTGGGCACACACTTCATTCTATTAAAAAAGAAAATACCATTAGAATTTCATGATGTTTGAGGAAGCTCCCCAAGTAACTCTGTCGCTGGCTTCTGCAGGCAGGGAAGTCGCCGCAAGACGTTTCTAAATTTAATTTGCATGGAAGCGGTCATTAATAACAGCCTCACGGAGTCTTAGCAAAGATTCAGCTCCATGTCTCTCTACCTGCCGCCACGTACTTTTCCAGCCAGCTCTCATTTCTTTTGGAGAAACCAACTTGAATCACAAAATTGTGTCTTCTCATTGTGGAGCTTTCTATTCTGACATTTCAATTTCAAAGTTGGGTGGATTTATACTATGGACGCTCCTTCTCAAAGATTTGCATAATGGGTTTTTACACTTTGTACACTGCTCAGAAGGCACTAAGCAGCATGTAAATTAAATAGTTACAACTCATGTACGAAAATGGGCCGAGGAGGGAGACCAAGATTGATCAAGGACACCAAGCCTTATGAGGACGCTTGAGGGAGCTCGAGTATACCGGTAATTGGTTTAATTTGCACTGAAATGGAAGTGCCTATGTATGGTTAAACCACAGAGTCTAGGGCTTGCTGATCAGAAGGTTGGCGGTTCGAATCCCTGTGACGGGGTGAGCTCCCGTTGCTTGGTCCCAGCTCCTGCCAACCTAGCAGTTCGAAAGCACGTCAAAATGGAAGTAGATAAATAGGAACCGCTATAGCGGGAAGGTAAACGACGCGTTTCCATGTGCTGCTCTGGTTTGCCAGAAGCGGCTTTGTCATGCTGGCCACATGACCTGGAAGCTATACGCCGGCTCCCTCGGCCAATAATGCGAGATGAGCGCGCAACCCCAGAGTCGGTCACGACTGGACCTAATGGTCAGGGGTCCCTTTACCTTTTTATGTATGGTGAAAAGGCCATAGCCTGGGGCCTTCCACAGGGCTATATGAAAAGCAAGAAGAGCTCTCTCTGATTTTTTGGGAGGTTGATAATTAATTGCCATGGGTGCTTTAGCTGAGATTCCTGCATTGCAGGGGGTAGGACTAGATGACCCGTGGGGTCCCTTCCAACTCTACAATTCTATGATTCTAAGACATTGTATGGATAATTTGTATGTATCTTAAAACCATGGAGAGACCTGGTCTGAATAGAGACATTGGATTCTTATCTCATTATACACGATTAAGCTATTTTTAGCCATCTCACCCATTGCTTTTTTCCTGTAAGACCAGGAGGTTGATCTAGATGACCCTTGGGGATCCCTCCCAACTTTACAATTCTGTGATCCCACCATCATGGGGAACAAGAGACTGTGGCCAGGGGTCTTCCGCACTGTGCTGGTTCGCTCTGCTGCTACCTGTTCCCTGCCCAGTCCAAAGCCCCTCCGTACCTTTCCCCGAGAATTGTAACGGCCAATTCTTCACGTAGAGGACTGTCTCTTGCAAAAGTGGGACACTTCCCACCTCTATTCCCTCGGCACGTGTGCGAAAAACAAGCCAGCGGGTGCCATTTTGATAAATAATGTATAAACGGCGCAGAATTCAAGTTTTCTTGGCAGAGACTCTTGACATATTCATGCACGGAGTCCTGAATTATGCATGGTGTGGAGAAAGTAGAGGGAGAAAAGTGTTTCTCTGTCTCTCATCATGTTAGAACTTTTGGGCATCCAGGGAAGCTGAGCGTTGGAAAATTTGAGGCAGGCAAGAGGAAGTTCTTCTTCTGCGCAGCGCATGGAGTTCAACCGCGGAACTCCCTGCCACAGGAGGCAGTGATGGCCGCCCACCTGGATGGCTTTAAAAGAGGGCTGGACAAATCCCCTAGGGCTTTTTTTCCAGCTGGAACTCACTGGAACTAAGTTCTGGCACCTCTCAGATGGGTACCATTGCCATTCCAAGAGAATGTGGGAGAAGTTCATTGTGAGCTCCAGCACTCCTTTTTCTAGGAAAAATAGCACTGATGATGATGAATCTATGCCCCGTCTTTTCACCTGACAGGGCATCAATGTGGCTTGCAGATAAAGTAAGAACAGCCTGCATCCTCTGAATGGTTACTCTGGCATCTCTGTCAGAAAAGGAGTGACCTGAATGTTACCTCGGTGAGTGCATGCTGGGAAGGAGTTTCATGGGCCATTGGTAGCGACCTGGGTGGCAGGCAGCCATTCTGGCATCACTTGACAGATTTACGCCAAGTGAAATTGATTGTTCCCTTCTCCTCCAATTTGGACAAGCAGACCTATTTACAAAGACAAAAACGGGCTCCGAAACAGAGGACTTCCTAAGAAAAGGGACCAATAGAGGCCCCCATGGTCAACATTGCCCTCATCAACTGTGACCAAAAAAGCAAAGAGAATTAACCATGGTCCTCCTCTTGGCAGCCATCTTCGCTGGTCCCCCAATATGCAACTGGTTCCCACTAGTTGGATGGCGGCTAACAGATTGAGGTTGAATCCTGACAAGACAGAAGTACTGTTCATGGGGGACAGGAGGCGGGCAGGTGTGGAGGATTCCCTGGTTCTGAATGGGGTAACTGTGCCCCTGAAGGACCAGGTGCGCAGCCTGGGAGTCATTTTGGACTCATAGAATCATAGAATCATAGAATCATAGAGTTGGAAGAGACCACAAGGGCCATCCAGTCCAACCCCCTGCCAAGCAGGAAACACCATCAAAGCATTCCTGACAGATGGCTGTCAAGCTTCTGCTTAAAGACCTCCAAAGAAGGAGACTCCACCACACTCCTTGGCAGCAAATTCCACTGCCGAACAGCTCTTACTGTCAGGAAGTTCTTCCTAATGTTTAGGTGGAATCTTCTTTCTTGTAGTTTGAATCCGTTGCTCCGTGTCCGCTTCTCTGGAGCAGCAGAAAACAACCTTTCTCCCTCCTTTATATGACATCCTTTTATATATTTGAACATGGTTATCATATCACCCCTTAACCTTCTCTTCTCCAGGCTAAACATACCCAGCTCCCTAAGCCGTTCCTCATAAGGCATCGTTTCCAGGCCTTTGACCATTTTGGTTGCCCTCTTCTGGACACGTTCCAGCTTATCAGTATCCTTCTTGAACTGTGGTGCCCAGAACTGGACACAATACTCCAGGTGAGGTCTGACCAGAGCAGAATACAGTGGTACTATTACTTCCCTTGATCTAGATGCTATACTCCTATTGATGCAGCCCAGAATTGCATTGGCTTTTTTAGCTGCTGCATCACACTGCTGACTCATGTCAAGTTTGTGGTCAACCAAAACTCCTAGATCCTTTTCACATGTACTGCTCTCAAGCCAGGTGTCTCCCATCCTGTATTTGTGCCTTTCATTTTTTTTGCCCAAATGTAGTACTTTACATTTCTCCTTGTTAAAATTCATCTTGTTTGCTTTGGCCCAGTTGTCTAATCTGTTAAGGTCATTCTGAAGTGTGATCCTGTCCTCTGGGGTGTTAGCCACCCCTCCCAACTTGGTGTCATCTGCAAACTTGCTCAGGATTCCCTCAAGCCCATCATCCAAGTCATTGATAAAGATGTTGAACAAGACTGGGCCCAAGACAGAACCCTGTGGCACCCCACTAGTCACTACTCTCCAGGATGAGGAGGAGCCATTGATGAGCACCCTTTGGGTTCGGTCAGTAATCCAGCTACAAATCCACTGAATGGTAGCATTGTCTAGCCCACATTTTACCAGCTTCTTTACAAGAATATCATGGGGCACCTTGTCAAAGGCCTTGCTGAAATCAAGATAGGCTACATCCACAGCGTTCCCTTCATCTACCAGGCTTGTAATTCTGTCAAAAAATGAGATCAGATTAGTCTGACATGACTTATTTTTCAGGAACCCATGCTGACTTTTAGTGATCACAGAGTTTCTTTCTAGGTGCTCACAGACTGTTTGCTTAATGATCTGCTCTAGAATCTTTCCTGGTATTGATGTCAGGCTGACTGGGCGGTAATTGTTTGGGTCCTCTCTTTTCCCCTTTTTGAAAATAGGGACAACATTTGCCCTCCTCCAGTCTGCTGGAACTTCGCCTGTTCTCCAGGAATTTTCAAAGATTATTGCCAGTGGTTCTGAAATCACCTCTGCCAGTTCTTTTAATACTCTTGGATGTAGTTCATCTGGCCCTGGAGACTTGAATACATCTAAACTAGCCAAGTATTCTTGTACTACCTCCTTACTTATTCTGGGCTGTGTTTCCCCTGCTGAATCATCTGCTCCATATTCTTCAGGTCGGGCGTTGTTTTCTTTCTTGGAGAAGACTGAGGCAAAGAAGGCATTGAGGAGTTCTGCCCTTTCTCTGTCCCCTGTTTGCATTTCACCATCTTCTCCTCTGAGTGACCCCACTGTTTCCTTGTTTTTCCTTTTGCTACGGACATACCCATAAAAGCCCTTTTTGTTGCTTTTAACCTCTCTGGCGAGCCTGAGTTCATTCTGTGCTTTAGCTTTTCTGACTTTGTCTCTACACGTGCTGGCTATATGTTTGAATTCCTCTCTGGAGATTTCCCCCCTTTTCCATTTTTTGTACATATCCCTTTTAAATCTTAACTCAGTCAAAAGTTCTTTAGATAGCCAGCCTGGCTTCTTTAGGCACCTTCCATGTTTCCGTCTCATTGGTATTGCCTGAAGTTGTGCTTTTAATATCTCCCTTTTAACAAACTCCCAACCATCATGAACTCCCTTCCCTTTTAGTATTACTGTCCATGGGATTTCACCCAGCGTTTCCCTAAGTTTTCTGAAGTCGGCTTTCTTAAAGTCTAGAATTTGGACCTTAGTATGCTTGGTTGCTCCTTTCCGCTGGATAATAAACTCCAGAAGAGCATGGTCACTCCCACCTAATGATCCTGCCACTTCTACCCCACTAACCAAGTCATCACTATTGGTTAGGACCAGATCTAAAATGGCTGATCCTCTTGTTGCTTCTCCCACTTTCTGGACAATGAAGTTGTCTGCAAGGCCAGTGAGGAATCTGTTTGACCTTATGCTCTTGGCTGAGTTTGACATCCAACAAATATCAGGATAGTTGAAATCCCCCATTACTACTATCTCACTTCCTTTGGAATGCTTGGCCATCTGTTCCAGGAAGGCATCATCTGTGTCCTCAGTTTGGCTTGGGGATCTATAGTAAACTCCCACAATGAGGTCACTGTTGTTTTTCTCTCCCTTAATTTTGACCCAGATACTCTCAATTTGGCTTTGAAGTTTTAAATCCTGGATCTCTTCACAGGTATACATATCCCTAACATATAAAGCTACTCCTCCTCCTTTCCTGTTTGGTCTATTTCTCTTAAATAGATTGTATCCCTCTATTACTACATTCCAGTCATGAGACTCATCCCACCAGGTTTCAGTGATGCCTATTATGTCATATTTAGTTTGCTGTACCAAGAGCTCAAGTTCATCTTGTTTATTTCCCATGCTCTGTGCATTAGTATACAGACATTGAAGACCGTTGATCATTCCCCCATGTCTCTTATTTAAGGATATTTTCGTCCCACCACTAGGTCTGCATGCTGCTTGCTCCATTTGGTCCTTGACATTTGGATGATCATCTTCAGCATTTGATAGACTCCTACCTTCAGGACCACTGTCTCCCTCCCCCACATAAGTCAGTTTAAAGCCCTCCTGATGAGGTTTTTGAGTTTTGTGGCAAAAACATTCCTCCCGACTTTTGTGAGGTGCAGTCCATCACTTGCCAGAAGTCCATCTTCAAGAAACTGCAGACCGTGATCTAGGAATCCAAACCGTTCCTGTTTGCACCATTTGCGAAGCCAGTTGTTCACTTCCCCTATTTTTCCCTCTCTCCCTGGGCCATGTCGTTCAACTGGGAGGACAGAAGAGATGACAATTTGTGCATCTAATTGCTTCAACTTCCTGCCCAGAGCCTCATAATCATTTTTGATCTTCTGTAAGCTATGGCTTGCAGTGTCATTGGTTCCCACATGCACCAAAAGGAAGGGGTATTTGTCGGTGGGTTTTATGATTCCTTGCAGCCGTTCTGTTACATCTTTGATCTTGGCCCCAGGTAGACAGCACACCTCTCGAGACATCTTGTCAGGCCCACAGATCACTGCTTCTGTACCCCTCAGTAGGGAATCCCCAATCACCACTACACGCCTCTTCATAGGCTTGGTTGGGATTCTTCTATGTGCTGTCCCTTCCAAGGTTACCTGCATATTTCCAGAGGACTGACTTGGTTGCTCGTCTTCATATTCCTCATCAACTGTGATGAGGGAGAGATCCTCAGGTGGAGTCTGTTCCTCGTCTTCCATGAGCACTTCAAAACGGTTGTGTAATTCTAAGCACTCAGAGCGATCCCTGGGCCTTCTACTTCTATGAGTCACGTTCCTCCATACATCTGGCTGCTGTGTTGGGGAACTGACCTCCTCCTCAGGGAGATCCCCTGTCTCCTCCTTGGTGCAGACAGTGTGCTCTGCTGCATCCAAGAAAAGCTCCAGCTCTTTAATTCTCTGGAGCGTAGATACACGCCCCTGAAGCTGCTGCACCTTCTCTTCCAGAAGGGCAACCTTGTTTTCCAGTAGGGCAACCAACTTGCAATTGTTGCAGGTGTAGCTACCCACATCCTTTGGCAAGAAAACAAACATTGCACAGGAATTGCAGGTGACAATGGTTGTTCCCTCCACCTCCATCTTGAAAACCTTGAGGTCAAGGGGGAAAGAGGAAGAGGCCTAGGTCCCCCCTAACAAACGTATGAGATTTGCTGCCCTAGGTCAAAAAGATGGGTCACCCAGATCCAAGAGGCAGATCCAAGAGGCAGCAGCCCTAGAAAACCAGCACAAGCACACAAACAAGTAAGAAAACAAATAAGCACACAAACTTACTCACACACAGCCCCAAAAGACAAAACCACAAAACCTACAGAGTGTCTCCCAAGCTCAGCTCACCTTCTGCTCCTTCCTCAGTTGCTGCACTCCAAGCTCTGACTAGCTCCGCCCACAGCTAATCACCTGAACTTCCTGACTCACACTTCTAGGTGAAAGGTCACAGCCAGAAACAAACAAGGTCACAGCCAGAAACAAACACCCACACAAGCCTGGACAGTCACCCAAATCCAAGAGGCAGCAGCCCTAGAAAACCAGCACAAGCACACAAACAAGTAAGAAAACAAATAAGCACACAAACTTACTCACACACAGCCCCAAAAGACAAAACCACAAAACCTACAGAGTGTCTCCCAAGCTCAGCTCACCTTCTGCTCCTTCCTCAGTCGCTGCACTCCAAGCTCTGACTAGCTCCGCCCACAGCTAATCACCTGAACTTCCTGACTCACACTTCTAGGTGAAAGGTCACAGCCAGAAACAAACAAGGTCACAGCCAGAAACAAACACCCACACAAGCCTGGACAGTCACCCAAATCCAAGAGGCAGCAGCCCTAGAAAACCAGCACAAGCACACAAACAAGTAAGAAAACAAATAAGCACACAAACTTACTCACACACAGCCCCAAAAGACAAAACCACAAAACCTACAGAGTGTCTCCCAAGCTCAGCTCACCTTCTGCTCCTTCCTCAGTCGCTGCACTCCAAGCTCTGACTAGCTCCGCCCACAGCTAATCACCTGAACTTCCTGACTCACACTTCTAGGTGAAAGGTCACAGCCAGAAACAAACAAGGTCACAGCCAGAAACAAACACCCACACAAGCCTGGACAGTCACCCAAATCCAAGAGGCAGCAGCCCTAGAAAACCAGCACAAGCACACAAACAAGTAAGAAAACAAATAAGCACACAAACTTACTCACACACAGCCCCAAAAGACAAAACCACAAAACCTACAGAGTGTCTCCCAAGCTCAGCTCACCTTCTGCTCCTTCCTCAGTCGCTGCACTCCAAGCTCTGACTCACAGCTGTCCATGGAGGCGCAGGTCAATTCTGTGTCCAGGGCAGCTGTTCATCAGCTCCATCTGGTACGCAGGCTGAGACCCGACCTGCCCGTGGACTGTCTCACCAGAGTGGTGCATGCTCTGGTTATCTCCCACTTGGACTACTGCAATGCGCTCTACGTGGGGCTACCCTTGAAGGTGACTCGGAAACTACAACTAATCCAGAATGCGGCAGCTAGACTGGTGACTGGGAGCGGCCACCAAGACCACATAACACCGGTCTTAAAAGATCTACATTGGCTCCCAGTACGTTTCCAAGCACAATTCAAAGTGTTGGTGCTGACCTTTAAAGCCCTAAATGGCCTCGGTCCAGTATACCTGAAGGAGCGTCTCCACCTCCATCATTCTGCCCGGACACTGAGGTCCAGCACCGAGGGCCTTCTGGCGGTTCCCTCGTTACGAGAAGCCAAGTTGCAGGGAATTAGGCAGAGGGCCTTCTCGGTGGTGGCGCCTGCCCTGTGGAACGCCCTCCCAACTGATGTCAAAGAGGAAAACAACTACCAGACTTTTAGAAGACATCTGAAGGCAGCCCTGTTCAGGGAGGCTTTTAATGTTTAATAGATTATTGTGTTTTATTTTTCTGTTGGAAGCCGCCCAGAGTGGCTGGGGAAACCCAGCCAGATGGGCGGGGTATAAATATTATTATTATTATTATTATTATTATTATTATTATTATTATTATTATTACTAGAAAGGCTCCAAAGATGCTTGCTGAGCCCCCAAAGGTGGTGGCTTGTCTACTGACCCTCTTGCAGCTTCCCAAGTGGATGACCGGAAATTTCCTTGTTGACTGATCTCAGCAGCAATGAAAATGAAAACTGGGCAGGAAAATCAGCTTTCAACTTGTCCTGGAGTTGCAAGGCATAATTGCAGGTGGTTCTAAAGCCTTAAGAGGGTAATATGACCGGAGAGAGAGAGAGAGAAATGTGGTGGTGATGGTGGAATGGCAGGAACATCAGTGGCTCAGCAGGGTAGCATGACAAAGATAAAAAGGCGTTCCTCGTGGTTTTCAGGGTAACAAAGATTGGGGCTACTTCTGGGCTTTGGTGAATTTCAAGTGAATTTCAAGCAAATTCCAGGTTGCAGAATCAAAATGGATTTGAAGGTCTCGTGCAACAAACTTGTCTCTCCAAAAGAGTATTGAAATATACTCGGAGTCAAGAGTGAATTTCATGCTCTTTATTCAGCTCATAGTCATCAAGGAGGAGAAGAGAAGACGAATGGCTCTTTTCCCAAAACCATCTGCTTATATACATTATTTACACAATGGGCCTTGCGTGATTGGCTACTTCAGGGCTACACCTGTGGGCCAATTATATTGTGGATTGACTTTTGCTTGCAGCCTGATTGGCTGCTCCTACAGGCCAATCAGGTAGCAGATTCACTTCTGCCAGCCGCCTGATTGGCTGCTCCAGCAGGCCAATCAGGTTGCGGATTCACTTCCACCTGGAGTTGGATTGGGTAGCTCCCGCTGATTCTGAATCCTATTGTTCTAGGATTCAGCTCAGTACATAACAAGTATACTTTCCACCATAAAGGGAGCAGAAATGATTATCTGTGTACTATTGGTCCAGAGATGGAAAAAAAGCCAAAGTCCTGACTAGAGACGAAAGGTTGACGGCGAAATGGCAAAATTGACTGGAAAATCAGGAACCAGGGAGAGAATAACTTTAAGAGGGAATGGGGGAAAATTATAATGTATTTAAGAGAACACTGTAAACAGCTAAAAACTTTGGCAGGATTTGAGTAACGCTTGTAATGTACTAAAAATCATGGTAAAGAATGGATTATTTAAGAAAAATAGAGAAAAATAAGAGAAGCAGTTGGGAAAAGATTGATGGTGGTAACCATGGAAGGGCAGAAGGGAGTCAAAGGGTTCAGACAATCCTTAATGTCGATGTTGATGTTTAATGTTCGAATGTAAATTTGCTATGTAAAACTTAATAAAAAAAATTTGACCCCCCCCCAAAAAAAGACTTTCTACCATAAAGAGATAGGAGGGGAAGTTTGCTGAAAAATGTGGAATAATTTTGTGCCGTAATGTTGTCTAACCCAGCTATTTTTCTAGAAAAAGAGGTGCCTGAACTCACCATGAACACCATTCTCTTGGAATGGCAATGGCGCCCATCTGAGAGGCGCCGGAACTGAGTTCTGCCAAGTTCCAGCTGGGGGAAAAGCCCTGGTCTAACCCCCCTGCAAACAAACCAGGATGAATGCATTGCAGAGGGTTGGTTTAGATGACCCTTGGGTTCCTTCCAGCTCTACAAAGCTATGAAAGTTCAATAGACCAGTCATCAGGAAGCTACCGAAGAGGACCTCAAGAGGGAGCCTGTGCCAGCCTCAGGCTAGATTCGTTTCCTTCGATGAGCCCCAGCGAAAAACATTTCTGCTGCTTAACTTTCCCTTTCCCTGAATCACAGCGACTCAATCCCCTAATTATTTGCTCCTGATAATACAATCATTGACATTGACACCAAGTGGGATGATCCAGAATCAATTTGCCATAGGTTCTTCATTGTGGGCACGTCAAGAGTTGTGCACACCTACTCCTGGTGGTTCTGCTTAACAGACCGGGATTATTTTGCTGGGCCTTGAAACTCCTGCAGATGTTTTGCCTGAGCAAAAGGCAGCCCATTTAATCATCGGCAACACCGTCTGTCTTCCCCCCCCCCTCCACAAATCAAGAGATTTCAATAATTGCTCTCATTTGCAGGATACATGCCTGAATTGCCTCTTGCCTAGATTACCGCCATGCGCTCTTCATTGCTTTCTGGAGATTGCTTCCTGGAGTGAGCTTTGCTTGCTACATTACGCGGGTGCTGCTTCAACTGCAGTGGCTTTTCTGTTTGCTTCCTGACGCGCCTTCAATGTGCTGGCAAGCAAAATACAAATTCTCCCCCACCTGAGTTAACATGCCCTCCAATGGGGGAGAGAAGTGAGCATGCCTGGTGCTTTTGCACACACCCATTTTTGTCACACGTGGGCATGCCCAGGGGCCCCGGGTCTCACCACTGAGAGGGGTGACAAAATGCCGGGAAGTACTCACCATTGGGCCTGCAGCACGCCCGAGCCACGCGCCTCTCCTGGGAGTGGCTTGGGTGCCCGCAGGCTCCACGCGGCCCTAAATGGTCCACCCACCGCCTCACCCTCAGCTGTAGGGGGGCTGAGTGGGAGGAGGCTTGCAGACTCCTCGGAGGCCCCACGGAGCGTCCTGTCCCAGCTTGCCCCGCTCCGCAGGTGGCTGGCCCCGCCCCTGGGCGCAGGGCACACACATCGCCCCAGGCACCTGATCAGCTTACTGGGCATGCCCTGTCCTTGCGGGAATGGCTGACCTCTGCCCTTTGGAAAAGGACTCTAGCTCAGGATTAGAGCTTCTGCCCTGTATGCAAGGGTCCCAGGTTCAATTCTTGATGGCATCTCCAGGGCAGGTTGAGAGAGACATCTGTCTGACCAGCTGCACAAACAAAAAGATGGGGGGCACCTGGCTTAACAGTGGGACATGTGAAAAGGATCTAGACGTCTTGGTGGACCACAAGCTTAACATGTATCAATCAACTTCGTTGGACTGGTCATGTTGTATGGATGCCTGATTCGTCTTCCAAAGCAACTACTGTATTCCGAACTTAAAAATGGAAAGCGTAATGCTGGTGGTCAACAAAAGAGGTTCAAAGACTCTCTCTCAAGGCAAATATTAAAAAAATGTGGTATATACACTGGGAAACACTGGCCTGCGAGTGCTCCAGCTGGAGAACAGCCTTTCCCAAAGGTGTCCTGGGCTTTGAAGACACTCGAACTCAGGACGCAAAGGAGAAACGTGCTAAGAGGAAGGCATGCTTGGCAAATCCACACCATGATCAACTCCCGCCCGGAAACCTATGACATTGGTGACCTCTAACCTATACAATTCCCACATACCATTGGTATATTTTAGAAAGGGGGTTTGGGAGCTAAACAGTCCCAACTGTTGCAATCTACAAGGGCGAACTGAATGCACCAGAGATCCTGAATGTGGGTCCCCCCCCCAAAAAAAAAATTCTGTGTGCCCTCCATGTGAGGAGGCTCTTCTCCCAGTAAGGCTATGTCTCTAAGTTTCAAAATAGCCATGGGGGTGGAGATGCCCCACAAGCTCTTTGCTGAGCTGGCCGATTCCATTAGACACAGATGCAGATAATCCCCCGGGAAATATAAGGAATAAGCCCTTTTAACATAATTTAACATGTGGTTTGGGCCAGGCCAGATGGAGATTAATTGAAATCCTGCTTCAGGCACGGACCCTGCACTCTGGGAGAGGGCTTTTCGGCCATTCCCAGCCATGCACCCCCATATGACATGGGGGGGTCCCTAGTTCTCCTGTTCCCCTTCCTAAAAGCTCCACTTGGTGGCTTGTGAGCAGAGCTCCATGGAGGGCACTCTAAAGGTAAGAACATAAGGTGAGCCCCACAGCAGGATCAGGCCAATGCCCATCTAGACCAGCCCCTCATTCTCCCAGGGGCCAACCTGATGCCTGAATCCAAAAAGCGGGATCCCAGCAACACTCTGCCCGCCTGCGATTCCCAGGAACTGGTAGCCAGACTCTTAGAATCATAACCTTGGAAGGGACTCAGAGGATCATCTAGTCCAGGAATGCAGGAATAGGCAGCTGCCCCATATGGAGATTGAACCTGCAACCTTGGTATTAACAGCACCATGTTCTAACCAATGGAACTACCCAGGCTGGCCACCATTACTGCCTCCGATCATATGGAAAAACTTTCTGACAGTAAGAGCAGGAATTTCCGCTAAAGAACCCATGACATCCAAACTCTGCTTTAAAATACCTCCAGGGAAGGAGAGTCCGTTCCACTGCTGAACAGCTCTGACTGTCAGAAAGTTAGCCAAAATCTCCTTTCTCGCCCCTTGAAGTGACGGGTTCGAGTCCTACCCTCCAGAGCAGGAGAAAGCAAGCTTGCCCCATCTTCCATGGGACAGCCCTGCAGAGATTTGAAGATGCTCTCACCTAATAGGTGGACATCCAACCTCTGCTTAGAAAACCTCCAGCAAAGGAGAGTCCACAACTTTCCAAGGAAGTCTGTTCCACCATCAAACAGCTCTTACCATCTTCCTAATGTTTGGTTGGAATCTCTTGCTTGCGTGCTCCATCTTCCATGTGACAGCCCTTGAGATATTTGAAGATGGCTATCGTATCTCCTCTCAGTCCTGTTTCTTCCATATCCTTGTCTTGCCAATATGGTGAAGCCCAGAATTGGAACTAAAACACCAGGCAGAATAGAATGGGACTATGACTTCCCTTGATCGGGACACTACTAGACCTCTGTTGATGCAGCCTAGAATTGATGCTTTTGAATTCTGGTGCTGGAGGAGACTCTTGAGAGTCCCGTGGACTGCAAGAAGATCAAACCTATCCATTCTGAAGGAAATCAGCCCTGAGTGCTCACTTGAAGGACAGATCCTGAAGCTGAGGCTCCAATACTTTGGCCACCTCATGAGAAGAGAAGACTCCCTGGAAAAGACCCTGATGTTGGGTAAGATTGAGGGCACAAAGAGAAGGGGACGACAGAGAATGAGATGTTTAGCCTGGAGAAGAGAAGGTTAAGGGGTGATATGATAGCCATGTTCAAATATATAAAAGGATGTCATATAGAGGAGGGAGAAAGATTGTTTTCTGCTGCTCCAGAGAAGCGGACACGGAGCAATGGATTCAAACTACAAGAAAGAAGATTCCACCTAAACATTAGGAAGAAGGTCCTGACAGTAAGAGCTGTTCAGCAGTGGAATTTGCTACCAAGGAGTGTGGTGGAGTCTCCTTCTTTGGAGGTCTTTAAGCAGAGGCTTGACAGGCATATGTCAAGAATGCTTTGATGGTGTTTCTCACTTGGCAGGGGGTTGGACTGGATGGCCCTTGTGGTCTCTTCCAACTCTATGATTCTATGATTCTATGGTTGGACAGTGTTCCCGAAGCTACCAACATGAGTTGGCGGGAGGCAGTGGAAGACAGGAGTGCCTGGCGTGCTCTGGTCCATGGGGTCATGAAGAGTCGGACAGGACTAAATGACTAAACAACAACAACAACAACAACAACAACAGAATTACATTAGTTTTTGTTTGCTGCTGCATCACCCTGTTGACTCGTGTTAAGCCTGACTCGTGTTAGTTAAATGATTGGAGGTTAAGACTTCTTGGGATGCTCATGACCCTCTCTGGACAATGGAAGGCAAGCAGGCAGAGGCGTCCGACATAGGAAAACACCTTATACTCAATCAGAGCCTTCGTCCATCTTGCTCAGCATTGTCCGCTCTGATGTGCAGCATCTCTCTGGGATTTCAGGCAGGGATCTCTCCCAGCCTTACCTGCAAAGGTCGGGATTCGAACCTAGAACCTGAGTGCAAGGCAGCTGCTCTACCTACTGAGCTACGACCTGTCCCCAATCAATGTCCAGCCCTTATCCCCTGCCATAACCCACCAGCATGGTATTTATGTTAGTTCGCAGCCAAAAGCTTCCAGTAACAAATTGCAAGCATTAGGTTTCATTCTGCAAATTTTCTTCTTTCTCAGGGCCATTGCCAGGCAAAATCTATTCTTAATCTTCAAATTAAGGCTATTGATGCACAGCACCCGGCTCGTAAAACCCGCTCTCTGTTGCATCTTGGTCTTTGTCTATTGATTAGTCTAAGAGTTGTGCCAATTATTTAGACAGCTTGACTCTTTCCAAATATTGGCTGCCCTTTTGTAGGGTCAGATTTAATTGCTTTCCTGGAGGGGGTTTGGAGCATTCCCCGGAGTAGATGGCACTTTCCTCTGCGATGGCAGAAACGACCAAAAATTTAACATGTGCTTTCTTTAAATGAGATTTTCTTTGGCGAAACATGTTCCGTTTACTCCCGCCATATCAAAATAGCCAACGACGGGTTGAGTGGTACTTGGCTTAGTTATTGAAAATAATAGATCATAGAATCATAGAGTCGGAAGGGGCCCTGTCGGAAGGGACCCTGAGGGTCATCTAGTCCAACCCCCTCCAAGGCAGGAATCTCAGCTAAAGCATCCATGACAGGTGGCCATCCAACCTCTGCTTTAAAACCTCCAAGAAAGGAGAGTCTATCACCTCCCAAGGAAGTCCCTTCCACTGTCGAACAGCTCATACCGTGCCAGAAAGTTATTTCTGATGTTAGTCAGGATCTCCCTTCTTGAAACTAGAAGCCATGGGTTCGAGTCCTACCCTCCAGAGCAGGCAAAAACAAGCTGGCTCCATCTTCCATGGTTCAGCCCTTGAGATATTTGAAGATGGCTCTCCTAACTCCTCTCAGTCTCCTCTTTTCCGAGCTAAACATACCCAGTTTCTTCAACCGTTCCCGGTTGGCAGCTCCCCACCCTGCATGCCATTTCCACAGTGTCCTCTTGCGGAACAGAAGACGCTGATGGTCTCCTCTCCGCCTTGTTCCCAATGAACATCTCTCTCTTCCCCCCCCCACCCCTTTTTCCTGTGCCACCCACTTGTGCTTCTCCTCAGGTGCCAAAATGTTCTGTGCTGGCTAGCCCGCTGCTTCAAGTGGCAAAATTTGCCCTGTTCCATACAACACCCGTTCTGCATTTACAAGAACTCAATCTTCGTGTGGCAGCACCTACCCTTTGGAACTCCCTGCCTCTTGAGGTCAAGCCTTCATTGAATTCTTTTCGGAAAATGGTCAAGGGCCTGGAAACGATGCCTTATGAGGAACGGCTTAGGGAGCTGGGCATGTTTAGCCTGGAGAAGAGAAGGTTAAGGGGTGATATGATAGCCATGTTCAAATATATAAAAGGATGTCATATAGAGGAGGGAGAAAGGTTGTTTTCTGCTGCTCCAGAGAAGCGGACACGGAGCAATGGATTCAAACTACAAGAAAGAAGATTCCACCTAAACATTAGGAAGAACTTCCTGACAGTAAGAGCTGTTCGGCAGTGGAATTTGCTACCAAGGAGTGTGGCGGAGTCTCCTTCTTTGGAGGTCTTTAAGCAGAGGCTTGACAGGCATATGTCAAGAATGCTTTGATGGTGTTTCCTGCTCGGCAGGGGGTTGGACTGGATGGCCCTTGTGGTCTTTTCCAACTCTATGATTCTATGATTCTATGTTCCATACAACACCTGTTCTGCATTTGCAAGAACTCAATCTTCGTGTGGCTGCACCTACCCTTTGGAACTCCCTGCCTCTTGAGGTCAAGTAGGCGCCTTCATTGCATTATTTTCGGCTGCTGCTAAAAACATCCTTGTTTAGACCAGCTTACCCAGATGTTTACCCAGAGTTTCAGCCTGCCTTTAGCCTGCCGGAAAGCTTAAATCATTGTCATTATTATTATTTTCTTATTGGCAGTTTTGTCTCTTTTTGTAAACTGCTTCAAGGCTGTTGTTGCTTTTTCACAACCAAGCGCTGCATACACTTTTACAAAGTAAAAAAAGGGGGGGAGGAATAAAGAGTGTTCCTGGACATGCGCAAAGCACAAACGGCCTGGCTTCCTTCTGCAGGGACCCTGCTGCCCTAGGGGTCAGTTCAGCCCCCAAAGGCCGCATTCCAAGCTCTCTTCCTGTCCTCGCTTGACCTCACAGAGGACGGCAAATGTTTTTAGGCGATTAAGGGGTGGGAAATGCTTCCTGCCTGACTGTATCTCCTTGCAGATGCAAGGATGAGGCCTGCAGGGTGGGGGTGGAGGGGGTTTCTGCCAGGGGCGTTCTGGGCACGGAGCACAGAGCTTCTTCTCCCCCCCCCAAGCCCCCAAGCCCAACTTATCAGGACAGCCTGAGGAAGGGCAGAGGAGGCTGCCCCCCCTCCCCTGCAGGCTGCATGTCCTCACAATGCCCCCGCCTTCAGGGAGGGAGAGACCCATCACATTCGCTTAAGCGCAGGAGAGCAGAGACAGCTCATCTCACCAGGCAGGGAAGCAGAGGAGGCTAAAAAAAGCACGAAAGGGAGTCCGGGTCGTGCGCGGCAGCGCTGCTCATCTCCCCGGTCTGACTCAGCACCCTTTAGCCCGCCGCAAGAAAAGAAAAAATTCCAAGCCAAAGCCAGCGAGCGTCATACCCAAATGTTCCCCCCGGGCGAAACCCCAAAGCCGTCTCAGGCCAAGGGTTTCGAGCAAAGGGCTTTCGCCCCAGAGCTTTAAAACTCGCTGTCTGGAGACCAATGCAGCCCTGAAAACAGAGAAGCGTTAATAGAAAAGTGGGCCTCTGGGCATGTGCTGAGTGCCTTAGCCACAGCGAGCGAATCAGGGAGCATGCAAGCAGCTCAAGAGATAATGCTTTCAATAGTCCTCGTGTCTGACAGTTTGCGCACCTAACTGACAGAGCGCAGACTCTAAAATGTTAGCAAAATGGTGCTGATAAATGTTAGGCAGCCCCATCTTCTTTGTACTGTAACATCCACAGATTGGGCTACAGAAAACTGCTATATTCAACTATGCTTTACTCAGAGTTGACCCACTCAAAGTAACAGACCCAACTCAGTCTGTATTTTGGAAAGTTGTTGGTTTGCTATGCAGTTCGACACCTCTTAAGACACTGTAGCTGAATCTTGAAGGATCGTATAGAATTGTAGATTTGGAAGGAACCCCAAAGGTCATCTAGCCCAACCCCTTCCAATGCAAGAATCGCAGATAAAAAAAATCCCCAACAAGCAGCCATCCAACCTTTCTTTTAAAACCTCCAACATAGGAAAGTCCACCACCTTCTGAGGTAGTTCATGGAACTCGCTCCCACAGGGCCATTGGCCTGATCCTGTGCAGGCTCTTCTTCCATCCTTATGTATTCTAAAATGTAAGGATTGCAGATTGTCTTCAGGTCACCTGATAAATCTCTCTTTCAAGTTATGTTTTACCAGGCTTTGCAGTGACCTGAGTTGGAATACAAACACGGTGCACTCATAAAGCAGTTTTCTGATCTGAAGCACCAGGGGGCCCTGGGAAATGTGATTATCCCAAGACTCCGGGCGCCCTGGGAAAATCCAGTTTCTCTGGATCCCGGGTGCCCTGGGAAGAGGAAGAACAGAGAATTGCTGCTCTCTACGCTGTCAAACTAAGATCATGGCCACTGGTCCCATCACCTCCTGGCAAATAGAAGAGGAAGAAATGGAGGCAGTGAGAGATTTTACTTTCTTGGGCTCCTTGATCACTGCAGATGGTGACAGCAGTCACGAAATTAAAAGACGCCTGCTTCTTGGGAGAAAAGCAATGACAAACCTAGACAGCATCTTAAAAAGCAGAGACATCACCTTGCCGACAAAGGTCCATATAGGTAGTTAGAGCTATGGTTTTCCCAGTAGTGATGTATGGAAGTGAGAGCTGGACCATAAAGAAGGCTGATCGCCGAAGAATTGATGCTTTTGAATTATGGTGCTGGAGGAGACTCTTGAGAGTCCCATGGACTGCTAGAAGATCAAACCTATCAGTTCTTAAGGAAATCAGCCCTGAGTGCTCCCTGGAAGGACAGATCGTGAAGCTGAGGCTCCAATACTTTGGCCACCTCATGAGAAGAGAAGACTCCCTGGATGCTGGGAAAGATGGAGGGCACAAGGAGAAGGGTACGACAGAGGACGAGATGGTTGGACAGTGTTCTCGAAGCTACGAACATGAATCTGACCAAACTGCGGGAAGCAGTGCAAGACAGGAGTGCCTGGCATGCTCTGGTCCATGGCAGGGTCCCCAAACTAAGGCCCGGGGGCCGGATGCGGCCCAATCACCACCTAAATCCGGCCCGCGGATGGTCTAGGAATCAGCATGTTTTTATGTGAGTAGAATGTGTCCTTTTATTTAAAATGCATCTCTGGGTTATTTGTGGGGCATAGGAATTTGTTCATATATATTTTTTCAAAATATAGTCCACCACCACCACCACCCCCGCAAGGCCCCCTGCTGAAAAAGTTTGCTGACCCCTGGTCCATGGGGTCACGAAGAGTCGGACGACTAAAGAACTAAACAACAACAACGCTGTCATCATTGTTACAAAAAGAAATGGCCATCAACGCCTCTGCAGAAACAACACAAGATGAATTGTAGGTTGTTGTGGGGCTATGGAGGAATACAGACCCTCATTAGCTCCTGATAATGCCATCAGGAGCACAATATTTGCCTGAATTGACTGAGAATTAACGGTGCTATTTTCCAAATGAGTGCGTTAACCAGCTCAGATTGTGGACTCTAATTCAATGCTGCTGGGGGGGGGGGTACCTCTCATTAGGGCAAAGTGCTTCTCAATTGTTACATGTCATTTCCTCTTTATAGCACACCTGTTGGGCTTGAAGGATGCATTTACTTATGAGAAAACCCATTTGGTAGGTGCTGGGCTGAGGCACCAGGGAGTGCAATGCCCTGCATTATGGAAACAGGCCTTTCCATTGTAGGAAATATATATATATATATATTCACTTCATCAAATAGCCCACAATTTTATTTTTTAACATTTTTGCATCCGTCTGTCCTGGGAGACAACAGAGGAGTGCACCTTTAGGGGTGAAGTCCAGCTGTTGGATGGTTGCAATGCTAGTTGTAGCTGTAAAGAACGATACGGGAGAGACATGTTTTGTTGCAGCCGGGGCAGAGGAAGGCTTCCGACTGTACTGCTGAATTTACTGCGCCGTGACATTTCTTGCAGGATTGCAATGACACTTGTAAAGTGGCCAGAACTATGGAGATAATGGATTTATAGAAAACATGGAAACTGTTGATGTGTGTGGTTGTATTGTTATAATTTTATATTTGTAAAATCAAATAAAGATTATTTCAAAAAAACTAACAACTGCTGCCAATCTCTTGCCTTTTGCCAATGAGCACAGCTGGAAGGGGCCATCTCTTAGCCTTGACATCAGTGCCGGAATTACGTATACGCTAAACAAGCACTAGCTTAGGGCCCCACTCTCTTGGGGGGTGCCAAAAATTTAAAGGAAAAAACCCCTGGATGTACATTTCCAAAAGATAAGAGAAAATCACAAATAAAATAAAACCTACATACAGCAACAGTGTTTTGTGTTGTGTAGGCTCCTATGATGGGCCATGGGCCTGCCTGCTCCCTAAAATATCACTGGTTTGCTCCTTTCTATATATAGGGTGCCTACATTCTATAGGGTGCCTACATGCTCCTTTCTATATATAGGGTGCCTGCATGGCAACATGGACTAATGGCTTGAGATACCTATGAGGTCCATAAATTACCATATAGCATATATTCAACCCAAAAAAACAGCAACCATTTGTTGTTAACAAAGGACAGCTGGACATAGAAAGGGTCCCATTCCCTTCAGGAGCTGAGGGCCTCATCCAACCTCAATCTGGCCCTGATTGACATGTTGGGGTATTTTCTTCTAATGGGAAGAACACAACGGTTCTCTGGAGGTGCCCCTTATCTCCAAACTCTCCTGGGAAGAGGAACGAGCAGCTCAGAACATGTTGTGGGAACCTTGATATGACAGCTGATCTCAGAGGCTTCTCGGGGATTATCGTTCTCTCCTTCTCTAATCCCTCTCAGTTTAATAGACTTTTGAGATGGCTTGGAGGAGAGGAGACAGAAGTACGGTTGCTGCTGAGATTCCTCCCCCTTCTCTGCCAACGCCCACCAGCTCCCATCCCAAGGCCGCCAAAAGATCTTCGCCCCTGGGGGATGCCAGCCCCCCAACCCACCCCAACTATCTCCAACTGTCATTGCCAATTAATAGTACTGATCCGGGGCAAACAGGTGATAGGAGTAGGCGGAGACGAGCAAAGCCATCCATTTCGCTCGATCTCACTTCCTCTGTTTTACGTTCAGCTCTGCCTATTTCATATTCTGCATAGGAGGCAGTGTAGTGCAGTAGTTAGAGTGCTGGACTATGACCTGGAAGAGACAAGGGTTCAATAATAATAATAATAATAATTATTATTATTTATTATTTATACCTCGCCCATCTGGCTGGGTTTCCCCAGCCACTCTGGGTGGCTCCCAACCAAATATTAAAACAAAATACAGCATTAAGCATTAAAAAATTCCCAATACAGGAATTATTATTATTATTTTTATTTTTATTAGGGACCCAGGTGGTGCTGTGGTTAAACCACTGAGCCTAGGGCTTGCTGATCAGAAGGTCGGCGGTTCGAATCCCTGTGACGGGGTGAGCTCCCTTTGCTTGGTCCCAGCTCCTGCCAACCTAGCAGTTCAAAAGCACATCAAAGTGCAAGTAGATAAATAGGTACCGCTCTGGCGGGAAGGTAAACGGCATTTCTGTGCGCTGCTCTGGTTTGCCAGAAGCGGCTTTGTCATGCTGGCCACATGACCTGGAAGCTATACGCCGGCTCCCTCGGCCAATAATGTGAGATGAGCGCGCAACCCCAGAGTCGGTCACGACTGGACCTAATGGTCAGGGGTCCCTTTACCTTTACCTATTATTATTATTATTATTATTATTATTATTATTATTATTCGAATCCCCACTGGGCCATGAAGCTCACGGGATGTTTCTTTGGGGGCCAGTCGCTACCTCTCAGCCTAACCTCTCTCACAAGGATGTTCTGGGGACTAAATGGGAAGGAAGATAATCTTACGCACCACCTCGATCGAGCTCCGTAGAGAAAAAGGTGGGGCTATAAATGCAATAAATAAATAAACATTTCAACAGCAAATTGGGTTTTTTAAAAAATGAAAATTCGCCAGCCATTTAGTGCAAACTTCTCTTAGTTAAACAGATTGTTTCCCTGCCTAATGTTTCCACAAAGCAGTTTCCCCTCCTACGATCCACTTTTAGCTGTTATTTTCACCGATACTTGCATTTATTTGCCCACTTTGCCTTAGTTCCGTGCCTTTCCGTCCACACCATTTGGATGGAGAACTACATTGCAAAATTCAGAGATGTGAAAATTTCAAAAAATGCCTGAATTTCAGTTTGCAGGTTGTTTCAGAAAGTGCAAATTAGGCAGATTCGCCCTTAAATGCAATCTGAATTAAATCTCTCCCCTGGAGGCACAAAACACTGGTGTTCAGCTTGGAATGAGTTTTAACCATTAAGCACTAATATATAAAGGCAAACCACCCAACTCCTCTCACATCTTGAGCCTCAGCCCAAATGCTCCTAATTCATCAATGGTTCTTACGTTTAAAAAGACGTCCGTAAACCCTTCTCAACAAACATTCAGTTATTTATTCTGAAATGGCCAAGCTTCTGTTAAAAGCACTAAGGAGTTGTGAGTTGCTAGCTTACATTGCGTGGGTTCTGTCTTGGGCCCAATCTTATTCAACATCTTTATCAATGACTTGGTTGATGGGCTTGAGGGCATCCTGAGCATGTTTGCAGATGACACCAAATTGGCTAAGACCCCAGAGGACAGGATCACACTTCAAAATGACCTTAACAGATTAGACAACTGGGCCAAAGCAAACAAGATGAATTTTAACAGGGAGAAATGTAAAGTACTACACTTGGGCAAAAAAAATGGAAGGCACAAATACAGGATGGGAGACACCTGGCTTGAGAGCAGTACATGTGAAAAGGATCTAGGAGTCTTGGTAGACCACAAACTTAACATGAGTCAGCAGTGTGATAAAGCAGCTAAAAAAGCCAATGCAATTCTGGGCTGCATCAATAGGAGTATAGCATCTAGATCAAGGGAAGTAATAGTACCACTGTATTCTGCTCTGGTCAGACCTCAACTGGATTACTGTGTCCAGTTCTGGGCACCACAGTTCAAGAAGGATACTGACAAGCTGGAACGTGTCCAGAAGAGGGCAACCAAAATGGTCAAAGACCTGGGAATGATGCTCCTTCCTTAATTTGGAGTCCCCCAAAATAGGGGGCGTCTTATACACGAAAAATACGTTAATTATTGTTCTATAACAGATAGATAAGGGTAAAAGCTGCAGTAAATTTAATCTTAAAGATAGAACCCATGAACAGAGGGAAGGAGATCTAAGGCTTCGAAAGAACTCTGTATTTGAATGTTTGAAATGGTTTTGTTTTATATGTATATTTTTTTCAAAAACTGTGTGTGTGTGTGTGTGTGTGTGTGTGTGTGTGTGTATATATATATATATATATATATATATATATATATATATATCAGGGATCAGCAAACTTTTTCAGCAGGGGGCCGTTCCACTGTCCCTCAGACCTGGACTATATCTTTGGGGGTGGGGATGAATTAATTCCTATGCCCCACAAATAACCCAGAAATTCATTTTAAATAAAAAGACACATTCTACTCATGTAAAAACATGCTGATTCCTGGACCGTCTGTGGGCCAGATTTAGAAGGTGATTGGGCCGTATCCGGCCCCCGGGCCTGATATATATATGGAAACATTTAGTGCAAGAGAAGTCACGCAGGCATGGTCTAGACGCAAGTGGTCTAAAAAGCAGAATTCAAGCGGTTTGAGATTGGCCCGAGGTCAAGAAAAGCCGCATAAAGCCTGTCTGTCTGATTTAAATCTGCGTGGAAAAGGTCACAGAGAACAGCGACATCATTATCAGGCCTTATCCCAATTAATGGTGCAACCACATTTGGGATAATGTGCGCAGTTCTGGCCGCCTCACCTGGAAAAGTATATTGTAGAGTTGGTGAAAGGCCCCCCTCCCCCCCCAAAAAAGATTAAGGGGATGGAGAGACACACAAAGGTTGCAGCCTTTGGGACTAGAGATGAAGTGAGGCACGATAAGAGTTTATAAAAATTATGCCTGGCATGGGGAGAGTGGATAGAGGGAAGTTCCCCTCCCTCTCTCAAAACACTAGAACTCATGAAAATCCAACAATGAATGTTGGAAGATTCGGGGCAGAGAAAAGAAAGGGCTTCTCCACACGACTCATTGTTAACCTGTGGAACTCACTCCCACAGGAGGCGAGGGTGGCCTCCAGCTTGGTTGGTTTAAAAGACGATTGGGCCCATGAGAGAACCTTGGTTCTCAAACTTAATCAGTTCCAGAAATCTGTTCCAAAACCAGAGCGTTCCAAAACCAAAGCACGCTTTCCCATAGAAAGTAAAGCAAAACGGATTAATCCATTCCAGACTTTTAAAAACAACCCTGAAAACTGCAATTTAATATGAATTTGACTATCTAGTGAGGCCATTGATGCATAAAATGAAAGCAATAACCATAGAATCATAGAATCATAGAGTTGGAAGAGACCACAAGGGCCATCCAGTCCAACCCCCTGCCAAGCAGGAAACACCATCAAAGCATTCTTGGCATATGCCTGTCAAGCCTCTGCTTAAAGACCTCCAAAGAAGGAGACTCCACCACACTCCTTGGTAGCAAATTCCACTGCCGAACAGCTCTTACTGTCAGGAAGTTCTTCCTAATGTTTAGGTGGAATCTTCTTTCTTGAAGTTTGAATCCATTGCTCCGTGTCCGCTTCTTGGTACTGTATAGTACAGTACCAATGTACTGTACTATAAAATGTACTGTACTGTACTATAAAATAAAGACACTATAAAATGTACTGTACTATAAAATAAATGAAAAAAAATTATTATTTTTTTACCTACACTGATGATAGTCATTGTTTGGATGGGGGGCTTTTATCCATTTCCGCAGTCACACAATCTATCAATCAGTAGCTGAACTGGGATCCACACAGTCACAAAAACAGATTAACCGAAAAAGCCTCAAAACAAAAAACGCAAAATGAGTAGCAAAACAGAAGCACCAAATATAAGCTCCAAATATCACCTCAAAACACTGCAATCGGAAACTGAAGACTTGAATTACAATGGGGGGACGCAAATTAGCAGCGCAACAGGAAAAACAGGAGGACTCAAAATGGAGCACGTTTGGCTTCCAAAAAAAAGTTCACAAACCGGAACACCTACTTCTGGTTTTGCAGCCTTCGGGTTCCAAGTTGTTCGTGAACTAAGCGGTTTGAAAACCGAGTTACCACTGTATTTAGAATGGGACAAAGTTTCTTAGCGTGCCGAGAAAAACACCCGCCGTGCACTCTATTTGGAGTGGAACTGTCCTCTGTGATGCCCTCCCCACCCCCCAAACTCTGTTAAAGCCACATGCTCCTTAGCCGAAGCAAAGGGCTCAGACTCATAGAACTGTTGAGTTGGAAGAGGCACCAAGGGTCATCTAGTCCAACCCCCTGCAATGCAGAGCTGGGTGCAGAAGGCACAGAATACGCTGCGATTCCTGCATCGCAAAGGGTTGGACTAGATGACCCTTGGCTGTCCCTTCCAACTCTACAATTCTACCATTTATGTTTTTCGTTTGCCCTGCTGCTTTCCCCTCTTGTTTACCGCTGAATTGGAATGAACACTAATCTATAGTTACTCTGGACAAGCAGAACTATGGACCAGGGAAGTTTTTGACGTTTGATGTTTTATTTTGTTTGTAATGTTCTGTTGGGAAAGGAGTACGACAAGGTTGTATATTGTCTCCCTGCTTATTTAACTTATATGCAGAATTCATCATGCGAAAGGCTGGACTAGATGAATCCCAAGCCGGAATTAAGATTGCCGGAAGAAATATCAACAACCTCAGATATGCAGATGACACAACCTTGATGGCAGAAAGTGAGGAGGAATTAAAGAACCTTTTAATGAGGGTGAAAGAGGAGAGCGCAAAATATGGTCTGAAGCTCAACATCAAAAAAACCAAGATCATGGCCACTGGTCCCATCACCTCCTGGCAAATAGAAGGGGAAGAAATGGAGGCAGTGAGAGATTTTACTTTCTTGGGCTCCTTGATCACTGCAGATGGTGACAGCAGTCACGAAATTAAAAGAGGCCTGCTTCTTGGGAGAAAAGCAATGACAAACCTAGACAGCATCTTAAAAAGCAGAGACATCACCTTGCCTACAAAGGTCCGTATAGTTAAAGCTATGGTTTTCCCAGTAGTGATGTATGGAAGTGAGAGCTGGACCATAAAGAAGGCTGATCGCCAAAGAATTGATGCTTTTGAATTATGGTGCTGGAGGAGACTCTTGAGAGTCCCATGGACTGCAAGAAGATCAAACCTATCCATTCTGAAGGAAATCAGCCCTGAGTGCTCCCTGGAAGGACAGATCGTGAAGCTGAGGCTCCAATACTTTGGCCACCTCATGAGAAGAGAAGAATCCTTGGAAAAGACCCTGATGTTGGGAAAGATTGAGGGCACAAGGAGAAGGGGACGACAGAGGACGAGATGGTTGGACAGTGTTCTCGAAGCTACGAACATGAGTTTGACCAAACTGCGGGAGGCAGTGCAAGACAGGAGTGCCTGGCGTGCTCTGGTCCATGGGGTCACGAAGAGTCGGACACGACTAAACGACTAAACAACAACAATGTTCTGTTGGAAGCTGCTCAGAGTGGCTCAGGAGGGCCAGACCGATGGACAGGGGTATAAGTAATAAATTATTATTATTATTATTATTATTATTATTATTATTACCAACTTGGGACCAGTTTACCTACCCCCAATAGGCCCCGCATAGAGTGCGATCTGGAAGCAGCCAACACACACACACACACCAAGGTTGTGAGAATCCTCTCCATCTCCTGGGATGGATGTTCTGGAAGAAGAAAGCTTTTAGAATCATAGAATCATAGAATCGTAGAGTTGGAAGAGACCGGAAAGGCCATCCAGTCCAACCCCCAGCCGAGCAGGAAACACCATCAAAGCATTCTTGACATATGCCTGTCAAGCCTCTGCTTAAAGACCTCCAAAGAAGGAGACTCCACCACACTCCTTGGTAGCAAATTCCACTGCCGAACAGCTCTTACTGTCAGGAAGTTCTTCCTAATGTTTAGGTGGAATCTTCTTTCTTGAAGTTTTTTGTTCCCTGCCAGAGCAACAACAAGATTTCGGTGGCCAAGTGACCTTCTGCCGGACATTCGCGGAGCATTTGGGAGTGAGCAGATGACAGCCCAATTGGCTCGGATGCCATCGGAGAGGAAGGATGCCCTGCCAAGGGGCGGCAGCTCCTGCCAACTATGCCTGCCCCCACCCATCCACCCACCCCAGCTGTTGCCGCCACAGACAAAAGTATCCCCAGGGGATTGAGATTTATGAAATAAGCCCTCGAGCACACAATGAGGTCGAATCTCAGCTGCCCTGCTTTTTAAAAGAACAAGTGCCTAACCCTCATCGTTTGGGAGGGAAGCAGGAGAGCTTTCGCCCGCAAGGCCAAGAAATCTGGTGGTGGGATTCCAGGGATCAGGATTCGGCCATGGGAGGCCTTCGGTTTTTGTCTCCTTGGTGCTACGTGCCCATTTCCCACAAGCATCTAGTGGGAGAAGCCAATGCAAGGAACTTTCTGCCAGCCTGCCTGCATCTAGAGAAGGGGCAGTGTTGTGCAGTGGTTAGAGTGCTCGTGTCGGAGGGGGGGGAGGCAGGTTCACACTGAAACAGAGGAATGTACGATGCAGCGGTGAACCTGATGCAATTCCAGGCCGCATCAACAGAAGGATAGCGTCTAGATCAGGGGTAGGCAACCTAAGGCCCGTGGGCCGGATGTGGCCCAATCCCCTTCTCAATCCAGCCCATGGACGGTCCAGGAATCAGCGTGTTTTTACATGAGTAGAATGTGTCCTTTTATTGAAAACGCATCTCTGGGTTATTTGTGAGGCATAGGAATTCGTTCACTTCTCCCCAAAAAATATAGTCTGGCCCACCACATGGTCTGAGGGACGGTGGACCGGCCCACAGCTGAAAAAGGTTGCTGACCCCTGGTCTAGATCAAGGGAAGGAATGGCACGGCTTTATTCTGCCCGCCAGGAGTCCCGTGTCCAGATCTGGGCACCTCAGCTTAATGTGATATGGACAAGCTGGAAGGTGTGCAGAGGAGGGCAACCAAGAGGATCGAGGGTCTGGAAACTAAGCCTGATGAGGAACGGTTGAAGGAGCTGGGTATGTTTAGCCTGGAAAAGAGGAGACTGAGAGGAGATATGAGCAGTGCTTTTTTTTTTCTTTAAGGAAATGTTCAGAGGTACTCTCATTTTGACTCACCGGGAAAGGAAAGGAAGCCACCATTGGAGGTGGTAACAATGAAACTGACCAATTCCAACTCCTACTTCACACATTAAACGCTCATTTCCATCTGAGACTCAGGAAACACCGTGACAGGAAATGAAGCCGCCATCGGGGGTAGCAACGGAACTGACGATTCACTGTACTAGAGCAGTGTTTCCCAACCAGTGTGCCTCCAGATGTTTTGGGACTACAACTCCCATCATTCCTGACCACTGGTCTTGCTAGCTAGGGATGATGGGAGTTGTAGTCCCAAAACATCTGGAGGCACACTGGTTGGGAAACACTGTACTAGAGAAGAAACTAAAAAAATAGTTTCTCCTCCTGTTAGATTCACAAAATGTTTAGGGGTCCCCCCAGAAAAAAGCGCTGTATATGAGAGTCACCTTAAAATACCTTAAGGGCTGTCCCATGAAAGAGGGAACAAGCTTGTTTTCTCCTGCCCTGGAGGGTAGGACTCGAACCCATGGCTTCAAGCTACAAGGAAGGAGATTCCAACTAAACGTCAGGAAGAACTTTCTGACAGTGAGAGCTGTTTCACAGTGGAACGGACTCCCTTGGGAGGTGGTGGACTCTCCTTCCTTGGAGGGTTTTAAGCAGAGGTTGGACGGCCATCTGCCATGGATGTTTTAGCTGAGATTCCTGCATTGCAGGGGGTTGGACTAGAGGACCCTTGGGGGTCCCTTCCAACTCCATAATTCTATGGTTCTGTGATACCAGGACAGAGCATTATTCAGTCCATCTAGCTCAATATTGCCTGCACTGAGTGGCAGCAGCTCTCCCGGTTTCCAGTCAGGGCACCATCCCCAGCCCTATTTGGAGTACCCGGTGATTGGATCTGGGACATTCTGCATGCCAAGCAGGTGCTCTGCCATGCTGCTGAGCCCTTTCCCATCCCGATCGAACCACAATGCACATGCAACGCCCTTGGAAAAGTCTAAGCTACCTTCTAGTGTTGCTCTGCGGGTACAGAGGGATCAGTTCGTGCCACCCATGCGCTCCTTATTGGAAAGGTGGCATAAAAATGCACTCTAAATAAAGAAACAGGGAAAGCAGGTGTTTCTGGGAAGCCAGCAAGCAGGGCATGGTGCCAACATCCACTTTGTTTGCATGCAGAAAGATGCAGACTTATATTTACAGGCTCTATGCAGAGTCCATGGAGCAAGCATTGTTAGCTATCCATGATAACAATCATTCCTTTCCCCTGTTTTACCATCATGCAAGCTTACGGCCGTTGCTACATTTAGAAACATCTGGAAGGGGTGTGTTTGGACAAGCAGCCCCAGGTGGTGCAAGGGAAGGGGGCTTCATGGATGCTCCCCCAAACTCCAGATGTTGTAGGACCAGAATTCCCATCATACCTGGTCCTTGGTCATCCTGCAAATCAGCCCCTCAGGACACCTGGGAGCTCTTCCTTCTCACATGTTTGGCGGATTCTTAAGAACCTAAAAAGAGCCTGCTGGATCAGGCCACAGCCCATCTAGTGCAGCACCCTCTTCTCACAGTGGGAAACCCGAAAGCAGGATTTGAGCATGCTATAGTGTCGCCTTTCACTGGCCTTTTCTCTAAGCCCACGGTTCTCAAAGGGTGTAGTGATGGAATCTTTTGAGGAGTTGGAGATGGCGTTTATAAGTGGCCCATGTTCCACATACATTAAGTTATCCGTGTGAAACATGGATATATAAATGCCATCTCCAACTCCTCGAAAGATTCCATCAATGGTGTCTCCGAAAAAAATTGAACATCACCTGGGAAGACAGGTGAACTAATGCCAGTGTATTGGAAGAAGCAAAGATCACCAGTGTCGAAGCAATGGTTCTTCAACATCAACTTCGTTGGACTGGTCTTGTTGTGCGGATGCCTGTTGATCGTCTTCCAAAGAAACTACTCTATTCTGAACTTAAAGATGGAAAGCGTAATGCTGGTGGTCAACAAAAGAGGTTTAAAGACTCTCTCAAGGCAAATCTTTAAAAATGTAGTATAAACACCGACAACTGGGAACCACTGGCCTGCGAGGGCTCTAGTTGGAGAACAGCCTTTCCCAAAGGTGTCCTGGGCTTTGAAGAAACTCGATCTCAGGACGCAAGGGAGAAACGTGCTAAGAAGAAGGCACGCTTGGCAAATCCACACCGTGATCAACTCCCACCCCCGGAGACCTATGTTCCCACTGTGGAAGGACGTGTGGGTCCAGAATTGGCCTCCACAGTCACTTAAAGGGTCACTGTTAAGACCGTGTTCATGGAAGACAATCTTACTCGGCTACGAGGGGTCACCAAAGAAGAAGAGTGAGCCACACTGATGGCAAGTGTGGCAAGAAGATTCAAGAACCATCAAATAAACATTTAAATATTTCACTGTAGTATTATCTATCATCTATCTATCTATATATCTATTTATCTATCTATTAATCTATCATCTGTCATCTATCTATCATCTATCCACGCACAACCAGAACAGTATCCATGCCTCTCTTCAAGAGCAATGGGTATTCTTCTACAGTCTTCCATGATATAGAATCATAGAATCATAGAGTTGGAAGAGACCCCAAGGACCATCCAGTCCAACCCCCTGCCAAGCAGGAAACACCATCAAAGCATTCTTAACATATGCCTGTCAAGCCTCCGCTTAAAGACCTCCAAAGAAGGAGACTCCACCACACTCCTTGGTAGCAAATCCCACTGCCGAACAGCTCTTACTGTCAGGAAGTTCTTCCTAATGTTTAGGTGGAATCTTCTTTCTTGAAGTTTGAATCCATTGCTCCGTGTCCGCTTCTCTGGAGCAGCAGAAAACAACCTTTCTCCCTCCTCCATATGACATCCTTTCATATATTTGAACATGGCTATCATATCACCCCTTAACCTTCTCTTCTCCAGGCTGTATTGTTGTGAGCAGGGATTTTCAACTTTGACTAATATGCATTGCAGGGGGTTGGACTAGATGACCCCAGGGTCCCTTCTGACTCCACAATTCTATGAAAGATCAGAAAAGAAAAAGACTTCTTTGTATTGGTGAGGAGATGAGAGTTTGTCTGATTAGATCTCATATAAATGAGATTACCCAGCAAAAGCAAGCTAACGCCTCTCATTGACTTTGTATAGCTACTTAAGGTACAAATCTATGAGGCTTGTTTATAATTATATTTTGAAAGGATTCATGTTGTCATGTAGCTGCATTGCTTAATACTTTCTGCGCGTCCCATTATTATAAAGAAGTTGTGTTCTGTGTTATAAATCAAGCACTGCTAAGAGTTGCTTCTTTTTGTTTTCCAACGTGTAAAAAAACCACACAAAAAACAGTGCGGTGTGAGCAAGTTTTTATTCTGAAAATGCGGCCCGGAGGAAAAAAGTTTGAGAACCAGGCTAAAAACCCGCCCTTACTAGTCCCCTTGGTGATATGCATTTCTATTTAAATTGCAGCGACAATTTCTCAGTTTGCATCTAGTTGAATAAGTGAGCATATGCACATATTTATGCAATTATGTGCCCACCTTGTTTTGGGGGATTTGCCCCATCTCTGCTGAGCACAGGCCTGCAGCAAGTTTTTTCCTAGAGACAAGGGGGGGAAGTCTGCACATGTGATTGATCTCAAGGGGGCTGGGCAGAGGAACTTCATGGAGCCTGGGTACCACATCTGTCCCCAGCTCATGAAGACAAAATATTGCCTCTTCCAAATCATCCTCTCCTTCAGGTTACCGTGACTCCTTTTCTGTGCAGGATAGATATGAAGTCGAAAGAAAGAAGAAAGGTCCCTCGCCCGGGCATCTATTCCCAGGAGAGTAAATCAATAAGAGCTTGATCTTTCCCTGGCAGACGAATGACGGCGACTCGGCTCAGAGAAAGCGTCTTCCTTTCATCTCAGAATCTCACTATGCTTTGGACGGCAACATCCAGCCAAGCAAAGGATGTTGTTTGAATTAGAGAGACAGAAAGCTGGCAGGCGAGGTTTTTCCCCCCGGGAGAATAAACTCCTACGAGATGTTAATGGGAATCTCAGCACAAGAGTTTGGGGGTCTGGTTCAGAGAGGCTCGGCATAGAGCAGGCTTCCTCAACCTCAGCCCTCCAGATGTTTTTGGCCTACAACTCCCATGAGCCCTAGCTAAGCAGGACCAGTGGTCAGGGATGATGGGAATGGTAGTCTCAAAACATCTGGAGGGTCGAGGTTGAGGAAGCTTGGCATAGAGAGATAGTCACTGTCTTCCTTCTGGCTCCCAGACTTTAACATGTGCACACACACAAACATAGAATCATAGAATCATAGAGTTGGAAGAGACCACAAGGGCCATCCAGCCAAGCAGGAAACACCACCAAAGCATTCCTGACAGATGGCTGTCAAGCCTCTGCTTAAAGACCTCCAAAGAAGGAGACTCCACCACACTCCTTGGTAGCAAATTCCACTGCCGAACAGCTCTTACTGTCAGGAAGTTCTTCCTAATGTTGAGGTGGAATCTTCTTTCTTGTCGTTTGAATCCATTGCTCTGTGTCCGCTTCTCTGAAGCAGCAGAAAGCAACCTTTCTCCCTCCTCTATATGACATCCTTTTATATATTTGAGCATGGCTATCATATCACCCCTTAACCTTCTCTTCTCCAGGCTAAACATACCCAGCTCCCTAAGCCATTCCTCATAAGGCATCGTTTCCAGGCCTTTGACCATTTTGGTTGCCCTCCTCTGGACACGTTCCAGCTTGTCAGTATCCTTCTTGAACTGTGATGCCCAGAACTGGACACAGTACTCCAGGTGAGGTCTGACCAGAGCAGAATACAGTGGTACTATTACTTCCCTTGATCTATACTCCTATTGATGCAGCCCAGAATTGCATTGGCTTTTTTAGCTGCTGCATCACACTGCTGACTCATGTCAAGTTTGTGGTCTACCAAGACTCCTAAACACACACACTGCTTTCTAGGGAAAGAGCTCAGTGATCCACATAGGGGTGAAATGATAGCCATCTCCAACTATCCAAGGGGATGCCACATGCAAGATGAAGCCAGCTTGTTATCTGTTCTTCCAGAGAGGAGGCCCTGAACCACTCGATTCAAATGACAAGAAGAGAGCTTCCAACTAAACATCAGGAAAAACTTTCTGAGTGCAAGAGCTGTTTGTCAATACAGTAGAACGGACTTTCTTAGAAGGTGATGGGCTCTCCTTCCTTGGAGGTTTCAAAAGATAGATTGGGGTTTCTTTAGCTGTGATTCCTGCATTGCAGCGGGTTAGACAAGATGAGTCTTGAGGGTCCCCGTCCCCCGCCCTACAATTCTATGGTGCTATGATTCATTGGAGGTTGTGAACTGGAGGTTAGACGGCCACCCACCAGGGATTCTTCAGCTGTGATTCCTGCATTGCAGGGGGCTGGACTAGAGGACCCTTGGAGGTCCCTTTCAGCTTTACAGTTCTGTGATCCCCAAAAGGGGAGTGTGGAGCTGGAAAGGGGGAAGAGAGATGATCGGGAAGGGGGGGTAGCACTGCCACTCCAAGGATAGGCTAAAACCTTGGGGCTTTTCAGTTCAGAAAACAAAAGTTAGGAGGAGTGTTAGAGGTTTATAAACTTATGCATGGGGAGGAGAAAGTGACGGGGGACGGTGACACAAAAGGGCAAGGCTGTTGCCAAGCTTCCCTCCCTTCCTGGCAACTGATCCAGAGCGAGGGCAAAGCCATTGCGCCTTTGACATGTTTGGCCGGCGCATTGCCTCATTTACTAGAACTCCTCTCTTCCCATTCTCTGAAATGCCAGGAGTCATAATCACGGGCTGTGATCTCAGACATCCAAGATTCCCCCCCCCCCCGCGCGCGCGCAAAAAAAGAATTGTTCCCCTGCTTTGGCATGATGCAATAGCTTCGTAAAAATCTCTCTTTTTTTGCCCCTCGTTTTCTTCCTGTGCCTTATCGAACCAAGAGGGATGAATTCTGCAGCCTGGTGGATTGCAGCAATCTGCCTGGTGCTTGCTAGGCCAGCTGACCTTACATTGCTGACATTCCTATTATTTTCCCCCAAACTCACCCAGCCAGCCGCCTTTATTTTTTCCCCGGTTCTCGTCCCCAGCTGTCACCCTTCGTTAGCGTTTTCTCCAAAGAGCTGTTTACCCTCAAAGTGGCACCGAAACCTCACAACTCAGGGAAAGAAAATAGAGCATATGCTATTAATAAGGAAACGGGTTCACGTGCTAAAGTCTCGGCCGGCAATGGAAGAGGAGTCAGCGGAGGCGGAAGAGGAGACCCCCCCCCAGCCCCTCTTCCTTGCTTGGCCAGATATGGTTCGGCCTTGGCTGGGTCTTCAGCATTGCACGGTGGGTGGGCTTCTGGCTACAAATATCAATCCAGCTGCTAAAACAGCTGGATTTGTCTTGTGTGGACATGGCAGCGGCTCTGAGGTGGCCTGCCAGGAATCACAGAACTGTAGAGCTGGAAGGGACGCCAGTGGTCATCTAGTCCAACCCTCTGTAGTCCAACAATAGAACGCGATAAAATTGTACATGGCATGGAGACAGCTGGTGGAGAAACCAGAGTGGATAGCTTGAGGATGATGTCCACCCAGTGTGCAGTGGCTGTGGGGAAAGGGAAATTCTATGGGGTGTAACATAAGCAGTAAAAGGTAAAGGGACCCCTGACCATTAGGTCCAGTCGTGACCGACTCTGGGGTTGCGCGCTCATCTCGCATTATTGGCCGAGGGAGCCGGCGTATAGCTTCCAGGTCATGTGGCCAGCATGACAAAGCCGCTTCCTGCAAACCAGAGCAGCACATGGAAATGCCGTTTACCTTCCCGCTGTAGCGGTTCCTATTTATCTACTTGCATTTTGACGTGCTTTCGAACTGCTAGGTTGGCAGGAGCTGGGACCAAGCAACGGGAGCTCACCCCGTCACAGGGATTCGAACCGCCGACCTTCTGATCAGCAAGCCCTAGGCTCAGTGGTTTAACCACAGTGCCACCTGGGTCCCACATAAGCAGTAGAGTACAACATTTCATGTTTGCCCAGAGTGGACACACGGGGGAATGTTGCTCCAGCCAGGAGGACTTCCTGTCACACACACCTGGTCTGGAGCATCCTCCCTCCATAAAAGGGCTGGTCACACAGCCATCTTCCCTTCTCTTGAACCCTCCTCCTCTGCTTTATTCCATCTCGATGCTTTTGCTGTCTGCTGGCTCTCAGCCAGCAGCACATGGGCTCATTCCCATATGGGATGAACCCACACTCTCTTCTGTTACTACAAGCTAAAGCCTGCCTTCATAATCATACTACTACTACTACTACTAATAATAATAATAATACCTTTATTGTCAATGTACCACCTGTGTTGTACATGTGTACATGTGTTGTACTGTGAACTGAATGTAAGTAAACTTCTTGTCACTTTTAAGAGAAGACTGTTGTGTCTTTATTCTTTTTAAGAGGGAACAAAAGGGATTTACCAGGAACAAATCCAATCTGGACAAGCCAGACTGGATTGCTGAACTCAAGAGATTCAAACAAATCTACCAACCAGCTTCCTGCAATATATAGGGCGGGGGGGGACAACTCCCAAGGGACTGTGATCTACTTGCAGAGTTAAAGACTGGCAGTGATCTACCCCCTTTTGGGGGGTTCAGGTCAAAGTTGTTGAGTGTTTTTTAAGGAAGAGGGAAGGCCCATTTTTTAGGGGTTCAGGTCGAAGTTGTTGAGCTTTTTAGGATGAGGAAGGCCCGGTTTTTAGGGGTACAGGGCAAAAATGTTGAGCTTTTTTGAGGGGAGCAAAACTTGTTTAACTTCTTTGGGGGGAGCCAGTGATCTACCACAGAGGTCCAGTGATCTACCAGTAGATCATGATCTACCTGTTGGACATGCCTGATATAGGGGAATGTGCTCTGCTACCAGCTCACTAGCATGAGTGAGGAAGGATAATATTCAATCAAGATATCCTCTCCTACTATCCACAACATTCCCACAAATTCCACGCTAGGGATCATCAGGAAAGGAAAGGAAACTAAAACTGTCAGTATCACAATGCCATTATACAAATCTATACAAATCTATGGTAGGACCGCATTTCGAATACTGTGTGCTGTTCTGGTCGCCTCAGCTCAAAAAGGATATTGTCAGGTTGGGAAAGATTCAGAAAAGAGGAATCAGACTTATCCAGAGGTTGGATAGGAGGAAAGGCGAGTGAGCCATATAAAATTATGTGTGGCATGGAGAGGGAGGGTAGAATGAAAAGTTTATCTACTCCTCTCCTAAGACTAGATCTCATAACAACTGATAAAGAATGTCGGACGATTCAGGACAGATAAAAGAAAGCCCTCCTTCGTGCAGTTAAACTATGGAACTCCCTGCCACAAGAGGCAGGGGATGGCCACCCACTTAGATGACTTTGAAATAGGATTAGGCAAATTCATGGAGGAGAGGCTATTGTTCACTACTAGCCGCTATGGATCAGCTCTGTCTTATTTATTTTATAGTCCAGAACATAGAATCATAGAATCATAGAGTTGGAAGAGACCACAAGGGCCATCCAGTCCAACCCCCTGCCAAGCAGGAAACACCATCAAAGCATTCTTGACACATGCCTGTCAAGCCTCTGCTTAAACACCTCCAAAGAAGGAGACTCCACCACACTCCTTGGCAGCAAGTTCCACTGTCGAACAGCTCTTACTGTCAGGAAGTTCTTCCTAATGTTTAGGTGGAATCTTCTTTCTTGTAGTTTGAATCCGTTGCTCCGTGTCCGCATTGATTGTTGCTTTCATTTTATGGATCAATGGTCTTGTTAGATAGTAAAATTCATGTTAAAATGTTGTTTTAAGGGTTAGTTTTTAAAAGTCTGGAATGGAATAATCCGCTTTGCATTACTTTCTATGGGAAAGGGCGCCTTGCTTCTGAAACGCTTTGGTTTTGAAACAGACTTCCAGAACGGATTAAGTTTAAAAACCAAGGTACCGCTGTATATAGAAAGGAGCAAACCAGTGATATTTTAGGGAGCAGGCGAGCAGGCAGGGCCCATGGATTACATCACAGGAGCCTACACAACACTGTTGCTGTAGGTAGCTTTTATTTTATTTGTTTTTTATCTTTTATTTTGGAAATGTACATCCAGGTTTTTATTTCCTTTAATTTTTTTTTGGGGGGGGGAGAGAGTGGGACCCTAAGCTATAGCTTGTTTAGCTTATACGTAAATCCGGCAACGATGTCATGCTAATAACGCCAAGGTTGCAGGTTCAATCCCCGTATGGGACAGCTGCATATTCCTGCATTGCAGGGGGTTGGACTAGATGATCCTCAGGGTCCCTTCCAACTCTACACTTCTACGATTCTACGGCATTTGCACTGATTCAGCGGTAAAGATCGGGTTTCCACAGGGGGGGAGTGGTGAGAGGCAAGCAGGAGGCTAGATGGAAATCTGAGTGTTTGGATGAGGGTCATTTATGAATTATTTGGCTCCCAGTATGTTTCTGAGCACAATTCAAAGTGTTGGTGCTGACCTTGAAAGCCCTAAATGGCCTCGGTCCAGTATACCTGAAGGAGCGTCTCCACCTCCATCATTCTGCCCGGACACTGAGGTCCAGCGCCAAGGGCCTTCTGGCGGTTCCCTCGTTGTGAGAAGCCAAGTTGCAGGGAACGAGGCAGAGGGCCTTCTCGGTGGTGGCGCCCGCCCTGTGGAACGCCCTCCCAACAGATGTCAAAGAGGAAAACAACTACCAGACTTTTAGAAGACATCTGAAGGCAGCCCTGTTTAGGGAGGCTTTTAATGTTTAATAGATTGTTGTGTTTTATTTTTCTGTTGGAAGCCGCCCAGAGTGGCTGGGGAAACCCAGCCAGATGGGCGGGGGTATAAATAATAAATTATTATTATTATTATTATTATTATTATTATTATTATTATTATTATTATTATCTGGGGCACCTCAGGAGCTGGGACCAGTTGCCAGAAAGATGGGTCTGTGGCCCCAAATTATGACGTGGAAATAGGAAGGGCTGGGGACTTTTGCACACAGGGGAGGGATCAGCAGGCAGGATCGTAATCTAGGCAGTGGAACACCTGATTCCTGGCTAATCCCTCATTTCCCTGAGAGGTGGGGGCAGGATGCCAAGGCCTCTGACAGGAGAGATTTAGGACATTCAGCCCTAGAGACCCAGCTGTTCTCTGCCTGGGCATTTGGAAAGTCAGATGCAAAGGGTCGACATTGTGTGTGTGTGTGTGTGTGTGTGTGTGTGTGTGTGTGTGTGTGTGTGCGTGCTTCGCTCTTGGCCATATAATATCTGCAACCTGTGCCAGACTCGGTTTGGAAGGGCAAGGTCTCCAAAGAGAGAATGCTTGGGAGAAATGAAGTCTGCACGCACTCAGAGGCACTCTTTCCCGCAGGAAGGCTTCACGCGTTCCAGCGCTGAGCCCAAGCTAAGGGTGGCCAACTAGATGCCACCAAAAAGAGAAGGCAAAAGAGGACCGAGAGTTTCACCAAGTTTGCAAAAGCTGGTTTTAGTGCGTAAGGAGAGGGGGCTGGATCAGGCCAATGGTCCATCTTGGTGCAGCATCCTGTTCTCACTGTGGCCAACAACAAACCCACAAGGAGTATTTCAGCACACTCCCCCCCCCCCCCAGACCCTCCAAGTGTCCCTATTTTCCAGGGACAGACCCAGATTTACAGAAGCCATCCCGGTTTCTGATTTGATCCTGGAAAGTCCCGCTTTTCCTTCGGACATCCCTATTTTTATCGGAGAAATGTTGGAGGGTATGGAGTTATCTGACGCCTGAGCTAAGGAGCTTTACAACCTATAGAAGACATCTGAAGGCAGCCCTGGATAGGGAAGTTTTTTATAAAAAAATGCTTAATGTTTTATTCTGTTTTTATATATGTTGGAAGCTGCTCAGGGTGGCTGGAGGAACCCAGCCAAATGGGTGGGATATAAATAATAGAATTATTATTATTATTATTATTATTATTATTATTATTATTATTAGGCACATGACGGGACTGGTGGGTCACAGAGCTTTCCGTAAAATTTGCTAGAGAGAACTCTACGAGATCACTTCCTTTGTCTGCCTTGGCAGGAAGCTATATCCAAGTCATACCTTGGATCTCAAACGCCTTGGCTCCTGAACAAATCAGCTCCCGAACAATCAAAACCCGGAAGTGAGTGTTCAGGTTTCTGAACAATTTTCAGAAGCCGAACGTCTAGAATGGCTTCCGCAGCTTCCGATTGGCTGCAGGAGCTTCCTGCAGCCAATCAGAAGCTGCGCTTTGGATTCCGAGCATTTTGGAAGTCGGACAGACTCTCGGAACGGATTCCAAGGTACAACTGTACTTCATTCTGCCTGGGCAGCCCCCCCTTTCTCTGACATGCTTCCAGGCAGACCACACATGCAAGTCTGAACCATTTTGAACCTCAATTTATTATTGTTATTGTTACTGTTTTCATTGGAGAAATGTTGGAGAGTTTGCTCCCCTATTGGGGTTTCCAGCAATTGGTTCCTCTGGGAGAGCAGAGCCATCCTGGCCAGGAGACATCAAAATAGCTTCATTCTCCTACATGAATTTCCCTAAGCCTCTTTTAAAGCCATCCCAGTTGGTGGCCATCGCTGCCTCCTGTGGGAGGGGGTTCCACAGGTTAACTCTGTGCTGTGCGAATAAGAAGTCTCCTCTGTCCTGACCCTGCCCACATTCAGCTTCTCTGCATGTCTGCGAAATTCGGGTTACAAGAAAGGGGAGAACGGCACACACTGCATCCCAGAAAGGCCCAGCCAGCATCCAGACCTGTCAGGTCAAATTTGTCATCCTTGCCTGCCTGCCTCCCCACCCCCCACCCCCCACCCCTGCTGCTCAGCTGGGAGGGACCTTAGCCCTCCATCGGAGCGGATGGTGTCATGGAAAATGCTGCAGCCGGCCAAAGGGAGTGTTTGTGCCGACAGAATCAGGCAATTTCTCTGCTTTTTCTGCTTTCTCCTTGGCTGCTGGCCAGGCGCAGCGAGTCCTTCCAGCAGAGGATCAAGGCAGAACGAGAGCTCCTTCTTCTTCCCCCCCCCCCTTCCCCACACCCAGGCCTGGAGGGAGAAATGCCCCCCTTCCCTGCAAACCACCCACCCACCCAGTGACCACAACCTCCCTCCCCAGAAGCAGCTTGCTTTCGCCAGCCAGAGGGAAAGAGGGTTTCAGATGAAAGAGCAGGAAAAGAAGAAGAAGATGCTGGTGTAAACTGCAGGAGGAGAAAGAGGGCTCTGGTGCTCGGATCCTGCTTGCGGGTTTCTGGGTGGCCACTGCGAGAACAGGATGCTCAACTAGATAGAGCCCATTTGGCCTGATCCAGCAGGGAGGGGGGGGTCTCCTGATGTTCTTATGGAACCTCCAGCTCCAGGAGCAGTCTACCTACGTCATTAAGTGGCAAATGCTTCGGATGAAGGGCAGTACAGTATATCGTTTTAATTTTAACAATAAATTAATAACAATAACAACAACAACAACAAAGGCCAAGCAAAGTGGGATGCCACACCCGATCTCGCCAGGCCCCCCCCCGCCCTCCTCCACCAACAGGAGGGCAGGATGCTTGGAGACAAAGCCCTCCTCTTGGGAAGACTTCCTTCATAAAGCCGGGGTGTAGCTCTTGTGGACGTTCTCAGCTCAGAGGAAAGGCGAGCGAGAAGTGACATGATCGAACTTTGCAAAAGGATGCCTGGCATAGACCATTACACTCATAGAGTGTAGTGGCGTTTGCGGACAGGCCTGAAAGAAATCTGGGAGGGGGTGGGCCAAGTGTAAGCTGAGTCACGGGGCGTGCCTTTATTTGATTGACAGGCACATCTAACTTCATGATTGCGTCGCTTTCGGTTTCCCCAGTCTTTTGAAAAGCTTCCGAATCCCCGCCCTGACTTTAGGCTTTAGTCGACGCTGCTTGCCCGACTAGCGGGGGTTGCCTGTATTCAGGGGTCCAGTAGGAATTTTTCCACTTGGCTGATTGGCTGTTGCCATTTGGTTTTCACCTACTGTCAAGCAATCTGTCATAACTTGTTAGGTTGGCCATTAGGCTTTGGTTAAATGGTATGGGAGGGCATAGCTGCCAAGTCCGGATCGTAAAGATCCGGGATCGGCAGCGCGCGCACGACCGGAAGTTGCGTGACGCAACTTCCGGTGGCGCTTCGCCCTTCTATGGGCACCAGAAAATGGCGGCGCCAGCGCCGGAAGTCGCTTCCGCGCATGACCGGAAACACGTAAAAGCGACTTCCGGCGCCAGCGCCGCCATTTTCTGATGCCCATAGAAGGGCGAAGCGCCACCGCAAGTCGCGTCACGCAACTTCCGGTCATGCGCGGAAGCGACGTCCGGCGCCGGCGCCGCCATTTTCTGGTGCCCATAGAAGGGCAAAGCGGCACCAGAAAAATGGCCGCCAGGAAGAATCGAATTTAAGGGACAATGCCGGGATTCTCTGCCAAACGGGAGACCGCCGGGAAACGGTGAGAAAAGAGGGGTTTTCCCGGCGGATACGGGATACTTGGCAGCTATGATGGGAGGGGCATGGCTAAATGCCTACCCCCCATTATTTGCTCCTCATAGAAGTATTCCGTTAAAGGAATCCTGGGGCTCAGGTACTCTAGTCCATCATCCGGCCTTAAGCAAGGATGGTGTGTCCATTACAGAGCCGAGCCTTGGGGAACACTCCTTGGGGGAAGGAGAGTATAGTAAAACCGTACCTCCAATCCCTTGGGGTGTTTACTTGACTTACCAACCACTTGGTAAGTCGGAGCTGGTCCTGACCCAAATGGTCAGATGGAATTGGTCCTGCCCAACGGGCAGATGGTATGGTCCTGACCCAAGGGGTCAGATGGAAATGATCCTGTCCCTTAGGGTGGACAGATGGATTAACCAAAGCCTAAGCCAACACTCAGAATTAAATTGTATTTTAAATAAAGTTGTGGCCAAAAATAATGCCCAAAAACCAAACCATAATTATTGTGTCCGTTGTGAGTTATTGGGATTTCTTGGGGCCTTGACACACAAGAAGAAAAAGGCTACAGAAATGTTTTGTTTCTCCCTCTCCCTTAACGCTGAGACTTCAGCCAATGAAGCTGGAGATTACAGAAACCCAGCCAGATCGGTGGGGTATAAATAATAAAATTGTCGTCGTCATAGCCATCACCACACTAACTGTGGAACTCCTTCCCGCAGGTGACAGTGAAGGCCGCCAACTTGGGTGGCTTTTAGAGGACGGGAGAAATTCATGGAGGAGGAGAGAGCTATCAGTGGCTACTACTAGTCAGCGGCGCTTCTGAAGCTGCAGGAGGGGGGAATTGTTCTTAGGTTCTTGCAAGAGGGGTTTCTCAGGTGCCGGCCAGCTTTCAGAACTGCAAAAGCTAAATATCTGAGAATATGCAGAGTAGCCTCTTTTTCTGGGGGGGAAATAGCACTGGACTCAAGGCATCCTCTGGCCTGATTCTCCCCCACAATATTCAAAGCCAGCTCCTTTTGCAACTTATTCAAAATCAGATTCTGAGCACATTGAAACTTATGTCTTGTTATTTTAACTAAAACATTTCCTTGTTTATGGTGTTCTCCATAGCTATTTGACCCCATTTGATTCCCCACCTCCTTTGGTTCCATTAGGATATACCTGCAATGCAGGGGGTTGGACTAGATGACCCTTAGGGTTCCTTCCAACTCTTCAATTCCATGATCCTATGATTCTATATCGCAGTTGCTGTTATCGCGCTATACCTTTTTTTAAGTTTTAAAAAAGAGGGTTGTTGTTGTTGTTTTTTTTAAAAAAACTCAGCAGAGGCTTGTTTTAGAGAAAAGTTCCACCCTGTGTCAGCAACACCGCTATAGATGCTACGAGGGATTAAAAAAAGAAAGTAGTCACAGCAAATGCTCTTAAAATAAACTGCTCCTTTGCAACCTGGGTGAGCGGCAGCAACAGAGGGCCAGGCTTCCATTCTGCACCCTTCCCACTAGGCATCTCTCGATGCTGACAGAGCATCCTGAACTTGGAAAACCTTGCATTTTCTTGATATAGACCAATGGTAGAGCACAGTTTGGCAAACAGCCTTGGTGAAAAGATTACCACGCAAATTAAAAGTGTCTCAGGGACAAATCCCACCCCCCCAAAAAAGATAATTTATATGCAATCTGGCGTGAGTTAATTGTATATACTAATAGTGGCAGGGACATGGCAGGGACTTACATGTCACAGACTGGCTGGGTGGGTGAAGAAGAGGGGTGCTTTATCCTTTTGGTGTTCTTTAATATTTTGAAATTCTATTTTAAAAAGCAACTTGGGGTGGAGGGAGTCCCGCTGGCATCTTAACCAGAACCTGCCTGACCAGCACATCCTCAAGCAAACCAAATATGTGCATCAGAGTCTATCCTTCAAAATTTGCACTTTACCAGATTTTGCAAGGCGAAAAAGAGCCTCTGAAAACGTACATACTGTTGGATAGTGTGCAGAGGGGAAAACTCTGTGAGGTTTCCTACACTTGAGCGGTATGTACGGTAAGTTTTGTGGAATAAATAAGTCGCTCAGGCTCTAACCACTGCACCACATTGCTGCCTCTGCCTCTGAGCCTTCCCTCCTCCCTGGCACCGCTTGAGTCTCCCCCACACACACAATACTTTCCCACTTGCCCTTACCAAATTTCATTGTGTCGCTCCAGAGGCCCCTTTTGCCAAGGTCAGGGGAAGTACTCTAATCCTCTCCTCTCGAGGGTGTCATCCTGCTTTGACGTCCTGCGAAAATCCTGCTCCATGCCCAGAATTGCAGGCGTGTGTGTGTGTGTGTGTGTGTGTGTGTGTGTGTGTGTGATTTAGCAAAGCCAAGGCCAGATCTAAATATTAATAACCTACTTGGATGTTGGACCAGCTTTGCTAAATGTCTGAAAGCCCAGATAATGCGTCACCCCAGGCACAATTGCCATCCAATTGCCATCACAAACCTGCTTGGGGTCTTTGCTCTCTGCCACCCTCTGTCAGCCAAGGGTCTCTTGCTGCATCAGAATCTCTGCCCTTGCCCCCTGGTGCCTGTTTGGATCATGCACACCCCAACACATACATACATGAAGCCACTTCATTAAGAACTTGGGCAAAAAAAAATATGAAAGGCACAAATACAGGATGGGAGACACCTGGCTTGAGAGCAGTACATGTGAAAAGGATCTAGGAGTCTTGGTAGACCACAAACTTGACATGAGTCAACAGTGTGATGCAGCAGCTAAAAAAGCCAATGCAATTCTGGGCTGCATCAATAGGAGTATAGCATCTAGATCAAGGGAAGTAATAGTACCACTGTATTCTGCTCTGGTCAGACCTCACCTGGATTACTGTGTCCAGTTCTGGACACCACAGTTCAAGAGGGATATTGACAAGCTGGAACGTGTCCAGAGGAGGGCAACCAAAATGGTAAAAGGCCTGGAAACAATGCCTTATGAGGAACGGCTTAGGGAGCTGGGTATGTTTAGCCTGGAGAAGAGAAGGTTAAGGTGTGATATGATAGCCATGTTCAAATACATAAAAGGGTGTCATATGGAAGAGGGAGAAAGGTTGTTTTCTGCTGCTCCAGAGAAGCGGACACAGAGCAATGGATTCAAACTACAAGAAAGAAGATTCCACCTAAACCTTAGGAAGAACTTCCTGACAGTAAGAGCTGTTCGGCAGTGGAATTTGCTGCCAAGGAGTGTGGTGGAGTCTCCTTCTTTGGAAGTCTTTAAGCAGAGGCTTGACAGGCATATGTCAATAATGCTTTGATGGTGTTTCCTGCTCAGCAGGGGGTTGGACTGGATGGCCCTTGTGGTCTCTTCCAAATCTATGATTCTATGATTCTATGAACATTAGACGAGCCTGCAGGACCAGGTCAGCAGACCGTCTAGTCCAGCATCCGATTCTCACAGTGGTTAAGCCGATGGTAAAAGACGCGGGTGGCGCAGTGGTCTAAACCACTGAGCCTCTTGGGCTTGCTGATCAGAATGTCGGAGGTTCGAAGCTGCACAATGGGCTGAGCTCCCGTTGCTCTGTCCCAGCTCCTGCCAACCTAGAAGTTCGAAAGCACGTCAAAGTGCAAGTAGATAAATAGGTACCGCTCTGGCAGGAAGGTAAACAGCGTTTCCGTGTGCTGCTCTGGTTTCCGTCACAGTGTCCCGTCGCTCCAGAAGCAGTTTAGTCCTGCTGGCCACATGACCCAGAAAGGCTGTCTGCAGACAAATGCCAGCTCCCTCGGCCTGAAAGCGAGATGAACGCCACAACCTCATAGTCGCCTTTGACTGGACTTAACTTGGCAGGGGGTTGGACTGGATGGCCCTTGTGGTCTCTTCCAACTCTATGATTCTATGAACTGTCCAGGGGTCCTTTACCTTTTACCTTTAATCCGATGTCCATTATGCAAAACCCACAAGCAGGATCTGAGCACAAGCTGAGATTTCCAGCAACTGGGATTCAGAAACATCACTGCCTGGGGGGGGGGGGCAGAGCACAGCCCTCCCTCAAACACTTTAGCTTTTCTCCAAAGGAAAACTCTAAGAACTTGGAGGTGCTGCAGGGACATGGCCCTCGAAAGTTGTGCATCTGCCACCTGACCTGCCTGAAAAGGTTATTAGATGTTCTTTGTTGCCCTCCAACGTACGATGACCCTCTGAAAAGCAGTAGAAGAGGAAGCTCATAGAATCATAGAGTTGGAAGAGACCACAAGGGCCATCCAGTCCAACCCCCTGCCAAGCAGGAAACACCATCAAAGCATTCTTGACATATGCCTGTCAAGCCTCTGCTTAAAGACCTCCAAAGAAGGAGACTCCACCACACTCCTTGGCAGCAAATTCCACTGCCGAACAGCTCTTACTGTTCAGCTCTGAACAGCTCGCTTGTTTATCGTTCGAACCTGCCCGTTTCGTACAGGGAAACCCTTCTTCCAAGAGGAGGCAGAGAAAGCAGGGCATGAATTGGCACGTCAGCCGTAAAACTGACCTGGGAGAAGCAAGGCTTGCCTGCGTTAATTAAATCAAAGGCCAGGTGGAGCTTCCTGTTGGTTTTGTCACCTGGGGTTTCATGAGCTTCGCTCTCTGACCTTGAGATGATGCTGGTCGTAAATCCAAGAATGAAACAGCCTTGGCTTATCTCTGCACCTCTCTCTCTCCCTCTCCCTCTCTCTCTCTCGGGTTCAGTTTCCAGGGACCAGGATGACGCCATCTCACAGAGCAGGACAAAAGAGCAGTAAACACACCGTCCGCAGCACCTGTTGAGTTGACATCTCAAGGCCAGGCCAGGCCAGGGTTCCACGTGGGGCCTTTCCACGTGTGGGGTGGGGGGAAAGGAAAAACCCGCTACCCTGCGCCCCAGGATAGGGGAGGGTTTCATTTCTGTTCACACTTAAAGGCCAGCTTCCCAAGTTCACATTGTTCTAAAAAGACACATGAAACGCAGCGCAGAGCCAGCCTTCGGAATTCTGCAATGTTGTTCTCCAGCCAAGCAAAGCGCATCAAAATGCTTTAATAACTAATGCACATAAATGCACATAAAAAAATTCCTTCAGTAGCACCTTAAAGACCAACTAAGTTTATATTTTGGTATGAGCTTTCGTGTGCATGCACACTTCTTCAGATACACTAGAAACAGAAGTGTCAGACCCTATATATATACAGAGGGTGGTGGGGGTGGGTGGGAATGGGTGGTAAAGTGTGGCAAAAAAAATTATTTTTTTATTTTGATTCGACTCAGACCAACACGGCTACCTACCTGTAACTATAAATGCACATATTAGTGAAACTAGCATGCAAAAAAGTGCATCGCGCTGGGGAAATCTGTGTTGCAGAAATTTCATTTTGGACAAACTTTCACTTGAAAATGTGTGCAGTCGGAGAAATTCGCACCCAAAGGCTGGCGAACTTTCGTGAGGACTTTTTAAAAGATCCCCATGTTGGGAACAGAAGTTAAGATTCAAAAAATGAAAAACTGAGGGGTTCACCCATCCCTACAGACAAAAAAGACAGCCCTCTTACTAACATAGACTACCTGTGCTCAGAGATCTGCATTGGCTGCTGATTTTCTACCAAGCAGGTTTGATTTTAGCAATGCTTCTCATTGGGCATATTGCAAGAGCTGGATCTGAGAGAACAAAGACCTCGGGTGTAGCAAATCGAGTGGGAACCTTGTAAGGAGCTCTAATTTAAGTCGGGCGGCATGGGCTTGCTTGTATCATTAGCAAAACCGTTTGGCTCCACCGTAGCTAATTAAAACAAGAACCTGGAGTGCCTAGGTATACTCCACTGTAAGCTGATTAAAATGAGAACATGAACCAGGCGGTGCTTTTAATTGGCTTGCAAACAAAGTGCCTTGCCTCGCGCAGTGTTTTCCTGTGATCTGAAAAGCAGCTCATCGCTTAGAGATAATTGACTCTAATTGCCCCGGACCTTGTTCAAGAAACAAGACTGAAAAGAAACGCAAGGAACAAGAGACGAGGAGCAAAAACGGAAGGGAAGGGAGTCAGGATTAGAGTGCAATGTCTCCATTGCATCCTTGGGAGCCCTGCCTGGGGTAGATTGGCACAAAACATGCCACCTTCACCATCCTGCTCCCAACTTTCAGTGGGTGGTGCCTGATTCCAGGCCCACAAAGACCCTAAGCGTTTGTGAGCAGAAGGAAATAAGCGGCTTGCCTTTGTATCCTTCAAAAGTTGTGCCAGAAGAGTCGCCAAGTTCCTGCTCATTCACAAAGTTGTGGGATGGTTGCAGTTTAATTTCAAGAACACGTGCATTGCAGAGGGTTGGACTGCATGACCCTTTGGGTCCTCCAGGTCTTCGATTCTATGATTCCAAACTCCTTTCAGGAATAGTTACAGGTAGGTTTCCGTGTTGGTCTGCCATAGTCGAAACAAAATAAAAAAATTCCTTCCAGTAGCACCTTCGAGACCAACTAAGTTTGTTATTGATATGAACTTTCATGTGCATGCATGGTATCTGAAGAAGTGTGCATGCACACGAAAGCTCATACCAATAACAAACTTAGTTGGTCTCTAAGGCGCTACTGGAAGGAATTTTTTAAAATTTCCTTTCAGGAAGGGGCTGCAACCAAGCAGCGTATAAATGTTATGAAACAGACATACAATAATTTGACTGCAGAGAAATCCTTAATCCTCACAATAAATCCTACAGACCGTGGAGTGAAATTTGCACTTGCGAATCGTGGGTGAGGTGACCACAGCATGCTGCAGATCAGCATGAAGTGTTCTTGCACTCAGTCAAAGCTCTTCACAGAGGGGTATTAATCAAAAGCCAGCCACTCCCATCTCAAAGGCCTCCGATTAATAGCGGAGTCCCGTCTGGCTGCCAAGTGCAACGAGCTAGCAGGAAGAAATGAATCTCTTACTTTCTCTAGCAGTTAAGTGAGACTGAAATTTCATGCCTCAGGTGCAACAGCTGACCTCTCTCTAGAAACAGGCATGCCCAAGATTGCCAGCCGGCCATCCTTTTTCTGCTGTGCTGTGCCGCTCTGCACCCCATTGCAGCCGAACCAAGCCAATTCGGCTGCTCTGATCTTTGCTCAGGAACCTGCAGAAAGCTGTTTTTCAAGACTGTGGCAGCCCCCCCCCCTACTATCACCCATCCCTTGGCGTTTTACGTAGCACGTAGTGGATAAAAACAGGTTCAGGTAGGTAGCTGTGTTGGTCTGATGCAGTCGAAACGAATAAATAAATTATCCTTTAGCACCTTAGAGACCAAGTAAGTTTATTCTGGTATAAGCTTTCGTGTGCATGCACAAAATCTGAAGAAGGAGGTCCCTGAAGAAGTGTGCATGCACACGAAACAGGCACCCCCAAACTGCGGCCCTCCAGATGTTTTGGCCTACAACTCCCATGATCCCTAGCTAGCAGGACCGGTGGTCAGGGAAGATGGGAACTGTAGTCTCAAAACATTTGGAGGGCCGAAGTTTGGGGGTGTCTGGCTTATACTGTACCTAGAACAAACTTAGTTGGTCTCTAAGGTGCTACTGGATATTTTAAAATTATTATTTGGATAAAAACAGTCACCCAGGCACCAGCAGTGAGCTGAAGATCCTGGAAGTTCGTGCCGTAACTAAATGGTTAGGTTGCCTGGTACTGCAGAATCTTCACCATATTTGATATGGGACGCTAATTCCGGGGAAGAAAGAGGAGCTCAAAACAGGCCAAGTGCTAAAGTAGTCGTCACATGGAGGATACAGCAAGCTTGTTTTCTGCTGCTCCAGAGAAGAGGACGTTTGAGCAAGTTTGCAGATGGCACCAAATTGGGAGGGGTGGCTAATACCCCAGAGGACAGGATCACACTTCAAAATGACCTTAACAGATTAGACAACTGGGCCAAAGCAAACAAGATGAATTTTAACAAGGAGAAATGTAAAGTACTACACTTGGGCAAAAAAAAATGAAAGGCACAAATACAGGACGGGTGACACCTGGCTTGAGAGCAGTACATGTGAAAAGGATCTCTAGGAGTCTTGGTAGACCACAGACTTGACATGAGTCAACAGTGTGATGCAGCAGCTAAAAAGCCAATGCAATTCTGGGCTGCATCAATAGGAGTATAGCATCTAGATCAAGGGAAGTAATAGTACCACTGTATTCTGCTCTGGTCAGACCTCACCTGGAGTACTGTGTCCAGTTCTGGGCACCACAGTTCAAGAAGGATACAGACAAGCTGGAACATGTCCAGAGGAGGGCAACCAAAATGGTCAAAGGCCTGGAAACGATGCCTTATGAGGAACGGCTTAGGGAGCTGGGTATGTTTAGCCTGGAGAAGAGAAGGTTAAGGGGTGATATGATAGCCATGTTCAAATATATAAAAGGATGTCATATAGAGGAGGGAGAAAGCGGACACGGAGCAATGGATTCAACCTACAAGAAAGAAGATTCCACCTAAACATTAGGAAGAACTTCCTGACAGTAAGAGCTGTTCGGCAGTGGAATTTGCTACCAAGGAGTGTGGTGGAGTCTCCTTCTTTGGAGGTCTTTAAGCAGAGGCTTGACAGGCATATGTCAAGAATGCTTTGATGGTGTTTCCTGCTTGGCAGGGGGTTGGACTGGATGGCCCTTGTGGTCTCTTCCAACTTTAGGATTCTATGATTCTATGATTCTAGGACACACAAACCAACTGATTCAAATGAGATTCTGACAAAACATCAGGAAGAACTTTCTGACTTTAGGGGCTTTACATCAGTGGGACGGGCTTCCTCAGAAGGTGGTGGACTCTCCTTCCTTGGAGGTTTTTGGATGTCCACCTGTCAGGGGTTCTTTAGTTGTGATTCCTGCATTGCATGGGGTTGGGCTAGATGACCCCTGGGGGTCCCTTCCAACTCTTCAATTCTGCCCAGCCCTCACCATCCATCCACCTCCAAAATACCTCCCTTGCCACAAGGAGTTAGTAAGCCCATTGGTTTCTAGGCACATTTTCCTTTCAGTGTGTTTAATCATTAATCATCATATCCCTCCAGGGAGGTCAATTGGCAAATATTTTCTCTCTCGTGTGCAGATAATTAATCAAATAAAAATATGACAGGGTGCTTCAAAGGACCTTAGCAACTGCTCCAGCCTTCAATTTTCTGGGCAAACAAAATGGGTGGGGGGGAGGATCCACAGAATTTAGCAAAAGGTCACACATTTAAGGATATATGTATGCCGCTTCTGACGACTTCTTTAAAAAACAGAAATGCATATTGTCATTAAAAAAGATCAGACTTGGCCAAGGGACACCAAAGCCAAGGAACAGGCTAGCACTAATGAATGGCTTTGATTTGATTAAAGCGCTTTTACTGGATTAAATAACCATAGAACTATAGTCTTCAAAGGAACCCTTTTAGAATTAGATCAACTATCGGCCATAAGGCAGGATGTCCTATTCCTAATAAACCCAAGTAGTTTTCCATAACAACTATTATTTCTGGACACTGTTTTAGAGACGGTGTTGGATAGTGGTTGACAGCATGAGCTACGAGCCGGAAAAACTGCCTGGTTCAAATCTTGCTCAGGTGTGAAAACATGTCACGTAGCACAGGGAAGGGGCGTTATCCAGACTCAAACCATTTGTCCCTTTCAATGTAGGGACATAAAAAGAGGCTGCTGGATCAGGCCCATGTCCCGTCTAGCCCAGCATCCTGTTCTCACAGTGGCCAACCAGATGGGGAAACCCGAAAGCAGGATCTGAGCACATGAACCCTCTCTCCTCCTGGCAATGGGGACTCAGAGATTTTTCCGCCTCTGGCAGTGGAGGCAGAAAGGAGGCATCCTGGCTAGCAGCCATCCATAGCCCTCTCCTCTTCCATGAATTTGTCCAATCCTCATTCAAAGTCATCTAGTTTGGTGGCCGCCACTGTCTCCTGTGGGAGGGAGTTCCATAGTTTAACCCCGTGTTCTTTTTTTCCTGTCGTAAAATCACTTTCCATGAGTTCTCGTCTTGTGAAAGATGGAGAATAACTCTTCTCTATCCACCTTCTCCAGCGTCATAACTTTTATATGCCTGTTGTCTTTGTCCATGGAGTTTTCTTGGCAGGGATACTGGAGTGGCTTGCCAGTTCCTTCTCCAGGTGGATCACGTTTAGTCAAAACTCTCCACTATGACCTGTCCATCTTGGGTGGCCCTGCATGGCATAGCTCATAGCTTCTCTGAGTTATTCAAGCCCCTTCGCCACGACAAGGCATTGATCCATTGCAAGAAGATCAAACCTATCCATTCTGAAGGAAATCAGCCCTGAGTGCTCACTGGAAGGACAGATCCTGAAGCTGAGGCTCCAGAACTTTGGCCACCTCATGAGAAGAGAAGACTCCCTGGGAAAGACCTTGATGTTGGGAAAGATGGAGGGCACTAGGAGAAGGGGACGACAGAGGACAAGATGGTTGGACAGTGTTCTCGAAGCTACCAACATGAGTTTGACCAAACTGTGGGAGGCAGTAGAAGACAGGAGTGCCTGGCGTGCTCTGGTCCATGGGGTCACGAAGAGTCGGACACGACTAAACGACTAAACAACAACAACATCCACTTTCTCCATGCCATGCACAATTATTTAAACTTCTGTCTTGTCACCTTTTCCCTAAACTGAAACTGCAACCTTCCTTCACATGAGAATCGCTTCAGCACCTCGAACATTTCGGTGGCCCTTTTCTGAACTTTCCCCCAGCTCTACAATATTCAGAACTGCACACAGCACTCCAATTGCGGTCACGCCAAAGATTTGTACAATGACGTTATAGCACTGAGAGTTTTATTTCCAGTTCCTTTCCTAAGGACCCCCAGCTTGGAATTAGCCTTTTCCAAAGCTGCTGCACCTGAACTGGGTCCACCTTAATTGTTGCCAAGGGGGGTGGCCGGGTGTCCTGCTTAATAGGGGACGGTCCTCTGTTTTGAAGGGCTGCCAGAGCGCACTGTCCTCTCTTTGAAAGCGTCCTGTCTTTGAGGCCTGGCCTGTCCTTGTCTGTTTTAAACACAAGGAAGAGGAAACAGGAGGAGAGGACTCTGGGTTACCTATCAGCAGAATTAGGAGCACCTGTTCAGCGGATTGAACAGGCATAGAATCATAGAATTGTAGAGCTGGAAGGGACCTCAAGGCTCATCTAGTCTCATTCTGGAATGTGTCCAGAGGAGGGCAACCAAAATGGCTTGGAAATGACGCCTTATGAGGAACGGCTTAGGGAGCTGGAGAAGAGAAGGTTAAGGGGTGATATGATAGCCATGTTCAAATATATTAAAGGATGTCGTATAGAGGAGGGAGAAAGGTTGTTTTCTGCTGCTCCAGAGAAGCGGACACGGAGCAATGGATTCAAACTACAAGAAAGAAGATTCCACCTCAACATTAGGAAGAACTTCCTGACAGTAAGAGCTGTTCGACAGTGGAATTTGCTGCCAAGGAGTGTGGTGGAGTCTCCTTCTTTTGGAGGTCTTTAAGCAGAGGCTTGACAGGCATATGTCAGGAATGCTTTGATGCTGTTTCCTGCTCGGCAGGGGGTTGGACTGGATGGCCCTTGGGGTCTCTTCCAACTCTATGATTCTGTGATTCTAGTCCAACCCTCTGCAATGCAGGAATCTCAGCTCATGTCTTGAGACAATCCAGGAATCTCAACCTCACCTGGTGCCTTCCTTGCGATGGAGAAAAGGGGACTTCTTTTTCATAGAATTATAGAGTTGGGTGGATCACCAGGGTCATTTAGGAATTGCACCTAAAGAGAACCCTGACAGGTGGCCACCCAATCTCTGGTTCTTAAACCCCAAGGAAGGAGAGTCCGCCATGTTCTATGGTAGCCCATTCCACTGCCAAACGACTCTTACCATTAGAAGAATCTTCCTAAGGTTAAGTTGCAGGAATGTTCCGGGAGGCAGGAGAGGATATATTGTTTATTAATATCCTTCCTAAATTGCGCTAGCAAGTTCCTTTACTTAGCAGAGTTTTACATTCCCCTTTTAAACGCACAGCGGCTGGCTAATTGCAGGCTTGTTTAAGCCTCTCACTATCATGCAATTCAGTATTGAATTGTATGTTCCTGGTAAGTCCCCTTTTTATCCCTCTTAAAAGAATAAAGACACAACAATCTTATTTAAAGTCAGTAGAAGAAGTTTACTCACATCATCAGTTCACAGTTGGATCCCTGAAGGCAGACTTCGTTACAAAGTATATACAGGATGAGTCGTTTAAAAGAGGCCCCATGGAACATGTGTACTCTGTATCCACGGGGCCTCTTTTAAAGGACTCACCCTGTACATGTGGAGCTATTCCATATGGAGATAGTCCCAGTGTCTCCTCTGCTGGCTGGAAGCATCTCTAGCTAAAAAGAGGTGCTCCAACAACAGAGGAAGTCAAAAAGAGAGAGAGGGTGCTGCGTGCCTTGTCCTTTTTGCTACCTGGACAGGTAAGGTCACGCCCACCTCTAGTCACATGCAAAGGAAGTATGTCCCAGCCCAGGAGGAAACAGGAAGTTCTGACTGGCTGGACCAAACATCCCCTTGCATGTCCACTCTAGGAAAACAAGGAATGTTGTACTTGACTGCTTCTTATGTATCACATCCCACACCAGCGTCATCTAGGAATTGCACCTAAAGAGAACTCTGACAGGTGGCCACCCAATCTCTGTTTAGGGAAGCTTTTTAATGTTTAATAGATTATTGTGTTTTAATATTCTGTTGAAAGCTGCCCCGAGTTGCTGTGGAAACCCAGCCATTGATTATAAATTTATTATTATTATTATTATTATTATTATTATTATTATTATTATTTAAAAACCCCAAGGAAGGAGAGTCCGCCACGTTCTACGGTAGTCCATTCCACTGTCAAACGGCTCTTGCCATTAGAAGGAACTTCCTAAGTTTAAGTCAGAATCTCCTTTCTTCTCATTGGAATGGGTTCAGGTACTCCTTCCGTTCGAGGCAAGAGAAAACATGCTCATTCCATCCTGCACGGGACAGCACTTCAGATATTTGAAGATGGGCATCATGTCACCTCCCAGTATTGAGGGGCTACCCATCCCCAACTCCTTCAACCGTTCCTCATAAGGCTTGGTTTCCAGACCCTCACCATCCTGGCTGCACAAAGCACTTGTTCAGGATCCCTTTCTGCAATCTGCATGAGGGGAACGTTTGGGGAGACAGCTGGCAACCCTTTGTGAGCCAGGGTGTGTGTGTGCAGGCCACGCTCCTTTGCCACCCGGCCTGCTCTCCCTCGCACAATTTGCCAGCTCCTCTCTCCCCTCCGGGACCCGCACCAGACGCCGACACTCACTCCAGCATGAAAATCATTTGATAAATATTTAATTGAACCCATCAATCCGGCAGGCACGGCAGCCGCCCCAGGTGCTAAAAATATTCGCTTTGCCTATAGAACTCTGCCGGGTAGGGCGAGGTGCCACGGTGGCTCCAGGGGGGAAGATTGGGGAGGAGAGGCCGACCTCTCCTGCGCAAGATGATGCCAGGTGCCCTCTGGCTTTGCTAACCTGTTTTGGGGATAGAATCCTAGAATTGGGAGGGACCCCCCAGGGCCATCTAGTCCAACCCACTGCAATGCAGGAATCTCAGGTAAAGCATCCATGGCAGTTTGGTGTGCTTAAAAAAAAAATCTGTGTTTGATCACTTCCAAGGAAGGAGAGTCCAAAAACTGGAAGAGTTCTTCTAATGAGTCACAAGAACATCAGAGGAACCCTCCTGGATGAGGCCAATGGCCTCTCCTGAACATCTCAAAACCAGGACAGGTTCGTACGGGGGAATATGGTTTTTCTGAAAGCTTGGCTGCAAGCCATTTAAAGGTCATAATCAATTGTCCATCTCAGACCCTGCAAGTGTCGCTGTGATCTCACACGATTTCATGTGAGATCTCGCCCTGAAATTGGTGGTTTTTTTCAAGGCTCGTGACCTCATGCGGTGCTCCAAAATGTGTCGTGGGTCTGGGCAGGCCAGCAACAGCCTGATCTGTTCTCTGGGTGAAGCTTGCCCACCTAAGAGTCACCCACTTACGTCTCGCACCAACTGGGCCGTTGGTCCACCCAGGTCAATACAGTCTGCTTTTTAGCATCTCCCAAGAGGAATAAGTCATAGACTCATAGATCTGGAGACTTGGAAGGGATCCCAAGGGTCAACTAGTCCAACCCCCGTTGTGATGCAGGAATCGCAGCTGAAGAAGTCTCAAAGTATCAGCTCAGTTGCTTAGAGCGTGGTGTTGATAACGCCAGTGTTGCAGGTTCGATCCCCATATGGGACAGCTGCCTTGCAGGGGGTTGGACAAGGGGTGGCCAACTCCGAAGAGACTGCGATCTACTCTCAGAGTTAAAAACTGGCAGTGATCTCAGATTATATAGGTTTGAAATTGGAAATTTTAAGGAGCTAGTCGAGGCATCTGGGGGAACTGAAACCAGGGAGGGGGGGGTTAAGACATAGAGGCAAATGAGGGACAGAAAATGAGATTTGAAAATTAAAGGAAGCATTTTTGAGGAGAAATTAGAGGCTAATGGGGAAATTTAATAGATAAATAAGATTTAAATGTCTATATATAAGAAAAGCTGAAATTTTTGATGTTTTAGAGATGAATAATGAATTTAAAAGGTTTTATTTTTGTAACAATCTGGAAGCTGTATATTTGGGGATAAAATTGGACTCGGAAAGGTTGGGACGGGGAAGTCGGAATTGGTTATAATTGTGGGATATTAATTAGATTGAATTTCTTTCTTTTTTTCCCTTTTTGCTTTGTATTTTTTTTTTTTGGTTTTTCATTTTCATTTTTCATTTTTGCATTTTTCTTATTTCTCTTTTTCCTTCTGTATTCTAAAAACCTTTCAATAAATATATTAAAATAAAAACTGGCAGTGATCTACCTCCTTTTGGGAGGTTCAGGTCAAAATTGTTGAGCTTTTTTTTAGGAACGAGGAAGGCCTGTTTTTTAGGAGAGCCAACGTTTTTGAGCTTCTTGGGGGGGGGGGGAGCCAATGATCTACCACTGATCTACCACAGATCACCATCTACCTGTTGGACATGCCTGGACTAGATCCTATGGGGTCTCTTCCTACAATTGTATGGGGCTGGGAGTTGGGCAAAGTATTTGCTTTCCCAGCTCAGTTCTTTTACCTGCTCCTCTTGGGGTTGAGAATCATTGCCATGCCCTAGCTCTATGCCCTTCAAAGTCGTGCAGCAGACAGAAATTCAACAGGTTCAGCTCTCTCTTCTCCTTGCTGTCGAGATAAAAAGGGCTCCACCTGTTTGATTTCTGCAGCCCTGCCAGACAGAAAGGTGGAAACCCTTTCCCCCTAACACAGGCGGAAGAAAGTCGGAGAGTTATGAGGGTGGGGCAGGGCAAGGGGGGGTGGAGAGAGCAGGCAGGAATCCGGCTGCAGCTGTTCTGCTTGGCAGTTGGGGAGAAGGTCACCCGGCAGATAATTTTTCCGTTTGGGCAGGGAGAGGGGGGGGGAGAGGGAACGTGACACAGACGAACATTGTTTTTGGATCCTTTCAAACTCTCCCCGCTGCGCTTCTCCCATCAAGCCTCGAGCCGATTCTGCTCATCGTTAATTAATGTATCAATAAGCATAGCCATTAAAATAATATCGGAGCAACATGGTCTGTTTCCTTTTGTGCAATGCAGACCCAGAGTTTTCTTTCTCTGTGTGTATAAATCATATATGCATATATATATATCACACACATGCTGGTTAAGAGAACTTTTGTTCTGCAAGCATAGATCCACATTCCTGGCAGATGCTGGGAATCCTTCCAAGGCCCTTTTTAGCATGCCAGGGAACAGCTCCTTCCTTTCCACATGTGAGTTGGTTGGCTCAGCAAATCTAGCAAGAGAGGAGACCTTGGATCTTTCAAGAGCCAGTGTGGTGTGTGCTGCTCAGAGTGCCGGACTAGGACCTGGGACACCAGGGTTCGAATCCCCACTTGGCCACCGTGAAGCTCACCAGGCGCGATCTTGGGCCAGTCGCCGCCTCGCCTGCCTCGCAGGGTCGTCGTGAGCACAAAATGGCAAGGAGGAAAGCAGCGTGTGCTGCCTTGAGCTCCTTGGAGGATGGCAGGCAGGATGCAAATGGCAATAAATCAGCAAAATGAGCAGAAGTGCGGAGGGTTCGATGGGATCCCCAAAGGTCATCTAGTCCAACCCCCTGCGATGCATGAATCGCAGCTACTGTCCCTGGAAACAGCTTTCCCACACATGAGCCCCGAAGGGCCTAACCCATAAGGGAGGCATGCAAAAGACGGCCGTAAAAATCAGCAAGTCGCACGGGCGGCAGCATCAGGGTCGTCTCAGTGGTGGCTCCCTCTCTGTGGGATGCACAAATTTACACTGCTTTTTTTTTAAAAAAAAAAAAGAATTTTGTTACCTCTACTGCTTTTTAATTTGGAATCTTATGTCGTTTCATTATAGTAGTGGTAGTATTTTAAACCTGTTTTTCTAGTAACCGTCCTGAGTTACTGGAGGTCAGGGTGCAAAATACTCTCAATGAACTAGCAGTATCTCACCTCAGCTATGAACTCATCTGGTGCGACAAACAGGCCAAACCCTATGCCAAAGGATGTTGTTGTTGTTTAGTCGTTTAGTCGTGTCCGACTCTTCGTGACCCCACGGACCATAGCACGCCAGGCACTCCTGTCTTGCACTGCCTCCCGCAATTTGGTCAAACTCATGTTCGTAGCTTCGAGAACACTGTCCAACCATCTTGTCCTCTGTTGTCCCCTTCTCCTAGTGCCCTCAATCTTTCCCAACATCAGGGTCTTTTCCAAGGATTCTTCTCTTCTCATGCCAAAGGATAAATGGACATAAATCTGACATCAGGAACCATAAGACAGAGAAACCAGTAGGAGAACACTTCAATCTCCCAGGACATTCTATACAAGATCTCAAAGCAGCTGTTTTATTACAGAGAAATTTCAAGAACAGACTGGAAAGAGAAGTTGCTGAATTGGAACTCATTACCAAGCTTAAAACCATGGAGCCACCTGGGATGAATAAAGACATTGGATTCTTATCTCATTATGCATGATCAAGCTTTCTTTAGCACCTCAGCCCTTGCTTTTTCCCTGCAGGACCAATTGCAGTCATCAGCAGGCGTTAACAGCCATCTCCAGGTTTACCACTCCCATCAGCCCACCACCCATTCCCACCCACCCCCACCACCCTTTGTATATATATATAGGGTCTGACACTTCTGTTTCAAGTGTATCTGAAGAAGTGTGCATGCACACGAAAGCTCATACCAAAATATAAACTTAGCTGGTCTTTAAGGTGCTACTGAAGGAATTTTTTTATTTTGCTTCATCAGGTGGGAGTCAGGCTTCCCCAACTACTTGACCTGATAGATCAATTATCCGTCGCTGCAAGTTTATTAAGGAAAGCCAGGACTGCAGACCCACCAAGCGTCCCTGTTTTCCAGGGACGTCCCTGATTTAGAGAAGCCGTCCCGGATTCCGATTTGATCCTGGAACGTCTCGCTTTTCCTTAGGACGTCCCTATTTTCATTTGAGAAATGTTGGGATTATCCAATCTCCGAGCCGTCTGAAGGCAATTCTGTATAGGGAAGGGCTTTTAAAAAAATGTTTAATGTTTCATTATTATTTTTAATATGTTGGAAGCCACCCAGAGTGGCTGGGGCAACCCAGTAAGGTGTGTGGGGGGGGTGTATAAATAGTAAAAAAATATCATTATGGAATGGGATGTCCCTATTTCCGTCGGAGAAATGTTGGAGGGAATGGGGTTGTGCAGCGTCTGCAGCTTCAAACTAAGACCTCAGAGACCAGGGTTTGAATCTGCACCCAGCCGTGAAGCTCATGGTTTGACCCTGGGCCAGTCGGGCCAGCCTACTCTGGTCAGACCTCACCTGGAGTACTGTGTCCAGTTCTGGGCACCACAGTTCAAGAAGGATACTGACAAGCTGGAACGTGTCCAGAGGAGGGCAACCAAAGTGGTCAAAGGCCTGGAAACGATGCCTTATGAGGAACGGCTTAGGGAGCTGGGTATGTTTAGCCTGGAGAAGAGAAGGTTAAGGGGTGATATGATAGCCATGTTCAAATATATGAAAGGATGTCATATGGAGGAGGGAGAAAGATTGTTTTCTGCTGCTCCAGAGAAGCAGACACGGAGCAATGAATTCAAACTTCAAGAAAGAAGATTCCACCTAAACATTAGGAAGAACTTCCTGACAGTAAGAGCTGTTCGGCAGTGGAATTTGCTACCAAGGAGTGTGGTGGAGTCTCCTTCTTTGGAGGTCTTTAAGCAGAGGCTTGACAGCCATCTGTCAAGAATGCTTTGGTGGTGTTTCCTGCTTGGCAGGGGGTTGGACTGGATGGCCCTTGTGGTCTCTTCCAACTCTATGATTCTATGATTCTACCTCCCAGGGTTGTTGTGGTGGGGATTAAATGAAGATGGGAAGAACTACGGCAGAGCTTAGCCATCATGGCTAAGTAACCCTTCTGTTCACACAGCGGCCAGCCAGATACATCTGGGAAATCTGGAATCCACAGCAACCCCCCCCCCCAGCTATTCACAGCAACTGGAATTCAGAACTGTGCTGCCACCGCCAATATCATGAGGGTGGGCCGCTAGATTCCCCTCCCATCAAGACCCAGCCTTTCCCTCTCCTTAGGAATCAGCCGCACCCAGCCAATGCCGCTGGCGAAAAGAGGCTTCCTGCGTAGGGCCCATCTGGCTGCATCCAGAGCCTTAGACGGCCGGCCACTCAGCCTCTCTCCTGGGCGCGGTTCAAGCCAAGGTCCCCATTGACGTCAGTGGCATTAGCGGCCGCACTCCGGCGAGAAAATCTTCTTAGCCACGGGCAGGAGGCAGGGAGACGTGACACACCTGCTGTGGCAAGAGAGGGAGGAGGGCGGGCAGGTGTCGTCCCTGCGCACCCCGAACTTACTGCCACCGTGGGCCCAGGAAGGACAGAGGGAAGGGGGAAGGGGGAGAGGTGTCCAGCAAAGCTTCCGCTGAAACTAAAATTCTCAATAATCTCTTATTTAAATAAGAGATTTCCTCTCTCTAGATGCCAGCTCATCAGGAGAGAGGGGCTTCCTCGTGCAACTCAGAAAAGGACAGGATTTACAGCGGCAATTCTCTCATTGCCTCTTGTCAGGATGCCGTCAGCGTCGACGGAAAGAAGCGCCCGAAATGTGGCAGGGTGGTGGGTATTTGTCTTTTAAGAGCAGAGAGATTGATCGACTGGTTGTGTATCGGTCGGGTTTTGATATCATCTTTAAGAAGAGTTTGGATTTGAAGTTGGATTTGAAGTTAGATGTTCAGTTGCTTGCTGGGGAAGTTTGTCGAATCAAAATGAAACAGCAATAAAGCAAGTTACAGGTAGGTAGCCGTGTTGGTCTGACGCAGTCAAAACAAAATTTAAAAAATCCTTCCAGTAGCACCTTAGAGACCTACTAAGTTTGTCACTGGTATGAGCTTTCGTGTATCTGAAGAAGTGTGCATGCACACGAAAGCTCATACCTATGACAAACTTAGTAGGTCTCTAAGGTGCTACTGGAAGCAATAAAGCATTAGGTGACATGTCACCCAGGGGGTGAGACTCCTGGGGTTCCAGGGTTCAGTTGGGTTCAGTATCCCTGGAATTAAGGTCAGCAGAGGCTGTAGTGTCTTTAGGGAAATGGTTTTAACTACCCATATATACAAGCTGAGCCTAGGATGGAGGGGCTCCCAGCATGGACACCCCAAAAGATCTTGCTTCTCCATTAGTCACGACTTTGAATCTAGCACAGAGCAAGCAGGTCTCTGTGTGTCCAGCTTCCAGTTCATCTCACATCCAAGAACTCTGGCAAAGGTTCTCCTACCTTGCAGCTAGGTGAGGGGGTGGAGGAAAGGCCCACCCAGGACCCTGGAGAGCCCCAGGACTTAGCTGCAGCTCTTGCAAGCTGGCTCATTTTGGGGGGATGCTGATGAGGACACCCGAGCGACCAGCTAAGGTCGCTGTCTTACAAAGAAACCTGTCTGGCTAGTTCAGCAATATTTGTTGTTGTTTAGTCGTTTAGTCGTGTCCGACTCTTCGTGACCCCATGGACCATAGCACGCCAGGCACTCCTGTCTTGCACTGCCTCCCGCAGTTTGGTCAAACTCATGTTCGTAGCTTCGAGAACACTGTCCAACCATCTTGTCCTCTGACGTCCCCTTCTCCAGCAATATTTATTAGATGCTAAATTTCCCTGGCGTCTTTTAAAAGACGCCTGCATCTTGGGAGAAAGGCAATGACAAACCTAGACAGCATCTTAAAAAGCAGAGACATCACCTTGCCGACAAAGGTCCGTATAGTTAAAGCTATGGTTTTCCCAGTAGTGATGTATGGAAGTGAGAGTTGGACCATAAAGAAGGCTGATCGCCGAAGAACTGATGCTTTTGAATTATGGTGCTGGAGGAGACTCTTGAGAGTCCCATGGACTGCTAGAAGATCAAACCTATCAATTCTTAAGGAAATCAGCCCTGAGTGCTCCCTGGAAGGACAGATCATGAAGCTGAGGCTCCAATACTTTGGCCACCTCATGAGAAGAGAAGAATCCTTGGAAAAGACCCTGATGTTGGGAAAGATTGAGGGCACTAGGAGAAGGGGACGACAGAGGACGAGGTGGTTGGACAGTGTTCTCGAAGCTACCAACATGAGTCTGACCAAAGTGCGGGAGGCAGTGCAAGACAGGAGTGCCTGGCGTGCTCTGGTCCATGGGGTCACGAAGAGTCATAGAATCATAGAATCATAGAGTTGGAAGAGACCACAAGGGTCATCCAGTCCAACCCCCTGCCAAGCAGGAAACACCATCAAAGCATTCCTGACATATGCCTGTCAAGCCTCTGCTTAAAGACCTCCAAAGAAGGAGACTCCACCACACTCCTTGGTAGCAAATTCCACTGCCGAACAGCTCTTACTGTCAGGAAGTTCTTCCTAATGTTTAGGTGGAATCTTCTTTCTTGTAGTTTGAATCCATTGCTCCGTGTCCGCTTCTCTGGAGCAGCAGAAAACAATCTTTCTCCCTCCTCCATATGACATCCTTTCATATATTTGAACATGGCTATCATATCACCCCTTAACCTTCTCTTCTCCAGGCTAAACATACCCAGCTCCCTAAGCCGTTCCTCATTTAGTCGGACAAGACTAAATGACTAAACAACAACAACAAATTTCCCTGGGTACAGGACCCCTGAGAATTGGAATGGTTACTCAGGGCATCATCCAGACTGACAGCTCCAAACCCACAACATCACAATAAACCTCCCACAATCCTTGCAACAGAGGCACCCTCAACACAACAATCCAAAGAGCCAGAGGTTTAAAACACATCAGATGGTAAACACTTGGCAGAAGACGGAGGCATTAAAAGACGTTAAAATGGGTGCCAGGTGAATATTCCCCATGTGGAGAGAATTCCACAGGGAGCCACAACCAAGGAGACTCTTACAACATCTGGCTTTCAAAACCATTGTGCCACTCCGAGTTCCCTGCTGGAGGAAAAGTTGGGGGTCAGTGCCTTCGATTCCTTACAGCCACTTTTGTCCAAATAGATGCACCACATCATCTAGAGCAATTCCTAAAACACCTACAAAGTATAGAATCGCAGAATAATAGAGTTGAAAGGGACCCCAGGGGTCCTCTAGTCCAACCCCCTGGAATGCAGGAATCTCAACGAAAGCATCCATGACAGATTGGCCACCCAACCTCTGCTTAAAAACCTCCAATGACTTTTGATAAAATGAAAGGGTGAGGGGGGAACCACCTGGATGCCTTCACTGGAGGTTTTTAAACAGGAATTCTTTAGCTGCAGCTCCTCTGTTGCCGGGGGCTGGACTAGATGACCCTTGGCACCCCTCCCAACCCTACAATTCGGTTCTTATCCACGCTATCCATGCCATGAAATCCATGGCTGCACAAAGGAATCAGTGGCTACTTTTCAGACTATGCGAGGTCTCATCAGCCCCCCCCCCCTTTGCTGGCTGCCAGCTTCCAAATCCCTTAACAGCCCTGGGGATCATGACAGCTTCTAATCCTTCCCTGTAACTCAGCAAAAGAGGGCAGGATTTGGGTGCCAGCTAAAGCCCCAGGATCCGGCCTGTGAAGGGCGGTGGCAGCTGCCTGCCTGTCGCACCAGCTGGGTTAACAGCACCTCATGGATGCCCATGTTTGAGCTGCGGCTGGGGCTAAAATTAAGCCAAGCTGTGTGCCACTTGGCAAGGCTCTCTGCAGCTGCGAACGAAGGGCGCCCCTCGCCTCTCTCCTGCCTGCCCCCCACCCCAGGACCTCGAGTCTCAAAAGAGGCACCAAGGCTCACCAACAGCTGACAATAGCACTCTCACTCTCTCCGAACTGGCAGCTTCGCTCTCTAACTGGTTGAGTAGCGGTTGCCAACCCATTTGGGGCCCCTCTCCCCTCCTGCGGCTTCCGGGAAGTGGAATTCAGAAACATGGCTTCATGGCTAGTGGAGACAGCTAGCACTCTCCTCTTCCGTGAATGTGTCTCATCCCCTTTCCACAGAATCAGAGAATCTTAGAGTTGGAAGGGGACCCAACGGTCATCTAGTCCAACCCCCTGCAATGCAGGCATCTCAATTAAAGCATCCATGACAGGTGACCTTCAACCTCCAAGGAAGGACAGGCCACAACCTTGTGAGGGAGTCTATTCAACGATCGAACGGCTCTTGCTGTCAGAAAGTTCTTCCTGAAGTTTAGTCTGAATTTCCTGTCTCGTAATTTGAAGCCATGGGTTCGAGTCCTACCCTCCAGAGCAGGAGAAACCAAGCTTGCTCCTTCTTCCATGTGACAGCCCTTGAGATATTTGGAGATGGCTATTATGAAGCTATCTAGGCTGGCAGCCGTCAAGGCTTCCTGTGGAAGGGAGTTCCACAGTTTGCCCCTGAGCTGCATGAGGAAGCTCTTTATTTTATCTGCCCGGAATCCTCCAGCATTCAGCTTAGAATCATAGAATTGTGGAGTTGGTAGGGATCCCTTTGAAGGTGTTCTGGAAACTACAACTAATCCAGAATGCGGCTGCCACACTGGTGACTGGGAGCGGCCGCCGAGACCGTATAACAGTGGTCCTGAAAGACCTTCATTGGCTCCCAGTATGTTTCCAAGCACAATTCAAAGTGTTGGTGCTGACCTTGAAAGCCCTAAATGGCCTCGGCCCAGTATACCTGAAGGAGCATCTTCACCCCCATTGTTCTGCCCAGACACTGAGGCCGAGGGCCTTCTGGTGATTCCCTCCCTGTGAGAAGTGAGGTTACAGGGAACCAGGCAGAGGGCCTTCTCAGTGGTGGCGCCAGCCCTGTGGAACACCCTCCCATCCGATGTCAAAGGAAATAAACAACTACAGGATCTGACTTTTAGAAGACATCTGAAGGCAGCCCTGTTTAGGGAAGTTTTTAATGTTTGGTGTTTTATCGTTTTTTATCATTAATATTATCATTAATTCTGTTGAGAGCTGCCCTGAGTGGCTGGGAAAACACAGCCAGATGGACGGGGTATAAATATGTTGTTGTTGTTGTCGTCGTCACAGCATTTCTGTGCACTGCTCTGGTTTCGGTGTTCCATTGCGCCAGAAGCGGCTTAGTCCTGCTGGCCACATGACCCGGAAAAAAACTGTCTGCAGGCAAACGCCGGCTCCCTCGGCCTGAAAGCGAGATGAACACCATAACCCCGGAGTCATCTACAAGTGGACTTAACTGGACTTAACTGCCAGGGGTCCCTTACCTTTACCTTTTTAATGTTATCATCATCATCATCATCATCATCATCATCCCAGAGGTTATGAAGTCCAACCCCCCGCAATGAGGTTTCATGGGATGTCCACCCGTTCTAGTGTTGGGGGAGGGGGTCTTTTCTCCATACCATGCCTGGTTCTATAAACTTCTTTGATGTTGCCTCTTACTTGCCTTAAAGAGGGACGCATCATACAGAACATAGAATCATAGAGTTTGAAGAGACCACAAGGGCCATCCAGTCCAACCCGCTGCCAAGCAGGAAACACCATCAAAGCATTCTTGACATATGGCTGTCAAGCCTCTGCTTAAAGACCTCCAAAGAAGGAGACTCCCCCACACTCCTTGGTAGCAAATTCCACTGTCAAACAGCTCTTACTGTCAGGAAGTTCTTCCTAATGAACAGCTGAAAGGGAGAGGGAGGAAATTTGCAACGCTCCTTTCCCCCCTTGTGAGTGTGATCCCCTAGGGGAAAATGGCGCTGGTATTCCCCATGAAGTTGTTACACTTTAAACCAGTGCTTTTCTTCCTGAAAAAAAGTGCCGGTACGGCATCTCCTTAAGTACCCCCAGAAAAAGAGCACTGCTATTTAAAAAAAAAAAACCCAGTCTGCACACACAGGAAAATGGGGCTCTGTCCAAGAGCAGTGCCCTGGTCTGTGACTTTGCAAATTGCAGGACCAGATGACCTCCCAGTACGTTTCCAAGCACAATTCAAAGTGTTGGTGCTGACCTTTAAAGCCCTAAACGGCCTCGGTCCAGTATACCTGAAGGAGCGTCTCCACCCCCATCGTTCTGCCCGGACACTGAGGTCCAGCACCGAGGGCCTTCTGGCGGTTCCCTCATTACGAGAAGCCAAGTTGCAGGGAACCAGGCAGAGGGCCTTCTCGGTGGTGGCGCCTGCCCTGTGGAACGCCCTCCCAACAGATGTCAAAAAGGAAAACAACTACCAGACTTTTAGAAGACATCTGAAGGCAGCCCTGTTCAGGGAGGCTTTTAATGTTTAATAGATTATTGTGCTTTATTTTTCTGTTGGAAGCTGCCCAGAGTGGCTGGGGAGACCCGGCCAGATGGGCAGGGTATAAATAATAAATTATTATTATTATTATTATTATTATTATTATTATTATTATTATTATTATTATTTATTACTTTGGGGTCCCTTCCAACTCTACAGTTCTATGATTAAATGGTCCTGGGTCTCCCCAGGGTGACCGAGAGGCTTCAAGAGTCCGCAAAGAACAAGGTCAGCCGGGGTGACCGCTCGCTTGGACGAAGCATAGGAAGCACACAGCTGAATTCCTCGGAGGTTTTTAGGAAGTTATTAAATTGATGCTTCCCACCGCATAGTGGAGAAGGGCACGGGTCCATCTGGACTTCTTGGCCTGGGGGCTCCTCTCTATCTGAACTTTTCTGGTGAACATCTGGAGATTGAACCTGCGAGCCCGTCCTCTCCACTCGGGCTCTGTCCCGGGGAACAGGCTAGCTGGGCAGAAATATTTCGTGTTGTCCTTGGGCCGGAGGATGGGTAGCTTGGCTAATTCGGCAGAACAGCTCAAGAACCAGACTGCTGGCTCTCCTCAGGGTCTCATCCTGGCATTGCTCACTCATATAAGCAGTTCGAGGCCTCTAGTCTGGATTGCATCTCCTCTAGAAGGGCCCAGCCATGCTATGTATCTTTTTACATGACTTTGATGGAGGGCTCAGCCAATTTGCAGGTGACACCCAGCTGGGACAGGTAGCTAATGTTGCAGAAGACAGAATACTGGGATTCAGTGTGACCTTAACAGATTGGAGCCCAAACTACCAAAGTGAATTTCAATGGGGACAAATTTAAGCTTCCACACTTAGACATGAAGGACCAGCTGCACAAATATAAGACAGGGAACACCTGGCTCACTAGCAGCACATGTGAAAAGGATCCAGGGGTCTTGGAGGAGCACAATCTTAACATGAGTCCACAGTGTGGCGCAGAAGCAAAAAAAAAAGAGAACATGCTATTCTAGGCTGCATCAATATGATAGAGTCTGGAAACCAAACAGTTGAGGGAGCTGGGGATGTTTAACCTGGATAAAAGGTGATTGAGAGGAGATAGGAGAGCCTTCTTCAAAAGGGCTGTCACATGGAGGATGGAGCAAGCTTGTTTTCTCCTGTTCTGAAGGGCAGGACCCGAACCCATAGCTTCAAGTGACAAGGAAGGCATTTCCGACTAAACATCAGGAAGAACTTTCTGACAGTAAGAGTTGTTTGACAGACTCCCTTGGGAGGTGGTGGACTCTCCTTCCTTGGAGGTTTTTAAGCAGATGCTGGATTCCTGCCTTGCAGGGGGATGGACTAGAGGACCCTTGGGGGTCCCTTCCAACCCTACAATTCTATTATTCTATGCCCAGGCTTTTCACAGTTAAGTCTGCCTCTCCTTGTGTTGCTCAGCTTTTACTGGTGGGTGGCAGAACTTATCCTTCTCCTTGTGGTTTTAGAGGAGCATTTTAGGAATTTTGTTTTGTACATTGTTTGCAATTTGATAGTTGAATTGATTTTATCTCGCTGCAATGTCACTCTGACATTTTATTATTATTATTACTTTGTATCAAACAACTAACAAATGTAAATCAACATCGCTGCTGGGCGGTTCCAAAACTGCTTAGACAAATTCGGGGAGCCAAGAGGAGAAGTCTGTTACCCACGACTTTGGGGCCCAAGGGGCAATAAGCAATTCCATGCAGCGGCAAACAAAAAAACAAAAACAAAAAACCACCCAAAGCCTTTCACTTAAAAGTGATCAGTTGACTTTTTCTCCTGCCCTGGAGGGTAGGACTCGAACCCACGGCTTCAAGCTACAAGGAAGGAGATTCCGACTAAACATCAGGAAGAACTTTCTGAGGGTGATAACTGTTTGACAGGGAACGGTCTCCTTCAGGAGGTGGTGGAGTCTCCTTCCTTGGAGGTCGGATGGTCACCTGTCATGGGTGCTTTAGCTGAGATTCCGGCATTGCAGGGGGTTGGACTAGATGACCCTCAGGGTCCCTTCCAACTCTACGATTCTATGACAAAGTTGAAAGAAGGGCTGTGCAAACCGAATCAGCCAAAGAGCAGACAGGATGATAGATTTTCTGTGGAAATCCCCTGCTCAGAACTTACATGGAAATGAAATTAAGCCTGCGGGGTCTACGACGTAGGCTTTACTCATGCCCCGTTTTTAGAATTTCTGTGACGGAGGAGGGAAACTGAAGGCCCCACAAGCCCACACTTCAAAACCACCAAAATTCTCGGCATGGCTAAGTAATGCTGAGTATATTTGTCCTGGTTCCTGGATGCTGACATTGCAAAGCTCACAAAGGGATATGCCCTTAAATTAGAAAGTGCATGTGATTGAAACCGACCGACATGGCCAGAAATAGTTCCCCAAAAAAGGAATGAACTTGCTTTCCCCCACTGCAGTAGTTTGACAGATTCTCCCTGTTTCTCTGTTGAAAGATTTTTTTTCGGGGGGTGCCTATTAACTTATTGCATCACTCTCTGCTTTGCCAGCTTCCACTGCCTTGGAATCGGGGCCTCCACCAAGCAGGCATGCTATTCATTACAATGACTGGTGGGCTGTTGTCAGGAAACATCTTTATCAATGACTTGGATGATGGGCTTGAGGGCATCCTGAGCAAGTGTGCAGATGACACCAAATTGGAAGGGGTGGCTAATACCCCAGAGGACAGGATCACACTTCAGAATGACCTTAACAGATTAGACAACTGGGCCAAAGCAAACACGATGAATTTTAACAAGGAGAAATGTAAAGTACTACACTTGGGCAAAAAAAATGAAAGGCACAAATACAGGATGGGAGACACCTGGCTTGAGAGCAGTACATGTGAAAAGGATCTAGGAGTCTTGGTAGACCACAAACTTGACATGAGTCAACAGTGCGATGCAGCAGCTCAAAAAGCCAATGCAATTCTGGGCTGCATCAATAGGAGTATAGCATCTAGATCAAGGGAAGTAATAGTACCACTGTATTCTGCTCTGGTCAGACCTCACCTGGAGTACTGTGTCCAGTTCTGGGCACCACAGTTGAAGAAGGATACTGACAAGCTGGAACGTGTCCAGAAGAGGGCAACCAAAATGGTCAAAGGCCTGGAAACAATGCCTTATGAGGAACGGCTTAGGGAGCTGGGTATGTTTAGCCTGGAGAAGAGAAGGTTAAGGGGTGACATGATAGTCATGTTCAAATATATGAAAGGATGTCATATAGAGGAGGGTGAAAGGTTGTTTTCTGCTGCTCCAGAGAAGCAGACACGGAGCAATGGATTCAAACTACAAGAAAGAAGATTCCACCTCAACATTAGGAAGAACTTCCTGACAGTAAGAGCTGTTTGGCAGTGGGATTTGCTGCCAAGGAGTGTGGTGGAGTCTCCTTCTTTGGAGGTCTTTAAGCAGAGGCTTGACAGCCATCTGTCAGGAATGCTTTGATGGTGTTTCCTGCTTGGCAGGGGGTTGGACTGGATGGCCTTTGTGGTCTCTTCCAACTCTATGATTCTATGAAAGACCCCTGGGATGTGTCCTTGCACTGAAACAGTTGGGAAAGAATCCCACCAACCTCCAAGGCCGGATTATTTTTCTCATTGTCCCAATTGGTCATGGAGGCCTTGGCTGGTCCTTTCTGATGACGAGGAGGAAGAGGACATTGCGTGCCCATCGAACCCTTGAGCTGGACTCCAACCAGACTCCCAGGTTAGTCGGCAGGGAAAGGATAGCGTTGTGTCTCAGCTCTGTCAGAAGGGGGAGGGTATCAGGAAGTTCTTCTGTCCTCTGGCTCAGATGAATGATCAGCCCGTCCACCTGCCAGCTCTCTGTGCCAGCCCATCAATTCGCCTGAGTCTTAATACCTGCTGTTCTGGGAGCGATCTGGGAGCCCCCGCGGTGATCTCATTCCTGCGTGTTTATTTAAGCGAGGCAGCTCCCATAAAAACTAACGACCGGCCGATTAAAAATACCTTCCGAAACAGCAGTGGTAAAAGCAGTCGGCGTAAAAGCCCAGGAAGAACAGCTACTGAAACAGCAAAGCCGTGGCAACATCCCAGTCGATTCTGCCTTCGTGGAGTCCTGTGTTCTGTTCTTGGCACCAGAAATGTAAGAAGGGTATTGGAAAAGCTGGAACATGTGAAGAAGAGGGTGAGCGGGGTGGTCAAGGGTCTGGGAACCAAGCCCTGCGAGGAACAGTTGAGGGAGCTGAGGATGTTTAGCTTGGAAAAGATGAGACTGAGAGATCGTCCCCACTTGTCCTAGTGGACCATCCCACCACTGAATCGTAGCAAATGCCAATTGGGTATTTCTTAGATTGACATTTCATACAATCATAGAACCATAGAGTTGGAAGAGACCACAAGGGCCATCCAGTCCAACCCCCTGCCAAGCAGGAAACCCCATCAAAGCATTCTTGACATATGCCTGTCAAGCCTCTGCTTAAAGACCTCCAAAGAAGGAGACTCCACCACACTCCTTGGTAGCAAATTCCACTGCCGAACAGCTCTTACTGTCAGGAAGTTCTTCCTAATGTTTAGGTGGAGTCTTCTTTCTTGTAGTTTGAATCCATTGCTCCGTGTCCACTTCTCTGGAGCAGCAGAAAACAACCTTTCTCCCTCCTCTATAATATGACATATTTGCTCCAATACAGTGGTCAAGAGTGGGGAAAGCGATGGGACAAGCAAAAACAAGAAACAAAACACCCCCCTCACACCAATGAGAACCGCCTTCTGGACCAGGCCAATGGCCCCTCTATTCCAGCATCCTATTCTCACAGTGGTCAACCGGATGCCCAATATGGGAAGCCTGCAAGCAGGATTCGAACCTAAGGCCCCTCTTCCCTCCTGTGGTTTCCCGCAACTGGTGTTCCGAAGCGTTGCTGCCTCCAACTTCCTCCTTGCACCTCTCCATCCCACCCTGCAGCTCACCACCAACACTCCATGCATGCTGAATGTTAGAAGGTGCAGGACCGATATAAGAATGTTCTTTTTCATGCAGCACATAAACTGTGGAACTCCCTGCCACTAACCTGGATGGCTTTAAAAGAGGATTAGACAAACCCATGGAGGAGGAGAGGGCTCTTCATGGCTACTAGCCAGGACGTCTCTTTGCTGCAGCTCCACTTCTGCTTATGAAACTCCAGGAAGGGAGAGTGCCCTTGCGTTCGAATCCTGCTTGTGGAAATTGCCATTGGGGCATCTAGTTGGCCACTGTGAGAACAGGCTGATGGACTAGATGGACCATGGGCCTGATCCAGCCTCAGGGCTGTTCTTACGTTCTTAGGTTAAGTGAATGTTTCAAAGGAAAGGGCTCTTAGTAGGGCATCATTTCCCCTCTCAGGCAAGAGCAGAGAAATGCTTGCAGAACAGATGCTGGCATCGAAAGGCAGAAATGCAATGTTGGCAATGGATATCGTAACTGGCAAGGCAGCGGCAGACTGCGGAGAAGCCTTTGCCAGCTTGGGCCGAAAGCAGGTTGGAGGCTGGCAAAGAGGGAGAAGTTCTCAGGCTGGCACAGAAAAAATGCCAGCTGCCTGCCCCGTACAATGATACGGCTGCCTCGTTGCTCCATGCAAAATGTTTGTCCTCTCTGCTAAAAGGAGAAACCTTTCTCTAAAAATGTTGTTAGTCCAAGCACTGAAATTCTGCAAAGGAAGTGAATCTCATAAGCTTTATAAATTGCAGTGATGGAGCACATTGCATCACATAGAATCGTAGAGTTACAAAGGGTCATCTAGTCCAACCCCCTGCAATGCAGGAGTCACCATTGTTATTTCACATAGAATCATAGAATCATAGAATCGTAGAGTTGGAAGAGATCACAAGGGCCATCCAGTCCAACCCCCTGCCGAGCAGGAAACACCATCAAAGCATTCTTGACATATGCCTGTCAAGCCTCTGCTTAAAGACCTCCAAAGAAGGAGACTCCACCACACTCCTTGGCAGCAAATCCCACTGCCGAACAGCTCTTACTGTCAGGAAGTTCTTCCTAATGTTGAGGTGGAATCTTCTTTCTTGTAGTTTGAATCCATTGCTCCGTGTCCGCTTCTCTGGAGCAGCAGAAAACAACCTTTCTCCCTCCTCTATATGACATCCTTTTATATATTTGAACATGGCTATCATATCACCCCTTAACCTTGTCTTCTCCACATAATGTCTTCTAAACATGCTAGCTTTGAGGTGCCGGGCTGAGCAGCAGAGACCCACACCTAGGAACCCCACATAGAAGGAAGGGGTGGTGATTGTTTTGTTGTTGTGTTGTGTTGTGTTGTGTTGTTGGTTGGTTAGTTAGTTAGTTAGTTAGTTAGTTATTGTTACGGTTCTCGACCAGCATTGTTGGTTTTGTTTTAATTGTTTATGGAAAGAAGCAGATATACCCACTAATGGATAATTAAGGTGCTGGATTATGCAAAATTGGCAGCTAAAATAAGATAATGACAAAGGTTTTGTGGGGAAATGGAGTATTTAAAGAAATGCTATACGATGAACACGAGAGCAGGATTTGAACCATGAGCAACAGAAGGGATTAACGATTATAGCGGTTTTTGTTAAGGTTGAAGACATAGAAGACGGGGTTCAGCAGAGGGAGAGAAACAGAAACACCGTGGGAAAGGAGGTGGGAAGCCAGAAAAAAAGTATTGAAATGTATGTGTGAAGTTTGGGGAAGTTTAATTTAAAAAAAATAAATTGAAAAACAATTGTCTACTTGTGTTTTTATCTTGTTTTTTATTCTGTGAACAGCCCTGAGCTCTTGTGATGAAGGGCAGGATATAAATTTAATAAATAAGAATAAAATAAATAAGAAACTTCTATATTCAGAGTCACTGATCCATCTAGCATAACATAGCCACCACCCTGCCCCAACCTCTTGGAGGTTTCATATCAATAGTCTTCATCGCCCATACATTTCCAAAAGAAACTTGGCAGTCATGAGATCTAGGAGCATGGGACAGTGAATGAAAGCTGAAATTCTCCGGAAACTTAATTCTGTGCCTAGAATGAAATTCCGCATTTGCTTTCTTAAGCCACTGCTGATTCTCAAAGCACCACAGTGACAGAATTTAGAATTCTCTTTCTCTTTTCAATTTACTTTTTTTTTGCAGCCAGTGCAGAAACAGTAAAATATCAGGAAGCATCTGTCTTAAGAGGAATGGTTGGTGGGAGTTGGGGGTGTTTGGCCTAGGGAAGACAGAGAGGTGATATGATAGTCATCTTCAAGTATCTGAAAGGTTGCCACATGGAAGATGGAGCAAGGTTGCTTTCTGTCGCTCTAGAGGAGAACATGATTACCAACCCCAAAGGAGAGAAAGGGGATCGTGCAATGCGCTCTACGTGGGGCTACCTTTGAAGGTGACCCAGAACCTACAACTAATCCAGAATGCGGCAGCTAGACTGGTGACTGGGAGCGGCCGCCGAGACCACATAACACCGGTCCTGAAAGACCTACATTGGCTCCCAGTACATTTCCGAACACAATTCAAAGTCTTGGTGCTGACCTTTAAAGCCCAAAATGGCCTTGACCCAGTAGACCTGAAGGAGCGTCTCCACCCCCATCATTCAGCCCAGACACTGAGGTCCAGCTCCGACGGCCTTCTGGAGGTTCCCTCCCTGCGAGAAGTGAGGTTATAGGGAACCAGGCAGAGGGCCTTCTCAGTGGTGGCACCCGCCCTGTGGAACAACCTCCCTTTGATGTCAAGGAAATAACAACTATCTGACTTTTAGAAGACATCTGAAGGCAGCCCTGTTTAGGGAAGTTTTTAATGTTTGATAATGATGATACCGGTAGTAATAATTAATAATAATAATAATAATAATAATAATAATAATAATAATAATAATAAAAAAATATGGCTTCCAACAAAACATTAAAAATACAATAAAACATCAGACATTAAAAACTTCTGTAAACAGGGCTGCCTTCAGGTGTCTCCTAAAAGTCAGGTAGCTGTTTATTTCCTTGACATCTGATGGGAGGGCATTCCACAGGGCAGGTGCCACTGCCGAGAAGGCCCTCTGCCTGGTTTTATTGTGTTTTTAACATTCTGTTGGGAGCCGCCCAGAGCAGCTGGGGAAACCCAGCTAGATGGGCAGGGTATAAATAAATTATCATCACCATCACCACCATCGTGCTGACTACGATACGAAAACTTCAAAACGCTCCAGAAAGTGATCGCATGACCATGAGGTCTAGAAGCATGCCAAGAATGCCAGATCTCTGAGAGCACACCCTGAACAGAAACTCCGCTCAGCCAATCCGGCTTCAGTGGGGGAAGCGCACCTATGCTCAATGTGCCGTGACGGGGACCCAAATTATTGGCAGGCTCCAAGGGCGTACCCACCATTCGGCAAGTTAGGGCAGCTGCCCTACTCTAGAAGCAGGGCTGGTGGGCAGAGGCGGAGCACAGCCCGGCGGAGCGCGAGTTCGCCATTCCCGCCGCACCGCGCCGCACCCTCCCTCCAGCTCCCCGGCGCGCCCTCAGGCAAGGCCAAGCGCGGCGGGGAACCAGGGAGCGCGGCGCGGTGGGCGGGAACGCTGAACTCGCGCTCCGCTGGGCTGGGCTCCGCCTCTGCCCACCAGCCCTGCTTCTAGGGAGGGGCACAGCCCGGCGGAGCGCGAGTTCGCTGTTCCCGCCCACTTTGTGGCCCCTCCCCTTCCGTGCCTTGGCCCCTCCCCTTGCCCCCCCCCCTAGTTTTGATCCTGGGTACGCCCATGGCAGGTTCCATTGCAATGCTGGGCGGCCGTGTTCCTCAAAGAAGCAGGCACACAGAGGCGTTGTTAGAAGCTCATCTTCAAATGGAGATTTCCTCGACGGAGAATTAGATCAGGAAATGGTTGGGGAGATAAGCACAGCCTCGTGAGTGGAGCCAAGGGTGATTCTGAGCCACCGGCAGAGCCGGCCGCAGAGTCAAGGCCGGAGCAGGGATTCCGGAGATAGCGTACATTCTGTGCGGTTGGGAGGAGGGCGCCGTTTCATGCGCCACAGCGCCCTGGGTCCCCGTGGCCTAGGAGCATCACAGACCCAATAAACCAGAGGGTGAAGAGGCCTTTCCCCCAATTCTCCAACCACTTTGTTCAGACTGCAGTCCTAGAATCACTAGAGCATCTCCATGCCAGTTTCTGGAAAGCACAGGAGGGGAGAGCGCTCTTGCGCACAAATGCTGCCTGTGGGTTTCCCACAGGGCCGCATTTAGGTTTGATGAGGCCGTAAACTACTGAAGATAATGGGGCCCTTTATATGTCCAGCTGCATTTTGTCAGCAACAAATGGTCGCTGGTTTTTTTTGTTGTTGTTGTTGAATAGATGCTATATGGTAATTTATCGACCTAACAGGTATCTCAAGCCATTAGCCCATGTTGCCATGCAACGAGTCCATGCAGAATGTAGGTACCCTATACATAGAAAGGAGCAAACCAGTGATATTTTAGGGAGGAGCTGAGCATAGAATCATAGAGTTGGAAGAGACCACAAGGGCCATCCAGTCTATCCCCCTGACAAGCAGGAAACACCATCAAAGCATTCTTGACAGATGGCTGTCAAGCCTCTGCTTAAAGACCTCCAAAGAAGGAGACTCCACCACACTCCTTGGTAGCAAATTCCACTGCCAAACAGCTCTTACTGTCAGGAAGTTCTTCCTAATGTTTAGGTGGAATCTTCTTTCTTGTAGTCTGAATCCATTGCTCCGTGTCCACTTCTCTGGAGCAGCAGAAAACAACCTTTCACCCTCCTCTATATGGCATCCTTTCATATATTTGAACATGGCTATCATATCACCCCTTAACCTTCTCTTCTCCAGGCTAAACATACCCAGCTCCCTAAGCCGTTCCTCATAAGGCATCGTTTCCAGGCCTTTGACCATTAGCAGGCAGAGCCATGACTTCACAACACACAAGCCTTCACAACTCAAAACACTGTTGCTGTATGTATGTTTTATTTTATTTGCTTTTTATCTTATATTTTGGAAACATACATCCAGTTCTTTTTTTCCTTTACATTTTTTGGGGGGCCCAAGAGAGTGGGGCCCCAAGCTATAGCTTGTTTAGCTTATACATAAGTCCAGCACTGGTTTCCCACAATGGGTATCTCGTGGGAACGGGATGGTGGACTGAAGGGGTCATTGGCCTGATCCGGCAGGGCTCTCCTAGTGTTCTTAGGTTAGCCCTGCTCTCACAACTAGAAAACTCTGGGAAGCAAAAGCGCCCCCAACTGCTGTTCAGACTCAAACTGCCTCCGACAGTGCAGCTATCGTGGCCAGAACTCCCACAGGGAAACCAATGTCCCCACTGTGGAAGGACGTGTGGATCCAGAATTGGCCTCCACAGTCACTTATGGACTCATTGTTAAAACCGTGTTTATGGAAGACAATGTACAAGGGACCGGAGGAGGAGGAGAAGGAGGTAGCCTTTCCCCCCATGAATCTGTCTGAACCATATTTAAAGCCTTCCAAGTTGGTGGCCATCGCCGCATCTTGCGGCAGTCAGTTCCACAGTCTTCCTTTCGTCTTCTTGAATCTCCTTCCATTCACAGCTTCATTGAGTGACACACACACACACACCAGTATTTTTGAGAAAGGGAGAAAACCTTCTCTGTGCCACACTTTCTCCATGCAGAATTTAACCTCGCTGTAATCGTGGAAGTGGGGCCTGTTTGTCACTCCAATGTAAGCCTGTCCTTCACAACCGACACTGACATTCCCAGGCGGAGAATGTATTCTATGCAGTTCATGGTTACAAAACAAGAACCAAAGCAGTCCTGTCCTTTGAAATTTGCATTTCTCTGAATTTTGTGGTGCGATTCTGCAGCCGACAGAAATGCATTGACGAGGGGGAAGTGTCCATATTCAGAAATGCATTTTATTAGCAGAAATGCCTTTGTGTATATCAGTCAAAATTCCCTTTGAAAAGGTGCACGAGAAATTCAGACTAAAATGCTTTTTCGCAATGACTTTTTAAAAAAAATTCATAAAGTAATCTGAACTGAATTTAAGACGGAAAAATGAGAAACTGAGATTCACTTTGGGAAATTGGACTTCTCTGAATTTGGCCTTGCAGTTCCCCAGCTGAAATTCATTATGCTAGCAGTTGCAAAAAAACTTTAAAAAATGTGCATATTAGGAGAAATTCTCAGTATGGTGCTGAATAATTTTCATGAGGACTTCTAAAAAAGAAGAAGAATTCGTAAACTAATATGGAGAATTGAACCTAAGAGCAGAGAAATGAGAAATTGAGATTCTCCCAGCCCTCCCAGCCCTTTCGTCCTTGTGGACCATGAATCAGCCCCTGGAGGGCATCACCCCAGGCTGTCAGTTGTAAAAACTAAGCTCTGGTCTTCACTCTTCAGCCTCCTCCTCTCCCTGCTGCGGCCGCCTTGTTGCTGGCCCTTGACCTTTCCTTCCCCTCCTCTCTCCCCTCCCCATCATAATCCCACCTAATCTCTCTCTCTTCACATTTGGTTTCAAATCCAGCCTCCCTCAGCTTCCCTGGATTAACCAACTTGACAATTTGCATGCAAAGGTCGGGAAGCAGCGGCAAGAGATGCTCAAAGCAGCCCCAAACGAAGAAAGATGCCTTTTGCACCCGGCTTCCCATCGAGCTTCACATGGGACGCTGGTGGTGCTGTGGTCTAAACCACAGAGCCTAGGGCTTGCCGATCAGAAGGTTGATGGTTCGAATCCCCGCGACGGGGTGAGCTCCTGTTGCTCAGTCCCTGCTCCTGCCAACCTAGCAGTTCAAAAGCATGGCATTGCAAGTAGATAAATAGGTACCGCTCCGGCGGAAAGGTAAACGGCGTTTCCGTGCGCTGCTCTGGTTCGCCACAAGCGGCTTAGTCATGCTGGCCACAGGACCCGGAAGCTGTACGTCCGCGACGGGACCTAATGGTCAGGGGTCCCTTTACCTCCCATTGAGCTCAGTCTTGCCCGCACTGGCTGGCAGAAGCTCTCCAAGGGTTTTCCCCCATCCTGCTTACTCTGCAGCCCTACCTGGATGTGCCCGGGACCAGACCTGCACTTTGAATGAGCTGCAACCTTTCCCATCACATCTACACGGGAATTCTAGCAACCCATTCCTACCTTTCCAATCATTGGCAAAGAGAAGGCTTGTTATGGGGCTGTCCCAGCGAGACAAGGTGGCTAATGGGAAACTCCCCATGGGGTTACCCCTTTATCATGCTGCCTGTCCTAAGAGATGGGTGGATTATTATTATTATTATTATTATTTATTTATTTATTTATTTATTTATTTATTTATTTATTTCTACCCTGCCCATTGGGCTGGGTTTCCCCAGCCACTCTGGGTGGCTCCCAACAGAATATTAAAAGCACAATAAAACATCAAACATTAGCAGGGGGTTGGACTGGATGGCCCTTGTGGTCTCTTCCAACTCTATGATTCTATGATTCTATGATTGTATGAAAAACTTCCCTAAACAGGACTGCCTTCAGATGTCTCCTAAAAGACAGGTAGTTGTTTATTTCCTTGACATCTGATGGGAGGGCGTTCCACAGGGCGGGTGCCACCACCGAGAAGGCCCTCTGCCTGGTTCCCTGTAACTTCACTTTTCGCAGTGAGGGAACTACCAGAAGGTCCTTGGAGCTGGACCTCAGTGTCCGGGCTAAATGATTTTTTTATTTTTTTAAAAAATATCATCTTTATTTCTTGTTAAAACCATTTACAATCAACACAAATCTCAGCATAACATAATATAACATATCATAATCAGACATAATCAGACATAGCCATAAGCTACACATAGAAAGAAAGAAAAAGAGGAAAGAAAAAAGAAAAAGGCACAAAAAGAATTATGAAAAGATAAAAAAGGAAAAAAGAACAACAACCAAAAACTAATAATAATTAACATATCGAAAAACAAACCTCCAAACATTTAATATCGGTTCCCTTTCTATATGCAATTTTCCAGGCTTCTCTATCATTTAAATTCTATGTCTTATCTATTATCCCTTTTGTTATTCGGCTACTTTACCAACTTATGCATTCAATCTAAACAGATCACCAATTTTGAATTTATTTCCTTGACATCTGATGGGAGGGCGTTCCACAGGGCGGGTGCCACCACCGAGAAGGCCCTCTGCCTGGTTCCCTGTAACTTTGCTTTTCGCAGTGAGGGAACTGCCAGAAGGTCCTTGGAGCTGGACCTCATTGTCCGGGCTAAATGATTTATACCCCGCCCATCTGGCTCGGTTTCCCCAGCCACTCTGGCCGGCTTCCCACAAAAGAGTAAAAATACATGAAATATTAAATAGACTGCCTCTGGACCTGGAGGCTCCATAAGAAGAACCTGCTGGATCAGGCCAGTGGCCCATCTAGTCCAGCCTCCTGTTCTCACAGCGGCCAAACAAATGCCCATTATGGGAAACCCACAAGTGGGATTGGAGCACAAGAATGCTCTCTCCTCCTGCAGTTTCCAGAAACTGGTCTAAACTTAAAATTGAAAAGCCCCAAACATGGCTCCCCTTTTTTCTTAGGGGATTTTGCTCCAACCCCCTTGATCATTTCGGTTGTCCTTCTCTGCACTGGGATATTGCAGAGACAACGATTAAGATTTAGATCCCAACAGTCTATAAAATAGATGCGAGGGAATTTACAGCCAGGGTAAATATACACACACACTTTAATTAAACTCAAGACGATATCAAGTAACTCCCGTAAACAATCTGAAAACTAAAAAGGTCTAAAAGGCAACGAGATGAAGGAATGGAGCCCAAACTCCGCAGAAGAGTTTGTGAGCTGTATCTCTCAAATATCGCATTGTTCTGCTGATATGAGAGGCATCCTCTTGAGTTATTAGAGCAATTGGTTTGGAAGTGGGAGCTGGCTTCAAACTTAGTCTGTTTGTTATATCTCCACCCCACCCTTCCGCCGAGGAGCTCAAGGTGCTGAGCACAGTTTTTCACCTCCCCTTTTCACCCCCACAACAACCCTGTGAGGTAGGCAAGGCAGAGAGACAGCGAATGGTTCAAGGTCACCTGGCAAGCTTCGCCACCCAGCTGTGGGAATTTGAACCCTGGTCTCTCCCATGTCTTACTCCAACACGCTTTCTAACCATTACATCAAACTGGCACTTAATAAAACTTCATTCCATTTTCTACTATTATTTTCTCATGGATTTCTATGAGATTTGACCATTGATATGACACACACACACACACACCAAAAAAGGAAGGAAGGAAGGAAGGAAGGAAGGAAGGAAGGAAGGAAGGAAGGAAGGAAGGAAGGAAGGAAGGAAGGAAGGAAGGAAGCAAGCCATGGAAGAAGACAGAAAGCATCCATCCAGTAGACAGACAGTAGGATTAGAAGCTGAAAGTCCTGGATTCAAATCCTGTCACAGCAAGAGACTACCGGTACTTAAGTTTGCTGCCAATGTGCTGCCTGTGACTGTTATGGTATGGGCTGTTTCATGTGTTCAGGTGTTTGAATTAATTCTTCTAATCGTATAGTATATTTATATTTATGCATTGAAAAGTGATGCGAGCTGCTTGGAGAACTTTGCATAACATGCTAACATAAATACATTATACAGAGCCTGGTTCAAGTTTCTTTTATTAATTCACCAAACCCTGGGACAACTGAGGTCCAGGATACTTCAAGGATCACCTGAATTCTTCTATCCCCACTTGGTCATTGAGGTCATCTGCAAGAGCATCACTGGTCACCCCCCAAGTTGCTGGGGCTAATTTGACAACCAGAAGCTTAGCCTTTGGTGTCATTGGCCCTGTCCTCTGGAACTCTCTGCCACTGCGTCAAGTTTTAAAAGCCTGCTGTAAAACTTTTGTATTCTGCCAGGCCTCTGCCTGCAATTAAGAACACATTTGTCCACAACTGTTGTTTGAGGTCTTTTTTTAAACTTTTATATGGATGCCATTGCACAGTTTTTATGTTTTCATTTCTGTAAACTGCTTCGGTTTATTTTTTTTTATGATGCAGCTGTATGCAACTATTCTTATAAATAAAGAAATGCAACTATCAAGACTAAATAATCACCATCAATGTTGGACAAGACAATGTCACTCAAAGGCAATTCATGCGATAATTCCAGCACAACCTTGCAGGGGGGGGGGAATTGACCTCTTGGTCATAGACATAGCTGTCAAGTTCTCCCTTTTTTTAAGGGAAATTCCCTTATGCTGAATAGGCTTCCTCGCGAGAAAAGGGAAAACTTGACAGCTATGGTCATAGAATCATAGAATTGGAGGGTTGGAGGGGACCTCAAGGGTCATCTAGTCCCGCCCCCTGCAGTTTAGGAATCACAGCTAAAGCATCTCTTACAGATGGCCACCCGACCTTGGTTTGAAAACCTCCAACAAACGGCACTGGCACTGGCACATTTGCCATCACTAAAGCCACTGGGAAGGTTGCAATTTTCCCAAAGCCATTGTGTGCCAAAACTGCAATAGGAATTGAGTCTTGGGCCAAGTTTCCCAACTGATCCAGTTCCTTGTAACCTCTGGAATTGGCCTCTGTTTCCATGGAGCTGCACTTGGCAACTAGTGCAGATTATTATTATTATTATTATTATTATTATTATTATTATTATTATTATCATCATCATCATTATTTATACCCCGCCTATCTGGCTGAGTTTCCCCAGCCACTCTGAACGGCTCCCAACAGAATACTAAAAACACGATAAAACATTAAACATCAAACATTAAAAACTTCCCCAGCCAACCCAAGGGATCCTGCGCCACCTCTTTTGCACCAAGTGTCCTGGTTCTTTCTTGCCAGGGCCTGCAACCTACAAAAGTCAGAGGGGCCTTTCCCCTAATGGAGTTCAGCTGCTGTTTATATTCTATAGCAAGCAACAGGGCCACTCCCCCTCCCCAAGTGCCCCGGGAAGTGTGAGGGCCGCTGTCAGAGGGTTAGGGACTCTTTCTGTTCTTGTGACTTAGAATTATAGGATTGTGGAGTTGGACGCGACCTCTGAGGGGCATCGAATCCAACGCCCTGCAATGCAGGAATCTCAGCTAAAGCATCCATGATAGAGGGCGATCTGCTTAGAAACCTCCAAGGAAGGAGAGTCCACCACCTTCTGAAAAGTCTGTTCCCTTGTCAAACAGCTCTTGCCCTCAAAAAGTTCCTCCTGACTCCTTTCTTGCAGTTTGAAGTCATTGGTTCGAGTCCTAGCCCTCTGGAGCAGCAGAAAACAAGCTTGCTCCATCTCCAGATATTTGGCTAACATGCTTGTGGAGTGCTGTCCCCAGGGAAGCTCAGCTGGTCCTTTCATTATATATCTTTAGGTGCCAGGCAAAAAACATCCCTCTTCTCCCAGGCCTTTAACAATCTATGTCCTTTGGAACTGGGGGGGGGATTGCTTTTTTTGTTATTATGCTATATATTTTTCTGTTGTTATATTTTAAACTGCCCTGCGAGCTTTGGCTGAAGGGTGGTATGAATAGATGATAGATATAGATAGATAGATAGATAGATAGATAGATAGATAGATAGATAGATAGATGGATAGATAGATGGATAGATAGATGATAGATAGATAGATAGATAGATAGATAGATAGATAGATAGATAGATAGATAGATAGATAGCTATTTCAGAGAAGATAAAAAGCTGTTCTTTTCCAACCTATTTTGGCTTTGCTGCTGCTATTGATTCAATTGCATTTATTCCTTTGTTTTATTAATACTCTTTTTAGGCATAAGTATTGCCAACCAGCAACAGCAGTCGGGGGCCTTTCTCAAAAGGGTGTTCTGAACACGAACAAAAAAGGAAAGCTATAGAAGGACTTTTTTAAAATAAAAAAAGTGAAATAATTCAGCACAGAGGGAAAGTACCAAAAAAAAAATCCAAACCAGGAAGAGAGGGTGTGCACCATATTTCAAAGAGACTCTGCAGGGAAGAGCTTTTAAGAGTTCGGGATTTGAGAAACAAATTGGAAACATTGCAACAGGCTTCAAGGCTGTCTGGCCTCTGGGGGTCTTTGGCCAGAATTCCAGAGCGGCATAAATCAGGAATTAATCTGATTGCAAGCAAGAGTTAGGAGCTTAAACTGATCTCTTCCTCTGCGCGTCAAACTGCGCCCAATTGCATTCGTTTGTCCTTAAAAATGCTCTATTTGTAGCTGGCTTAATACATCGTAAACAGAGGCACATAATTTCTCCTTTTAAAAGCGTCAAAGGAAAGCCTTCTGTCCCCATTAAGAAGAGAAATGTCGGAAGGGTCAAAGCAAAGGCCTGTCCAGTTTACTCAACATGCAACACAATTCTACGTTTATTCCTCCTAAGTAAAAGTGCACAGGACTGGAGATGAATTGCTTCATGCACAGCTAAAGATTTAGACTTTGCAATACAGCTGACCTTTCTCACTTTATTGTACGGAGGCAAGAGAAAATATTGAGGTGCAATTTCTGGAAATTAATACATTTCTGCCTACAGAAGGGTATTTTCCTCATTTCCCCCATAGAATATCTAATATTGTGCTAATGAACTTTGGGATAATCCACGGGTTTCTTGCCTACCCACCTCAGATCACATGACTTAGCCCATGGGGGGTGGGGGCACTTTGAGTATGATGAGGAAACAACAAATAGACCCGAGCGTAAACTTCGAGGATGGTAGAGCTTTGGGACCCCCCCAAAAAGGCCTGGGATTTAATTTCTCCACCTTCTGACATGGGTTCCCTTCTGCCCACCTCAAATCTCCATCTACCCATTCGGAATACAGTATTATTGAAAGCTTGGCAGGTCAGGAAGCCACGATTACGTCGGAGTGAGTCCCACTGGGCTCTGGCGTTTACTCCTTCCTTGGTGTGCTTACAACTGCAGACTGAATTGCAAGATGCTCTTAAAGATCTGAGGCGCTGTTGGCTCTCTCTCAGAGGACCTTCCGAAGCTTAGTGGAAAGCAGAGCGGCAAATAAGATCCCCAACTATAGGACTTCTCTGGCCGAGGAAACCCCCCTTCCATTTGCAACGCTGCCCACTCGCAGGAATCCTGCGCATTGCAGACACGGCGAGACCTCCCCCCCCCCGGCTTCCTCTGTGTTTTTATTCACATGTTTGGAAACTGGCAATATGACAGGCTGGGTGTTCCCCATAAGCGACCCACGAGCCCTGAATCCACGAACTCGCCTCCTTCTTCTGGGAACAGCGGAGGAGCAAAGTACTGTACAGTAGATCCATTTTTTTTTTACTCCAGAGAAGCAGGAAGAAAAAACAAGCATCCTGAACCTCAGTCGCTTCCTGCATAGTAGGGTAGGTGGGGGGGGCAACCTTCCTCTTGCTAAGCCCACGCACCCACCCCAAAAACACCCCTCTTGAGGGCAGGTAGATAAACTCAGCTCACGCCTTTAAGGACAGATTAATAAATCGCTTTCATGACACAGAGCGTCGGCTCTCTTCCCTACAGGGATTAGGAAGCGGTCACGCACAGATGGCAAGGGGGAGGGGTCCGAAAAGTGCTCTCTAACTCTCGCAGGTCGCGATCCGGCGCGCCTACTCGAGAGTAGACCCCGCGGAATGCTGCGGCTGGGCTTGCTTCCGAGCGACCACGCATGGGATTGCACAGTGAATGTATCTGATAAGAACCTCGGCCGCTGCCTTATGACAGTCAGAGACCATTGGTTCATCATCCAACACAATATTGTCGACACTGGCTGGCAGCAGCTCCCCAGGGTGTCAGCCAGGGATCTCTCCCGCTTCTGCCTAGAGATGCCACAGGGGACTGAACCTACAAGTAAAGCAGCTGCTCTCTGCCTCTGAGCTAGCGACTGCCTTCCTCATTTCGTGCAAAAGACATTTTTATGGCACGACCTATGTATTTTTACTCAGAAGTAAGTCCCACTCTTCCCAGTAAATTTATATATACATATCCCGCAGCCCAATAACGCACCCTTCTGCGTGTTTACTCAGAAGTAACGTCCACTGTGCCCAACAGCATTTACTCTTTGGTAAGCATGTCGGGTCAATAATGCGAGAATTTCGTCCAAGCCTCTGAGTTCCCTGGGGAATTGGAGCCTTCCCCCTGATCCGCTCGCTTAACACCCTAAACAGCCCCCCATCCCATAATCGACAGCAGCCCCGCCGCCGCCCCCCCCCCCGCAACTCGGCAAAAGATTATTCGGCCACAGCTTCTACCCAGACACACCAACGATCCTCCATGAGAAATTCCGAAGATCAGAGTCGCGCCTCCAAACCCAACCAGTAATCTGGTTTGGTTATCTTAAATGGGGGGGGGGGGGGAAGAGACAAGAGAGGAGGGGTCTGCTTTCCAGGGAAGACCCCTTTGTCTTCATTGTTCCTCCGCGCTTTAGTATGCATTTCACGCTCCCTGCTTCCAGACCTCTCCGCGCCCCTCGCCACTTTTTCTATACGAGCCTACTGTGGGGGGGGGGGGGAGTGTCACTTTTTAAAAAACCAGCCGCCCCCCCCCCCACTTTTCCAGAAACAGCTTTGCTTTAGGTCTGGGAGGGTGTTGCTGGTTTTTTTTAATGGAGATTTTTCTTCCGGACGCTGCTGAGAACGTGCCATCTCCTGCGCACACCCCACCCCAAGACTACTTGGGTGGGGGGTGGGGGGGGGACAGAAGAAGGCGAAGGAGAGAAAAAACGGGTGGACGGGGAGCGGGACGTGAGCCGTGTACTGAGCTTGGATGGTGATCGAGAGAGATAGCGATTATATAGCTGGAAGGGGGGGGGCTTCTTTGTGGGTCTATTGGAGAGTAAAGTGAACTGTAATAAGGGAAGGGAACCCCCCCCCCTCCGAGCTCAGCGGAAGGTTTCCGAAGCCCGTTCTTCCAAACAAGTTGCCCAACTCCTCTCCAAACCACCCCAAAGTGGGAACGCGGTTCTGAAACGCAGCAGGCGCGGGGAGAGGCAGGTGCGGCCCCAGACGGGGAAACTGAGGACAAACTATACAGGTGGAATGAGGCGGCGGCGGAGGGGGGGGGGAGAGAGACAGGCACACATGCACACTTTCTGGGGACAGTCCTTCTCCTCCTCCCCCCCCCCTCCGGGCAAATAGCCGGGGCTTGGTGGGGAGCCCCAGGCGGCGGCGATGGGCGCGCGGCGAGTCCGCCTTCCTTACCGATGGTGGTGATGACGGTGATGGCGAAGTAGAAGGAGCCGGCGAACTTCCACTGGACGCCGGCCTTGTGGGGCTTGAGCTTGAGGACCACCCCCTCGAGCTCGCAGTAGTTGGCCTCGGACAGGTTGTACTTGCTCTTGAGCTCCAGCTGCTTCTCCTCCAGCGCCGTCCGGTCGGCCGTCTCCGCCTCGGACTCCAGCGCGTCGAAGACGGCGGCGCCCACCAGCAGGTAGGTGAAGGTGCAGATGATCAGCGCCAGCGTCCGCACGTTCTGCCGCTTCATGGTCCCGCCGGGCTGGGGAGGCTGCTGCCGGACGCCGGGGAGCCGGGAGCGGAGGGCGCTGCTGCTGCTGCTGGAGACGATGGAGAGGATGGAGAGGAGGAGGAGACGCAAGAAGCGGCCGTTGCCTGGCTCATGGCTGCTGCTCCGGCGCCTGCCTGCTGCCTCCTGCCGCCGCCGCCGCTGCTGAGGCTCCCGCGGCAGCTGGGCTGGCCAAGGCGACGGCTGCTCCGGGAAGGCAGGCGGGCGGGCGGGCGGGGAGCACCCGCCGCCCAGGCTGCTCCCCGGGGGGGAGGGAGGGAGGGAGGGAGAGTGCGCCGGAGGGCGGAGGGAGGCGCGGAGCTGTCCCTTCAGCACCACCTCCAGGAGAGCCCGGGCCACGCCGCCTGGGCAGCCTTAGAGGGGAGGGGAGAGGGGGAGGGAGAGAGGGGAGGGGAGAGGGGGAGGGGGAGGGAGAGAGGGGTAGGGAGAGACCCCCCCCCGGCCCGCACTCTCCCAGCCAGGTGACTTTGGATCCCAGGGGTGCTGCTGTTTCCTTGCCCCCCCCCGCACTTGGCTAGCTTGGGAGGGTTGGAAGAGTGGTCTTGCTAGCCCAAGCCTCTGCGGGGCAGGGACCTCCGGGAAAGGGTCCATAAGAGATAGCCGTCTGACCTGTGTTTACAAACCTCCGGGGAATTATAGAATTATGGGGTAGGAGGGTTGGAAAGGACCCCAAGAGTCTACTAGTTCAACCGCCTGTGGTGCAGCGGAAGGATCCTCCAGAGGCGGCCATACAAACTCTGTTTTAAAAGCCTCTGTCTTGCAGAATCATGCAATCGTACAGGTGGAAGGGACTGCAAGGGTCATCTAGTCCAGCCCGCTGCAATGCAGAGCTAACGGTGAAAGGATCCACCATAGATGGCCACCCAACTTCTGTTTTAAAATCTCAATGAATCATAACATTGCAGGGGTGGAAGAGGCCCCCAATGCAGGGATCTCAGATAAAGAATTCCTGGCAGATGGCCAGCCAACAAAGGAGAGTCCTCCACCTTCTGAGGTCATAGACTCATGGAATTGTAGGGGCTGGTAGGGACCCCCAAGGGGCATCTATCCCAGTCCCTTGCAATTCCGGAACCACAGCTAAAGTATTAAAGTTAAGCTACGGAACTTCCTCCCACAGGAGGCAGTGATGGCCACCAATCTAGACAGCTTTGAAAGAGGATTGGACAAATTCATGGAGAAGAAGACGACTGTGACTACTAGCCACCATGGCTGTGTTCTGCCTCCACAATCAGACGGAACAACGCTTCTGAATACTAGTGGCTAGAAACCACCGGAGGGGAGAGGGCTCTTGTGCTCAGATCCTGCTTGCGGGTTTCCCACAAGTATCTGGCCGGGCAATGCGAGAACAGGATGCTGGACTAGATGAGCCATTGGCCTCTTCTGCTTATGCGCTTATTTATTAATCCCCTTTCACAAGGCGATCTGGTTTATCTTGTAAAAGACATAGCTGAAACACAATTGCAAAACAATAATAACAACAACAGAGGGTGAATTTTAAAATGATTCCAAGTGGACACTTATGGCAAAGACCTGTTCATCCAGTTTGGAAAGCTTGATGGAACAAAATATGTTTTCAGTTCCACCACCCCCCAGCCAGCATCTTGTTCTCACAGGAGCCAACCAGATGCCCCAATGGGAAACTGGCAAGCAGGATCCGAGCACAAGAGAGCCCTCTCCCCTCCTGTGGTTACCAGCAACTGGTATTCAGAAGCATTGCTTTCTCCAACTGTGGAGGCAGAGTGTAGCCATCGATAGCCCTCTCCTCCTCCATGAATTTGCCCAGTCCTCTTTTAAAGCCATCCCGGTTGTTGGCACCCCTGGCTCTTGCAGCAGTGAGTTCCATAGATTAGCTCTGCGCTGCGTAGAAAAAGTCTTCCTTTCCCCTGTTCTGAATCTTCCACCGTCCCACTTCAATGAATGCCCGTGAAGACATCTAGTGCCACCACAAGAGTGGGAGAGAATCTTTCCCATTGCAGGTATTAGATTAAAGGGCCCAGAGCCCCAGACGGAAACGATTACCGCTGTGAATAGGTCACTCCGCTCTTATCTTGTACCCGTTTGGGAAGTGCTTAGAAATGTCACGAGCAAAGTGCTCCTCTTACATCTCGTGACCTTTTAGGACCACAGCTTACAAAAGAAGATTTCTTCTGTGCTTGTATGCGAGTGTCTATCTGCTAACTGGGAGCAGGACTTCCTTTGTTTGGCGTAAAGAGGATTCCAGAAGCCACGCTAAATCTGTTAGTCTTGGAGGTGCTACTGGACTCTCAGTTTTCCTGCCCTCATTTGCACAACCTCTCTATAAAGACTAAAATTAGCATTCCACAAAAAGGGGGCTATGATACCCCATAGTGATGATGGAAGGATTCAGCAGACTTTTCAAACTCCTTCTCTGTTCATTCCAAATATTTATCCTCCCTCTGACAACTCTATCAGGGTTCCCTTGCTTCTTTTCGATTCTTTAGGACAGTTTCACACAGAGTAGACCCGTCAAAATTAATGGACCTAACTTAGCCATGTCTTTTGATTTCCATGGGTCCACTCTGAGTAAAACCTCATTTTATATTTACTTATAGCCTGCCTTTTCCCGCCGGGCCAAGATTCAAGGCATCTCACACAAATTAAAAACAATACTGACAAAATACAAGACACTAAGAACATATAAAAGACAACCATGTAAAAAATAAAACACCCAAATGTATACAGATAATAAAAACAGTACAACACTGTTAAAAGCCACTTCCTTTAACAATAATATTTATTTTTTAAAAAAAAAACTGTCAGTTTGCAAAGGCCGGTCGGAATAAAACAGTGGCAGAAGGACCTAGGTCAGGCTTCCTCAACTTCGGCCCTCCAGATGTTATGGGACTACAATTCCCATCATCCTTGACCACTGGTCCTGCTAGCTAGGGATCATGGGAGTTGTAGGCCAAAAACATCTGGAGGGCCGAGGTTGAGGAAGCCTGACTTAGGTGAATACCATCCTTACTTTTTTATTTTAAAAAAAATGTGCACAACTCACAGCAAAGGGATTTTAAAAGTGAAAATGTGTGCAAACAAATCAATGAAGGAGGCATTGCTGCCTGAATTGGCTTCCTCTTGCCAGCTAGTGTTCTGAACTACAACTCCCATGAGTCCCAATCATTATGGCCACATGGTGGTGCTTGTGGGAAACATCTGGTGCGCACCAAGTTGGCGAAGGCCCACCTCAATGTTCCACTCCGTTTCCCCTTCCCCTCTGCCTCCAGAGCTGAGTTGTCTGCAGCACACCCACAGTGAGACCCCTTCCATGGAAAGATGCTTCTAGCCTCCCCCCCCCCCCCCAACACAAGGACAAAAGCGAGGAAGACAATATTATGCCACACTGATGCCTGTCAGGCTCCGGAAGAGTCCTCTGAGGAATAAGAGAGGTTTGGTGTACTTATAAATAATTGGCCACGCTTGGCTCCTGTGGGACGCTTCCATGCACAGAGAGACAACACAATTTGATCACAGGTGCCACTGGAGGAATAGGGCAGGTTTGCGAGGCTCTGTTGCCTAATATCATTTGAGTGCTCTGCTCCTAAAAGCCAGCTCAGCTTCCCTGAATTCTGCATGAGAGAAGGACAGGAATCTAGGTCTTCTGCTTGTTTGTTTTCCAAGGCAGGGGTCTATCCCCCAACAGAGGATGAAGAGTTTGGATTTGATGTCCCACTTTATAACTACCCGAAGGAGTCTCAAAGCGGTTCACAATCTCCTTTTCCCTTCCTCCCCCACAACAAACACTCTGTGAGGTGAGTGAGGCTGAGAGACTTCAGAGAAGTGTGACTTGCCCGAGGTCACCCAGCAGCTGCATGTGGAGGAGCGGGGAAGCGAACCCGGTTCCCCAGATTACAAGTCCACCTCTCTTAACCACCACACCACGCTGGCCATTGGCCTGAGGAGAGAAGTAAGGCAGCCTTCCAGAGTTTAGGGAGCAAGTGATCCAAAGAGCAAGATGCAGGAAAATAAAGGGGAGATTCAGGACCATGGACAGAGCGTGGGGATGCTGCTGCCGATAATCTTGAGTGTTGAGATAGTCTTGAGTGTTGCTTCAGCACCGGTCAGGAGCTCCCCACCACCACAAGGTCTGAAAGACCATCACACCCAAAGTTTTACTCAGATTCTCCTTTCTTGCCATTTGAATCCATTGGTTTGGATCCTCCATTCTGGAGCAGCAGAAAACAAGCTTGCTCCATCCTCCATGTGGCAGCCCTTTAGATCTTTGATATTCTGATCCATTTCATCCTTAATATTTGATTTTTTAAGAGTGGATTCCCTGGCGAACCCTAACCTTTAGTGTTAAATCACAAGGCCAGCCAATTGCATCTCATTGCTTCCTCAAAGCAATGAAGGTTAAGGGGTGATATGATAGCCATGTTCAAATATATCAAAGCTTGTCATATAGAGGAGGGAGAAAGGTTGTTTTCTGCTGCTCCAGAGAAGCGGACACGGAGCAATGGATTCAAACTTCAAGAAAGAAGATTCCACCTAAACATTAGGAAGAACTTCCTGACAGTAAGAGCTGTTCGACAGTGGAATTTGCTACCAAGGAGTGTGGTGGAGTCTCCTTCTTTGGAGGTCTTTAAGCAGAGGCTTGACAGGCATATGTCAAGAATGCTTTGATGGTGTTTCCTGCTGGGCAGGGGGTTGGACTGGATGGCCCTTGTGGTCTCTTTCAACTCTACGATTCTATGATTCTATGAAACAGTTGATGGCGGTTTCTGCTCCCCTCCCTTTTGCAAACACCATAAAGTCAGGCACAGCTGTGCTGCCCAGCAGAGTCAAAGGAGCTGGGGTTTTATTCGCTAATTACCAATCTCCTAGCAGCTAAGTCTGGGCTGTCTGAAGGCAGGGCAGACACCCACAGAGTTGCCAAAACCAAGACAGTTCTCTTGGTTCCCAGAGCCCATCAGCATGGTAAGTTCCATGGCCAGGTGCTCAGAGAACAATCTCACATCCCAGTCCCACTTTTCCTTGATCTGTATTTTGGTTGCATTGTGCCCAGATTAATCCCCCTGGGGTTTTCTCATTGTCCCATGGCTGGAGACGCTGGGCATTGAACTTGGGACCTTCTGCATCCTTGTCACTGAGCTCCGTTCCCCTCCCCACTTTGGCTTTGCAGGGGCGAGGAGTCGTGTTTGCAGAGGCACCAAAATACTTCCTGAGAAACCTCTTCTGTGTGCCTGTTTTCAGTCATTACTCTCCAGACTGCTGCTGCTGCTGCTGCTGCACCATCTAGTTGTCAGCGTGATCCCAGCCAATCAGGGATCGGCGCTTGTGTGGGCAATCGTATGCTGACGTCATGGGCAGAATGTGAGCCAAACTTCCTGGACTGATCCCGCTGGGAAGCCGAGTCAGCCAGCAAAGCTCTCCATTGGCCTCCGTAAAACAACAGCATCTCCCAGCATGTTCTAGCTTCTCAGGAAAGAAGTACAGGGAAGAGCACCTTGCTTGCCCAGGAGAATTTCCTGGTAGATGGGACTCTTGGGAGTCTAGGAGATTCTGCGCGTTCTCCGAGCCACGCAAGGCGTCTGTTGCTGCCTCCCATGCGAGCAGCAGCCCTCCGAAACCGGACCTTGATTTGTAACATAGTTAAAAGCAGCAAAATGGAGATTTGATTAAGGGAACATCTGGCGCCTGTTTGTTTAAATGCTCAAAAGTCATTTATCACACTGTAGCTCACTGTGGCTCTTCTCCAGAGGAGCAGGGGAGTTGAGACATAGGGACAGCGGACATGTGAGCAGGAGCATTGCTCTGCCATTGCCTGCCCTTTATGAATTGTTATCTCCATCCAAAACAGATGAAGGCCTCCCGTTTCCAGGCGGTGCTCCTTAACTGCTATGCCATCGCACAGCTGCTCCCAGTCATGTCAATGGGGCTTGTGCAAGAGATTGCATAGTTAACCTACCCCATAGCTGCCAAGTTTTCCCTTTTCTCGCGAGGAAGCCTATTCAGCATAAGGGAAAATCCCTTAAAATAAGGGATAACTTGGCAGCTATGACCTACCCGTATATTCAGGACTTTGGGCCGCCATTTTTTCCAAGGTTTATTTTGATATTGAGAGTAACTTAAAATAAAATAAAAAAAACCCTAGGGGCATCTTCCATCCTAGCACTGCAGCAGCTACCATTCTGCCTTGGCCAGATCTCCACCTGCAGTTCTGGGCACCACAGTTTGAGAAGGATATGGACAAGCTAGAAGGGGTGCAGAGGAGGGTGACCGAGAGAATCAAAGGTCTGGAAAGCAAGCCAGATGAGGAATGGTTGAAGGAGCTGGGTATGTTTAGCCTGGAGAAGAGGAGAGACGGAAAGGTGATGTGGTGGCCATTTCCAAATACAGGTGACTCCCCACCTATCAACGCTCTCTCCAGATCAAAAACACTGTATCTAAAAATATCCACAACTGGAATGGAAGCTCTGGGGCTGGCAGGTGGTGTTTTAAATACCCCACAGCGCTGATAGGGATGAGTGGGGTAGGTCAGGCTGGGGGGCAGTGACTGGCCCAAGGGCACACAAAATGAGCTTCATGACCAAGCAGGGATTTGAACCCTGGTCTCTCCCAGTTCCTAGTCCAACACTATAACTACTACACCACACTGGTGTAATGGGAGCAATTAAAGACAAACTAGTGGTACCTTGGTTCTCAAACGCCTTGGTACTCAAACAACTTGGAACCCAAACACTGCAAACCCGGAAGCAAGTGTTCTGGTTGGCAAACTTGTTTTGGGAGCCGAACATACTCCGTTTTGAATGTTATGCTTCTGATTTGAGTGCCACACTTCTGTTTTGAGCATTACACTGAGGTCTGTCTGTTTTTGCTATTTATTTTGTGTTTTTGTTTTTGCGGCTCATTTTTTGTTTTTGTGACTGTGTAGAACCCAGTTCAACTACGGTACTGATTGGTTGATTGTGTGACTGCAGTACATTGTTTATTGCTTTCATTCTTTGGATCAATGCTCCCATTAGGTAGTCAAATTCATGTTAAATTGCTGTTTTAGGGGTTGTTTTCAAAAGTTTGGAACGGATTAACCAATTTTGCATTACTTTGCATTGGTTTTGGAACACTTTGGTTTTGGAACGGACTTCCAGAACGGATTAAGTTTGAGAACCAAGGGACCACTGTAGTTTAAAACAACCATTAAAATACAGCAGAACACATTTAGAACCAGCAATTAAGATACGGTTTGCATTAACTGAACCTAGTTTCCAAAGGCCTCTCTGCTTGCGAAATGTCTAGGAGGGAAATCATGTTTCGAGGCATGACTGTTCCAAATGCTGTATTTCCTCCAGCGTCCAGAACTATACCTGGATGCAGAGGTAGCGTCTGTGGCAAGGATGTCTTAGGCTGATTCACCTGCTATGACCCTTCCTGGAGAGTTATGACCAAGTGATTCATGCCTTAGTCACATCGAGATCGGACCACTGTCATGTGCTCCATGAACTCACATAAGCATGCCTTGGGAAATTGCAACTGGTTCAGAAGACAACTGGAAGTCGGGGGGGGGGGAGAGAGAGAGAGAGCTCAGCCAATGCAGGCTGCTTGAGTTGCTCGAGTGGCACTGTGGTGGGAAAGGGGCTGCTATTGTACTCAAGCCCTGTTTGCAGCCTTCCCACTGAGACATCTGGCTGGCCGCTGTAAGAACATAATGGACTGTCCCCCAAGTGGACAGGATTCAAGCACAAGAGCAAAGACGGGTGCCTGATGATCGTCTTCCAAAGCAACGACTCTATTCCAAACTTAAAAATGGAAAGCGTAATGCTGGTGGTCAACAAAAGCGCTTTAAAGACTGTCTCAAGGCAAATCTAAAAAAAAAAGTAATATAAACACTGACAACTGGGAAACACTGGCCTGCGAGTGCTCCAGTTGGAGAACAGCCTTTCCCAAAGGTGTCATGGGCTTTGAAGACACTCGAACTCAGGACACAAGGGAGAAATGTGCTAAGAGGAAGGCACGCTTGGCAAATCCACACCGTGGCCAACTCCCGCCTGGAAACCAATGTCCCCACTGTGGAAGGACATGTGGATCCAGAATTGGCCTCCGCAGTCACTTACGGACTCATTGTTAAAACCGTGTTTAATTTATGGAAGACAATCTTCCTCAGCTACAAGTGATCGCCAAAGAAGAAGACAGACATCTTTCCAGGTCAGGTGGCCAGCAGGACTAAACTGCTTCTGGCGCAACGGGACACCGTGATGGAAACCAGAGTGCACGGAAACGCCTTTTACCTTCCTGCCATAGCGGTACCTATTTATCTACTCGTACTTTTTGGTGTGCTTTCAAACTGCTAGGTTGGCGGAAGCCAGGACAGAGCAATGGGAGCTCACCCCGTCGTGGGGATTCGAACCCCCGACCTTCTGATCGGCAAGCCCAAGAGGCTCAGTGGTTTTTAGACCACAGTGCCACCTGCGTCCACATAGCCATTGTGGCTAGCAGTGCTTGGTAGCCTTTTCCTCCTCCATGAATTCACCTAATCATCTTTGAAAGCTGCCCCAAAAGTTCCCCCTGCAGCCTTGAAACCTAACCAGATGAGGAGGCGACTCACAGGTGCAGAGAACAGCTGCCTTCTCCGGGATGATGCCTGTGCCATTTGCAGGACTGCAGCTGCTAAAATGCAGCCCTTTCTCGGGCCGAACCTTTTCAACTATTTCGCAGCAAAGAGCAGCGTGTGCTCGTCCACGGCCAAATGTCACGCAGCTGCAAGCAGACTCTGCTTCCATGCACCTCGGTCCAAAAGAGCAGAGTCTGCTGTGATCTGGGTGGCTTCGTCTTGTGGCTCTACAGGCTCTCAACTTCTGCGTCCTGGCAAACAGCCTCCCGTCAGACGTCAAGGAAACAAACAACTCTTTTACTTTTAGAAGACATCTGAATGCAGCCCTGCACAGGGAAGTTTTGTTTGTGTTTATTGTGTTTTTAATATTTTTATTGTGGTTTTAATATTTTGTTGGGAGGTGCCCAGAGTGCCTGGGGAAACCCATTCAAATGGCCAGCATATAAATAAAACCATTATAATTAGTATTATTGCAGCATTAGCCACATTCCATTATCCCAGTGGTGTGATGCTGAGCAGTTCTAATTAGAGCAGAGCTAAGATTTCTCTTTAAAACATTTTATTTTGGTATCCGCAGCTCAATATTGGCATCCAACCGAAAGCTGGAGGAGGGTGCAAATTGCATGACAATGCTTCCTACTCACCTTTTCTTCTCTATTGCATGCCCCGTAGACCTGCCGGTGGCAGCAACTCCTGGCTCCTGCTGGGCCCCTTTTTGTTTTTTACTCATCACGCTTCAGAGGAAAGGAAAGAAGCGCTGACCACACTGCCTTCACGGCACTCTTTTCAGCACCTGCTAAAAAAGTGTGCCAATTCAAAGTGCTGGTTTTGACCTATAAAGCCTTAAACGGCTCAGGACTGCAATACCTCAAGGACTGCCTTGATCCATATGAACCAAGCCAGACCCCGAGATCACCTTCTGAGACCCTCCTTCGTGTGCCTCCTCCTCGAGAGGTCCGGAGGGTGGCAACACGAGAGCAGGGCCTTCTCTGCAGCGGCTCCCCGTTTGCGCAATGCTCTCTCCAGGGAAGTTCGCCTGGCACCTTCATTGCACACCCTTAGGCGCCAGGCAAAAATGTTCCTTTTTAACCAGGCCTTTGGTTGATCTGATTGACATGTGGCTCTTTTTTTTTTAGGGGGGGATTATTGGGTTGTTGTTTTTCTTCTGATTTATATACATTGTGATCTTTTCTATGAAGCGCCTTGAGACCTCCAGATATAGGACAGTATATAAATTCAATAAATAAAATAAATAATAATAAAAAACATTCCTGTTTCAACCAGGCTGCCCAGTTGCTTAGAAAGCGGAGGTGATTTTAATCTGTTTTAGTATTTTAACTTTGGCTAAAATACGGTTAGTATGGTTGTGGTTTTCCCCCTGATTTCACTGTTTTATCTTTTGTAAACTGCTTTGAGTTTTTTGTTTGTTTGTTTGTTTGTTTTAACTACAAGCAGTGTATAGTTTTTATGAAATAAGTAATAAGAGCCTACTGGATCAGGGCAATGGCCCATCTAGCCCAACATCCTCTGCTCACAGTAACCAACCGGACAAACAAATGGAAAACCCACACACAAGCAGGATTCGAACACAGGAGCAATTCTCCCCTGTTGTGGTTTCCAGCAATCAGCATTCAGAAGCATCACAGCCTCCAACTGTGGAGGGGGAACATAGCCATTTGGGATAGGAGTCATTCATCGCTCTCTCTCCTCTTCCATGAATTTCTCCATCCCCTTGATCGTTGGGGTGGCAGCGAGGCCTCATAGCCGCTGCTCCCCTCTGAGGGGCAGGGCTCGAATTTGGCTCCCATCCTCTTCCCAGCCCTGCCACCTGTCAGGCATCTAAATATAGGCATCCGGCTGGCAAATTATTGTGTTTTATTGGCAGGCTAGGGCCTGCCCTGCTCAGATTTCCTCTGGAAAACGGGGACGCAAACAGGCTGAGAATTGTCCGTCCCGTGCCAGTGTCCTGGCCACAAGAGAAGCAGCTGGCTGCGGGAGGGAGGCGGGGGGAGGGGGGCGTAGAGAGAAAGCAAAAAATAGCCGCAGCCACCACTTTCAGCATCCTGGCCAGCTCCCAAAATTTCCATGGAACAAGCCCAGGCTGGTTCCAGGCATGGAAGGGAGACCACAGCACCTGTCGTGGGAAGAGAGCTTTTGTCCCCGAGGCTGTTGCCAAGTATTGTGCTAAAGGGTTTTCTTTTCCGGGGGGGGGGGGCAGCAGAGCTGTGAGCTCCTGGAAGCAGGTTTGTCATCATCAAGGCCAGCCTGGGGGTGTTTTTCGGGGGCGGGGGGCGAAACTGTCTGGGTGAGGAAAGGTCCAACCAGAACCTTTTTAGCGCGCTCTCTCTCTCTCTCTCTCTCTCTCTCTCTCTCTCTCTCTCTCTCTCTCTCTCTCTCTCTATATATATATATATATATATATATATATATATATATTCTTCTTTGGCGATCCCTCGTAGCCGAGTAAGATTGTCTTCCATGAACAAGGTCTTATCAGTGAGTCCGTAAGTGCCTGTGGAGGCCAATTCTGGATCCGCACGTCCTTCCACAGTGGGGACATTGGTTTCCGGGCGGGAGTTGATCACGGTGTGGATTTGCCAAGCGTGCCTCCCTCTTAGCATGTTTCTCCCTTGTGTCCTGAGTTCGAGTGTCTTCAAAGCCCAGGACACCTTTGGGAAAGGCTGTTATAATAATAATATTATAATAATAATTTATTATTTATACCCCGCCCATCTGGCTGGGTTTCCCCAGCCACTCTGGGCGGCTTACAACAGAAAAATGAAATAAAACAATTAAACATTAAAAGCCTCCCTAAACAGGGCTGCCTTCAGATGTCTTCTAAAAATCTGGTAGCTGTTTTTCTCTTTGACATTTGATGGGAGGGCGTTCCACAGGACAGGCACCACCACCGAGAAGGCCCTCTGCCTGGTTCCCTGCAACTTGGCTTCTCGCAACGAGGGAACCGCCAGAAGGCCCTCGGTACTGGACCTCAGTGTCCAGGCAGAACAATGGGGGTGGAGACGCTCCTTCAGGTATACTGGACCGAGGCCATTTAGGGCTTTAAAGGTCAGCACCAACACTTTGAACTGTGCTCGGAAACGTACTGGGAGCCAATGTAGATCTTTCAAGACCGGTGTTTTGTGGTCTCGGCGGCCACTCCCAGTCACCAGTCTGGCTGCCGCATTCTGGATTAGTTGTAGTTTCCGGATCACCTTCAAAGGTAGCCCCATGTAGAGCGCATTGCAGTAGTCCAAGCGGGAGATAACCAGAGCATGCACCACTCTGGCTAGACAGTCCACGGGCAGGTCGGGTCTCAGCCTGCGTACCAGATGGAGCTGATAGACAGCTGCCCTGGATACAGAATTGACCTGCGCCTCCATGGACAGCTGTGAGTCCAAAATGACTCCCAGGCTGCGCACCTGGTCCTTCAGGGGCACAGTTACCCCATTCAGGACCAGGGAGTCCTCCACACCTGCCCGCCTCCTGTCCCCCACAAACAGTACTTCTGTCTTGTCAGGATTCAACCTCAATCTCCAACTGGAGTGTTCACAGGCCAGTGTTTCCAGTTGTCAATGTTTATACTACATTTTTTTTTTAGATTTGCCTTGAGACAGTCTCTCTCTCTATATATATATATCCACTCACACACACACCTAGGAAGACAAGATCCATTTATAGCAGACCCTCCAAGTGTCCCTATTTTCCAGAGAAGTCCCTGATCTAGAGAAGCCATCCCGGTTTCTGATTTGATCCTGGAATGTCCCACTTTTCCTTTGTTGTTGTTGTTGTTTAGTCGTTTAGTCGTGTCCAACTCTTCGTGACCCCATGAAACTTATTCATGTATGGAACTACAGCGGCAAAAATGCTACTCGCCCCAAAATGTAAAGAAGCAGAAGTCCCAGCAAAGGGAGAATGGATACAAAAACTTATGGAATATGCAGAAATGGGAAAACTTACCAGAAGAATAAGAAATCAAGATAACAAACTTTTTCTAAAAGCATGGAAATGGTTTATTGAATATTTACAGATAAATTGTAAACAGATAAGGACACTGGCAGGATTATTGTAATAACCTGCAGTTTCATAAGAGTATATATTTAAAGTAGATGAATAAATGAGCAAATTAAGTAAATTTGGATATGCAGATGATATTAAAAAATAAATTTAAGGAACCGCAGAAAGAGGGGGAAGGAAGTCAAGTTCTGAAATGTTAAAATGGCTGTAAAATTAGTGAAATGTATAAACCTGGAAAGCATAAATGAAATTTAAAAATAAAAATGCTTGGTAATAATATGATTGGACTGAGCAGCGGTAAACAATATATCTATTGCCTGGATGGTTGGGGCTCTCTGATCTCAGACAGCAGGTGTCTAGTTCTGTTGATCAACTGTCTGGCAAAAAAGAGAGAATGCGGGGGGGGGGGGAATGAATCGACCCCTCTGTCCCCCACCTGCACTTCTCCCAAACAGCCAGCCACTGTGAATCTGGTTTTTTATTTTTCAAGAAAAAGGATTCCAGGAAGGAACATGTCCCCAGCTCCTAGATCAGACAAAGGAACCACTCACACAGCACACAGCACCTACCTGGTTGCCCTGTGGTCCTCTGGCCAGTGGCAGAAATAACAGCCATTTATTGTGGCTGTGCGACCTTCCCTTTCAATGCGCTCTAAAGCAGGCCTCCAAGCCTTGCAGATCTCTCGTGCACATACACGCTGCAAACAACAGAATTGGGACTCAAGATGATCTTAACAGATCAGAGAATGGGAGCAAGCCTAACGGAATGAATTTCCATAGGGGTTCTGTGCTTAGAGACAAAAACAAACCCCTGTGTCGCAATACAGAGTTGTTGTTGTTGTTTAGTCGTTTAGTCGTGTCCGACTCTTCGTGACCCCATGGACCAGAGCACACCAGGCACTCCTGTCTTCCACCGCCTCCCGCAGTTTGGTCAAACTCATGTTCGTAGCTTCGAGAACACTGTCCAACCATCTCGTCCTTTGTCGTCCCCTTCTCCTGGTGCCCTCCATCTTTCCCAACATCAGGGTCTTTTCCAGGGAGTCTTATCTTCTCGTGAAGTGGCCAAAGTACTGGAGCCTCAGCTTCATGGATCAATGCCTTGTCGTGGTGAAGGGGCTTGAATAACTCAGAGAAACTATGAGCTATGCCATGCAGGGCCACCCAAGATGGACAGGTCATAGTGGAGAGTTTTGACTAAATGTGATCCACCTGGAGAAGGAACTGGCAAGCCACTCCAGTATCCCTGCCAAGAAAACTCAATGGACAAAGACAACAGGCAATACAGAGTAATCTGCTCAAATACAGTCGCGGGAGTCTTGGTAGACCACAAACTTGACATGAGTCAGCAGTGTGATGCAGCAGCTCAAAAAGCCAATGCCATTCTGGGCTGCATCAATAGGAGTATAGCATCTAGATCAAGGGAAGTAATAGTACCACTGTATCCCACTCTGGTCAGACCTCACCTGGAGTACTGTGTCCAGTTCTGGGCACCACAGTTCAAGAAGGATACTGACAAGCTGGAACGTGTCCAGAGGAGGACAACCAAAATGGTCAAAGGCCTGGAAACAATGCCTTATGAGGAACGGCTTGGGGAGCTGGGTATGTTTAGCCTGGAGAAGAGAAGGTTAAGGGGTGATATGATAGCCATGTTCAAATATATTAAAGGTTGCCATATAGAGGAGGGAGAAAGGTTGTTTTCTGCTGCTCCAGAGAAGCGGACACGGAGCAATGGATTCAATCTACAAGAAAGAAGATTCCACCTAAACATTAGGAAGAACTTCCTGACAGTAAGAGCTGTTCGGCAGTGGAATTTGCTGCCAAGGAGTGTGGTGGAGTCTCCTTCTTTGGAGGTCTTTAAGCAGAGGCTTGACAGACATATGTCAAGAATGCTTTGGTGGTGTTTCCTGCTTGGCAGGGGGTTGGACTGGATGGCCCTTGTGGTCTCTTCCAGCTCTATGATTCTATGTTGTAAGCCGCCTTGAGTATTGTTCCAACTATGGAAAGGCAGCATACAAATAAAATGATGGTGATGATGATTCCAATCCTGTTTCACATCATGCAGGTTCTGGAACATGAGCAAACTTTGTGCAGATCTTTGGCTTCGATTGTTTTCCTAACGGCGGGGCAGGATAAGCTCCCCTCCTGAGCTCGTGAGAAACATTTGATGTTTGTTCCCGCAACTGGGACTGAGCGGCTGTGCTTGTACGTGTGTCGCGCTTTGCTGTGTTACAGGGAGCTGCTGCTGCTGCTGCTGAATTCTGTGCTCTGCACAGGCGAAACTCATTCAGCTGGCTGGCTGGCTCCTTCTGCGCTCTCCTTGTTTCCCACAGGTCCAACCATATGCGCAGGCAAGCTTTAGTCAATCTGCACATTGCATGATGATCTGCCTTGCAATAATTACCTGCCTAAAGCAGCCCGGCGTTATGAGATGTTTGCTTGTGCAGGAAGATTCTTCTCTTTCATCCCATCCGCAGGTTTTTTCCCTGTATCTAGGACAGTTTGCATAGGCAGGTCTACCTGTTTGGAAGCATGCAGATGCAACCAGGGTTGCAGTACAGAACACTTGCTCTGGTACCATCCCCACAAAATCAGCTGTTTCTAGGGACTTAGAACCTGTTATCATGTGCTAAGCTCGATACTCTTTATGAAAAGGGAGGTGATGGATCAGACTGCACATTTTGCGGTTACAAAGCGGGAAATGGTTATTGCATGAGCCTGTGTTTTGTTTTGTTTTTCAGTGGTTTATTCTGCAACAACCCATTGATGCAATGATAGTGGAGAATAGGTAAAGGTAAAGGAACCCCTGACCATTAGGTCCAGTCATGACCGACTCTGGGGTTGCGGCGTTCATCTCGCATTATTGGCCAAGGGAGCCGGCGTACAGCTTCCAGGTCATGTGGCCAGCATGACAAAGCCGCTTCTGGCAAACCAGAGCAGCACATGGAAACGCCGTTTACCTTCCCGCTGTAGCGGTTCCTATTTATCTACTTGCATTTTGACGTGCTTTCGAACTGCTGGGTTGGCAGGAGCTGGGACCAAGCAACGGGAGCTCACCCCGTCACAGGGATTTGAACCGCTGACCTTCTGATCAGCAAGCCCTAGGCTCAGTGGTTTAGCCCACAGCGCCACCTGGGTCCCACCTGGGAGAATAGAATCATAGAATAGTAGAGTTGGGACCCTGAGGATCATCTAGTCCAACCCCCTGCTATTATTATTATTATTATTATTATTATTATTATTATTATTATTATTTATACTCCACCCACCTGGCTGGGTTTCCCCACTTCCCCAGCCACTTTGGGCAGCTTCCAACAAAAAATTTAAAATACATTAAAACATCAGTCATTAAAAATTTCCCTTAACAGGGCTGCCTTCAGATGTCTTCTAGATGTCAGGTGGTTGTTTATTTCTTTGACATCTGATGGGAGGGCGTTCCACAGGGCGGGTGCCACTACCGAGAAGGCCCTCTGCCTGATTCCCTGTAACTTCACTTGTCCAGGGGTGGAGACGCTCCTTCCAGAATATTGGGAACGAGGCCATTTAGGACTTTAAAAGTCAGCACCAACTTTGAATTGTGCTCAGAAACGTACTGGAGCCAATGTAGGTCTTTCAAGATGGAGAAATATGCAGCTGTCCCATACAGGGATCGAACCTGCAACCTTGGCATTATCAGCACCATGCTCTATCCAGGATGATGATGCTCTCTATTTTTGGATACCTCGCTTTTTCCCCTGACAGGGACACAAGGCATCTTACAGATCAGATCAGAACAGCTAAAAACACTGAAGGTCACAACCCTTTAAAAACTACTAAACATTAATAGAATTTAAACTATCTATCTATCTAAGATCTATAAAGAACATTCCAGTAATTACAATAAAAGCAGAATAGCACCAGCCCTTTCATTAAAAAGCAGCTCTTAGAATAAGGAGCTCTTCACCTGCTTGCAGAAGGAAAACAAGAAGGCAGCCCAGGAGGGAATTCCAAAGTCTGGGAGCAGCAAATGTTTTACTGGACAGTTCACATGCTATTTCGCTTTAAGAACATACAAGGACAGCCTTTCGCTGGTCCAGGGCAATGGCCCCTACAATCCAGCATCCTGTCCTCACAGGGACCAATCAAACCTGTGGGCAGGATTCAAACACTCCCTCCCCTCCTGTGATTTCCAGAAACTGGTTTTCAGCAGCAAAGCACAGCCATCCTGGCTAGTAGCCATCAATACAGTCTTCTGCTCCATCAATTTGTCTAATCCTCTCTTTAAAGCCATCCAAGTTGGTGGCCATCACTGCCTCCTGTGGCAGGGAGTTCCATAGGTAACCTTTGTGCCGTGTGAAGAAGTCCTTTTTTTAAAATCCATCCCGAATCTTGTAATGTTCAGTTTTGTTGGATGTTCACAAGTTCTAGTGTTATGAGAGACAGAGAGAAACTGTTCTCTGTCCCATTTTCTTCACACTAGGCATAATTTCATGAACTTCTGTTATGTTGTCTCCTACATATTCACCTTTTATCTAAACCAAAAAATCCCCAAATACGGTGACCTTGTGGGATGTAATCCACTGGGAGCAGTCAAGTACAACATTCCTTGTTTTCCTAGAGTGGACATGCAAGGGAATGTTTGGTCCAGCCAGTCAAAACTTCCTGCTCCGATGTATTCTAGCTCTTAAAAGACGATTTCACCCAGCATAGTTTGATTTAAATAGGGTTATTCATAATAACTGGGGGCAAGTCTCCAGCTTCTGCAGTCTTGCAAGGACAGGCTGAGGCGAGAGAGGGGCTTTTGCACCGCACGCTGACCTTAAATGCTATAAATGCACACACGCTGTGCCCTCGGGGGCAAGCTATTTATATGATCTGCCATGATCACAGTTGATTTTCATTAACATACCAGAGAATGTGTCTTGAAGGCATCAGCTCCCTCATCTCGACCCAACTGGCTGAATGTTGTCATTTCAGTCTCTGGAAAGAAGCTGGGCTTTCATAATAGTTACAAAAACAGGCTGCTCGTCTTGCTCAAGTGGCGGGGAGTTCCAAGGGTGTATGCATTTCTTCTACAGGGTCTGTTTCCAGACAGCACGTGAAATGTGGTTCCTTCACAATTTCCTGTTCATTGACGAATAAGCAAGCAAAGAAATTCGGAAGCAGCCAACCACCCATCGTGCCTCCTTCAGGTTCCTAAACAGCAGCAGCTGCAATTGAGTTTAGGAAAACACCAGTCAAAACTCAGCACCCCGTCTCCCTCTGCAAGAAGCCGACTTTCTCTCTTGCTCCTTGCCTTGGGAACTGAGAGAACCCTGTATATTACCTGCTGTTCTGGGATCAACATCCAGGGTCCTTCTCTGTGTGCCGCCTCCATGGAACAAGCTTGTTTTCTGCTCCTCCAGGGGGGAGGACATGAACCAACGGATTCTAATGACAAGAAAGGAGATTCTGACTCAACATTAGAAAGAAGGTTCTGACAGCAAGAGCTGTTCAGTGCTGGAGCGGACTGCCTTGGAAGGCGATGGGCTCTCCTATGTTGGAGGTGGTTGTAACCATCAGAGATCCTGTGGCTGTGATCCCTGCATGGCCATTGGAAGGGATTGATGTGATTCCTGCATTCTTTTAGCTGAGATTCATGGAATCATAGAATGATAGAGTTGGAAGGGACCATGGGGGTTATCTAGTCCAACCCCCTGCAATGCAGGAATTTTTTTGCCCAACGTGGGGCTCAAACCCACAACCCTAAGATTAAGAATCTTCAACATCCACTTCGTTGGACTGGTCATGTTGTGCGGATGCCTGATGATCGTCTTCCAAAGCAACTACTCTATTCCAAACTTAAAAATGGAAAGCGTAATGCTGGTGGTCAACAAAAGAGGTTGAAAGACTGTCTCATGGCAAATCTTTAAAAAATGTCGTATAAACACTGACAACTGGGAAACACTGGCCTGCGAGCACTCCAGTTGGAGAACAGCCTTTCCCAAAGGTGTCATGGGCTTTGAAGACACTCGAACTCAGGACACAAGGGAGAAACGTGCTAAGAGGGAGGCACGCTTGGCAAATCCACACCGTGATCAACTCCCACCTGGAAACCAATGTCCCCACTGTGGAAGGACGTGTGGATCCAGAATTGGCCTCCACAGTCACTTACAGACTCATGGTTAAAACCGTGTTCATGGAAGACAATCTTACTTGGCTACAAGGGATCGCCAAAGAAGCAGCAGCAGGGCATCAGGCTCACAAAATCACAGAATCCTAGAATTGTAGGGTTGGTGAAGTGAGCTTGGAAAGGAATGGTCAAGCTGATTCTTTGGACTGCAATTACTACCGGCAGCCCAAAACATCCAGGGAGAACCAGCTTGGGCAAAGTTCATTTATTATCTCCCATAACAATCATGTATGCCTCGACATATAGGTATTGTGGGTTGTCGTGAACTACACATTGGGAAGATTTTCCGATGTTCTCCTCAGTTTGCCTAATGGCAGAGTCGGCCCTTACCAACTTCGCTGCCAACTTCTGCACCAGCTGCAGCCTCTGGACAGCCTCCAAGGGCAGCCCCACCTACAGCTCATTGCAGTAGTCCAAGCAGTCACTAGGGTATGAACAACTGACTTCTACTATAGCTGCTCCCAGTTTCCCTTGGAAGATGGTGGGTTCTTTCTTAGACGTTTTAGAGTTCGAATGGCCATCTGTCAGGTATTCTTTTGTTGAGATTCCTGCCTTGCAGTGGGGTTCAACTAGATGACCCTTGGGGATCCCACTTCCAACTCGACAATTCTATGATTCTATGAAATGCCACAATAACTTGGCTAGCCTTGGTTACCATGCCCCATGCCTGGCGGGCAGCAAGGTGCCTTGGGTCCAAACAGCACTGCTGTACTTAGTCAAAGTCTTTGTTTTTTAGTTACAGGTAGGTAGCCGTGTTATATGCCTGTTGTCTTTGTCCATGGAGTTTTCTTGGCAGGGATACTGGAGTGGCTTGCCAGTTCCTTCTCCAGGTGGATCACGTTTAGTCAAAACTCTCCACTATGACCTGTCCATCTTGGGTGGCCCTGCATGGCATAGCTCATAGCTTCTCTGAGTTATTTAAGCCCCTTCGCCACGACAAGGCATTGATCCATGAAGGGATCTTAAAAAGCAGAGACATCACCTTGCCTACAAAGGTCCGTATAGTTAAAGCTATGGTTTTTCCAGTAGTGATGTATGGAAGTGAGAGCTGGACCATAAAGAAGGCTGATCGCCGAAGAATTGATGCTTTTGAATTATGGTGCTGGAGGAGACTCTTGAGAGTCCCATGGACTGCAAGACGATCAAACCTATCCATTCTGAAGGAAATCAGCCCTGAGTGCTCCCTGGAAGGACAGATCGTGAAGCTGAGGCTCCAATACTTTGGCCACCTCATGAGAAGAGAAGAATCCTTGGAAAAGACCCTGATGTTGGGAAAGATTGAGGGCACTAGGAGAAGGGGACGACAGAGGACAAGATGGTTGGACAGTGTTCTCGAAGCTACGAACATGAGTTTGACCAAACAGGAGTGCCTGGCGTGCTATGGTCCATGGGGTCACGAAGAGTCGGACATGACTAAACGACGAAACAACAACAGCCGTGTTGGTCTGACATAGTCGAAACAAAATAAAAAAAATCCTTCCAGTAGCACCTTGGAGACCAACTAAGTTTGTCATTGGTATGAGCTTTCGTGTGCATGTACCTGAAGAAGTGTGCATGCACACAAAAGCTCATACCAATGACAAACTTACCGTAGTTGGTTTCTAAGGTGCTACTGGAAGGAATTTTTTTATTTCCTTTGCTTTTTGTTGCACAGGCCTGTGGCCTGAGACAAACTGGACCTTTGCCTCCGGAAGGAACATCTGAAGAGCAGGTTGCAAAGTGTGTTCCTCCGGTTTTGCTTTCCAAATTTAATAGATGAAATCAGATTCCACCAAGCAGAGCAGAGAGGCCAGAGTGCGTCTGACTGCCACACAGAGAGAACTCCAGCATCTCGGGAGCAGCGGGGGTGCAGGCAACCGGGGGGGGGGGTTGAGCTGTGATTGCATTAGGCCATCTGGGAAGCAGAAAAGTCCAGCTCTTAGCCTTTTTTCCAGACCTTCAGACGATGTACTCTGGCTGCACATCTGGAGGGGGGTGAGCAGGGCCCACAGGCAGGTCACCGCTGTACACACAAAAGGTTGCAACAAGAGCTCTTCTGGGTCAGGCCAAAGGGGGCCCATCGAGCCCAGCATCCTGTTCTCAAAGTGGCCAGCCAGGTGGCTCAATGGGAAAGCAGCAAGTAGGATCCAAGCACAAGAGAGGCACTCTCCCCTCCTGGGGCTTTGCCTAGTGGGTAGAACATGAAAGTCTTCAGCTCAAGGTCCTGGTTTCGAGTCCAGTGCTAGAAGACAGGGGGGGGAAACGGTCCCATTTCTCCATGGCCTGCAGCATCTTATAAGCAGGCATGAGCCCAGGGGTCTTGATCTTCTCTGTACGTGAGCCTGAGACCCACGTTCATCTTCTTCCACCCTCCAGCCGAGGCTGCATCGTGTCACACGCCACCCCAGGGCGCTTGCAATGAAGGTCAGCAGAGACTTGGATGGCTTGAGGTTATACGGGTTTTATTTACGCACATATACGCTTACGGTCGAGGGGCTCGTGGCATTCACACCCCAGCAAATCTTGCTTCTCAGGCTCAGCTGTGGATCCAGCACAGAGGAAGCAGGGCTCCTGGGTCTCCAGCTCGCAGCTCAGCTCACAAGTGTCTTGTGTTTTTATATTGTGGTTTTACCATGTGAGCCACCCTGAAACCTGCAGGTATGTACGCATGTTTAATAAATAATAAAAATAATAAATTGTAACCTGCCTCATTCCTTTGATTTTTTTTAATAAAAATATCTTTATTGATTAAAAAACATACAAAAAAATACAAACAATAACAAGAAAAAAGGGGATACAAAAAAGATAATGGAAATAACATAAATGGCATAAATTCGAATTAATAACATAAATTCAAAATTTAAGCCACCCAACACAAGATAACGCATAACCTGAATTAATTCTATTGGGCAAATTAAACAAATTAAACTATATACATACCAATATATCAAAATAAGTCCCCAAACATAAATGTAAAATATACCATAACAATTTACTCATCGTAACTTAAAAGCAACTTCCAATTGCTAATGGATCGTTTCCCTTATTATATCATTGTAACTTGCTTTGATTCTTATAATTTAATTTACCAAACTAAATAATTAAATTACTACTTCATCTCCTAATATCTATTTACATATTCCCATATATTCCCTTAATCCAAAAAAATCATTAACTTTGTTTCTATACCTTCTCCTCTAAAATACTCTTCCACATATTTCCATTCGACTTTTAACTTTTGTTTTGGTGTATTCCTAATTGCTGCCGTCATTCTTGCCTCATTCCTTTGAGGCCGGCCAGGGTCATTGCCAGGATTTAGGTTGGATGAGGCCCTAAGCTCCTGAAGGTAATGGGGCCCTTTCTATGTCCAGCTGTCCTTTGTCAACAACAAATGGTTGCTGTTTTTTTTGTGTGTGTTGAATATATGCTATATGGTCATTTATGGACCTCATAGGTATCTCAAGCCATTTGCGCATGTTGCCATGCATCCAGTCCATGCAGAATGTAGGCACCCTATATATAGAAAGGAGCAAACCAGTGATATTTTAGGGAGCAGGCAGGCCCATGGCCCATCATAGGAGCCTACACAACACAAAACACTGTTGCTGTATGTAGGTTTTATTTTATTTGTTTTTTTATCTTAGATTTTGGAAATGTACATCCAGGTTTTTTTTCCTTTAAATTTTTGGCGCCCCCCAAGAGAGTAGGGCCCTAAGCTAGTGCTTGTTTAGCTTATACGTAAATCCAGCACCGTTCATCGCCTTACAAAGAAAACTGTCTGACTAGTTTGCCAATGAATCCTCTGTTAGACACCAACCCTCACTGGGTACAGGGCCCCAAGAATTGGAAGCGGGACCTCAGGGCATCATCCAGACTGACCCCTCCCACAAAACCCACAACATCAGGTGGGAGGCAGTGACAGCATGCACAATCTCACTCCCTAATAATAATAATAATAATAATAATTTATTATTTATACCCTGCCCATCTAGCGGGTCTCCCCAGCCACTCTGGGCGGCTTCCAACAAAAGAATAAAACACAATAATCTATTAAACATTAAAAGCCTCCCTGAACAGGGCTGCCTTCAGATGTCTCCTAAAAGTCTGGTAGTTGTTTTCCTTTTTGACATCTGATGGGAGGGCGTTCCACAGGGCAGGCGCCACCACCGAGAAGGCCCTCTGCCTAGTTCCCTGCAACTTGGCATCTCGCAATGAGGGAACCGCCAGAAGGCCCTCGGTGCTGGACCTCAGTGTCCGGGCAGAATGATGGAGGTGGAGACGCTCCTTCAGGTATACTGGACCGATGCCTAAGCTCCGTCTTGCACCATCCTTTTCCCCAGCCTTACTGGCGCCACCGTTCAAGGTAGTTGTGACAGGTCAAAGCTTTGCTCAAGATCTACCATCTTCAGGCTGCGCAGAGGCAACCCCACACTTCTGCTGCAAGCTCCCGGCAGCCTAGAATCGTCCTTCAGGACTCCTTTGCCGATTTGCCTTTGCCGGCTAGCTTGTCAGAAGCCGGCATTCCAGTTCCCGGCTGACATTGTCCTCCTGGTGACGTCACCCTTCTCGAAGCTGGAAAGGGTAACGTCCGAGCACTATTTTAAGGAGAATGACGCCAGTGCCCCTAAAAGAGCATGCACACATTCCTGTCAAAATACAGGGTGGGGATGGTTCCAGTTTTATTTATTTTTTATTTTAAAAAAAACAACCAGCATGAAAGGAGATCTTCTGTATCAAATCCAAATTCGTTCTGGTTCACTGTTTCTTTCCAGTGACGGGTAGCCAGATATCTGTAGAAGCTCACAATTGCAGGAGGCCCTTAGGAACAGAAGAAGAACTCTGCAGCTATATGGCCATTGGCAGGGCTGCCATAAGTCCGGATTTTCCCAGGGATTACCAGGATTTCGAAGGCAGAATTGATGTCCAGGGGAATTTCCAAAAAGGCAGCGCTTGCTCCTGGATCTTAGGCAAGTCAATGGAAAAATCGCCAAAAAGAAAGAAAGTGTTTATGTAAAAAAAAAAAAAAACTCAACAGCTTTCAGGGTGTCTTCCTGGTTTTTACTTTATGAAATATGGCCACTGGTCCATCTAGGCCAGCATCCTGTTCTCAGAGTGGCCAACCAGAAGCCCATTATGGGAAGGCCGCAAACAGGAACCAAGGACAAGAAAAACACTCTCCCCTCCTGTGGTTTCCAGCAACTAGGATTCAAAAGCATGGCTGCCTCTGACCGTTGAGGCAGAGCATGGCCATCCTGGCTAGGAGCCCTCGAGGGCCCTCTCCTCCTCCATGAATTTCTCTCCTCCTCTTTTAAAGACATCCAAGTTGGCGGGATTAGCCCTGTCTCCTGAGGGAAGGAGTTCCATAGCTGAACTATGTGCATCTCCCAGGGTACATTGCCTCTGGGGTACATGTCGGCTTCATTTGATGATGATGATGATGATGATGATGATGATTATTAAAATTCCTTCAGTAGCACCTTAAAGACCAACTAAGTTTTTATTTTGGTATGAGCTTTCGTGTGCATGCACACTTCTTCAGATACCTGGTATCTGAAGAAGTGTGCATGCACACGAAAGCTCATACCAAAATAAAAACTTAGTTGGTCTTTAAGGTGCTACTGAAGGAATTTTTTTATTTTACTTTGATCCAGACCAACACGGCTACCTACCTGTAACCAGATTATTATTATTATTATTATTATTATTATTATTATTATTATTATTATTATTATTATTATTACTATGGTTTTTATTTCATTTTCTTGGGAGGTCTTTAAGCAGAGGCTTGACAGCCATATGTCAAGAATGCTTTGATGGTGTTTCCTGCTTGGCAGGGGGTTGGACTGGATGGCCTTTGTGGTCTCTTCCAACTCTATGATTCTATGATTCTATGATTTTTTGATTTCATTTGTGAATCACTTCCTATGAACCAACGAGGCAATTTCGCAATATACCGGTAATAAAAATGTAGACAAAGAAAGCATGTGCATGAAAGCAAGACATACACAGAGAGAGAGGGTGGCGAGAGAGTGAGCTGGAAACAGATATATAAGGAGATATATAAGGAGAATTTCACAGCAGCCTGGAAATTTCTAAGGAAATGCATGGCGTTTATTCCTTTATTGTAAACTGAGTCTTACTCTGCAAGCCTTTACATGTCTACTTAGAAATAAGTCCCATTGTATTCAATGCAGCTTATTCCCAGGTAACTGGCAATCCTAGGCATTTTTACTCAGAACTAAGTCCCACTGGGTTCAATAGGATTTACTCTCTGGTACCGGTATGTTCCTGATCTGGAGGGACGCGGGTGGTGCCGTTGCTTGGTCCCAGCTCCTGCCAACCTAGCAGTTCGAAAGCACGTCAAAGTGCAAGTAGATAAATAGGTACCGCTCTGGCGGGAAGGTAAACGGCGTTTCCGTGTGCTGCTCTGGTTCGCCAGAAGCGGCTTAGTCATGCTGGCCACATGACCTGGAAAAACTGTCTGTGGACAAACGCCGGCTCCCTCGGCCAGTAAAGCGAGATGAGCACTGCAACCCCAGAGTCGTCCGCAACTGGACTTAACTCTCAGGGGTCCTTTACCTTTTTTTATGTTCCTGATCATTCTCGCAGTTTCAATTAATATTATTATTATTATTAACTCAAGGCAGCTTACAGCTAACATTTCATTTCATTCCATTGATCTGCAGAAGGTGCTTTAAATGATCCCTTCCCTCGCACATTTTTTCCTTACAACAATCCTGCGAGGTAGGTTAAGCGGAGAGGTTGCGAGTGGCTCGAAGGGACAGGTGTACTGCATATGTGTACTGCATAGATATGTACTGCATAGGTGTACTGCATAGATATGACATCTATGTCTCCGGTGAGACAGAAGGCAGGAGAAGATTCCTGGTGTGGAAAAGAATGCTCCTGCAGGCAGGAGGAAGATTGTTTTCTGCTGCTCCAGAGAAGCGGACACGGAGCAACGGATTCAAACTACAAGAAAGAAGATTCCACCTAAACATTAGGAAGAACTTCCTGACAGTAAGAGCTGTTCGGCAGTGGAATTTGCTACCAAGGAGTGTGGTGGAGTCTCCTTCTTTGGAGGTCTTTAAGCGGAGGCTTGACAGGCATATGTCAAGAATGCTTTGAAGGTGTTTCCTGCTCGGCAGGGGGTTGGACTGGATGGCCCTTGTGGTCTCTCCCAACTCTACGATTCTATGATTCCTCAAGAGAAACATTGGAGGGGGTGGAGAGAGAAAGAAATGCAGCAGGGTTGTCTGCCTGCAGGAGCATCATCTCAGGCCGGCTTGCCATTGCATTCCAGACCTTCGCTGCCATCCAGATTCTGCAAGCAGAGGAGCCCCTTTCAGGGACGGGAGCCTCTATTCTTTCCCCTCCAGCAGTGGAGCCCTGGAAGCCTTTCTTAAATGAAGCTAAGCGGAGCAGCACCAGGCACCAACCGATCTCTCTCTCCTAATGAGCCCAGAAGGGGAGGGTGGGGTCCTCTCCTTGCACAGACAGCTGGCAGAAGCACCCCCATCAATTACCCCGGGCATCAGGAGGTGGGAGGTAATTTGTCCAGGGAAAAGAAAAAAAGCCCTTCTTCCCCTCCTCCCCTGCTAAGGAGCGAGACTAATGAGGTGATGAGAGGCACCCATCCATCTCGCTATCTGCAACCGAAAGGCTTTGCCAGCTCTCTGGCACGCTGCAAGACAGGACTGTTTATTATTCCCTGGATTTTTTTTAAAAAAATAACCAGCAGCAGCAGCAGCAAAAACTGAAAATTCTATCCTGATCCAAGGCTTGCAAATGTGTGTGTGTGTGCGTGCCCGCATGGGAGGTTATTAGCAGTGCAGTGGTAAGAGGCAACATGGGTTCAGATCCGCACTCGGCCATGAAGTTCACTGGGTGACCTTGCGCCACTCACACTCAGCCTAACCTTCCTCGCAGGGTTGTTGTTGCGAGGATAAAATGGGGAGGAGGAGAAGTACGTATGCCACCTGGAGCTCCTTGGGAGAAAGGCAGGATAGAAATGCAGTAAATAATAATTCTAAAATTATGCGTGGCATGAGGACTAGAAACATGGCTTTCACTTTTACCTAGAAGTACATTTTTTTGCAGTAGATGCACACCTAGGAGTTCACGTTGTCATTTATCTCGCTGGTGGTGCATGCTGGCTTTTCCGATCGCAGGAATTCTGGCTCCTAGCTTGGCACGAGCAACACCTGCGATTCCTGCATTGCAGGAGGTTGGACTGGATGACCCTGTGGGGTCCCTTCCAACTCGACATGCCCGTGATTTAACGATCTCTTGGCAGAACAGTACAGTGGTACCTTGGTTCTCGAATGCCTTGGTGCTCAAACAACTTGGAACCCAAACACTGCAAACCCGGAAGTAAGTGTTCTGGTTTGCGAACTTTTTTTGGAAGTCGAACCTGCTCCGTTTTGAGTGTCATGCTTCCGTTTTGAATGTTACGCTGAAGTCTGTCTGGTTTTGCTATTTATTTTGCATTTTTGTTTCTGTGGCTCTTTTTCGTTTTGTTTTTGTGACTGTGTGGAACCCAGTTCAGCGACTGACGGATTGATTGTGCGACTGCAGTACATTGTTTATTGCTTTCATTTTATGGATCCATGGTCTCGTTGGATAGTAAAATTCATGTTAAATTGCTTTTTTTAGGTTACAGGTAGGTAGCCGTGTTGGTCTGGATCGAAGTAAAATAAAAAAAATTCCTTCAGTAGCACCTTAAAGACCAACTAAGTTTTTATTTTGGTATGAGCTTTCGTGTGCATGCACACGAAAGCTCATACCAAAATAAAAACTTAGTTGGTCTTTAAGGTGCTACTGAAGGAATTGCTTTTTTTAGGGATTGTTTTTAAAAGTCTGGAACAAATTCATCCATTTTGCATTACTTTCTAGGGGAAAGCGCGCCTTGGTTTTGGAACACTCTGGTTTTGGAACGGACTTCCGGAATGGATTAAGTTTGAGAACCGAGGGACCAGTGTAATACAATTGGAAGTCTAAACCATACCCAGGAGGGGAAGCAGACCCCTCCGTGCAGTGTCTTTTAAAACCCAATAACACCAGCTCTCCGGCTGCCATCTGTTGTAGCTGCAATACCAAATAAACTTGTTCTTTTTCCGGATGGAAAAATCACAGCTGCCTGGACGCAACGGCTGCCAACCTGTAGGACCTACCAGGTAATGGAGCCTGTGAAGAACCTTGCTTTTCTGCCTCCGCAGCTTTGAAAGTCTTGCACAGTTGGTGCCATACAAATTCAAAGGTTGCTGCAGAACTTTTCTGAATTTATTTTTGACAGAGCTTATAAACATTACTGAGGAAACTATTCATCGTCGTCCGATATTAATGTTGCTGAGTGTTTTCGATGACACCAACATAGATATACTGTCAAAAGAATCTGTCTTACATACGGTTGCAATCGTTTGCAGCAAGTCATAGCAGCAAAAGGCTGTTCTGCTATGGGCTAAAGATGCTTGACATGAAGGGGTTGAATAATCGTGAGACTGGAGAAGCCAGTATAAATTGCATTTTCAGCTGAATTCGGGGGGGGGGGGCACTTGAAGCATCCGTTGTATTGAGCCATTTCAATTGCTTTGATTTGATTTGCTCATTGCAAACAGCCGAAAGTCTGTAAATGTTGATAATAAAACCCAATTTGCAATGGTTTTTTTTGAATAATTTCAATTGCAACCGTATGATCTTGGCTGCACAAACAGTAATTGCAACTCAATGGAAGAAAGCCCAAACACTTACACACCGCTAGTGCTCACTCTGGAATAGAGCTATTATGGAGAAAATTATGAATCCTCTGAGGTTTCGACAGGGACTAGAACCTCCAGTCACGTTTAATTCGATTTGGTGTTCCTTTATTACATGTACAGCAGAACCATCATTTTCAAGGCAACCAGGGCACAAGCCTGACAAATCTGGAACAGTACAATCTGATAAAGTCAAAAGCCTTTGCTATTTTAACCCCTGTGCAAGTCCACTCATTCTACATGCCTATCTTATAGTTCTGTTCCCCCCCCCTTTGAATTTTTTTTTTTTTAACATAATTTTTATTGATTTTTACAAATTACAAAAGATGGTACATACATAAACACCTTTTCCACCTTCTTCCCACCCCCCTCCATGGGTCCTCCCCTGCCACAGAAGTATCCCACGCAGGTGATCAGTCAGAAGTGGTCCATTTTATGATTGGGTTTCTGTCCTCCTCCCCCTCCCCTGCCCCCCAAGCCCCCCCCTGCCACCAGGGAGCTCCAGTGAACCAGGGCAGTACGCAGGAGTTCATCCATCCAACCATCTATTGTCATACCAGAAAAAAAAAGAAAATACAAAAAGAGAAAAAGAGAAAAAAGAGAAGAGGAAAAAAAAAGACAAAAAGGAAAAAAGACAAAAAAAAAATTCATCATAATTGTTAAATTCATAATTGTTAAACCATATTTTGTGGGCTTCCCCACCCTCCCACCCTTCCCCGGTTTTCCTCCCTTATTTATCATCTTCAACAGTTTCATAGTTCATATTTTATAACATACACCTTTATATCTTGTACCACTTTTAAACTATTATCATTTTCGCCTATTGTCCAATCACTGAGAAATCAAACTCCCATTTTTTCTTCCCGTGCCTAATTTTTACCCCTCTATAGGCCTCCATATTTTCACCTTTTTCCAGAATCAATTCACTTTTTAAACCTATAACTATTCCCAAACTAACCTTACACCCCCCGAGTACCGGCTCCACCCCACCAATCCAGCAAGTTCCATAGTCAGCAGTCCAGTTATAGTCCTATTAACCCATCCTTACAATCACCACTTCACTTTCCCTTCACCCCACCCCCTGTTTGCAGTCTTTTGCCATCCAGGCCTCCATATCAGACCCCTGAGCTTCTTCTCTTCTCTGCTTAATTTTTCCTTCTTCCCTGTGGTCATTCTGGAGTTCCAGTAAGTCCAGTCGTGCCCCCCTCGAAGGGGAGGCACTCCATCCAACTTTTTGTAGAGTAAAATCATCATTTTTTTCGTGATGGACTTCATTTTGTGTTAAATCATCACAGTCGTCATCATTGTCATTCTCACATTCATCTTCTTCAGTTTCAAAAGCTTCATCTTCTAGGAAATCATATTCTGTCATCACAATCTGGAATTGTTGCTGTAACACTAGCCGTTGTGTCTCCTCTTGACATAGTTCTATTCTTGCTTCCCACATTAAGGTCAAAACAGTCCGCTGAAACTCAGGCGGGTACCTTTTTGTTGACATAGTTCAGTCCTGTCAAGGTCAAAACTTGTCACATGGGGTGGAATATGATCGCAGTCTATTTTCTCGACTCCATTTTAACAAGCTGGCTGCATTCTTAAAAATAAAGTTCGAACTCACATTTCAAAAGCATATAAACCAAAAAAGAATTTCCAAAAAGTCCAGAGATAAAGATAGAAATAAAATTTAACTATAAATCCTGGTCAGCTCACTGGGTTTTCTGGGCTGCCGGCTCCCGAGAAAAAGAAAGGTCTTTCTTAGTCTTAACTTCATTCTGCAGGGCAATCACAACAGTCTCTCTCCCCTTTTACCCTGCATTTAGGGGAGATTCTCTTTGATGCCTTTGAGGAATCCTTTTAAGTTAAAATCTTCTGTTTACGGCTTCGGGTTTCTGTTTACTGTCTCTTATGTTACCGTGGGGGGGGGTGGCTTCCTCTTTTCCCCTCTCTCCCAGGTCCAAATTGTTGCCTTAATTTACATTCCAAAGAATCCAAATTACTCACAGTCTATTCATTTGCTGAATGTTCTTTGAAGAATTGGCCACCTCCACTTCCCAGACTCGCAGCTTCGCACTCTCAGAGCAGCAATGTCAGCCTGTCCGCCGCGGTTCACCTCCTCGCTCTCGGGGGCTTAAACAAAGCCGATCCGGGGAGGAGAGAGCCCGCTTTTGGCGCCGCCAGGCAAAATCTGTCCCCAAAAAGCACGATTTGGGGCTTTTAAGGAGGTTTCGTTTCGCTGGAACGATTCCCTCCACCTCTGAAGCGCCGAGGTCCGCTCCGCTGTGCGGACCCCCGTCTGAGCAAGATGGCGTGGTCAACCGGAAGCCCCCCCTTTGAATTTTTGTCTGGTTTTGTACTTGTTCTCTCCGTTTCATATGCATTATAACATGAAATACAACAGTGAAAGTCCGGACAGAAAAGTTGTTGAGTTTGTTTGTTTTGGCCAAAGTAGTTGAGCCTTTTCGTTTTTTTGAAATCGCCGTTTTTGAGCTTCTTTTTTTTAATGGAAAATTGGCAAAAAACAACCGGACTTTCCTGAACTATTTTTAAAAAAACCGATTTCCACCAGGACACTGCTTGAGACAGCAGGATTTTGTCTATGTCCGGGAATGTATGGCAACCCTAGATGATTTAAAAAAAAAAAAACACCTTTACACAGCAAAAAATGTGAAACTCATTACTGCTTGTGTGTGTTTTAATATCAGAAAAGCCTCGCTTCTGGATTGAGCCAAAGGCCCACCTTGGCCAGGATCCTGTTTTCACAGTGGCCAGCCAGAATTGTATTCCTATTAGCATTACTTTTCATATGCAAAGCCCTTAACAACTTGGGACCAGCTGCTCTGGTTTCTGGCACGGTGTCCAAATGGGGAGGGGTATACAAGGGTTGAGGGGATGCGGGTGGCGCTGTGGGCTAAACCACAGAGCCTAGGGCTTGCTGATCAGAAGGTTGGCGGTTCGAATCCCTGTGACGGGGTGAGCTCCCGTTGCTTGGTCCCAGCTCCTGCCAACCTAGCAGTTCGAAAGCACGTCAAAGTGCAAGTAGATAAATAGGTACTGCTACAGCGGGAAGGTAAACGGCGTTTCCGTGTGCTGCTCTGGTTTGCCAGAAGCAGCTTTGTCATGCTGGCCACATGACCCGGAAGCTGTACGCCGGCTCCCTTGGCCAATAATGCGAGATGAGCGCCGCAACCCCAGAGTCGGTCACGACTGGACCTAATGGTCAGGGGTCCCTTTACCTTTTTATACAAGGGGTACACAAGTCAAACATTAGGTCCCTTTATCGGAAACCTTTCCCAACCCCTCTTAAGTCCCCACCACCGAAAGAACAATAAAACTCTTGCCATCTCCATGCCCTCAGGACTTGTCTGGAGATGGGCTTTCAGAACACCTGACTTGCTCAACTGCCTCTGCGGATGTCCATTGTTGCCCCCCTGGTCACTCCTTGGGTGGGGTGCCCTGTATGTGCTCTCACGCTTGGGGAATTATGGCGGGATGCCCTGTTCCTGCTGCCTGCGTGACCGCCTGATTCTTGGTTCATGGAGGGAGGTGGAGCCCAAATTCACCTTTCTTTAAGGGTTAAAACGGCATTGGAATGAAGAGAGTTGGTTAAAGTATGGGTTTTCTACGAATTTATAAAGCTAGGTATCTTCCCTGGGCTGTCAAGTTGAATGGATTGTTGTTGTTTAGTCGTGTCCGACTCTTCGTGACCCCATGGACCATAGCACGCCAGGCACTCCTGTCATCCACTGCCTCCCGCAGTTTGGTCAAACTCATGTTCGTAGCTTCGAGAACACTGTCCAACCATCTCGTCCTCTGTTGTCCCCTTCTCCTAGTGCCCTCCATCTTTCCCAACATCAGGGTCTTTTCCAAGGATTCTTCTCTTCTCATGAGGTGGCCAAAGCATTGGAGCCTCAGCTTCACAAGGATCCCTTCATGGATCAATGCCTTGTCGTGGCAAAGGGGCTTGAATAACTCAGAGAAGCTATGAGCTATGCCATGCAGGGCCACCCAAGATGGACAGGTCATAGTGGAGAGTTTTGACTAAACGTGATCCACCTGGAGAAGGAACTGGCAAGCCACTCCAGTATCCCTGCCAAGGAAACTCCATGGACAAAACAACAGTTGAATGGATACATTCAGGCATAATATTTGTAGCATTGTAATAACTTTAGAAATAGAATGTAATAACTTTAGAAATAGAAGGGGAAGAAATGGAGGCAGTGAGAGATTTCACCTTCTTGGGCTCCTTGATCACTGCAGATGGTGACAGCAGTCACGAAATTAAAAGACGCCTGCTTCTTGGGAGAAAAGCAATGACAAACCTAGACAGCATCTTAAAAAGCAGAGACATCACCTTGCCTACAAAGGTCCGTATAGTTAAAGCTATGGTTTTCCCAGTAGTGATGTATGGAAGTGAGAGCTGGACCATAAAGAAGGTTGATCGCCGAAGAATTGATGCTTTTGAATTATGGTGCTGGAGGAGACTCTTGAGAGTCCCATGGACTGCTAGAAGATCAAACCTATCCATTCTTAAGGAAATCAGCCCTGAGTGCTCCCTGGAAGGACAGATCGTGAAGCTGAGGCTCCAATACTTTGGCCACCTCAAGAGAAGAGAAGACTCCCTGGAAAAGACCCTGATGTTGGGAAAGATGGAGGGCACAAGGAGAAGGGGACGACAGAGGACAAGATGGTTGGACAGTGTTCTTGAAGCTACGAACATGAGTTTGACCAAACTGCGGGAGGCAGTGCAAGACAGGAGTGCCTGGCATGCTATGGTCCATGGGGTCATGAAGAGTCGGACACGACTAAACAACTAAACAACAACAACAACAACAATAACTTTAAAGATGTGCCCCCACCCCGATGTCATTTCCATAACAGCTCCTAGCCACGATGGCTCTGCTCTGCAAATTTATTTTAATTTGTATTGAATTTGTATTGAATTTGTATTTTTTTTTGTTTACTTTTGTTTATTTTTATGTTTGATGGGTTTTTTGGTAATGTTTTTTAAAGAAAGAAAGTTTTCTTTTAAAATTTAAAATAACAACAACAACAACAACAACAACAACAACAACAACAACAACAGTTGGAGGCAGAAATGCTTCTGAATCCCAGATGCTGGAAACCGCAGGAGGGCAGCTGGCTGGCTTTGTGTGCGAATCCTGCCCACAGGTTGGCCACTGTGAGAACAGGATGCTGGACAAGATGGGCCACGGGGCTGATCCAGCAGCCTCTTCTTCCTTTCTTGCATCTTAGCAGCCTTTGCCATCCTTTTCCACTGCAGGGAGGAGAACGACTGTGTGTTTGGGTGTTCCTCAGGAAATTGAAGTTGATGGACGCATCTCCCGGAACCGAGGAAGTTGGTGATCTGAAGGCTGATCCCGTCCCTGCGTCAACTGCAATTTTTCAGCTCCGCGTCAAAATGTTGCCTTTTAAAGCCTCTCTCTGCTTCCCCTGCTGCGCTCCCCACATACACACACACACACACACACACACACACAACGAAGAGAATAGGATGCCTCCCTTTTAAACAAAAAGAAGAGAGAGCTGTCCAAAATAGGTGTCATGGAAAATCTCCAGGTATCTGCTCATCTCAGCTGCGTGTATTAGCTATTCCGAACCTGGCAAATTCAATTACTCGGGGAAGGGCTGTTTCCTGAGCTGGGAGTGGGGTTGGGGGGGGGGGTTGGAGAGATAAAAAGGAATTGGATGTTCCATTAACGAACAAGCGGCGGCCACATGCGCTGATTAATTGCGACAGGATGACGGAACAGCCTCCCTGGATCATAAACAGCCCGGGACATCAAGGCCGTGGCAGAGCTTTTAACTCTAATTCTCTAGCGCAGACAGGTGTGCAACAGGAGCCCTGTTTGCCATCACCCGGGAATCCGTAGGGAACTGTTTCCCCTTCGGAAAAACAAGCAGGCCCTGGCTGGAACAGATGCTGATAATCAGGGATCGGGGGGGGGGGAGAGCGGGGAGATCAGAGACATTTCCCCCCCCCCACACACACACACAGCTTTTCATCGCATTTCCTCTCTTGATCAGCTGTGGTGTAATCTCATTGCATGCCCAAGGGTGTGGTAGGGAGCCCAGTGGAGGGGAGTTCCCAAGGCCTGGGGGAGCAGAAATATAAAAAGGGAGGTGTGTCCATTGTTCCTGGGGGGGGGGATATGGAAAGCCGGCCGAGACTCCCGGTTGTGTGATGGTTGGACTAGAGATTCACGTTTTGATCCATGCTGATCAGAAGGTTGGCGCTTCGAATCCCGCAATGGGGTGAGCTCCCGTTGCTCTGTCCCATCTTCCGCCAACCTAGCAGTTCGAAAACACGCCAGAGCAAGTAGATAAATAGGTACCGCTCTGGCAGGAAGGTAAATGCCGTTTCCATGTGCTCTGGTTTCCGTCACGGTGTCCCGTTGCGCCAGAAGCGCTTCAGTCCTGCTGGCTACATGACCAGGGCCGGTGCGTCCATTTAGGCCAACTAGGCAGTTGCCTAGGGCGCGAAAATGGAGGGGGCGCTGGCCAGCCTGCCCCGCGCAACTGCCGCCCTCCCACGGTGCGTGCTTGCGCTCCTCCCGCCTATGGAGGGGACGCTGTGAGCTCCTCAGCGGCTGCAGCGAGCAAGCAGCAACAGCGCCTGTAGCTAGAACCTTCAGCTATGGGCGCTGCCGCCGCCGCCACCGCTCCCTCGCTGCACTTTTGGCTTGCGCTCCTCCCGCCTATGGGGGGGACGCAGGGGCATCAGTGGTGTTTTGTGTGCGTCATGACGTATGCGCCTGGGTAGCGCCGGATGGTGCTTTTGCCTAGGGCGCAAAAAGCCCTAGCGCCGGCTCTGTACATGACCCGGAAAGCTGTCTGTGGACAAACGTAGGCTCCCTCGCCCTGGCCGGCCACTGTGAGAACAGGAAGCAGGATGAGGTGAGCCCTTGGCCTGATCCAGCCGGGCTTGTCTTATGTTCTAGTACAGGGGTAAGCAAACTTTTTCAGCAGGGGGCTGGCCCACTGTCCCTCAGGCCTTGTGGGGCGCCGGACTATATTTTGGGGGGAGGGGGGAGAACGAATTCCTATGCCCCACAAATAACCCAGAGATGCATTTTAAATAAAAGGACACATTCTACTCATGTAAAAACACGCTGATTCCCGGACCATCCGCGGGCTGGATTTAGAAGGCGATTGGGCTGGATCCAGCCCCCGGGCCTTAGGTTGCCGACCTCTGTTCTAGTATGAAGCAAAGCATTATGCAAGGCTGCTCCGCCGCATGCAAACAAAGATGTACCTTGCAAAACCTGGACTTACTGTGAATTTTAAGCAGAGCTCTCTGTCTGTCTGTCTGTCTGTCTCCCTCTCTGCACTTGAATGTTGCTAAACCTTGGCTGCTCACCAGATTGAAGGTTCTGCAAGCAGACTCTCTAATTTCATAAGACGTTTTCTTTTCTAGCATGGCAATACAAAACCTCTGAACAGATTTGCTTTCAAGATACAGATATTTAAAAGAGCAGCCTCGGCTTGCCTGAATTTGAGCCTGGTCTGGGACCACAGACAGAGGGCAGGCTAAAGATGTAGTAAATAAATAAGTGGAGGCCATCATCAAGGATGGCGGTTTCGCACACACACAAAGAGAGCATATGCGTCACATCCTGCACACGTTTACCGAGATGTCAACCCCACTATGAACAGTGGGCTTACTCCCAAGAAATTTCCATCCCCTGGAATTTCACAAATGGACAGGAGCTGGGTACACCCTAAGAACATTAAAAAGTCCTGCTGGCTCTAGTCTAGAATCCTGTTCTCACAGCAGCCAACCCAAGATCCAGTACCGAGGGCCTTCTGGCGGTTCCCTCGTTGCGAGAAGCCAAGTTGCAGGGAACTAGGCAGAGGGCCTTCTCGGTGGTGGCGCCTGCCCTGTGGAACGCCCTCCCATCAGATGTCAAAGAGAAAAACAGCTACCAGATTTTTAGAAGACATCTGAAGGCAGCCCTGTTTAGGGAGGCTTTTAATGTTTAATAGATTATTTTATTTCATTTAGAAAGAAGATTATTTCATTTCATATAGAAAGAAGATTCCACCTAAACATTAGGAAGAACTTCCTGACAGTAAGAGCTGTTCGGCAGTGGAATTTGCTGCCAAGGAGTGTGGTGGTCTCCTTCTTTGGAGGTCTTTAAGCAGAGGCTTGACAGGCATATGTCAAGAATGCTTTGATGGTGTTTCCTGCTTGGCAGGGGGTTGGACTGGATGGCCCTTGTGGTCTCTTCCAACTCTACGATTCTATGATTCATTTTTCTGTTGAAAGCCGCCCAGAGTGGCAGGGGAAACCCAGCCAGATGGGCGGGGTATAAATACCGTAATAAATTATTATTATTATTATTATTATTATTATTATTATTATTAACACTTGTGGGAAACCTGGAAGCAGGATTCAGGCTGGAAGCTGGAGACACAGAGACCTGTTTTTTCTGTGCTGGATCCAAAGCTGTGAATAACAGAGAAGCAAGACCTCCTGGGGTGTCAAGGCTGTGAGCCCCTCCATCTTATGCTCAGGTTGCGTACATGTGCAGATAAAACCATATATCCCAAAGACACCACAATCTCTGCTGACCTTCATTCCACGGAAACCAAACCTGGATAACCTGGAATCTCTCATTGCTCAGAGACAGGGCCGGTGCATCCATTTAGGCGGACTAGGCGGTCGCCTAGGGCGCCAAAATGGAGGGGGCGCTGGCGGCAGGAGATATCCGCCGCTTTGGCTGAGCAGGCGGAGGCAGAAGGGGCACAGCCCGGCGGAGCGCGAGTTCGGCGTTCCCGCCTGCCGTGCCCTCCAGCTCCCCGTTGCGCGCGCCCTCCCGCAAGGTCAAGCACGATGGGGAGCCAGAGTCAGAGATTGGGGTAATAGATGCTTTCTTTAGCAAGGAGGAGGAGGAGGCAGTGGCACTCTGCACATGTGCAATGATACTCTTTTCTAAATTAGGTTCTGCACAAGCCCTATTGCAATGAAAATTGGAAGGTTAAAAATTGCAGCCCCACTAAGTTGAAATGTCCCCAGCCACCACTAACAGCAATGTACTGGCAGATATGAACGTAAAAAGAGGCTGCTGCTGGATCAGGCCAACGGCCTGTAAAAGCCAGCATCCTGTTCTCACAGTGGTCAACCAAATACCTGGTGAGAAACGAGCAAGGAGGATTCGAACACAAGAGCAACACTCTCCCCTCTTGTGGTTTCCAGCAACCGCTATCCATTGTGGCAAGCAGCCGTTGATAACTCTCCCCTCCATGAATTTGTCCCATCCTCTTTTGAAACCATCTGAGTTGGCGGCCATCACTGCCTCCTGTGGCAGGGAGTTCCGCAGTTTAGCCATGTGCTGCGCCAATAAGTGCTTTTACTTTATCTGTCCTAAATCTGGGCGGGAATGGCTGCTGAAAACATCCAGAGGGCACCGGGACGGGAAACGCCAGCACCTCGTCTGTCAGGCTGACCAGCAGGCAGCGCAGGACACACCATTCTCCTTATCCCTCGCTGGGCATGTTTGAGTTGAGCCAAACTTTTGCAGAGCTCAAGGGCAGACAAGCACAGCGCACCCTCCTTCTCCCCTCTTGGTGTGACTCTCTCCCTCTCATCTCCACCCCCCCCCCAGCCCCCGGAGGTATCCTGCTGGCTGGGCCTGGAGCTGATCTTATCATCTTGTTATTTTCCACTGGTTATAAATCTCCGGCCTGCTTGTGTTTGTCTTTGCATCTCGGATGAGGGATTATGAAAAATGAATACATTCTCCGTGTCACCAAAGAAGGAGAAAGTGATGGAGCTTGAAGGAGCTGTTAGAGAAGGAGGGGGGTGGGAGGCGGGGGGTGAGGATTGGAAGGGGCACAATGCGAACTCCGGGCAGGTCCAGTCCAGCTGCAACTCACCCCGTTGTACTTAATTATTATAGGAACACAGTAAGGAGGGGGATTTCGTAGGAGCACCAGCTCCCATCGGCTGCAAAGGCTCAGGAATCCTGCTTAAGTTTTTATACGCATTTGTCTAGTCTCCACGGGAGGTAATATAACAATGGAATTGTAGTAGTAGTAGTAGTAGTAATAATAATAATAATAATTATTATTATTATACTGCAGATGGTAATTATTATACTGCAGATGGTGGCAGCGGTCACGAAATTAAAAGACGCCTGCTTCTTGGGAGAAAAGCAATGACAAACCTAGACAGCATCTTAAAAAGCAGAGGCATCACCTTGCCGACAAAGGTCCGTATAGTTAAAGCTATGGTTTTCCCAGTAGTGATGTATGGAAGTCAGAGCTGGACCATAAAGAAGGCTGAAGAATTGATGCTTTTGAATTATGGTGCTGCAGGAGACTCTTGAGAGTCCCATGGACTGCAAGAAGATCAAACCTATCCATTCTTCAGGAAATCAGCCCTGAGTGCTCACTGGAAGGACAGATCGTGAAGCTGAGGCTCCAATACTTTGGCCACCTCATGAGAAGAGGAGACTCCCTGGAAAAGACCCTGATGTTGGGAAAGATTGAGGGCACTAGGAGAAGGGGACGTCAGAGGACAAGATGGTTGGACAGTGTTCTCGAAGCTACGAACATGAGTTTGACCAAACTGCGGGAGGCAGTGCAAGACAGGAGTGCCTGGCGTGCTATGGTCCATGGGGTCACGAAGAGTCGGACACGACTAAACGACTAAACAACAACAATAATAATAATAATTTTTATACCCCACCCATCTGGCTGGGCTTCCACAGCCACTCTGGGCGGCTCCCAACAAAACATTAAAAACATGATAAAAGATCAAACAGGGCTGCCTTAGATGCCTTCTAAAAGTCAGATACAGTCGCACCACACCGAACCCGGAAGTACTGGAACGGGTTACTTCTGGATTTCGGCGCTTGTGCATGCGCAGAAGCACCAAATCGCAACCCGCGCATTGCTCCTCACTTTCTGCCATCAAGGACATATCCAGCAGCAAATGTCAGGGCAAATGCTGAGGCCTCCATACATTATCAGCTCCTTCGGAAGACAGGCGAACTAATGCCAGTGTACTGGAAGAAGCAAAGATCACCAGTGTCGAAGCGATGATTCTTCAACATCCACTTCGTTGGACTGGTCATGTTGTGCGGATGCCTGAGGATCGTCTTCCAAAGCAACTACTCTGTTCCGAACTTAAGAATGGAAAGCGTAATGCTGGTGGTCAACAAAAGAGATTTAAAGACTGTCTGGAGGCAAATCTTTAAAAATGTAGTATAACCACCGACAACTGGGAACCAGTGGCCTGCCTTTACCAAAGGTGCCATGGGCTTTGAAGACACTCGAACTCAGGACGCAAGGGGGAAACGTGCTAAGAGGAAGGCACGCTTGGCAAACTCTCACCATGATCAACTCCCGCCTGGAAACCAATGTCCCCATTGTGGAAGGACGTGTGGATCCAGAATTGGCCTCCACAGTCACTTACAGACTCATTGTTTATGGAAGACAATCTTACTCAGCTACGAGGGATCGCCAAAGAAGAAAGACATTCCTCACCTTCCAAAGTCGAGGTTCTTTATCTGCAGTGCATAGCAAGAGTGGTCTCAGTTCATTCAAACAGCTTTCCCTGCTAAAAACAAAACTGTAGCCACAATTTCTTTTTAAAACACATGTAACTGAAAACATAACGGGGCTCTGGAGTCCCCGCCCTGCGAGGATAGGGAGGTGATGCCATTTTAGAGGGGATTATGATAGAAGCTTGTAAAATCAGGAATTGTACTGAGAGTGGCTATTATTTTCCCCTCTTATAATTTGAGGGTCACTCCACAAAATGAACGAGCAGCAATACTTTTGCATGATGGATAGTATCAAATAAATACTTTCTTCATAAGACATATTGGTCGCCTAATATAAAAATAGTCTCAAACACTTTCAAAACAGGTGTTGGGGTTCACCCAGGGCTGCAGCCCGGTGCTATGGCCACATCCTGGCACCTTTAAACGCTGTGGCTGCCGACTTAAGTAAGAGCATAACCAACATGAGAAGAGCCTGCCGGATCAGGCCAGTGGCCCATCTAGTCCCACGTCCTAATCTCACAGTGGCCAACTGGAAGCCCATTATGGGAAACCCACAAGTATGATTCAAGCACAAGAGCAAGACTCTCCCCTCCTGTGGTTTCTAGAAATTCAGAATCCTTGCTGCCTCCAACTGTTGAGGCAGAGCAGAATCATTTTGGCTAATGGCCATTGATAGACCTCCCCCTCCTCCGTGATTCTGCCTAATCCTCCTTTAAAGCCATCCAGGTTGGCAGCCGATACTGCCTCCTGTGGCAGGGAGTTCCACCGTTTAACTCTGCACTGTGCAAATCACTCCTTCCTTTTATCCATCCTGAATCTTCCAACTCTCAGCTTCATCCAATATCCATGAGTTCTGGAGTGTTAGGAGAGAGGGAGGAAAACTTTTCCCCATCCCCTTTTCTCCAATTTTATAAACTTTTGTCATATTCCTTCTTACACGCCTCTTTGCTAAACTAAAATAATCCCAAATGCTGGCAACCAGTCCTCACAGGTGAGTCGCTCCATCCCCTTCATCATTTGGTGTGTGTGATTTTCAATCTTATTGATTTGTTGTTGTTGTTTAAGTGCAACTGTAACATCAAAAAAATAAAAGCCATAAAGCTTCACAGCCCAGAAGGACAAATGTACTAAGATACTCTCCAAAGCAATAATGGAGTATTAACTTTACAAAGATTCCCTTTTCAAAAAGGTTGTTTTCTGCTGCTCCAGAGAAGCGGACACGGAGCAATGGATTCAAACTACAAGAAAGAAGATTCCACCTAAACATTAGGAAGAACTTCCTGACAGTAAGAGCTGTTCAGCAGTGGAATTTGCTGCCAAGGAGTGTGGTGGAGTCTCCTTCTTTGGAGGTCTTTAAGCAGAGGCTTGACAGGCATATGTCAAGAATGCTTTGGTGGTGTTTCCTGCTCTGCAGGGGGTTGGACTGGATGGCCCTTGTGGTCTCATCCAACTCTACGATTCTATGAAATAATACAGATTTATTTATTTATTTTATTTCATTTTTAAATTGCTTGCCCTTTTCTCAAACTTTTCCAAACTTGCCATATCCTTTAAGCGATAAGGCAATGGCAACTGCACACTGTATATTCATGCTTCTCGTCCTTAATGCAGATGTTTCACCCACAAGCGAGGTGCCTCTTGTCTTCGGTGCAGCGGAAGGGGTTAACTGGGAACCCACCCCCACCCAGGTCCAGCGCCCAGGCCTCACTCGCTCCCTGAGCCGCTGATAGAAGGCAGGTTTGAAAATAGCCTTGGCAAGGGCCTTTTAGTGTTTTTCCATCTTTTCCCCCTCTTCTCCCGGCCTCCCACAGGTCGCGGCCCAGAGAGAGAGGCTGACGCGGTATGGAAAAACCATTTATCTCCAGGCTGAGCCCTGGAGCGGGTTGTGGCGAGGGGGGGGGGGTGAAGTGTAAGACAGCAGCAGCAGCTGCCCCGCTGGCTTGAGCCTTGGCTGGAAACCTCCGCCCCAGGTGCAAAAGCAGCTGGTCGTCCTCTCCATTGCCATCACTCCAGGATGGGAGGGTGGTCCTTTGGGCTCTCTAGAAAGAGGGGTGGGCAGAGGAGGGCTCTGGTGCGAGGCCCTCAATGTGTGGGGCACCGCCCACTGCTACAACAAGGAAACGATGCCTTATTATGAGGAACGGCTTAGGGAGCTGGGCAATAGGAGTATAACATCTAGATCTAGGGAAGTAATAGTACCACTGTATTCTGCTCTGGTCAGACCTCACCTGGAGTACTGTGTCCAGTTCTGGGCACCACAGTTCAAGAAGGATACTGACAAGCTGGAACGTGTCCAGAGGAGGGCAACCAAAATGGTCAAAGGCCTGGAAACGATGCCTTATGAGGAACGGCTTAGGGAGCTGGGCATGTTTAGCCTGGAGAAGAGAAGGTTAAGGGGTGATATGATAGCCATGTTCAAATATATCAAAGGATGTCATATAGAGGAGGGAGAAAGGTTGTTTTCTGCTGCTCCAGAGAAGCGGACATGGAGCAATGGATTCAAACTACAAGAAAGAAGATTCCACCTAAACATTAGGAAGAACTTCCTGACAGTAAGAGCTGTTCGACAGTGGAATTTGCTGCCAAGGAGTGTGATGGAGTCTCCTTCTTTGAAGGTCTTTAAGCAGAAGCTTGACAGGCATATGTCAAGAATGCTTTGGTGGTGTTTCCTGCTTGGCAGGGGGTTGGACTGGATGGCCCTTGTGGTCTCCTCAAGCTCTATGATTCTATTCTACCATTCTAAGGTCCTGTTAAGGAAACATTCCAGGGCGAGAGGCTACTCCACAGCCCAGCTGCAAGTCCCCCGTGAGTCCATGCGGTCAGTTAAAGAAGGAAGTTCCAGCCAAGTAATTTGGAGCAGAACAGCGGTCAGTTGACCACAATCTTTATTGTTGCACAACAGGAGGAGTCAGAACCCCGAGCATGGGGCGACATCCTCTTTTAAAACTTCCCTCTTTCCCCCAGAATATACACTTCGAGCAGCATCACTGAGCTATCATCGCTACATCACTGGCATGTCACAAACGGGGCGGGGTATACAAGGGTTCGAATCCCCACGATGGGGTGAGCTCCCGTTGCTTGGTCCCAGCTCCTGCCCACCTAGCAGTTCGAAAGCACGTCAAAGTGCAAGTAGATAAATTGGTATCGCTGCGACGGGAAGGTAAACGGTGTTTCCGTGTGCTGCTCTGGTTCGCCACAAGCGGCTTAGTCCTGCTGGCCACATGACCGGGAAGCTGTTCGCCGGCTCCCTTGGCCAGTAAAGCAAGATGAGCGCCGCAACCCCAGAGTCGTCCGCGACTGGACCTAACGTTCAGGGGTCCCTTTACGTTTATGTCTTCCCTCGATCTGGACACTGGACATCTCTTCTTTCTTTTCGGCCGCTTTGCTTTTTTGTACTGCTTTCGAGGGAACCCAAGTGAGAGGTGGCACAGAGGGTGGCAAAGGATGGGCTTCTTCCAGGGAATTTTGCACTCGCCTGTGTTCTCCGTCTGCAAGACAGCTCAGAACGACGCTGCAACCTCCCCCCCTGCTGGTCCAGCGCATCAGCACAGCCTTGGTTGGCTGCACATTGAGAGAGCATCTAATTGCTTCACCTGAACCAGCTCAGGGCTGGTGCAAGTTGTGTGCACCTGCACACGACAAGATCGACAGGAATCCACAACTCACGTGTCAGTGCTGAAGTGAGTGCAGCAAGAATCGCATGACTCTAGGAGTGCCTTGCCCTTGTGCAACTTCCAAAAAGATTTGTATTTGTTTATTACGGTTGATTTATTGTATTTCTATTCCACCTTTCCTCCAGGGAGTTTGAGGTGGCCAACACAACTTTGCTCCTCCCCAGTTTATCTCTCAACAACCCTGTGAGGTAGTCGAAACAAAACAAAACAAAAAATTCTTCCAGTAGCACCTTAGAGACCAACTAAGTTTGTCATTGGTATGAGCTTCCGTGTGCATGCAGAGGCCGTCCCACCCATTGAGCTTCATGGCTGAGTGGGGATCCGAACCCAGATCTCCCATAGCCCCACACACTAACCACTAGGCCACACTGCCTCCCACAGAGTTTCTCTTTCATTACACCCACCTGATTTGTTTCCTTTAATAAGGAAGACCGCACCTTGGCGAAGGCCAGTAGAAGCTTAATGGAAAATGGATTTGCTTTATTAAATATGTTTCATTCATAGGGTAGGATTGCCTTCCCACCATCACAAGAACAGATCAGGCCAGTGGCTCATCTAGTCCAACATCCTGTTCTCACAGTGGCCAACCAGATGCTCATTATGGGAAACCAGCAAGCAGGATCCAAGCCCTAGAGCGACAGTTGTGTCCAGCAATGAGTATTCAGAAGCGTTGCTGCCTCTAACGGTGGAGCCAGAATACAGCCATCCTGGCTAGTTGCCATCAACAGTCTGTCATGAAAATTCTATTAAAAAATTCCTTCAGTAGCACCTTAAAGACCAACTAAGTTTTTATTTTGGTATGAGCTTTCGTGTGCATGCTACTGAAGGTGCTACTGAAGGAATTTTTTAATTTTCTTTCGACTCAGACCAACACGGCTACCTACCTGTAATGAAAATTCTACTCAATGTTGATCTAGAGCAGATTCCAACATATAGTTAGCAGAGCAAAAACTTAAACACATTGCAGGATCCCCCCAAAATAGACCAGAGGCAATGAGTATTTCATCCAGCAGAACTTTACTCCAGCTGAAAGCAAATGAGCGTAATGGTCACAAATCCAATACATTCAGGATTGGCACAGTCCATAAGAAATCCAGTTGCAGCAGACTTAACTTAAACTTGCAATAATTTATAACAAGTCTGAACCTTAACACTAAGCATACTGTGTACAGAACACCACACCAGAAGGAGAAGAGAGAGAGAGAACGTGAAACCCAGGCGCCTTCTGGCCTCCCTATTATAGTCTGCATGACCCTGGCAAAAGAGATAGCAGGACCGGTTTAAGGCAGCTGTACTCATCTTCTTGGAAGGAATAACCCAAACATCAGGAACCTTCTGCTTGTTTCTTTCACACAGAGAAGCTTCCAGAACCCTCTTGAATTAATTAGAATAGGAAAGATCTCTACACATTAGTCTGCACTAAGAAATGCAAACTGACTCCTGTGGCAGGGAGTTCCACAGTTTCAACTCTGCACTGCATGAAGATATCCTTTTGTTTGTTCTTTCTGATAGTCTGATCTCCCCCCCCCCCCAAGTCATGCCACTTTATCTGTCAAGTGATATTATATCCTGTCTTGAGTTCATTCCCACTTCCCCACCCCACCCCACCCCACACAACCCTGACGCCTTACTGCTTGATTACTTCTCTAGCAGTGGTTCCCCGATTGCTTCACTTGGGGCTTATCATGAGATTGCCTCACATAGGGCTTAAAAACTTCCAGCAAAGGAGAGTCCACTACCTCCCGAGGAAGTCCGTTCCCTCGGAAAGTTCTTAATGTTTAATCGAATCTCCTTTCTTGTAACTGGAATCAATCGCTTCAGGTGCTCACCACCAGAGCAGGAGAAAACAAGCTTGCTCCATCTTCCATGTGACAGCCCTTGAGATGTTTGAAGACGGCTCTCCTCTCTCCTCTCAGTCTCCTCTTTTCCAGGCTAAACATACCCAAATCCTTCAACCGTTCCTCATCAGGCTTACTTTCCAGACCCTTGATCCTCTGGGTTGCCCTCCTCTGCACACCTTCCAGCTTGCCAATATCCTTCTTAAATTGTGGTGACACAGTATTCCAGGTGTGGTCTGACCAGGACAGAATAGAGTGGGACTAGGACCCAGGTGGCGCTGTGAGTCTAGGGCTTGCTGATCAGAAGGTCGGTGGTTCGAATCCCTGCAACGGGGTGAGCTCCCATTGTTTGGTCCCAGCTCCTGCCCACCTAGCAGTTCGAAAGCACACAAAGTGCAAGTAGATAAATAGGGACTGCTTCGGCGGGAAGGTAAACGGCGTTTCCGTGCGCTGCTCTGGTTTGCCAGAAACAGCTTTATCATGCTGGCCATATGACCCGGAAGCTGTCTGCGGACAAACGCCAGCTCCCTCGGCCTATAGAGCGAGATGAGCGCTGCAACCTCAGAGTCGGACATGACTGGACCTGATGGTCAGGGGCGCCTTTACCTTTATTACTTCCCTTGATCTAGACACTATACTTCTGTTGATGCAGCCTAGAATAGTGCTAGCTTTTTTTTGCTGCTGCATCACACTGTTGACTGATGTTCGGCTTGTGGTCCACCAAGACCCCTAGATCCTTTTCACATGGTGCCCCCCTTCCTATATTTGTGCATCTGGTTCTTCCTGCCTAAGTGCAGAACCTGACATTTGCCCCTATGGAAATTCATTTTGTTAGTTTGGGGACAAGCTATGGATGAAGAGCGGTATACAAATTTAATAATAATATCCTTCTACTAGCACCTTAGAGACCAACTAAGTTTGTCATAGGTATGAGCTTTCGTGTGCATGCACACTTCTTCAGAAGAACACGAAAAGCTCATCTGAAGAAGTGTGCATGCACACGAAAGCTCATACCTAGGACAAACTTAGTTGGTCTCTAAGGTGCTACTGGAAGGAATTTTTTTATTTTGTTTCGACTGCATCAGACCAACACGGCTACCTACCTGTAACTAATAATAATAATAATAATAATAATAATAATAATAATAATAATAATATCTTTAATCCCAATTCTGTCTTCTGTGGCATTAACTACCTCTGGGGGCATCACATGGGGCGAAAAACCCGGCTATCTACACCCCCACCCATAGCTACAGAACTGCCCACTGGTCAAACAAGCGCTAACCCGACCCCCAACCCCTGTCCGCCTGTTTCATTGCTTGGCGCTCAAAGCATCACTCAGACCAAACAACACACTCTCCCATTGTCTTCAGAGTCAGACGGATAATAATAATAGTAGTAGTAGTAGTAATAACAATAATAATTTATTATTTATACCCCACCCATCTGGCTGGGTTTTGCCAGCCACATTCGGCGGCTCCCAAGAGAATAATAATAATAATAATAATAATAATAATAATAAAGCGATAAAACATCAAACATTAAAAACTTCCCTAAACAGGGCTGCCTTCAGATGTCTTCTAAAAGTCAGGTGGCAACCAAAGCTTACAATTCTAAAGAAAAGCACACATTGCTAAATTTAAAATACATCAGGAGATAAACAAAGTCCATTATTAACTAAAAGCACTCATCCTCCGATAACGTTAACGGGACACACAGCCCGCCTGCCCCCCGGGACCCGACTAAAAATATTCATTTAAAGCGAGGTGGTTTTTTTTGCCGCGTTAATAGAATAGCAGGATGAGACACACCGTTTGCATCCTGCAAATATAGCAATTGCAAAAAAAAAAAAACCCCAAAGTTTGCAAGTGTGTGCAGGGGGCGGGGAGTTTGGAGGAGCGAGCCCCCCTCCCTTTTGCACGGTGATTGGCACGAGGGGGGCGGTCCCCAGATTTGGGAGCTCCCACCCCCGCCCTCCCTCCCCCAGCCCCCCGTCAGCTGACTGGCTGCGGTCATGTGACTTGCCTAGGAGGAAACGCGCCCGGGCTGTGGCTGAGCGGAGCAGCTGCTTTTGTGCAAAGCGGATCCGGGGGGGCGTTTTATTTCATTTTAGTTCTGGGCGTTTGAGGAACCAGGCTCGGCTGCGGAGCGAGGATGGCCTGGACCAAATACCAGCTCTTCCTGGCCGGGCTGATGCTGGTCACCGGCTCCATCAACACCCTCTCGGCCAAGTAAGTGCGGGTCCCCCTCCCTCCCTCCCTCCCCACTGCCTTCTCCTCCTCGCGGGTTGTTCCAGGTGACCTTTGGGGGTCCCTTCCAAGCCGGGAATACTGGGGCGAGGGCTCCAAACGGCAGGTGGGCGGGATTCGGGGGAAGGGGCCAGTGCACCTGCTTGCCATGTAGAAGGAAGGCCCCAGGTTCAAAAATCCAGGTAGAGCTGGGAGAGATTTCCTGCCTGAAATCCTGGCGAGCCGCTGCTGCCAGTCAGAGTAGGCAATACTGAGCTTGATGAGAGCGCGGAGCAATAGTCCAGCTTCCTGTGTTGGATCAGAGGAGCCGCTTGGTTTCAGCCGAAGGAGAAAACGTTTTGATAAAATGGAGACTTTTGCAGAGACGGCGTTGCAGAGTAGTTCCTAACCTTGGGGTGTCAAGTGCTGTTGGACTCCGACTCCCATCATGCCTGACCCCTGGCTGGCTAGGATGGTTGGGGTGGGGAGGAGTTGAAGACCAGAAATAGGAAGGAACCCAAGGAGAGCCTGCTGAATCAGGCCATTGGCCCCCCTAGTCCAGCATCCTGTTCTCGCAGAGGCCAACCAGATGCCCATAATAATAATAATAATAATAATAATAATAATAATATATTATTATTATTATTATTATTAATACCCCGCCCATCTGGCCAGGTCTCCCCAGCCACTCTGGGCGGCTTCCAACAGAAGAATAAAACACAATAATCTATTAAACATTAAAAGCCTCCCTGAACAGGGCTGCCTTCAGATGTCTTCTAAAAGTCTGGTAGTTGTTTTCCTTTTTGACATCTGTTGGGAGGGCGTTCCACAGGGCAGGCGCCACCACCGAGAAGGCCCTCTGCCTAGTTCCCTGCAACTTGGTAGCAGGATTCGAACACAAGAGCCCCTCCTGTGGTTTCCAGCGACTGGTGTTCAGAAGCGTTGCTGCCTCCGACTGTGGAGGGCAGAGCAGGGCAATCTTGGCTAGGAGCCACCGATTGCTGCCCTCTCTCCTCCTCCATGAATTTGCCCGATCCCCTTTGAAAGCCACCCCAGCTGGTGCTTTGTTTGGAAAAGGACTCCATTGTCTGCTTCTCATGGTTGACTTAACTGCTAAGAACATAAGGAGAGCCTGATGCATCGTTGCGATGACGCACCTAGTCACAGAACCACAAAATTGTAGAGTTGGAAGGGACCCCCAAGGATCATCCAGTCCAGCCCCCTGCAGTGCAGAAAAGCTTCCCCCAATGTGGGGTTTGAACCCACGACCCTGAGATTAAGAGTCTTGTGCCCTGCCAACCGAGCTATCCCAGCATCCAGATCTCACAATGGCCAGCCTTTTTACCAGTTGCAGAAACCCTCCAGGAACGGAGAGTTGCTCTCGTGCTCGAATCCTGCTCGCCAGTTTCCCACAGGCCACTTGGCTTGATCCAGCAGTCTCTTCTGGTTCTCAAAGTGGCCAATCAGATGTCCCAAAGGGAAGCCCGCAAGTAGGATTCGAACACAAGAGCAACTCTCCTCTCCTGGGTTTCCCAGCAACTGGGATTCAGAAGCATCGCTGCCTCTGAGCACGGAGGCAGGGCAGAGCCATCCTAGCCAATAGCCCTCTCCTCCGTGAATTTGCCCAGTCCACTTTTGAAGCCATCCAAGTTGGTGGTCCTCGCTGCCTCCTGTGGCAGGGAGTTCCACAGTTTAACTGCGCACTGCTGTATGAAGTCTAAAGGCAGCCATCTCAGCAACAGCGGCACGTCCTTGTCTTTTAGCTAAGCCAGCAGAATGTGGACCTGCCCTGACAGTGCATCTTTTGCTCGCTTACTCAGCTCCAGATTTTGCAAGAAGCAGCCCCCAGAAACACAAAAAGCTTACTCATTGCTTTGGTCTGGAGGGAGGGGCAAAACCCCCAGAAGGCCACAGGTTTCAAAAGCCCTGCAGCCGTACAAACGGCGTCTCCGTGTTCACAAGCACTAGGGGTGAAGAGGCAAAGTCCAGAGACCGGGGGGGGGGGCAGGAGGAATGGAGCCCCACCCTCCCAGTGCCGGATTTATGTACTGTATAAGCTAAACAAGCTATAGCCTAGGACCCCACTCTCTTGCGGGGACCCCAAAAAATTTAAAGAAAAAAAAAACCTTGGATCTACATTTCCAAAATATAAGATAAAAAACAAATAAAATAAAACCTACATAGAGCAAGAGTGTTTTGTGTTGTGTAGGCTCCTGTGATGTAAGCCATGGGCCCTGCCTGCTAGCCTGTTCCCTAAAATATCACTGGTTTGCTCCTTTCTATAAATAAGGTGCCTACATTCTGCATGGAATTGTTATTTTGTTATGTGCAAATGGCTTTAGATACTACAACTCCCATCATCCTTTCTCTGGAGCAGCAGAAAGGTTGTTTTCTGCTGCTCCAGAGAAGCGGACACGGAGCAATGGATTCAAACTTCAAGAAAGAAGATTCCACCTAAACATTAGGAAGAACTTCCTGACAGTAAGAGCTGTTCGGCAGTGGAATTTGCTACCAAGGAGTGTGGTGGAGTCTCCTTCTTTGGAGGTCTTTAAGCAGAGGCTTGACAGGCATATGCCAAGAATGCTTTGATGGTGTTTCCTGCTCGGCAGGGGGTTGGACTGGATGGCCCTTGTGGTCTCTTCCAACTCTACGATTCTATGATTCTATGATCCCTGACCACTGGTCCTATTAGCTAGGGATTGTGGGACTTGTAGTCCCAAAACATCTGGAGGGCCGAGTTTCCCTATGCCTGTATTAGGTCCATAAATTACCATATAGCCTATATTCCACACACAAAACAGCGACAATTTGTCGTTGGCAAAGGACAGCTGGACATTCCCCATTCCCTTCAGTAGCTTAGGGCCTCATCAAACCTCAATCTGGCCCTGCACCTCTCCCCCAAACCAGCCTTCAGCAAGCTAGTTACCCACCAGTTGTTTTGGACGGCAATGAGGAAGAACACAGAATCATAGAATCGATGGAAGGGACCCCGAGGGTCATCTAGCCCACCCCCTTGCAATGCAGGAATCTCGAATTCAGCATCCGTGAGCTGTGTTCTTATGGCTGAGGAACTGCTGTGAGCTTTCCCTGAGAGATGTCTCGAGCGGCCTTGCTACGCGGAGCATCTCCTTGCTTTTCTGGCAGAGATGAATGGCAGGCCGGACATCCGATCTGCGGCAGACTCTGCACTCTTTGTTATATCCAGGTCTCCGGTTCCAGGAACCTGGCAGGCGCTTGGCGTGGCGTCAGCGGACAGACACCGCAGCCCTGCCTTTGCTCCTCGGCTGGGGGGTGGGGGGCAAGTCCAGGCACGGGACGAGGAGCCGGCACAGAAACAATTCCTTTCCAGGACACAGGAAGCTGCTTCGTACTGAGTCGGACCGTTGGTCCAGCTAGCTCAATTCTGCCTGCACTGACTGGCAGTGGTTCTCCAGGTTTCTCGGGCAGATGCTTCTCCCAGCCCTATTTGGAAATGGCAGGATTTGAACCGGAGACCTTTGGGATGCAAAGCAGCTGCTCTAACACCAAACCATCTTAGGCAAAGGCAAAGCAATGGCCTATGCGGCCTTCGGCTAGGGATTCTTTAGTTGTGATCTCTGCTTTGCAGGGGGTTGGACTAGATGACCCCTGGTACCCTGCTGCTGTTACGAACCAGCCTTCCCTAAGCTGGTGCCCTCCAGTTGTTTTGGACTTGTCTGCTCAGTTTCCTTGCTGGAACTCTCCAATGTATTCTGTTTTGGACAGACCTGGTATAGCGCATGATACTCTATAATTAATTGATTTTTTTAAAAAAAAAGTCAGCACAAAATGACCTAAAAAAAATAATAATTCAAAAGGCAGCATTTAAAAATATGCATTCTAAAATATTATAGCAAGGATTACGAGGTTTTCATGGTACTGAAATACGTGTGAGACCCCGGATTCCACCTTTGGGGGCGGGCCTCGGCCCAGTATACCTGAAGGAGCGTCTCCACCCCCATCGTTCAGCCCGGACACTGAGGTCCAGCGCCGAGGTCCTTCTGGCGGTTCCCTCACTGCGAGAAGCGAAGTTACAGGGAACCAGGCAGAGGGCCTTCTCGGTAGTGGCACCGACCCTGTGGAACACCCTCCCATCAAATGTCAAGGAAATAAACAACTGTCTGACTTTTAGAAGACATCTGAAGGTTTGGGGAAGTTTTTAATGTTTGATGTTTTATCGTGTTTTAATATTCTGTTGGTTGCCACCCAGAGAAACCCAGCCAGGTGGGCGGGGTATAAATAGTACATGATGATGATGATGATGATGATGATGGAAGCCCAGGGAGGTGCATGTGGGGGGTTCTAACCAATGCCCCTCTTTTTCAGGTGGGCGGACAGGCTGAGCGCACGAGGATGCAATGCCACGAGCGAAGAGCACACCTTCCAACATCCCTTCCTCCAGGTACTGCCGGATGGATGCTGCCTGCTTCCATGTGACGTAGAGGCTTCCATCCTCCTTTGATTCTGTATCTGCCCATTTTGGCCCTTGGGTACTGCTCCCTTCAGATCTCATATAACCCCCATTTTGAATCAGCTGCGCTAGTGCTCGACAGACCCTCTCGGGTGCCGAGATCAGCGGAGGGGACCCTCTTGGTCATGGGTAGGCAAACTAAGGCCCGGGGGCCGGATGCAGCCCAGTCGCCTTCTAAATCCGCCCACGGACGTTCCGGGAATCAGTGTGTTTTAACATGAGAAGAATGTGTGCTTTTATTTAAAAATGCATCTCTGGGTTGTTGTTGTTGTTGTTTAGTCGTGTCCGACTCTTCGTGACCCCATGGACCATAGCACGCCAGGCACTCCTGTCTTGCACTGCCTCCCGTAGTTTGGTCAAACTCATGTTCGTAGCTTCGAGAACACTGTCCAACCATCTTGTCCTCTGTCGTCCCCTTCTCCTAGTGCCCTCAATCTTTCCCAACATCAGAGTCTTTTCCAAGGATTCTTCTCTTCTCATGAGGTGGCCAAAGTATTGGAGCCTCAGCTTCACGATCTGTCCTTCCAGGGAGCACTCAGGGCTGATTTCCTTCAGAATGGAGTGGTTTGATCTTCTTGCAGTCCATGGGACTCTCAAGAGTCTCCTCCAGCACCATAATTCAAAAGCATCAATTCTTCGGCGATCAGCCTTCTTTATGGTCCAGCTCTCACTTCCATACATCACTACTGGGAAAACCATAGCTTTAACTATACGGACCTTTGTCGGCAAGGTGATGTCTCTGCTTTTTAAGATGCTGTCTAGGTTTGTCATTGCTTTTCTCCCAAGAAGCAGGCGTCTTTTAATTTCGTGACTGCTGTCACCATCTGCAGTGATCAAGGAGCCCAAGAAAGTAAAATCTCTCACTGCCTCCATTTCTTCCCCTTCTATTTGCCTAGAGAAGGAACTGGCAAGCCACTCCAGTATCCCTGCCAAGAAAACTCCATGGACAAAGACAACAGGCATCTCTGGGTTATTTGTGGGCAAAGGAATTCATTCATTTTTTTTCTCTCCAAAATATAGTCCATCCCCCCCACAAGGTCTGAGGAGGGACAGTGGGCCAGCCCCGTACCAAAAAAGTTTGCTGACCGCTGTCCCAGAAGCACAGAGCTGCAGAGTTGGAAGCGACCCCCTGCAAGGCGGGAATCATGTTGCTGATCTGCTACTGGTCATGATCCAGGAAGCTCACAGACCCCCCTCTCTTTCCTCCTAGGCCGTGGGCATGTTCCTGGGGGAATTCTCCTGCCTGGCTGTCTTCTACCTCCTGCTCTGCGCTGACCGGAGGAGGCCAGAGCCCACCATGGACCCCCCTCAGTCCTACAACCCGCTCCTTTTCCTGGCTCCAGCCCTGTGCGACATGACAGGGACTAGCCTCATGTATGTGGGTAAGTGTTGCCTGGCGGTTGCTTTCTCCTCTGCGAAAACGGGGGGGGGGGGGAGAGAGAGAGTCCTGCTGGGAATCTCTCTTTCTCACAAACTCATATTTTTCGAGGAAAGAAGGAGCAGAAATGCTTGCAATACGTCTCTTAATATTTGGAGTATTTACTGCGATTTCATAGGCCTGGACTGGGTAAGGAAGTGTAAAACTAGACGCTGTTCTTTCCTTGCTAAGCAAACACAAGATCTGCAGATCTTTAAAGTTAAAAGAGGGCCCAGTAAAGATGTGGGGTCTTTTGGAGGTGGGTGGAGGGACACACAGAGATGTTGCTGCAGCAATTTAAAAACTAGGGGTCAGTGCAGTTTTCACAGTAGTTTTAAAGTGGGGTTTTTACTCAGGATAGGTCTTCTGTCTCTTCCCCACTGCATGCTCCCAGGGCCCCCTTTCTATTCCCCTCCCCCCTCATCCTTTTATATATTTATATCTATTTTTTTATAAAAGGATGAGAGGGGAGGGGAAATTTCAGATTCATTTACGGTGGCACCTTGGTTCTCAAACTTAATCCGTTTCAAAACCAAAGCGTTCCAAAACCAAGGCGCGCTTTCCCATGGAAAGTAGTGCAAAATGGATTAATCCGTTCCAGACTTTTAAAAACAACCCCTAAAACAGCAATTTAACATGAATTTTACTACCTAATGAGACCATTGATCCATAAAATGAAAGCAATAAACAATGTACTGTACTGCAGTCACACAATCTTTCAGTAGCTGAACTGGGTTCCACATAGTCACAAAAACAAAACAAAAAGAGCCACATAAACAAAAATGCAAAATAAGTAGCGTAAATAGACAGACCTCAGCGTAACACTCAAAATGGAAGTGTGCCACTCAAAATGGTGCTTTTTACGGAAAAAAAGTTCGCAAACCATAACACTTACTTCTGGGTTTGCCCTGTTTGGGTTCCAAGGCGTTTGAGTACCAAGGCGTTTGAGAACCAAGGTACCACTGTATTTGATTTTCCATATTAAAATTCACATTCGCACAACAATATACTATACATAATCGTTTCCATTCCATTGGGATTTCAGTACCTAAAATTCCTAAAAGAAAGGCTTCTGGGTTTTTTCAAAGTGTTGGTGCTGACCTTGAAAGCCCTAAACGGCCTCGGTCCAGTATACCTGAAGGAGCGTCTCCACCCCCATCGTTCAGCCCAGACACTGAGGTCCAGCTCCGAGGGCCTTCTGGCGGTTCCCTTACTGCGATAAGTGAAGTTACAGGGAACCAGGCAGAGGGCCTTCTCAGTGGTGGCGCCCGCCCTGTGGAATGCCATCTCATCAGATGTCAATAATAGGGTTGCCAGACTCAATAGTGGACAGGACTTCTGTGCCTTTAATTGCCCTGCTCTCTTTTGAGTCTGGAAAGCTTAAAGAGAAACCAGCAGACCCTTTGTTTAATTTCCAAGCAGAGGGTCTGCCGGTTTCTCTTTAAGGTTTCCAGACTCAAAAGAGAGCAGGGCAATTAAAGGCACAGAAATCCTGTCCTCTATTGGGTCTCGCAACCCTAGATGTCAAAGATATAAACAACTATCTGGCATTTAGAAGACATCTGAAGGCCCTTGGTGATGGACCTCAGTGTCTGGGCAAAACTATGGGGGTGGAGACACTCCTTCCGGTATACTGGACCGAGGCCATTTAAGGCTTTAAAGGTCAGCACCAACATTTTGAATTGTGCCCAGAAACGTACTGGGAGCCAATGTAGATCTTTCAAGACCGGTGTTATGTGGTCTCGGCAGCCGCTCCCAGTCACCAGTCTAGCTGCCGCATTCTGGATTAATTGTAGTTTCCAGGTCACCTTCAAAGGTAGCCCCACGTAGAGCGCATTGCAGTAGTCCAAGCGAGAGATAACCAGAGCATGCACCACTCTGGCGAGACAGTCTGCAGGCAGGTAGGGTCTCAGCCTGCATACCAGATGGAGCTGATAAACAGCTGCCCTGGACACAGAATTGACCTGCGCCTCCATGGACAACTGTGAGTCTAAAATGACTCCCAGGCTGCGCACCTGGTCCTTCAGGGGCACAGTTACCCCATTCAGGACCAGGGAGTCTTCCACACCTGCCCGCCTCCTGTCCTCCAAAAACAGTACTTCTGTCTTGTCAGGATTCAACCTCAATCTGTTAGTTGCCTCCAAAACAATCCAGAGCAAACTCTTCCTGTGTGTGTGTGTGTGATACTAAATATCTCTCCTTGAATTATTCCCTCCACCGCCCCGCTTCTTCCCCCCCCCCCCTTCCAGCTCTGAACATGACCAGCGCGTCCAGCTTCCAGATGCTGCGAGGGGCCGTGATCATCTTCACCGGCCTGCTCTCAGTGGCCTTCCTCGGGCAGAAGCTGGTGCTCAGCCAGTGGCTGGGCATCCTGGTCACCATTGTAGGGCTGGTGGTGGTCGGCTTGGCAGACCTGATGAACAGCGGGGACCACGAGCACAAGCTCAGCGAGGTCATCACAGGTACGGCAGGGTGGGGAGAGCCCAAAGGGAGGTTGCCGACACCAGGAGGACGACTCTGCTGGCCTCCCAGAGCGCTCCTTGCTTCTCTCTCCTGCTCCTAATTCTGTTGTTCTCAAATTGGTGGGTACCACCCTTACCTTGCAAGTCCCGGACTGCAGAATCCGGGACCGGCAGCCGTGTGACACCGGAAGTTGCGTCGATGTAACTTCCGGTGTCGCTTTGCCCTTCTATGGGCACCAAATATGGCCGCCGCCGACACCGGAAGTCGCGTCTATGCACTTCCGGACATGCGTAGATGCAACTTTTGAAGCCGGCGGCGGCCATTTTTGGTGCCCATAGAAGGGCAAATCAGAAAGAAAAAAATGGCCACTGGCAGGAGAAAATAACCGAGAAAAACGGGAGATGAAGTGATACGGGGGAAGTGAAAAGGTAAGTAAAAACGGGGGGTTTCCCGGGGAAAACGGGGTACTTGGCAGCTATGGTACCACCTGGTGGTGGGGGTTGCTAAGAAGCAGGGCGTGCTAAGAAGCAGGGGAGTAAAGGCCCATCAGACTTTGAAAAGCTGGTTTCACTGGACCAAGTTCACTTTCCTGAATTAATTAAACATTATTATTATTATTATTATTAATAATAATATTATTATTTGTATACCACCCTTCATCCGTAGATCTCGGGGTGGTTTCCAACTTAAAATTACAATATAAGAAAACACAAAATACATCATAAAAATACTAACAAAAACAAGTCAATAATTTAAAAGATCATTGGGTGCCAGTCAGCCAAAGGCCTGGTTGAAGAGGAATGCTTTTGCCTGGCGCCTAAAGGGGCGTAACGAAAGGGCCAGCCGGACCTCCTTGAAATCCAATAGTTTCAATTGGATTTTGAATACATCGTAGAATCATAGAGTCGGGAAGGGGCCCTGAGGGTCATCTAGTCCAGCCCCCTGCAATGCAGCAATCTCAGCTGAAGCATCCCTGACAGATGGCCGTCCAACCTCTGCTTAAAAACCTCCAAGGAAGGAGAGAGAAATGTGCAGTTCCTTGCTACCATTTCGCATTTTCTCACACCGTTCTCTTCCTTAGTGGGTCGTGCAAACTGCTGCCCTGAATGGTGCTCTTTTGTAGGGTAGGGGGCACAAGGGATGGGTTCAGAGACCAAGAGGATCAAGGGTCTGGAAACCAAGCCTTGTTAAGAATGGTTGAAGGAGCTGGGGATGTTCAGCCTGGGAAAGAGGAGGCTGTGAGGAGATCGGAGAGCCATCGTCAGATATCTCTGTTTTCCCCCAACTGGTGGTCCCCGTAGTCCATGGCACTAGTCACATAACAATAACTACCCTAGATTTATCAACATTTTCAAAAGCAGGAGATCCATGGCTTGGCTTTTGAAAAGTGGGGGGGTCTTCCGTGCTTAGCTAATTGGGAACCACTGAAATAGCTAAAGGGCTGCTACGTGGAAGAAGGAGCGAGCTTGGTTTTCGCCTCCTCCGCAGGGTAGGACCCGAACCAATGGCTTCAAATTATAGGAAAGGAGATTCTGGCTAAACGACGTTTAGAACTTTCCGGCTGCAAAAGCCGTTCGAGAGACTTCCTCAAAAACGGGTGGGCTTTTCTTCTTCACAGGAAGTTTTTTTGGATGACCACATGTTGGGGGGGGCTGCAATTCCTGCATTGCGGGGGGTTGGACTAGATGACCCTTGGGTTCCCTCCCAACTCCACAAAATTCTGAGATTCTATTTTTTTAAAAAAAATATTTTTATTGAACATTTTATAACATAAAAACATCAAGCACATAATAAAAAACAAAAAATACCAAAAAATACAAAAATACAAAAATACATCGATACACACAAAACAAAACATAAACATATCATCTTTAATCAACTTTTTTTTAAATCATTGTCTATTTAGCTTCCCCAGTTCCCCACTATCTGATTTTCTTTTTAGATACATCTTTAGCAGTTTCTATTTCATCACTTTTACTTTCATTCATAATAATCCCTTTAATTCTTCTTGATCTCATCTTAATATTTATGTATCAATTTTTCTACGTTATAAATTCCTCTTTTCTCCCTATTGCCTTAACTTCTGTATTTCCCTAGATGTTCAAACTTTCTACTTTCAAAAATAATTCCCTAGATATATTTTAAATTTTCTCCAATCCTCCTCTACTCTTTCACTTGCTTGATCTCGGAGTCTTCCTGTCAGTTCTGCCAATTCCAACCAGTAGGAGAACATAAATTCTGAGATTCTATATGTAGTGCAGTCTCCAGACTACAGCCAAATTGAAAGCTCTTCCGTGTGCCCCACCCCTTCCAATATTCAGCAGAGGGGGAGGGGGGTGCCAGACCCTGTCAGGACTGCCCAGACTCCCCTTTTCTCTCCCGCAGGGGACCTTCTGATCATCATGGCTCAAGTGATTGTCGCCATCCAAATGGTGCTGGAACAGAAATTTGTCTACAAGCACAACGTTCACCCCTTGCAGGCTGTGGGCACGGAAGGTGAGCAAGCAAGCAGGCACCGGGGAAGCAGATTGGGGGCTGGTCTTTTATTTCTCTCCCTTCTTGGACTTCCGTGGCCAAAACACCTTCAAAAGAAACCTGTCGGGAACCGAATCCAAGGAGGCAAAGAACTCGTAGAGTGTTTCCAATACGCCCCTACCCCCAGCACCAGAAGACCCTCCCTCCCCTTGGCAGTGCCCTGAGCCAGTGTGCCCCAATTGAGGCTGGGTGGGGAGGGGGGAAATTGGAGCCCACCCCCACAGCTGGTACTGCTGCCGATTCCTTGTTTTGGGGGGCCAAGGGACAGCCACCACCTCAACTGGCCAAGCCTTAAGGAGCCTGGTGGAGACCTCTCTGTGGGTCACTCCTGTCCTGTTCTCCAAATTCATTTCCCCCACGGCAGTCCTTTTCCTCATTTGAAAGGCTGTATAGAATATGAATCGGCCCAAGGCTGGGTTGAAGAGGAATGGTTTTGCCTGGCGCCTAAAGGTGTATAACAGGGGTGGCCAACTCCCAAGAGACTGCGATCTACTTTCAAAATTAAAAACTGGCAGTGATCTACCCCCGTTTTTAAGGGGTTCAGCTCAAAGTTGTTGAGCTATTTTTGGGGAGGAGGAAAACCCCGTACAGTGGACCCTTGGTTTATGAACACAATTGGTTCCGGAAGTCTGTTCATAAACTGAAGCGTTCATAAACTGAAGCGAACCTTCCCATTGACAGTAATGGAAGTGGATTAATCTGTTCCAGGCGGTCCGCGGAGTACTTAAACTGAAGCGTTCATAAACTGAAGCGAACTTTCCCATTGAAAGTAATGGAAAGTAGATTAATCCATTCCAGACGGGTCCACGGAGTACTCAACCATGAAGTGTACTTAACCCAAAGCATGGGTGTAATTGGTTCCGGAAGTCTGTTCATAAACTGAAGTTTTCATAAACTGAAGCGAACTTTCCCATTGAAAGTAATGGAAAGTGAATTAATCCGTTCCAGATGGGTCCACGGCGTTTGTAAACCGAAAATTCGTAAACCGAGGTGTTCATAAACCGAGGTTCCACTGTATTTTTAGGGGGAGTCTAAGCTTTTTTGGCCAGGCAAGTTGCATTTGGGGAGAGGGGTTAAAGGCAGGGGGGAAAGGGTGAAATAGCTAAGGATTTTAACAGCAGCCCTGAGAAAGTCTTTCCTTCCAGAGATCAAACAACAAGGGAGGGCAGGGCGAGGGAGCAGGGCAGGAGTCAGTTTTAGCGACGCTAAGGGAAGGGAGCCAGCGATCCACCGCAATCTACCAAAACCTCGAGGGGATCTACCAGTAAATCCCGATCGACCTGTTGGACATCCCTGGTGTATAATGAAGGCACCAGGCGAACCTCCCCTGGGGAAAGCGTTCCACAAATGGGGAGCCACTGCAGAAAAGGCCCCGCTCTCGTGCTGCCACCCTCTGGAATTCTTGCGGAGGAGGCCCATGAAGCAGGGCTTCAGAAGGTGATCACAGGGTCCAGGTCAGTTCATATGGGGAGAGGCAGTCCTTGAGGTATTGCGATCCTGAGTTGTTTAAGGCTTTATAGGTCAAGACCAGCACTTTGAATTGGGCCCGGAAACTAATTGGCAGCCAGTGCAGTCGGACAAGGATTGGCGTTGTAGGGCTCAAACCGTCTTGCCCCAGGGAGCCACCTGGCTGCCAAATTCTGCACCCGCTGACCAGATGCCCATTATGGGAAACCTGCAAGCAGGATCCGAGCACAGGAGCAACTCTCCCCTCCTGCAGTTTCCCGTTTCAGAAGCATTTTTGCCTCCCAGCTTTGGAGGCAGAGCAGAGCGACTTAAATTAATTAAACTACAGTGGTGCCTCGCTAGACGAATTTAATTTGTTCCATGGGTCTTTTCTTATAACGAAAAATTCGCCTAGCGAATCCCATAGGAATGCATTGAAATTTTTTTTAAATTTTTTTTTTTTGCCCATAGAAACGCATTAATTGAATTTCAGTGCATTCCTATAGGAAACCGTGATTCGCTAGACGAATTTTTCGTAAAATGAATTTGTCTAGTGAGGCAACCTCCGCTAGAAAAAAACCTTTCGTTAAGCGGAAATTTCGTTAAGCAGGGCATTCGTTAAGCGAGGCACCAATGTATGTTAAATTCAATTAAAATGGTTAGGATTCCAGAATAGTGAAATGGTTAATTCTGGCCCCTAAATAAGACCCATCTCCACTTCCATGAATTTCCCCCGTCCTCTTTTGAAAGCCACCCGAGTCGGGGGCCCTCACTGCCTCCTGTGGGAGCCGGCTGGCCAGGGTTGCTGAGCCTCTAGGGCTTGCCGACTGGAAGGTCGGCGGTTCAAATCTGCCTGACGGTGGTGAGCTCCTATTGCTCTGCCCCAGCTCCTGCCAACCTAGCAGTTTGAAAGCATACCAGTGCAAGTAGATAAATAGGTACTGTTGCGGCGGAAAGGAAAACAGTGTTTCTGTGCACTCTGGTTTAGTCCTGCTTGGCCACATGACCCGGAAAGCTTTCTGCAGACAAACACCAGCTCCCTTGGCCTGAAGTGAGACGAGCACCGCACCCCATAGTCGTCGTCCCAAGCAAATAGAGGCTGCCCTAGAGCAGGCTGTCCAACAGGTAGATCGCGATCTACTGGTTGATTGCACAGTAGCCCTGGTTGATCCTGGTCGATCTTTGGACCCCCAGCTAAAAACAAAACAAAAACGCTCAACAACAATGGGTAGATCACTGCCAGTGGGTTTTTTTTAGTGGGAGTAGATCGCAGTCCCTCGGAAGCTGGACATTCCTGCTCTAGAGGATCCCAGCCTGGAGCGGGTGTCTTGCCAGAAGAAAGGTGGTTCTTTTAAAAGGAGATTCAGAAGTAATACAAAACACAAGTGAGTGAGAAGATTACAAGATTTTATTTTAAACAGCAAGGAATATATACATACCAAGCGAGCACCTCGATCTGCCGCTTGGAAGCCCTCAAGAAGCGGCAAAGTGACTCCCCCAGGTAGCCTCAGTTTGCACGGCCCTGCGGCCGATCAGTCCGTGCACGAGCTTCTCCAAAAAACTCTGCCCACAACCATCCGATTTATAGATAGCTAGCCTGTGTGGCTTGCCCAACTGGCTACGTGCAAATCATTCATTACAGTGGTACCTTGGTTCTCAAACATAATCTGTTCCGGAATTCTGTTCCAAAGCCTTCCAAAACCAAGGCACGCTTTCCCATAGAAAGTAATGCAAAATGGATTAATCTGTTCCAGACTTTTAAAAACAACCCCCAAAACAGCAATTTAACATGAATTTTACTATCTAACGAGACCATTGATCCATAAAATGAAAGAAATAAACAATGGACTGCAGTCACACAACCAATCAATCAGTAGCTAAACTGGGATCCACCCAGTCACAAAAACAAAACAGACGCAAAATAAATAGCAAAAACAGACAGACCTCAGCGTAACACTCAAAACGGAGCACGTTCAGCTTCCGAAAAAAGTTCAGAAACCAGAACACTTACTCCTGGGTTTGCAGTGTTTGGGTTCCAAGGCATTTGAGAACCAAGGTACCACTGTTCTAGCTACATGCAGATTATTCATGAGCCACCCCCCCCCCCAATGCCTCACTTTCTCAAAACAAATGTCCAACATCAAAGGTCTCCAGAACTATCACTTCCTCCTAATTAACTGATTAGGACATTACAGGCTGTTCTCATGCCATCAAAGAACTTAACAAGAGACAGTTTCAGGTAGGTAGCCGTGTTGGTCTGAGTCGAAGCAAAATAAAAAAAATCCTTCAGTAGCAAACAGGCCAAACCCTACGCCAAAGGATAAATGGACATAAATCTGACATCAGGAACCATAAGACTGAAAAACCAGGAGGAGAACACTTCAATCTCCCAGGACATTCTATACAAGATCTCAAAGCAGCTGTTTTATTACAGAGAAATTTCAGGAACAGACTGGAAAGAGAAGTTGCTGAATTGGAAATCATTACCAAGCTTAAAACCATGGAAGCACCTGGGATCTCATTATGCATGATCAAGCTTTCTTTAGCACCTCAGCCCAGGACTAATTGCAGCCATCAGCAGCTATTAACAGCCATCCACAGGTTTACCACTCCCATCAGCCCATCACCCATTCCCACCCACCCCCACCACCCTCTGTATATACCGTGTTTCTCATATTATAAGACGGGCCTAAAAAATAAGACATGGCAGGCTTTTCACGAGTTGATTAAATATAAGACATACCCCCAAAATAAGCCATAGTGGGGGGCAGGTCTGGCAAGGAAAGGAAGGCGTTTAAGCACCTTCGGAAGAGCCGGCAAGAGGCAACAGCTTTGGTGCTTGGCGCGTGCCCACAGCCACCTCCGCAGCCGCTGGGATCACTGTCGCTGCAGCCATGCTCCTGGGCGCTCTTGGCGCTTCCCCTGCGGCCGCCTCACTGTGTTTTGCGGAGGCGGGACCGAGGGACTCAGCGCGAGCGGGCAGAGCAGAAGGAGGGCGGCGGAGATGGAACGGCCGTGAAGAGCGGGAAAGCGCGCGCACACACACACACACACACACCCATCCTCGCCATCCCGGTCAGGCGGTGGCGGCTTTAGTCAGGTGGCCATGGAGACTGTGCAGCTGCGCCACCCGCGCCGGTGAGAAGCCAGAGGGGAAGAGATGCGCGGTGATGGTCAGGGTGGGAGGAGGCGACCTGGGTGCATGTAGGTTACGGAGGCAGGTCGGTGCACTTCTCTTCTTCTTAGGCCTTTTCCCACCCCCGCCCCTTCTCCTCCGCTTCCTCCTAGGAAACGCGCTCCTTCGTCTTAACTGCTATCCTCCTTGCATCTTCCGTCGGAGTTCGCGCGCACTGCCCAGAGTTGGCTAAATGCAACTGGAGTTGTGCAAAAGGCAATGGAAACAAATAGCCGCCCATAGGCAAAACCAAATAGCAAAACCTTTTTGGGAACTGCCTGTGTCGTAAAGTTCTCTGTTTAAACTGGGGCAGGGGCTTCCCGACGATCAGCTGAGAGGCGGGCTGATCGGGCGCCTCTTCGCCGCAGCCACAGCGCTCAGAGCGCTCGCCCCTAGTCGCCCACGAAGATCATGGGCTTCACCTGCAGCCGCAGCTGCCTCTCACCAGGCTCTTTGCGCTGCGCTGCCCGAAGCGGTTCCCGTGCAGCCGCCTCTTGCCAGGCCCTCCGCCACCGCTTCTCTCACAGCCGCCTCCACGGCTGCTTCCTGCTCTGCCAACGTGGCTGTGCTCCTTGCTCCCCAGCAGCACGCAAATGGGAGGGCAGCCTTGCTGTTTTTATTTTCTGCTTCCTGGCTCTCCCCGGGTCTCGCGCGGTGCATGCTGCCGGCTCTCACTGGGTCCCCATGGGTCGGGGCTCTGCGCAGCGCACTGTTGCCAGCTCCCACTTAAAAAAATAAGACATCCCCAAAAAATAAGCCACCGTGGGGTTTTTTGAGGAAAAAATAAATATAAGACGTGTCTTATAATATGAGAAACACGGTATATAGGGTCTGACACTTCTGTTTCTAGTGTATCTGAAGAAGTGTGCATGCACACAAAAGCTCATACCAAAATATAAACTTAGTTGGTCTTTAAGGTGCTACTGAAGGAATTTTTTTATTTAACAAGAGACAGGGAGGGGAAAGGAACAGAGGGAAGAAGGGTTCCGTGTTAGATCACCAACTCCTCGAAATACCATTTATCTTCCGGGTAGATTGCTCATCCAGTGGGAGGGTCGTTGTTTCAGTCTACGTAGATCTCTCATTCGGTTAGTTGACGGAAAGCCTTGGCCCTTGGGTGGCCGCGGTCCCCCTTTCTGAGCGCCTCTTTCTCCTCCCCGCCCAGGGCTTTTTGGCTTCCTCATCCTCTCCCTCCTGCTGGTCCCCATGTACTACATCCCAGCGGGCAGTTTCGGGAGCGGTCCGCGCCGCGTCCTGGAGGACGCCCTGGACGCCTTCTGCCAGATCGGCCGGGCTCCGCTCATCGCCCTGGCGCTGCTGGGCAACATCAGCAGCATCGCCTTCTTCAACTTTGCCGGCATCAGCGTCACCAAGGAGATCAGCGCCACCACCAGGATGGTGCTGGACAGCCTGCGCACCGTGGTCATCTGGGCCGTCAGCCTGGCTGTGGGCTGGGAGGTCTTCCATGGCCTGCAGATCCTCGGCTTCCTCATCCTCCTGCTGGGGGCCGCCATCTACAACGGCCTCCACCAGCCCCTCCTGGCACGGCTGCCCTGGCGGAGGGCGGCCGCAGCGGATGCCGATGCGGATAGAGAGGGCCTCTTGGCGGCGGACGGAGCCTCCATCAATGGGGACAGTTGATCGCCAAGCAGAGCCCTTGGCCGGACCTCTGCTGGGTGGGCTGGCCAGCTTCTCGGGCTGGAGCACGAGACTGGTTTGGGGGGTCTGCGTTGCGCACTTTCGCCACAAAATGTCGGGACGTTGCTCTGCCACCCGGCTCCTTTGCTCATTGCAGGAAGAGCAACCGCCAAGGAGATGCCCTCTGCTTTTGGGGGACCACATCTCTCATCGTCCCTGGCCTTGACGGGAGCTGGAGCCCCCAACATGAGCTCAACACCTCCTGCTTTAAGCAATTGGTTGAGGGTTTTCTGTTCTTGCTTGGTAGGAGAAACACACTGCCTTCAGAAATCGGCACGTGAAACATCTCTGGGCAGCTTGACTCCCAGACTGAATTTGGCTTGCTTTGTGGGGACCCCCAACGCCACCTTCCGGGACTTGGTCCTTTCCCCCCGCTTCCTTCACCCAAAGGTGAGAAGGAAGGCCATTGCAACGAGGTTTCCCAGTGAACAACCCTTTCCTGGAAGGAGTTCCCTCTTTTCGCCCCTTCTGCTAAACAAAATATTTCTATTTGCTCTGATCCCCACCCAAAAGGAGGGAGTGCTACAGATGTCCAGTGTCTGCCTCCTTTAGGAGTCCAGAACTCTCCTCCACAATCCATTATTTCCCAGGCTTTCCTCTGATGCAGCAACAAAGTCTAACGTCCCCCCAGGCTGGCATCCTCCAGGTGTTTCAAACAGCAGCACCATTTGGGCTGTGGCAGACGGAAGTTGCCGTCGCAAACATCTCGAAAGGGCTGATGAAGTCTGCTCTAACTTGGCAGTTTGATGTTTTTCCCCACTGGGTCTGTTCCCCCTGGCAAAAACATCTCCCTAAGGGGAGAGCAAATGGGCATCTTTCTCTTCGGCCTCCCCTGTTTATATCACACTTGGGCTTCTGAAGGAGGTGACGCTGCAGATCGGGCCCCTTGAGGCTAGAGGTGGAGTTAGTGGCATGTGAATCACTTAACAACCCTCACACCAATGGCACTGGGTGCAGTTGTGGGTGACCTGAGAGTCCCTCGCCCTGTGGCACAGCGGGTATCCGGGCCTTGCCTATCAGATCAGCTTTGGTGAAGGCCCCCGGGCTGCCGAAATTACTGGGGAAACCCATTGATAGGGGCTCCTTCCACGATGGATCACAAAGTTGCGATTGGGGGCTGTGGGAAAGGGAACACCCCAGGCCTGCCACACATACGATGCCGCTGCTGCCTTGTCCACTTTTTTGGGGGGGGGTGCATGGCTGTCTCTGCTTCTTCCTAAGTCTGGAACTGAGTGATGGGGATCGAAGGAATCCTCGATGCTCCCATAGCATACTCGGAGGAGGCAGCACCCCGGTTCCTTCGTCCGTCATGTGACGGATTATTCCCCCTCGTTCCGAGCATTTTGGAGAGGGCCCAGAGAGCTGACTCCTCAACCCTCTCCTGAACTGGCCCTTCTGTTCGGAGCCTGCAAAATGTTTTCTCCCCCCAGCTATTGCGAGTCCTCTTAATTTCCCACTGCTAGCAAGGTGAAGGCGAGAGCTGAAGTCTTGCCCAGTTGTAGGGGCCTTAAGAGGGCTCTCTGGTGCCATTTTGGGGTCCGGTCGTATGGAGGGCACCCCCCCTCTCTTGCACCCAAGCCATGAACACAGCTGGTCTAAGCTGTGCAGCCAGGACAAGCATCCGCCTCCTCCACAAACTTCTCAGGTGCTGAGCAGACCCACTTTGGTGCCTGGGGGGGGATGAGAGGGAGGGTGGGCTTGTCTTTGCCTTGGGAATATGAACAAGAATGCATTTATTCACCAATAAAAACTGTCTCATCTGTTATAGTAGGGCCGTTTTTAAAAAAATAAGACTGGCTGAGCCTTTTTTTAAAAAAAAATGTGGGCTTTTGATGGCATGTATGAGCCCAGAGCAATCTCTGGGGGTTGGGACGGGGGGAGGGTGGCAAGAAAGGGGCAGCTGGGAGGGGGGTGGCCTGGAGAGAGCTTGAGAAATTCGTGGGGGGGGGAGGACTATTGACAGCCGTCCTCTGCTGTCTTCAGGCAGAGGCAGGAACGCTTCTGATTCCTGTATCCCGATTCCTACTTCTTCCCGCAGCACAAAGTTAAACTCTGGAACTCTCTGCCACTGGCTGGCCACTGTGAGAACAGGAAGCTGGACTGTCTGGCCTGATCAGGCAGGCTCTTCTTATGAGCATTAAGCTATCAGGTCCGTTTGGAACAAAAACGCCTTTGCCCCGAGGGAAGGGAGGGAGGCGCTCCGCACGTGCTCAGAGGCCCCAGCATTTGTCCAAGGCGCAAAGACGGCAAAGGAAGGGGAAGGGTGGATCTATGGGGCGTGTGACCTCTAGAGGGGGCGGCGAAAGAGACCAGCTGCGCCGGATCTTCCTCCGCGGGACTTTCGCTTTCTTTTTCCGCGGTGCGCGGCGGCGCTGTCGGGAACCGTGCGCGCTAAAGGGAGCGGGGGGGGGGAGAGAGGAGGCTTCCACCCAGGGGGTCCCAGCAAATCCCGGAGGAAGAGCCGCGCCCCGGGAGTCCCAGCCTGGGAGAAGCTGGCTTCGCATTCCCCCTGCAGCGCGTTCCGCAGGTCAACTCCCGGGACCCTGGCCGGCGAGAAGAGAGATCCAGCCAGGAGGGCGCGCTTCTTTCCGGGGATCGGGGCGCAGGGATCCCTTCAGGCCCTGGGTGCTGCGAAGCAGACAGGGTGGGTGGTCGACTGAGCGCAGGATCCGCCCCACCGAGTCATGTCCGGGGGTGAATCCCGGAGCAAGGCAGAGGAGCGCCCCCGACGAGCATCCCCCAGCCAGGTGAGATGGGGGGTGGACGAGGCACTCTGTACATGCTCGGCGGCGGCTTCAGGGGAGACGCCTCTCCTCACGTGCAGAGAGCCCCATCCAATGCAGAGATTTGGGGGCGGAGCGGGGGGAGACCCCCTCCCCGGAGGGGGATGTCCCTGAACCCGAGCAAAATCCCCGCCCCCTTCTTGGGAAGTGAAAGCGGCTAGGAAGAAAGTGAAAGTGAAGGGGAGCCGCTTAGCGCTGGGGGGGGGGGATGTTGGTGTGTCTCAGCCAAGGGTACACCTCCCCCACCCATAACCCACCTTGCAGGGGTGTTGTGAACATAAAATGGGGAGAACCATTTGGGCCCCCAGCATCACAGGCCTTAAAACCTGGGCCAAAATCTAGGGGGTGCCAGGAATCGTAGTTTTGCAAGCTCCCCACCTTGAAAAACCTGTGCCCCTCTTTTCAGCCAGACACACACACACACACACACAAACCGGAAAAGAGTACAGGAATGGAGCCTGCCTGGCGTCAATTGGCAGGGAGTTCCAAAGTGCAGGTGCTGCCCCGGAAAAGTAACCCTGCCTCAGAGTGGAGAAACCCGGGTTCAGGTCCCAGCTTGGCCACAAACCTCCCATCTGAGCTGGAGCCTGTCCCTGCGCCACTGCCTGGCCTACCTCACAGGGCTGTTGTTAGGATTAGGGGCTGGGCTTAGCATCACTATATAAATGAAAGTTGTACCACCCGAGGTGGCACGACTCTGGCCATTAGTTGCTGGGAATATCGGGTGCCGCTTGCGGGCTTCTTCCCATTGGGGCATCTGGGCAGCCACTGTGGGAACAGGATCCTGCGCTCGGTGGGTCCCCTTTGGCCCTCTAATCCATCTGCAGGGTTCTTGTATGAGCGAGTTGAGATTCCTGCCTTGCAGGCATAGCTGCCAAATCTCCCGCTGAAAAATGAGGGATCAGCAGCGGCGCGGCACCGGAAGTCGCTTCTACGCATGTCTGGACATGCGTAGAAGCAACTTCCGGTGCCCAGACATGGACAGAGCGGCACCCAAAATGGAGCCTCCCTGGCAGGTAGGAAATCCAGGGGATTTCTGGGATTTTTTCCTATTCGGGATAACAGCGGGAAACGGATTAAGATCCGGGGGTTTCACGCGAAAAACGGGAGACTTGGCAGCTATGCTTGCAGGGGGTTGGACTAGATGACCGTGGGGGATCCCATCCAACTCCACGATGCTATGATTCTCTTCTAAGGCAGCTTTCCCAGTGTGTGGCTGTTTTCTGCTTAAGGTTTTTTTAAATATGTGTGTGTTTGTGTGTGTGTTATTACCAATACAAATTTACAATCAAACAGCTTATACAGTGGTACCTTGACTTCCAAAACAGTTCAGAAACCAAGGCGCGGTTTCCGATTGGCTGCAGAAAGCTCCTTCAGCCAACCAGAAGCCGCGTCAGACGTTGGGGTTCCAAAGAACGTTCGCAAACCGGAACAGTCACGTCCGGGTTTGTGGCACTCGGGATCCAAAACATTCGACTCACAATAAAGCAGTCGGGATCCGAGGTACGGCTGTATAATCCATTTCAGAGATGCTCTGAATCTCCTGACTCCCCCCCCCCCCGCCCCCAACCCCCTACATGGGTCCTTGTACAATGTTTATAGCTACATATCAGTCTGTTGTCCAAATTTCACTTTGTCAAATTATCCATAGTTTTCATTACATTTCAAGTGAGCCTTGGAGTCCAGCTAAAGTTTTAATTTGCTTGCAATGGTCACCTAGATAATTTATAATTTTTCCCCACTCTTTATCAAAGTTCCTGGCTGTTTTCCCCCTTAGTGAGGCTGGTCATCTCTCTTGCTGCTTTTTTTTAATGTATTTATTAAAGATTTTCCCCTTCATGGATCAATGCCTTGTCGTGGCGAAGGGGCTTGAATAACTCAGAGAAGCTATGAGCTATGCCATGCAGGGCCACCCAAGATGGACAGGTCATAGTGGAGAGTTTTGACTAAACGTGATCCACCTGGAGAAGGAACTGGCAAGCCACTCCAGTATCCCTGCCAAGAAAACTCCATGGACAAAGACAACAGGCATATAAAAGTTATGACGCTGGAAGATGAGCCCCTCAGGTCGGAAGGCGTCCAACATGCTACTGAGGAAGAGCGGAGGACAAGTACAAGTAGATTCAGAGCTGATGAAGCGGCTGGGCCAAAGCCGAAAGGACGCTCAGTTGCGGATATGCCTGGAAGCGAAAGGAAAGTCCGATGCTGTAAAGAAAAATATTGCATAGGAACCTGGAATGTAAGAACCATGAATGGAGGTGAGCTGGATGTGGTCAAAAATGAGATGACAAGAATAAATATCGACATCCTGGGCATCAGTGAACTAAAATGGAAGGGAATGGGCGAATTCAGTTCGGATGACTATCATATCTACTACTGTGGGCAAGAATCCCATAGTAGAAATGGAGTGGCCCTCATAGTCAACAAAAGAGTGGCAAAAGCTGTAATGGGATGCAATCTCAAAAATGACAGAATGATCTCGATACGAATCCAAGGCAGACCTTTTAACATCACAGTAATCCAAGTTTATGCACCAACTACCGGTGCTGAAGAAAGTGAAATTGACCAATTCTATGAAGACCTACAACACCTTCTAGAAATGACACCAAAGAAGGATGTTCTTCTCATTACAGGGGATTGGAATGCTAAAGTAGGGAATCAAGAGATAAAAGGAACAACTGGCAAGTTTGGCCTTGGAGTTCAAAATGAAGCAGGGCAAAGGCTAATAGAGTTCTGTCAAGAGAACAAGCTGGTCATCACAAACACTCTTTTCCAACAACACAAGAGACGACTCTACACATGGATATCACCAAATGGACAGCATCGAAATCAGATTGATTATATTCTTTGCAGCCAAAGATGGAGAAGCTGTATACAGTCAGCAAAAACAAGACCTGGAGCTGACTGTAACTCAGATCATCAGCTTCTTATAGCAAAATTCCAGCTTAAACTGAAAAAAGTAGGAAAAACCACTGGGCCAGTAAGATACAATCTGAATCAAATCCCTTATGAATACACAGTGGAAGTGAGGAACAGGTTTAAGGATTTAGATTTGGTGGACAGAGTGCCTGAAGAACTATGGATGGAGGCTCGTAACATTATACAGGAGGCAGCAACGAAAACCATCCCAAGGAAAAGGAAATGCAAGAAAGCAAAATGGCTGTCCAACGAGGCCTTACAAATAGCGGAGGAGAGGAGGCAAGCAAAATGCAAGGGAGATAGGGAAAGATACAGGAAACTGAATGCAGATTTCCAAAAAACAGCAAGGAGAGACAAGAGGGTCTTCTTAAATGAGCAATGCAAAGAAATAGAGGAAAACAATAGAATGGGGAAAACCAGAGATCTGTTCAAGAAAATTGGAGATATGAAAGGAACATTTTGTACAAAGATTACCATAATAAAGGACAAAAGTGGTAAGGACCTAACAGAAGCAGAAGACATCAAGAAGAGGTGGCAAGAATACACAGAGGAATTATACCAGAAAGATATGGAGGTCTCGTACACCCCAGGTAGTGTGGTTGCTGACCTTGAGCCAGACATCTTGGAGAGTGAAGTCAAATGGGCCTTAGAAAGCACTGCTAATAACAAGGCCAGTGGAAGTGATGATATTCCAGCTGAACTATTTAAAATTTTAAAAGATGATGCTGTTAAGGTGCTACACCCAATATGCCAGCAAGTTTGGAAAACTCAGCAATGGCCAGAGGATTGGAGAAGATCAGTCTACATCCCAATTCCAAAGAAGGGCAGTGCCAAAGAATGCTCCAACTACCGCACAATTGCGCTCATTTCACACACTAGCAAGGTTATGCTTAAAATTCTACAAGGCAGGCTTAGGCAGTATGTGGACCGAGAACTCCCAGAAGTGCAAGCTGGATTTCGAAAGGGCAGAGGAACCAGAGACCAAATAGCAAACATGCGCTGGATTATGGAGAAAGCTAGAGAGTTCCAGAAAAACGTCTACTTCTGCTTCATTGACTATGCAAAAGCCTTTGACTGTGTCGACCACAGCAAACTATGGCAAGTTCTTAAAGAAATGGGAGTGCCTGATCACCTCATCTGTCTCCTGAGAAATCTCTATGTGGGACAAGAAGCTACAGTTAGAACTGGATATGGAATAACTGATTGGTTCAAAATTGGGAAAGGAGTACGACAAGGTTGTATATTGTCTCCCTGCTTATTTAACTTATATGCAGAATTCATCATGCGAAAGGCTGGACTAGATGAATCCCAAGCCGGAATTAAGATTCCCGGAAGAAATATCAACAACCTCAGATATGCAGATGACACAACCTTGATGGCAGAAAGCGAGGAGGAATTAAAGAACCTTTTAATGAGGGTGAAAGAGGAGAGCACAAAATATGGTCTGAAGCTCAACATCAAAAAAACCAAGATCATGGCCACTGGTCCCATCACCTCCTGGCAAATAGAAGGGGAAGAAATGGAGGCAGTGAGAGATTTTACTTTCTTGGGCTCCTTGATCACTGCAGATGGTGACAGCAGTCACGAAATTAAAAGACGCCTGCTTCTTGGGAGAAAAGCAATGACAAACCTAGACAGCATCTTAAAAAGCAGAGACATCACCTTGCCGACAAAGGTCCGTATAGTTAAAGCTATGGTTTTCCCAGTAGTGATGTATGGAAGTGAGAGCTGGACCATAAAGAAGGCTGATCGCCGAAGAATTGATGCTTTTGAATTATGGTGCTGGAGGAGACTCTTGAGAGTCCCATGGACTGCAAGAAGATCAAACCTATCCATTCTTAAGGAAATCAGCCCTGAGTGCTCCCTGGAAGGACAGATCGTGAAGCTGAGGCTCCAATACTTTGGCCACCTCATGAGAAGAGAAGAATCATTGGAAAAGACCCTGATGTTGGGAAAGATTGAGGGCACTAGGAGAAGGGGACGACAGAGGACAAGATGGTTGGACAGTGTTCTCGAAGCTACGAACATGAGTTTGACCAAATTGCGGGAGGCAGTGCAAGACAGGAGTGCCTGGCGTGCTATGGTCCATGGGGTCACGAAGAGTCGGACACGACTAAACGACTAAACAACAAATTAAAGATTTTAAAACATGCAAAAATACAAAACACACAAAACACAAAAAATACAAGAAATACAAAAAATACAAAAAATAGAAAAGTACAAAAACAAAAATTCTTACTTATAACCCTTATTTCTAATCTATTGACTTCCTCTTCCACCTCCTGCTGCGCTTCTTTACATTTCATATTTAGTAAGTTCTAGATCTTATATAAACTCTAAATATAACTTCAATATTGCCTTATTACTATATCTATTATATGTTCATGCTGCTTTTGAGAGCATTCTTCTTGTACCTACAGCCTTCGAAATTGAACAGCCGCTGCTATGCACCAATGGGAGGAGCCTCAAGCCAGACAAAAACCAACCCTCCACAGTCAAAGATGCAGGCAAGTCCTAAAATAAATGCCAGGAAACCCTGGGGCTGGTTTTAAAGTCCAGGCCCCCTCTTCTGTGTGTGCCTTCAATGGGGGTCATGGATGCTTCAGTTGAGATTCCTGCCTTGCAGGGGGTTGGACTAGATGACCCAGGGGAACCCATCCAACTCTACGATTCAATTATTCCTCATGTCACTTGCCTCCTTGGAATCGCAGGATTGCAAAGTTGGAAGGGACACCTAAGGGGCATCTAGCCCAGCCCCACTGCAATGCAGGGATGTAAGAAGGTTTGCTGCTGTTACTGGTCATTATTTCTATTATTGCTTTGCTGTTCCATGTGGGGAAAACGAAGCGCGGGGCAGGAAGGCTGATTGCTCGATGCAATAGTATAGTACAAGCTGGCGCCTCATGCTATAACTCCCATCAGCCCCGGACAGCATGGCCTGTGCTCATGGGCAACGAAGCTCAGCAATACCAGTTTGTGCTGCTTTTGAGGGGCACGCTCCGTGTTCACAGCGCCGGGAGCGAGATGAGGCAGAGAGCAGAGGTGGTTCAATGTCAAAGCGAGCAGCGGGTCAGGCGAACAAAGACTCTCTCTCTGGAGTCAGAGCTGCAAGCAAATAACTGAGAGTCGTCTTCTTAAGCTACTGATGGGAAGGCCATTGATTGTTTTCAATACTGTACTTCTATATCATTGCAATTTGTAGTGGGACCTCGTGCTAAAGGGCAGTGAGAAACCAATAAATTAGCAGTGATGATTAATCATCAAAGAATCATAGAATCATAGAGTTGGAAGAGACCACAAGGGCCATCCAGTCCAACCCCCTGCCAAGCAGGAAACACCATCAAAGCATTCTTGACATATGCCTGTCAAGCCTCTGCTTAAAGACCTCCAAAGAAGGAGACTCCACCACACTCCTTGGGAGCAAATTCCACTGCCGAACAGCTCTTACTGTCAGGAAGTTCTTCCTAATGTTTAGGTGGAATTTTCTTTCTTGTAGTTTGAATCCATTGCTCCGTGTCCGCTTCTCTGGAGCAGCAGAAAACAATCTTTCTCCCTCCTCTATATGACATCCTTTCATATATTTGAACATGGCTATCATATCACCCCTTAACCTTCTCTTCTCCAGGCTAAACATACCCAGCTCCCTAAGCCGTTCCTCATAAGGCATCGTTTCCAGGCCTTTGACCATTTTGGTTGCCCTCTTCTGGACACGTTCCAGTTTGTCAGTATCCTTCAGATGGAGGGGTTGTTGCTGGCATCCGTCTCTGTCTCAAGAGACAATGGAGTGTGCCTCCGGGGGTGACGTCAAAGCGCTGTGTTTGCAGCGCCGAAGTGACCTCCCTGGGATACAAGCCTGCATAAAGCCCCTGGGCTCCCCAGTTGGCAAGACTTCTTGGGGTTCAACGGAAAGCGCAGCAAGACCTTTGACACCTGCTTGGCTGCAGGAGTGCCGGAAGGAGGCGTACAAGGCCCCATCCAACCATCTTAGGAGGCTCCCACAGCCCCAGGGAGCATGGCTGGGGGTCGAGGGGGATGAGATCAGGAGCCCAGCAGATGAGGACTCTGAAAAAGCAGCATGAACCTGTTTGTGCTCATCTCTGTTCACAGGACCAGGTTCAAGACACGGCAGAGAGCGGAAGTTGCTCCACGGCAAACAGGGCCTCGAGTCAGACAGAGGCGGGCTCTCTGGAGTCACAGCTGCAGGCAAGTAACTGAGAGGCATCCTAGAATTGTAGCATTTTGGGGACCCGAGGGACATCTAGTCCAACCCCCTGCAGTACAGGAATAATCACCCGGCGAGATTCAAAACAGGAAAAGTTAACTGCATCTTTTTCTTCTTTTTCAAAACCCAGTTAAAACTATTTCATTAATTAATTGGTCGTAAACAATAAATAAAACACTGGGAAGTACACAACCAAATTAATAATAATAAAGATACAAAAATAATACAACACACCCACCCAACAGAAACCCCCCAAACAACAGCCCAAGTGTTTAGCAGCCTCAGCTTTTGCAGCTGGAGTCAGTCCAGGTCCTGCCCTCCAAGATTCTTCTTACAAGGCCTGTTATGTAGCTCAAGGAGTTTCCCGTGGTTCTCTGGGTTAGAATCATAGAGTTGGAAGAGACCACAAGGGCCATCCAGTCCAACCCCCTGCCAAGCAGGAAACACCATCAAAGCATTCTTGACATATGCCCGTCAAGCCTCTGCTTAAAGACCTCCAAAGAAGGAGAACTCCACCACACTCCTTGGTAGCAAATTCCACTGCCAAACAGCTCTTATTGTCAGGAAGTTATTCCTAATGTTTAGGTGGAATCTTCTTTCTTAAAGTTTGATCCCACCTCCCTGCTTAGATTGTCTTGACAGCCTGGGACCTTCCCTCTTTTGCAGACTTTGAGGGGTTCCTTGCACCCCTTGGCCTCCCAGTTCCTCCAAGCCCAGGAGGTGGTTGTCGGAATCGCTGCCCAGCTGTTGGCCAACGACCAGCCCCTGAGAAGCAGCCTGCCAGCCGCAAAGCCCAGCCTGCTGGAAGCCAACCAGGGGCTCCGTCAGCAGCTGAGCGACCAAGAGGAGCTAGTTTTCCACCTGCGGGAGGCAAATCGGAAGCTCCGGAGCAGCCTGGAAGAGCAAACGGCCCGCAGGCTGGAAGAGAGGGAACTGCAGGAGCAGAAAGAGAAAGTGTCCTGTCTGCTGAAGGAGAAGCAACAAGTCCAGGAGAAGCTGAAGGACCAGGAAAAACTGGTGTCCGAGCTGTTGGAAAGGAATGGGAAGCTTCAGCAGGAGCTGGAGGAGAAGGACATTCGAGTGTCGCACCTGGTGCATGAGAATGACTGGCTCCGTCGAGAGAATGTGAGACTCCAGAGGGGCCCCGGATCCCAGAGATGGACTTCTTCCTTCTGGCCTAGTTCAACTCCCACACTCACAGGTAAGCATAGCCAAAATGCAGCCATTTTGAGTGTGAGTGCCTGGAGGTGGTTGGATGACCCCAACAGATTGAGGTTGAATCCTGACAAGACAGAGGTACTGTTTTGGGGGGAGGGGTGGGCAGGTGTGGAGGACTCCCTGGTCCTGAATGGGGTAACTGATCTCCCGAAGGACCAGGTGCGCAGCCTGGGAGTCATTTTGGACTCCCAGCTGTCCATGAAGATGCAGGTCAATTCTGCGTCCAGGGCAACTGTTTATCAGCTCCATCTGGTACGCAGGATGAGACCCTATCTGCCCGCAGACTGTCTCGCCAGAGTGGTGCATGCTCTAGTTATCTCTTGCTTGGATTACTGCAATGTGCTCTACGTGGGGCTACCCTGTTTCTCATATTTTAAGACATACCCATAAAATAAGCCATAGCAGGATTTTTAAGCATTCAAGGAATATAAGCCATACCCAAAAAATAAGACATAGTGATAGGCGCAGCAGCAATGCCGGCTGCGGCAGGAGGAGGAGGAAAAAAATAAGACATCCCTTGAAAATAAGCCATAGTGTGTTTTTTTGAGGAAAAAATAAATATAAGACATGTCTTATAATATGAGAAACACGGTACCTTTGAAGGTGACCCGGAAACTACAACTAATCCAGACTGCGGCAGCTAGACTGGTGACTGGGAGCGGCTGCCGAGACCACATAACACCGGTATTGAAAGACCTATGTTGGCTCCCAGTACGTTTCCAAGCACAATTCAAAGTGTTGGTGCAGACCTTTAAAGCCCTAAATGGCCTCGGCCCAGTAGACCTGAAGGAGCATCTCCACCCCGGACACCGGGGTCGAGCTCCAAGGGCCTTCTGGGGGTTCCCTCACTGCGAGAAGTGAAGCTACAGGGAACCAGGCAGAGGGCCTTCTCGGTAGTGGCACCCGCCCTCGCATCAGATGTCAAGGAAATAAACAACTATTTGACTTTTAGAAGACATCTGAAGGCCTGGTTAGGGAAGTTTTTAATGTCTGGTGTTTTATCGTGGTTTTTAATATTCTGTTGGGAGCCACTCAGAGTGGCAGGGGGAACCCAGCCAGATGGGTGGGGTATAATTGTTGTTGTTAGTATGGGGCCAGGAAGATGGCTTGTCTACAACTCCTGTCAACCTCAGCTAGCAAAACTGGTGGGAGCTGTAGTCCAAAACATTTTCAGAGCACTCAGATGGTGCTGACTTGTGTCCTTGGTTTTTGTAACTGCTTTTAATGATTTGATGTGCCAGTGGCCCTTGAGGCAGCGGCTGAGGAGGTGATTAAAGGTAAAGGGACCCCTGACCATAAGAATCATAGAATCCTAGAGTTGGAAGAGACCCCAAGGGCCATCCAGTCCAACCCCCTGCCAAGCAGGAAACACCATCAAAGCATTCTTGACATATGCCTGTCAAGCCTCTGCTTAAAGACCTCCAAAGAAGGAGACTCCACCACACTCCTTGGTAGCAAATTCCACTGCCAAACAGCTCTTACTGTCAGGAAGTTCTGTTTAGGTGGAATCTTCTTTCTTGAAGTTTGAATCCATTGCTCCGTGTCCGCTTCTCTGGAGCAGCAGAAAACAACCTTTCACCCTCCTCTATATGACATCCTTTCATATATTTGAACATGGCTATCATATCACCCCTTAACCTTCTCTTCTCCAGGCTAAACATACCCAGCTCCCTAAGCCATTCCTCATAAGGCATCGTTTCCAGGCCTTTGACCATTTTGGTTGCCCTCTTCTGGACACGTTCCAGCTTGTCAGTATCCTTCTTGAACTGTGGTGCCCAGAACTGGACACAGTACTCCAGGTGAGGTCTGACCAGAGCAGAATACAGTGGTACTATTACTTCCCTAGATCTAGATGCTATACTCCTATTGATGCAGCCCAGAATTGCATTGGCTTTTTGAGCTGCTGCATCACACTGTTGACTCATGTCAAGTTTGTGGTCTACCAAGACTCCTAGATCCTTTTCACATGTACTGCTCTCAAGCCAGGTGTCACCCATCCTGTATTTGTGCCTTTCAATTTTATTTTGCCCAAGTGTAGTACTTTACATTTCTCCTTGTTAAAAATCATCTTGTTTGCTTTGGCCCAGTTGTCTAATCTGTTAAGGTCATTCTGAAATGTGATCCTGTCCTCTGGGGTATTAGCCACCCCTTCCACCCCTCCAGTCTCAGATGACTCTGGGGTTGTGGCGCTCATCTCGCTTTACTGGCCGAGGGAGCTGGCGTACAGCTTCCGGGTCATGTGGCCAGCATGACTAAGCCGCTTCTGGCGAACCAGAACAGCGCACGGAAACGCCGTTTACCTTCCCGCCAAAGCGGTACCTATTTATCTACTTGCACTTTGATGTGCTTTTGAACTGCTAGGCTGGCAGGAGCAGGGACCGAGCAACGAGAGCTCATCTCGTTGCAGGGATTCGAACCGCTGACCTGATGGGCAAGCCCTAGGCTCTGCGGTTTAACCCACAGCGCCACCCACAACACTTAATTGCGAGGAACAATTGTGTGTGCCTCCAGGGGTAAGGTGAAACCGCTGGAGAATCTCAGCGCCTGCTGTGGCTGTGGGGAATGATAACTCATAACTGCTGCCTCCCGCGTTGCTTTGGCTGCGTGATCTCCCTGGGGGCACAAGTCTGGAGGTCCTGGGCTACCCAGGGAATAAGACCCCCCTCTCGGCCTCACTGATGTGGTCCAAAGGAAAGCAAGACATTTGGCAACAGCTTGGCTTCAGGAGTTGCCGGAAGGAGCCGTATAAGGCGCCATCTAACCGCCTTAGGGACTCCAGTCTGAATTTGTATAGGGGTCACACCTTTGCCTTTTCTTCCCCTAAAGATATCCCGCAAGGCAGCGGAGGTTTAGGACCACAGTTTTCATTCTAGATGGGCTCCCTTCCCAGGTGGATGAGCCCCACCTGGCCCTCTCTTCCCTCTACACCTCATGCAGAAACTGCCTCCTTGACAGTTGGTCCCACTTTTGTCTCGTCCGCTCCATCCACTGTCTTTGCATGCAGGTGAGGTCCCTAACTCACGGAGGGTTTGAGACCCATTGGCTCACCTTGTCAATCAATAATAATAATAATAATAATAATAATTTATTATTTATACCCCGCCCATCTGGCTGGGTTTCCCCAGCCACTCTGGGCGGCTTACAACAGAAAAATGAAATGAAACAATTAAACATTAAAAGCCTCCCTAAACAGGGCTGCCTTCAGATGTCTTCTAAAAATCTGGTAGCTGTTTTTCTCTTTGACATCTGATGGGAGGGCGTTCCACAGGACAGGCGCCACCACCGAGAAGGCCCTCTGCCTAGTTCCCTGCAACTTGGCTTCTCGCAATGAGGGAACCGTCAGAAGGCCCTCGGTACTGGATCTCAGTGTTCGGGCAGGACAATGGAGGTGGAGACGCTCCTTCAGGTATACTGGACCGAGGCCATAAACAATAACAACATGGGATTCCAGCCATGAACTGAAAGGGGTCTCTCTCCCCATTCCCTTCTTCCCCAGCCTTCCCCGTCCAGGTCTGGACCACTGGGCAGACGGGAGGCTGCGAGAAGGACATTGTCAACGACGTCTCCAAGCTCCTGGAGGGCCTCGGCATCTCCCTCCGCCAGGAGGGTTACGAAGAGAAGTCGGACCACTTCCTCCTCCTCTTCTGCGCTGTCTTCTCCCGCGTGGGCAGCGACATACTCTGTGCCCTCGAGGCGCTGAACAGTGAGTAGCTCTTCTAGGGCAAGCAGGTCTGTGCTCTGCCCCACGCAGGCAAACACCTTGTAGGGGCATCTGGGGGAACGGGATCTTAGACTAGGTGAGCATCCTCTGGCCTGATCCAGCAAACAGGCTCATGTCATGGGCTTTAAAGAGGCATTAAGAAACCAGGAAGATTGAGTATTTCCTAAAGACTGGAGTAAATTTGTAATTTATTTAAAAGACCACTGTAAACAGCTAAAATCTTGGGCAGGGATGGAATGACACTTGCAATGTGGAATTATTTATGGTAATTATGGTTATATAATAGATGGATACAGGTAAAAGATGCAGTAAACTTAAATCTAAATATGGAACCCGTGGAGGGAGGGAAGGAGCTCTAAGGGTTCGAAAGAACTCTGCATTTTAATGTTTGAAATGGTTTTGTTTTATATGTAAATATATATATATCTAAAAAAAGGTATTAAGATAAATTTTGTTGTGAACCGCCCTGAGCTCTACGGGTGAAAGGCGATATACAAATCAAGGAAGATCTGGGGGCTGGATACGGCGTTAGAAACACATTGCAAAATAAAAAAATTCCTTCTTCAGATAAGATCATTATGCATGATCAAGCTTTCTTTAGCGCCTCAGCCCTTGCTTTTCCCCCCCAGGACTAATTGCAGTCATCAGCAGTCGTTAACAGCCATCTACAGGTTTACCACTCCCATCAGCCCATCACCCATTCCCACCCACCCCCACCACCCTCTGTATATATATATATAAGGGTCTGACACTTCTGTTTCAGTGTATCTGAAGAAGTGTGCATGCACACGAAGGCTCATACCAAAATAAAAACTTAGTTGGTCTTTAAGGTGCTACTGAAGGAATTTTTTTATTTTGCTTCGACTCAGACCAACACGGCTACCTACCTGTAACATTGCAAAATATCAGTGATAAAAACATAAATGGAAGCCTACTGACAGTTGGGACGCGGGTGGCGCTGTGGGTTAAACCAATGAGCCTAGGGCTTGCTGATCAGAAGGTCGGATCTTCGAATCCCTGTGACGGGGTGAGCTCCCGTTGCTTGGTCCCAGCTCCTGCCAACCTAGCAGTTCGAAAGCACGTCAAAGTGCAAGTAGATAAATAGGTATCGCTGCAGCGGGAAGGTAAACGGTGTTTCCGTGTGCTGCTGTGGTTCGCCAGAAGCAGCTTTATCATGCTGGCCACATAACCTGGAAGCTGTACGCCGGCTCCCTCGGCCAGTAAAGCGAGATGAGCGCCGCAACCCCAGTAAAGGGTCCCTTTACTGACAGTTAACTTCTCTGACAAGCTCTGCATCTTGCTCGCTGAATCCTGCCCTGACACTCAACACAGCCCTAGCTTCTTGTTGCCTGCTGCAAATGAATCGCTCCCTTCCAGCTGGGGTTCAGGGGGCTCCACCGAACCCTCTCTCCAGGGTCCTGCTCGCCCCCACTGTTCGTCCTGCAGCGCCCTCACCCAGGCAGAATTCAGCAGCCAGGTCACTCACCAGAGCAAGACGGTCTGAGCCTATTACACTGATCCTGGTCCGACCGCACTGGCTACCAATTAGTTTCCGGGCCCAATTCAAAGTGCTGGTTTTGACCTATAAAGCCTTAAATGGCTCAGGACCACAATACCTCAAGGACCGCCACTTCCCATATGAACCAAGCCAGACCCTGAGATCAAATTATGAGGCCTCCTTTGTGTGCCTCCTTCTCGAGAGGTCCAGAGGGTGGCAACACGAGAGCAGGGCCTTCTCTGCAGTGGCTCCCTGTCTGTGGAATGCTCTCCCCAGGGAAGTTTGCCTGGCACCTTCATTGCACACCCTTAGGCACCACGCAAAAACGTTCCTTTTTAACCAGGCCTTTGGTTGATTTGATTTACACCCTACGCCCTTTTAAAATGTTTAGCCTGGAGAAGAGAAGGTTAAGGGGTGATATGATAGCCATGTTCAAATATATAAAAGGATGTCATATGGAGGAGGGTGAAAGGTTGTTTTCTGCTGCTCCAGAGAAGCGGACACAGAGCAATGGATTCAAACTACAAGAAAGAAGATTCCACCTAAAATTTAGGAAGAACTTCCTGACAGTAAGAGCTGTTCCACAGTGGAATTTGCTGCCAAGAAGTGTGGTGGAGTCTCCTTCTTTGGAGGTCTTTAAGCAGAGGCTTGACAGCCATATGTCAAGAATGCTTTGATGGTGTTTCCTGCTTGGCAGGGGGTTGGACTGGATGGCCCTTGTGGTCTCTTCCAACTCTACGATTCTATGAAAATGTGTTTTTTGGGGGGTGGAGGGTATTGGGTTGTCATTTTATATCTTGATTTTATTCTGTGAACCGCCCTGAGACCCCCGGGTATAGGGCGGTAAATAAATTTGATGATGATGATGATGTTTCTGATGATGTTTCTGCTCCGTTCCCCGCCCCCCCAGGAGTGCGAAAGGCCGTTCTGGTCGTCCTGCACCACAAGTCGAAGGGCAGCACCCAAGAGATCTTGGACACCCAGCGGCAGGTCCAGCACGAAGCCCTGGTGCGCACGGTGCATGCCTGCTACAGCATCCAGGACGGATTCTACCCCTGCGAGATGAACGAGGCCGCCGTGGCGTCTGTGGCGAAGGCCATCCAGGAGCAGAGGGGGAGCTGAGCTACAGACCCAGCGCTCCGACTTCTGTAGGGTGGTTGACCGCGGGGCGGGGGGGCATGCAAAATGGGAGTTTTGGGGGAGTGAGGGTGCTCGCTGCAATGCACGTTTTTCGGACTGGCCTGGCTTGGCTTGCTACCTCGAGGCTCCCTCCACTCGCGCTGGGATGTCATGATACGGGTGCAGAGCTCTCAGAAGAAGGGGCCTTGTCAGAATCAGAGCCTCGGGTCCCTCTAACTCTACACTGGCCGGCAGGGTTCTTTCCCCGCCCTACCTGGAGATGCCAATGGATATTTTACCTTGGACCTTCTGCAGGCCAAGCAGGTGTCCTAGCACTGGGCTATAGCTCTTCCCTCTCGGCACAGGGTTGGGGAGAACGTCACCTTCAAGTTTCCAAAAGCCATCGGCCCACTTCCAGCCATGATACTAGCTGGAGGGAGCTAAAAGCCAGCCTTTTTGCAGGAACTCTGCGTTACAAAGTCACATTGAGTCTCACGGCTGGAACAGCTCTCAAGTCTGGTTGGTCCAGGAGAGAAGTGCAAACAGTTTTACATTTTGAAATCGGGTTTTTTTAGAATTGCAATTGGGGTTCAAGTGCAAATGGTGATGGTTGAGAAATTCCCTCCCGGACATCCAAAATCTGCAGCCAGGTTGAAGCCCAGTTGCAAATGTCCGACCATGTGCGTACAGTGGTGCCTCGCTTTACGAATGCCTCGCACAACGAAAAACTCGCTAAAAAGAGTTTTGCGTTGCGAGAAGCATTCGCAAGACGACAAAATTTTCTATGACCGCCGCTTCGTCTTACAAAGCGCGGCCATAGAAAGCGGCAAAGGAAGATCAGCTGTCAGCGCGGGAAGCTGACAGCTAATCTTGCTTTGTCAGGGGGGACGGAGTCGAAACGCAGCGGTGTGGCGGCTGCCCCTGCCTGTCTTCCCCTTGGCTCGGGGAAGACAGGCAGGGGCAAGCAGCGTCCGCTGCGATTTGGCTCCGTCCCCTGGAGCCACCGCACCACCGGGGGAGGCAGGCGGGAGGCGGCGACGGGAGCTCTTCCCCCGCCGCCGCCTCTCGCCGCGCACATCCGGCACGGAGCACAACTTCGGAGACCTCCAAAGTTGCGCTCCGTGTCGGGGGAGGCAGGCAAGGCGGTGTCTGGGAGTAGAGAGCTTCTCCCCCCGCCGCCTTGCACACAGCCGACATTGGACGGGGCTTCGGAGACCTTCTCCGAAGCCCCGTTGCATGCCACTGCCAGTCCCCCAGAGCCTATAGGAACGCATTGATTAAGTTTCAATGCATTCCTATGGGAAACTGGGACTCGCTAGACGAAAAATTCGTTACACAAATTGACCCGTGGAACGAATTAATTTCGTCTAGCGAGGCACCACTGTATGTGCTTTTCACACAGGAGCACATGCAACTGTGTGAAGGTTTTCACAGTTGTTAAGCATGCCGCTGCATTGACGATGGAGACCTAAGCACCCTCTATGCTTCTGCTTGTGTGTGTGTGTGTGTGTGTGCATGGCTGAATTTGGATTGGTGACGGGGGTCTTTCGGCTTTCTAAGCCTCTGAGAGGAAGGCATAAAATTAGAGCTACACTTTAGGGATGGTGTGGAGACAGAGAAGACAAATGCAGGTCTGATCCTGCACATGTATTAGCAACTGTTGTGTCCCAAGTGTGAAATGTGGAATAAAGCTAATAAATTGGGCTACGGAGCCACTGACTGCATTTTTGTTCCCAACAAAATCCAGCCTGCGAACGACCTTTTTTATCACAGACCTGTGAGATCGGCCTATGGGTGCTGCGAATTGGTATTGTCAGCGATGCGTCCTAAAATAATTGTCAGAACTGCAAGTGACTTTTCAGCCTGAGGAAGAGCAGATTGAGACTGGGGTTACGGACACGCCATAAAGCCTATTTTCCCTCCGTGGAATCTAGGGGGTGGTGCGCTTTATAGTTATGCCATGTTTGCAGGCAGAGATCGTGAAATCTTATTTAGTGAACCTTGTTTGTCTCTATACAGTGGTACCTTGCTTCTCAAATGCCTTGGTACTTGTTAGGGAATTTTATAGGGGGGGCACCCAAACGAGGCTCCATTTGGGAATCAAGATTGGCACAAATGCCCTCACGGGGACCCCGTCTGATCCTACAACACCACTCTAGTATCGCACCAACACGAACCCCTCAAGATCAAGCCCTGAGTAATAAAGGCTCCCTTTCCTACTTTTCCTCTGTTGCCTGAGACTCTATGTAACCATATTTCTTTATGAATGAATACAGTGTATCTTTATTTCTAAATGAAACCCCCTTTTTCTACTCTGGCCAAGGGCTCTCATAATCCCTTAAGCAAGAAGTCAGGTAGCCAGGGTGGTGCTCCTCTGCATATCCATAATCCATTCAGGTACCATCTCCTGCCAATCCCGACCCTCCGAAGCCAGAGGCAATACTCACACCTGGACCCATTGTTTCCCCCCCACCAGGTACTCAAGGATCCCCTCCCAGATACTTACTGGTACTTGCTTATCAATGTCCTGGGACATTGTTACCTTATGTTAATCCTGTTTACCTCCTGTTTACCTGTATGCTAATGCCCCTTGCACCTCCCCCTTTTCTGACGTTTTACCCTGTCACAAGTGATGTATGTATGATGCTTTCGATGTGCATTATGGGATGGTGGTGGGAAGTTTTAAAAGTTCCTGCAGCCCTGTTCATGGTGTGCAGTAATAAACCTTGCTGTTTGCTCCGGATCGTGGCTGGACTCCTTCCTTTTATACTCCGCAACGACCACAGGCCCTTGCCTGATGAGCTGGGTGGCTGAGCATTCTCGCACCCAGAATTTTGCCCTAACAGTACTCAAACAACTTGGAACCCAAATACTGCAAACCCGGAAGGAAGTGTTCCAGTTTGAGAACTTCTTTCGGAAGCCGAACGTGCTCCGATTTGAGTGCCACGCTTCCGTTTTGAGCGTTACGCTGAGGTCTGTCTTTGCAATTTATTTTGCATTTTTGTTTTTGCGGCTCTCCTAACTCCTCTTGTCTCTGAATTTTATTGGCTAACTCAGAAGATAAGCCATTTAATGTTGTAAGCCCAAAAATGGCTTATCTTCTGAGTTAGCCAATAAAACTCAGAGACAAGAGGAGTTAGGAGTCCATTATGTTTATTGCAAAGCAATAAGGTTACAGTCGAATCTTTTCCCAAAGGTCGGGCAGGGGTATTTATAGCATTTCAGACAAAGGATTTCAATTTAACCAATCACATAAATCATTACATCATTTCATATTTCATATGCATGCGCAATTCTCACCGTGATCTGTTACATATTGTTAGTTTACATGCATGGGAACCTGTGTTACGTGTGGATGTAACAATTTATGTTCTAGTGTATGAATTGCTTCTTTGTGATTGACGTATTAGCTGACCTTCTATCCCAGTAAGGACGGCTTCTTGCTGAATCATCAGTTTCTTTAAAGCAACAGGTTACCATAATTCACTAATATAAGCATATTCCAGGATTTATAGGGATTTACATTATCACCTTAATTGGGGCCCTTTGGGCCCCTGCTACAGTTGGGTAGTAAAATTCATGTTAAATTCCTGTTTTGGGGGGTTGTCTTTAAAAGTCTGGAATGGATTAATCCAGGCTTCCTCAACCTCGGCCCTCCAGATGTTTTCAGCCTACAACTCCCATGATCCCTAGCTAGCAGGACCAGTGGTCAGGGATGATGGGAATTTTAGTCCCAAAAAAGCTGGAGGGCAGAGGTTGAGGAAGCCTGGTTTAATCCATTTTGCATTACTTTCTATGGGAAAGCGCGCCTTGGTTTTGGAACGCTTTGAATCATAGAGTTGGAAGAGACCATAAGGGCCATCCAGTCCAACCCCCTGCCAAGCAGGAAACACCATCAAAGCATTCCTGACATATGCCTGTCAAGCCTCTGCTTAAAGACCTCCAAAGAAGGAGACTCCACCACACTCCTTGGTAGCAAATTCCACTGCCGAACAGCTCTTACTGTCAGGAAGTTCTTCCTAATGTTTAGGTGGAATCTTCTTTCTTGAAGTTTGAATCCATTGCTCCGTGTCCGCTTCTCTGGAGCAGCAGAAAACAACCTTTCACCCTCCTCTATATGGCATCCTTTTATATATTTGAACATGGCTATCATATCACCCCTTCACCTTCTCTTCTCCAGGCTAAACATACCCAGCTCCCTAAGCCGTTCCTCATAAGGCATCGTTTCCAGGCTTTGGTTTTAGAACAGACTTCCGGAACAGATTAAGTTTGAGAACCAAGGTACCACTGTATCTTAAAAGTGTGTTAAGGGCAGGCATGTTTTGGAAGGTGAGGATAGAAATGCTCATTAGGTATACAAGCGCCGAGGGCCCAACTCACATGCCTGCAGTTACTGCTCAATGACTGAATCAGACAGAGATCCACAGAGGACCTCAATGGTCATCTAGCCCAACCCTCCGCAATGCTCTCAGAAAGTTGTTCCTAAGGTTTCTCCTAGAAAACCAAACGTAGAGTAGACACACACAGAGAGAGAGAGCACCAATACGTCCCAGAGCGTTGAGCCTAATATAATCTTTTATTTCGGGTTCGGATCGGCAAAGACCCAGCAGCAAAAACAGGGCAGGCGGTACAGTGTAAACTACTAAGACAGACGGACGGTGCTTGGCGGGCGAAGGTCCTCCGAGGCGCGCTAAGAGAGCATTGGCAGCAGGAACGGCAGAAGGCTATGGCTTCTCTCTCTCTCCCTTGTCGTGGCCTGAGATCCGGGGGGGGCTGCGTGGGGGGGAGGCAAAGCTACTCCCTGTTGGAAGTGGGGGGGGGAGAGAGAGAAGGGGAAAAGAGAAAGTTATTTGTTGCGGAACAGTTTCAGGAAGAACTAAACAGCCAGATCCAGTGGGAAGCTAGGAATTCAGATAGACTGCTTCTGGCCTTGGAAGTTCCATAAGAAAAGCCCACGTAGCCCAGCTTGTTTTTGAGAGGGGGGCACACCGTTGGGAGCCCCCAATTCGAGGCAGTGGAGAAGGAAGGATGGTTAAGCCATAAATTGCTCCGAGAATTGTAGCTCTGTGGGGGAAATAAGGATCTCCGAACAACGCTCGGCCCCCTTAAACTACAGCTCCTATTACTGTTTAAAATGGTATCTAGTTAGTCTGTTTGTTTATCCTATCGTTATTTTAACTTTTCAGAAGTCTTACATTTCTCTTAATAATTTTTTTTATCATTTAAAAAAACCACTCTGAGGTCTTTTTTTCTCTTTAAATCGAGTGGTGTATAAATTTTATAAACTAAATAGCGCTTTAAATGTATGGTGTGATTGTGGCCTAAAGAGTGCTTTAGCAATCCATCATTCATAGGGAACTCTGGGAAGTGTACCTGTAGGGGGATAAGAGTAATGAATCACGAGTTGGGAGGGACCCCCCAGGGTCATCTAGTCCAACCTCACACAAGACAGGAATTTTAGATAAAAGCATCCGTCCCAGGTGGCCCTCCAACACCTGCTTTAAAAATGGGACCAGATGTACTCCACAGTGCTCTCTCTCCTCCTATTTCTGGACTACAATTCCCATCATTCCCTGCTAGCTCAGAATGATGGGAGTTGTAGTCCAAAAAAAAAACCCAGCTGGAGACCCAAGTTTGCGAAACCCTGGTTTACATGGATTGGCAGCCATGGCCGCCTGGAGTTTCAGGCATAGAGTCTCCCCGAGCCCTACTTGGAAGTGCCACCACAGTTCGAACCCAGAACCTTTTTCCTGCAAGGCTGATGGCTCTAACCAGGCATCCCCAAACGGCGGCCCTCCAGATGTTTTGAGACTACAATTCCCATCATCCCTGACCACCGGTCCTGCTAGCTAAGGATCATGGGAGTTGTAGGCCAAAAACATCTGGAGGGCCAAGGTTGAGGAAGCCTGCTCTAGCCACTGAGCCACAGCACCCTCCGGACACTTACACTTCGTTGGCCTTGAACTGGCGGATGGCCTGCTTGGTCACCAGGTCCATGAATCGGGGGTCTTTCACTTCCAGGTCCCCTGGCACCAGGAGGGTCAGCGGCTCGGAGTCAAAGAGCTGGACGGTCACCTGTGTGTCCGATGGCTGCGATGGGTCCTTGGGGTCCGAAGATTTGGTAGCCACCTTGAAGAAGAGGGGGGAAAGCAGATCAATGGATCTTAGCACATGCAACTGATTCAGAAGGTGGCTCTCCTACACACTGGTTTCTCCCAGCTGTGCCTGGGGCCAAATGAGGCAGTTTTCATATAATTGTAGAGTTGGAAGGTACCCCCAACGGTCATCCAGTCCAACCCCCTGCAACACAAGAATCTCAGCTGAAGCATCCATGGCAGATGGCTGCCCAACCTCTCTTTAAAAACCTCCACCGCCTCCCGAGGGAAACCATTCCATTGTCGAAACAGCTCTTGCCCTCAGAAAGTTCTTCCTGATGTTTATTCGCAATCTCCTTTCTCGTCACTTGAAGCCATGGGTTCGAGTCCTACCCTCCAGATCAGGAGAAAACAAGCTTGCTCCCTGGAGAAGAGTTCAGGCTGCAGAAAGAGGAGACTCTCAGGGGATAGGACAGCCATCTTCAAATATCTCAGTGGCTCTCACGGGAAAGATGGAGCAAGCTTGTTTTCTCCTGCTCTGGAGGGTAGGACTCGAACCCATGGCTTCAAGTGACAAGAAAGGAGATTGCAAATAAACATCAGGAAAAACTTTCTGACAGTAAGAGCTGTTCAACCGTGGAACAGTCTCCTTCAGGAGGTGGTGGACTCTCCTTCCTTGGAGGTTTTTAAGCAGAGCTTGGATGGCCATCTGTCAGGGATACTTTAACTGAAATTCCTGCATTGCAGGGGGTTGGACTAGATGACCCTTGGGGGACCTTACAACTCCACAATTCCAATTCCCTTTTCCATGGGACAGCCCTTCAGATTTTAGGAGATGGCCATCATCTGACTACGTTTTACTCAAGAGTAGCCCCACTGAAATCAATGGGCCTAACCTAGTCATGTGGATTCATTTCAGTGTGTTTCCTCCAAGTAAACCGCAGCTGAAGGGATGTTTACGCATTGCATTCAACGAGCGCAAAATCCATCTGCACAACAGCCAATTTATACAGCTCAACAAGTGCCTGCTCTCTTCACACAAGCACTCGCACCCGTGTTCAGTGGGTGAACGTGGGAACAGGCCTTACGTGGAACATGCAAGGGGTGCTGTCCCAACTTTTCTTTTGTTCCTGGGTCAACAAACCCCCAGCTTGCTATGGTGCAAGACGAGAGTTCCCAAACCAGTTTTAACCAGGTGCTTCACTAGTCAGCTACAGCTCCTATAATTTATATTCATTTTTTACTTATTAAATTTGTATACAGTGGGACCTCGGTTTTCAAACATAATCCATTCCGGAAGTCTGTTCAACTTCCAAAACGTTCGAAAACCGAGGATCAAAAGGCAAGTTCAATGAGGAAAATTGAGAAATGCCCATTCGAAAATTGAATTTTGGCGTTCGGCTTCCGAAATGTTCGGCAGCTGAGATGTTTGAAAACCGAGATTTCACTGTACCACCCTTGCTCCAAAGATCTCAGGGCCTTTCACAGAATAAAAATACAAGATAAAAACACAAAAAAAATGGATAATCAAAACAAAACAGTAATGTCCCCCAAAAACACATTTAAAAGGCTATAAGATGTTAACCAGCCAAAGGCCTGGTTGAAGAGGAATGTTAATACCTGGCTGCTAAACCATGGTTAGTTTTAGCCATGGTTTATTCAATAAAGCACAGGTCACCTCGCCAATGAAGAAAGGAAGCCATGGCTTCACAGCTCAGTTTTTCAGCCTTGAGGCTTTTGGGGTGTGGTGGCTGAACAAACCATGGCTGGTCGATGGACTATGCCAAAATGGCAAAAATGACCGGCAGAATTGGAAATCAGGAAGACCAAAATTTCAATAAGGAACGGAGGGGGGAATTTTAATCTATCTTAAAAACCATTCTAAACAGCTAAAATCATTAGTGGGATTTGAATAACACTTGTAGTTTAATGGTGAATTTTGGACATAATGGAGATGCAAAAGATTTGGGTTATTATAAAAGATACAGGAGGAAATGACTAACAATAGGACCCACAAAGGGAGGAGGGAAGCCCAGGAGATTCTGTGGAATCTTGTTGCGATATTGTATGTTGATACGTTTTAAATTTTTAATTTGAAAAACCCAAATAAATAATAATAATAATAATAATAATAATAATAATAATAATAATAATAATAAACCATGGCTAAGCAAGGTTATTGTGTTGTATTGGCTGGACTAGATGAATCCCAAGCAGGAATTAAGATTGCCGGAAGAAATATCAACAACCTCAGATATGCAGATGACACAACCTTGATGGCAGAAAGTGAGGAGGAATTAAAGAACCTTTTAATGAGGGTGAAAGAGGAGAGCGCAAAATAGGGTCTGAAGCTCAACATCAAAAAAAACCAAGATCATGGCCACTGGTCCCATCACCTCCTGGCAAATAGAAGGGGAAGAAATGGAGGCAGTGGGAGATTTTACTTTCTTGGGCTCCTTGATCACTGCAGATGGTGACAGAAGTCACGAAATTAAAAGACGCCTGCTTCTTGGGAGAAAAGCAATGACAAACCTAGACAGCATCTTAAAAAGCAGAGACATCACCTTGCCTACAAAGGTCCGTATAGTTAAAGCTATGGTTTTCCCAGTAGTGATGTATGGAAGTGAGAGCTGGACCATAAAGAAGGCTGATCGCCGAAGAATTGATGCTTTTGAATTATGGTGCTGGAGGAGACTCTTGAGAGTCCCATGGACTACAAGAAGATCCAACCTATCCATTCTGAAGGAAATCAGCCCTGAGTGCTCCCTGGAAGGACAGATCGTGAAGCTGAGGCTCCAATACTTTGGCCACCTCATGAGAAGAGAAGAATCCTTGGAAAAGACCTTGATGTTGGGGAAAATGGAGGGCACTAGGAGAAGGGGACGACAGAGGACGAGATGGTTGGACAGTGTTCTCGAAGCCACAAACATGAGTCTGACCAAACTGCGGGAGGCAGTGCAGGACAGGAGTGCCTGGCGTGCTATGGTCCATGGGGTCACGAAGAGTCGGACACGACTAAACGACTAAACAACAACAAAAGCAAGGTTATTGTGTTGGGACATAATGCCAAACCACTGTTAAACCGTGGTCCATAAGGCAACAAACCATGGTTTGCTGGTAGAAAACAAACCATGGTCAGCGTGCTTGACTGCATCTGCACATGCAAACAAACCATAGTTAGGCTGAACAAAGCATGGCAGAGCATTATGGGCAGACTAGGCAAACGGGAGGAAGGGCAAGTCGGTTACAGCGCAGGTGCCCACACACAGCGCAGGGGCGAGGAGACACCCACCATAGTGACCTGCAGAGGTTTGTTGCTGTTCCGAGTGACGTTGGCCAGGCGAGACACCCAGCCAAACTGCTGGTTGAGCTGGTCCAGGAGACTCGTGGTGTTGAGCATCTCCTCCTGGAAAGACTTGAGGATTTCGTCGTATCTCCGGGTAAAGCGCTCCGCGAGTCGAAGGGCATCCTCAAAACGCTCTCTCAGCCGGGTCTGCTCTGGGTCTGTCTGGGAGCAGTCTGCAGGAGGTTCAGAGGCAGGGGAGCAAAGGTCAAGGGAATCAGAGAATCGTAAAATTGTAGAGCACAGAATCTTTTGATCAAAGATCATTCTGGAAACCAATCGATCCAGAGCAAAACACCCTCATCTTTTCCCCCCATATAATTTTTACTGATATTTTAAAATCATAAGAAAAGGAAAATTTTACAGAAAGAAAATAGGAGAGAGAGGAAATATGTCAGGAAAAGAAGTATTATGCAGCCTCTTTATGCATGGAACTTGAGTACAGCAGAATATGTTTTAGAATATTCCAAATATTTGGGAAAGGAAAACAGCCCAGTAATTACCAATACATTGGCTGGATCAAACAAAAAATGTTCACCTTAATTCCCTTGCTTTCTTATCATGTGCACATCATATGAACAGAGAGGCAATCAGAATAAAATATGATAAAATAAAAGAGAATGGGTTTATTGTGTCTTGTTAACTGTATTTTCATGAAACCCATACTTTAGCGCAAGCGGGAACAACCAATCGTCCACATGCCTCCTTATTTGTGAAGGATATGAAATCAAGCCGTACCGCAATAAATGTGTCTTTTTTTTTACTAGACACCCCCGCCCCCAGTGAAACAATAAGGAATTGTCAATGAAATATTATTTTCAAAAGCAATTGATCCAGAGCAAAATGCTCGGTCAGTAGAGCAGGAGATACTTTATCTTGAGATCGTGGATTTGAGCTCCGCTTTGGGCAAAAGATTCCTGCATTTTAGGGGATTGGACTAAATGACCTTCATTGTCCCTTCCAGCTTCATGGTTTTATGATGCCATAGACCCTCCCCACCTTTGGCACCCAGAACTGGGCGATCCAGAAGGCCCAAGAGGCCCATCTCCTGCAAAGTTACACCAAACCCTTTGCAGCTCCTGACCCCAGAATTCTGGCTCTGTAAGAAAACTGGATGTGTGGGGGCAGGGGGGGGCTTCATCCCCAAAAGGGAACCCTGCCCCCACCCCAAAGGGAAGTTGTTTTCATGAATCAAGAGGCAGCCTTGACCGACTCACCGACGTCCAAGATGGCCTGGCATTTCTCGCACCTCTCCCTCAGCCTCAGGCAGCCGGAAGAATTGCGGCGGATCTCGCGGCACACCAGGCGGTCGTCCCCAGGACTGGGGGCCCCTGGCAGAGAAGGAGAGAGACGGTGACTCTCATGGCGGGGGCACAAACTGGCCTCATCCATTAAAGCCAAGGGGAACTCAAGGCCAAATGGAACTGTATCACAATGTCTTCTCCCCATTCTAATGGGAAGGAGGGGCTGCTGGGTGCTCAGAGCAGCTGCCTTGCATGCAGAAGGGCCCAAGTTCAATCCCCACCGGCAGCATCTCCAGGTAAAGAGCTGGACGTATCTCCTGCCTGAAACCCGGAAGAGCTGCTGCCAGTCAGTGCAGGCAATACCAAGCTGACTCATTGCATAGCAGCATCATGATACAGTGGTACCTCATGTTGCAAACAGGATCCGTTCCGGCAGCCCGTTCGCAACATGAAAAGGCCGCAACATGAAGCGCCGCATCTGCACACACGCATGACGCAATGCGGCGCTTCTGTGCATGCGCAAAGCGTGATTTAGTGCTTCTGCGCATGCGCGCCGCTTACAGACGCGGTGAACCTGGACGTAACCTGTCCCGGGACTTCCGGGTTTGGCACGTCTATAACCTGAAAAGACACAACATGAAGTGGACGTATCATGGGGTATGACTGTACTGGCAGTTTCATTTAACCAATTCCACAAGGAATCCAATGGCAGCTTTGATTATTATTATTTTTAAAAAACCTCCTAGGCCATTTGCAAAGCTAAGCAGCGTCCGGCATAGTTTCAGATTGGATGGGGAACCGTGCGTCGAGACGCCTGCATTGCAGGGGGTTGGACTAGATGACCCTGGATGTCCCTTCCAACTCTACAATTCTATGGTTCTTATTTCTAGGCTGCTAAGCTTACTCAGGACACTTTGGCAAGGCACTAGGTCAAAAGTTCAAGCACCCCACGTCAACTGGGCCACCTCTGCCTACATGCTTGCAACACGCCCGGAGCAGGCAGGAAATTTTGTTTTTTGTTTTTATGTATAATTTTGATTAAATTTTCTGTTTTACAATTTAGAATACTCATTTAAACATCCTTAAAATGTCAGTGACTTCCCTTCTTCTCTTTCCATGGTTCATTTTACATATCATAAATCCCTGCATATTTTACAAAAACTAAACCATTCAGTATTCCCTTATTGCATCCATCAAAACTTACCTATACTGTTGAATTTATCTTAACGCTGCCAACAATTTAAGGTTTACACAATCCCCCGGTATTCAATAAACGTTTTCCAATCTTCTTTAAACATATGTTCTTCTTGTTCTCTTATTCTATATGTTAAGTCTGCAAGCTGTGCATATTCCATTAGTTTAAGTTGCCATTCTTCTTTAGTTGGGACCTCACTCATTTTCCATTTGGGGGCTAACAAAACACGGGCCACAGTAGTGACATACATAAATAACCTTTATTGGCACCTGGGAATTTCAGTCTGAATTATCCCCACCAAAAAGGACTTTGGTTTTTTTTTTTAAGTGCTTTTAAACATTTTTTTCAATTCATTATGGATCGTTTCCCAATACAGTGGTGCCTCGCAAGACGAATTTAATTCGTTCTGTGAGTCAATTTGTTTTGCGAAAAATTCGTCTTGCGAATCACGGTTTCCCATAGGAATGCATTGAAATTTCTTTTTTTGCCCATAGGAACGCATTAATTAAATTTCAATGCATTTCTATGGGAAACCGCGATTCGCAAGACGAATATTTCACAAAACGAATTCATCTTGCAAGTCACCATCAGATCGCAAGACGCATTTGTCTTGCGAAAAATTCGTCTTGCAGGGCATTCGTCTTGCGAGGTACCACTGTATTCTTTTACCCTTTTACAAGTCCACCACATGTGAAAGAACGTTCCCTCCACCTCTTTGCATCTCCAGCACCTATCTGATTCAGTCTTATACATCTGAGCAAGCCTTGTTGTTGTTGTTTAGTCGTTTAGTCGTGTCCGACTCTTCGTGACCCCATGGACCATAGCACGCCTACTCGGAGTTAAAGCCTACTCGGAGTTAAATACCATCTAGATTCAGGCAAGTATCTGAAGAACTGTGCTTGAAAGCTTATACCCAGAACAAACTTAGTTGGTCTCTAAGGTGCTACTGGACAATTTTAAAAATACCACCTGTTAATCATTTTCAAGTACGGCGTATAAGACAACTGGTCGTATAAGACGACCCCCAACTTTTCCAGTTAAAATATAGAGTTTGGTATATGCTCGCCGTATAAGAAATACGACCCGGCGTATAAGACGACCCCCAACTTCTGAGAAAAAATTCCTGGGTTAAAAAGTAGTCTTATACGCAGGAATATACAGTAGTTCTCCCTCAGGGAATAACATGCTGTAAACTTCAAATCGCTTTTCCAAAGTTTTCCCCAGAGGTTAAAATCTATATTCTATTTGAAAATTGGATAAAATTGTGGAAAAGAAATTTGAAATTCACAGATTGTATTTTGTTGAGAACTATATGAAGATGATGTACAGATGGTAAATAACACCAGTTAAATTGGCAAAAATGTATAAAAATGAAAAGAAAGAATGTTGGAGATGTGAAGCAGAGGGTACGTTTTATCATATTGTGGTGGGATTGCAAAAAGGTAAAATTGTACTGGGAAAGGATATATAATGAACTGAAGAAAATGTTGAAAATAGCATTTGTTAAACAACCAGAAGCTTTCCTGTTGGGCATTTTAGGCCAAGACCTACCGAAGGAGAAGAGGATGCTATTTATGTACGCTACTACAGCGGCGAGAATGTTGATAGCACAAAATTGGAAGACTGGAGAAGTGCCAACTAAAGAACAATGGCAAGAAAAACTGATAAGTTATGCAGAAATGGCAAAACTGAAGGACAGATTACAGGGGAAAGACAACAGAGACTTTGAAAGAGAATGGGAACCATTCATTGTATACTTGCAGAAACAAAGAAAGACTATTGACTTGATGGCAGGATTTAAATAAGCACTCACACCTTTAATAATAGAAATATGTAGAAAACAAGGAAATAATATAATGTATTTGTTTAGAGATAGCAGTGTGTAACTGCCTGGACACTGAGGTCCAGTACAGAGGGCCTTCTGGCGGTTCCCTCGTTGCGAGAAGCCAAGTTGCAGGGAACCAGGCAGAGGGCCTTCTCGGTGGTGGCGCCTGTCCTGTGGAACGCCCTCCCATCAGATGTCAAAGAAAAAAAGAGCTACCAAATTTTTAGAAGACATCTGAAGGCAGCCCTGTTTAGGGAGGCTTTCAATGTTTAATAGATTATTTTATTTCATTTTTCTGTTGTAAGCCGCCCAGAGTGGCTGAGGAAACCCAGCCAGATGGGCGGGGTATAAATAATAAATTATTATATTATTATAATAATAGAGGGGAAATAAATCAGAAGTGGAAGTTGGGGGAAGCCCAGGAGGGGTGGGAAGAGGGAATGTAATATATGGATATGTGATATTTGTAATAACTGAAAAAGAAAATGGAATAAAAATTTAATTTTATAAAAAATCTATATTATGTCCTATATCTATTGGCCAGCAGGCAGGCAATTCTGGACGGGTGTTGGAGGCCAGACCTGCTCACCTGCCCGCGATCTCCACTCACCTGTTGGGAGCCTGCCCAGGGAAAGCCCCGGCCGTCCCTCCGGCCACTGGCCGTAGGGCCCCCTCAGCCCCCCGTTCATGAGTTGCTGTGTCATCTGGTGGAGCGACTGGAACAGCTGGTGGAAGTCTTGGTGGGGTCGGTACTGGCCTGGGAAGGCGGGGAAGGGGGCCAGGTCCCGGGCCAGGCGGGACCCCGGGAGGCGGATGCTGCGGATGGGGCCCCAGAACATGTCCCGGAAGCCGCTGAAGGGCGAGTGGAAGAAGGGGGCAAGCTGCCCGTAGGCCTGGGTGCTCTCTTGGAAGAGGTCGTCCACGCCACCCTCAATCAGGCTGTAGCGCTCCTCCAGGTCGTCCAACCGCTGCCCTTGGTCCTGGTCCACGTCCTTCAGGGAGTCGAGGCGCTCCCCGTCGACCCAGATCGTGAAGGGCGAGGAGTGGTTGAGGAAGTCCTCCAGCTGCAGCAGCAAGAGCAGAAAAAAGCCCTGAGCATCCTTTCAGCTTCTACACCTATAAAGCCTTAAATGGCTCAGGACCGCAATACTTCAAGGACCACCTCTTCCCATATGAACCGACCCAGACCCTGAGATCACCTTCTGAGGCCCTCCTTTGTGTGCCTCCTCCTCGAGAGGTCCGGAGGGTGGCAACACGAGAACGGGGCCTTCTCTGCAGTGGCTCCCTGTCTGTGGGATGCTCTCCCCAGGGAAGTTGTGATGTTGTGATGTTTTTCTGTGAACCGCCTTGTGACCTCTGGGTATAAGGCGGTATATAAACTCAATAAAGAAGAAGAAGAAGATCCAAAGAGATGGGCTGGATCAGGCCAGTGGCCCACTAGACCAGCATCATGAATTTAAAACAGCTTACCGCCATGAAAAGAAGGTGGGTCCTAAAATCCTACCCCTTGAGAGGCACAGGTCAAGGTGGCAAAGAGGGGGGAGTCCCACAAAGAGGGCCGTCTCTCCCTGAGCCCCCCGCCCAGAAGGCGGAGGAACTACCAAGAGGGGCCCCCCTGCACCCACGAGGGTCCGTCCATCCTGTCTTCCTGACAGTAAGAGCTGTTCGGCAGTGGAATTTGCTGCCAACTCTATGATTCTATGAACAAGGGCAGCGAATGGCCCACAGCCCCTGGCCATCAGCTCTAAGGAGGAGCATCTTGCATCAGTTTCCGGACAACTACGAGAACGGGGCCTTCTCTGCATTGGCTCCCCGTCTGCGGAATGCTCTCCCCAGGGAAGTTCGCCTGGCGCCTTCACTACACACCTTTAGGCACCAGGCAAAAACGTTCCTTTTTAACCAAGCCTTTGGTTGATCTGATTGGCCTCCTATACCCTTTTAAAATGAGGCTCTTTTCGGGGGGCTGTTATTGGGTTGTATTTTTTTTATTATTATACGTTGTGATTTTATATCTGAATTTTATTCTGTGAACTGCCCTGAGACCCCCGGGTATAGGGCGGTATATAAATTCAATTAACAACAACAACTACAACTAAGCGAGATGGGGAAGGGGGTCCCTACAATTAGGGAACTCTGATCCCCATCAGCTAAACCTTGGATGATAATCCAGCAGGAACGCCAAGCAGTAGGGCAGCAGGGAGAGGAAGATTTTGGGTGGGATTCTGGACCAGTTAAAACTTTGTTACAGCGAGTCCTGGCAGATAGCTGCCCACAGCTGGTTTAGCAATGCCTAAGAACATGGGTTGGCAAACTAAGGCCCGGGGGCCAGATCCGGCCCAATCACCTTCTCAATCCGGCCCACGGACGGTCCAGGAATCAGCGTGTTTTTACATGAGTAGAATGTGTCCTTTTATTTAAAACGCATCTCTGGGTTATTTGTGGGTCCCGCCTGGTGTTTTTACATGAGTAGAATGTGTCCTTTTATTGAAAAGGCATCTCTGGGTTATTTGTGGGGCATAGGAATTTGTCCTTTTACTTTACTTTACTTTTTTTCCCCAAAATATAGTCCAGCCCCCCACAAGGTCTGAGGGACAGTGGACTGGCCCCCTGCTGAAAAGGTTTGCTGACCCTTTGAAGAGCCTGCTGGAACCTCTCGCTTCGCCTCTTTACCAGTTGCAGAAACCCTCCAGGAACGGAGAGTTGCTCTTATGCTCGAATCCTGCTCGCCAGTTTCCCACAGGCCACTTGGCTTGATCCAGCAGCCTCTTCTGGTTCTCAAACTGGCCAATCAGATGTCCCAAAGGGAAACCCGCAAGCAGGATTCGAACACAAGAGCAACTCTCCCTCCTGGGTTTTCCAGCACCTGGGATTCAGAAGCATCGCTGCCTCTGAGCACGGAGGCAGGGCAGAGCCATCCTGGCTAGGAGCCACTCCTCCATGAATTTTCCTAATCCAGGTTGGTTCTTCTCTCTACCTCCTGTGGCAATGAGTTCCATAGTTCTCTTCTCTACCCTGAACCTTCCAACATTCAGCTTCACTCAGTGTGTTAGGAGAGTGGGGGGGGGACTTTTCTCTAACCCCTTTCTCAACACTGCGCATAATTTCATGAACTTCCGCCATAACACCTCTTACTCGCCTTTTCTTTAAATTAAAATGTTAGCGTAGGTTTATGCACACAGAGGAAAAGGGACGAGAAAGGGCTGGTTTTGGTGTGCTGTTTAATTTGGCCGAGACTTGTCCTGCACCTGCAGCTAGTTAAGCATGTGAGAACGAGTCAGCAAGCATGTGAGAATGAGTCACCACAATATACAGTATAAATGCTGATGTGCTTGAGGCAAGCTTCAAAGCATCGTCTATACCAGCGTTTCTCAACCACTGTTCCACACCAGACGCTGGCTGGTGTGCCGCGATGTGCGGCGACGAGAAGGGCGATTTGCATTGTCACGTGCCTGGCGGCCGCCAATACACAACACTGACCTGCCGGAAAGCAATATTTGGCAAGTGTTTCTTACAGTCATAATTATAATATAGGGCGGCACAGAGTTAAATTTTTTAACTTTTTTAATGGTGGTGTGCCTTGTGATTTTTTTCACGGAACAAGTGTGCCGTGGCCCAAAAAAGGTTGAGAAACACTGGTCTATACCAGGCACCCCCAAACTGCGGCCCTCCAGATGTTTTGGCCTACAACTCCCATGATCCGTTGCTAACAGGAACAGTGGTCGGGGATGATGGGAATTGTAGTCCAAAACATCTGGAGGGCAAAAGTTTTGGGGTGCCTGGTCTATACGCTGCAAGGAGACTGCATCTACAACTGCGTGAAACTGCATAATAATAATAATAATAATAATAATAATAATAATAATAATAATAATAAAATTTTATTTATACCCCGCCCTCCCCAGTCAAAACCGGGCTCAGGGCGGCTCACACCAATAAAATTACACTAAAACATAAAAAGCAATTAATTAAAATACAGATTAAAATACAATATTAAAATTTTTAAGTGCAGCCTCATTTTAAGTAGTCCATAGATCCAAGCCATGAGGGAGGAAAACACAGGGGTCAGACTAAGTCCAACCCAAAGGCCAGGCGGAACAGCTCTGTCTTTCAGGCCCTGCAGAAAAATGACAAATCCCGCAGGGCCCTGGTCTCCTGTGAAAGAGCGTTCCACCAAGTTGGGGCCAATACTGAAAAGGCCCTGGCTCTAGTAGAGGCCAATCTAGCCACCTTATGGCTTGGGATCTCCAAAGTATTATTGTTTGTGGACCTTAAGGTCCTCCGCGGGGCATACCAGGAGAGGCGGTCCCGTAGGTACGAGGGTCCCAAGCCGCATAGGCCTTTAAAGGTCAAAACCAGCACCTTAAACCTGATCCTGTACTCCACCGGGAGCCAGTGCAGCTGGTAAAGCACTGGATGAATGTGATCCCGCGGCCGGGACCCTGTAAGGAGCCTCGCCGCGGCATTCTGCACCCGCTGGAGTTTCTGGGTCAGCTTCAAGGGCAGCCCCGCGTAGAGCGAGTTACAATAATCAAGCCTGGAGGTGACCGTCGCATGGATCACTGTGGCCAGATCAGAGCGAGAGAAGTAAGGGACCAACTGCTTAATACGGCGGAGATGGAAAAATGTCACCTTAGCTGTGGCTGCAACCTGCGCCTCCACAGAAAGGGAGGTGTCAAAGGTTACACCCAAACTGCCAGCAAAGCATGTGACTCTTCCTAGAACGGTTTGGTGTTGCTATGTTCTTTTGGCACACTCTGCTGGCATTGGGATGGGGCACTCTGCGCATGCCCCGACATAAAAAATTCCCAATGTTGCAACCTTTCCAGATAAGGGACCTTGCTCCATCCCATAGCTGCCAAGTTATCCCTTTTTTAAAGGGATTTTCCCTTATGCTGAATAGGCTTCCTTGCGAGAAAAGGGAAAACTTGGCAGCTATGCTCCATCCTCGTGAGATCATTCTGGGTGCCCTTTTCTGAACCTTTTCCAACTCTTCGATATCCTTCTGGGGGCGAGGCGACCAGAACTCTCTGCAGACACAACTCCAGCCCTAGGCTGCTTCTCCCCTTCAAAACCCAAAAGAGCTTGCAGAATCTAGGTACCTTAAGGACTACCTTCTTCCATATGCTCACTCCTGGGGACCCTGTTCATCACCTGAGGTCCTGATCCCTGGCCCCTGGTGCAAGAAGTGAGGAGGAGGAGGAACAGAGCCTCCTCTGGCTGCCTTGCCATGCCCCGCCTGGCCCCATCCAGATATTTCTTTCCACATCAGATGTCGCCCTGGTTCTCCAGGCAGGTTCTCGGGGGAACCCAACTGACATGCTCACCTGCCTGCCGACCAGGCCGGCCCCGCTGTGGCACACCCGGGTGTAGAACCTCATGCAGGTCTGTTTCAAGCAGGGCTTGCATTCTTCCCAGAGCGCCAGCATGGTCTCGTTGCAGACCTCCTTCTCAGTCAGCTGTTTCTCCGTCTCCTGGGCTAGGAGGAGAGCCTCCTGGAAGAGTCAAACGGGGCTGTTAAGTTCTTTGTAAGAGGGCAGAGTGCAAAATATGGTCTGAAGCTCAACATAAAAAAAAACCAAGATCATGGCCACTGGTCCCATCACCTCCTGGCAAATAGAAGGGGAAGAAATGGAGGCAGTGAGAGATTTTACTTTCTTGGGCTCCTTGATCACTGCAGATGGTGACAGCAGTCACGAAATTAAAAGACGCCTGCTTCTTGGGAGAAAAGCAATGACAAACCTAGACAGCATCTTAAAAAGCAGAGACATCACCTTGCCTACAAAGGTCCGTATAGTTAAAGCTATGGTTTTCCCAGTAGTGATGTATGGAAGTGAGAGCTGGACCATAAAGAAGGCTGATCGCCGAAGAATTGATGCTTTTGAATTATGGTGCTGGAGGAGACTCTTGAGAGTCCCATGGACTGCAAGAAGATCAAACCTATCCATTCTGAAGGAGATCAGCCCTGAGTGCTCCCTGGAAGGACAGATCGTGAAGCTGAGGCTCCAATACTTTGGCCACCTCATGAGAAGAGAAGAATCATTGGAAAAGACCCTGATGTTGGGAAAGATTGAGGGCACTAGGAGAAGGGGACGACAGAGGACAAGATGGTTGGACAGTGTTCTCGAAGCTACGAACATGAGTTTGACCAAACTGCGGGAGGCAGTGCAAGACAGGAGTGCCTGGCGTGCTATGGTCCATGGGATCACGAAGAGTCGGACACGACTAAACGACTAAACAACAACAAGAGGGCAGAGGAAGAGAAGCTCAAGGGGGATGTTTGGAACAGCAAGAAAAATACCGTCCAATTTCCCTCGAGAGGAGGGCAACAAGTGTGTTGGGGGGGGGTTACTTCTGTCTCGGGAGACAATGGAGGAAGGCACCTTTGGGGGCGAGGTTGCAGCAATTTGACCTCACCCCAAAGGCGCGGCTGGTCAGCTTTAAGCTGTATCTTTTGCAAGAGCTGGACATTTGGGGGGAAGTTCTCTCGGCCTGCAGCCTGCAGAGCCTCGTGGAGACAGACCTCCTTCTGCTTCTTGGTGTCCTCCAAGGCGTTCAAGATATCCCGGTGGTCCCTGCTTGTCTGGTCCATGAGGACCTTCATCCGCCGGACCCCGTTGATGGCATTCTCCAGCTCCGAGTCGATCAACTTGCTTCCGGTTTCGGACATCTCTGTGGGAGGGAAGGGTGCACACTTCAGAAAATGGCCGGCAGAGGGAGAGAGAAATCGCTTCCCGTTTTGTGGGGTCGTCTCACATAAGAACGCCTCTCTATCTATTTATTTATCTGTTGCATTTCTATGCCACCTGTTTCTCCACGGAGCTCAGGGTTGCATAAACGGTTCTCACCCCTTCATCATTCAATCCTGACCAAGGTCACGCCCAGTGAGTGGGGGATTCGAACCCTGGTCTCCCCCAGCTCCTGACCACCACGCCATACTGGCTCTCAGGAGAAGAGCCTTGTTGGATCAGGCCAACCGCCCATTTGGCCCAGCATCCTGTTCCCACAGTGGCCAACCCGATGCCCTTTTGGTAAACCTGGAAGCAGGATTCGAACACAAGAGCCCTCTCCCCTCCTGCTATTCAGAAGCATTGCTGTCTCTGGCCATTGAGGCAAAGCATAGGTATTGTGGCTAGTAGCTGTCAATGGCCCTCTCCCCCTTAAGCCTGTCTCATCCTCTTTTAAAGCCCTGTTTAAACTTTTTGAACGTTTTAAATCATTGTTAATGTTTCTTGTTTTTATTTTTTTTCTTGCTTTGTTATTTTTTCTTATTTGTCTCGTTGATCATTTTATTGTTTTATCCTCTTTTTAATTATTATTTTTTTACAATCAAGCAGCTTGTTTATTTCACGCAATTTATAAACGTGCCATGCCTCCCAGACCTTGGGGAAAATGGGGAATAGCCGCTGACTGGTGAGTTAAAAGTTAAAGGTAAAGGGACCCCTGACCATTAGGTCCAGTCGTGACCGACTCTGGGGTTGCGACGCTCATCTCGCATTATTGGCCGAGGGAGCAGGCGTATAGCTTCCAGGTCATAGAATCATAGAGTTGGAAGAGACCACAAGGGCCATCCAGTCCAACCCCCTGCCAAGCAGGAAACACCATCAAAGCATTCTTGACATATGCCTGTCAAGTCTCTGCTTAAAGACCTCCAAAGAAGGAGACTCCACCACACTCCTTGGCAGCAAATTCCACTGCCGAACAGCTCTTACTGTCAGGAAGTTCTTCCTAACGTTGAGGTGGAATCTTCTTTCTTGTAGTTTGAATCCATTGCTCCGTGTCCGCTTCTCTGGAGCAGCAGAAAACAATCTTTCTCCCTCCTCCATATGACATGGTCATGTGGCCAGCATGACAAAGCCGCTTCTGGCGAACCAGAACAGTGCCGTTTACCTTCCCGCTGGAGCGGTACCTATTTATCTACTTGCCCTTTGACGTGCTTTCGAACTGCTAGGTTGGCAGTTGACTGGTGAGTTATTGCTGCCTTTTCCTGCCCTTCTTTTTGCATCCTGTCTGGGGCTTTTCAAGTGGCAACAACCATTCCCAAATGATCTACGTACATACACACAGAAACAGCAGCCTCCGCCCTGCACCCTTGACCGCAGCCCTGGCAGTTTGGCAACCCTAGCATAACACTCCAGCCTCGCAAGGCAGGAATGATTCCCCCCCCATGAGACCATGAGTCACAGTTCTGGGAAATGACATCATGGTGCAGGTGTCTGGCAAGAGCATTTCTTTTTATCCTTTTTTTATTCTGTGGCTGGAAATACAGACTCTTGGCATCTACTTATTGAGAAATAATATATATATGATAAGAATAATATTGGAGAAAACTGGATATTGAAACCTGCTTAACCTAAATCATATATCCCAGTTTTACAGCGGCCCTTTAAAGTACGCTTCACGCAGAGTATACGCAGTCAGAAGTTGACCTGGCTAAGAAAACACCACCAAGAGCGTAGGGAATTATCTCCCTTATATGAAACCCCTTACTAGCTGCACACTTGTAAAAGTATGCAGATGAAAATACAAACGGTTGGGTTTCTTTAACTGAAATACAAACTGACTCTAAAGAGACTTTAAACTAAAGATAAATGCTTTCTCCCACATTCCAAACCTCCCACAAACTCCCACAAAACTCCCATTAAACTACCCAAGAATTAACAGCAAACTAGCATTATAACTAAGCAACTCTCATACTAAGATTCAACTAAGGAATCTCTTAAACTGAGAACAGCTGAGAGAGTGATCTACTACGAGATGAATCAAACTGAAAGATCTAACTAAGAGATACAGGAGGCTTTCTGGCAGAGCCTTATATACAAGAAGCAGAGCCCACGCCTGGGAGCAACTAACAGAAACACAGACACCCGTTTATCTTAAACAGACTGTATTTACATTAGACCGGCTCTAAAGTAACTTGACTACTAAAGAAAAATCCAACACTACTATGGGTGCCACAGGACAGGTCCGATCAATCCGCAGTTCCAACACATCCTCTCTCCTTGCCCAGAAATGAAAAGCGCAAAGGAAGTTTTTTTTTTTTTTTTAGCAAACCTGATGGATTTGTGACTCAAATGCAAAAGAGTTTTCTAGTCCCCGGGCTCCTTTGCCTGCTCTGGAATGAGAAGCACTTCCAGGACATTTAAGAAGAATGCAGAGATATGGAAGCGCCAGCTTCTCCGCTGTTCCTTACTTACGTTGCAGCTCTTCGGGAGGAACAAGGCAGCGCCCGCCATCCCAGAAAAAGAGCAGCCCCAGCAGAGGGAGCCATCCAGCACGGGCCATCTTCTCCGCAGAAACAATCTCAGGTTCCTGAAAAGATAAGGAAAAGTCGTCAGGACGACGGGAGCGCCACACCAGACAGCGTCAAAGGGTTCAGGTGCTGAACTGTTCATGTAGTTCCTGACAGTAAGAGCTGTTCGGCAGTGGAATTTGCTGCCGAGGAGTGTGGTGGAGTCTCCTTCTTTGGAGGTCTTTAAGCAGAGGCTTGACAGGCATATGTCAAGAATGCTTTGATGGTGTTTCCTGCTTGGCAGGGGGTTGGACTGGATGGCCCTTGTGGTCTCTTCCAACTCTACGATTCTATTTTTGAGCATGCACCACAAGTGGGAGATAACCAGAGCATGCAAGACAGTCAGCAGGCAGGGTGTGGGTCTCATCCTGTGTACCAGATGGAGCTGATAAACAGCTGCCCTGGACACAGAATTGACCTGCGCCTCCATGGACAGCTGTGGGTCCAAAATGACTCCCAGGCTGTGCACCTGGTCCTTCAGTGGCACAGTTACCCCATTCAGAACCAGGGAATCCTCCACACTTGCCCGCCTCCTGTCCCCCACAAACAGTACTTCTGTCTTGTCAGGATTCAACCTCAAACTGTTAGCCGCCATCCATCCTCCAACTGCCTCCAGGCACTCACACAGGACCTTCACTGCCTTCACTGGTTCTGAATTGAAAGAGAGGTAGAGCTGGGTATCATCCGCATACTGATGAACACCCAGCCCAAACCCCCTGATGATCTCTCCCAGCGGCTGCATATAGATGTTAAAAAGCATGGGGGAGAGGACAGAGCCCTGAGGTACCCTCAGGGCTTCAAACTTCAAGAAAGAAGATTCCACCTAAACATTAGGAAGAACTTCCTGACAGTAAGAGCTGTTCGGCAGTGGAATTTGCTACCAAGGAGTGTGGTGGAGTCTCCTTCTTTGGAGGTCTTTAAGCAGAGGCTTGACAGGCATATGTCAAGAATGCTTTGATGGTGTTTCCTGCTTGGCAGGGGGTTGGACTGGATGGCCCTTGTGGTCTCTTCCAACTCTAGGATTCTATTCTATGTATGCTACAACTGCGGCTAGGGTATGGCCAGCACAAAGATGGGAAAAGTATTGAAATACCAACCAAAGAAGAATGGCAAGGAAAACAAGTGGAGGGAGAAAGATTGTTTTCTGCTGCTCCAGAGAAGCGGACACGGAGCAATGGATTCAAACTACAAGAAAAAATATTCCACCTCAACATTAGGAAGAACTTCCTGACAGTAAGAGCTGTTCGACAGTGGGATTTGCTGCCAAGGAGTGTGGTGGAGTCTCCTTCTTTGGAGGTCTTTAAGCAGAGGCTTGACAGGCATATGTCAAGATTGCTTTGATGGTGTTTCCTGCTTGGCAGGGGGTTGGACTGGATGGCCCTTGTGGTCTCTTCCAACTCTATGATTCTATGATTCTATGATTCTACGCTGAAATGGGAAAACTAACGGAAAGTCTTCGAGATAAAGGCCATAGGGATTTCAAGAAGGACCGGGAACCATTTATGTTCTATTTACAGAATCAATGTAAAGAAATGGAGTCACTTGCAGGGTTTGACTGAACACTTGCAATCAACAACACAAATGCAGAAATAGAAACAGGATGTTAAAATGATAAGAGAAGAATTATTATTTTTAAAAAATTAAAGAATAAGAAATAACCAGTAAGCAGGGAGAGATAATATGCCAAGAAACCAGAAAAGGAAGTTGAGCGAAGTCACTGGGGGCGGGGGGGGGGCAGTGTTGAGGATTTATAATGTTTTTTGTTTTTGAAATAATGATTGTGATGATAAAATTGAAAAATTCTATAAAAATTATTTTTTTAAAAAAAGGGGGGGGGATTCAGATACTCCAAGGGTGGACGGGAGGGACACCTCCAAGTGCCGAGAAGTTGAAGCATCCCTCTCCTGCCAAAAAAGCACAGGGAAGGTATGGGAGGCGGCAAAACTCCTTGCTACAAGAAACCAACCCTGTGCCCTCTCGGTCGTTCCATTAATAATAATAAATAATAATAATAATAATAATAATAATAATAATAATAAATTTTTATTTATACCCCGCCCTCCCCAGTCAAAAACCGGGCTCAGGGCGGCTCACACCAACAGAATTACAATAAAACATAAAAACAATTAAAATACAGATTAAAATACAGTATTAAAATTTAAAGTGCAGCCTCATTTCAAGTAGTCCATAAATCCAAGCCATGAGGGAGGAAAAACACAGGGGTCAAGCTGAGTCTAACCCAAAGGCCAGGCGGAACAGCTCTGTCTTGCAGGCCCTGCGGAAAGATGACAAATCCCGCAGGGCCCTGGTCTCCTGGGAAAGAGCATTCCACCAAGTTGGGGCCAGTACTGAAAAGGCCCTGGCTCTAGTAGAGGCCAATCTAGCCACCTTATGGCTCGGGATCTCCAGAATATTGTTGTTTGTGGACCTTAAGGTCTTCCGCGGGGCATACCATTACTGAAATTGTGACTGCTGGGTGGCTGTTGTTGTTGTTTTAAAAAGTTTATTAATAAAAGTTTATTAGCATTCCGATTCCATGTTTGATCCTGCATTTGGCTTTTGCCATGGCTGCATTTCACTGTACAGTATAGGCCACTTTATACTTGAAAGGTGAGTTTGAGGTCATAAACTGACCAGCTGATTTTGGGGATGAGAACATAAGGAGAGCCCGGCCAGATCAGGCCCATGGCACATCTAGTCCAGCATCCTGTTCTCACAGCGGCCGGCCAGATGCCCCAAAGGGTAAACCTGCAAGCGGGATTCGAACTCAAGCAACTCTCCCCTCCTGCAGTTTCCAGCAACTGGGATTCAGGAACATTGCTGCCTCTGACTTTTGGAGGCGCAGCAGAGCCATTGACAACCCTCTGCTCCTCTATGAATTTGTCCAATCTTCTTTCAAAGCCATCCAAGTTGCTGGTCGTCACTGCTTCCTGTGGCAGGGAGTTCCACAGTCTTGTCTTTCCTCTGTCCTGAACATTCCAACATCCAGCTTCATTGCATGTCCACAAGTACCGGAGGAAAACTTTCCTCTGTCCCCCTTTTCCCCATTCCAGGCATCATTCTATCTTTAATTATTACATTTGCATACCACCCTTCATCTGCAGATCTCATAGAATCATAGAATCATAGAGTTGGAAGAGACCACAAGGGCCTTCCAGTCCAACCCCCTGCCAAGCAGGAAACACCATCAAAGCATTCTTGACATATGCCTGTCAAGCCTCTGCTTAAAGACCTCCAAAGAAGGAGACTCCACCACACTCCTTGGGAGCAAATTCCACTGCCGAACAGCTCTTACTGTCAGGAAGTTCTTCCTAACGTTTAGGTGGAATCTTCTTTCTTGTAGTTTGAATCCATTGCTCCGTGTCCGCTTCTCTGGAGCAGCAGAAAACAACCTTTCTCCCTCCTCTATATGACATCCTCAGAGCGGTTCAAAACACTAAGAAAACCCACAAAATAAGTAGTAAAATTAAGAACAACAACAAACCAATTTTAGAGATTCCCTTAATTGCAGAGGCTCCTGCCATGCTCTCTGAACAGCTGGCTCTCTGGCATTGCACAGTCTCTGCCTTATCTAGTCCAGCCATTGAAAAATAAACAGGAAACTTGGCCGCAGAGGAGATAACAGCTGAAAAGCCGAAAAGCGCTCCACCTGCGGCCCTTGGAAGTGGCTGGAGTTTGCGTCACTCTCCCTGTCCCCCTGCCGCCCTAGAGACCAGCTCCAAGACCCAAAAAAAGAAGCCGGCCAAGAGCCACAAAATAGCAGAGGTGAACATGCTCTGAGTGCAGAGTATTTCTGAAGGGAGAAACACAGAGCTCAGATACAGAGAAGGGTCTTGGCCAGGCTCCCTTGTCTCCAGGGCCAGGAAATTCTGCAGATCTGGAATGGGGGCGGGGGGGGGGCAGAAATGGGGCTGCATTGTGCCAAGGTCCTGCTTTCTGGAAACTCCCTCCCCCCTTGTGCCCGTTGGGAGGAAGAGTTGCGTAACAGATGGCGCTGCCCGTCCAAGGAAAGCGAGGAGGCAGACAGTTCTCACGGAGAAATAGGGGGGGGGATTGGCAAGCAGACCGCGTGTGCCCTCTGAATCAGCAGGCATGATGGGGGGGGATGAAAGAAACAGAGTGAGCCTCCCTCTCTCTGATTCTGTGCCTTCAGCAAGACTGGCAGATGGATCATCCCAGCAGGAGAGGGAAGGGGGAGAGGAGAGCTGGGAAAGCGTTCGGAAAAAGCCAACCCAAACCGTCAAGGGTTTGAGCAAAAATTCCCGGATGAAGAAAGGCAGAAGGGGGGCCTGGCAAAGAGAGAATGGACAGAGGAAAAACCTCGGCAGGGGGCCAGGGCAGACTTTGGTCATCTTTGGTAATACGTTGTCCTGAGTGAGGCCAACATTTGGAGCATCCAAATGGACACCAAATTGGGAGGGGTGGCTAATACCCCAGAGGACAGGATCACACTTCAAAATGACCTTAACAGATTAGACAACTGGGCCAAAGCAAACAAGATGAAGTTTTGGTTACAGGTAGGTAGCCGTGTTGGTCTGGGTCGAAGTAAAATAAAAAAATTCCTTCAGTAGCACCTTAAAGACCAGTATCTGAAGAAGTGTGCATGCACACGAAAGCTCATACCAAAATAAAAACTTAGTTGGTCTTTAAGGTGCTACTGAAGGAATTTTTTTATTTTAAGATGAAGTTTAACTAGGAGAAATGTAAAGTACTACACTTGGGCAAAAAAAATGAAAGGCACAAATACAGGATGGGTGACACCTGGCTTGAGAGCAGTACATGTGAAAAGGATCTAGGAAGTCTTGGTAGACCACATACTTGACATGAGTCAACAGTGTGATGCAGCAGCTAAAAAAGCCAATGCAATTCTGGGCTGCATCAATAGGAGTATAGCATCTAGATCAAGGGAAGTAATAGTACCACTGTATTCTGCTCTGGTCAGGCTTGACAGACATATGTCAAGAATGCTTTGATGGTGTTTCCTGCTTGGCAGGGGGTTGGACTGGATGGCCCTTGTGGTCTCTTCCAACTCTATGATTCTATGATTCTATCTTCACAATTGTGGGTCTTCTCCTTTTGGCTAGTACAGGGAAACCAAAAACACCATCCGAAATCCAACGCTGCTCTTGCTCCTAACACTAGAACGCGCAGTCATCGAAGGAAGCTGAAATGTTGGAAGATTTGGGACAGATAACAGGACGTTCTTCGTGCAGAACAGAGTTAAACTCTGGAACTCCCTCCCACAAGGGTCAGTGATGGCCACCAACTTGGATTCAACAAAGTCACGGGGGAAGAGAGAGCTATCTATCGATGGCTCCTAGCCAGGGTGGCTCCGCTTTGCCTCCACAGTCAAAGGCAGCAATACTTCCGAATCCCAGTTGCTGGAAACCGCAGGAAGGCAGAGTTACTCTTGTGTTCGAATCCTGCTCGTGGGCTTCCTTTAGGAGCATCTGCTTGGCCACCGTGAGAACAGGATGCTGGGCGAGATAGGCCCACTTTGGCCTGATCCGGCAAGCTCTTCTCATATTCTTGTGAGAGTTGGGGCTTTTTCAGACAATGGGTTGAAAAAGCAAAACTTATTTGTTTGCAAAGGCATGATAGCAGCAACAGCCAAGTGCTGAAGACAACAGATAATCAGGGTGGATACAAATCAACACACACACACACACACACACACACACACACACACACAGGGATTTTTTTTTAATTGGATTTCTTAAATTTAAATTGGATTTTTAAAATAAAATGTTTTTGGTGGAAAAATCTTTCTAAAGACAGTTTTCTATTTAAGTTACATTAGAGTGCAAAGGCTATATTCATTAGCAAATGAGGATTTGTTTTAAGTTTTTCATGTGTGCTAAAACTCAGTCTAAGGTTTTTTGTTTAACCACATCCGTTAATAAACATGGATACATATGCTATAATGTTATTGCTTTAGTTAAATAAATTGTTATTATTGTTCTCCATCCAATAAATTACGGCAGAAAAGTTGTCCAAATATAAACAGCTACCTTATTAAAGCTCACAATAATTTCATAATTACCGGTCTATGTATAACCAAATCGGTAATTTTTGATATAACTGTAAAAAACTACCCTGAAAATTTATTATTCCAAAAATGAAACCTTCATCTGGTTGTAAATATTAAGATTATACCAGCAAGAATGAGTCTTTCTGTAAAAAAAAAAATTAAATCAAGTCTTGCTGACTAGTTATTCAAACTGTGATTTTAATCGATTTGATTTAAATCGAATCCACCCTGCAGATAATAGAATCATAGAGTTGGCAGGGACCCTGAGCACCATCCAGCGGCAGGGGTCAGCAAACTTTTTCAGCAGGGGGCCAGTCCACTGTCCCTCAGACCTTTTGGGGGGCCGGACTATATTTTGGAGGAAAAAATGAACGAATTCCTATGCCCCACAAATAACCCAGAGATGCATTTTAAATAAAAGGACACATTCTACTCATGTAAAAACATGCTGATTCCTGGACCGTCTGTGGGCCGGATTGAGAAGGCGATTGGGCTGGATCCGGGCCTTAGTTTGCCTACCCATGATCTAGCCCAAGCTTCCTCAACCTCGGCCCTCCAGATGTTTTTGGCCTACAACTCCCATGATCCCTAGCTATCAGGACCAGTGGTCAGGGATGATGGGAATTGTAGTCTCAAAACACCTGGAGGGCCGAGGTTGAGGAAGCCTGGCCTAGCCCAACCCTATGCAATGCAGGATTGTGCAGCTGTCCCATGCGGGGATCGAACCTGCAACCTTGGTGTTATCAGTACCAAAAAAGTTATCCGATGATGCTACTCACCAGCTGCCACACAGTCCCAATAAAGCAGCGGACTCCATGGGGAACTGCTAGCAGCAGGAGACTGGCTGCCCATCACGGGCACATCCCAGGGAACCACGTTCTCCTTGAGTGCCAGTGGGCTGCTCCACACAGGAGTGGTGCCCGAAGGCAGGAGGAGGGTGTGCTTTGGATCCTTGCAACAAGTAGCCAGTGTATCGCAAGCCGCCCTTGGCCTCCCCAGAGCTCGATGGCGTGGGAAGGGAGCGAGAGAGGCATCGTGTTGCCCAGGCCCACAGCTCAATGGCAGAGCAGCTGCTCAGGGATGCAAGAGGTCCCTGTCTCAAGCCCTGGCACCAACACCTGGGAAACGTGTAGCCGGCAAAGAGCATCTCTCTCCCACCCTCCTCTCCTTCCACTTGCTCAGCAGCAGGGCAGCTGCTTGGCATGCAGAAGGTCCCGGGTTCAACCCCGCAGCATCTCCAGTTAAAGGGATCGGGTAGCAGCAGGGGATAGGAAAGGTGTGCCCGGCTCTGCCCAGGAGACCTGCCAACAATTCTGGGCTAAATCTGTCTTGGGACAATGCACTACCTCTTTTGAGCCACAAACATGGTTTTCTCTCTAGACAGGAAACAACAAGTGAGACTCTGCAAAAACTTGGCAGATCCACACCGTATACCATGTTTAAGGACATAAGGACAGACTGCTGGTGTTGGTGCTGACCTTTAAAGCCCTAAATGGCCTCGGTCCAGTATACCTGAAGGAGCGTCTCCACCTCCATCATTCTGCCCGGACACTGAGGTCCAGCACCAAGGGCCTTCTGGCAGTTCCCTCGTTGCGAGAAGCCAAGTTGCAGGGAACTAGGCAGAGGGCCTTCTCGGTGGTGGCGCCTGCCCTGTGGAACGCCCTCCCAACAGATGTCAAAGAGGAAAACAACTACCAGATTTTTAGAAGACATCTGAAGGCAGCCCTGTTCAGGGAGGCTTTTAATGTTTAATAGATTATTGTATTTTTTTTTCTGTTGGAAGCCGCCCAGAGTGGCTGGGGAAACCCAGCCAGATGGGTGGGGTATAAATTAATAAATTATTATTATTATTATTATTATTATTATTATTATTATTATTATTATTATGCTGGATCAGGGCAAAAGGGGCTCACCTAGTCCAGCACCCTGTTCTCACTGTGGCCAAACAGATGCCCCAAAAGGAAACGTGCAAGCAGGATTCGAACACAAGAGCAACTCTCCCCTCCTGCAGTTTCCAGCAACTGGGATTCAGAAGCCTCCCTGCCTCTGACTGTGGAGGCAGAGTCGAGCCGTGGTGGCTAGCAGCCCTCGACAGCCCTCTCCTCCTCTATGAATGTGTCTTGCCCTCTTTTAAAGCATCATTCGGAACTGGTTCGTGCCTTTTAGGCCAAATGGCAGTGGAAGGAAACTGGTCCAGCAACTGAGATCTCAGCACCTGCTTTGTCTCTGTCTCTATTCTCTGGGACCAACGAGGCATCAAACGAGCAAGAGAGGAGCTGAAGGGCAGAGAAAGGGGGCTGTGAATGCCAGCAAAGCTGGACGGCTGCCCTCCTGCCCAGGCTGCAAAACAAAAGAGGCCGGGAAACAGCTCTGGGACAAAGTAAATTCCTCCCAGAGATAAGGCGCCAGACAGGGAAGAGGAGGAGGAGGGAATTGTTCCTGCATTTGCAAACAAAAAATAGAAACAGAGAAAGCGAGAGAACCCTCTTGATTCAAGCCCTGAGCCCTTGCATTGATTGTGCAGACAGAGGAGACCAGAATGCTCTTTCATGCCCTTCAAACACAAACACAGCTGCCCACACCACCTCTCTCCAATTCCAGGGCCTGGATGAAAAACACAGAACGGTGTCGGCTGCGTTTCACAGCGGCCGGCATTTCACGCGCGGAAGCCAGCCACACAAATCTGCCGGAATCACGTTCCACAAACTGTCTGCTAGTGGGCCCTGGCAAATATGAAGGCCTGTCTCTTTCTTTCCTTCCCACCACCACCTGACCCTGCAACGGTTGCTGCAGAAGCAGCTGCTGCAACAAAAGGAGGAAGGTGTGGCAAAAGTAAGGCAGGTATATGTGCCTGGGAAAGGGGGGGGCGAAGCATCACACTAAAGGCGGTACTTAATGACCAAGGGGACGACAGAGGACAAGATGGTTGGACAGTATTCTTGAAGCTACGAACATGAGTTTGATCAAACTGCGGGAGGCAGTGCAAGACAGGAGTGCCTGGCGTGCTATGGTCCATGGGGTCACGAAGAGTCGGACATGACTAAACGACTAAACAACAATGACCAAGGAATGGAGTAACCCTGTACAAGAGAAACTGCTCTCCCCACCATAGCTGCCAAGTTATCCCTTTTTTTAAGGGATTTTCCCTTATGCTGAATAGGCTTCCTCGCGAGAAAAGGGAAAACTTGGCAGCCATGCTCCCCACCTTACATGGAATCATAGAATTGCAGAGCTGTACAAGACCCCAGGAGCAGTGTTCGAAATTAGCCAGGCGCCAGGCGCATTTTGCACCTGGCTCTCAGCCACTTGCAACCAAGTGAAGATGCCTGGATGCCAGGATTGGCGCCTGACATCTCCACCATCTGGGGGTCACTGAATCTGGGCTGTTTTCACACACTAATGCAACGTCCCCTAGAATTCTATCAGTTTTATTTTATCTGCACAATCAGAATGAATTTCAGGAACCAAAATGCTTTTTCTGTGTAGCCCGAGCAGCAGCAGCGCAAAAAACAGTGTAGCTAATTTTCGCCGCTCACCTTCACTTGCCCCAACCCACTGCCCCGCTCACAGTTGTGAAGAATATCCCTACGTTATGAATGGTCCGTGTCACCATTAAGAAAAAGAGGTAGGATTGTCCCTGGGGAAAGTGACTTTTCTTCTCTAAGTTCTCAAAGCTCTTAACCGAGCTCAAGGTTGTCATCTGAACTAGCCAGATACTTAACCGAGAATCAATCAGTCAGTCCATCATTTGGAAAATACTGTAAGAGCCGTCTTGCCCCCAAATGGCAGCAAGACATTCCACTTTGGTGACTATAACCTTGGTTTAAGGAGCCAATTGACACCTAGCTTATAAACGGCGTTTCCGTGCACCGCTCTGGTTTGCCAGAAGCGGCTTAGTCATGCTGTACACCGGCTCCCTCGGCCAATAACACGAGATGAGTGCCGCAACCCCAGAGTCGGTCACGACTGGACCAAATGGTCAGGGGTCCCTTTCCCTTTATACACCCTAGTTTCTAACACTGCCCAGGGGTCATCTAGTCCAACCCCCTGCAAGGCTGGAATCTCAGCTAAAGCATCCCTGACAGAGAGCCATCCAACCTTCGCTTAAAAACCTCCACCACCTTCCGAGCTCTGTGATGTGGTCCACTCCTTCCATCCCAATAGCAGGCGCAATCTTTGTACAGTATTATTTGATAGCAATAGGCCAGCCACTGCGGCATTCTGAATACAGCAAGGGTTCCCTGTTTGCAGAGACATGAAAAGCTCCTTCGCAGGGGAGAGAGGAGCAAATTTGGCCGGCCTTTATGAATACTCTTCCAGGAATCTGAGAGTACCTGGAGAACTGTGTCCAGTTCTGGGCACCGCAGTTCAAGAAGGATACTGACAAGCTGGAACGTGTCCAGAAGAGGGCAACCAAAATGGTCAAAGGCCTGGAAACGATGCCTTATGAGGAACGGCTTAGGGAGCTGGGTATGTTTAGCCTGGAGAAGAGAAGGTTAAGGGGTGATATGATAGTCATGTTCAAATATATAAAAGGATGTCATATAGAGGAGGGAGAAAGGTTGTTTTCTGCTGCTCCAGAGAAGCGGACACGGAGCAATGGATTCAAACTACAAGAAAGAAGATTCCATGTAAACATTAGGAAGAAGTTCCTGACAGTAAGAGCTGTTTGGCAGTGGAATTTGCTGCCAAGGAGTGTGGTGGAGTCTCCTTCTTTGGAGGTCTTTAAGCAGAGGCTTGACAGGCATATGTCAAGAATGCTTTGATGGTGTTTCCTGCCTGGCAGGGGGTTAGACTGGATGGCCCTTGTGGTCTCTTCCAACTCTATGATTCTATGATTTGGGTAAAAAAAAAAAACCAAGCAAGTTTCTAGCTCTCATTAATACAGAAGAATACGTTGCCTGCAAACTTGGGAGAGCAGACGAGGCTTTCAAGGCAAGACCCAGGGTCAAAACAAAGGCGGCTGAACGGGGCACCAATAAAAAAATTCCCTCAGCAGCACCTTAAAGACCAACTAAGTTTTTATTTTGGTATGAGCTTTCGTGTGCATGCACACTTCTTCAGATACAGATGTGTATCTGAAGAAGTGTGCATGCACACGAAAGCTCATACCAAAATAAAAACTTAGTTGGTCTTTAAGGTGCTACTGAAGGAATTTTTTTTATTTTGCTTCGACTCAGACCAACACGGCTACCTACCTGTAACTAGAACTATGATCACTATTGTCACCCCTCTAGAGCCCTTGCGTTTGACACTCTTCCCTGCTGCTCTGCTCTTTGAGCACTCAGCGCAGCTATCCGGTGCAATCGCATTTCAGAGCAGGAACAAAGGCCGCCATGAAAGATCAAACGCGTCCTGCGCCGGGTCTTGCACTTAAGGGACAAGGTGCCCCAAATACCTAAAAATCTGCAACAATTTTCCAGGCATAAGAGGGAGAGAGGGGGGGGGAGAGAGAAGGGAGGAAAGGATCAAATGCTGCCAACAAAGAACTGCAGGAGCAGAAAAATGAAACGACATGGCTGGTGGGTTGCAATTCAGCTGCACAGGCCCCTTTTAGAGCTCGTCAGAAGCTAAGGAGAGCCCTTTCTGGGGGATGATATATAATGAAATTAGGGGGGGGGGAGTTAAAATAACTTTTGTTAGGAAAAACCAGAAGCTTTTCCATTAGGAATTAGAATCATAGAATCAGAGAGTTGGAAGAGACCACAAGGGCCATCCAGTCCAACCCCCTGCCGATAATTATAGGAACAGACATTCCAAAGGAGACCAGAAAAGGCTTTTTATGTACGCAACAACAGCCGCACGGATCCTGCTAGCCCATGGATGGAAAGAAGAAAGACTGTGAAAGAGATGGCAAAGCTGACTGGAAAGCTAAGGGACCAAGAGGACAAAAACTTTTATAAAGAATGGGGGAAATTTATAATCGATTTAAGAGACAGTTGCAAGCAGATGAAAACAGCAGGGTTTTAATCTCACTTGTAATGTACGTGGATATATGGATAAACATTTGGATTGCTATAATTTTATGTTTGTAAAATCAAATAAAAATTATTTCGTAAAAAAAAAGAACTGAAGGAGAACCTGCTGGATCAGGTCACCCTCTTTTAAAGCCATCCCTGCCTCCTGTGGGAGGGAGTTCCATAGTTTCTGCACTGTGTGAATCTGTCCTGAGTCTTCACTGGGTGCCCACAAATTCTAGAGTTACGAATGAGAGGGGGGGGCAGGACAACACCATCCTCTCTCCACTTCCTCCATACCAGGCATAATTTTTTATTCCCTTCCTCATAGCTGAGAGCTGTTCGAAGGTGATACAGACTCCCTTGGAAGGCGGCGAACTCTCCATTGCAGAATCATAGAATCGGAAGGGACCCCAAGGGACATCCAGACCAACCCCCTGCAAGGCAGGAATCTCAACTGTACCATCCATGAGGTTGGAGGCTTTTAAGCAGAGGTTGGGTGGCCATCTGTCAAGGACGCTTTAGTTGTGATTCCTCCTGCATTGCAGGGGGTTGAGCTGGATGACCCTTGGGGTTCCCTCCCTCCTCCAGGGTTCTGTTTCGACTCGCCTTTTCTCTGAACTAAAAAGCCCCAAAGGCTGCAACCTTTCTTCATAGAGTCGCTCCACCCCTTCAATCATTCTGTGTGCCCTTTTCCGAACTTCTCCCAGCTCTACAATATCCTTTCTGAGCTGGATGTAGGCTGCATCTCGGGCGAGGGGAGAGGGCGCTGGAAGGGACTGGGGTGCCCTCTCTACTTCCTCTTGCAATTTGGGGTGGTGCAGGGCCCGCACCCTCAGGCTCCACCCCACCCTCGGTTTCCTCCATGTCGGCATCTAGACTGGCCAGGACCTGTCCACTTCCTCCCTCTGCCAAAGCCCCAGATAGGCACTCAGGGACAATGTTTTGAAGGGTCATGAGGACTAGAAACCTTGCCAGGAGAAAGCCCGTTGCTGGTGCGTCAACAACTCTCTCCGCCTGAGCGCCATTCCGGGGTCAGCAAAGCATTGTTTCCCAAAGGTGGCCACGGAGCCAGAAACTGAATCAGGGACACGGTGCCCAGCCTCCCAAAGGAACACTGTGTACCTGGTCCGCTTAATCTGACCAACTACAAAGCGCTGCCCATCCTCAAGGCCGCGGGCGGATTCTGCATGGCAACAAGGGCAGGGCTCAGGGCACAGCCCCCCTGAGCCTCCCACATCTCCAGGGAGGGCAGGGAAAGGCTCCCTTGTCTGAATTCCCAGAGATGCTGCCAGTCAGTGCAGGCAATATAGGGACAGGTGCGACAGCGGTTCGACTTGGAATAAGGAAGCTCCCAACTCCGTTCAGTATGGGGAAGTGAAACCTCCTTAATTGAAGGGGGGAGCACAAGGCCTGGGTTCTCACCACTATACGGCACTTCCCTCCAGCGCATCACCTGGAGACTGCGTTCAGAAGCCAGGTTCCCAACCTGGCCACAGCTTGCTCTGTTCACAGACTTTCCTAGAGCCTCACCACTAGGCGACACAGCCTGCCCTCTTTCCCAGCAATGTGCCACCACGCTACGGCAATCCGCAGGCTCCGTCTCGGGGGCGGACCCAGCCCATCCTCTCCTCCCCCACACCCCACGCCGAACACGCGCGCGCAGACCAACCCGCGCGCGCGCACACACACACCCCTCCAACAACGCAAGACGTCCCAGCCCGAGTTCTCCCGCAAAGACCCGCTCCTTTCCCACCATCCCCCAAAAGGCCGTTTTCTAACCGCGTCCAAGCAAAAGCGTTCACACGAGACGCGTGTGCCCGCGCAGATCAGACTGGGGTTTCCCCCCCCTCCTCTTACACAGCAGATTGAGGGGTGTGCGCGGTGGTCCTTTCTTGAATCCACCATCCCTCCCCGCCCCACACTTGACCTACTCAGAAGCAAGGGAGGCCTGCAGGGCTCTCCTCTCCGGTTCCGTGCACGTGTAAATGCGCTGCTACGGAAAGGAAAAGGGGATTCTGCCTTTGCAAATGAAGCATCATTGCTTCCCCTCGCGCGCGCGCGCGCTTCCCAATCCTTTGCAAACCCTGCCCGGCCTGCGCGGATATCTGCACCCGCTGTTTGGAGGTGGGGGCGCAAAATCCAGGCGATTTTGCACGCTCTGCGGGGCGCTTCCTTCCTCCACTTGTCTGCAAAACCGCTGCAGCTGCATCACCTCTCAAGTCGGTCTCGGCTTGTCCTCCTCGCCCGGTTGATCCGTGGCGCAGTGGCCGCTCCGCGCTTTTATAGGCGGGCCCCTCCCCCCCCCCTCCTGCTCTGAGCTCATCGCAGACACCGACCTCCCCCCCCCCCGCCCGCCCGCTTTGCCTGCCCGGGATGGAGCCTGGGAAAGAAGCAGCAGCCGGAGCGCCGCTCCCCGACCTGGCGCCAGGGGGCGTTCCAGCTCCGCACAAGCGGAGTCCGCCGACGGGGCGCCCCCAAACCGGTTCTGGTTCCTCGAGACTCCCGCTGTTTGTACAGTGGTACCTCGGGTTACAAACGCTTCAGGTTACAAACTCTGCTAACCCAGAAATAGTACCTCGGTTTAAGAACTTTGCTTTAGGACAGGCACCCCCAAACTTTGGTGCCCTCCAGATGTTTTGGACTACAATTCCCATCTTCCGTGAACACTGGTCCTGTTGGTTAGGGATCATGGGAGTTGTAGGCCAAAACATCTGGAGGGCCGCAGTTTGGGGATGCCTGCTTTAGGAGGAGAGCAGAAATCGTGCTGCAGTGGCGCGGCGGCAGCAGGAGGCCCCATTAGCTAAAGTTTAAGAACAGTTTCACCTTAAGAACGGACCTCCGGAACAAATTAAGTTCTTAACCTGAGGTACCACTGTACAAGCATCTGGGGTCCATTCGTAAAAGGGGAGCGAGAGCGACCCACACAGACCTTCTCACTGTCCCCCATCGCCGCAAAGCCCCTGTCTCCAAAGTGTTCTTCATACACATATATTATAGAATCATGGAATTGCACCTTTGGAAGGGACCCCGAGGGTAATCTATTCTAGCCCAACCCCCTGCAATGCAGGAATCTCAGCTGAAGCACACATGACAGATGGCCATCCAGCCTCTGCTTAAAAACCACCAAGGAAGGAGAGGCCACAACCTCCTGAGGGAGACCGGATCACTATCCAGCAGTTCGGACTGTCAGAAAGTTTTTTCCCAATGTTTAGTCGAAATCTCCTTTCTTGTCACTTGAAGCCATGGGTTCGAGTCCTACACTCCAGAGCAGGAGAAAACTTGCTTGCTCCATCTTCCATGGGGCAACCCTTGAGATATTTGAAGATGGCTCTCATATCCCCTCTCAGTCTCCTCTGTTCCAGGCTAAACGTACCCAGCTCCTTCAACTGTTCCTCATCAGGCTTGGCTTCTAGACCCTTGATCAACTTAGTTGCACTCTTTGGGTTTGGTCTGCCAACCAGCTGCAAATCCACCTAACATTTGCCTCATCCAGCCCACATTTTGCCTACTTCTCCACAAGAATATCGTGGAGGACTTTGTCAAAATCAATTTCAAGAGAAGCTTTGCAACAGCCATGCTTATTTTCATTTATTAGATGACCCTTGGGATCCGTTCAAACTCTACAATCCTGTGATTACGTTTATATACCATGTTTTTCTTCCAAGGAGCTCAGGGAGGTCTCGTACATGGTTCTCCCCATTTTCACCCTCACAACAACCCTGTGAGGTGGGTTGTTAGGCTAAGAGACGGGCCTGGCTGGCACAAAATCACCCAGTGAGCTTCATGGCTGAGTGGGGATTCGAACCCAAGTAAACCGCTCCCAAGTTGTTAAGGGCTTTAGCAACACTAATCATGATACTAATAAGACCATCTCCACAAGAACCTGTGATAAACCAAAGAATCGATTGTGGGCGAGAGTCTGGGTCGGTTCAAAGGCGCAGTTGTTATGGCTGCAACAGTCAGGCAGCTGTGAGGGTGCTGATATCTGCAGATCCAGTGGGGGAAGTGAAACTGGGGCAGGGGGCTAAAAACAAAAGAAATCCTTGCTCAGCTGTGGCAACTGATCTCTTGCCAAATCACAAGATCTGTCTGGCCTTGGGGTTTGTCAGATCTGAGAGAGGGCAGCTCTGCAGAAGGGGACACACATACACACCTTAGAATCATAGAATCCTAAAGTTGGAAGAGACCACAAGGGCCATCCAGTCCAACCCCCTGCCAAGCAGGAAACACCATCAAAGCATTCTTGTCATATGGCTGTCAAGCCTCTGCTTAAAGACCTCCAAAGAAGGACACTCCACCACACTTCTTGGCAGCAAATTCCACTGCCGAACAGCTCTTACTGTCAGGAAGTTCTTCCTAATGTTTAGGTGGAATCTTCTTTCTTGTAGCTTGAATCCATTGCTCCGTGTCCACTTCTCTGGAGCAGCAGAAAACAATCTTTCTCCCTCCTCTATATGACATGCTTTCATATATTTGAACATGGCTATCATATCACCCCTTAACCTTCTCTTCTCCAGGCTAAACATACCCAGCTCCCTAAGCCGTTCCTCATAAGGCATCGTTTCCAGGCCTTTGACCATTTTGGTTTCCCTCTGGATAGAAACCTCCCTGGATAGCATCATAAGATTCTTGGGGGGGGGTTAGACCCCAATGTGGGAACATTGAGGGTGGCAGGAAAGGATATGTATTCGTTATTAATATCCTTCCTAACTTGTGCTAACAAGTTCCTTTACTTGGCAGAGTTACATTCCCCTTTTTACAAGCACAGCAGATATCTGGGTGCAGGCTCGTGTGAGCCTCTCACTGTTATACAATTCAGTTTGTCTCAGATTGATTTGTATAGTTCCTGGTAAATTCCCTTTCATCCCTCTTAAAAGAATAAAGACACAACGATCTTATTCAAAGTCAATAAAAGAAGTTTACTCACATCAGTTCACAGTTGGATTCCTGAAGGCAGACTTTGTTACAAGTATAATAAAAAAAATTCCTTCAGTAGCACCTTAAAGACCAACTAAGTTTTTATTTTGGTATGAGCTTTCGTGTGCATGCACACTTTGTCAGATACACTGAAACAGAATCAACCAGACCCTTATTTATATTCAGAGGGTGGGGGGGTGGGAATGGGTGATGGGCTGATAGGAGTGGTGAACCTGTTAATGGCTGTTAACGACTGCTGATGACTGCGGATCTACATCATATTTGGGGTGGGGTGGGGTGTTTAATCCCAGTTCCTAGCTACGAAGCTGGTCGAACAAAGAAGAAAGTGAAAAAGCGAGAGAGAGAGAGCTGTGTGACTTGTCCTTTTTGTTACCTGGACAGGTAAGGTCACTCCCACCTCTACTCACATGCAAGGAAGGATGCTCCAGCCAGGAGGAACAGGAAGTTTTGACTGGCTGGACCAACATTCCCTTGCATGTCCACTCTAGGAAAACAAGGACTGTTGTATTTGACTACTCCCAGAGGATTATACCCCACACCCAAAGGGTCATCTCACCTGACCCCTTTCATTCTTAGGTGCACAGTGGGGCATTGCCAAAGACTGCCCTCTGGAGCCAGGGGAAGCTATTATTGTGGGCATCTGTCTCTCTTGGCAGACAGTGGAGGAGTGCACCTTCATGGGTAAAACCAAACCATTGGAGAGTTTCTGCACCTGCTGGGGCTTTAGAGGCCGATACAGGAGAGACATTTTTCATTGCAGCTGGGGCAGATGAAGGTGTCCGGTTGCGCTGTTGCAGATGTACTGTGGTGTTTCTTCTCTAGCCACCCCTTCTCTCGTGTGTGTGTGTGTATGTGTGTGTGTGTGTGTGTGTGTGTGTATATCTGGGAAGCAAATCCAAAAGAGGGTAGCTGTAGGTGGGTAATTTGCACTACGGTGCACAAATAACTACAAAATCCAGGCCGGTGCATGAAATTCAGCGAGTGAGACTCACTCCTATGGTGGCACGATGAGCCCTTCCTTCTCGGATGCAGGAAATGCTGGTGTGATCAGAGAGCAGGACCTTGGCCTAGCTGGGGCCATTCACAGAATTGTATATTTGTAGGGCTGGAAGGGACCCCAACGGTCATCTAGTCCAACCCCCTGAAATGCACGAGATGTGATCAGCAGCTGACAAGGTGGCTGAGATTCTGAGCTGCTGCGTGCCTGCTCAATGCAGAGTAATCACCTGAAGGGGGGGCACAGAGGCTGGCTTTGGGGGGGGAGAAAAGAATGAGCAAGCATTGTGGGGGGGCTTGAAAGTGAGTCTCCATTTCCTGATGGGCCTCCCTTCTGTCAGCAGAGGGCAGCAGGCCCAAGCGATCAAGCCCTCTGTGGGAAGACTCCGAGGGTCTCTTGTTAGCCTGTTGCAAGAAAGATCACCAGGAGAGCCCTGGAGTGCATCCTGTTCTCCCAGCGGCCAACCAGATGCCCATTATGGGATATCTGCAAGCAGGATTCGAGCACAACAATACTCCTGCCCTCCTGCAGTTTCCAGCAACAGGTATTCAGAAGCATTGCTGCCTCCAACTGTTCCCCCTGCAAAAAATAAAATAAAAATTGGGACAGAGCAGAGCCATCCTGGCTCTAGTAGCCCTCACCTCCTCCGTGAATTTCTCTGATGCACATCCCTGCCTCCTGTGGGAGGGAGTTCCACAGTTTAAACATTTGCCGTGTAAGGACTTTTTTCTGCGCCTCCTGAATCTTTAAGCATTCCACTTCATTGGATGGCCTTAGGATCTTAAGCTGCAATCTTAAGCCCACTTACTGGGGGGGGGGCGGGAGGAGGTAAGCCCCCCTCAGTTCAGTGGGACTGACCTCTGAGCAGGCCTGTCTAGGATTGCACTATTGGTGAGGAAACCACCCAAATTTTCACCACCAAGTGTGCGAGCTTCTACATTCTCTAGAACTCTTCATCAGGTTATGTAGATAAACAAACCAGGGTGTGGGGGGCTTTTGGGGGGGAATAGAGAGAAACAGTTGACTGATGTTAAATGTATGGCATGTGTGCATGTGGTCACAGTCCCAAAATGGAATATGGGGGGAATAAATCTTGGAATTGTAGAGTTGGGAGGGGTCCCCAAGGGTCATCTAGTCCAACCCCATGCAATGCTGGAATTTCCAAAGGAGGGAGCAGCCATTGTATGTTCTTTCTTCCCAGAAGTCCTAGGTGCTACCTGAAACATGCAAGGCCCCACCCAGAGCCTCATTTGAATGCCTCCTCCCATCTTCCATCTTTTTTCTCCCCTCTCCCCCTTCGCTTCATTTTTGAAGAATAACTTGAATGCCTGGACACTGTTTTGGGATGTTTTCCTTGGCCTAATAAAGGCCAGTTATTGATTTTGAGATTTTTTTCTTATGGGCCAGCAATGCTATATTTGCTTTTTTTGGGCTGTGTGTTCCTTAGAAACCCAAGTTTGTGAAAACAACTCGAAAGGAACAAATCCAGGAAGGACTTCTACAAACTCACCCCCACCGAAGGTCCCTAAGGCTTGAAGTGATGATGGCTGCAGTTTTTTAAAATATGAACATGTTCTCAATGTGTTCCAGAATGTTAAAGCTGGCACCTCTACAAGATTTTGATTCCTTCTTTAAATAAAAGAAATGGGCAGTTGGCCAGCCACTCTAGAAATCCCCATTTCAAGAGACTCGGAAAGAGATAAATGTAAAACTGTGATAAATGCACATTTCTATTTACATATAGGGTCTGTAACGCATCTGATAATAATGGCATTTGTATGTTTACATGTGTATGCTGTTGTGTGCCTACTCAAGTATGTCATGACAGTGAGTTTTTAAAAAGGCTGAATGGTGTCTGTCCCTTCCCACAAAATGTGACTTTGTTGGAAGGGCCCCCAAACTTTAAATCAACTCAACTGAGACAGTGTGTACCAAGACAGTATCATTTTTCTAACACCTTGACTTGTCAAAGAAATCACTGTTCTACGGTATAAAATGCTCCTTATTTCAAACGAGTCTGCAGTCTCCATTGTGCAGGGCAAGTCACTTTTGCTGTCACTTTACAGATGGGAAATTGTGGCTAGCAGCTCCACACTCAACATATTTAAAGCAAATTCAATGCACACGGCCCCTCAAGAATCCTGGGAACTGCAGTTGGTTAAGAAAGCTGGTACCTCTGTGTAGGGTAAACTACAGTTCCCAAGATTCTTTGGGGAAGTCATGTGCTTTTAAACTGTTGAGTGTGCTTTGGATGATAAACAACTGTTTAGCAAGCAGTGGCTTCCCTTGGTGTTCATCTGCCCACCTGATATTGGGCAGATCCAGACCTCCACGCCACTTATCCAGGCCGCCTTATGCGGCTTAGGACCCTCGTACCTACGGGACCGCCTCTGCCGGTATGACCCGCAGAGGCCATTAAGGTCCACAAATAATAACATACTGGAGATCCCAAGTCACAAGGTGGTTAGGCTGGCCTCGACCAGGACCAGGGCCTTCTCAGTACTGGCCCCAACCTCGTAGAACGCTCTGTCTCAGGAGACTAGGGCCCTGCGGGATTTGTCATCTTTTCGTAGGGCCTGCAAGACAGAGCTGTTCCGTTTGGCCTTTGGACTGACGCAGTCTGACCCCGGGGTTACCCTCCTCTAAGGTTTTATCTTATAATGGTTTTATCTTATTTGTAGAATTTTAATTTTAACATTGTATTAATCTGCATTTTAACTGAATGGTTTTTTTCTATACTTGTGTTGATATTTTCGTTGTTAGCCGCCCTGAGCCCGGTCTTGACTGGGAAGGGCGGGGTATAAATAAAATAATTATTATAATTACTATTATTATTATTATTATTATTATGATCAACGGCACCTGGCAGTGGCTCCCTAGGGTTACGGGCAAGGAATCGTTCCCCAGGCCTACCTGGTGATGCCAGGAATTGAACCCAGAACCTTCTGCATGGAGCTCTATCCCTGAGCTATGACCCTTCCTCAGCTGGTCATACAAAACATCCCGCAAAGCAGAGAGAGGAACATTTTGGCCACAAACTTGCACCTCTTCAAAGTCTGGAAGGGTGGTAAAATCCCCCTAGATGCTTGGCAGGACAACCAGCTACCAGGGCCATGGGATGGCATGTTTGCAGCGGTGATACTTTTCCATTTGCTCATGGCTTGCATGTTTTAATCCGCTTCATAGTGGGTCCATTGCAGAGGACACGGCTGCATAAACAGGTATGCAGCCAGACACACAAACACACAAGCGCTCTCCCTCTCTCTCTCTCTCTCTCTCTCTCTCTCTCTCTCTCTCTCTCTCTCTCTCTGCTTCCAAAAACCACACCCCCATGACATTCACACTGGAACATCCCAGTGTCCTGTTGCCCCCCCTCCCCAACACTTAAACACTGCTATATGCCAAGGGACCCAGGTGGCGCTGTGGGTTAAACCACAGAATCTAGGGCTTGCTGATTAGAAGGTCGGCAGTTCAAATCCCTGCAACGGGGTGAGCTCCCGTTGCTCGGCCCCAGCTCCTGCCCACCTAGCAGTTCGAAAGCACATCAAAGTGCAAGTAGATGAATAGGGACCGCTCCGGCGGGAAGGTAAACGGCATTTCCGTGCGCTGCTCTGGTTCGCCAGAAGCAGCTTTGTCATGCTGGCCACATGACCCAGAAGCTGTCTGCGGACAAACGCCGGCTCCCTCGGCCTATAGAGCGAGATGAGCGTCGCAACCCCAGAGTCGGACACGACTGGACCTGATGGTCAGGGGCCCCTTTACCTTTATATGCCAATATGCACCCAACGAAATGCACCCAACGAAACTGAGCATGGGAAGGCTTCAGGCAGGCGAAAGAAATGATGTCTTCACACAGCACATTGTTAGTCTGTGGAACTCGCACCCACAGGAGGCAGCGATGATCAACCGGGATGGCTTTAAAAGTGGATTAGACAAATGCTTGGAGGAGCAGAAGGCTGTTGGTGGTTACTAGCCCCAGAGCCGTGCTCGCCTCCATGGTCACGATGCTTCTGAATCCCAGTTGCTGGAAGCCGCAGGGGGGGGGGAGTACTGTATTGCTCTTGAGTTCAAATCCTGCCTGCAGGTTTTTCACATGCATCCGGTTGGCTCCTGTGAGGACAGGATCCAGGATGCTGAACTAGGTAGGCCACTTGGCTGATCCAGCAGGCTATTCTTAGGCCCCTCCAGAAAAGGCATGCTTGGGGGTGGGGAGACCCCGGGTCCCCCCATCTCCCCCCACACACACACTGCCTGCCTCCTGCTTGCCGCTTTCTCTCCCCGGGCCCTCCTCTCCCCCCCTTCCCCGGTGAAGAGGACATTTGTTAGCAATTAGGGCTGGAGGGAGGGGACCTAGCGCATATTTCGGCAAAGCTCCAACGCCGCCTCGCCTCCCTTTCCTTTCCTTCCCTCCCTCCCCCACCCCCACCCCCTGCTGGATTTGGGGGCAGCGGCCATGGGAGGGAAGGCTCCAGCCAGCCGGAGAGGCGGCTGGCATATAGAGGAGCCACTCGCCCTGTTTTGAAAGCGCGAGGAAGTTTGTCTGGGCAATGGCCCAGGGGCAGCAGCACGCAGGAGAGGAGAGAGAGCCGTGCGCCCACGAGGCAGCGCAGAGATGCGGCTCTTTGCGCCCTGAGTGAAGGCCACTCTCTGGGGCGAGGGGAGCCAGACAGGGGGTGGATGTTTAGCCAGGAGGAGGAAGGGGAACCCAGCCACCTTCATGGGGCACTGAAGGCGTGAGTCTCGCCCACCTCCCTCGGCGCACCGATGGCCAGGTGAAAAAAAATGGCCCACTTTTAGCCGCGCTGGATGGAAGCGAGGACCCCCTTCTCCAGGCTGCGGGGAAAGGATGTCCACTCCACGCTCCGGAGCCGCGATGCTCTGTTCCCCCCCGAGCCGCGTCCGGTGTCTCTGGGATGGGCTGCTGGGATGTGGCGAGGCCCTCTGAGCTCCATCCTCGAGGACCAGAGACGTCTGGCAAGCTTCGCCTCTTCACCTGCAAGGCCGGCCGGAGTCAAACCTCCCTCCCTCGCTTGCTTGTTTCGGTAGAAGCGGCTCGGACTGGGCCGTGGTGGCCGCAGTCGTCCTCGGGGAGAGGATCATGAAAGGTGAGTCGGAGGCAGCGCAAGCTGCTGAGCGCCACAGAGCTCTTCGTCGCTTCCGCTACAAGAGAAAACGGTGGCGACCCTTCTGGAAATGGAAAGGAAAAAGGTCTCCCTTTAGTGAGCTGAGGTTTGTTTAGAATTGATGCAGCTCTTCAGAGCCACAGTTATGATCTGTCATCTGCCCTGAGGTTCGCACTGGAGAAGGTCCTGGGGGATTGCGCCCCACCTTAACGAATACGGGCAAAGGCGTAGTAGATTTATTTGAGTTTTCTGCCTTGCACACACACCCAATTGACTTGGGCTGGCCCACATTGAACACATATGGTAGCACTGAGCCTGAAGTCTTGTGGTTGACTCTGCAGACATGATGTTAGCCGCAATCAACAGGTTATAGTGTCCAGATCAAGGGAAGGAATTGCTGTTGTTTAGTCGTTTAGTCATGTCCGACTTTTCATGACCCCATGGACCAGAGCATGCCAGGCACTCCTGTCTTGCACCGCCTCCCGCAGTTTGGTCAGACTCATGTTCGTGGCTTTGAGAACACTGTCCAACCATCTCATCCTCTGTCGTCCCCTTCTCCTAGTGCCCTCAATCTTTCCCAACACCAGGGAGTCTTCTCTTCTCATGAGGTGGCCAAAGTATTGGAGCCTCAGCTTCAGGATCTATCCTTCCAGTGAGCACTTAGGGCTGATTTCCTTCTGAAGAAGTGTGCATGCACACGAAAACTCATACCAATGACAAACTTAGTTGGTCTCTAAGATGCTACTGGAAGGAATTTTTTAAAATTTTGTTCCTTCAGAATGGATAGGTTTGATCTTCTTGCAGTCCATGGGACTCTCTTCCAGCACCATAATTCAAAAGCATCAATTCTTCGGCGATCAGCCTTCTTGATGGTCCAGTTCTCACTCTATTCTGCCTAGCTCAGACTACACCTGGAGACCTGTGTCCAGTTCTGGCAGGTGAGGGCGACCGAGTTCATCAAGGGCCTGGAAACCAAGCCTTACGAGGAATGGTTGGGGGAGATGGGGATGCTTTAGCTGAGATTCCTGAATTGCAGGGGGGTTGGACTAGATGACCCCTGGGTTCCCTTCCAACTCCACATTTCTATAATTCATAGCTATCCTATCATTTCTTACGAAAGGCTGTGTTTTGATATATTTCATAGACAGCCTAAATCTCACAGGTGCTTAATTCAAAATGAGCAAATGCTGGAGACCCTGAGATGTTTGTGAGAGAGGGGCAATGCAGAGAGGGAGACTGGGCTAGGAAGGCAGTCAGGAATTGTTACCAGGGGTCTGAGGAAACTCAAGAGCCGGGGGTGGGGAGGGGGAAGTGGATGGGAGAGGCGGGGCCGGTGCGGAGGGAGTCCGGGGTTACGCAGAGGGCTCACAGCTCTGGCTACAACAGCGGCTCATTGCTTGCCTTCCAGTCCTCAGGACACCCCCCCTCCCACTCCCACCCCCACTTTTTGGTCTGACTTCAGAGATCAAAAGTACAGCTCAGATTTCAGAGTGCAAATTACCAGAAAAACAGATGGAGGGGCGGGGTGCGTGTGTGCAAGACGCATCATTTAGCGCTGATATTCATAATTGCTGCGGGCTTGAAACTTGACCCCGCAACTGTCGCTTGGTTCCTGGTGCAGGAAATTGCAGAAGCGCCGTTTGAATCTGCTCTTGGCCCAGGCAGCTTCTCAGTCCTGAACTGAACACGCCCTGAAATTTCGTTTTCCCTCGCTCTCATCCTGCAAGCGCCACCCTCTGGGATCGCTGCGTGCCGGTTCTGCCGCCATGGAGTCACAGAATTGTAGAGTTGGAAGGGACCCCCAAGGGTCATCCAGTCCAACCCCCTGCAGTACAGGGATCGCAGCTGAAGAATGCCTTAATTAGAGGTTTTTAAGCAGAGGTTGGGACGCGGGTGGCGCTGTGGTCTAAACCACTGAGCCTAGGGCTTGGGCATTTCCGTGCGCTGCTCTGGTTTCGCCAGAAGCGGCTTAGTCGTGCAGGCCACATGACCAGAAAAACTGCGGACAAACGCTGGCTCCCTCGGCCAGTAAAGCAAGATGAGCGCCGCAACCCCAGAGTCGTCTGCGACTGGACTTAATGTCAGGGGTCCCTTTACCTTTACCTTTTTTTTTAAAGCAGAGGTTGTATGGCCATCTTTCATGGATGCTTCATCTGAGATTCCTGCATTGCAGGGGGTTGGGCTAGATGCCCTTTGGGGGTCCCTTCCAAATCTACAATCACAACCTGACTTGTGGGAAAATAGCAGTGCTAACCCCACATACCTGTGTGTGTGTGTGTGTGTGTGTGTGTGAGAGAGAGAGAGAGAGAGAGAGAGAGAGAGAGAGAGAGAGAGAGAGTCTTACATATACAAAGACGCTCTGACCTACATCCTAGTGTTGAGACACGAATGCAGCGCAGAACTAGGGCATCATCAGATGGCATGGAGGGGGCAGTTAAGTGGGATTTCCTAGTCATTAGGGACCCAGGTGGCATTGTGGGTTAAACCACAGAGTCTAAAGCTTGCTGATCAGAAGGTCGGCGGTTCGAATCCCTGCAACGGGGTGAGCTCCCGTTGCTCGGTCCCAGCTCCTGCCCACCTAGCAGTTCGAAAGCACATCAAAGTGCAAGTAGATAAATAGGGACCGCTCCGGCGGGAAGGTAAACGGGGTTTCCATGAGCTGCTCTGGTTTGCCAGAAGCAGCTTTGTCATGCTGGCCACATGACCCGGAAGCTGTCTGCGGACAAACGCCAGCTCCCTCGGCCTATAGAGCGAGATGAGCGCCGCAACCCCAGAGTCAGACACGACTGGACCTGATGGTCAGGGGCCCCTTTACCTTTACCTAGGAAGACAATGGACTCAATGGACAACCCCAGAAGAGCGCTGCTGGATGAGGCCAATGCCCAGCCTGCTCTTCTCACAGTGACCGACCTGATGCCTCGAGGGGAAGGAGGATCAGAGCCCACGAGCCCCTCTCCCCTTTCCTGCAACTGGGATTCAGAAGCATTACCACGGATGGCCTTATATCCTCCTCCACAAATCTGTCTAATCCTGTTTTAAAGCCATCTAGTTTGGCGCCCATCACTGCCTCCTGTGGGAGGGAGTTCCATGGTTTAACAATGTGCAGCGTGAAGAAGATGAAGCTTCTCTTAATCTTTCCCGAATCTTCCAGCGTTCAGCTTCATTGGATGCCTGGGATGATGTCTCCTTTTTGCAAATGAATGGGAGCTGGGCAACCAGACCAGACCCTGAGTCCTTCTGTCAAGTCTCTGGATTCCAGCCCCCTGCCCTAAACCAGCTGATATGCAGAACAATCCCTGTTTCTTTTGCTTAAAAGCTGCTCCTGTCCAGACAAAAACCGGAGCTCTCTCCCTCTTGCACGCACCGCAGGCTTCGTTTTTGGCTAACGGAAACCCGTCATTACCAGATCCCAAACCAGAGTTTACAATAAATAAATAAATTAAAGGCCTGCATCTCGCAAACTCACCAGTCCCGAGAGTTCAAGCTAGCAATCATCTCCTTTCCAAATGGAGGGCCTGGTCCCTTCCTTGCTCTCCTTCAAAGGCCTCCTGGAGCTCACCCTGATTTTTGTGGATCCCTTCCATGCTGTAATCACTCAGAAGAGTGACGATCGGCAATCATGCTGGGGAAGTGGAAGGGCTGAGTATTGCGCTGGACCTTGATGAGCATTTGTGCGGATCCCAGACTGGGTTTGGAGCTTATTAATTTGATGATGATGATAATTTTGGGCAAATAAAGGAGTATGTGACAGAGGTTTGGAAAACTCTACACAGGCATGGGGAGAGTAGGCAGAGAACCCTTTTCCTCTTCTCAGCGCCTCCTAAAAGTAGACCCCAGTGAGGATTATCCAGCCAAGCAGGCAGATTCACTCCAGACAAAAGGATGATCCTTGGGGGTCTCTCTCTCCAACACTGCAGCTCTATGATTCACACAAATTCCTGTGGCGTCTACTAATTTTTATGGCTTTAAAGTGAGATTAGACAAATTAGAATCATAGAATCGTAGAGTTGGAAGAGACCACAAGGGCCATCCAGTCCAACCCCCTGCCAAGCAGGAAACACCATCAAAGCATTCCTGACAGATGGCTGTCAAGCCTCTGCTTAAAGACCTCCAAAGAAGGAGACTCCACCACACTCCTTGGCAGCAAATTCCACTGCCAAACAGCTCTTACTGTCAGGAAGTTCTTCCTAATGTTTAGGTGGAATCTTCTTTCTTGAAGTTTGAATCCATTGCTCCGTGTTCGCTTCTCTGGAGCAGCAGAAAACAACCTTTCTCCCTCCTCCATATGACATCCTTTCATATATTTGAACATGGCTATCATATCAGCCCCTTAACCTTCTCTTCTCCAGGCTAAACATACCCAGCTCCCTAAGCCGTTCCTCATAAGGCATCGTTTCCAGGCCTTTGACCATTTTGGTTGCCCTCTTCTGGACACGTTCCAGCTTGTCAGTATCCTTCTTGAACTGTGGTGCCCAGAACTGGACACAGTACTCCAGGTGAGGTCTGACCAGAGCAGAATACAGTGGTACTATTACTTCCCTTGATCTAGATGCTATACTCCTATTGATGCAGCCCAGAATTGCATTGGCTTTTTTAGCTGCTGCATCACACTGCTGACTCATGTCAAGTTTGAATAAGGCTATCTGTTTCTATCAGCTTCCAGGCAGAGAAGCAGCTTGGCCCTTTCCTGAAAAAAAACTCATTTGGTCGAAGGAATAGAATTGTAGCGTTGGAAGGGATCCCCAGGGGTCATCTAGTCCAACTGCAGTGAAAGAATCCCCAACAGATGGCTATCCAGCCTCTGCTTAAAAACCTCCATCACCTTACGAGGGAGTCCATTCCCTTGTCAAAAAGCTCTTGCTGCCAGAGAGTTCTTCTTCCTATTGTTCAGTCGGTGTGTACAAGCAAGCTTTTGAGCTGCACAGGTCTCTTCGTCAGGCACAATGGGAAACATAACTAGACCACAGGTGCCCCTTTCGCAGGCCCTTTCCGCAGGGTGCAGCATACGCCTCTAACTTTGGACCCCAAATCTCCAGGGTGCCCCTCAGCACTAAGATTTTCACCTGGCAGCCCTTGGTCCTTCAGATGGCAAATATTTGCTTGCCTTTGCCGCAGGACGATCTAAAGGGTTAGGGATAAACCCAGGTGCCAGGTCTGCTCTGGAAAACAGCCTGCACCTGGCCGAACCGCTTCTCCCTTCCCCTTGTTGATGTAAGGGAAGGTGGGGGTTTCATAAGCTGTTGACCCAAGGAAGGCTGTCCGATGTTGAAAGGCACACATGGCTCTTTGCAAACCCGTTTGCTGGATTGATTTCGCTCCACATGAAAGGCCGGGCTGAACTCAAGCCCACCGGTAACCATGAGAATGCCACGGGGGCGCAAGGCCTGGGGAAACACAATGCCCGCCCTCTGGGCAGCCACCTGGGAGAGGCTAAGACAGGGGCTCCTGTCTCTCTCGTGTGTGAAGGGCTGCTGCGAGGAGAGCCAGCACCATCACCTGGCAATCTGGGGCATCTGCCAGGGCCCAGTATCGATGCCTGCCCCCGACCTCATAAGATCCCGCTGGATCAGGCCAAAAGCCCACCTTGTCCAGCATCTCTTCTCACCATGGCCAACCAGATGCCCCAATGGGGAACCCTTCAAAAGGTTTTATTTATGTAATGATGAATTCAAATAGGAATCAATTCCAGTATGATAGGCAAATAAAAATAAATTCCAGTGGAAAAAATCCCAGGACAAGGCCCTGTTTCGACAATTCTTCATCAGCAATTACAATTTCAGGTTAAGAATGGACCTCCGGAACGAATCAGCAATGTTTTAATGGTCAGAGTGTACCAAGTATGTAGGCAAACATACTTGGTACACTCTGACCATTAAAACATTGCTGATGAAGAATTCCTATTTGAATTCATCATTACATAAATAAAACCTTTTGAAGATTTATTTGAAATTCATCTTCCTCCTGGCCCGAGTTCTTGCAATTTACTGTTTATTTCCGGACTTCACCAAGAACTCCAATTTCCACACCAATGGGGAACCCAGCAAGCAGGATCCGAGCACATCAGCAATGCTCTCCCCTTCTGTGGTTTCCAGCAAGTGGGATTCAGAAGCATGGATGCCTCTGACCATGGAGGCAATGGATAGGGGCCATCAAGAACCCTCTTCTCCTCCGTGAATTTGTCCCATCCTCTTTTAAAGCCATTCCAGTAGGTGGCCATCACTGTCTCCTGCGGGAAGGAGTTCCATAGTTTAACTCTGTGCTGTGGGAAGAAATCATAGAATCATAGAATCGTAGAGTTGGAAGAGACCACAAGGGCCATCCAGTCCAACCCCCTGCCGAGCAGGAAACACCATCAAAGCAATCTTGACATATGCCTGTCAAGCCTCTGCTTAAAGACCTCCAAAGAAGGAGACTCCACCACACTCCTTGGTAGCAAATTCCACTGTCGAACAGCTCTTACTGTCAGGAAGTTCTTCCTAATGTTTAGGTGGAATCTTCTTTCTTGTAGTTTGAATCCATTGCTCCGTGTCCGCTTCTCTGGAGCAGCAGAAAACAACCTTTCTCCCTCCTCTATATGACATCCTTTTATATCCTTCCTTTTATTTCTCCCAAAAAGCCCAACATTCCATTTCATTAGATTCCAACTCTACAGTTCTATAAGTCCCTTTGTTGTCCTTTTATTTTTATTTTCTGGCTCAGAAACGTCCGCCAGTCTTGCGTTGCTGACAGAGCAAGTCAAACCCTCTCTTTTTATTTTTTAACCCTAGCAGGCACTTAGAGGAATGGGTCTGCAGTTGTGATAATAATGGGTAATGAATTGTTTCCCCTCGCCCTCAAACTGAGACATTGGTTTCCGTCAGCCTCCGGCAACCAGGCGCCATTCACAACCTTTGAACTACAACTCCCTGGGGCCATCTCTTTTGTACCCAGGTTTATGTATGTATTTATTTCGCAAAATTTATATACCACTTAAAAACAACTCTGTAACTCATTCAAAATATAGAATCACCAATCAACTTAAGACAGGTTTTTAGAAGTCCACATTCTACATGTCTGGAGAGGCTTGCCTAAACAAAAAGGTTTTTAGCAGGTGCTTGAAAAGAGTACCGGGAGAGCGTTTGCCTGGTGTCAAGTGGCAGGGAGTTCCAGATTGATTCACTCCCCACTGGTATCTGTATTTTGTACCATCTGTACCACTGTATTCTGCTCTGGTCAGACCTCACCTGGAGTACTGTGTCCAGTTCTGGACACCACAGTTCAAGAAGGATACTGACAAGCTGGAACGTGTCCAGAAGAGGGCAACCAAAATGGTCAAAGGCCTGGAAACGATGCCTTATGAGGAACGGCTTAGGGAGCTGGGTATGTTTAGCCTGGAGAAGAGAAGGTTAAGGGGTGATATGATAGCCATGTTCAAATATATGAAATGATGTCATATGGAGGAGGGAGAAAGATTGTTTTCTGCTGCTCCAGAGAAGCAGACACGGAGCAATGATTTCAAACTACAACAAAGAAGATTCCACCTAAACATTAGGAAGAACTTCCTGCCAGTAAGAGCTGTTTGACAGTGGAATTTGCTACCAAGGAGTGTGGTGGAGTCTCCTTCTTTGGAGGTCTTTAAGCAGAGGCTTGACAGGCATATGTCAAGAATGCTTTGATGGTGTTTCCTGCTTGGCAGGGGGTTGGACTGGATGGCCCTTGTGGTCTCTTCCAACTCTACGATTCTATGATCTGCAGGCAGGGCTTGCCTAAAACCCTGGAGAGCCGCTGCCGGCCAGTGTATACAAGACTGACTCAACATAATGCCGTTTCCACTATTCCTGTATATTCTGGGACCGATCAGATTTGTAGTTCGAAACATCTGGGAGGCTCCAGGTTGGGGGAGACTGGCTTATGTTGCTTTCAAACATAGGGCAGGAGTTGCCTCCTTTCTTATTTGGCTTCGAGGTGTTTCATTGTTTTTTTATGGCCCTATCGCCAGCCACCCTCGGCTTTATGGAGGCAGGATCAAGAGGGAACGGAAAAATCAATAGCAGACTTTGCTGAAATAACTGTGCCCTGAGTGCCTTTGGAAATGAAGCCCTGGCCCTCATCCATAGGAACAGAGGGATCTGCTTTATACAAGGCTGGGCCATTGGTCCATTCAGAATCATAGAACTGTAACGCTGGAAGGGACCCCCCACGGTCATCTAGTCCAACCCCTTGCAAGGCAGGAATCTCTGCTAAAGCTCTGCTTAAATCCAACCTCTGCTTAAAAACCTCCAAGGAAGGAGAGCCCACCATCTTCTGAGGACATCCGTCGTTCCACTGTCAAACAGCTCCTACTGTCAGAAAGTTTTTCCATATGTTGAGTGGAATCTCCTTTCTTGTCACTTGAAGCCATGGGTTCGAGTCCTACCCTCCAGGGCAGGAGAAAATCTTTTATTATTATTTATTACTATATATTGAATTTATATACCGCCCTAAACCCAGAAGTCCCTCTTCCATGTGACAGCCCTTGAGATACTTGAAGATGGCTCTCATATCTCTTCTCAGTGTCCTCTTTTTCCTTCTAAACATATCCCCCCACCCCCCACAACCTTTCCTCACACACATGGGAGCCAACTCCTAGGGGGTCGAAGTCCCTTCGCCCTCCCCTATAAAATATTTGAGGTATCCGCGGGGGCCCCAGGCTGTTGGGCATTGCCATTCAAATGGTGTGTGTGTACCGTGTCATGTGCTTGATTATGTGGGGTGCGGTTTACCTGGGCCCCCCAAAACTTTATTCAAGTTGCCACCCCTGCTCACACACAATACTGTTCCCCAACCTAGCAGCTAGGTGGCATTAGCCCGGAGGAGCCCCTCGCTTAGTTGTAGCTCTCGCATCTTGGCTCCTTCTTCCGAGATGCTGGTGAGGACACACAAGGGGCCAGCGAAGGTCCTTGTTGTGTAAGGAAACTTGTCTGACCAATACAGGAATTGGAAGGGTGGACACCATCTAGACTGACCCCGTACTCCTACCCACAACCGTGTGTATGTTTGTAAACCACAATCCTAGCTGGGATTGGGTGAAGAACCCGCCATGAGGGCTCTTGAAATCTTTCATCTGTCTTCGTCATCCCTCGATGGCCGATGTCTCTGCCAACTTTTATTCTCCTTGTCAGAGTGCCCGGCTTGCGGCTGGTAAAGAAATCCCTGGTGCACCCTCATCTCTTTAATGAACGGCAGCATCCAAGAAACACAGAGCGGGGTGGGGGGGAGCGAGCTCTTTCCCCCCCGAAGCATCCTGCTTGTCTGTGGCCGTCTAGCGCTTTCGAAAAAGGCTGGACGCCTCAAGGGAAGTGGGTCAAAAGGAGGTTCCTGGCCAGAAATTCAAAGTAGCTTGACTGCCACCTGTCTGTCTCAGGAGACAATGAAGGAGTGCACATTCTGGGGTGTAGTCATAGAATCTTAGAGTTGGAAGGGACCCCCAAGGGTCATCTAGTCCAACCCCCTGCGATGCAGGGTTTCAAATCTTGCTTTGCTTTGAATCATGGAGTCATAGAATCATAGAGTTGGAAGAGGGCCATCCAGTCCAACCCCCTGCCAAGCAGGAAACACCATCAAAGCATTATTGACATATACCTGTCAATCCTCTGCTTAAAGACCTCCAAAGAAGGAGACTCCACCACACTCCTTGGTAGCAAATTCCACTGCCGAACAGCTCTTACTGTCAGGAAGTTCTTCCTAATGTTTAGGTGGAATTTTCTTTCTTGCAGTTTGAATCCATTGCTCCGTGTCCGCTTCTCTGGAGCAGCAGAAAACAACCTTTCTCCCTCCTCTATATGACATCCTTTTATATATTTGAGCATGGCTATCATATCACCCCTTAACCTTCTCTTCTCCAGGCTAAACATACCCAGCTCCCTAAGCCATTCCTCATAAGGCATCGTTTCCAGGCCTTTGACCATTTTGGTTGCCCTCCTCTGGACACGTTTCAGCTTGTCAGTATCCTTCTTGAACTGTGGTGCCCAGAACTGGACACAGTACTCCAGGTGAGGTCTGACCAGTCAAACCGTTGGAAGGTTTGCAGGACCTGCTGTGGCTGTAGAGAGCGACACAGGAGAGGCATGTTCAAGCATCCCAGGGGGTGCCGTGAGTGGCAAGTGGCCCGGGGGGTGCCGCCCACGGCGAGCGTCCCAGGGGGACGAGGCAGCGATGTCACACCCCCCCTCAGGGATAATACCCAGGGCGGACCACACTCGCCACACACCCTTTCCTCTGCCAGCAGGCATTTTTTTGTTGCAGCCGGAGCAGAGGAAGGTGTCCGGTTGTGCTGCCGCAGATTCTTCTCTCTACGTTCCTGCCAGTGGTCATTTCTTTGCTCACTGCTGTGCACAACCTGACTGCCAGTTTCCAGGCAATGCGGTCGTCTGCAAGGGATTCTCCTGGGGGGGGGGCAAGTCTGACGTTGCCAGCCTTCATGTCGATGTTTGCAGACATAATTGTACTGCAGAGTTAGTCTGCCAAGGGGCCTGGTGCCAGAGGCCAGCTCCCCATAGAGCGTAGAGGTGTAGGGGGATCGCTCCCCTAATAAAAAAGTTAATCAGATGCCCAACTGATATCTCTCGACTGAAATATTTAATTGCTTTGTACAAGGCTGCTCTTAAACCCTCGTAGACAGGGCAAACAAGTTAGTGGGGTAAGCCTCAGGGGTAAGCTCCAGGCACATTAATGCCACATGGGCAAACTCTCACTTCATAGGGGATCCGGCAATTCTTCAGCTAGGGCCAAGGGCTGTAAAGGCTTTTCTCCATTTGACATTTTCAGTGCTGGTTGCAAAGTGAGGGCAAGGGGTCTGAAGGGGTAGTTTGGCATGCCAAAGGGACAGGTGGCTTGTTTAAAAAATGTTTATTTATTTTTTTTATTAACGTATTTATTAAGGTTTTTTATATATATAAAAAAAGAGAAATATAAAAAGAAGAAACAAAAATGACATACAACAAAAAGAAAAAAGAATACAAAAACACACAAAAAGAAGAAAATTTTACAAAAACCAAAAATTCATATTTGATATCCTTATTACTAATCTAATCTGTTGACTTCCTCTCCCTCCTCCCGCTACGCTTCTTTACATATCTAGCTTAGTAAATTCTTAATCTTACATACTTCTAGATTTGCTTAAATATTATCATAATACCATATCTAGTGATTCTAAACAATTAAACTCTTTTGTTTAAAAAATGTTTAACATCGTGCCCCTTTTGTTCCATGGAAGCAGCTGATCCCTGCACTTTGTTCTTATTTTTTAACAAAGCAATGTTTTCATTTTGTATTTCAGAGGAAGAGCTCATTGGAGAAGACGGCGAGATGCCATCTTTCAGATACAGGCCAAATGGTAAGAGCCGCTGGGCAGGGAGTGTGTTAGAGCCCAAAAAGAAGTGTGTGTGTGTGTGTGTGTGTGTGAGAGAGAGAGAGAGAGAGAGAGAGAGAGAGAGAGAGAGAGAGAGAGAGAGAGAGAGAGAGAGTGCTCGCATGCTTGCAAGCGGTGATGTTAAGAGAGGGAACATACATAAAAGTATTGGGCATTTGAAACATGCCACATGGTGTGTGCAGAGTAGACCACACAGATGGAAACACTGAAGAGACGCAAGAAATATCTTTGCATGGTTTAATAACAAAACTCCTCTAACATACATCTTACATAGTGTCTATAACAGGCATCCCCAAACTGCGGCCCTCCAGATGTTTTCGCCTACAACTCCCATGATCCCTAGCTAACAGGACCAGTGGTCAGGGATGATGGGAATTGTAGTCCAAAACATCTGGAGGGCCGAAGTTTGGGGATGCCTGGTCTATAATCATCACCCACCCACCCACTAGGGGAGAGTAAGGTACATACCCCACATTATACATATCATTCACAATTGCTGACACAGCTAATTTCAGTGACTTACCAGCACCTGCTACACTGCTAAAAGGTAAAGGTAAAGGGACCCCTGACCATTAGGTCCAGTCGTGACCGACTCTGGGGTTGCGGCGCTCATCTCGCATTATTGGCCGAGGGAGCCGGCGTATAGCTTCCGGGTCATGTGGCCAGCATGACAAAGCCGCTTCTGACAAACCAGAGCAGCACATGGAAACGCCGTTTACCTTCCCGCTGGAGCGGTACCTATTTATCTACTTGCATTTTGACGTGCTTTCGAACTGCTAGGTTGGCAGGAGCTGGGACGGAGCAATGGGAGCTCACCCCGTCACAGGGATTCGAACCGCCGACCTTCTGATCAGCAACCCCTAGGCTCTGTGGTTTAACCCACAGCGCCACCTGCACTGTAAAAACTAGGTTAGGGTATGCACTCCTACTTTTAAAGTGGTCCACATCCTGTGGAACAATAATGAACCCTAACATTTAAACAAGATATTTGACAAAAAGTGGCGGCGGCGGCGGCAACGTAATATGAACTAGGACTCCTCCCACAGCTTTGGGGTCCCTCCAGACGTCCTTTTTACTGAACATTAATGATTATTTGTGCTCGTGATGCTATCGGAGTAGTCAGGTGAACGTGATCAAAAAATGGTCAAGGGGATGGAGTGATTCCCTTGCGAAGGGAGTCTGCAGTGTTTGGGACTTTTTCGTTTAGAGCAACGGCAGGCAAGAGAAGACATTATAGAAGTTTATAAAATCATGCAATGCCCAGAATTCTTTGAGGGAAAGAATGTGCTTTAAAGTTAGGGTGTGTCCACATGACAGCATGCACTGAAGAAGGGAACCTGAGCATGGACGGGTAGAGAGCAGAAAGTTGGCTGAGATAATGAACTGTTGTGAATACTTTAGCTGAGATTCCTGCATTGCTGGGGTTGGACTAGATGCCCCTTGGGGGTCCCTTCCAGCTCTACAATTCTATGGTTCTATGATGCCAGCAAGCTTTCTGGGTCATTTGGGGTGGGGGAGTGGAGTGTTCAGGCCAGGGGAGAAACCTCCAGACAAATGTAAACTCCAGCACTTCTGATTAAGACATTTAAATTTGACACTGACACGCAAACACCTCTGCTAGACACACAATAGTCTCCCATCTCTGCTTTATGCCCCTTCCCAAATCCAGGCCGGATGAGGACCAACTGCAGTCAGTGCGAGAAGACCCTGACCCTGCAAACGTCTGTGAAAGTCCTGTATGTCTTTGTCGTCTTGCTCATTGTGGCTGTGGTGGTACTGGCAGCTCTGGGTGAGTAGGACACCCCCCCCCTCCTATCTCTCAGGTCCAGGAAACAGAAACCGAAATCATCAAGGGGGTGGAGTGACTCCACTACGCAGGAAGGTTGCAGAACCCTGGGCCTTTTTAGTTTAGAGAGAAGACCAGGAAGAGGCAACATGGTAGAAGTTTATAAAATTATCCATCGCATGGAGAAAGCAGACGGAGAATTGTTTTCCTCTCTCAAAAAGCTAGGACCAGCGAAGATCCAATGAAGCGGAATGTAGTAAGATTTGGGACAAAGGAAGGGCTTCTTTGCAAAGTGCATAGTTAACCTGTGGAACTCTCTCCCACAGGAAGCAGTGATGGCCACCAACTTGGATGGCTTTATTTTTATATATATATATATAAAGATTTTTATTCAGTTTTCAATAAACAAACAACACACAAACAAAAACAACACAAAACACAATTTCAATCTTTCTTATATCTCCTCATCTCAGTTTCAATCGCTCTGCCGAGCTATGACTTCCCTCCCTCCCGCCATTTGGTTTTATTGATCACTCTTATCTCGCAGTTCATTTTTGTCCACATTTTAACTCGGTTCGTAAGAGTTCTGTGTTCAAGTCCTGCTTTGGGCACCTGGGCAGCCATTGTAAGAACTGGATGCTGGACTAGATGGGCCGCTAGTCTGATGAAGGAGGCTCTACTTCTTACATCGCCTACGAAAAGCCTTCTCACACACGCGAGACAATGTCTGTCCCCAGCCGATCTGCTAGAACAGGGAGGGTGCCTGCCCTCTTTCCATCCCAGGCCTCTCTGCCTGGGGGTCTTTCGCTGCATCCAACCTCTTGGACCAGCATCCAGCTCTCCAGGAAAGGAGGCCCTTCTCTCATCTCTGGGTCTCGGCCGAGACCACCCACTGCCTCTTGGATAGGCTGGCAGACCAGGTGGCCAGTGGGCTGAGAGCCCTTCCTTGGTCTGAGGCAGTAACTTCCCTACTGCCTCCAGGTGGCCTTCCCTGCCGTGTTGTTTTGGGCAGAGAGAAGCCGTCCTCTCTCTCGAGATCACATGCCCCGAAGCTGAACTGAACTTGTGGGCCTGGCGCTCAGCTGAGAGGAGCCTGAGGTTTGAGTCCTGTCCCAGCCCACAGCAGAGCCACAAATTCTGCAGCCCCGGCGGCTGCCTGGGTGGCGAAAGAGCTCTGCATTCATATATTCAATGGCCTGATCCAGCACCAGACTCTCCCTACGGTCTTGCAAGAGAATCGCATAGCACGCCTCAGGTAGCAGATGCCCGATGCCCGATACAAATCGTGCAGACTGATGCAAGAGTCCCCCATTTGCAACCTTCACTCAGAAATCAGAATTTCAGGTTTGCTTGCTGCAAAATTTCAGGGTGTTTTTTTTTTTTTTTAGCCTAAGACCACCTTGTTCCCTCCCACGGCCACCGCTTTGTCGGGGCGCTCCGCTGAGCCCAGCTGGCCAGCGGTCGCCCAGGAGAAGGCCGCAATTCGGCCTCTTTTGGCGGTGGAGGCAAAGGAAGCAGCGGTTGGCAGAGGGGTGGGGGTGGGGAGAGCACGCGTGCGAGTGTGCGTTCCAAGTCTCTGTGTCCAATCCCTGTGTCCGTGGGGCACATGCGCAGTAGCGCAAACCTAGGGACACAGGGAATACTGAACGCAGAGACACTTGCACTTTATTATATAGGATAAAGCGCCAATACTTTTCTAAGCACCATACAGAGATTAAGAGATTGAAACCAGCATGTTCACAGTTGGAGAATCACAGCACAAAATGAACATGACATGGGGAGGGAAGAGGAAAGCAAAGCCAGTCCTTGAAATTAGTAACTGGCAAGGGGGCAGGAGGGGGGAGTTTGTTTGGAAGGAAACCAGATCTGGGTCAGGAGTATTTTTAAAAATAAAGAATCCATTTCTGAAGAATGCCGGAAACTTTGGGAACTGGTACGTTGATCGGCTGCATTGTAAGCATTTTCAACATTGCAAGGTTGGTAAATGAATCTGCACATTTGCCCCAAACCTGGTTTGACGTAAAAAGAAGATTGAAATCACACACACACACACACACACACACACACACACACACTGCATCAACCAAGCAGCGTCACCATTTTCCACCTCATTTTCCCCAGGAAAGGAAACCTCAAGGGTACAATACAAAGCGAAAAGCGAGGATCAGATAACCAGCTGGCTGGGAGGAACCGGTGGGATACGGTGGGCTGCAAGCGAGAAACATGAGTCAGGAAAAGCAGGCGATTGCCAGGAGAGAAGGGGATGTTTCTTGGGGATGCATTAGCCAAAAGAACGTGAAACAGTTCCGCTCTGCTTAGCCCTTGGCTGCAGCCGGGATCTCCACCCTGGAAGGAGGAGGCGGAACAATTTCAGAGGGTAAAACGCAGCAAAGGGGGGGGGTGCAGGAGAGCGGGGCGTCCTGCTTGCAGAAAGGAAAAGAGATTGCCGTTAGCTACATCATTCGAGCCACATGCTTCCCATCCTCTGAATCCAGTGCTAGATTTTGTTGTTGTTTAGTCGTTTAGTCGTGTCCGACTCTTCGTGACCCCATGGACCAGAGCACACCAGGCACTCCTGTCTTCCACTGCCTCCCGCAGTTTGGTCAGACTCATGTTGGTAGCTTCGAGAACACTGTCCAACCATCTCGTCCTCTGTCGTCCCCTTCTCCTAGTGCCCTCCATCTTTCCCAACATCAGGGTCTTTTCCAGGGAGTCTTCTCTTCTCATGAGGTGGCCAAAGTATTGGAGCCTCAGCTTCACGATCTGTCCTTCCAGTGAGCACTCAGGGCTGATTTCCTTCAGAATGGATAGGTTTGATCTTCTTGCAGTCCATGGGACTCTCAAGAGTCTCCTCCAGCACCATAATTCAAAAGCATCAATTCTTCGGCGATCAGCCTTCTTTATGGTCCAGCTCTCACTTCCATACATCACTACTGGGAAAACCATAGCTTTAACTATACAGACCTTTGTCAGCAAGATAATGTCTCTGCTTTTTAAGATGCTGTCTAAAATATTTCCAAAATATGAGATAAAAAACAAATACAATAAAACCTACATTTAGCAACAGTGTTTTGTTTTGTGTTGTGTAGGCTCCTATTTGTTATGTGCAAATGGCTTGAGATACCTATGAGGTCCATAAATGACCATATAGCATCTATTCAACACAAAAAACAGCGACAATTTGTTGTTGAAAAAAGACAGCTGGAAATATAAAGGGCCCCATTACCTTCAGTAGCTTAAGCCCTGACCGAATCCATAGATGAATTATGCAAAGCCTTGTTGATTCATTCCCAGAAGTTCATATCAATTGGACTATCATCAATACTGGGGCAGATCCGCACCATATATTTAAAGTACTTGCAACACCCCAGGGCACCTCCTTCTATTCCCGCTCAACCACTGAGATCACTTGCAAGAGTGTTGTTGGTCATTCCCCAAGTCGGTGAGGCTTGTTCAACAATAACCAGAAACCGAGCCTTCTGTGTCATCAGCCCAGACCCGTGGAACTCTCTGCCACTGGAGATTCAGCAAGTGTCAACTTTTTAGAAACCGTTGGAAAATTTTCTATTCCACTAGGCCTGTGCGGGCAATTAAGACTGCGTCCTTCCCCAATGTCTGTTTCAAACTACTTTTATACAGCTTTTATCGTCCGGCTTTATGTTTTTATTGCTGTAAACTGCTTTTATATATATATATATATATATATATATATATATATATATACACACACACCCTGTTTCTCAAATTTTAAGACATACCCATAAAATAAGCCATAGCAGGATTTTTAAGCATTCAAGGAATATAAGACATACCCCGAAAATAAGACATAGTGATAGGCGCAGCAGCAATGCCGGCTGCAGCAGGAGGAGGAGGAAAAAAATAAGACATCCCTTGAAAATAAGCCATAGTGTGTTTTTTTGGAGAAAAACACACACACACACACACACACACACACACACACACATATATATATATATACCGTGTTTCCCCCTTTTTAATACGTAGTCATAAAGTAAGCCAGGGCAGGATTTTTAAGCAGTTGTGAAATCTAAGACACCCCCTGAAAATAAGCCATACCTTGTTGCGTTCCTTTAGAGCGCAAGCGCTCGCCTGGCAGGGTAGAGTTACACGGAGGGATGCGGAGGAGGGAAAGCGCTCCCCCATCCCCCATCCCCCATCCCTGCCAGTTTCCATGTCCTGAGGCTGAGCGGCGGCGGGAGGCCCGCGGGTCCTTCCACGCCGCCGGGGCGACGGACGCCGGCGAGAGCGCTGCTGGCTCCTTCTGCGCCGACGGAGTGTCGTGGGCTGCATGGCCCAAAGCTGAGCGGCGGCGGGAGGCCCGCAGGTCCTTCCGCACCGCAGGGGCGACGGACGCCAGCGAGAGCGCTGCTGGCTCCTTCCGTGCCGACGGAGTGTCGTGGGCTGCATGGCCCAAAGCTGAGCGGCGGCGGGAGGCCCGCAGGTCCTTCCGCGCCGCAGGGGCGACGGACGCCGGCGAGAGCGCTGCTGGCTCCTTCCGTGCCGATGGAGTGTCGTGGGCTGCATGGCCCAAAGCTGAGCAGTGGTGGGAGGTCCGCAGGTCCTTTCGCGCCACCGGGGTGACGGGCGGCGAGAGCACTGCTGGCCCCTTCCGCCAGATCAAGGAAGCGGCCTGCCGGGTCGGTGCCCAGCAGCGCCGCGCGGAGCACCAGATCGAGTAAGCGGCCTGCAGAGTCAGCGCCCAGCAGCGCCGCACGGAGCACCGCCTCCTCAATCCAGCTCGGGGCTGCTGGGCACTGACTTGATCTGGTGCTCCGCGCAGCGCTGCTGGGCACCGACCCGGCAGGCCGCTTCCTTCATCCGGCTGAAGGGGCCAGCAGTGCTCCCACTGCCATCCGTCATCCCGGCGGCGCGGAAGGACCCGCGGACCTCCCGCCGCCACTCAGCTTCGGGCCATGCAGCCCACGACGCTCCGGCGGCGCGGAAGGGACCAGCAGCGCTTCCGCCGGCGCCCTGGTGGCAGGGAAGGACCCGCGGACCTCCTGCCGCCGCTCAGCTTCGGGCCATGCAGGCCAACCAGACCCAGTAGGCCGCCTCCGGGATCTGGCAGCAGCAGGAGGCGGCTTGCTGCGTGTCCCGAGCCCTGAGCCAGCAGGACCCAGTAAGGAGGTACCGTACTTATAGTAACAATAAAAAAGACACCCCCCGAAAATAAGCCATAGGCTTATTTTCTTGAGTGAAATAAACATAAGACGGTGTCTTATAATGTGGGAAACACGGTGTATATATGTGTGTGTATATATATATATATATATATATATATATATATATATATATATATGAGATGGCACAGTGATGCACAAGTATTTTTTGTATAATTAATTAAATGAAACACATTTAGAGCAGGGGTTGCCAACTCCCAAGAGAGTGTGATCTACTTTCAGAATTAAAATCTGGTGGTGATCTACCCCCATTTTTTGGGGTTCAGCTCAAAGTTGTTGAGCTTTTTTAGGGAGAAAGAAAGGGGGGTGAGCAGATTTGGTAACCTTTTTGGGGGGAGCACTGCCCAAATACTTTTCTTACGGGGGACAACAGAAACTTTTAGAGATTTCTTGGGAGAGACTTGCATAAAAGCACTCACAACCCCCCCCCCCAAGCTGGAAGCCAGCTAGGGGCCCCCATCCACCTCTCTCTCTCTCTTTCTCCCCCAACCCCAGCTGGGAGCCAGCTAGGGGCACCCATCTACCCCCCTCTCTCCCTCCCCCACCCCCAGCTGGAAGCCAGCTAGGGGCAGGGTGGGAAATCCCTCTGTGAGTTGGGGCTCCCGCTTTCCTCCAGCTACTCACTCAGGCCCTTTTACGTCCTGAGGAAAGCGGAGCCATCCCACACATGCAGACAAACTCACACACACCCCTCCCTCTCTGCCGGCATGAGGGAGGAGGAGCCGGGGAGCTCTAGGCAGGCAAGAGGAATGGGGAGCAATCCAGCCATTCTGTGCAATGCACTAACACAGTCACACATAAACTGGTAAGCTCTGTATCGGAAAGAGGGAAGGAGCTCTCCCTGCAATTGAGCTTTTTTGTGGGGGAGAGACAAGCGTTCTTGAGGGGTTTTTTAGGGGGAGAGCTCTTTCTTTTCTTTTAGGCTGGCAATCACTAAGGAACCCACAATCTACCCGGGATCTACCAGAAACGTCCTGGGGATCTACAGGTAGATTGCGACCTACCTGTTGGCCATGCCTGATTTAGAGCACACGACTTCTCCCCGAAGAATCCTGGGAACGGTAGTTTGTTCGAGGTGCTGGGAATTGTAGCTCTGTGAAGGGGGAGGGGTCTTTGGGGGGAAGGCATGTGTTCCAAATGTGTGTCGGATAGTGTGTGGGTCTGCCCTTTCCATTTTTTGCATGTCTTGCTTGCCGTATAAGTGTGAAAATGAAGCAATTGAAAGGGACTATTAAAGGAAGCTCTTCCTCCGAGGCTGGGAGGACGTCTCCTGCAGAGGCTCCAGCAACCCACCCCAGAATTCACACCTATCAAGGTGAGCTTGTGTGTTCAAAGCCAGGTAGCCCCAGGGATAATGTGCACACTTTTTGTGTCGTCCTTGCAGTCTTCAAGAAGGTGGATTCTATAGCTGACGATGTTAACTCGGCCCAGACATACTATGAGAAGAAAATCGGGTCGGTCCAGGAGAATCTCCAAGAGCTGGGTAAGTTAGAGGTTTTTATAGAAAGATTAGGGATCTGCCAGGGATTCCTTACCTGTGATTCCTGCACTGCAGAGGGTTGGGCTCGATGAGCCTTGGGGTTCCCCTCTGATTCTGTGATCCAACTAACTCAGTATTGATTACAGCAGCTCCCCAGACTGAGGTTGCTCCCAGCCCTGCCTGAACACGACAGGGATTCAAACCAGGACCTTCTGCATGCCAAGCAGGTGTCCTGCCTTTGAACTACGGACCCAGGTAAACCACAGCCAACCTCGGTCTCCTCCACCAAATCTAGAAAAGGCTGCAGCCTCAATGTTACCTCTCAGGGCAGAGCAGGGAGACTTCCCCCACAGCTCCTTTAACAGGTGATGTTGGAAGGGACACCTCCTCCTCTGAGTTATCGATCTGTAGGTACAGGCATGATTAAAATTGCCAGGCTGCACAGGGGGTTGGACTAGATGGCCTTCGGGGGTCCCTTTCAACTTGACAGTTCTACAGTTCTGCGCACAGCTAGCTTTCCACGCTGCTTTCTGCTGCTGGGATGAGCAGTTTCCACCCTGGTGACTATAAATGTAAGCTTCCGCCACGTGCTTAGGAACAGCTCTGCGCTGCGCTCGGAGGTCTCTGTTTAGCAGGTCTTGCAAGATCTTGCTTGCAGAGGAAATGGATGAGTAAGACTTTGAAACGAGAAGAACCAACATCTGCTTAATTGCTGAGCAACACGTCTTGTGAGGGAGCGAGAAAGTTTGCTGTCAGTCAGCAAACTGAGGGTTGGATTTTGCAAGCATCTGCAAGCAATTGGGACGTCTCTCTGACTCACTGTCAGGAACTGGAGGAAGCCAGTCTAGCAGTCCCCTCCTAAGCTAAGATATCAAGGGGGCTTACTCCCTAGTTCAGCGGCTCCCAAACTTTTTGCAGGGGTGTCACTGTCCTCAGGCTTCCAGCTCATCCCCAGTGTTACCCTTCCTACACTGAGGTCCAGCTCCGAGGGCCTTCTGGCGGTTCCCTCGTTGCGAGAAGCCAAGTTGCAGGGAACCAGGCAGAGGGCCTTCTCGGTGGTGGCGCCTGCCCTGTGGAACGCCCTCCCAACAGATGTCAAAGAGGAAAACAACTACCAGACTTTTAGAAGACATCTGAAGGCAGCCCTGTTCAGGGAGGCTTTTAATGTTTAATAGATTATTGTGTTTTATTTTTCTGTTGGAAGCCGCCCAGAGTGGCTGGGGAGACCCAGCCAGATGGGCGGGGTATAAATAATAAATTATTATTATTATTATTATTATTATTATTATTATTACCCTATAAAAAGGATTATTCAGAGCAGTGGTTTGAACAACCCTCTTGAGGAGAGAATAACACAACAGTAGCAACTAATTCGATTTTCAAAATCCAATCAAAACTCTTTCGTTTAATGAATTCCACGAAATGGATGAACCTGATCTAGTGATACCAGCTTTTCAAAGTCTGATAGTCATTTATACCTCCAGCCCAGGAAATTTTGGAGCCTTCCTGCCCTCCAATTGCAGAGGCAGAGCTAACAGCCACTGAAGGCCCCCTCCTTCTCCATGAAATTGTCCAATCCTCTTTCAAAGCCATTTAGGTTTGTGGCCATCACTGTCTCCTGTGGGAGGGAGTTCCACAGTTTAACCCTGCACTGCATGAAGAAGGATTTTCTTTTATGTGTCCTGAATCCAGCTTCACTGGATGTCTGTGAATGCTAGTCTTATGATAGAGAGAGAGAAAAATACTTTTCTCCATCTGCTTTCTCTATGCCAGGCATACATTTATAAACGTCTATCATATACTAGAAAGCCTCAAATGTGGCCTCCTTTCTTGACTTGATCTATCTCATGGGTGGCCAACTTTCAAGAGACTGTGATCTACTCACAGAGTTAAAAACTGGCAGTGATCTACCCCTTTTGGGGGGGGGTTCAGGTCGAGGTTGTTGAGCTTTTTTAGGAAGGAAAGGCATCCATGTTTTGGGGGGTTCGGGTCAAAGTTGAGCTCTTTTTTTTTAGGAAGGAAAGCCCTGTTAGGGGGGCTTCTGTTAGGGCAAAGTTGTAGAGGGAGCCAAAGTTGCTGAGCTTCTTTGGGTGGAGCCAGTGATCTACCAGTGATCTACCACAGACATCCAGTGATCTACCAGTAGATCACGCTCTACCTGTTGGACATGCCTGATCTATCTCGTTGCCCTTTTCTGTGCCTTTTCCAGCTGTTCGATACCCTTTTTGAGCTGAGGCGACCAGAACAGTGAACAGTAATCAGGCAAATCCGCAGAGTTTTATTTCGGTGGTGCGTTCTGCAGTTTAGCCACGGGGAAGGACAAGGCCTGGTCAACTGCTGGGTATGTGCTAGAAGCTGTTTAACCAGACACTTCAACCTGCTTTCTTTTTTTCTCCACCCCACCCTCCAATCCAGATCAGAAATCCGCGGGCAACTGCTCCTTCTGCCATGATGCAGGCCAGCTGGGACAGGAGATCAGCAGGCTGCAAGAGGAGCTGGAGGAGATTCAGAAGAAGCTTTTGGCACAGGAGGTGTTGCTCGACCGGGCTGGCCAGACCCACCAGCAGCTCTCGTCCGCCAGCAACAAGATCAACGACGAGGTGGACGGTTGCTTCTCCGCCATCCAGCGAGTCAACCAGAGCCTGGCGCTCTTCCTGGCACAGGTGAGGGGCTGGCAGGGGGCCACTTCCGAGCTGGGCAGCTCGCTGAAGGAGCTGTCGCAAGAGCGCTTCGACATGGAGGCCGCCGTGCAGCAAATGAACTTCACCGTCGGCCAGACCTCGGACTGGGTGCACATCATCCAGAGGAAGATGAATGAGGAGACCCTGACGCTGCAGAAGATCGTGTCCGACTGGCAGAACTACACCCGACTGCTGGGGGGCTTGAGGGCCACCTCCTCCAAAACGGGGGAGCTGGTCAAGAGCATCCAGACCAGCCTGGGCATCACCTCGCAGAGGATTGGCCAGAACTCGGAGGGCATGCACGACCTGGTCTTGCAGGTGATGAGCCTGCAGCTGCAGCTGGACAACGTCTCCTCCTTCCTGGACGACCACGAGGAGAACATGCACGACCTCCAGTACCACGCCCGCTACACGCAGAACCGGACGGCTGAGCGGTTCGAGACCCTCGAGGGCCGCATGGCCTCCCACGAGATCGAGATCAGCACCATCTTCACCAACATCAACGCCACCGACAGCCACGTCCACAGCATGCTCAAATACCTGGACGACGTCCGGCTCTCGTGCACGCTGGGCTTCCATGCGCATGCCGAGGAGCTCTACTACCTGAACAGGTCGGTCAGCCTCATGCTCAGCGCCACCGACCTCCTGCGGGAGCGCTTCAGCCTTCTCAGCGCCCGCCTGGACTTTGACATCCGGAACCTCTCCATGGTCATGGAAGAGATGAAGGCGGTGGACACTCGCCACGGGCAGATCCTCCGGAACGTCACTGTCTTGCGAGGTGAGAAGCGGCGTCGGGGAGGCAAGCGGGAGGGACAGGGTTGTTTTGATTATTGCTTGTTAAATTCATTAGCCACCCTTTTCGTGATGGCGACTCAAAGTGACTTATGAAAAATAAAACGATAGATGCATACATTTAAACCGGGGGACAGGATATACATTAAAGGATCTCTCACCCACTCCAAAAGGCCATAGACAGTTAAAAAGCCTAGTTGACATTGTTATTACTATGATTATAATTACAGTGGAACCTTGGTTCTCGAACACCTTGATACTCAAAACATTTCAGCTCTCGAATGCCAAAAACCTGGAAGTTAAGTGTTCCGGCTTTCAAATGTTTTTCGGAAGCCGAATGTCCATGCAGTTGTCAGCTATTGTTTCCGGGGTGCCTGCACCATTCAGAAGCTGCACCTTGGTTTTCGAATGTTTTGGAAGGCGAACGGATTGTGTCCAAGAACCAAGGTACCACTGTATTTATATCCCAGTTTCTTCCCCGTCCAGGACTCAAAGTGGCTTACACAGATAAAGGAATGTTTTTGCACAGTGCTTGAAAATATGCAATGAAGGTGCCAGCCAAGCCTCTCTGGGGAAAGCGTTCCACAAACAGGGAGCCACCACAGAAAAGACCCCGCCTTCTCCTATTGCTGCAGGTGCCTTCTGTGCTAACTATTAGGCACCTGCTGGAAACTTTTCGTTTCCACCGGGCCGATGCAGGCAATTCAATGTACGTCCTTCCACTATGGTTAAATGCGGTCTGTTTTTAACTTTTTGTGTTTTTCTGGTATGCTTTAGGTTTTTATTGCTGGAAGCCACTTTGACCTATACAAATATTTTAAGAAATAAATGAAATAATGAAAGACATCTTCCCTGCCCCCGCGGCCAGCTCTTGTGCCAGGGACTCTGTGCCCTCCCTGCCCCAGGGTGTCTTGTGACCCCCAGGTGATCCAGTTTGGACTCAGGGAGGCCTAGATCCTGACCTGCACATTGTGGACTTCTGGGGGCCACTCTAGCCCCCAGCCACCCATGCAACAGAGTGGTAAGGGCTGCTTTCGATGTGTGGATTTGGGTTTTTGCAGCCCCTCCCGAATCTCCAGAGCAGGTTTATTTGGGCTGCCAAACCCAAATAAATAGATGAGTCACGGGCTTGGGCGACAACCTCTAATATTTCGTAAGCTTGTTTTTGCCAATTTGAAGAGCTGTCTTTCCCACCAGCTGCTGGCCTCTCAAAACAAACTTTATTCAGGGGCTAACCAAAGTGGATGTCCATATAAGAAAAGAACATAAGAAAATCTGCTGGAATGCGAAGCATTGCTGCCTCTAACTGTGAGAGCTATCAAGAGCCCTCTTCTCCTCCTCCATGAATTTGTCTAAGCCTCTTTTGAAGCCATCCAGGTTGGTGGCCATCACTGCCTCCTGTGGCAGGGAGTTCCACAGTTTCAACTCTGCACTGCATGAAGAAGTCCTTTCTTCGGCCTGTCCTGAATCTTCCAGCTTTCAGCTTCAGTGGACGCCCGGGAGTTCTAGGAAAGAGAGAGAAACAAAATCCGCCCTCCCTCCACTTCCTCCATGCCATGCTTAAGTTTGTAAACTTCTGTCGTGTCACATCTTCCTCGCTGTTTCTCTAAGCCAAAAAGTCCCAAACCGTTCTTCATAAGGGAGTCACTCCAGCCCCTCAGTCATTTTTGTTGCCTTGGATAGCCTGCTTTTATTCCAGATTCACTAACCAGAATAGCTATTTTAAAAAAAACCTGCTTAGAAGCAAACAGACAACCAGTAACAATGAGATCACACCAGGCATAATTTTCTAACTTTCTCTCATGTCGCCTCCTGCTTGCTTTCCCTCTAAACTAAAAAGCCTCCAAACTCTGCAACTTTTCCTCATGGGAAAGATCTGCTTCCCCATCTCAGGAATATAAATTGCGGGGTCCCCAGCAGTAGAAGAAATGCCTGTTCAGACAACGTGTCACATTGAGTTGCCCTTTCGGCCCCAATCTACGGTGGTCGCAGGAGCATAAGAACATATGTGCTCATTTCAGCTGATAAAGTCATTCCTTCACTTGGTGACCTGCAGGGAAAAAAAGAGTTTCCAAACTAGCTTCTTTTAGGCCAAAGATGATCGATGGAGGATTAATGTGCAGGCGGAAAGTCCTGCTGGGAATGTTATCATAGAATTGTGGAGTTGGAAGGGACCTCCGAATGTCATCTAGTTGAAACCACAGTGGTGCAGGAATCACAGCTAAAGAATCCTTGATGGATCCAGTCTCTGCTTAAAAACCTCCAATGAAGGAGAGTTCATCACCTTCCGAGGGAGTCGGTCCCACTATCCAATGGCTCTTAACAAGCTGGAACGTGTCCAGAAGAGGGCAACGAAAATGGTCAAAGGCCTGGAAACAATGCCTTATGAGGAACGGCTTAGGGAGCTGGGTATGTTTAGCCTGGAGAAGAGAAGGTTAAGGGGTGATATGATAGCCATGTTCAAATATATCAAAGGATGTCATATAGAGGAGGGAGAAAAATTGTTTTCTGCTGCTCCAGAGAAGCGGACACGGAGCAATGGATTCAAACTACAAGAAAGAAGATTCCACCTAAACATTAGGAAGAACTTCCTGGCAGTAAGAGCTGTTCGGCAGTGGAATTTGCTGCCAAGGAGTGTGGTGGAGTCTACTCCTTTGGAGGTCTTTAAGCAGAAGCTTGACAGGCATATGTCAAGAATGCTTTGATGGTGTTTCCTGCTCGGCAGGGGGTTGGACTGGATGACCCTTGTGGTCTCTTCCAACTCTACGATTCTATGATTCTATGATTCTATGATTCTATGATCAGAAGGTTATTCTGAAGGTTTAGTCGGAATCTCCTTCCTTGCCATTTGAATCCACTGGTTCAGACCCTCCCCACTGGAGCAGCAGAAAAGCTTGCTCCATCTTCCATGGGACAGCCCTTAAGGTGTGTGGAGATGTCTGTCATGTCACCTCCCAGCCCCTTCTTTCCTCCAGGCTAAACATCCCCAACTCCCTCAACCATTTGTGGCCTGATCTGCTGCCAGGCTGCCACCGAATCCCTTGAAGGAGCAGGTGGCGCTGTGGTCTAAACCACTGAGCCTCTTGCGCTTGCTGATCGGAAGGTCGGCGGTTCAAATCCCCGCGACGGGGTGAGCCCCCGTTGCTCTTTCCCAGCTCCTGCCAACCTAGCAGTTCGAAAGCACAGCAGTGCAAGTAGATAAATAGGTACTGCTGCGGCAGGAAGGTAAGCGGTGTTTTTGTGCGCTCTGGCTTCAGCTACAGTGTCCCGTTGCGCCAGAAGTGGTTTAGTCCTGCTGGCCACATGACCTGGAAAGCTGTCGGTGGACAAACGCCGGCTCCCTTGGCCTGAAAGCAAGATGAGCGCCACAACCCCATAGTCACCTTTGACTGGACTTAACCATCCAGGGGTCCTTTACCTTTACCTTATCTAATCCCTTGAAAATGCCGCCAGGCCACGAGCGACCTAGGCATCAAGTAGGCCAGAGGCAAGGCATCTGTTTGCATGTGAGCGCGGCGTTCGGGGCGCAGCAGCGTTAAGGACGTGGTCCCCGCAGGTGGTTCCCATTTGAAACACGCTGCAGCATGCATCATAAAAAACACACAGGCCTTTGATTGGAAGCAGCTGAGTGCCAGCGCTCTGGCTGTGACTCCAGCCTTTTAGGAAGATGCTTCACACATTGCAGCAGGGAGTGAAATAATAATAATAATAATAATAATAATAATAATAATAATAATAATAATAATTTATTATTTATACCCCGCCCATCTGGCCGGGTCTCCCCAGCCACTCTGGGCGGCTTCCAACAAAAGAATAAAACACAATAATCTATTAAACATTAAAAGCCTCCCTGAACAGGGCTGCCTTCAGATGTCTTCTAAAAGTCTGGTAGTTGTTTTCCTCTTTGACATCTGTTGGGAGGGCGTTCCACGGGGCAGGCGCCACCACCGAGAAGGCCCTCTGCCTGGTTCCCTGCAACTTGGCATCTCGCAACGAGGGAACCGCCAGAAGGCCCTCGGCGCTGGACCTCAGTGTCCGGGCAGAATGATGGGGGTGGAGACGCTCCTTCAGGTATACTGGACCAGGGCCATTTAGGGCTTTAAATGTCAGCACCAACACTTTGAATTGTGCTCGGAAACGTACTGGGAGCCAATGTAGATCTGAAAGTCTATGGCGTGTGGGGGAACCCTGCTGCAATGCGAGGATCTGCTCAGCCCCCCCCCCCCAGGGTGCGCTGCTGCTACGGCTGCCGTCTCAGCGCATTGGACTTTTGCGTGCTGCCGAAATTCCAGACCTGGGCCTGTGCATAGTTAAACTGTGGAACAACTGACCTCCACAGAAGGCCATGATGGCCACCAACCGAGATGGCTTGGAAAGAGGATTGGACAAATTCGTGAAGAAGGAGAGGGCTCTCGATGCCACTAGCCAGAACGGCTCAACTCTGCCTCCATAGTCAGAAAGAGCAATGCTTCTGAAATCACAGGAGGGAAGAGTGTTGCCCTTGTGCTCGGATCCTGCTTGCAGGTTTCCCCACAGGGATCCGATTGGCTACTGTGAGAACAGGATGCTGAGCTAGACCAACCATTGGCTTCCTAGAATTGATGCAATGGACCAAGTCTGATACTGGTCTGAGTCTCCCTAGTTGCCTGGAAGCTGGCAATAATTACTTAGTGATGAGAGCACTCTGCATATGCTCAGAGTCCTCCTCTATTTCTCCCACACACCTTTCAGGACAGAGTTGGAAACGATGCCTTATGAGAAACGATGCCTTATGAGGAACGACTTAGGGAGCTGGGTATGTTTAGCCTGGAGAAGAGAAGGTTAAGGGGTGATATGATAGCCATGTTCAAATATATGAAAGGATGTCATATGGAGGAGGGAGAAAGGTTGTTTTCTGCTGCTCCAGAGAAGCGGACACGGAGCAATGGATTCAAACTACAAGAAAGAAGATTCCACCTCAACATTAGGAAGAACTTCCTGACAGTAAGAGCTGTTTGGCAGTGGAAGAATGCTTTGATGGTGTTTCCTGCTCGGCAGGGGGTTGAACTGGATGGCCCTTGTGGTCTCTTCCAACTCTATGATTCTATGATTTTATGAGTTCCTGATTTTGGAGCTGAGCCTTCGATCAAACAAAGCCCTAGATTTGGGGTGCCAAGCCGGGACCTTCGCCCCCCCCCCACCTCCCTTAAGTTTCGAGCCTCTTAGGAGCTGGCCCGGTTGCCACAGCTTCAGCAAAGGTTCCCCCTCTTCCCTGGCCCAGCTGCTCTGAGTGCTGTTTATCCTTCCTGCTGCTGAGCTCTGTTATTTTTTTATTATTATTGCTATGGAAAAAGAGTGCAATGCACAGCGAGCTGGCGCAAGGCAGAACCACCCCTGGGTACTGGCTCAGACTGGCCAGTTATGTGCGTGGCCTGGCAGAATGGTCTGAGTCAATACAGGATTGCATCCCAAGCCGGCAGGGCTGTGAGCTTGCAAACGCCAGCTGGGGTGGGGTGGGGGCGAAGAACCTCCTGGAGGTTTTCTTTGGCTTTCTCTGGGTGGGAGTTGAGCGCTCCAGGCCGCTCTGGATCTCTGTGCTTGCAGATCCGAGCACATTGAGTTCCCAGACCCTCCCAGCCAGGTAGTCAGATCCAAGCGCTGCCAGGCTTCACCCTCAGGTTGGCAAGGAGAACATCGCGCAGTTGCCCGTGACGTGACATGTTGTTGCAGAAAGACACCAGCCCAGAGGTGCCTCCGCGCAGTCTCTGGGAGGCATGTTTGTTTGCAAATGTCCCAGCTCAGCTTCCAAATCCTAGAGGCCGAGCAATAGAGCCAAGAATCTCAGCGAGACTGCTTTGCTGCTGTCAACCCCTCCAGAGGGGCCGCATTCTGCATAGGTTGCTTCCAAACGACCTGTTCCATGAGCATTTGGCCCGTTTTGTTTGCAAAGAGATTACTTGACCGCAGCTCTATTTATTCAGCAGTCGTTCCGATTGGTTTGTGGGAAGATCAGACGACATTGTGCCAAGCAAGACTTACCCCCTAGTGCTTTTTTCTGGGGGTACTCAAGTAAAGGTAAAGGGACCCCTGGCCATTAGGTCCAGTCGTGACTGACTCTGGGGTTGCGCGCCCATCTCACATTATTGGCCGAGGCAGCCGGCGTACAGCTTCCGGGTCATGTGGCCAGCATGACAAAGCCACTTCTGGCGAACCAGAGCAGCACATGGAAACGCCGTTTACCTTCCCGCTGTAGCGGTTCCTATTTAGCTACTTGCATTTTGATGTGCTTTCGAACTGCTAGGTTGGCAGGAGCTGGGACCGAGCAACGGGAGCTCACCCCATCACAGGGATTTGAACCGCTGACCTTCTGATCAGCAAGCCCTAGGCTCAGTGGTTTAACCCACAGAGCCACCTGGGTTAAGACTTGCCCCCTAGTGCTTTTTTCTGGGGGTACTCAAGTACCATCACATTTTTTTTAATGTTAAAAGTGTGGCACTTACTGTAACAGTTTCATGGTGAGCAACAGCATCCTTTTCCAAAAAAAGAGAGAGGCACTGGTTATCCCCACAGTTACCAGGGCATTCTCTTTGCCTATTAAGATTTTTATTGAAGATTCCCGCCCCCCGCCCCAAAAAAACCAAATGATACTCGAAGATACGAATGTAAATAAAAAACAAGAACAGCTACGGAAAGTACAAACAGAACATGTCGTCCTCTCTTAAAGCTAGTTCTCTACTTCCCACAAGTTAGATTAGTGGAGATTCCTGCATCGTAGGGGGTTGGACTAGATGACCCTTGGGTTCCCTTCCAACTCTAAGATTCTATGTTTCTATGAAAAGGTAGTAGCCCCTCCCAACTCTCACCTGGCTTCTTTCCTTTCTTCTCCCAGTCTCCCACCCTGGGAGACCAGCACTTCCCTCACCTGCCTCCCACCCCCAGGGTACCAGGGCTTGGCCCATCACCATTCTCATTGCAAAGAATTCCAGTCTGTGGGGAATGTGGGTTTGTTGGGCAAGAGCTTTGGATCCAGCACAGAGCAGGCAGGTCTCTGTGTCTCCAGCTCCCAGCCTGCTTCCGGCTCAGCTCACACACACCCCAAACTCTGGCTCATGTTCCCCCACCTTGCAGCTGGGTGAAGGGGCTGGGGAAATGGCCCACCCATCAACAACAACAACAACAATTCATTTATACACCACCCATTTGGCTGGGTTTCCACAGCCACTCTGGGCAGCTCCCAACAGGACATTAAAAACACGATAAAAGATCAAACATTAAAAACTTTCCTGAACAGGGCTTCAGGTGTCTTCTAAAAGTCAGATACCGTATATTCCGGCGTATAAGACGACTGGGCGTATAAGACGACCCCCAACTTTTCCAGTTAAAATATAGAGTTTGGGATATACTCGCCATATAAGAAATACGACCCGACGTATAAGACGACTCCCGACTTTTGAGAAGATTTTCATGGGTTAAAAAGTAGTCTTATACGCAGGAATATACAGTAGTTGTTTATTTCCTTGACATCTGGTGGGAGGGCGTTCCACAGAGCGGGTGCCACTACCAAGAAGGCCCTCTGCCTGGTTCCATGTAACCTCACTTCTCGCAGACAGGGAACCGCCAGAAGGCCCTCGGAGCTGGACCTCAGTGTCCAGGATGAATGATGGGGGTGGAGACGCTCCTTCAGGTATACTGGACCGAGGCTGTTTAGGGCTTTAAAGGTCAGCACCAACACTTTGAATTGTGCTCAGGAACATACTGGGAACCAATGTAGGTCTTTCAGGACTGGTGTTATGTGGTCTCGGTGGCTGCTCCCAGTCACCAGTCCAGCTGCCGCATTCTGGATTAGTTGTAGTTTCCAGGTCACCTTCAAAGGTAGCCCCACGTAGAGTGTGTTGCAGTAGTCCAAGCGAGATATAACCAGAGCATGCACCACTCTGGCGAGACAATCTGCAGGCAGGTAGGGTCTCATCCTGCATACCAGATGGAGCTGGTGGACAGCTGCCCTGGACACAGAATTGACCTGCGCCTCCATAGACAGCTGTGAGTCCAAAATGTCTCCCAGGCTGCGCACCTGGTCTTTCAGAGGCACAGTTACCCCATTCAGGACCAAGGAGTCCTCCATACTCACCCGCCCCTTGTCTCCCAAAACAGTACTTCTGTCTTGTCAGGATTCAACCTCCATCTGTTAGCCGCCATCCATCCTCCAACTGCCTCCAGACATTGGAGGGCCCCAGCACTTAGCTGTAGCTCTTACAACTCAGATCCTTATTTTGGGATGCCGATGAGGATATTCAAGTGGTCATTTTTCTTACAAAGAAACCTGTACAGTTCAGCAATCTCTTCTATAGGATCCCAAGCCTCACTTGAAAAGGGGACTCAGGGCATCATCCAGACTGACCCCCATCATAGTCTCATACTGATACCCTGCCCCAGATGTTGTTGCATAGTTTGCTGTTGCTGACCCCTGCCCATATTCCCCTCTCTTCCTATCCAGGTGTCCCTGGGCCCCCCGGCCCCCGAGGATTCAGAGGCGACATTGGCGTCAAAGGGCCGACCGGGAGCAGAGGAGCGAAAGGCGACTCCGGGAGCCTGGGTCCACCGGGGCCCCCAGGAGCCCAGGGCCCCCCGGGCAACCCAGGCCCTCCAGGCGAGAGGGGCCTTGTGGGCGCCAAAGGCCTCCCTGGCTTCAAAGGGGCCAAGGGAAGCTTCGGACAAGGGGGCGCCAAAGGGCAAGCGGGCCCCAAGGGCGATGTGGGGCCCCCAGGGCCTGGGGGGCCACCGGGACCAGCTGGACCTCCTGGGCTGCAGGGGAAGCCGGGCATCCCAGGGAAAATGGGGCCGCCGGGCCCCATTGGGCCGACCGGGCCAAAAGGGGACCCTGGGATTCAGGGTCGGCCGGGGCTACCAGGGCCCCCGGGACCCCCGGGGATGTGAGCGGTTCCTTTCTCCCCCATACAAAAGGCGGTGGTGGTAGATGTGTTGGAGGGGGGCAGGCAGGCAGACTCTTTTCTACTGCAGCCACCTGCCCCCCACACCCCTGAAAGGCGCAGCCCCACCACCCCAGATCCTGCCCTCATTTATTCTGCACAGTTCAGGGCAGCAGCTTGGGGGGGGGGACTGGAGAACCACCCAAGGCAAAGTGTTGCAGCTGCTAACCTCCAGCCCCCCCCGCCTTGTCTCAAGCACCTTCTTTGCCCTCCGCTCTGCCCCCCCCCCCGCAGCCACCCCAGGACCACAGAGATCGAACCGCTAAACAGATCACCAGATCCCTGGCAATTTGCCCTTCCAAAGGCTCCATTGGTCAACCTACGCGTGAGTGAGGGTGTTTTCCATTGCAGTGGAAGAGCAAAATTTGTACATGTGTAGATTTGGGTGTGTGCATATGTGCGTGTGAAAGGTTGCCACCTTTTCCCCTTGCCCTGCTCCTGTGCCTTTTAGCAGCAGCCCAACACATAAGAACCCATAGTTAAGCTATGGAACTCCCTCCCACTGGAGATGGCCACCGACTTGGATGGCTGCACAGTTGCCTTATGAAGATGCCTTATGAAGAACGGCTTAGGGAGCTGGGTATGTTTAGCCTGGAGAAGAGAAGGTTAAGGGGTGACATGATAGCCATGTTCAAAGATATCAAAGGATGTCAAATAGAGGAGGGAGAAAGGTTGTTTTCTGCTGCTCCAGAGAAGCGGACACAGAGCAATGGATTCAAACTACAAGAAAGAAGATTCCACCTAAACATTAGGAAGACCTTCCTGACAGTAAGAGCTGTTCGGCAGTGGAATTTGCTACCAAGGAGTGTGGTGGAGTCTCCTTCTTTGGAGGTCTTTAAGCAGAGGCTTGACAGCCATATGTCAAGAATGCTTTGATGGTGTTTCCTGCTTGGCAGGGGGTTGGACTGGATGGCCCCTGTGGTCTCTTCCAACTCTATGATTCTATGATCCCCAGCCTCTCACGGAGCAACACCTCCATTGCCTGGAATCGCAGAATCGTAGGAAGGGACCCCAAGGGTCATCTAGACCAACCCCCTGCAATGCAGGAATTGCAGATGGATCATCCCCAACAGGTGGCCATCCAGTCCCTGCTGAAAAGCCTCCAAAGCTGTCCTGAGTGAGGAGGCTGCCTTATCCCTAGTCAGGGGGAGATCTGTCACTCTCCAGAGACTCGGCCAGAGGAGGGTTTTTCCTCCAGAACCTGCTGGAGCCCCGCCAGAGACTGAACCCGGGATCTTTCACATGGAGAGGCTACAGAATACTATCTGACCTTCTGGGCGGGATCCACAGAATATATACAAGCGTGTTCTAGCCTCTCTCACCTTCGCACAGTGAAACACACACCCCCGCCCCTGTTTCAGGAATTGGTGCCCCACCACCGGGAGGTCAGCCTGGAGGAGGAGCGGGCAGTGGGCCAACATGCCAGCTCTAGCTGAGGAAGACCTCGGTGGGCTGGAGGCAGCTGCAGACACCCCAAAAAGATTGCACACGTGCACCCCACAATCCCCAAATTTTCCCCCAATGTACCCTCTGCAGCGATGCAAAGGACTGTGGGGTGCAAGATCGTTCACCCTCCAAAATATTGTTGCCCCACAAGGCTGCCCGTTCTTGCGACAGCTGTGTGTGTGTTGTGTGGGGATCGGTTGCAGTGCTGCCTGTTGCGTGCGTGATGCGTTGTTTCTGTGGGCGCATGCATGCCCATGCGCCCGTTCTATGGTGCAGCTGGTTTGCGTCATCAGTCCCCTGCCGATGTGTAACCCTGGTATCCATGTATCATGTAACAGCAGCCACATGTATAATTCCAAGACCAATAAAGATACGGATGTACAAGTCTCATCGCTTGACTCCCTTGGGTGCAGGGTGGCGGGGGGGGGGGGAAGGCACCCTAAAACCAAGGAGAGACGGAGGGCAAAGGGGTCCCAGCCTGCATTCAATCGGAGAGCTGTTGAAAGGCTTCATAAAGAGTTTGATATACAGGGGGGAAACACCCTTTTTTGTACTCACAGGACGAGTAACATATCCATATTTTCATTCCATTTATCCCAGCTTTTCCCTCAAGGCGGCTCAGACAATTTAAAACAACACAGATAATACGCAAAACAAGTTGGGAAGATAATAATTAAACAGTAATTAAGCTCTGGTAGATATATTAAAATGCAGGTAATTCTTTGTTTGTTACTATGCTATGCATTTTTTGTGTTTTTATACTCTAAACCGGCCCGTGATCCTTGGATGAAGGACGGTATAGAAATTTAATAAATGATAATAGTAATAGTAATAATAATAATAATAATAATAATAATAATAATAATAATAATAATAGCAGCACAGCATTGCTACAAGCCCTTTCCTTATAAACAGTCAAAAAGGAAAACAGCTACCAGATTTTTAGAAGACATCTGAAGGCAGCCCTGTTTAGGGAGGCTTTTAATGTTTAAGAAATTAGTGTATTTTAATGTTTCTGTTGTAAGCCGCCCAGAGTGGCTGGGGAAACCCAGCCAGATGGGCGGGGTATAAATAATAAATTATTATTATTATTATTATTATTATTAACAAGCCAGTTCCCTAAGGCCTGATGGAAGAAGAAAGTCTTTACCTACCAGTGGAAAGACAACAAGGAGGGAAGCAGTCTAGCTTCTCTAGGCAGGGAGTTCCAAAGTTGCCTCTCCAACATTTCCACCAAGCAGGCCTGGGAGGCTGGAGAAGATCTCAGAGCCTGGGTAAGTTCATGCAAGGGAATATGGCATTTCAGACAGTTGGAGCTAAACTGTATATAATTCATGCAGCTCCCTTGGAAAAGGAAAAAATAAAGCTGCCCCCACTCTCATCGAGTTACCGGTATGTCTCACCATTTTCAAACTCTCAAATATGGCACAGTTTCTCCCTCACAGCCCATTTGAGAGCATGCTCTCTCTTTTTTTCCCCCATGTGAAATTGACTAGACCAGAAGCCCCATAATCTGGTCCAGTTAATTTCTCCTGTACAGTGGCAGGGAATTCCCGCAAGGCACACACTAATGGAATTGCCTTTGAAAAGGACACAGAAACTTCAGAACACAGCGGCGGATACAGAAGCCTGCTTTTCCAACAGTCGGATGTGGATCATCAGATCTTCTTGCACCTTCCTTGGCTCCCAGTGAACTATATGTAAACTCGTGCACTGGCTAAGGTCCTCAGATGAGGCCTCATCCTGCTTCCAACTAGATTAGCAGAGCAGGTTAGGAGAGCTCAAAACAAAGAACTTCCTTCCTTCCTTCCAGCATTTCAGTCTTGCCAAGGCAGCCAAGGATAACAAAATAATAATAATAATAATAATAATAATAATAATAATAATAATAATAATAATATTTGGGGGGGGGACCAAAGCATTGCAAAATACATAAATGGTGCAACAGCCAGCAAAGTGGAAAACCAAAACAAGATAAATAAAACATTAAAGAGCAAGAATAGAGAACAGCAGAGCAGAAATGAGAAAAACAAAAGCCAGAGATCTTTAATCATAAGAACTGATTAAAAGTTCAAGAGCTGCCAAAAATAACATTTCAGGGCCTGGGAGCCAACACTGAAAAGGCCTGGCCTTCATAACCTGCCCATTTTAGGGAGTGGTCCTCCTGCCAGGGGTGCCAACTTGAATAAAATATGGGGGGAAGCCCCGCCCCACATAATCACAAGATGCAGTGCACACACACCATTTGAATGGCAATGCCCATCAATTGGGGAGGGGGAAGGCCCCTCAAATATTTTACTGGGGGAACCAAAGGGACCTCAGCCCCTAGGAGTTGGCACCTATGGGCCCCGCCAACCATCTTCCTCCTCCGTCTCTGCGTTGCCCGTGCAGCAGGGAGAAGGGGGAAGGGGACCAAACTAGGATTAGAAGGCTTTGCCTGTCATTGTCTCTAGCGCCACCTACTGTCGGGCTCCCTGCCATCTGCCCTATGGGTACCAGTCACCAAGGACCCTACAGTCTTGAGCAGGTGCCAAGCCAGATGATTGTGGTGCGATAACTGGAGAGGGGAAGGCCTGTTTCCGCCTCCACTGTGTTGACAAAGACGTGGGCACGCTCCGCCTGTGCCCACACCAGCACGCCTCATGCTCATAAACCCCCCTTTGCAAATCCACATGGCTTCCGTGTACAGATGTGGACTCTTCCGCACAGCAGTTGCAAGGGCGAACGGGCTTCCAGGCGCCTCCTCGCTCGACTCCCAGCTGCGAGCATCTGGAGAACAGCTCCCCGAAGCCACAGGTCTGTTCCCGGATGGGAAGCAGACGTAGAATAAAGCAGAGTAGCTGCTGGACAGCAAATGCTTATCTCATCCTCAGAGGAAGGCTGAGCCTTGTGGACAGACATTCGGAGGGTCTGTTCTGGGCAGCGTGAGCCATAGAGTCATAGAATCATAGTGACCACAAAGGGACGCAGGTGGCGATGTGGTCTAAACCACTGAGCCTCTGGGGCTTGCCGATCGGAAGGTCGGCGGTTCGAACGGGATGAGCTCCTGTTGCTCTGTCCAAGCTCCTGCCAACCTAGCCAGTGCAAGTAGATAAATAGGTACCGCTGCAGCGGGAAGGTAAACGGCGTTTCCGTGCACTCTGGCTTCCATCACGGTGTTCCATTGTGCCAGAAGCAGTTTAGTCATGCTGCCCACCTGACCCGGAAAAGTTGTCTGTGGACAAACGCCGGCTCCCTTGGCCTGAAAGCGAGATGAGCCCCGCAACCCCATAGTCGCCTTTGACTGGGGTCCTAGTTACAAGTAGGTAGCCGTGTTGGTCTGCTGCCAAAACAGAATAAAAACAAAATAGAAAAATTCCTTCCAGTAGCACCTTAGAGACCAACTAAGTTTGTCATTGGTATGAGCTTTCATGTGCATGCACACTTCTTCAGATACACGAAAGCTCATACCAATGACAAACTTAGTTGGTCTCTAAGGTGCTACTGGAAGGAATTTTTCTATTTTGTTTTTTATTTTGTCCAGGGGGTCCTTTACCTTTACCTTTAGTGACTCCAAATGTCATCTAGTCCAACCCCCTGCAATGCAGGAATCTTTTTGCCCAACATAGGGCTCGAACCCATGACCCTGAGATTAACAGTAGCATGCCACACCGACTGAATATATTGGCAAACACAGCACCCAAAAATGCATCACGTTGTTTGCAAAAATGTGTACCTGACTCACAACAGTGTTTATCAGGGGACGTGCTCACTAAAATGCCAGTGAATTTGCATGAGATTTTCCTTCCTAACAATTAAAACAAAACCCGCTCCAGAAATGTGCAGACCCAAATGTAAGACTGGAAGAATGGGGAACGGAGACAGCAGTCATTGACAGATCCTTCCGTCCCTTCTGGAAAGGGCAAAGGCTAAGCCTCCAAGGACCAAGGAAGAAGATTGAAAAGCATAACCAGAAATTAATAAACAGCAAAAGAGGGACCCAGAGGGATTGTGGTCTGCGCAGGAGGGCCTTTCAGCTGCCTTCTTTCCCCATCTGGCTTCATTCAGGAAGTGGGTCATTCTAATCTTTCAACCCGTATCCAATCTGTTGTGTTTTGCTGTGTTTTTTGTTTTGTTTTTTTTTAGGCAGAAAATCAAACAATTTAGCCTCTGGAAAATGGGGATAGGGGGTGGGAGCGATCACAATGTGTTTATTTATCTGGAAATGCTTTTGTGTTTCAATGCAACAAGCTCAGTCCACGATAAAATCACACCACCCCGACTTCTGACCAGTTCCCAGTTTGGGCGAGTGCCTGGGAATGGCCCAGGGGGACATGGGTCTGATAGCCCTGAATTATAAAGGGAGAATAACAAGACTTATCGCAACAATAGGAATTTATTTCACAACAGGCCGGATCTCTCTTGAAGATGTAGAGCAAGAAACATGGAGGCTGCAGTCTTCCACACACTTACCAGGGAGTAACGCCTGCCCGCCCCCCCAAATATGTGGAGCTGCCTTCTGAGTAAGCATGCAGGGCGTCAACTGGGCGGTGTGCCCAAATGTTACAAAGGAAGATGATAAAAAACCAACCTAACCATAGCCTGGCAACTGAAGTTGGGAGTTGATGTATTGTTGTTGTTGTTTAGTCGTTTAGTCGTGTCCGACTCTTCGTGACCCCATGGACCAGAGCACGCCAGGCACTCCTGTCTTCCACTGCCTCCCGCAGTTTGGTCAAACTCATGTTCGTAGCTTCAAGAACACTGTCCAACCATCTTGTCCTCTGACGTCCCCTTCTCCTTGTGCCCTCCATCTTTCCCAACATCAGGGTCTTTTCCAAGGATTCTTCTCTTCTCATGAGGTGGCCAAAGTATTGGAGCCTCAGCTTCACGATCTGTCCTTCCAGTGAGCACTCAGGGCTGATTTCCTTCAGAATGGATAGGTCTGATCTTCTTGCAGTCCATGGGACTCTCAAGACTCCTCCAGCACCATAATTCAAAAGCATCAATTCTTCGGCGATCAGCCTTCTTTATGGTCCAGCTCTCACTTCCATACATCACTACAGTACAGTACTGGGAAAACGAGTAGTTGATGTATTACTTTGTTTTATTTATTGGAGATACTTTGTATTTTTATACAGTGGTGCCTTGGTTCTTGAACTTAATCTGTTCTGGGAGTCCGTTCGACTCCCGAAACCGTTCGAAAACCAAAGTGCGGATTCCGATTGGCTGCAGGAGCTTCCTGCACTCAAGCAGAAGCCGCATCGGATGTTCGGCTTCCGGAGAACATTTGCAAACCGGAAGATACACTTCCGGGTTTGCGGCATTCGGGAGCCGATTTGTTGGGGAGTCAAGCCAGTTGAGTACCAAGGTACCACTGTATATTGTATTTTCAAATTGCAGTCTTCTTCTTCATCAACCTGGCAAAAAATTTTTAAAATGAAAGGCAGCCTCAAGAGGTTGCAGTTTTGAGAGGAAGGGCATTAAAGGGGAATTTAAGCTACCCACAACCACCAGGGCTTTTCTCACTCACCTGGAGTACTGTGACCAGTTCTGGGCACCACAGTTCAAGAAGGATACTGACAAGCTGGAACGTGTCCAGAAGAGGGCAACCAAAATGGTCAAAGGCCTGGAAACGATGCCTTATGAGGAACGGCTTAGGGAGCTGGGTATGTTTAGCCTGGAGAAGAGAAGGTTAAGGGGTGATATGATAGCCATGTTCAAATATATGAAAGGATGTCACATAGAGGAGGGAGAAAGATTGTTGTCTGCTGCTCCAGAGAAGCGGACACGGAGCAATGGATTCAAGCTACAAGAAAGAAGATTCCACCTAAACATTAGGAAGAACTTCCTGACTGTAAGAGCTGTTCGGCAGTGGAATTTGCTACCAAGGAGTGTGGTGGAGTCTCCTTCTTTGGAGGTCTTTAAGCAGAGGCTTGACAGGCATATGTCAAGAATGCTTTGGTGGTGTTTCCTGCTTGGCAGGGGGTTGGACTGGATGGCCCTTGTGGTCTCTTCCAACTCTAGGATTCTATGATTCTATGATACTCAAATTCCCTCCTGCTTGCATTGCCAACTGCAGTCTCCCACTCGCTGGATCATCGCCTTGTCGTGGTGTGAGGGCTTGCACATTCCTATGACCCTTGTGAGCGAAGCCGTCGGGAATCTAGTACTCCCAGCAGGGTCACCCAAGGCAGTAAGGTCAAAGGGGAGGAGCTAGACAAAGAATGATCCAAGAAGTCCTCTTTCATAAAAAAATAAATAAATTCATTTTTATTAAATTCATTTTTATTAAAAAACAGCCAATTAACATATCCATAATCATAATCCAATTAAAAACAATAAACTAAAATAAAAAACCAAATTACAGTACAAAGTATTCATTATTAATTTTTCCAGGCTCCCTATCGTCTGGACCTCTTGAAGTAAATCTCCAATATCTTCGTTCCTGCCTTCTTCTTGTTGTTCTCATATTTTCCACATTCAATCTTAACGCTTTAAAGTTCTCCGTCCCTGGCTATGTGACTCTCAATCATGTCAGAAATCATATATTCTTTCATCCATCGAATACAGCTTTATTTGTAAATATGTGTTTTTCCAACTGTCTATTTGCCAGCGCAGCTTTTCCTGACTTCATTCCAATCTTCCAAGTCTATCGTTTAGAGTTTAATGACGCAGCAACTCCCATGTTGTTAAGTTATTTCAAGCCGGGCTGTTGTCCAAGCCTGTTGTTTGATGTTAAGTATACTGTTTGCAATACTGCAATGTAAATGAACTGTATTCCTCAGATATAAGTCATTTGGCGATCAATCAGCTTTCAGAGACCACACGATCCCCCTTCTGGGCCCTAGAAGGGGGGCTGCTAGACATCCATTTAGCCTTCTCTCTCGCTCATAATGAAGAAATTCTGCAAACAATGGATCCCACTGCTAAAGTCTCCTGTCTCACATCTACTTTGCCCTTTGCTCTGCCACCAGGGCGACTCCAGAGTTGATCTTGACTTCCATATCCTTGCATTTTTTTGAAAGCAACACCTGGGCCCTGATTCTGAAGAGAAAGAGAAGGGGGTCCAGCCCTTGTCTTAAGATGCTCCTGCAGAGTGGGGGAGTGGTGTAAGAAGATCCACAACGGAAAACAGGCACCAAATATCAAGCCCAACTTTTTCCTTTTTGTGGTCAAGTCACACATGTGTTGATCATTTGCTGGCCTTTCTGAAATGCGCCAGATATTTGCTGACCAACCAAGCCACAGCTGGCCAGCTGGTATGCTATTTAAATCACAGAAAGAAATAAAAAAAATGCACACGTTTTTGCCCAAGAATTAAACAGGCTTTTCTTTTTTAAAAAAACAAACCCACCAACACTTCTGTTTCAGATACCTCCTCCTCCAGCTCCTCTTCTGCCAAAATCTTATTTGTTCTGTAGGCCTAAGCATGTGGCAAAATTAAGCGAGGGAAAGGCAGATGCGGAACAGCTGGAGGAAGACCCGCCAGTTCTTCCAACAAGGATGTAAGCACCAAAGAAAAACCTGCTGGATCAGGCCAATGATGGCCCAACTGGTCCAGCACCATGCACTCACAGTGGCCGAGCAGATGCCCCAAACGGAGACCCACAAGCAGGACCTGAGCACAAGAGAGGCATTCTCCCCTCTTGTGGTTTCCAGCAACTGGTGCTGTGTTCAGAAGCATTGCTGCTGCCAACCGTGGAGGCAGAACGCAGCCATCCTGGTTAGCAGCCATCGATAGCCCTCTCCTCCTCCAGGAATTTGTCTCGCCCTCAGGATCACTCTCTTCATTGGTTTGGGTCCTCCCCTTCCTGATGGGAGCATCAGGAAAGAAGCCAGCTCCATCTTCCCTTTGAGATATCTGACTGCTATCTCCTCTCAGTCTCCTCTTCTCCAACAACCATTCCTCATAAGGCTTGGTTATTGTTAGGGAATTTTATAAGGGGGGGGCACCCAAACGAGGCTTCATTTGGGAATCAAGATTGGCACAAATGCCCTCAAGGGGACCCCATTTGATCCCACAGCACCACTCTAGTATCGCACCGACACGAACCCCTCAAGATCAAGCCCTGTGTAATAAAGGCTCCCTTTCCTACCCTTTCTCTGTTGCCTGAGACTCTATGAAACCATATTTCTTTATGAATGAATACCGTGTATCTGTATTTCTAAATGAAACCACCTTTTGCGACTCTGTCCAAGGGCTCTCAGGGATGCAGGGAACAGCCATAATCCTTTAAGCGAGAGGTCAGGTAGCCAGGGTGGTGCTCCTCTGCATATCCATAATCCATTCAGGTACCATCTCCTGACATTCCCGACCCTCCGAAGCCAGAGGCAATACTCACACCTGGACCCATTGTTTTTCCCCGGCCAGGTACTCAAGGATCCCCTCCCAGATACTTACTGGTACTTGCTTAACAACGTCCTGGGACATCGTGCATTGTTACCTTATGCTAATCCTGCTTACCTCCTGTTTACCTCCCACCACCCTCTGTATATATATATAGGGTCTGACACTTCTGTTTCTAGTGTATCTGAAGAAGTGTGCATGCACACGAAAGCTCATACCAAAATATAAACTTAGTTGGTCTTTAAGGTGCTACTGAAGGAATTTTTTTATTTTGCTTCGACTCAGACCAACACGGCTACCTACCTGTAACTCCTGTTTACCTGTATGCTAATGCCCCTTGCACCTTCCCCTTTTCTGACGTTTTACCCTGTCACAAGTGATGTATGTATGATGCTTTCGATGTGCATTATGGGATGGTGGTGGGAACTTTTAAAAGTTCTTGCAGCCCTGTTCACGGTGTTCAGTCTGGCATTGAACCTGCTGCGCAGTAATAAACCTTGCTGTTTGCTCCGGATCGTGGCTGGACTCCTTCCTTTTATACTCCGCAACGACCACAGGCCCTTGCCTGATGAGCTGGGTGGCTGAGCATTCTCACACCCAGAATTTTGCCCTAACAGCAAGCAAAAAGACAATGGGAAGGCTTTCCCCATTTGCCTCCCTTCCTGCAGAGGAATATTTGAGGTCACTGGGAGAGTTGAAATGGCTCCAGGATTGCTCTGTTCCAGGCACATGGTTCATATACCGTATTTAGATATGTGTGCATTTATGAATATTTATATTTCAGACCTTAAAATGCTTATAACAATGGCAAAGTTTTGCCCAGAGACGCACAAAGGCAGGGAGGAGCAGCAGGGGTTCCAAGGAGGCCAGCTTTTCAGAGGCTGCTGGATTAGGCCGGTGGCCCATCTAGTCCTGCATACAGCCAGATACTCCCCCTGGAAAAGCCACAGAGAGGACTTGAGCAACACCCCTGCGGTGTTTTCCAGCAACTGGGATTCCGAAGTATTGTTGCTTCCGACCGGTGGAAGCAGAGCAGAGCCATCCTCATTTGGAGCAGCAGCCTCAGACACCCTCGCCTTCCATCCCTGGCTGCTGGGGGTCCCTGGAATTTAATCCCTGCTTAGCAGGACTATCTCAATTCATGTCCCCACCTCCCCGGCCACATCCACCCCAGGCAGCCTGCCTGGCTCCAGAAAAGCCATGAAGGGCTGAGGAATTAAAACAAAGCTGCTCTCCGCCTCCCCTTCTCCAAACATCCCCCCACCCCCCACCCCCACCCCCCAGACACACAGGCACACCCTGCATTTTGGGAGCAGCCAGCAGCGTGGGAAATAGCCAGGGTGCTGACTGCCTTCGAATCAAATGAAGGGTTGAATAAAACCACAAACCCCCCCGCCCCCTTTCCAGCAACTGGGGGGAGAGACCGTTGCTGGATTTCCATTCTCCAAAGTAAATTGCCCAGCCTCACGCAATATGGCTTTTCTTACACAAACACACATATATATTATTGCACACCACACCAGTCTCCGAAAGTTTGGTTTCCTTGCACTGGAGGAAGGTCAGCGGGGACTGGGGGGTCTTTAAGATATTTGGTTTTATTTGCATAAATACACAAACTCAGCATAGGGTGGAGGGGCTTGAGAAAAATCAGGTTTCAGGGTGACCTTAACGGATTGGAGAACTGGGTCCAAACTGAGAAAGTGGATTTCCGTTGGGATAAATGTCAGGTTCTGCACTTAGGCAGGAATGACCAGATTTACTAATATAAGACGGGGGACACCTGGCTTACTAACAGTCCATGTGAAAAGGATCGAGGGGTCTTGGTGGACCACAAGCTTAACGTGAGTCACCCGTGTGATTCAGCAGCAAAAAAAGCTAATGCTATTCTAGGCTGCATCAACCGAAGTCTAGTGTCCAGGTCAAGGGAAGGAATAGTCCCACTCTATTCTGCCTTGGTCAGACCACACCTGGAATACTGTGTCCAGCACTGGGCACCACAATTAAAGGAGGATGTGACAAGCTGGAAGGTGGGCAGAGGAGGGCAACCAAGATGATCCAGGGTCTGGAAACCAAGCCTTGTGAGGAGCGGTTGAAGGAGCTGGATATGTTTAGCCTCAGCAAGAGGAGACTGAGAGGAGATATGGGTACAGATATGAGAGTCATATTCCAATATCTCAAGGGCTGTCACATGGAAGAGGGAGCAAGCTTGTTGTCTCCTGCCCTGGAGGCAGGGGCGGAGGAAGCGGGATGCAGTGGGGGCGGTCTGGCCCGGGTGTCACCACTGAGGGGGGTGACAAAATGCCAGGCAGCACTCACCGCAGGCACTGGCGGAGCTTCATGCTCCGGCACCAGGGGCGGGGGCGGGGTGCACGTTCTGGGGGCAGGGCGCCCAGCGCGGGGGAATGGGCAGCCACCATGGTGCCCTCGGGATCGCGCTGCCCAGGGTGGAGTGCCCCCATCACCCCTCCTTTCCGACGCCCCTGACTGCAGGGCCTGCAGAGCGCCCGAGCCATGCGTCTCTCCTGGGAGTGATGTGGTGGCTTGGGCACCCACAGGCTCCGCGCTGCCCCAAATGGTCCACCCACTGCCTCCCCCTCAGCTGTAGGGCAGCTGAGGGGGAGGAGGCAGGCAGACTCCTCGGAGGCCTTGCAGACCATCCTGCCCCAGCTCGCCCTGCCCTGCTGTAGCCTTATCAGCTACTAAGGGTCCTTTAAGTTGCGCCCAGGCAGGGACAGAGACAGCCAATAATGACACCGGGGGTTGAATCCAGAGAAAGAGTTTAATTCTTAAATTTACGAGACTCTCGGTGATCAGCTCACGACAAGAGTAAAGAAACACAAATTTGCAAAGCTCCTTATACACTTCTTGGGCTCCTTTCCCCCCTCCTCTGTAAGAGTGCGCACGCAAGGGGGTAATGGGTTACAAATCCATATAAGGAAAATCCGTATCCTGTCCTTCTCATAAACACAAAGGGGGTCACAAGTACATATAAGGAAGATCTGTGTCCGGTCCTGTGCATAAACACATGCTGACTCATGCTACCCCGGTAGCATCCTCACTCAGCCTTGAGTAAGACTATGCGTCAAGCATAGCAGCTTCCAGCGTCAAGCTCATCCACTGATAAGCCTTTCTCTGTGTTCCAGACAAGGCCAGCTTATTCGGCCTTGATAGGAAGCTGTCTCACTTACATTACACTTTGGCACACAGAGAGGCAAAGAGGAAAGCATTTTAAGAAGCATTTTAGGAGGAAAGCATCCCAGGGATATGGGGGGGGCGCTAAGCCATACAGTCAGAATTATACAATGCAGGTAATGCAAACTATAGGATCAGATTTAGCTCAATAATACAATTAGCAAATCTCTCTCCACACTGCAAGCGGCTGGCCCCACCCCTGGGCGCAGGGCACGCATGCCGTCCCAAGTGCCCGATCGGCTTGCTCCGCCGCTGCCTGGAGGGTAGGACTCAAACCAATGGATTCCAGTGACAAAGAAGGAGATTCCGACTAAACATCAGGAAGAACTTTTTGACAGTAAGAGCTGTTTGGTAGTGGAACAGATGCCCACAAGAGGTTGTGGATTCTCCTTCCCTGGAGGTTTCTAAGCAGAGGTTGAATGGCTACCTGTCATGGATGCTTTAGCAGGGATTCCTGCATTGCAGGGGGTTGGACTAGAGGACCCTTGGGTTTCCCTTCCAGCTCTACAATTCTATTATTCTAACTCCTGGAGGTCACTGCAAGGTCTGTGCTTCACCAGCAGTTGTTGGATATCAAATCAATGCTGGGCTTGTACAAATCCTCTCCTAAACCTGTGAAACCATACTGGTCCCATACTGGTGAACTAGAAAGCAGGCTCAGAAAGGAGGTTTCTGTGTCCCGTGACCAGGGAGAAATCATCTCCAGGATCCAAATGCTCAGGCACATTCTGGGGCAGAAGGAATCTCCCCTCCGAGCTGCATGGCCTGGTTTGCATTACGGAAAAGTTTGGCCGGGGGCCTTGTTGACAGGCGTCCAGGCGAGGTTGACACGCTACCCTGTGATTGTGGGAGAAAGGGAGCCGTTCACAAGAAGAGACTTGGAGGGGTTGGCATCTGCGGGGAGGAAGAGAAAAGCCGCAGAACCACCAACGTGGAGGGAGCTGGTCGCCGAGCAGCAAGGCTCAGTGGTCATCACCCGGCGGAGCTCTTGAATTCTCCGCAGTTTGGGCATCACAACTGAAAGACGGCAAGCGCTCAGCCCAACAAGGAGGCCTCCAGCGTCTGTTCCATTCAGATGAATGGGATTCATGCAAGAGCACTAGGGGAGATGCCATGTCCCTGCAGTGAATGATCAATAAATAATAATAATAATAATAATAATAATAATAATAATAATAATAATAATAAATTTTATTTATACCCCACCCTCCCCAGCCAAGGGCTCAGGGCAGCTATAGATATAAAACAACTGATTAAAATGCAACTTAAGAACAAGACTAAATATATAAAAATTAATAAATAATAAATAATAAGAATAATAATTTATTGTTTGTACCCTGCCCATCTGGCCGAGTCTCCCCGGCCACTCTGGGTGGCTTCCAATCGAATATTAAGACAATACAGCATTAAAATGCAAATTAAAAATTAAAAGTCAAGCAGGGTGAACATGCAGGACCCCCCATCCAATGGTCCCTATTTCCCAGGGACGTCCCTCATTTAAAGAAGCCATCCCAGTTTCTGATTTGATCCTGGAATGTCCCACTTTTCCTCAGGACGTCCCTATTTTAATTGGAGAAATGTTGGAGGGTATGGAGTTATGCGACTCAGTCCCAAGCCATCTGAAGGCAATCTTGTATAGGGAAGGTTTTTTTAATGTTTAATTATTTTATGTTTTTATATATGTTGGAAGCTGCCCAGAGTGGCTGGGACAACCCAGTAAGATATGTGGTGTATAAACAGTAAAATGATCATTATGGAATGGGGCGTCCCTATTTTCATTGGATAAATGTTGGAAGGCATGGAACAAGGTCTGCTCCCCCTGCAAGAATTCTGTGGCCATTATGCGACTTTTGCTCTCCAAAGTTCAAACGCTCAGGCTCCAGACAAGTATTCCGGAACTGAGAACAAAGGAAAAAAGAAATGGAAGCCCCAGAAGTCAATAGAAGTTCTGTTAGTTTGCTGTACAGTATTTGCAACATAAATTCTATTAATTGGGGGGGGGGAGATGTTTGGGTGGGGGTGGGGGTGTAAGGGGGGGACTCCAGGTTAATGGTTAGGAGACTTAGAACAAGATGAATTTTAACAAGGAGAAATGTAAGGTACTACACTTCATTGGGCAAAAAAAATGAAAGGCACAAATACAGGATGGGTGACACCTGGCTTGAGAGCAGTACATGTGAAAAGGACCTAGGAGTCTTGGTAGACCACAAACTTGACATGAGTCAGCAGTGTGATGCAGCAGCTAAAAAAGCCAATGCAATTCTGGGCTGCATCAATAGGAGTATAGCATCTAGATCAAGGGAAGTAATAGTACCACTGTATTCTGCTCTGGTCAGACCTCACCTGGAGTACTGTGTCCAGTTCTGGGCACCACAGTTCAAGAAGGATACTGATAAGCTGGAACGTGTTCAGAAGAGGGCAACCAAAATGGTCAAAGGCCTGGAAACGATGCCTTATGAGGAACGGCTTAGGGAGCTGGGTATGTTTAGCCTGGAGAAGAGAAAGTTAAGGGGTGATATGATAGTCATGTTCAAATATATAAAAGGATGTCATATAGAGGAGGGAGAAAGGTTGTTTTCTGCTGCTCCAGAGAAGCGGACACGGAGCAATGGATTCAAACTACAAGAAAGAAGATTCCACCTAAACATTAGGAAGAACTTCCTGTCAGTAAGAGCTGTTAGACAGTGGAATTTGCTGCCAAGGAGTGTGGTGGAGTCTCCTTCTTTGGAGGTCTTTAAGCTGAGGCTTGACAGGCATATGTCAAGAATGCTTTGATGGTGTTTCCTGCTTGGCAGGGGGTTGGACTGGATGGCCCTTGTGGTCTCTTCCAACTCTAGGATTCTATGAGAAGCAAGCCAGATAATTTTCAAAGCAGATAAAAACTGCTCTGAGGAGGTGGGAAACGGGGCGCACGATGTCACTGGTTCCAGCCAATCGGTGATGTGCACAGCCAGATTCAGCTCACAATGCACAGAACCCATAAAAGGCTGCAGCAGCCTTTGCCAACCTGGTGCCCTCCAGCAGTTTTGGACTCCCATCAGCCCCAGATGAGTCCCATCTCACTTCCTGCCCCACCTCTTGGTCCACAAAAGTCCCCCCACTCCATCACAGAAGGGCCCAGAAGTCCCATGTGTTTACTGGACGGCGATGCCTCATTTTTACACTTTTCTGGCTCCCCGCGACACAGTCAGGAGGCCTGCTTATCTGTGCTTGACTCTGTTGGCTTCCAAGGCTGAGCCAGGAGAGGTGGAGGCTTAAGAGCTTGTTTTGGTTGGGTTTCTACGTTTTCCGTTAAGTGACGTTCTGGCACGCAACTGTGAAGAAACGGCAAGAGCCGCCCGCCTCTCTGGGAAAAGAGCCCAGCACCTCGGGGCAACCAAGTGACTCACAGCCATGAGGGGTCCTATTGCAAAACAGGGCAGGGAGAAAAGGACAAATTGCCATCTTGCTTGGTTTACAGGAATGTTGCCGGCCTGTCATGGGACACCAGAAGACAGCTGAAGTCAGCAGTGGCAAGTTAGCCGTCATAGGCTCTGAGATCCAGGCGTAGGAGGAGGGAGCTGTGTGCCAGATTTGGTGGGGCGAGGGAGCCTGGGTGGTTGGGAGGCATCAGGCAAGAAGGTACAAGACGGTGCCATGGAAAAGAGAACTGCCATAAAGAGTGGAGTAAATTTGTAGACTATGCCAAAGATAAATATAAAGGAATGAAAACGCTAGCGGTTATGAGTTAAATCCTATATCTTTGATTTTAAGCTGAATTGGATAATATGCCAGAAGATTGAACTAATTTACCTGCTGGGAGGAGGAGGGAAGTCAGAGCTGGGAAAAGCTACGTATTGTATAGTTGTTAAACATTTATTGTACAAATTGTTAAAATTTGAAAAAGAAATCAATTAAAAAAAATTGGTCCAAAAAAAAAAAAGGAAAAGAGAACTGCCAATATCTTCATGGCCCTCCTTTTGGTGCAGCAATAAAACCGACAGCACATTTGCAAAGCTAAACAGGGTCAGGTATGGTTTCAAATTGGATGGGATAATGCATGTTGAGATTCCTGCATTACAGGGGGTTGGACTAGATCAGGCATCCCCAAACTGTGGCCCTCCAGATGTTTTGGCCTACAACTCCCATGATCCCTAGCTAACAGGACCGGCGGTCAGGGATGATGGGAATTGTAGTCCAAAATATCTGGAGGCCAAAGTTTGGGGATGCCTCGACTAGATGATCCTCGGGGTCCCTTCCCACTCTACAATTCTATGATCTTGCCATCACACAAATCTATAGTGCTGTTGCATTTGGAATGCTGGGTTCAGTTCCGGTCGCCTCACCTCAAAAAGGATGTTGCAGACTTGGGAGAAGTCCAGAAAACAGCCACCAAAATTGCATGGAGGATGGAGCAACTCCCCTATGAAGAAAGGTTGCAGCGCTTGATGTTGTGTTTTTACTTTTTTTTGTTGAGAGCCACCCAGAGTGGCTGGGGCAATCCAGTCAGATGGGTGGCATATATTATTATTATTATTATTATTATTATTATTATTATTATTAGGCTTAGAGAAAAAAGTGCCTGCCAGGATACTTGACAATGGTCATTGATTGCATTACCTGGGCAGCCTGGCCATTCTGTTGTGATAGTTAATACTCTAGTCCTACTCTATACCCTATTCATACACAAATATGCCCTTAAGACAAAGCAAAATAAAAAAAATCCTTCCAGTAGCACCTTAGAGACCAACTAAGCTTGTCATTGGTATGAGCTTTCTGTGAAGTGTGCATGCAGACAAAAGCTCATACCAATGACAAACTTAGTTGGTCTCTAAGGTGCTACTGGAAGGATTTTTTTTATTTTGTTTCGACTACGGCAGACCAACACAGCTACCTGCCTGCCCTTAAGACGGGATGTGCAAGCAAAATGACAATGGGAATGCTTCCCCCATTTGCCTCCCTTCCTGCAGAGGAATATTGGAGGTCATTGGGAGAGTCAAAATGGTTTCAGGATTGCTCTCCTGTACTATTCCAGACACAAGGTTTATATACTTATGTATGTGTTTACCTTTCCCAATTTTGAACCAATCAGTTGTTCATGGAGTTTTCTTGGCAGGGATACTGGAGTGGCTTGCCGGTTCCTGCTTCAGGTGGATCACGTTCAGGCAAAACTCTCCACTATGACCTGTCCGTCTTGGGTGGCCCTGCACGGCATAGCTCATAGCTTCTCTGAGTTGTTCAAGCCCCTTCGCCACGACAAGGCAGTGATCCATGAAGGACAAGGTACAACAAGGCTGTATATTGTCTCCCTGCTTATTTAACTTATATGCAGAATTCATCATGTGAAAGGCTGGACTGGGTGAATCCCAAACCGGAATTAAGATTGCCAGAAGAAATATCAACAACCTCAGATTTGCAGATGACACAACCTTGATGGCGGAAAGTGAGGAGGAACTAAAGAACCTTTTAATGAGGGTGAAAGAGGAGAGCGCAAAATATGGGGATTTGAACTACCGACCTTCCTATCAGCAAGCGCAAGAGGTTCAGTGATTTAGACCACAGCGCCACCTGCTCCTTCAAGGAATTCGGTGGCAGCAGATCAGCCCACAAAGGGTTGAGGGAGTTGGGGATGTTTAGCCTGGAGAAACCAAGCCGGAATTAAGATTGCTGGAAAAAATATCAACAACCTCAGATATGCAGATGACACAACCTTGATGGCAGAAAGCGAGGAGGAATTAAAGAACCTTTTAATGAGGGTGAAAGAGGAGAGCGCAAAATATGGTCTGAAGCTCAACATCAAAAAAACCAAGATCATGGCCACTGGTCCCATCACCTCCTGGCAAATAGAAGGGGAAGAAATGGAGGCAGTGAGAGATTTTACTTTCTTGGGCTCCTTGATCACTGCAGATGGTGACAGCAGTCACGAAATTAAAAGACGCCTGCTTCTTGGGAGAAAAGCAATGACAAACCTAGACAGCATCTTAAAAAGCAGAGACATCACCTTGCCGACAAAGGTCCGTATAGTTATAGCTATGGTTTTCCCAGTAGTGATGTATGGAAGTGAGAGCTGGACCATAAAGAAAGCTGATCGCCGAAGAATCGATGCTTTTGAATTATGGTGCTGGAGGAGACTCTTGAGAGTCCCATGGACTGCAAAAAGATCAAACCTATCCATTCTGAAGGAAATCAGCCCTGAGTGCTCACTGGAAGGACAGATCCTGAAGCTGAGGCGCCAATACTTTGGCCACCTCATGAGAAGAGAAGAATCCTTGGAAAAGACCCTGATGTTGGGAAAGATTGAGGGCACTAGGAGAAGGGGACGACAGAGGACAAGATGGTTGGACAGTGTTCTCGAAGCTACGAACATGAGTTTGACCAAACTGCGGGAGGCAGTGGAAGATAGGAGTGCCTGGCGTGCTATGGTCCATGGGGTCACGAAGAGTCGGACACGACTAAACGACTAAACAACAACAAATGTGTTTACCTTGTACATTTATGAGCATTTAGTTTATATATATATATATAAACTATATAGTTATAGTATATATATATATATATATATATATATATATATATATATATATATATATAAACTATATATATAGTTTATACACACACACACACACACACACACACACACACACACACATATATAACATTACATTGTCAAGAGCTGCTTTGAACCTGCTTCTGCCATGGAAAAGTGGCATACAAATAAACTCTGATTGCCTCTGGCTAGCCTTCCCTCGCAGGTGCTTTCGAGTCCATGTGGCCGTGCCTGATTTAAGGTCATGCCAGGGCACAGGAGGGGCGAGCTGGCAAATACCCGAGCCGCTTCCTCTCTCCAAAACAACTGCTCTCCCCACGCAGAGCTGCAGGCGAAGCCAGGGGCCTCTTTCCCATGAACTCCTGGACCCCCTCCAGGCTGCTATGGCAGGGAGAGCAAATCTCCTTTGGGAAGAAGAGAGGGAGGAGGGAGGGTAGAGGCACTCCAACAACAAATGATGGGGTGGAAGTGGGGGGGGAGAGGAGAAAGAGGGTCTCCAACAGCCCTCCCAGAAGAGGACATTAGATCTCTGTGGGGAGGCCACTATTTGTGGATGGCAGCTCCCGACATTTATTTTTTGAAATACTTTTCTGCGGGGATGGAAATTCTGCTAAGGTAGCACTTTATGGTTGTTAATATAGGGAGGGGAGAGGGGGGAGGAGGAGAGGCTGGCAAGGTTGCGGAGGGACTGCAGAGTAGAATTTCAATCACGTTAGCAGAAAACCTTGAAAAGTCAACTTGTTTTCTGCTTCTCCGGAGAGTAGGACCTGCTCCAGTGGAGTCCAGTTACGAGAAAGGAGGTTCTGACTAATTATTAGGAAGACGGTAAAAGCTGTTTTACAGTGCAGTAGATCACCTCTGAACTAGGGACCCAGGTGGCGCTGTGGGTTAACCCACTGAGCCTAGGGCTTGCTGATCAGAAGGTCATCGGTTCGAATCCCTGTGACGGGGTGAGCTCCCGTTGCTTGGTCCCAGTTCCGGCCAACCTAGCAGTTCGAAAGCATGTCAAAATGCAAGTAGATAAATAGGAACCGCTACAGCGGGAAGGTAAACGGCGTTTCCATGTGCTGCTCTGGTTTGCCAGAAGCGGCTTTGTCATGCTGGCCACATGACCTGGAAGCTATACGCCGGCTCCCTCGGCCAATAATGCGAGATGAGCGCGCAACCCCAGAGTCGGTCTCGACTGGACCTAATGGTCAGGGGTCCCTTTACCTTTACCTTTAGATCACCTCTGAAGGTGGGGGCCCTCTGGCAGGGATTTTTTCGCTGTCATTCCTGCATTGCAGGGGGTTGGACTAGATGGCCCCTGGGGGCACCTTCCAACTCTAGGATTCTGTGATTCTATGAAAAATCAGACAGGCAGCATCATCTGGAGAAGAGATGATTAAGGGGTGATATGATAGCTATGTTCAAATATATAAAAGGATGCCATATAGAGGAGGGAGAAAGGTTGTTTTCTGCTGCTCCAGAGAAGCGGACACGGAGCAATGGATTCAAACTACAAGAAAGAAGATTCCACCTAAACATTAGGAAGAACTTCCTGACAGTAAGAGCTGTTCGGCAGTGGAATTTGCTGCCAAGGAGTGTGGTGGAGTCTCCTTCTTTGGAGGTCTTTAAGTGGAGAATTGACAGCCATCTGTCAGAAATGCTTTGATGGTGTTTCCTGCTTGGCAGGGGGTTGGACTGGATGGCCCTTGTGGTCTCTTCCAACTCTATGATTCTATGATCTGACAGCAGGCCAAAGACGGTGACTGCTGAAGGCTCTGGGCTGGAGAGCTGAGCTCCTCAGTGTCACCTCCCAGCTCCAGGCCGGCTGATGGAGTGGGCTATCTCCTCATTTTCCTCCTCTGAGTTGCTGTTGAACACACTTTCCCCATGGAGAGCCCTCCAGGTGTTTTGGCACATCAGCCTCGGCCAGTCATTGGCAGCTGCTCTGGAGAGCAACTTGATTCCAGATGCAGGAACCCACTTCTCATCAGATGCCAAGAGCCAGGGAGACAGGGGGCCACTCAACCAGGGTGGAAGAGGGGGCAAGATCTTGGCTGTCCGATGGAATACAATCGTTGCAGAAGATCGCCTTAAAATGCTCTACCATAACATAGATGGAATCAATGTCAGTCGATGACCTTGGGTCTGGGGGGGGGGTCTGCAATAACCTTATCCCTGCCTTATCCCTGAACCCTCCAGATCCACTTAACCTTTTCTCTCGGCCAGCCTCTTCCACCTTTGCTGAAAGGCTCCTTGTGTTTTTGGGAGCCTGGCAAAAGCGCCTCTTGTGGAAAAGTTACTTTGTCATCAGAACCAGGCCTGCCAGCGGCCCCAACAGCTGGGGAAATGTTGACCTTGGCCGGCAAGGCTGGAGCGAATGTAAACCCGAAAAGACCGCTGCCCTCGGACACCCCTCCCTCCCGCTGAGCCAGCAGTGCAAAGTCTGAGCTGGCTGAAGGAGGGCTGGCCATCAACCGCTGCTCTCTGACCCTGGGAGGGGAACCTTTTGTCCCTCCAGGGGTTTTCGTGAAGAGTTGACAGCACACCTGCTTACTGCAGCTAGAACGGCCATCGCACAGTTTGTGAGAGATTTAGACACAGTCAAACCTTGTTATAAGAAAAACCTGCTCCAAAACTCAACAACTTCAACCCTGCAGTGGCTGAGGAGGGAGGGAGCACAAGGCGAGCTGAGCTTGGGAGACACTCTGTAGGTTTTGTGGGTTTGTCACTGTATTCTGCTCTGGTCAGACCTCACCTGGAGTACTGTGTCCAGTTCTGGGCAGCACAGTTCAAGAAGGATACTGACAAGCTGGAACGTGTCCAGAAGAGGGCAACCAAAATGGTCAAAGGCCTGGAAACGATGCCTTATGAGGAACGGCTTAGGGAGCTGGGTATGTTTAGCCTGGAGAAGAGAAGGTTGAGGGGTGATATGATAGCCATGTTCAAATATATGAAAGGATGTCATATGGAGGAGGGAGAAAGGTTGTTTTCTGCTGCTCCAGAGAAGCGGACACGGAGCAATGGATTCAAACTACAAGAAAGAAGATTCTACCTAAACATTAGAAAGAACTTCCTGACAGTAAGAGCTGTTCGGCAGTGGAATTTGCTACCAAGGAGTGTGGTGGAGTCTCCTTCTTTGGAGGTCTTTAAGCAGAGGCTTGACAGGCATATGTCAAGAATGCTTTGATGGTGTTTCCTGCTCGGCAGAGGGTTGGACTGGATGGCCCTTGTGGTCTCTTCCAACTCTACGATTCTATGATTCTAACCCTAAAAAAGCTCAACAACTTTGGTTGGCCCTCATGGCCCTTCACTTCGTCAAATTGAAAAACGTTTGGACACCACTGCCTTACGGGGTACCCAAGAGCCCGTCTAGAGTCCTCTTTTTAGGTTCTCTATCGGTAGGAGAAAATAACAGAGGCCAACCAGAGAATATTGAGAAGCAAAGCGGCTAGTAAGCCTGATCTTTATTAAAGTACTAGCTGGCCCTGCCACGTGTTGCTGTGGCTAAGCCCTGTGACTGATCCTGTGTTGATCCATGACATAGCCCACCCCCTCCTCCCCCCACCCCCGGCTTTCCCCTGTGATTTCCCCCAACCTGTCCCGTCCCATGACGTATCACGCCCCCTCTTCCCACCACCCCCAGGTCATGACAAGCTGGAACGTGTCCAGAAGAGGGCAACGGAAATGGTCAAAGGCCTGGAAACGATGCCTTATGAGGAACGGCTTAGGGAGCTGGGTATGTTTAGCCTGGAGAAGAGAAGGTTAAGGGGTGATATGATAGCCATGTTCAAATATATCAAAGGATGTCATATAGAGGAGGGTGAAAGGTTGTTTTCTGCTGCTCCAGAGAAGCGGACACGGAGCAATGGATTCAAACGACAAGAAAGAAGATTCCACCTAAACATTAGGAAGAAGTTCCTGACAGTAAGAGCTGTTCAGCAGTGGAATTTGCTACCAAGGAGTGTGGTGGAGTCTCCTTCTTTGGAGGTCGTTAAGCAGAGGCTTGACAGGCATATGTCAAGAATGCTTTGATGGTGTTTCCTGCTTGGCAGGGGGTTGGACTGGATGGCCCTTGTGGTCTCTTCCAACTCTACGATTCTATGATCCCTTTTTAAGACTGGAATTATGACAACTTTCCCCTGCAATATAAAGTTTTGCTGTATCAGGAAAACGTGATCTATGTTGTGTTTATTTGTAGGACATATGTCGGGGTTTCTATTAAGCCAACCTGTAACTGGATTTTTGCACTGCTCCTGCTGCTATTAGAAGCCAAGTCATGGTTTGACTTACCAATATATGTGCAAACCCAGACTTATGGTTTGTCTTGTTCCAAACAATCGGCAAACAGTAGCCAAGTTTTGTTTCCTTCTTTTGGTTTGCTTGGGAGACACAAACCAAAAGTCCAGGTTGACATGTAAAACGTTTTTAGTAGTGCTGCACCAGCAGGACCAAGGAAGGAACTAAGCGGTCACAATTTTCTAAATGTGGCCTGTCAGGCTTGCTAAATAATTGTTTGGCTAAGTGTGAAATTGTGAAGAAAGGAAGAAGTTAGTTAACGTTTTGAGGTGAGGTATTTATTTTTGTCTTTTGGAGAGGCCCAGGGCTGTTGTGGAGGCAGCCTGGTCCGTGAGGGTGGCGTTATCGGCGACGGCGGGATCTGTGGGGTAGGCAGGACCGTCTTAAGCGCCCCTGGCACCGTGGTGCGCCGGATCTCTCCAGCGCCCTCCCGCCCTGGGGGTAGGGGTGGGGTGGGTCGGTGTGATCTCAGTGTGGTGGTGGGTCCCGGGAGGCGGCGGGATCAGCGGGGGTGCGATCCGTGGGGTGGGGGTGTGTGGAGTGGGCTTGCTCGGGGGGAGGGGGTCGCGGGAGGTTAAGGGATGAGGGGCGGGATCCGTAGGGTGGGGGTGTATGTGGAGTGGGCTTGCTCAGGGTGGGGCAGGGTCACGGGAGGCGGCGGAATCGGCGGGGGCGGGATCTGTGCGGTAGGGGTGTGTGTGGAGTGGGCTTGGTCGGGGGTCGCTGGTATGTGATCTCCTGGACGGGCGTGGGTCCCTGGGGAGCGTCTTGGTCTCGGGGCGGTTTGCTCTCTGTTGGAGGCGTGGTCTCCGGGGCGTGAGGGATTGTGGGAGTATGTTTGTCCGTTGTTCATTGAATGTCCACTGGAGGGCGCAATTTTTTGACCACAAATCCAGGTTTTTACCTGTCTTAGGGGTGTCAGCTGGTCAGTGTAAGTGCATGATTACCTGCTCACATGTGAGTTTGAGGTTGTGGCCAAATTTCAGGACGGTCGGGTAAGTGCTTGTGGGAGAAAAGTGGGGAATAACACACATGCACCTCCACCACTTAGATAGATAGATGATAGATAGATAGATAGATAGATAGATAGATAGATAGATAGATAGATAGATAGATAGATTGCAACAGGGTCCTCACTCACCCCATGCAGGAGGGAGCAGAGGAACCCAGAACATTGGTGTGCAAGCTCTTATATAGACTATTGAAATTACTCAAGACCACCCCCCAAAACATCATATATACAGTACATCACAGAAAGAGGTGGTCCCCAGCAGAAATTGGAGTGTGTTGCTTCTCTCCTGTCTGCCGGGATACCTTATAATGCAGGGGTCAGCAACCTTTTGCAGCTGTGGGCTGGTCCGCCATCTCTCAGACCATGTGGTGGGCCGGACTATATTTTGGGGAAGAAAAGAATGAATTCCTATGCCCCACAAATAACCCAGAGATGCATTTTAAATACTTCATTCCTGAATCTCTTACGCATATTGAGAGTGTGCGCAGCTTAACAGATACTAGCCAGACTGTATTTACAGGGAGGCGTAAGCCCCTACAGTCCATAGACAGTTTGAAAGCTTTTCCCATTTCCTTCCTCCTTGCAGAGAAATATTTGATGTCAATTTGGGAGAGTCAAAATGGCTTCAGGATTGCTCTCCTGTACTATTTCAGACACATGGTCTATATACTTATGTATGTGTATTTACCTTGTGCATTTATGAACATTTATTTTATATATATAAGACCTTAGAATTTCTATAACAACCTTCATACACTAAAGTGTGGGATGTTGCCCTAATGGAAAAACTAATAACCTGAGAGTCCTTAAGGGCCAAAGCAGAAAAGGACAATTTCGTACCTGTTTGGTCAGACTTTAAGCCTCTTCCGCCTTCCCTGCGCTTTCTAGGCAAGGCCCTGAAAAGTTTTCCCATTGCTCTGCCCCGGGGAAAACCCGTCGTTCATAGTTGGGAGGGGGATTATAGGGACAGAACTACGGAAACTGCATAGAAACTTGTTCATGTTTGCTACTACAGCGGCAAGGATATTATTCGCCCCAAAATGGAAAGACGCAGAAGTCCCAGCAAAGGATGAATAGATAGAAAAGCTGATGGAATATGCAGAAATGGCAAAACTTACCAGAATAAGAAATCAAGTAACAAACTTTTTCTAAAAGAATGGAAATGGTTTATTGAATATTTGCGGATAAATTGTAAACAGATAAAAACATTGGCAGGATTATTGTAATAACCTGCAGTTTGGTAAGAGTATATATTTAAAGTAGATGAATAAATGAGCAAATTAATTTGGATACGCAGAAGATATTAAAAATAAATTTAAGGAACCGCAGAAAGAGGGGGAAGGAAGTCAAGTTTTAAATGTTAAAATGATTGTAAAATGTATAAACTTTAAAAGCATAAATAAATAAATTTAAAAGAGAGAAAGAAAGAAAAGAAAAAGAAAACTCGGTGTTTACCACTGAATCGTAACAAACATCAATCAGGTTTTTTTGTGGACTGACGTTTGTTCCAATTCATCAGTAAACAACACGGGACAAGTGGAAGTAGAAGGTATAACAAGGGCCCATGTTTTGCAACCTTGTCTTGTTTTTTTAGCATTATGCCTATGCCGTAAATGGTTCCGCTTTGCTACCTGCGACACATTCACATACCTGTTGTTTGTTTTGGTTTCATTGTATGTCTGTATTTGTTCAGTGGTGATCTCCAATTGTCGTTTGGACTTTGTGTATATTGTTACAAAGGTTGGACGCCACTTCCAATCTCTGCAGGGCTGTGGCAGAGAATCAAGACGTAGCGGAGGAGGTTGTCGTAGGTTTAAGAAATAGGATCAATTCACATATTCACACCTGAATTTAGAGGAGGGGTTTCAGACCTTGCGGAAAGACCTACATTGGCTCCCAGTACGTTTCCAAGCACAATTCAAAGTGTTGGTGCTGACATTTAAAGCCCTAAATGGCCTCGGTCCAGTATACCTGAAGGAGCGTCTCCACCCCCATCGTTCTGCCCGGACACGGAGGTCCAGCTCCAAGGGCCTTCTGATGGTTCCCTCCCTGTGAGAAGCCAAGTTCCAGGTAGAGGGCCTTCCCGGTGGTGGCTCCCGCTCTGTGGAACACCCTCCCATCGGATGTCAAGGAAATAAACAACTATCTGACTTTTAGAAGACATCTGAAGGCAGCCCTGTTTGGGGAAGTTTTTAATGTCTGGTGTTTTTAATATTCTGTTGGGAGCCAGCCAGAGTGGCTGAGGAATAAATTATTATTATTATTATTATTATTATTATTATTATTATTATTATTATTAATGGATCACTGCCTTGTCGTGGCGAAGGGGCTTGAATAACTCAGGGAAGCTATGAGTTGATATTATTACTATTATTATTATTATTATTATTATTATTATTATTACCTGCTCCACTGTTCTGTGATTCTGTGATTCAGAGCTGGTGTGTGGGTCTTGTTCCTCCAGCCAACCCAGACCGGTCAGGAGGCGATAAAAGCTACAGCTAGGCCTGGATAGAGCCCAGTTGCTGACTCAGCCATCCGAGGGGATGAAGAAGGAAGGAAGGAAAGGCCATGAACTTTTTTAGGTCCAAGACATGAGGCAGTCTAACCTCACTTGGCCCTGAGGAAGAGAGTATGGGGTGGGGAACTGGGACAGATCTTGCTGCCTGTCTGATTTTTCACAGAATCACAGAACTGTAGAGTTGGAAGGTACCCCCAAGGATCATCTAGTCCAACCCCCTGCTATGCAGGAATCTCAACTAAAGCATCCATGGCGGATGGCCATCCAACCTCATATCTCAGCCTAATCTACCCCACAGAGTTGTAGGAATAAAGTGGGGAGGAGTAGGAGGAGTTTTATATACCTCCTTGAGTTCCTTAGAGGAAAGGTGTGACCAAAATGCAATAAAATAAATGTAATATGCAGGACATCTCCACAGCAGTCTCTACAAGGGCAGGCCAGTCTTTGGACCACCGTCCTGCCTTTCCGAGCCTCGCAGGCACCTAGTTGGCCACAGTTAGAAGACGGGCCTGATCCAGGAGGCCCTTTTGAGGTCCTGAGGTTATTATTAGGAGGCCCAGCCAAAGAAATGACGGAGGCCTCCCACGCTGGCTGGGCAGGAAGCCGCTGAGCGAGCCAGGAGGCATCATGAGACCAGCAGCAGGAAAGACTCACGATGTTCTGCAGATCCCTCCAGAACAAGCAAGAGGAGAAGGCGAGGAAGTCCCCACCCAGCAGTGTCTTCTCTGGGCAGCTGGCTGGCGGACACTTGCCAGCCAGTCTGGAAAAACAAAAACTGCTCCAGGCAGGGGCACCATCCTGCAAGCTCTGAACTGGGAAAAGGACAAGGAAACAATGCAGAGAGGACTGGACTCTCTGCACAACCGTGGACTCACCTGGGCCGTTGGAGACAGTGGCTTCACAAGGCCAGCAGTGTCCCGATTATTTGTCTGCTGCATCAAAAGTGTGCTTGTGTTTACATTGTTCCTTAAGAACGTAAGAAGAGACTGGTGGATCAGGCCGGTGGCCCCTCTAGTCCAGCATCTTGTCCGAAAGTAGCAAGCAGGATCCGAGCACAGAGGCACTCTCCTTAACTGAGTGCGCTCAGAAGCACTGCCTAGCCATCAATAGCCATATCCTCCCTGAAGTTGCCTGATGCTATCTTCAAGCCATCCAGGTTGGTGGCCATTGCTGCCTCGGGATTATTATTATTATTATTATTATTATTAAACAGATTCAATAACAGCAAACTTATTAGGGGATGGGGAAGAATTTGATCAGTTTACTGCATTTATTATTGGCTGGGCCTCCTAATAATAACCTCAGGACCTCAAAAGGGCCTCCTGGATCAGGCCCGTCTTCTAACTGTGGCCAACTAGGTTCCTGCGAGGCTCGGAAAGGCAGGATGGTGGTCCAAAGACTGGCTTGCCATTGCAGAGACAGCAGTCACGAAATCAAAAGACGCCTGCTTCTTGGGAGAAAAGCAATGACAAACCTAGACAGCATCTTAAAAAGCAGAGACATCACCTTGCCTACAAAGGTCTGTATAGTTAAAGCTATGGTTTTCCCAGTAGTGATGTATGGAAGTGAGAGCTGGACCATCAAGAAGGCTGATCGCCGAAGAATTGATGCTTTTGAATTATGGTGCTGGAGGAGACTCTTGAGAGTCCCATGGACTGCAAGAAGATCAAACCTATCCATTCTGAAGGAAATCAGCCCTGAGTGCTCCCTGGAAGGACAGATCGTGAAGCTGAGGCTCCAATACTTTGGCCACCTCATGAGAAGAGAAGAATCCTTGGAAAAGACCCTGATGTTGGGAAAGATGGAGGGCACAAGGAGAAGGGGACAACAGAGAACGAGATGGTTGGACAGTGTTCTCGAAGCTACGAACATGAGTTTGACCAAACTGCGGGAGGCAGTGGAAGATAGGAGTGCCTGGCGTGCTCTGGTCCATGGGGTCACGAAGAGTCGGACACAACTAAACGACTCAACAACAACACTGCAAGAGAAGTACACAAATCTGGTGTTTTCCTAGTGGCCCTTTTCTAAGTTTTTAAAGATGGATGTAGCTTGACAAACATTTCATTAGCCCAGGTGACTTTCTGCAGCTCGGTTTTCCTTTGCCCTGCTGCATGACACTGCCCCGAATGTGAACTCGGGTTTACGTACTGTATGTGGGCTTAGCATTTCAAGGCAGCTCCTGCTACATGGTGTCTCTGTCTCCTGCTGGCTTTTGCAGCAGTAGCCATAGCGGAGTTTATTGCCTTTAAATGTTTTGAGCTTCCTTGTGGCAACAGTTTGGGGAAATCTGGATTATTTCATTTTTTTAAAGAAGAAGCTGAGCCTGGCTTACCGCATCTCTAGATCTAAGAAAACAGAACAGAGCAAAACAAGAGCTTTGTTTGAAGTGATGCAGCCCCAATTATGTGTGATTCATGTTGTGCAATTTATTTGATTTCTGCAGTGAAGAGCCTCAAAACATTGTGGCCTGTGTATGTTTTGGCAAGTTATGCAAACAGCTTCCCTTAATCGGCGAGGAGCTCATGGAAAAACAAACCCTTCCTCGTCTTGCAAAGAACACCATGAATCAAAGGATACGAATCTAAGAGTTTACCAAGAGCTCCACCTATGTGGAGCTGGCACTCTGCACATGCCTCCAAAGCTACTGGATTCCCTTAGGTTCCACTCTGTGCAGCAGGTATGAGCTCCGGTGTGTAGTAGTGGCAATGGCATCAGAGTGGGACCTGGGAGAGACCACGGTTCAAATTCCAACTCAGTCATGAAGCTCACTGGGCGACGTTGGCGGCCAGCACCAGCCTCTCAGCCTCACCAACCTCACAGGGTTGTTGTGAGAATTCAGTGGGGGGCAGGGAGAACCATGACCAGGAATCAGCAAAGTTTTTGTGGCTTGGGCAAGTTCACGGTCCCGAAGAAGCCACAGTGGGCCAGAGTGTGTGCATGCGCATGCGCAAACACTATTTCCAGTGCGGAGGAGACGTGCGCAGCTTCCTGCAGCCAATGGGAAGCTGGCCAGCATCACGTAATGCGGTCCCCGCTCTGCTCTGCGCCGGTTTAGCGTGGTGCACGGGAGCCAACCAAGTGGGTGGCGGGAGTCCATGGGCCGGTTAAACAACCCCCATAGGTTGCCGACCCCTGACCATGACCGTCACTTGGGAGTTCCTTGGAGAATAAGTTGGGCTATAAATGCAAATGATAGTAATAAGAAGTAAGCGAGCTCTGTCTCAGGCCATCACCCATCTCTAGGTATAGAATTGTGAGGAGCACAAGGCTCCAAATGTGAGCTAATGCTCTCTTATGCATCTGCCACATTCGCCACCACTGCTACCTTGAGGAGACACTCTTATCCAGCCGTTTATTGGCTGTGGGAGAGAACAAAGGCCTCTTGTTCAGACCTCACCTGGAGTACTGCGTCAAAGTTCTGGTCACCCCAATTTTAGGAGGATATTGACAAGCTGGAAGGAGTGCAGAGGAGGGCGGCAAGGGTGGTGGCCTGGAAACCAAGCCTTACAAGGAACAATTGAGGGAGTTGGGGGTGTTCCACCTGGGGAAACTGAGACTGGGAGCTGGTGTGAAGACCGCCTGCAAATATTCAAAAGGACTGTCCCGTGGAAGATGGAGCAAGCTTGTTCTCTGCTTCTTCTGAGGGTAGGACTCAAAACAACAGATTCCAATGTCGACGAGGAGGAGGAGTTTGGATTTGATATCCCGCTTTATCACTACCCGAAGGAGTCTCAAAGTGGCTAACATTCTCCTTTCCCTTCCTCCCCCACAACAAACACTCTGTGAGGTGAGTGAGGCTGAGAGACTTCAGAGAAGTGTGACCAGCCCAAGGTCACCCAGCAGCTGCATGTGGAGGAGCGGGGAAGCGAACCCGGTTCACCAGATTACGAGTCCACCGCTCTTAAGCACTACACCATGCTGGCTCAAGGAAGGAGATTCTGACTTAGCATGAGGAAGAACTTTCTGATGGCAAGAGCCGTTCCGACGGTGCAATGGGCCACCTCAGAAGCCGGTGGATCCTCCTTCATTGGAGGTTTTAAGGCAAAGGTTGGAGGAAGACCTGCTGGGGATTCCTCAGCTGCAATTCCTGCACTGTGGGGAGTTGGGACTAAATAACCAATCCTACAAACCTATGATTCTAAGCAACCATCAGACTTCCTGACTCCAGAGTTGCAAAGAGGATCAAACTGATAAAGTAACTGGCTACCAGGAAAGACATGCTTCTCCTTTTTAAGGGTAAACACTGATGCCTTAATTTAGGACACCTTAAAATTAGGAAGATGGGAGATGTTTTCCCAAAATGCCAATTTCTGCTCTCTTCACCCCAAATTCATCCCACATAGGCAACAATGGTAATCTTAAGGAACAGACGTTAAAACAGACACGTCAAAGGAATGTTTCCGTGTCTCCTTTGTGCACAAGCATTCCCCCTTCTTCTCCATAGGAATAGATGAGATCCCAAAAATGTACAGTCATACCTCGGTTTAAGTACGGCTCGGTTTGAGTATTTTCAGTTTAAGTACTCCACGGACCTGTCTGGAACGGATTAATCCACTTTCCATTACTTTCAATGGGAAAGTTCACTTCAGGTTAAGTACGGACTTCTGGAACCAATTGCACTCATACTTCGGGTTAAGTACGCTTCAGGTTGAGTACTCCGCGGACCCATCTGGAACGGATTAATCCACCTTCCATTACTTTCAATGGGAAAGTTTGCTTCAGGTTAAGTACGCTTCAGTTTAAGTACTCCACGGACCGTCTGGAACGGATTAATCCACTTTCCATTACTTTCAATGGGAAAGTTCGCTTCAGGTTAAGTACAGACTTCCGGAACCAATTGTGTTTGTAAACCGAGGTACCACTGTATTTAAGGTATAAAAGGTATAAAGGTATATAAGGTATAAAAGAGAACAACAATTACCAGACCTTTAGAAGGCATCTGAAGGCAGCCCTGTTTAGGGAAGCTTTTAATGTTTGATGGATTTCTGTATTTTAATGTTTGATGGATTTCTGTATTTTAGAATTTCTGTTTTGTTGGAAGCCGCCCAGAGTGGCTGGGGGAACCCGGCCAGATGGGCGGGGTATAAATAAATTATTATTATTATTATTATTATTATTATTATTATTATTATTATTAGTTTGATGTTGGTCAAATGAGCATCTTTCGGGCTCCAGGACTTTTCTCCATACTCAGCATCACTCACCGGGACAATGGCAGAGCCCTGTTGGGCCGGGCAAAAGGGTGAGCTCTCCATAGCCTGACAGCTTGCAGATTTGAGAGAGGGGGGAGAACCTAACTCTTAACAAGCACAGAAATCTTAATCTTTACTCTTGAGTCCTCACTTTCTTCTAGATAAGGTATACACCCTGCTCTCTTACTCTTATAATTTCAGGTCTGTAACAAATAAAAGACGGATAAAATGCTTTTTCATGCAGCAGTTAAGCCATCACTTGCTCCCACAGGAAGCGGGGATGGCCACCAATTTGGCTGGCTTTTTTTAAAAAATAGACTAAATATCTTGTCAAAAGAACTGCTCTTATATATGATCTGGGCAGCACAAGCAGTAATTGTGACTCAATGGGAAACAGCCCAAAATCTTACACCAGACCCATGGTTCTGCTCACTCTGGAAGAGCTATAATGAAGAAAGCCATGCATAATTTGAGAACGTCCACACTCGTATTTATGTGATCTGGAATTCCTTTATGACATATAAAGCGAAACCATCATTTTCAAGACAACCATCGCACAAGCCTGGCAAATCCGGAACAATACTCTTGCAATCTGATACAGTCGAAAGTTTTTACTTGGACTTCATGATTTTAACCCATGTGCAACCGGACTCATTTTCTGTGCCTATTTTTATTGTTTTTCATCCTTTAACGTTCGTCTGTTGCTGCAATTGTTCTCCCTGTTTCATATACATAACACCACGAAATAATGGAAAATTCTACCCCACCAAAGAGATTAGACAAATTCAGGGACAAGGGGGCTATTGATGGCTCTTAGCCACACCAGACGTGCAATGCCAGCACGGGAGGAGGCTGTGGTGCTTCTGGGTACCAGTTGCTAGAAGCCACAGGACAGGAGGGGGTTTTGGGGCTCAGATCCTGCTTTTGGGTTCCCCACAGGCATCTGGTTGGTCACTGTGAGAACAGGATGCTGGGCTCCCTTTGGCCTGACCCAGCAAGCTTTTCTGTGGTTCTTATGAATGTTATGCTCACTTTCTGTTTCTTGGAACTCCGGGATCTGTTACCTTTAAGCCAGGAATGTGAATGGACGAGCATTAAAACTGCCGCCTGCATCTATCTTTGCACTATAAATTACACAATGGATTGTAGCATGCACACTACCTTTTCCTTGCAAATAAACCAATCACTCGTCCATTAGCTCTTGGTGTGCAAGTTTTTTTTATTAGGCATCAGGGTTGCAGCAACAGGCACACATTCAAGCAATGTGTGTTAACTCTGCGCCAAAGATCCCATTTCTCACAGAAGGGCATGCTGAGCCTCTCATGCAGACTGCACACGTGTGAAGGTTCAGACATACGCACTTAACCTCCTCTAGAGTCGTTCTTGAGGACAGGCAGAGCGCTGATCTGTAGACATGATGGAGGTGTTAGGGGAAGCCCTAGGCCAGACTCTCCCCAACCTGACGCCCCCAAACGTTTGGCCCACAAAGTCCACCCAGCATGGCCGCTTGACTAGAACCATAATCCAAAACATCAAGAGGGCATCATGTTGGGGAGAGCTGGCCTAGGCTGAGGTTGGCGCTTCTTCATCTAAGGTCCCTGATGGGGTAGCAGGAGCATATGGTTGGTCCTGACCCCAGGGCAACGTGAAAGGCGTTTTCTGGGAAGCCTGGGAGTCAGGTCTTGTGGTAGGAACTTCGAGCCTCTGGAGGGGACAAGGGCTGTCCTGTGCTCTTCTGCACTCTCACCGATGCTGTTGGAGGAACTGGGAACTCAACCCCCACAATCTGAGGCTTCCCTGTCTGGTCTTAAAAAGCAGCTGCTTCTCCGCTTTGAAAAACGTCAGAGAGGACCTGTGATGCCCCTGCTTGAGAAATTTCAAGGACTGCATCTTGCAAGCTTCCCCACTGAGGCGAACCATACAGCTGTGAGCCCTGCTGGCCGGAGGGACACCCCCTCTGCAACCCCAAGCTTTGCAAAGGAGACGCTGAGGATGAGAAGTGGAGGAGAGAAAAAGCCAAAACGCAGGCGGGGGCGTGGAAAAGACACAGAGAAACCAACAGATTGCCTAACTGCAGAAAGAGAGCATACTGAGGGAGAATCTCGTTGCCAGCCTTTTTTTTAAAAAAAAAAGACTGAAAAAAGGGGCGGTTAAAGTTTGTTATGGAGGGATCCGTCAAAGGAGAGCTTTTCCTGAGCAGCTGCTACTACTAGGGGAACAGACAGAAGAGAAGCAAGCAAGGAGTCCCTCACACGGGAACTGCTGGTAGCCGAGGGTGGAGAGGTGCAATTCTGCCACCAGAGAACCTGGGATGATCCGACAGCCAGCCTCACTCAGGGCACTAGTGGGCTGCACAGAGATCACATGGAAGTCCAGTTTTGCTTGAACAGGGGCAGTGAGCTTTGTGGGGCCCCGGAATGGAAGTCCTGTCCCATCCCTCCCCCCCCCCCCCCGGTTACATGACTGCTCAAATGAGTGATGCTCTCGAGATCCAGGCAAGCGTTTTACAGCACAGGCGATGCAGCTGCGCTGAGCAGATTCCTACAGAGTTTAAAGAGAGAACCAGACTCTTGACACAGTTGCACTCGCCCAAAGGGAGGAGGGGGACCACAAACCCATCACTTTAAAAAAAAAATACCCTAAACCCAAACACTGTGAAATGAAGACGTCCCCAACAGGTCACAGACTCCGATTCAAAGGTCCTCAGGAGGCTTCGGGCATGAAAAGCCACAGCCGCCACCACCTCCCCAAGTTCCCCTGGAAAGGTGCACGCCTCTGAGCGGCTCTGGAATTGGAAGGTGGCAGCCACAGAGCACCTGCCGGGATGCTCAGTCCAGGAAGGAGAGCCGCCCACCTCCTCCCAGACGCCAGCCAGAATGATGAAACGGGCGCAGAGACTCCCGAGTTTGCTTGCTTATTTTTGGCACCGACAGCAAAGAGCTCAGGTCCATCTTCATTGTCCAAGAGGAGGGTGCCTTGCTTTACATGAATTCATCTGAGTCGTTGCCGTCCTGCGGGAGGAGAGGACAGAAAAGGATGTTTTAAGGGCAGGCAGGCTTTGCAGGGCTTTGGGCAACTCTCAGGCTGCATCCCAGACTTAATTCTCCCTCACTGGGTCCGCATCTACCTGATCATCACTGAAAGATGAGTGCCATCGAAAGCCCCCCCCCCCCATGAACTTGTCTAATCCTCTTTTGGAGTCATCCAAATTGGTGGCCATCACTGCCTCCTGTGGGAGGGAGTTCCACAGCTAAGCAATGTGAAGCAGCTGGGCACAGGGAGTTCACAGGATTAAGTCCTTACTGCCTGCTCATTCTAGTCACATCACTCCAACCCTTACAGGCAAATGAGTCTGGAGTTCACTTTCTGGCTGGGAAGCCTCTTCTGCCTCCTGGGCACAGCCAGGGGCCGCTTGTCTCCCACCCAGAGGCTAAATTCTTGCTGGGCCCATCTAGCTTTTTGAGTCTAGAGACAAAAGCAACGGCACAGTGGATAAATGCAAGACTCCTTTCAACGTTTTTTCAAAAGGGAGGCATGGGGAAGCCACAAGGCAGTCCAATTAATTTTTTCTTTATGCTCCACTCTCGAGCTAAGATTGGCTTAAAGTTATAATAATAATTACACTAATAATTTTTTTTTTATTACCCTGCCCAACTGGTAGCTCCAGCCACTCTGGGTGGCATCCAATAAATATAAAAATCTAATAAAACATCAAACATTAAAAACTTCCCTAAACAGGGCTACCATCAAATGTCTTCTAAAAGTTGTACAGTACAAGTTATTTATCTCCTTGACATCTGATGGGAGGGCATTCTGTAAGGTGGGTGCTTCTACCGAAAAGGCCCACTTATGAACAGGGAGAAAGGGCCCCAAAGGAGAGAAACAAAAGGCAAAGGTAAAGGACCCCTGGACAGTTAAGTCCAGTCAAAGGCGACTATGGGATGCAGCACTCATCTCGCTTTCAGGCCAAGGGAGCTGGCGTTTGACCACAGACAGCTTTTCCAGGTGATGTGGCCAGCAGGACTAAACTGCTTCTGGCGCAACAGAACACCGTGACGGAGACCAGAGTGCATGGAAACGCCGTTTACCTTCCCGCCGCAGCGGTACCTATTTATCTACTCGAACTGGCATGCTTTTGAACTGCTAAGTTGGCAGGAGCTGGGACAGAGCAACGGGAGCTCACCCCGTCGTGGGGATTTGAACCGCCGACCTTCCGATCAGCAAGCCCAAGAGGCTCAGTGGTTTAGACCGCAGCGCCACCCACGTCCCACCAGGGAAAAAGAGGAGTGGTGGGAGTGCCCCTCTTTTCACAGGGCTCTTGCTGCCCAGCTTGACCAAGAGGTACTGGAGAGGCACTGGCAGCGCCCTTGCATAATAAGGGTGCGGACTTTCCCCAGCTGAGGAAGCCTGCAAGGGGAAAGCATGAACTGTAGAATCATCAAGCTGGAAGGGCACTCAAAGGCCATCCAGCCCAACCCAGCTTGCTCTCTCTACCCAGGGATTTTGCTCAGCAAAGGCGAACGTCAGCGGTGGAACTGAAAGGAGCTGGCCACCCCGCCCATCCAGCCTGCTGCTCACTAGGGCAACAGGCTCCTCGCGAGAAGCACCCTGGACATACCTGGTTGGAGGACATGTTTTCCGCCTTCATTAAGGAAGAGTAACTCCTGCAAAAAAAAGGCAACAGTGCATTCAGACATTGCTCAGCTAGAGAAAACCTGGCTGGCAAAAGAGTACGGAGATCCCTTTGGCCCTCTAATGCAGGGGTGGGGAACAGAATCTGGTTGGCAGGACTGTGACTAGCCAGGACGGCTCTGCTCCGCTTCCAAAGGGCTCGGAGGCAGCGATGCTTCTGAGTGCCAGTCGCTGGCAGCCACAGGGGCAGAAAAGGATCTTGGGCTTGGGTCCTGCTTGCAGGCTTCCCTTGGGGGAATCTGGCCAGCCGCTGGGAGAACAGGATGCTGGGCCAGATGAGCCACTGGCCTGATCCACCAGGCTCTCCTTCTGTGCTTATGAGCCACCTGCCTATCACCTGAAATCAGGTAAGCCAATTTCAAAAGGAAAGGAGCAGAGGGGCACTCACAAGTCTTACGTAGCCCACAAACAAGGATCCCATATGAAAGCAGGTGACCCCCGAGGGGCTTACTTTAAGCATCAGCCAACAGACTGGCGCTTACAGCAAGGATGACTTGCCGAGGAACAACCACGTTTTCAAGGCTCCTGATTTCTCCTTTGCAGACACGTTTTTACTTGCCCTACACATGACAGCACCTATGCTGTGGGCACGGTTTGGGTGAAAACGGGGCCAAATTATTATCCCTCCAGGGCCTAATTTGGCCCACAGGCTGCAGCATTCCCACTGTTGCTCTAATAGTTCCTTCAAGAGCTTGCAAGATCAGAAAAGCTGGAATCCAAAAGAATTCCATTTCCCACAACTGACGGTCAGCCTCCCACCTGCAAAGGTGAAGGGACCCCCCGGATCGGCACCCCATGAGGCTCAAAGGGCTGCTGCAACCAACCTTTTTTAAAAAAAACCACAGAAGTCGCACATAGAGACCCACACACCCTCGGTCATCTCTGGACCTTGGCCAAAGTCAAACCCAGGCAGCCCAAACACCACTGTTTCCTGACACAGCCAAGGAAGAGGAGCCCAGGAGGCAGGGAACTGCAACCAAAGCCTAGCAGGCAGGAGGCAGGGTGCATGGGCCAATCCCGGCCTGCTTGAAAGCACCCTAGTGGGGCACTCGCATGCTTATGCCATTGGCCAGCACCAACGAGGAAGGGCTGGCAAGAGAAACACTGGCCAAGGAACCAACCATTGTCATGGGGGTGGGGTTGTGCCTCTCCCGCCCCCCACAACCCCCTGCCAGAAAGCTGCTTGCCTATGTCTGCAGCAAGGCCAAGAGGCATCGCTCCCGCTGCTCGGAGAGCCTCTCAGCGCAACACATTGCTGGCCCGCAGAGCCAATGGAGGCAGGTCCTAAATCGTGGCATAATATCACGGTTATTTAACAGTTATGTTTGAATTCACCTAGAAAGGGAAGACAAATCTGAGCCTAGCCCTGTTGCTCAGGAAAGCAGGCCGGCTGCCTTTGTTTTCTGCTTTTTTCCCTACACCCACCCACACACCCCATTCAACTGGGACGGGCCCAACTCGACTTCCCAAAAGGGGCTCATTGACTTGCTCACCTGAGCTCTTCCATCTCTTTCTTCTTCTTCACCTCCTCCTTCTCTTTCCGCTTCATCTCCTGGATCTGGGCTTTCTTCTCGTTCCTCTCCTCCCGGTCGCGGGATTCCTTCTCAGCAGCCAGGTCCGGGAAGCGCTCCACTTTGGTCTTCTCCAGCCGGTTCAGGATCTCATTCACCCTCTTCTCCACCGTGACAATCTTCACCTGGGGGACAGAAAAGAACGGCGATCGGCATTTGGGAGACCTGCACCCACCTTCCCTGGACAGCACAAACGGCAACTGAATCACAGTCAAGCAGGAAGACACAGCATCCCCGAGAAACCTCACCTTTCCCACCCCCATGAAGTAAACACAGGAGGGAAAGCACAGGGCCCTGCTCTCCTTCACATCTCTAAGGAGGGAATGAGGCCAGATGCTGCTGCGGCTCCTGCCAGGACCAAGCAGAAGGTTGCCATTGTCACACTTCCACTTCTAATTATTAAGAACTGAGGTTGTTTTGAACAGCTGTCAGACACGACTCTGCCCTTCCATCATGTCACTAGTTCAAAACATTAAGTCAGCAACTTCCTGCCTTCATTTGCTTAAAAATACATTTTTTAAAAAAATTAATCCCATGCTACAGGGCCTCCAGTATCTGATTCAATCCTTCTGATGTCATTGGAAAGGCTTCTTTCTTCCAGGCTCAAGAGATTACACCACTCGCCCAGAGTAACACAGGAAGTCTGCGCAACGGCCAAAGCACACCCCCAGGAGGCCAGGCTGCCTGGTTCACTGCATCCATCCCCTCTTGGAGGCCATCACCACTTCCCACCTCCCCTTGCTATCCCTCAATCCTGGCCACATCGCCAGGGCTTCAAGCCCGAGCGACCCTGTGGGGAAGTCTCACGCACAGGAGAGGAGAGGGATGAAACGCATCAACAAGTCACAGGCCCATGTTAAGTGTTGAAATCAAAAAATGCACCTCTGAAATGTTCCGCTGCTTGGAGTAGCTCAGGAACTTGAAGGAGAAGGAGAAAATGGGGTTTCTCATCCCCAATTATAGGCCACTGGCTGTGTTTTACAGGTCTGCCTCTGGCTGGTGGCTTTCCTTTGAATTCCAGGCTTAACTTTCCACACACAAAAAGTGGGGAGGGAGGTGATGTGCTTTTAGGCCCCAGGTTTGCAAGGGCAATGCTGAACATGGGAGAAGCATGAACTTTGCAAGGCGCCTTGTAAACAAGTGGAGGCATTGGCCCATTTGGCCCAGCCTGGGAGCTCTGGCCAGAGTCTCTTCCCAACAGGCTTTGAAAGAGGAGTAGACAAATTCCTGGAGGAGAGGCCTATCAATGGCTGCTAGCCATGATGGCTATGCTTTGTCTCCAAGTTCAAGGCTGCTGGAAATCTCAGCAGAGAAGAGTTGCTCTTGGGCTTGAATCCTGCTTGCAGGTTTCCCAAGGGGGCATCTGGTTGGCCACTGTGAGAACAGGATGCTGGACTCAATGGGACACCAGGCGCTTCTTATGTTCCCAAACTCATTTTCTAAGGTTTTTTTTTTTTTAATTTGGGGGGTGGTGGTGGACCAAAAGTGTATTGAGGCATCTTAAGGCCCAACACACAAGCACATTCCGAGGTGATGACAAGAAAGCACCCAGCTCAATCCCTGTGGTCATCTCCAAGAGCCCTGCACAGCCCCTCTGAAAATGAAGCAGTGGAGACTCAGCCCTTCCCAGCTAAAGGTGATGCAGGTGGGGCTTCATCAGTCTGTCCTGCAAACATGGATCTTGACCCCGCCTACACGCGTCTCTGCCTCAGCTGGACCATACTTCCATTACCCAAAGAGCTTTGGCACACTTTCCTAACAGAAAGGCTGCAACCAAAACAAATCACATAAATGAAAGAGAGTGGAAAGAGAAGTTGCTGAATTGGAACTCATTACCAAGCTTAAAACCATGGAGCCACCTGGGATGAATAAAGACATCAGATTCTTATCTCATTATGCATGATCAAGCTTTCTTTAGCACCTCAGCCCTTGCTCCCCACCCCAGGACTAATTGCAGCCATCAGCAGTCGTTAACAGCCATCTACAGGTTTACCACTCCCATCCGCCCATCACCCATTCCCACCCACCCCCACCACCCTCTGTATATATATAAGGGTCTGACACTTCTGTTTCAAGTGTATCTGAAGAAGTGTGCATGCACACGAAAGCTCATGCCAAAATAAAAACTTAGTTGGTCTTTAAGGTGCTACTGAAGGAATTTTTTTATTTCACATAAATGAAGTGAGCCTGCAGCACTTTGAACTGATCTGAACGTAGGAACTAGCAGAAGGGGCCACCAGGTCAGAATATTAGAATGCTAAGCAAGTTAAGAACCTAATATGAGCGTGCTGGATCAGGGCAAGGGCCCATCTTGGTCCAGCATCCTGTTCTCACAGTGGCCCAACCATTAGGGGAAACCTACAAGCAAGAGCCCTCTCCCCCCCCCAAGAAACTGGCCTTTGGAAGCACTGCGGCCTCAAACTGTGGAGGCAGAGCCTCGCCATCCTGGCTAGTAGCCATCATTTGCCCTCTCCCCCTCCAGGAATTTGTCTCATCCTCTTTTAAAGCCATCTAAGTTGGTGGCTTTAAAGTAAGTGCGGATAGAGGCAGGCGTGCACACACACACAAAGGAGAGTAGCGTACAGCCACTGTCCGCTTCAAGCCTTACTTAACCTTTGTGGCTTCTCACATGAAATCATAAATGGTTGCTGCATAACGCACAGCTTGGCAGCGCGAACGCAGTTCCCCCCTGCAAACCACCCCCACCAGCAATCCATGCACCGCACAAACAGTGACCTCAGTGGGAGGGAAGCCAAAGGGTGCTGTGATGCCTGAAGAATGGCAGCAGGAACTCCCACCCACTCCTTCCTCACTTTACCCATCCATGCGGCAAAGCTCCCTCTATTTCCTTGGAGCCAGGAGGTGGGTGTCTGAGAAGATGGGAGCAGGGGCAAGACACTTACATCCTTCTGGCGATGAAACCCGATCTGCCCCACGTCCATTTCTGCCGTCTTCTTTAAGTTGGCCCATGAAGTGTACACAATGTTGACATTATTCATTTTGCAGCCTAGAAGAACAAAGAGGGGCCGTTCTGTTCACCAAGCTGATTCTTCTCTCCCGCACACCCACTTTCAACCATATTTCCTAACAACTCTTCGTAAGACTCGGTAAGCCAGCATGGTGTATAGTGGTTAGTGTTGGACTGGGTCCTGGGAGAGATCAGGGTTCAAATTCCCACTTGGCCATGAGGCTCGCTGGGTGACCTTGGGGGCCAGACACTGCCTCTCATGAGCCTAACCTACCTTAGAGGGGTGTTTTGGGGATTAAACTGAGGAAAGGGGGAGAGCCTGGTGCACCACCCTGAGCTCCTAGGAGGAAAATGGTGGGATACAAATGTAATAAATATAAACGAATCCTATATAATAAAGTCCCTGTGTCTCTGTGTCCAGATTATGTGTGTCCCTGGGTTACTGCGCATGTGTCCCAGGGACACAGGGATTGGAGGCAGAGACAACCGCCAACCGCCGCTCCGAAGCCCCGTCTCATGCTGGAGGTGCGCTGCGAGGCGGCGGGGGAGAGAAGCACTCCCCCCCCCCGTCGCCTTGCCACGCACCGCCGGCATGGGACAGCGCTTCCTCGGCGAAGGCAAGCAGGCGAACTGTCTGCCTGCTTGCCGTAGCCGAGGAAGTCGAAGCGGCAGCGGGCAATTCGGCTGTGGGACTGGCTTGGCGGCGGCGGGGAAAAGGGGAGGCATTCCTCCCCTTCTTCCTGCCACCGCCAAGCCAGTCCCGGAGCCGAAGTATGGCGTGGTGGGGGTTTTCGCCGTTTGCCTCCCCCTGGGGGGAAGGCAAACGGCAAAAAGCCCCCGCTGCGGGGTTGCTGGCTCTGTCGGGTGGGGGGGGGGAGAAGCAGAAGATCCGATCGGTCTTCGGCTTCTCCCTCCCCCTGCCCAACAGAGCCGGCATTTGGCTCTGTCAGGTGGGGGGAAGGGAGAAGCAGAGGATCGGATTGCTTCTCCCTCCCCCCACCCGACCCAGGGTTCGGAGAAGCGCTGCGCAAGCACTTCTCTGAACCCCGGGATGTTCTAGCGCCCGTTATTGAACGGGCTGAAATACACTAGTAAAGAATAAGAGTCCTTTAGGTTGGCAACAATGCAATGTCAGCAGCTGTTCCCCAAGAGACTGGTCACCTCTCCAGAAATGTTCCGTCAGAGAGTTGGTTGTTGACTGGGCTGGCAAAGGAGGGGAGGGAGGATGTCTTAAGCAGCTCCTGTGATGCCTGCCCCTTGCACGACAACAGGTGGGAGAAGCCACACCACCAGAGCAGTGTCAACTGGCTCCAGCTGCCCCCAAAGGCCTCATTCTCCACCCAGGATTCCTCTCTGAATCCTTGCTGGTTTCTCCAGGCCAGGGCATGCTGCAGAACAGCAACGCCTTACCTTGAATGCTGTTGGCTTTCACCAGGTGGGCGCAATCTATCAAAACCTCCCTTGGGATGTCATCCATCGTCTGCCCCTGAAAGGAAGCAAGGTCGGGAGTGAGCAGCTCATGCGGAGGAGGAGAAGACAAAAGGCATGCTGGGAAGGAAGCGGACTCTGCAGGCAGAGTGAGGGCTCCCTGCGACCGAACTGCAAGCACGGGGCCATTGCAATTAGTCTGTTCCCGCAAAGCTAACCACCAAATTAGTCAGAGTAGACCCATCAAAACCCAGAGATTCCAACGGGTCTGCTCTCATCTCAGGAGAACTTAGTCGGAAGCAACCTGAATAGTTTTGCAGCACTTTAAATGCTAAGAGAATTACGGAATAAAACTTTGCAGAGTAGATGCATCCGACATAGTCCACAAAAATCAGTGAATTTGGCTTTCAGAGACTACAAGATGTTGAAGAAAGCCAGTCACAGGGGCTCTTCCTTTTATGCAGAATATTTTATAGGCTTTATAATAAAATGGCCTTGATCAACTCCGACAAAACCTGCAGAGTGTTGCAAGCATATATCAGAGGACCTCTTTCAAACATGATAGTTTTCAGCAGCTGGTGCATTAGCTTGGGGGAGGCTGACAGGCCCTGAGAGGAGGGGGCGATGGCTGCAGCCCCCAAAGTGGACAAGTGGCCCTCCCTCCCCACCCCTTGGCTGAGTAAGAACCACCACAGAGGGCAAGAAGCAGAGCAAGGCTGTTTACCTTGTGCAGCCGGAGGTACACATGGGCAGAGGAGAGCTTGTCCACATGGAACCTACACACAATACAGCAGAGATTTGAGTGAGATGATTCAACCCAAAAGAAATGTTGCCCTACGTACCACTCCAAGAGGCTGGTGGCCACCTGGCTATCAGCATCTTGAAGCATGCATACTTGATAGCGGGGGAAGGAATTTTTACGGCTTATCACGCTCACATCTCTGCAAAAGTATGTAATGGCCTGAAGAGGAAATTGAAAGGCTGGAGGAAACAGCTGCTCAAACAGCGCCAATTCCCTCTGAGCCAAGTGCTCCCTCTAGTGATCCAAAGGCCAACAATGCGAGATGAATGAGACTAGGCCTGCGCATAGTAAAACCATAGAACTTGCTCACACATCATGGAGGAAGAGCGGGTTCACAGTCTGAGCAGCAATGCTTCTGAATAACAACAGCTGGAAACCACGGGAGGGGAGAGGGCTCTTGTGCTGGAATCCTGCTGGTGGGTTTCTCATTGGGGCATCTGATCGGCCACTGTGAGAACAGGATGCTGGACTGGATGGGCTACTGGCCTGATCCAGCAAGCCCTGCTTAGGTTCTTATGTGGAGCTTTAGAACCAGGTGAGGAACGTGAAGATGTTGTCCGACTCCCAACTCCTACCAGCCCTGGCCATGATGGCCAACAGGAACATGGGAAGCTGCCTTATACAGAGTCAGGTCATTGGTCTACTCAGCTCCGTACTGTCTGCACTGACTGGCAGAAGCTCTCCGGGGTTTCAGGAAGGGGACCTTCCTAGCCCTATCTTGGAGATGCCGCTAGGGATTGAAACAGGGACCTTCTCCAGCATTGTCCGAAGGGTGCAGTGTTACCTTGCTTTACAAAAACCTCTATAGCCATTTCCCCCACCAAGGAATAGAGCCAGTCTATGAATCATCCCATTCTGAAGCTTGCATTTCCACTAGCTTCCAATGGCTAAGAAATATCAACAAACCTGGGTAATCTGCCTTATTGCTCAGCAAGACATGGGCCCTAAAAACGTTCCAAACACATCAGACACCTTCAACCAGTCACCCTGAAGGATGAAGCTGACCAGTCCATCCTTCTGACTGGTCCACAAGCCCCTCTCCACTGTGGCTCAAAGAGGCAGCATCTACAAGAGGGAACATGCAGCAGCTCCTAGTTTCTGTTTCATAATCTGCCCTCACCTGCTGTCTGTTCAACTACAGTGGTACCTCGTGTTACAGACGGGATCCATTCCAGAGGCCCATCCGTAACGTGTAAAGCCCGCAACTCATAGTGCTGTGTCTGCGCAGGCGTGCGGTGCAATTTGGCACTTTTGCACATGCACGAAGCGCAGTTTAGCGCTTCTGCGCTCATGCGAGCGGCGAAACCTGGAACTAACCCATTCCGGTACTTCTGGGTTGCCGCGGGACGCAAGACGAAAACACGCAACTTGAAGCGGACGTAACGTGAGGTATGACTGTACTGTCATTGATTACATTATTCACTGTAGTCATTGCTTTAACGGCTCATTTCATTCTTCATATTTGAAATAAACCAAAATAAAAAGCACAGCAACCTTTTGGGGGTTAATGGTGGGGGGGGAGAGAGAATGAATTATGTTGCATTTGCTTTGCTTAATATACAAAATGGCTTGTGTAAAATCTGTTGGTGGATCTACTGAAGTGCAAAAAGATTATCATGTTAAATCCTTTGGATCCTCGCTGCCTTTGGGTGTAACCTAGGCACCACTTTCTGTGCCAAGGCAGAAGTGCATTTGTTTGCCAGGAACCTGATCATTCAACACCCACTCCTTTGTTTACAACATTTCTGTGCTGCCATTATCTAAACAGATCCCAGGGGACTGTAGAGTTATCTATTCGTTAAAGTCTAACAGAATAAAACAGCAACATTAGCAAATGTAATAAGAGACAGCAGATAAAAATTACAAAGCTACCAAGTGATTACAGAAATAAAAATGCCAAAAAGATAGCAAAGTAGACATGGAAAGGCCTGGAGCCAGCTGGACTCAGATTAAAGAGAAAATATAAGGAAGGATACTCCAGTAGTACAAAACATTTGGCAGGACAACAAACATCACAACTGGATGTTGGGAAATTATCACTGGAAGCTTTTTGGGATGCGGGGGGGGGGGGGCAGAACAAGACAATCTTGAATTATTGAAAGCTGCTGCATACACCTGTATTGTGGGAAGCTATCAAATCAAGGTTCTGGCCCCTGATATACTGGGGGAGGGGCATGATAAGCAGGGGGGGGGCGTTTCTTTGCATTTAGAGTAAAATGTAAAAATAGGATCCCACCTCCAGTCTTATACAATGCAGTGCAGTGCTGGAAGCGCTCTAAAATGTTATTTTGCTGTCAGCTTTACTAAGGAGCGTGATTCATTTCACAGACTAAATGACCATCACAAGTACAAAAGAAGATCACCTGCTGGATCAGGCCAATGACCTATCCAGTCCAGCCTCCTGTTCTCACAGTGGTTGACCAGATGCCCCAACGGTAAACCCGCAAGCAGGATCCGAACACAAGAGCACCATCACTCATAGAATCATAGAATCATAGAGTTGGAAGAGACCACAAGGGCCATCCAGTCCAACCCCCTGCCAAGCAGGAAACACCATCAAAGCATTCTTGACATATGGCTGTCAAGCCTCTGCTTAAAGACCTCCAAAGAAGGAGACTCCGCCACACTTCTTGGCAGCAAATTCCACTGTCGAACAGCTCTTACTGTCAGGAAGTTCTTCCTAAGGTTTAGGTGGAATCTTCTTTCTTGTAGTTTGAATCCATTGCTCCGTGTCCGCTTCTCTGGAGCAGCAGAAAACAACCTTTCTCCCTCCTCTATATGACATCCTTTAATACAGTGTTCCTCAACCTTGGGCCTCCAGCTGTTTTGGAACTACAACTCCCATCATCCCCGGCCACTGGTCCTGCTAGCTAAGGATGATGGGAGTTGTAGTCCCAAAAAAGCTGGAGGCCCAAGGTTGAGGAACACTGCTTTAATATATTTGAACATGGCTATCATATCACCCCTTAACCTTCTCTTCTCCAGGCTAAACATACCCAGCTCCCTAAGCCGTTCCTCATAGGGCATCGTTTCCAGGCCTTTGACCATTTTGGTTGCCCTCCTCTGGACATGTTCCAGCTTGTCAGTATCCTCCTTGAACTGTGGTGCCCAGAACTGGACACAGTACTCCAGGTGAGGTCTGACCAGAGCAGAATACAGTGGTACTATTACTTCCCTAGATCTATTACTCTCCCCTCCTGTGGATTCCAGCAACTGTTTTCTGAAGCATTGCTGCCTCTGATTGTGGCGGCAGAGCAGAGCCCTCCTGGCTAATAGTCACGGATAGCCTTATGCTCCATGAATGAAGAAGACATCTGAAGGCAGCCCTGTTTAGGGAGGCTTTTATTGCTTAATAGATTATTTTATTTCATTTTTCTGTTGGAAGCCGCCAGATGGGCGGGGTATAAATAATAAATTATTATTATGTGTCTAATCCTTTTTAAGCCACCCAGGTTGGTGGCCATCCCTGCCTCATGCAGGACTCAGAGCAACGTCCATAGTCCATCTCTGTGCTGCACGAAGAAGGACTTTCTTTTTATCTTTCCTGGGAGTTCCAACATTCATTTTCTTTTTATGTCAACGAGTTCTGACGTTATGAGGAAAAAAAATTCTCTATTCAGTTTCTCCACACTATGCACAATTTTTTAAATTTCATGTCACCTCTTGCTTGCCTTTTCTCTAAACTAAGAAGTCCCAAATGCTGTGTAACCTTTCCTCACCGTGTGTGTGTGTGTGTGTGTGTGTGTGTGTGCTTTTCTGAACCGAACTCTACAATAACTGTCACTGCCAAACTACATTTGTCATTACCACCCATTGGCTCAGTTTAGAGGGGTCCTTTTGGAACTCTTCTTAATCTGTTTTTGTTTTAGCCACCCTGAACAATTCCAGCAAACTCAGCCACCTCACTGCTCACCCCTAAGTCTGGACCATTTAAGAACAAGTTAAAAAGCCAAGGTCCCAATATTGATCCTTGGGAGACTGCACTTTCTGCATCCCTCCACCTGGAAAACTGTCCATTTATTCCTACTCTCTGCTTCTTGCTACTTAACCAGTTCCTTATCCATATCTTCTCCTATTTCATGTCTGCTAATCTTACTCAGGGAGTCCTTACTACCTTATTGAAACCTTGCACCCCAGTGCATAAAGAGAGGCTCAGATCAGATCAGTACTTACCAAACATCTTCCGGCCAGCCATGTTTTATTAGGTCTTCATCTGCGAGGAAAAAACCAAGCCAAGCAGTGAGCAGAAATAATTCCCTTTAGGCAAGCTTTTAATATTTAATGCTGTATTGTGTTAATATTCAATTGGGAGCCGCCCAGAGTGGCTGGGGAGACTCAGCCAGATGGGCGGGGTATAAATAATAAATTATTATAATTATTATTATTATTCAGCCCTCCCTGAGTGTCAGGTTACAACTGGACCTTTGGGATTATCGCTTGAGTCCATTGGGTCACAAACCAAACTGTGAAATAGGAAGATCTCTCTGGAAACAACGGAATTCAGCGCTAAACTTTCAAGACAGGAACCATTATTTCAGTTTGAACCATGCTGCAAAATTTGAATGCTGAAGTTCCTAACAGGATCCGAGCAGATCTGTAGCATTGCTGAACGCTTAATGCAGCACTAGCAGTTCAAAAAGGTGATGTAGACACACACGTTTAAGTACCATGGGACAATAGAGTTCTAACCTCTTATACTTTGGCTTCATCTGGTTAGACGTGCACAAGATTGTGCTGCTAAATGTTTCTTCAGTTTAAAAACACAAACAGATTTCAAGAGAGATATTGGGAGAATAGCTCAGAAATAATTCAGAAGCAGCTGTTTTATTTCAATAAAGGTGCTCTAAACAACCACCACTGTACAGCAAATATAAGTAAGTAGGGAAAGGCCCTGTGTAATTAATATTACTAAATATATTTATGTCTCTGAAAATGACCTCATAAGATTTAAGTGACCCTTAACAAAAAGGGACGGATGGTTGCTACTTAATCTTATGAAAGACTTCTTACATTAGCACAATTTGGGACAATTGCCTGGTAGTACCGTGTTTCTCCTAAAATAAGACACGTCTTATATTTATTTTTCTTTTAAAAAAATACATTGTGGCTTATTTTCGGGGGATGTCTTATTGTTACGTATGGTACGGGGCTTTCTTGCACCGCCCGCTGAGCCTGCTGCTGGGTCCCAGGGCTTCATGCGGCACGGCTGTGGCTGCTGCCGGCTCCTGCCGGGTCCTGCAGCATTGCGCGCCGCCCGCTGCTGGGTCCTGTGGCTTCGCGCGCCGCCCGTTGAGCCCGCTGCCTGGTCCTGGGGCTTCGTGCGGCGCGGCTGAGGCTGCTGCTGCTGGCTCCTGTGGCGCCGCGCGCCGCCCGCTGCCGGGTCCCTGGGCTTCACGCGGTGCGGTGCGGCGCGGCGCGGCGCGGCACGGCGCGGCGTGGCTGGGGCTGCTGCCGGCTCCTGCCGGGTGCTGCGGCTTCGTGCGCCGCCCGCTGAGCCCGCTGCCGGGTCCCTGGGCTTCACGCGGCGCGGCTGGGACTGCTGCCGGCTCCTGCCGAGTCCTGCGGCTTCGCGCGCCGCACCGCACTGCGTGAAGCCCAGGGACCCGGCAGCGGGCGGCGCGCGAAGCCGCAGGAGCCGGCAGCAGCCCCAGCCGCGCCGCACCACGTGAAGCCCAGGGACCCGGCAGCGGGCGGCACGCGAAGCCGCAGGACCCGGCAGGAGCCAGCAGCCTCAGCCGTGCCGCGCGAAGCCCCAGGACCCGCTGCTGGGTCCCTGGGCTTCACGCAGTGCAGCGCGGCGCGGCTGGGGCTGCTGCCGGGTCCTGCGGCTTTGCGCGCCGCCCGCTGCCGGGTCCTGGGGCCCGTTCAGCCAGAGCTCCGCGCGTCGCTGTGCTGGGGCTCCTGCTGTGCTGGGGCTCGGCGCAGCGCGCGCTGCTGCGTTTGCCGGCTCGCTCTGGGTCGTCCCGCTGGCTCCCCCAACACGTCTTATTTTGGGGGGATGTCTTACATTTTTTGGCCTTCAAAAGATCGTGCCATGGCTTATTTTAGAGGCACGTCTTATTTTAGGAGAAACACGGTAGAGAGGACATAAATTCAGAGGAGATTTCAAAGGTTATTTTAAAGGGACCAAGCACAAACAACAGAACAATTCTGGAAAACATTTTCCTTAGGATTAAAAATAATGTTGGTTTCTGAAAAGTCATGGGTGACCATCAAAGAGTAATTTTAACAGTTGCATGTGCAAAAATAATCAACCAGCTGATGTATTTCAAGGAACTGCTCATTAATTTCTTGAACTCCTACCCAAAAAAATTGCTTCCACAATTTCAATATTATAACATTGGATAGTCTGTAACAAGGTACTGTAAATAGAAACTGTTTTCCCTTTCTTTTGAAAATCAGGCAACTTTTGGGCTACAAACTAATCAGAAAAAAAGAATCTAGAAGATGACTTGCTTTTGAGAAAGTACCGGTATTTCAAAGCTGTTGCTTCTTAACAAAAACTGGATAGAGATACACACCATTTAGCTAAATACCAGTTTATACATCAGAATTGCCTGACTGGCCTCCTTGGATTCCAATTTTAAGATAAAATTCCCCACCCAATCTCAGTGGGGCTGAGATCATGGATCAAGCACTTGTTCGCAGTCCTATGTTAGGAAGTTCACTAAAAGCAAGAACATGCTCAAATGAGGAATGTTTTACACAGAAATGACATAAACATGTTTATGCCATCAGCCTTTTGCTGAAATGCAGTCTGAGGCACCCAAGAATTGACTCTATTAGTTCCATCCCCAATAGCGGGTCAAGAAGCCAGTTTCTGCACATGCTGTAGAGCAGGCATCCCCAAACTTCGGCCCTCCAGATGTTTTGGACTACAATTCCCATCTTCCCCAACCACTGGTCCTGTTAGCTAGGGATCATGGGAGTTGTAGGCCAAAACATCTGGAGGGCCGCAGTTTGGGGATGCCTGCTGTAGAGGGAACTGAGGGGCAGATGGGGCTTGTCAACCTGGGAAGGGAGCCCATCTAGGAGAAGAAAAGCTCTTGATCAGGGGTCCCCAGACTACGGCCCGCAGGCCAGATGCGGCCCAATTTGCCTCCCAATCCGGCCCGCAACGACCCCCGCCACCCGCTGCTGCCGCCTGCTCTTACAGCATGCAGCGCAGCGGCGCTCTTCCAGGTCGAAAAAAGCGCCAAAAATCGTTTGTGCGCATGCGTATGGGCATGCGTATGAGGTCATTTCCGGGTTGGGGGAGGCCCATACGCTTGCACACAAACGATTTACGGCGCTTTTTCCGACCTGGAAGCGCACCACCGCGCCAGTAAGTGTGTGTGCGCATGCGCACGGGCGCGCACTCCCCCGCCCCGCGATCGGCATGGCAGGCACCAGCCCAAAGCTGGGTAAGTCTGGGGACCCCTGCTCTTGATCCTAAACCTCTCCTGCCTCGTGGGGTATCTTCGGGAGGAGAAAAGGCTAAGGAGTAAACCCTACACAAATCCGGAGCGGAGTCCCTAAGACAGTTGGATGGCACCTTGAATGCCTCCTTCCAGCAGCTCCTGCTGGTTCCAAATGTCTTGCTCTGCTTTCCTTTGAACCACATCAGTGAGGCCAGAGGGGGGGGGGAGTCTTCTCAACTGGGCAGTCCAGGACCTCCATGCACAATGCCCAGCACCCTAGGAAGGTCATTTCGGTGCTCCTATTGCAGCAGTTTGACTTCACCCCTGGAGGCACACTATTGTCTCTCAAGACAGACAAACGCCAACAATGTCTGCATGCTTAACACCGGTCCTGAAAGACCTACATTGGCTCCCAGTACGTTTCCGAGCACAATTCAAAGTGTTGGTGCTGACCTTTAAAGCCCTAAATGGCCTCGGTCCAGTATACCTGAAGGAGCGTCTCCTCCCCCATCATTTTGCCCGGACACTGAGATCCAGCTCCAAGGCCTTCTGGCAGTTCCCTCGCTACGAGAAGCCAAGTTACAGGGAACCAGGCAGAGGGCCTTCTCGGTTGTGGCACCCACCCTGTGGAATGCCCTCCCACCAGAGGTCAAAGAGAATAACAATTACCAGACCTTTAGAAGGCATCTTAAGGCAGCCCTGTTTAGGGAGGCTTTTAATGTTTGATGGATTTCTGTATTTTAATATTTTGTTGGAAGCCGCCCAGAGTGGCTGGGGGAACCCGGCCAGATGGGCGGGGTATAAATAATAATAATATATTATTATTATTATTATTATTATTATTATTATTATTATTATTATTATTATGCTTGTGCAACAGGATTCTCGGTTTCCCTCCCTTCCAGCACTTGCAGAGCAGATTTTGGGGACACACAGTGGCTGCAAGCCAGAGAAAATGTGGAAGCAGGCAAACTCCCATCCACTGGCTCCTCTAATGGTTGCTGCGTTAAGGGCGGACTTCTTCTTTTTTGCATGTTTTTATATTAAATTAGTGTTAATGCAGTTGCCTTTCACTTCAGCGTATCTAGAGGTACTTATGTTTCCCATGAATTTTACTCCTGGACACTGTTTTGAGAGCAGCATGTATCAAGCTACCATAAAGTGTCAGGGGTTTAATCCTAAAACGGTTTTTGTTTTCTAAAACAATGCTGGGCAAAGAAATCCCCACTGATCCGGATAAAGGCTTGTTTTCTGCCATACCAAAGAGCCAATGAGTTCTGACTGAAGATGCACAACTTATCAGAAGGTTTGTTTTAAAATAAAAATGGGGTCAAACACAAAATACATAAAATCGATTCCATCTTGACAGGCATATCCAGAGTATTGTACTTACTTTCATATTTATCTTTTCCCATGTAAATTGTGTATGCAGCGCCAGGAACAACTGAGAGGATGGAAAAGGAAAACAAAATGAGCAAGTTTTGGATCAAACCCCACACAGACATACAGTGCTCCCCCCCAACTTATTTGCATCCCACCCACAACACAATCCACTCTAGGTCCTGCTCTAGCTCAGAGGTTCAGAAGCTCTGTTCCAGGACCACAAGTTCTCCCAGAAGTTCTTTCAGGTGGTCCAGATGTGAAAATGCGAAGAGGCAACCCCTCTTCAGTCTCACACCTTTGGCAAGGACAAAGAGGGGGGGAACCCCCAATAATTCTAACAACCTACAGCACAGGACTGTTGCAAGAATGAAATGGAGGGGGGGGGATTAACTAGGTATGCCACCCTTGATTTTTTTGCCTTTGGAAGGTTTTTTTAAAAAAGCCTTCAATGTTGTGGCCCCAAAGCTGCCAGAGGGGGCCGGAGCTGAAGCATTCAGGGAAGTGGATCAGGATTCTGATGTCCATATCAGCTCCAAAGACTTTGAATTGACAATGAGCTACGGACAGGATACTTTGTCAGCGCTTCCTCTGCCCCAAAGTATGTTTCCTAATGAAAGCAGCCAAAGGAAAAACTCCACAGCTAAGGTTGCCTGAAATCTACGAAACATTTTCCTTCAGAGTCTTTTTAAAAAAAACGAATCAAGGCAGATATGATGCCATGGACCAGCTACCTTTCTAACCCTCCATAGCATGTACAGTCTTTAAACATATTCTGGTTCTCAGGACTGAGGTTGAATCCTGACAAGACAGAAGTACTGTATTGTTTTGGGGGGACAGGGGCAGGATGGTGTGGGGGGTACCCTGGTCCTGAATGGGGTAACTGTGCCCCTGAATGACCAGGTGTGCAGCCTGGGAGACATTTTGGACTCACAGCTGTCCATGGAGGCGCAGGTTAATTCTGTATCCAGGGCAGCTGTCTACCAGCTCCATCTGGTCCGCAGGATGAGACCCTACCTGCCCCGCAGACTGTCTTGCCAGAGTGGTAAATGCTCTGGTTATCTCCCGCTTGGACTACTGCCATGCGCTCTACGTGGGGCTACCTTCGAAGGTCACCAGGAAAACAAAACTACAGTAATCCAAAATGTGGCAGCTAGACTGGTGACTGGGAGTGGCCACCTGTTTAGGGAAGCTTTTAATGTTTGATGTTTTATTGTATTTTAATATTTTAATGGAAGCCGCCCAGTGGCTGGGGGAACCCAGCCAGATGGGCGGAGTATAAATAATAAATAAATCACCATCATCATCATCATCATCATCATTCTCTCTCCCCCCCAATGCTTTTTGTACCTTGAAAAATAATAAAGAAAGAAACTGTGTGTGCGTAGAACTACTATGTGCGCGACCCTTGAGCTCCCCTGAAGGAAAGCAGCAGCCTCGAACTACCTCGCGGGGTTGTTGTGAGGATGAAATGGTGCGCTGGGGGGACCCCCCCTCCGTGCTCCCCCCTCCAGCTCCTCTGAGGAAAAAGGGGGATGCCAATAAAATAATAATAATAGTGATAATTAAGTAGATACAGGGCGAATAAACCGAGGCGAGGAGCCCCCCCCCGGGCCCTATGGAGAGCGGAATGAACAAGGTGGGCGTGGCCGGCGCCGTCCCCTCCCCCCTCAACCCCCCCCCCCGCGCCGCCTACCGTTGGACGTGAAGTAGAACACCATGGCAACGGGCCGCCGGACGGGTCTCCTTCGCGTCCGCACCGGGTGGGGGGGAAGCGCGAAGGAAGCCAGAGGCGCTTCTGAGCTCCGCGAGAACAGCGGTCAGCGACTTCCGGCGGCGACGGCTTCCCGGAAGTGACGCTCCCTCACGTCCCATAGAGCTAGGAACAAATGGGAAGGGGCCCTCGGAGGCCGTTCGGCCTAGTGGGCTCGATGAGGAGAGCGCGGCGCCGGGGTGGGAGCCTCGGGTTCAAATCCCCTCTCCTCCGGCGAGGGCAGTCGCCACCTCTCGCCCCGGGAACGAGGAGCCCGTGGGGGGGGGGGTGGAAACCCGTCAGACATTTCGGACTACGACTCCCGTCAACCCCTGACCATAGGAGTCGCCGATGGGGCTGATGGGAGTTGGAGTCCGAAAGAACTTCGGGCGGCGGGAAACGGATCCTCAATTGCGAAGCCTACCTCGCGGGGGTGTTGTGTGAGGGGCGAAGCGCTGAGGAAAGGAGGTCCTTGGATGTTCTTCATAGAATTGTAGGTTTGGAAGAGGACACCAAGGGTCATCTAGTCCGACCCCCTGAAATGCGGGGATTTTTTTTGCCCCATGTGGGGCTCAAACACACCACCCTGAGATTCAGAGGCTCATGCGCTATTTTAATTATTTTAAAAAAATATATATGCTGGCTGGCTGCACCCTTCGTTGCAATTAATGGATTGTTTTTCAAATGTTTATTTTCCATCAATTATTGATGGTAATAATTAGAAATAAATGATCCCCGAGAAGGGCACAATAAAACAATTATGATAATGCAACAATAGACTCCCAGCTCATCACATGGCCCTGCACGGCACATGGTTTCCCCGCAGAACATCCTGGGAACTGTAGTTCCCAGAGCTACAATTCCCAGGAAGCTTAACAAACTACAGTACCCATGCTGCTTTCAGAGGGGGAGGGAATCACGTACTGTACTTTAAATGTGAAAATATTGCGTTTTCAATCTGCTGGACGCACTTGATCTGCCCTTGTTTGTTTGTTTTTTTTAAAAAAAAACACCCAACAATACCCTAAAACAATAGCATATGAGAAACAAATATCAGCAGAAATGAATATGATGATGATGATTTATTTATACCCCGTCCATCTGGCTGGGCTTCGCAATCCCAAACCACTCTGGGCAGCTTCCAGCAACAGAGCCGTCTTTCCCATAGGGTTTATTACCGCGCCAGGGCGCAGTGGCAGGAAAGGGCTGGAGAAGCGCTCCGGGGACCAGCGAGGGAGGGATGGAGGCTGATCGCTGCGTGCCCGGCTCGCCGCCGCCGATCACCTCCTCCTGCCTTCCCCAGAACTGGACACAGGACTCCAGGTGTGGTCTGAGCGAGGCAGAATAGAGTGAGAGCTGGACCATAAAGAAGGCTGATCGCCGAAGGATTGATGCTTTTGAATTATGGTGCTGGAGGAGACTCTTGAGAGTCCCATGGACTGCAAGAAGATCAAACCTATCCATTCTTCAGGAAATCAGCCCTGAGTGCTCAATGGAAGGACAGATCCTGAAGCTGAGGCTCCAATACATGGTCACCTCATGAGAAGAGAAGAGAAGACTCCCTGGAAAAGACCCTGATGTTGGGAAAGATGGAGGGCACAAGGAGAAGGGGACGACAGAGGACAAGATGGTTGGACAGTGTTCTCGAAGCTACGAACATGAGTTTGACCAAACTGCGGGAGGCAGTGCAAGACAGGAGTGCCTGGCGTGCTCTGGTCCATGGGGTCATGAAGAGTCAGACATGACTAAATGACTAAACAACAACAAAGGTGCTATTTTTTTTATTTTGTTTCGGCTTGAGCTTCAGGTCCTCTCACTTCAGAATCGAAACCTCATTCTCAGGGTCAGGGGGCAGTTGCCTCTCAGCCCAGCCCAGCTCAGAGGGCTGGATGAATGCCACCCATTTTGCTGCTGGCTGGCTGATCACAGAGAGGCCCTGAGCATCACAGAATGTCACAGAAGACATTTGTGATGCAGGCGTTACCACGGGAGACAACAGAACTCCCTGCCTGAAGTCCGGTCAGAGCAGCAGAGCAGTTGTCCCAACTGGCAAACATGATGGAGGACATCGACCGTTGGTTGTCATTGCTTCTGCTTCTTTCCTGCCTGTGGGTAAGTAAGCTGCTACCTACTTTTTAAGCAGAGCTTGGACAGCCATCTGTCATGGATGCTTTTAATTGAGATTCCTGCCTCGCAGTGGGTTGGACTAGAGGACCCTTGGGTGTCCCTTCTAACTCTACAATTCTGAGCCTAGGGCTTGCCGATCAGAAGGTCGGCGGTTCGAATCCCCGCGACGGGGTGAGCTCCAGTTGTTTGGTCCCAGCTCCTGCCAACCTAGCAGTTCGAAAGCACGTCAAAGTGCAAGTAGATAAATAGGTACCGCTCCGGCAGGAAGGTGAACGGTGTTTCTGTGTGCTCCTCTGGTTCGCCAGAAGCGGCTTAGTCCTGCTGGCCACATGACCTGGAAGCTGTACGCTGGCTCCCTCGGCCAAGAATGTGAGATGAGTGCCGCAACCCCAGAGTCGGTCACGACTGGACCTAATGGTCAGGGGTCCCTTTATCTTTACCTTTAGCCCTCTCCTGGCTTGTGATTCCTAGCTGCCAGTGGCTTTCAGATGCAGATCACCTCTGACAGTGGAGGCAGAGGGACAGATGCCTCTCTGCACTCTTTTTGTACGGGCATTTCTCCTGCCTGGACAAAATGACCCCCCTCCCATCTCTCCCTCTGTGCTGTTCTGATGCTTTCAGAGGAAGCAGTGAGGGCCAATTTAAAGAAGGGGATTGGAAAAGTTCACGGAGGAAGAGAAGGCTATGGCTGGCTCCCAGCCACAATGGCTCGGCTCTGCCTCCACATTCAGAGGCAGGAAGGCTTGCGAATTCAAGTTGCTGGGATCCACAGGAGGCAAGGGTGCTCTTGGGCTCAGATCCTGCACCCACTAAACCAAGCCACTGTCCTCGGGGTGTCAGGGAGGATGTTGAAATAAGATTCAGCCGTCTGCCTGGGAGGAGGAAACTCCTTGCCCTTTGCTTCAGGCGGCAGAAAGCCTTGAACAGGCCCTGCAGACTATGAAAGGGATTCAGACCCATTCACCTCCCCGCCCCGCCCCCGCCTCTGTTGCCGTCGCTCTGTTGCCTTCAGCTCTGTTCTTTTTGCCTTGCTGTTCTCCAACAGGTTCTTCTTCGTCTCAAAAGAAGAAAAAGCACCGTGCAGCAGCACACAGATGAGTCTTGATTCCTGAAGTGCAGGGGGTTGGACTAGATTACTTTGGGGGTACCCTTTCAACTCTACAATTCTGTGATTCCATGAAAAATCAGACAGGCTGCATCATCTGTCCCAGTTCTCCAAAGGTCATAGAATTGTAGACACTGAGAGTCATCTAGATGGACCACTGGCCTGATCCAGCAGACTCTTATTATGCTCTTTTGTTGCCCTGCTTCTCTGGTTTTTCTTAGGTCGTGCAGGATCCTGACCTTATATCTGCACAACTTGGACAGGAAAGTGAAGCATCTCGCCCAGCAAAGGCAACTGATCTGCCGCAGGTAAGGCACTCCTAGAAACCGCCATGCGCTTGCAGTCTGAGGGGATGCAGATCCGAGGTTCCTTGTGCTCTTACATAAATAAAATATATTATTCACTTTATCATATCAAATAACTGGGTTAATATAACAGTTATTTATATAACAGTTACTGGGTCTTCTGCTTACTCTGTTGAACTTCATGAGTTATTTCCGTTGAACTCTAAGTTATTTGATATGATATAGTGAATAAGAGCACAACCGGTTACATCTTGTGTGTTTGTCAAAATACCATGAAACCTACAAAAGCAGATAGGCTCAAATGGAGAAGCAAGGACACCTGACCTAAAATTATTATTTTTTAATACCCCTGCACTCCTCTCTTCCCAGCTGAGTCTGCTGTCCCTAAAGTCCTGGTTTGGGGAAAAGGGTTTTAAAATATCTTTTTAAAATATGTGTTTTCTTCACAGAGCAAGGATGCGCTGCACCGGTGGACCTGACACCTGTCATCGCAGGAACTGCCGGGATGTGCTTCCTCCCCTTTGCAGTGACTGTTGCCGTCCATAAGTAACACCACCATTGCTTACTGCAGAGGTCTCCAATGTGGCGGGTTCAATCCCTGGCCTTCTTGTGGGTTGGACTGGGTGACCCTTGGGGGTCCCTTCCACCTCTACCACTGTATAATTCGGTGTTGAGATTCCTGCACTGAAGGGCAGTTGGACTACATGAGCCTCAGTTTCGCCCAGTTCCTTGCCTAACTTCCTCCAGGTAAAGGTCAATCAATCAATTAACCAACATAATATGGGCCTCTGGTCTATATATATAAAAATGTAGGTGCATGTTTGTACGGCCGCACCTTTCTCCACAACCGCTTGCCCGATCGCCCTCAAATTTGCCCACAACATCAGGTGCTCATGTGGGAGTGTCTCTATCCACTTACATTGGCCAGATGACACACGTAGGACAGGTAGAAACCTGGATTTCTGTACAAAAAAGTGCCCCCTCCAGTGGACATCCAACAAACAACATCCAACATACTGGCAAAATCCCGCCCACTCCCCATTTTTTAAAATTCCCCTTAATTTAGACCTTTATGCCTCTCCACAGGTCAAACAGCCCCCCGAGATCCATCCTGCCCCAGGACCAAGCCCGCCCAAGGAGACAGACCGCAGGGCCCAGGGATAGGTAAGACCTTGCCTGGGTGGGATAGGGGCGACCGAAATAGGGGGCAGGGATAGGTAAGCCCTTGCCTGGGTTGAGTGGGGGGTGGGACCGAATACGAGTCAGGGATAAGTCAAGCCTTGCCTGGGTGGGGTACGGGAGGCCAGAATAGGAGACAGGGATAGGTAATGGGACGGTACAGAGTGGGGGGAGACACAGGGATACGCCTATCTAAACATAACACACGGAAAACAGGGGGACTCTGACGGTCAGGGGAGTCTGAAGGGGGTCTCTGAACCTCCATTTAACAAACTGAGCCACAGCAACGCGTGGCAGGGCCAGCTAATAATCTATAAAACAATGTTAACAATGTTAACAAAATAGCAACTACCGTGTTTCCCCCTTTTTAAGACGTAGTCATAATATAAGACGTAGCAGGATTTTCAAGCATTTGAGAAATATAAGCCACACCCCGAAAATAAGCCATACCTAAGACGGCCCTGGATAGAGCTCCTGAGGGTGGCCAGCCTCGCTATCGCCACCTCCGCTACTGCTGCCACCCCGCACGCTCTTCGTCCCCCTGTTGTTGTTTTAGTTAGTTTCTCCCCGCTGCAGCGTCTCCCGGGTCCCGCATGCTGAAGCGCGGGCAGATAAAGGTTCGCTCCGCATAGGATCGGCCTGCCGCGGCTGCAGACCGGAGCACCGAGCCAGCGGCCTAGCCTCTTTCTCTTTTTTTGCCCAGCTGAGGAGGCCTGCAGCCCCGCCGCCGGAATCGGCGGCTGCAGGGCGGAGCGCTCCGCAGCGCCGAGCGCTGGGAGAGCCTTGCAGCGGGCGGAGCGCCGAGCCAACAGCCTGGCCTCTTCCTGCCCCAGCCGAGGTGGTCTGCCGCCCCGCCGTCAGAATCGGCGGCTGCAGAGCGGAGCGCTCCGCAGCGCCGAGTGCGCGGAGCGCCGAGCCAGCGGCCTGGCCTCTTCCTGGCCCGGCCGAGGAGACCTGCCGCCCCGCCATTGGAATCGGCGGCTGCAGGGCGGAGCGCTCCGCAGCGCCGAGCGCTCGGAGCGTCCTGCAGCGGGCGGAGCGCCGAGCCAGCGGCCTGGCCTCTTCCTGGCCCGGCCAAGGAGACCTGCCGCCCCGCCGCTGGAATCGGCGGCTGCAGGGCGGAGCGCTCCGCAGCGCCGAGCGCCCGGCAGCGCTGGGCAGAGCAAAGAGCCAGCGACCTGTCACCTCGGTGCCTGGAACCTGCTGCTGCTGCGCAGAGCGCCCAGCAGCACCATGCAGAGCACCCAGCAGCACCCCGAGCCCTCGGCCCGGCCCGGCCAAGGAGGCCTTAAGGTACCATAAAAACATAATTAAAAAATTAAGACATCCCCTGAAAATAAGACACCGTGTGTTTTTTTGATGAAAAAATGTTATAAGACGGTGTCTTAAAAAAGGGGAAACACGGTAACAACATAAGCTAAGCACTGTTAAGGTCATACACACTCTCTCTACACCTAGGGCTGCCATATTTCAAACAGTGAAAATCCTGACAGAGCTTTTTTGGCAAAATTGCTTTTTTAAAAATGCCGTTTTAGGGGGAAACGGCAAAACGGCATTGCCAACGTGAGCAGCTATACGTCTGGCTTTTCCCAGACATTTTCCCAATTTCATAGCTGCCAAGTTCTCCCTTTTTTTAAGGGAAATTCCCTTATGCTGAATAGGCTTCCTCGCGAGAAAAGGGAAAACTTGGCAGCTATGCAATTTCCACCCAGACGCTACTGCCGCCTGCAGAATTCTCGGAGATATAGCAAACCTATCTACCCCCCGTGACTCATTGCTGTTGCACTGAGCGGATCAATTTTCCAGGGGTTCCAGGCACAGGGCCCATGTTTCCTTCTGGAAATGAGGCACATTAAAACACCACAGATATATGGTTTATTCACACATATATACAAGCTGAGGCTACGATGGAGGGCTTCACAGCATTAACATCTCCAAAGGGCCTTGCTTTGCCAAGCCACAGCCTTGGAGTCAAAGAGAAATCAAGCATCGCTCTGTTTCTCTCATAGAACAGAATAATAGAACAGATTGGGAAAGGACCCCAAGGTCATCCAGTCCAACCCCCTGCAACGCAGGAACCTTTAGCCCAACATGGGACTCCAACCCATGACCTTGAGATTAAGAACCTCATGCTAAGTTATATAAGTTCCCATTACCTCACCAGGAAGCTGGCCTGGCTATTCTGAGAATTAGAAGGATGCCAAGGCTTTCAGCCTAACGCCAACTGATAAAACATTTTATTATCTTTGTACTTTTGTCCCTCTGGCCAAGGGTCCTTTCTGGTTTATTTCTTTTTATCCTTCTGTTTTCTTTCACAATGTTCTTCTTTTTGTTCTAATAAGACTGCTCCCTTTCCCTTATGGGATATTCTAGAGCCCGTATAGCCATGAGTAACCAAACTAAGGCCCGGGGGCCAGATCCGACCCAATCGCCTTCTAAATCTGGCCCACGGATGGTCCGGGAATCAGCATGTTTTTACATGAATAGAATGTGCCCTTTTATTTAAAATGCATCTCTGGGTTATTTGTGAGGCATAGGATTTCGTTCTCCCCCCCCCCCCAAAAAAATAGTCCAGCCCTCCACAAGGTCTGAGGGACAGTGGACTGGCCCCCTGCTGAAAATGTTTGCTGACCCCTGCCGTGCTGAGTCCTTTTGTAGGTTCTCTGTCAGTAGGGGAAAACAACAGAGGCCAACCAGAGAATATTGAGAAGCAAAGCAGCTTCTGCAACAGGGTCCCTGTTCCCCACACACAGGAGGAAGGAGAACCCTGAACAATGGTGCGCAAGTCCTTATATAGACTTTTGAAATTGCCCACCCTGTAGTCCAAGACCACCACCCCAAACATCATACATACTTCACAGGAGGAGGCGGTCTACAGCAGAACTCCTGCCTGCCAGGATACCTGATAATGATCACTGATTGCATTGCCTCGGCAGCCTGGCCATTCTTTTGTGATGGTCAATATTCTAGTTCCTGAGGCCAGGTCACAGGCTCACCCTGACCCTTAAGACAGGATTTGCAAGCAAAAAGACAATGGGAAGGCTTTCCCCATCTGCCTCCCTTCCTGCAGGGGAATATTGGAGGTCATTGGGAGAGTCAAAATGGCTTCAGGATTGCTCTCCCATACTATTTTCAGACACATGGTTCATATAATTAGATAGGTGTGCATTTATGAGTAAGGTAAAAGGTAAAGGAAACCCCAACAGTTCAGTCGCAGGCGACTCTGGGGTCGCGGCACTCATCTTGCATTATTGGCCGAGGGAGCCGGCGTACAGCTTCCAGGTCATGTGGCCAGCATGACAAAGCCGCTTCTGGCAAACCAGAGCAGCACATGGAAACGCCGTTTACCTTCACACTTGGAGCGGTACCTATTTATCTACTTGCACTTTGACGTGTTTTCGAACTGCTAGGTGGGCAGGAGCTGGGACCGAGCAAGGGGAGCTCACCCCGTCACGGGGTTTCGAACCGCCGACCTTCTGATCGGCAAGCCCTAGGCTCTGTGGTTTAACCCACAGCACCACCCACGTCCCAAAACTCATTTATGAGTATTTATTCTATATTTGGGGACATAGATGGTGCTGTGGGTTAAACCACAGAGCCTAGGGCTTGCTGATCAGAAGGTCGGTGGTTCGAATCCCTGCGACAGGGTGAGCTCCCGTCTCGGTCCCAGCTCCTGCCAACCTAGCAGTTCGAAAGCACGTCAAAGTGCAAGTAGATAAATAGGTACCGCTACAGCGGGAAGGTAAACGGCGTTTCTGTGTGCTGCTCTGGTTTGCCAGAAGCGGCTTTGTCATGCTGGCCACATGACCCGGAAGCTGTACGCCGGCTCCCTTGGCCAATAATGCAAGATGAGCGCCGCGACCCCAGAGTCGGTCACGACTGGACCTAATGGCCCGGGGTCCCTTTACCTTTTATTCTATATTTGAGACCTTAACATTCTTATAACATTCTGTTGCTGGTGACAAACAAGACAAAGTGAATGAAGGCCTGTTCTGACCTCCTTCCTTTGCCTTTCTGCCTCTCCCACCTGACGCCCTCCAAAAACCCCAGCGGCCCGGCCCACCCACCGGAACCATCCAACAACATCAGCTTCCTGGACTACAAGTCCCAAGAGTCCCGATGCCACTGCGCCTGAAGCCCCAAGTCCCGATGCCACTGCGCCTGAAGCCCCAAGGCCGCTGGCAACCAGCGATGCAGAGCGCCACCAGCCCGCCCACCCGCCAGTCCTGGATCTGTCGTTATTCAGGGCCCAGCCAAGCTGTACCAGGAGGCGTGCCAGTCTGCTGAGAAGGTGTGCCAGCCTGCTGTGCCTGGCCCACCAGCTGCGGGCGTCGCTGGAGCAGAGACAAGGGGCTGGAGAAGGGGCGCAATGGGCCATACATGGAGTACCCTCTCTGCCTGCTTTGCGGCCGCTGCAACCCCTACTGCATCCACCCGCCCACGCAGTACAGCCCTTCCCTCGTGGTTTGAGCATGCTGAGTGGCTGAGCGTGCAGGAAGGCAAGGTCCACATGCCGAACTCCTCCTGGATGCGCCTGGGCAAATGAAGTCCGAGCAAGAACTGTCAATGCCGGGCCCCAGCACGATGCTTCCCGTGTCCCCCAAGAAGCGCCCCAACATCCTGAAGCGGTTGCATCTCCGCATTAAGCAGTCCGAGGCCAATGAGTGGGGGCTGGTGTTGAAGCTGGACGCCTCCCGGACGTGCCCAGGCAAAGAGGGGCTGCCCTCCAAGCTGGACAGGAACAAAGGCAAGTGGTGGATGAGCAAGGCAGCTGCCCCCCAGCCTCGGTACCCAGAGAAAACCGTCCGCCTGCCCAGGAAGGTCTTGGCAGAGAGGCTGGACCTGAGCCTTAAAATCCACAGCAGGAGCATCCCAAAACCCATCCTGCAACCGAAAATGAAGCTCGAGACAGAACCGCCAATGTCGGCCCCCAGCACGATGCTTCCCGTGCCCCCAATCAGGCGCCGCAGAATCCTGGAGCCGCTGATTCTCTGGATTAAGAACTTCTTGCCGAGGGTGTGAGGCCAAGCCGGCAAGCCCCCCAAGAGGCAGTCCCCCGAGATGCCGTGGTCCCCTTCGTCCTCTCCCGATGCCTCCAAAACACGAGGGGATCTTGCCGCACAGGCAGGACTCTCAGGAGCCCGCAGAAAAGTCCGGGGCGCTGAAGAAATTGTCCAGTGCAATTCAGGAAGGCCTCGTCCAAGCAGGAATCCCGCCTTGGCAAAGACGCTCAGCCCTCTTGCCTTTGCGTGGAAAAGGCCCCTTGGCCAGAGGGACCTTGGCTTTCCTTATCCTCCACAGGCAGGACACACCAGGTCTGTGTTGCTTCTTTCTCTGTGAGCTGGGGGGGGGGGCAGAGAAAGAGGCCATCGCCGCCTCTTGTGGGAGAGAGTTCCACAGTTCGACTGCAGGGTGCGTGATGGGCTGGAATGGATCTAGTCCCCCCATCCCAGACCCATCAACTGCCCCAGTTTGAGCAAAGCATCCTGGAATTACAGCAGCAGCCATGCCAGCTCGATCCCAGGCCTGAGGAGACGCTGGCTGTCCTTGACGTGACCAGGCCAGCAGGACAGGACAGGGGACCCTTTCCGGCGCTGCCAAGAGAAGGAGGCCGGTGACACTTATCGCCCCCCCCCCTTCCTTGTTATCAGCAGGTGCCAAGGGACGGGCACTTTCCCCACCCGCATCGTGTTGCCTGGCAGAAGTGTGACGGAGCCGGGCCAGAGTCTGGCCCATCCAGCCCCCCAGAAATCCCACCAGAGGGATGGAGCCTCTCTCTGATTGGCCAGCAGCCCTTTTGGAGGGAAAATAAAAGGAGCCGTTTCTGAGGGAGAGAGTTTGGTTTGGGAGAAGAGGCAGGGGGGAGATAGGGAGGAGGAGAGGGCTTGCGTGAGGGAGAACTGGGTCTGACTGGGCCTGATCCTTCACCCTGAGGAGAGGAAAGGCCCTCCCAGTTTGGAGAGGGAGACCCGGCTGGGGGTCTGGCCTGGGGAAGCAGCTCCCCCTGGGTCTCCTTCCAGGGCCTCTAGGGAGAAAAGACCCCCAAGCCAGTCACTGGGGGGGGAGGGGATCCCCTGAGGCTCCCTTTGCTTCTTCCTCCCTCCCTGGAACCTGCAGGTTCTGAGCCAGGCACCCCCAAACTCCGGCCCTCCAGATGTTTTGAGACTACAATTCCCAGCATCCCTGCCTGGCCACTGGTCCTGTTAGCTAGGGATCATGGGAGTTGTAGTCCCAAAACATCTGGAGGGCCGCAGTTTGGGGGTGCCTGTAGACTGAGCTCCTCAGGAAGGACAAAGGCGGCTGAACCTGCAAACCTAGCCAGGATGGAAGGAGGAAGAGAATAATAATAATAATAATAACAACAACAACAACAACAACAACAATAATTTATTATTTATACCCCACCCAACAACAACAACAACAACAACAACAACAATAATAATTTATTATTTATACCCCGCCCATCTGGCTGGGTTTCCCCAGCCACTCTGGGCGGCTTCCAACCGAATATTAAAAACAGTACAGCATCTTCGAGTAAAAAGGGAAGGAAATAGTTTGGATTTGCAGAAATTGGGATGCTTAAAGCAACATGAGTGTGAAACGATAGGTAAAAACAGAGACAGTATTGATTGTATATACATTCGACAATAAAAGGAAAAAAAAAGGTATGCTGATGGAGATAACAGGAAGTCCAAAGTTAAAACATTCTTCTTCTTTTTTAACGTATTTGTATATACAGTTTTCTTAATCTTTAAGTTTTCTTTTTGTTGTTTTAGTGCTTTTTGTATTTATATATACTTTTCCCCCCTCCCTTTCTCCTTTTTGTTGAGAAAGGAGGGCCTGAGACATTGTATGGAAAGTGTAAAAAATGTATATGTTTGGTGAAGGAAAAATAAATAAATATTATTTTTATTAAAAAACAACAACAGTACAGCATCAAACATTAAAAACTTCCCTAAATTCTCAGTTGACCTTCTCCTGCATCCCTCCGAACACCCTCTGGGCCTTTTCTCCCAGGGCCCTGGGTCTGTCATGCCTCAGGAGTGGTCATGGTGATGATCTGGTGATGTTCTTGAGAGTTGCATGGACCCCTTCCCCTAAATGGGTGGGGGGAGAAGGCGGGAGGGAGACTGCAGTGCCAGAGTTCTAAGATAATAATAATAATAATAATAATAATAATTATTATTATTATTATTATTATTATTTATTATTTATACCCCGCCCATCTGGCTGGGTTTCTCCAGCCACTCTGGGCGGCTTCCAACAGAAAATTAAAACACAGTAATCTATTAAACCTTAAAAGCCTCCCTGAACAGGGCTGCCTTCAGATGTCTTCTAAAAGTCTGGTAGTTGTTTTCCTCTTTGACATCTGTTGGCAGGGCGTTCCACAGGGCAGGCGCCACCACCGAGAAGGCCCTCTGCCTAGATGGCAGAGAGAAAAGGTAGACCGGAAAGGGAAGGAGTGTTTTTTTAATGGGGGAGTGACAAAGTCTCTTTTTCAGGCATGACTCTGCTGGGGTTCAGGAGGAAGTCACCCTTCTTTTCCTGTAGGCAGGAGGAGTTGCTGGGGGGGCCACTTGGGGAGGGAAATCTCTGCAGAGGTCTTGGGCTGCCTGTGCTTCCTCCCTCCCTCCCAGGACTCCACAACTTGTTTAAACTTTGAGCTCTGCAAAATAGTTGAAAAGAGGCTGTATCAGCAATCCTAGAAATCATCCTCATGATCCGAGGCTGGGAGAGGTGTGCTGAGTTCCAGGGGGTTGTGGGTGGAAAAGGAGAAATGGATGGATGGGGAACACACCCTAAACAAAAAAGTCAAGAAAGCCCGGGAGGGAGGGGAGCATCCTTCTTCAAAGTCTCTTACCTGGTGCATGTTTCTGGGTGTCAGAAGAGGAGGAATATGCAGAGCAGGTCTTGCAGATGGACTCATAAGTAATCCCCAGTGGCAGAAGACAGATTGAATTGGTATCACCAAAAAAAACCTTTGAAAATGGGGCTCCTGTTGGGAAGGGGGTACCCCATTTGGGCTTCTCTAGGGGCAGCAGAATGTTTTGGGCCGGAGAATCCCTGCAGGGCCTCTGAGGCTCCCTTTGCTTCTTCTTTCTCTCCCAGGACCCCGCAGCTTGTTTTCACTTATTGACTCCTCGAAGATGGACGGTGGACCTGGTCAGGTTGTCTCCTGCATCCCTCCCCACAACCGCTGGACGTTTTCTCCTAGGGCCCTCCGAGACATCTGGTGAGTTCCAGGGGAGTGGAGATGGGAACACAGATGGATTGAGAGATGGATGGTGAAGAGGAAAACCACCCAGGCAGGCTTTTGAATTTTAGGTGGTATGTCTACTGCAGATTCCTGGCTAGTTCTTGGTCAAGGTTCTTTTTTTAAAAAAAATGGTTGCTGTTTTTTAAGTAACAAATACATTTATAACAAAATAAATTACAAATCCTTTTATTTAATTTTTTATTTCAATGTTGCCATACATGTACATAATCTTTACATATTAATATGTGTATAATACTTATAACTGTTAACGGAAAATCTGAGGGCTCCCCTTGGACAAAACAAGACTCCAGCCAAGAATATCAGAGCAAAACAGCAGCCAGTAGGTTTGGCCTTTATTAAAGAAAGTACTGTCGCGACAGGGCTCCACCTGCAACAAGGTGAAGCAAGATGGAGACCCCGAACAAAGGGGGTCTTCCCTTTTTATTAGCATCCCACCACCAATGTACACCCCTAAAGATACATCACTAATATGTCACTAATATGTCATTGATACATCACAGAAAGGAGGGGTTCAGAGGTAGAAATTTGAGTACCTGGCCAGCTGCTCCTGGCCTCCTGTCACCCCCTCCCTGTTACATTCCACGGGACAAAGAGAAGTTTCACAGTCATTATGAAGGTGATAGCTGTTCTTTGATTTGATCCTGAGTCAATCCAGTTTGGGAGGAAGATCCATTGTGTAGAAGATAGTCTGCTGTCTGGCACAGTTGGAGGTAGAAATTCCCTTGCCAGAGGAGGCTGCATATGTGTTGCGTTGGGTCAACCCTCCAAGATCCCCCCTTTGATAGTGAACCTATGTATTATAAGAAGAATGAAGGGGGGGGGGTATTTTTCCTACAACAACATATATATTTTATTATGTTTATAACCTGTTTGCAAGTATTTCAGCATAAATTTTGTAATCTGTATTTAATAACAATATAGGTCTATACTGTAATTCTGTGTCATTTCTCTATTTGTTCCCGGTTTTGGAAGTAATATTTCCACGTGTCTGGTAATTTTCCTTCTTCTAATATATTGTTTAGGAGTAATTTTAAGGGTAATGATAATACATGTTTTAATTTATTATAGTGAATAGCTGGTAGGCCATCTTTACCTGGAGATTTCCCAGTTTTACTTTTTGAGATGGCTTTTGAGATGGTATGGAAGTGTTTGAAAACCTGTTTCCTGTTCATTTATTTCATAACACGTCTCCCCCATCCTGTCTACAGAGGACCTCAAGATACTGACATTGTTCTTCCAACGCACCTGTTTTATTCTCACAGCAACCTTGTGAGCTGGATTTAATGGTGGGAGGTAGCCTTGCTGGGTCCATTGAGGGCAGGATCACCTACGACGGGGATTTGTAACTAACAGATTGTGCCTTCTAAAGGGCGTTCATGGTTACTCAGGAGTCTAGGCAGGGGTTCAAATCCCCTCCATGGGTTAGAGCGTGATGCTTATAACACCAAGGTTGCAGGCTCGATCCCCATATGCATTGCAGCTGCGTTGCAGGGGTTGGATTAGAGGGGCTCCTCGGAGAAAAGAGTGACCACCATCCTGAGAAGGGAGCAAAAAAATGTTCACGACCCTCAATCCTTTAGAGAAGTCCCAGGAGTTCCAATGAGATTAAAAGGTAAAGGACCCCTGATGGTTACGTCCAGTCGCAGACGACTCTGGGGTTGCGGCGCTCATCTTGTTTTACAGGCCGAGGGAGCCGGTGTTTGTCTGCAGACAGTTTTTCCGGGTCATGTGGGTAGCATGACTAAGCTGCTTCTGGCGCAACGGAACACCGAAACCAGAGCAGCGCATGGAAACGGCGTTTACCTTGCCGCCAGAGCGGTACCTATTTATCTACTTGCACTTTTTGGCGTGCTTTCGAACTGCTAGGTTGGCAGAAGATGGGATAGAGCAACGGGAGCTCACCCTGTTGCGGGGAATCGAACCGCCGACCTTCTGATCGGCAAGCCCTAGGCTCAGTGGTTTAGACCACAGCGCCACCCGTGTCCCTTTCCAATGAGATTAGGTAAAGGTAAAGGGACCCTTGACCATTAGGTCCAGACGTGACCGACTCTGGGGTTGCACGCTCATCTCGCATTACAGTGGTACCTCGGTTTATGAACACAATTGGTTCCGGAAGTCTGTTCATAAACTGAAGCGTTCATAAACTGAAGTGAACTTTCCCATTGAAAGTAATGGAAAGTGGATTAATCCGTTCCAGACGGTCCGCGGAGTAACCGTTCATAAATTGAAGCGAACTTTTCCATTGAAAGTAATGGAAAGTGGATTAATCCGTTCCAGACGGGTCCGCGAAGTACTTAAACTGAAGCGTTCATAAACTGAAACATGGGTATAATTGGTTTCGGAAGTCTGTTCATAAACTGAAGCGTTCATAAACTGAAGCGAACTTTCCCATTAAAAGTAATGGAAAGTGAATTAATCCGTTCCAGATGGGTCCGCGGCGTTCATAAACTGAAAATTCATAAACCGAGGTGTTCATAAACAGAGGTTCCACTGTATTGGCCGAGTGAGCCGGCGTACAGCTTCCAGGTCATGTGGCCAGCATGACAAAGCCGCTTCTGGCAAACCAGAGCAGCACATGGAAACGCCGTTTACCTTCCCGCTGCAGCGGTTCCTATTTATCTACTTGCATTTTGACGTGCTTTCGAACTGCTAGGTTGGCAGGAGCTGGGACCAAGCAACGGGAGCTCACCCCATCACAGGGATTCGAACCGCCGACCTTCTGATCAGCAAGCCCTAGGCTCAGTGGTTTAGCCCACAGCGCCACCTGGTTCCCTTTTTCCAATGAGATTATTTGCAGGTAAATCCAGCAGCGATCCAGCGCTGGCTGAGGAGAGGTATTTGTTTCTGAAAAAGCAAGCAGAGAAGCAGCAGCGACCCTCTCTCTGAGATCATTTGGAAGAGATCCCCAAGGATCATTTTCTAGTCCAACCCCCTGCAATGCAGGAATCTCGGGATCTCCCTGAACTGCACTGAGCCTAGCAATCCAACCAGCAAGCCACCAGACGTGCAATTTGATCCACTGCGTGGATCCCACGCCACTCCCAGCCCAGGGACACTACTTGCCGAGAAACTACAATCCCCACAATGCCTTGCGCCAAAACCCGGGCTTCTCCCATCATCTGATTGGCCAGGACTTGTTGACAGTGAGAGGTTGGCGCTATTGGTCGGGTAGCCCGCGAAAGGCGGGCTTCTTCCTTTACTCCCGCCTCCAGAGGCTACGCTCTGTGCTCGGGCCAATGATCGCCGAGGCAGCGATCGGACTGACCAATGGGCATGAAGGCGCGAATGGGGAGAGTTTCGAACGGAGCCGCGGCGCCGTGAGGGGAAAAGAGTGGCGGGAGCTCTGAGGCGCCTTTGGGTGGGAAACGTGAGGTAAGAAATGGAGCAAAGGCGCGTTTTTTGTGAGGGGGAAAGTGGGCGCAGGTAGAAAGAGGCGGGAGGCGAAGTTTTTAGGGCGGTTGGGGGGGGGTCCGAAATCTACCCTGGCTAAGAAGCCTCGGTCGAGGGAAGGGGCGCCTCGGCCTACTTTGGCGCGGAACTCCCCGCACGTAGAAAAGAAGCCCCTCAGGGAGAAAGCGCGGAGGGGTTTCCCTAACAAATAAAAGATAAAGCCATAAATAAAATGAAGCAGGGAAGGGGGGAGAGAGCCATAGAAACAGTTCTTCTTCCTGGCGCCGGTGCTTGTGGCCACGCAGCGAAGCTGGAGGCTGTGGGCTTCGGGACAGAGAAAAGAAAGGCAGGGTGAAGCTGCGGAACTTCCTGCCACCGGGGCGGCTTCGGAGATGGGGGTGAGCTTCGTGGCAGCAGCCAAAGGCCACGGCATAGGGAGAGAAATAACTAGAAGCCCATCGATCTCTATATGGAGAAGCAGAACCTCTCTTTCCTCAGATGTGTGTGTGTGTGTAATCTATATATATAATCTATATAAAAATAGCTTTAAAAGAGGATTAGACAAATTCACGGGGGGGGCTGGGGGCTGGACTAGATGACCCCCTGGATCCCATTCCTGTTGGCTCTGGTTTCAAACCCTGGACTATCTGCAACAGAGAGCCAATGAATTGCAAAGACAGGGAGGATCCATGGTAAATACTTAAATTTGGGAGCCCCAATCCTCCTCTCTCTTTTATATCAATTAACAATTTATATTTTATTCTGGCTGGTTTATTATTCCAAATGAATTTTATTAAATCTTTATTCCATTGCTTGAAAATTTTTGCCCCTGTCCCCAGGATTGGCAGCATTTGAAACATAAATAACATTCTTGGCAGTATATTCATTTTGATAGCCGCTATCTTCCCTAGAAATGTTAAATTTAATCTTTTCCATGTTTCTAGGTCTTTCTTCACGCTGTTCCAAACTTTTATATAATTATATTTCACCAAATTATTTGTGTTGTTAGAAATCCATATTCCTAGCTATTTAGCTTTCTTCACCACTTTCAGGCCTACCCTTTCCTGTAGATTTTCTATCTCTTCTTTCCTTAAATTCTTGACTAGAATATTCGTTTTATCTTTATTTATATTAAACCCCGCTAGATCCCCAAATTCTCTAATTTTCTCCAATGCTCGAGGTATACTCCCTTCTGGGTCTTCCAATGTGAGTATGACATCATCTGCAAATGCCTTTAATTTGTGGATATCTTTCCCAATTGTTATGCCTTTAATCTTTTCATCCTCTCTTATATTTTTTAACAAGAACTCTAAATGTAAAATGAATAATAATGGAGAGAGGGGACAACCTTGCCTGGTTCCCCTCTTTATATGAATTTCTTCTGTTAATTCACTGTTTATAATTAATTTGGCTCTTTGTTTACTATAAATTGCCCCTATACCCTTTCACGAATTTCCCCCCAAATCCTATTTTTTTCATAAATATCCATAAAATTTTGTCGAATGCCTTTTCGGCATCCAACAGCAAAAGGGCCGCTTTTTTGTTTATCTTAACACTTAGGTATTCCAGAATTGCATAACACTTGATAGATTCTCCAGCAGGGAAACAGACAGCAAGCACAGTTTTATACAGAAGCGAATATACTGGTAGCTGGTTATTTCATATAAAAACAGGTTCAATAATCATTTCTGGCCCCACATTCCTACTCTAAAATTCTCTTATTCTACTCTCGCAAGAGGCAAGGGTTCTCTGGTTCTCCCATCAGAGGCAGCAATGCTTCTGAATAGCAGTTGCTGGAAAGTGTGCTTTTTCTCTAAGCTTGCTTGTGGGTTTCCCTGTGGGGCATCTGGTTAACTGGATGGGCCCCCATTTGGACGGACCCAGAAGCCTCTCCTCTTTATAACTGGATTTTTAAAATATCATCTTCCATTATGTATGTGTTATAAGAATTTTGAGGTCATATATATATATATAATAATTGTTCATAAAACATGTACATGGATGTACAGAAACATGTCTGAAGCAGCACAGGAAGACAGGACTGACTGACACCATTTTGACTCTCTCAGACCTGGCGTTCCTCTGCAAGGAAGAAGGGGGGGGGAACCTTCTCATTGTCTCAGGAATTAAAGTGATAATCCCTGGCATCCTGATACCTGGGTGCCAGACAAAAGGGTGTGATTAACTTGGCTGGGAAACAGGGAAATGTAAATATCTCTTTTTGTTGATTAGGTTTTGGGGGCAGGGTCCAGGATGCTCAGATTACTGCCACCAGACCTCCCCTTTCATGATGTACCTATGATGAATCTAGGGAGAGGGGTCTTGGGCTACACCCCTTCTGTGACATATGGATGATGCTTCTGGGGGGTGGGCTGAAACCAATTTCAAATTTCTTTTTAAGGGCAAGACACCTTTGTTTGGGGTTCCTTCCTTGTTCTCCTGCGTGAGAGGAAGGACCCTGTTGCAACAGCGAAAATAAAGGCTTTGCTTCTCAAACTTCTCTGGTTGGCCTCTGTTATATTCTCCAACCGATGGAGAACCCAATAAGGGAATAAGGGCAGATTTTTGCCCATATATGTATTTGTCATCTTACACATCCACCACACGTGGAAATTTTCAATTTCGGTGTACCAAATTTCAGTATCTTCAACTGCCTAATCTAGCTCTCTTAAAACAGTGTTTCTCAACCTTTTTTGGGCCAAGGCACACTTGTTCCATGAAAAAAATCACGAGGCACACCACCATTAAAAAAGTTAACAAATTTAACTCTGTGCCGCCCTATATTGACTATATAATTATGACTGTAAGAAACACTTGCCAATTGCTGTGTTGGTTGCAATCTCCTGTAATAAGGCTTCACAAGCCGCTGATTTCTCTGCCACCACAATCCTTTGCTCAGCAAGTTTCAGGTTGAGCTCATCCAGCCAGCTCCTTTAAGTTTGTCTAAAACCACCCTCCCGTGGTGGTGGCTGTTGAGAGCTGCGCTCGCCCCGCATCATGACCCGGCCGGCTTCCTTTCCGGCGCGTTAGTGCTGTATATTGGCGGCCGCCAGGCACGTGACAATGCAAATCGCCCTTCTCGTCGCCGCACGTCGCGGCACACCAGCCAGCGTCTCGCGGCACACTAGTGTGCCGCGGAACAGCGGTTGAGAAACACTGTCTTAAAAGATTGCATAGGTTCTGCTAAAGTTAGAATGAAGTGTGCTTTTTCTCTAAGCTTGCTTGTGGGTTTCCCTGTAGGGCATCTGGTTAACTGGATGGGCCCCCATTTGGCCTGATCCGGAAGGGTCTCCTTCCTTAAGCACCTAGGCCAGGCATAGGCAACCTTGGCTCTCCAGATGTTTTGGAACTACAACTCCCATGATCCCTGACCACTGGCCCTGTTAGCTAGGGATCATGGGAGTTGTAGTTTCAAAATATCTGGCGCGCCAAGGTTGCCTATGCCTGACCTAGGCGGCTCCGGCCCAGCCAGTTAATGGGGCCCCTTGGCCCAGGGCTGCTAGGCCTGCTCCCCCAGTGCTTTGCACCGCAGCTCCCCTCAGCTCCACCAGGATGCAGAAACTACCGGTACTCTGCTGCTGATTTTTGGTTGAAGCACATGAGCTCCTTGTTGGAAGAAGCGAAAAGACCCAGGCTGCTTTATGCTGCTGTCCCAAGGCTAAAAGGTCTACCAGTGTAAACGGGTGGTGGTGGTGGGGGGTCAGGAATATTGGTGGCATGCAAAGATAGGCAAGGGATGCAAACATGAATTCTCATTCTAGTCCAAGCTCTGCAGGCAGATAGACCACATCTGTCAACACATGACTGACTAACCCACCTGCCTCTGACTTGTAGGCGCTTTGCTGAGGACATGGCGTTTGTTACTCCAAGGAAGCGAAAATGCAGTGATGACGGGTGAGATTGCTGTTGCAAGTTATCCGAGAGCTTGAACTATTGCTGTGGATGGATTTATTTCTATACATGTATTTTATACATGAATGCCACAAAATGTTTGGAATGTACAAAATCCTGCCCTCTTCCTCTTAGCTGCTTTCATTCTTCACTTTCCTAATTAAGGATTAAGAGGTTTGGTTTAATGTTTTCCCAGTTGGAGTAAGATGTATTGCAAGAGACACTGTTGTAAACAAAAGCTGCCCTTTTTCCCTTATGGGTATTCAAGAGCCGTATAGAGTCTTTAAGTGGATTCCCTATTGGTAGGAGAAAATAACACAGACCAACCAGAGAATATTGAGAAGCAAAGCAGCTGATCTTTATTATACTGTTGCAACAGGGTGCTCCCCACACACACAGGAGAGAGGAGGAGGAGAACCCAGAACAAAGGTGTGCCAGCCCTTATGTAGACTTTTCAAATTGCCCACCCTCCAACTCCAGACCACCACCAGAAACATCATACATAGATACAACACAGGAGGGGTGTAGCCCAGCACCACCTCCCCCAATACATTATACCGTACATACAACACAGGAGGTGGTCTGAAACAGAATCCTGAGTGTGTTGTCTGGCAGATTACCTGATTGCATTATCTGGGTTTTGGCCACTCTTGTTATAACTACAGTACTTAATTCCTGAATCCAGGTCCCAGGCTCACCCTATTCACACCTTAAATGTGTCCTTGCAGAGAAACATTTAGTCAGTTTGGGAGAGTCAAAATGGTTTCAGGACTGTCTTCCTGTACTGTTTCAGACATGTGTATATATTTATGTGCATGTTTGCCTTGTACATTTAATTTATATATTTGATACCTTAAATTCTTATAACAACTGTAATGTGCTATTTAACTTAGATCCAGTTTGTGATCTCCAATATCGTGCATAATGAATTTTGGCTCCTGTGATAATACAGGAAACTACGGTACCATCTCAAAGGAATGGCCAGATATCAGAAAAGGCAATCAGATAAGGCATTATCAGATAACCTGGTAGACAGGAAAAACAACATTCAAATTTCTGTTGTAGACTGCCTTTTCTGTGATGTAGGTATTATGTTTGTAAGGGGTGGTCTTGGGCTACACCCCTTCTGTGATGTATGTATGATGTATGGAGGGGTGGTCTTGAGGGCAGGGAATTTCAAAATGGCTATGCAGTCATACCTCGGGTTACAGACGCTTCAGGTTGTGTCTTTTCGGGTTACGCACCGTGTGAACCTGGAAGTACCCTAACAGGTTACTTCCGTGTTTTGGCGCATGCGCGTAAGCGCTAAATCACACTTTGTGCATGCACAGAAGCACCGAATTGGGACCCATGCGTGCGCAGACGCGGCACTGTGGGTTGCAAACTGGCCTCTCGCATGGATCATGTTCGCAACCCGAGTGTCCACTGTACAAGGGGCAAGCACACATGGTTTGTGGTCCTCCTCTCTCCTGCATGGGAGGGGAGCACCCTGTTGCAACAGCTTTAATAAAGATCAGGCTTACTAGCTGTTTTGCTTCCCAATATTCTCTGGTTGGCCTCTGTTACGGTATTTTCTCCTACCAATGGAGAACCTAGAAAGGACTCTATAAGGACTCTTGTGTACCCCATAAGGGAATAAGGGCAGGTTTTGTTTACAACAGAGTGAAATATTAACTCCATATTATTGTAATGGATTACACTTCCTCACACCAGCCAGACTCCGACACCCAGCCCAATGCCCGAGCCATCGAGGATGTAGTGACTCCCTCAGGAGCCTCTGGGGAATGTAATGGAAATTCTTGCTGGGAAAAACTTTTTCCAGAGTCTCCTGAAGGACAGTGTCCACCATACTGGGAGAGCCTTCATGGTTTACTAGTTATCTGGAGGAAGCAATTTACAGTGCGCTGTTTCTTTCATATGGTCTGTGTATGATTCTTTGGATATGGAGTTGTCACTGGCTATGGTTGGTATTTTACTGTGTTATGTTTATGCATAATGAAAATAAATATTAACTTTAGATTTTGCAGCTTGTTATTAGTACACAGGAATCCAGTGAAAAAACTCAGGATGGAATTCGTTGAGGATCTGCCTATAACGGATCCTGCAGGACACAGGACTGTATCTCAAATGTTGAGTTTCCAAGATGAAGAAAACGAAAATCAAAACCCGTCCCAAGCATCAAGAGTATCACAGAAGCTCGATAAGTCTCCACTACAAACAGCCAGTGTGCCAAAGCGGATACAAAGAACGTCTCCTGAGTGTGGCACTGCATACTGTTCCACTGTACCCACCAGCTCCTTTTACAACAAAGGGAAGCAATATCTAAACCTACTGGAGAGGAAACTAGCAAAGGAAAGCCACCCTCTTAATCCAATAAATGATGGCGGAAACCTACCTACTGCCAACAAGACTGAGACAACACAGCTGAAAGTGACGACAAGCAGGAGCAGAATTTCAAAAACACCCAAGCGCCCTGCTGCTTCCAGGCAGGCCAAGGCTTTGCCAAGAAACACCAAAAAAGCCAAGATGGCGGTGGTGCTTCCCAAGCCTGTGGAGGGGAACAAGGATGCTAACTGTGCTATTGAAAATAAAGTGGAGACTCCTTTCAAAGTATTAAGCATGAAATTCAAACCTGTGCCGAAACTCCAGACAGGGGCAGCATTCTTTGCCACTAGAAAGGAATGGCAGCCTGGCTCTAAGAAGAAACTTTCATCTCCCTTGTCCCCCCGCTCAGTTAGCAAGCCCACAGTAAAAGAGAGACAGGGCAGACACTTGACTCATTCCAAGCTCTACTTGTCCACTGAAAGCAAAGCAACTGAAGCAGGCAGGAAAGGAAGCCCAAAAGAGAGAAAACTTGATCGTGTGGAAGATGGTGTGAAATTGATCTGCAACACAAGCCAGGAGACTGTGTGTGAACTGAACCTGTTGCAAGATACCAGCCCTCTCCAAACGTCTCATTCTGGTTGCTCAGAGACTCTGGTAGAAAAGGAAACTGATGCTGGAACTCAGGTATGTAGAATCTATGAAAACTGGTAACCAAAGTTTGCATTTATGGAATTTCTGTTGCAACATTTTTGGAACTTCACCGTGTAGACAATGGGTTGGTTTTTTAATAATTTTTATTCATTTTCAATTAATAACTTTCCAATTAATGACAAATCAATTCCAATCATGCCAAATCGTAATACAAACAATACAGCCAATTAAGCAGTCTGAATTTTTTAAAAAAATTAAATTCAGAAGGGGGCTTCCTATGTTCTGCATATTGAGAGAAAATGTCCTTCATTTGTTTTCTGTTTTTCTTCCTTGTTGTTTTCCACTTTCATAGTTCCGATCTTAACCGTCCTTATCTTCTCCATCAGCCACTGGTGTATGACTCACTATCTTATTTAAATAAAAAAATTCAGTAGCACCTTAAAGACCAACTAAGTTTTTATTTTGGTATGAGATTTTGTGTGCATGCACACTTCTTCAGAAAGTGTGCATGCACACGAAAGCTCATACCAAAATAAAAACTTAGTTGGTCTTTAAGGTGCTACTGAAAGAATTTTTTATTTTGCTTCGACTCAGACCAACACAGCTACCTACCTGTAACTATCTTATTTAACAATGTTTTGTCCATTGAATATTTATTTTAATTTGTATACTGCCCTTCACCTGAAGAGTGATTCAAACATAAAAATACAAAATGAGAACACATAATACATAATAAAGCAAATACAAACCAATAACCCCACCCCCTCCCACAAACAAATTTTAAAAGGCCATAGAATGGCAATCAGCCAGATGCCTGGTTGAAGAGAAACATTTTCACTTGGCGCCTAAAGATAGGCAATGAAGGCTCCAAGTGAGCATCTCTGTGTGGAGCATTCCACAAACCGGGAGCATAAAATGCCCTTTCTTGTGTTGTTGCCCTCCGGACCTCTCGTGGAAGAGGCATAAAAAGAAGGGCCACAAATGATGGCTGCAGGGTCTGGATCTGTTCATATGGGGAGACCGAACCTTCAGGTATTACGGTTCTGAATGGTGTTGAATGCACTGTACATCAGCAGGTTATATGCCATCCTTTAATCCTTTTTAAAATCTCACAAGCAAGCAAAGAAAATTTCAATTAATATAACACTGTATAATAAACACTTAATATTAAAGCAGGTGTTAAAATCAGTAAGATCCAATAAAGCCATAAATTAAAACTACAGTGGTACCTCTGGTTAAGAACTTAATTCGTTCTGGAAGTCTGCTCCTAACCTGAGGTACCACTGTAGCTAATGGGGCCTCCCGCTGCCGCCACACGATTTCTGTTCTCATCCTGGGGCAAAGTTCTTAACCCGGGATACTACCGGGTTAGCGGAGTCTGTAACCTGAAGCATTTGTAACCTGAGGTACCATTGTACTTCAGAAAAAATACTGAAAGGCCAAGGCCAAAAATTCATAAAATTTGGTATCTGGGTAGCCTCTCTGGAGTAGGCTTTCCATGTATAAGATGTCAGAATTGCCGGGGGGGGGATGGAAACACCTCTAGTCACCACATATTTTAACTTTCAGCAACTTGGAGACTTGAAAAAAGGTCTCATAACCTTCAGCAGTAAAAAGGAGGATTTTGCAGAAATCTCTGCTTTCCATTCACAGAATTCACTGGGCCAACAAGCCTCTTGTTAGCACGGCAACAGTTTTAGATATGGCTACTATGCCATGGTGACTCTGGCATTGCATGACAGCTAGTGAATCTTATTAAATCCCACCTTTCTTTCATGACATGGAAGGTGGTGTTTGCAGTGGTGGTTTTCTATTAAGCCACTGACCAGACCTAGATCTATGCTTCTTTTCAGCAAGGTTGCTCCATTGCATTTCTTCATATCATTCCCTGAGACCTTAAATGGAAACTTCTGAAGGGGTAACCAAGTAGCAAAACTTACTATTGGGGCACCTTGAAAATTTGCCTTGTTGAAAAACTTTTGTTCATTAGGACCCTGAAGAAATCTTGCAGGGATCACCAAAATACATGGACAAGCACAAGACTGCCTCTTCCAGCAAGCTTTCTAGTACGATAATCAAGGATAAGCGTAAGTAACCTTGAGAATGTACTGTATTACAATTTCAGATGCATCTGTTCTGTGGCCATAGAAAGCTTGGTAGGCCACCCTATCCTATTCATCACAATACTCTGAATAGAAAAAGTTCTCCATGTCATTGGGACCTGGGACAAATTGCCAATGGAGGATAGAAATCACAATATTTTTCTCCTTTCCCCAGAGCCATCTTCAGCAAGTGACACCCATCCATTTTTCAACACACCTTCCAGCAACAAAAAAAGGTATGGCAATCTTGTTCTGATATTCAGAAGTGATATGTAGGTGAAAAGAGTTCTTCAGTATACTTTTCTTTATGAATCTGTTTTCCCCTGTGAATATTTACTATATAACCAATTACTACAAGATATAAATTCCTTCAATAAATTTCAGGCCACACATTTTCTCAGATGAGCAGTCTTCAGCTGTGGTGCTCAGTCCAGTAGGACAGAAGGTCCCTGCCATTCTGAGAACCAGCAAGAAGACAAAGGAATTGAGCAAAGATCAGATGATCATTGTAAGTATATTTCTGAATATATTGTTAATGACTGTCCGGTCAACTACTGCCATGCAACATGGAGTTTCTATTTTAGAATAGAAAATCTTAGCCGCTAATCAGCTTTATATGTACTCCTAAAACATTGTACAGTTTTTTTCCTGATGCTTCAGGCTGGTTTGGGCATTGCAACATGGTCACTCCCTCTTTCCCTACACAGGATGCTGGCCAGAAATATTTTGGTGCTACTGTCTGCAAATCATGTGGTATGGTCTACTCAGCTGCAAGCCCAGAAGATGAAACACAGCATGCCCAGTATCATCAGCGGTTCCTTGAAGGAATAAAATATGTGGTAAGACACAAACTAAATGCACCATGGTTTACTTTGTGAATTGATTTTGTTTTGGACAACAGAATTCCCTAGAGCATTCCTTGCTAAATGGAACAGGGAATTCTTAGGAATCTGAGCACAAATGTTATCTGAGAGGGATCTCCACAATCCAGCACACACTCCAGCATTTTGCGTGTGTTGCCATATAAAAATCATGGAAGTACTTCACTTGAGTGTATTTCACATTGCTGAGACTCAACCTGGTGCCCTCCAGATGTTTGGAGTACAAATCACATGGTTCCTGAATATCGGCCTTGCTGGCTAGGGCTGATGGAAGTTGGAGCCCAACATCTGGAGGGCCAGAGGTTGGGGAAGACTGCCATAAAGGAACATGCAGGTTGTTTTAATGACAGATTTAATATATATATAGTGGTTTACAACTCTCACTAATTAAACTCTTGGGCATCTACACTTTTTGCCCTCTGCTGTCTTTTTCTCCTTTTGATAGAGCTGGAAGAATGAACATGTTGCTGCAGAATTCTGGGATGGAAAAATTGTCTTGATTCTTCAGGATGATCCAAAATATGCCATCAAAAAGGTGCAGTGCTGACTTTCTTCTAGCTTTGCTCCTCCAAATGGAACTGGTCTGCTACTTGATGCAAAGGAAGAATCTGGAGCAAACTTGAATACACTCCTGATTCTTTTTTCTTTTAGTTGTGGCTTGACCCTTTTCACAAAGGTGGGTGTGGTTTACCCCAAACAGCTTGGTAGGTCTGCAGACTGGAGATTCTCCACAACTGCTGTAAAATATTTGCCCTACTTCCAAGTAAAATGAACTCATTTTAAATTGTGTATGTGTTCTTGGGTTTTTTTTAATAAGGGAAAGTCTCCACCTTCCTTACCATATCAGTTCTATTTACTTTTTTTGGCTCTTTTCCTTTTTAGTTTGTTAAATTTGAATTTTAAAAAATGATCTTGTTTGGAGCAAAATTAGGGTGTTTTTTTCCAGCCACACTTCCTGTATTGTTACCAAAAAAAGTATACCTGTTGCCTCAGATTTTAGGATTTAATCAAGAGATCTTCAGTTGTTTCTGCAGATAATGTAGGTATTTAGGTACCAATGTAGGTATTTAGAAGAAAAATGTTTGTTGTGATCTGGGTTGAGTTTTGTCTGGTTTAGATGCTGAGCTTTGTATATGGCATTTTCCTTGCACAGGCTGAAGCTGTACGGGAGCTTGTAGATAATGAGCTTGGATTTAAACACGTTGTGTTGCGCTGTCCAACCCAAACATACCTGTTTGTATCCACTGAAAAGAAGATTGTTGGCTGCTTAATTGCTGAGCCAGTCAGACAGGTGAGTAGCTTGCCAAGTGGAAAGAGTGATAATCTGGTTCAGGGCAGACCCTTGATACTGGAGTTCATCCTTAGAGGTGTTTGTGACTTGGCAAAGAGAAGGAGCAATGCAGTTGACTGGACCTCCTTCAGCCATGTGTCTTGCTACTTGAATAAAGCAAACCACTTAAGTCCTAAGAACCAGGTTTGCAGGTAACTCTTGAATTGCAACTTATCACCAAGCTCAAAACCATGGAGGGACCTGGTTTGAACAGAGATATCGGGTTCTTATCTCATTATACATGATAAGCGATCTTCAGCCATCTCAACCCTTGCTTTTTCATGCAAAACCATTTGCAGTCGTTTGCGGTCATCAACAGCTATCAGTCAGTCAATCACCCATTTCCACCACCCTTCTGAGTGATCCCCCCTCCCCATCCCCACCCCTCCCCACCCCTTCTCTACATAAGTGCCTGGAAACTTCCATTTCACTGTATCTGAAGAAGTGTGCATGCACACGAAAGCTCATACCAAAATAAAAACTTAGTTGGTCTTTAAGGTGCTACTGAAGGAATTTTTTTTAGGTAACTCTTACTGCACTGAAAGCAGGATTTTGTCACTTGGAGCAAACTCTTTTGACAGTATGGAAACCATTTAAAAGCGGTTGGGAGTTTCTGCTGTTCATTCTTAGTTGTGAAGGGAAACATATTGCTAGACTAGGGAAGTAAAAGTTACTCATCAAGTTTGATAAATGTGGAGTGGAGCTCTGGCTGCAAGTCTCCACAGTGCCTGGCAACTCCTCTTTCTGCTTGTAGTTCTAGGCCCTTGCTAGATGGGACTCAAGGGGCTTATCCTTTCCTTAGCTAGTGGATTCTCTTGGGTTACGTAGTTCCCTTTACAGAGAAAGAAGTGTCACCTGCTTAACAGAGCTGCACAATATATGTGTTCCAGAGCATTAAATTGCTCTTGTCCTAGATAAAGGAAAAAGTAAATGGGGAGGAGAGGCCAATTGCAAGAAAAATTAATTTTCTCTGCTGTCTTGTATGTCAGAACAAATCTGTCTCTTAGAGCCTTTTAGCTGGTGTCTTATTCTGATCTAACAGCATTCTAAATGAGTTTCTGGGCTGGTATCCATTCCACTGCGGCTCTCCCCCAGAGATGAGCCCACTGACACATTCCCATCCATGCCTAGATGGCTGGCTGTTGATAGCATTTTAATTCTGGTAATTGTTAATCTGTTGCTGTAAAAATAGCTTCTTGAAGGCTAACAAATGTCTTATGGATAACATTTGTAGGTAACTCTCTACTTCAAGAATAATTGAGGCACTTCTGGCATTTGGTACAGATGCCCCAAACAACATGTGCCAACCTGCTTTGGGCATCGTGGTGCGTCCCATTGAAGCCTTGCATAAGGTGTGATTTGTTAGAGGCTTGCTGCTGTTTCCCCCACCCCACTGCCTTGCTCTAAGCGTATCCTGTTGTTCCTAGGCTTACCAAGTGCTTTCAGAGCCTACAACCGTGTCAGGGTCTCCTACTAATGACAGTCTAGAGCATCAGCGTGCCTGGTGCTGCTCAACGAAGCCAGAGAAGGTGTTCTGTGGGATCAGCAGAATCTGGGTGTTCAGCCTGATGCGGAGAAGAGGCATTGCCAGCCGTCTAGTGGATGTGATGAGGTAAGGAAATGTAATATCTGAAAGAAAAGTATACAGCTCAGAGATGACCTTCTGGGATCACAGCCAGTTTTCAGCTTGTTTTAAAGGAGGTTTACCAGCAAGTAATACTTAGGAGCTGGTTCCTGCTGAAAGACCTGGTGTATGAATCACATACAGCAGGGTGTTGAGAGAACCTTGGACTTAACTGCCTCTTTGACTCCCAAGCCTGGTGCATATGCTTTGGTCAGTGATAGTTTGGGGCTCTGTATAACAGAAACGAAACAATTACAGTGGTACCTCGGGTTATGAACAGAATTGGTTCCGGAAGTCTGTTCATAAACTGAAGCGTTCATAAACTGAAGTGAACTTTCCCATTGAAAGTAATGGAAAGTGGATTAATCTGTTCCAGACGGGTCCCCGGAGTACTCAACCTGAAGCGTACTTAACCCGAAGCATGGGTGTAATTGGTTCCGGAAGTATGTTCATAAACCGAAGTGTTCATAAACTGAAGCAAACTTTCCCATTGAAAGTAATGGAAAGTGAATTAATCCGTTCCAGATGGGTCCGCAGCGTTCGTAAACTGAAAATTCATAAACCGAGGTGTTCATAAACCGAGGTTCCACTGTATTCCTTCCTCCTCACCCCACCCACCCCAAGGCCCACTTTCTGATGCAGATCACATCCTTGCAACCACCCAATGAATAAAACATTCTTCATGAACCAAGGCTTGTGAGAATACATTACCATACAAGTATGCCCCAAGCATCACCCACGAGAGAAGGTTTGCAGATCATACACAACACATTGAAGCTTGGTGTGAGGCTTAAGTTTTGGATAACACTAGTTTTTTAAAACAAGCTTTTCCTTCTAATCCAGAAAAATGTGCACACCGATTGTGAGTGTTTAGTGATGAGAGAAAAGGCACTCCTTGCATGTCTGGTGTGTTCCCCATTTCTTTAAATCTGACAAATTTAAATATACAAACTGACAGTAAATTGAAATGAGCATGAAAACAGGACTGAATCCTTGCGTTACATTCCTTCAGTAGCACCTTAAAGACCAACTAAGTTTATATTTTGGTATGAGCTTTCGTGTGCATGCACACTTCTTCAGATACCTGAAGATTAGTTATTACCAGATAACTTTTCTTTTCTTTTCCAGACGTACATTCTTATTTGGCTCTTTCTTAAACACCAACGAAATTGCTTTTTCTGATCCCACACCAGATGGCAAGCTATTTGCAGCCAGGTATTGCCAAACACCCAACTTCCTTGTTTATAATTTCATTAGTTAAGGTCAGTTGAAGGTGTCTTCCTACAGCATGAGCTCCCCTTCTACGAAGATTCAACAAGCTATTTTGTCATTTTCCTTGTGTTATATTCTGCATTTTAACATTGTAATATAAATTAGGAGCGGCAACAAACCATGTTTGTGTTGCTTTAAAAAGTTTTATTCTGAAAGTTGAAACTTTCAAAGTTGATTGTAAGTTTTAGATGGTATGAAGAAAAGGCCAATTTAGTCTATCTACAGCTGACATCTGCTTGAGCTATTTGAATACTCTGCCCCCAGTGTTCCGAAGCTTTGAACTCCTTCCGTCAAACCTATTAGTATAATAGAAGATTGGCTTCTTTCTTTAGCCAGCTGGATCAGAGGTGAGAGTTTGAAGTCAGGGGCCAGTGGTCCTTCAGATATTGGACCTAATGGTCAGAGATGACTAGAGGTGTAGTTCTGCAACATCTAGAAGGTGACTGATTCTCCATTCATGTTTTAAGCTAAAGAAAGTCACTCTTGACAAAGTAAAATCTTCCTTGCAGAATGGAGGTAGGAAGAGTCTGAGGTGTTTGAATGCTGCTATGGACCAGTTAACTATTCTTTTTGCACCTGTTGGTAGCTCCCCAGCACTTGAGGCTACTTCTGTAATCCTAAAGCATTGGATTTTGAATCCTGAGCCTGTGTCTGTGAACTGCTGCAATTATTGCACTAAACTTTGTTCAAACAAGTCTGTTCAAATAAAATATTTGTAATTTAGTCTCTGTGTTCATGTCAATATTGCTGTGTCTGGTGGGGTTTGTTGGCTTCCATCTGTCTTGGGAAACAATGGAAGCGTATGCCTTTGTGGGCAAAGTCTTTCAGGAATATGACAGGGATACCAAAAAGCCTGGCCCATAAAAAGAACTTGTAGCAGTCCTCACAAGTTTAAACGGGGTTAAAACAAAAATCACCTATATCCTTTCACTTGTAATGAAAACAATCGATAGCTAACTTACTACACTATTGTCTTTTCTATATGCTTTTCTAGTCTACGTGCTCCAGAAATGTAAAGCCTATAAGGCACAGAGACTTCCACTTGAGTAACAGTGGCTGAAAAGAACTGAAAAGCTCCCTCCCTTGCCCATTAGAAAAGCTTCCCCCCCCCCATGCTGATTAGATTGCTAAGAGAATGTGGGGTCAGGGAGATAGAGAAGAGAACCAGGTGTAGATTTTTGTGTGAAAAGATGTAGGGTTGATTCCGATATTGATCATGAATTACTGGGCTGAGCTTGTGCTCAGTGACACCGTCCGTAATTCTTCATTGTATCTGGTTCCTGCTGCAGGGGTTGGATCACAATCTTATAATAGAATTTCCAACTGTACAGGTTCTATGATTCTGTGTCTGCCTGCTTCAGCCATGTCCTTGCACTCTGCTCTAGTTGATAATTTCAGGGTCCTGGGGTAGGAAAGAAACTAGATCCCACAAACTTGGGAGTAGGCCCACCTCTGCTCTTTTGTGCATCATTCTAGTTCTACTAGTAGTGGCATCTGTTGGGAGACAATGGAGTTACAGTGGTGCCTCGCTTAATGAACGCCCTATAAGACAAAATTTTCGCTTAAAGAAAGGATTTTTCTAGCAGAGGTTGCCTTGCTAGACGAATTCGTTTTACGAAAAACTCGTCTAGCGAATCACGGTTTCCCATAGGAATGCATTGAAATTCAATTAATGCGTTCCTATGGGCAAAAAAATTTTTCAAAAAAATTCGATGCATTCCTATGGGATTCGCTAGACAAATTTTTCGTTATAAGAATAGACCCATGGAACGAATTAAATTCGTCTAGCGAGGCACCACTGTACTTGTAATTAAATGACAGAAGGAAAAGATTCACAATGGGCAAACACATCCTATCAAGCCTCTTGAAATTGAAAGGGGAGTTGATCTCACTGAAATGGAGGTACAGAAGCTGGAAATGGGGCCTTGCTTTGTTATGTAATTTATCTTTATCACCTAAGAGGAAGCTTCCCGGCTATCTCTTTCACTATGGCCTTGAGCTAATATTCTGCTACACATACAGCCTATTTGCTGAAAATGGGACTTTTGCCAGAAGGTTTAAATAAAACTCAACCTGGAGTGGCAGGGGATTGCTTGCATCAATTTTCAGGAAGTTGGTGCACCAATGAGCTCTTACTTGTTTTACTCCTCTAAGTGGATGCACAGCAATGCCATTGGGATGATAGAATACTAACAACACAAATACACCTGTTAGACTCAACAGCTTATGATGCATTTTAGGAAAGTATTTTGTAGCTGTTTGTGTCAGATTGTAGGTGTTTGTGTCAGATTCAAATGAAGGAGGCTGCCTCTGGGTTTATCAGAGTAGAATATCTTTAATATAATGGTCTTAATCCCCACATGGAATCCTTTCAGATGTCTTGTGCATGAGGTGGGATAGTCTTCTATAATCCACACTGCTTTTATGTCCACTATTCTGTACCAAACACTACGTAGTTTCCCCATCTGGGCTCAGAGCCTTATGGCATCAGCATATAAACAGCTAAACGTCGTGTGCCTGTATGGTTGTCATGCCATTTTGTTTGCCATTGCAGAGTTCTATCCCATCCTACATGAATGATCTGGAATAGGAACACTCCAATATTTCTCCCAATTCCTCCTCAGTAATTAACCAATCTAAGCCTCAACTCCACCATCTCAGCTGTCTTGTCTAGCTTTGACCCCCCAAGCATGTTGTAAGAAAAACTGGGAGTATACTAACAAAGGTGCTGGATTTCAATTTCCTACCTCACAAGCTCCTTGGAGCTTTGGATTCATCTGGGAATGAAACCCAGACCATCTTGATCCTTAGCCCAACAAGTAGTTGAATGCAGAGGGACCTGACTTTACATTAGACCAGTGTTTCTCAACCTTTTTTGGGCCAAGGCACACTTGTTCCATGAAAAAAATCACGAGGCACACCACCATTAAAAAAGTTAAAAAATTTAACTCTGGGCCGCCCTATATTGACTATATAATTATGACTGTAAGAAACACTTGCCAATTGCTGTGTTGGTTGCAATCTCCTGTAATAAGGCTTCACAAGCCGCTGATTTCTCTGCCAGCACAATCCTTTGCTCAGCAAGTTTCAGGTTGAGCTCATCCAGCCAGCTCCTTTAAGTTTGTCTAAAACCACCCTCCCGTGGTGGTGGCTGTTGAGAGCTGCGCTTGCTCCACATCGTGACGCGGCCGGCTTCCTTTCCGGCGGGTTAGTGTTGTATATTGGCGGCCGCCAGGCACGTGACAATGCAAATCGCCGTTCTCGTTGCCGCACGTCGCGGCACACCAGCCAGCATCTCGCGGCACACTAGTGTGCCGCGGAACAGCGGTTGAGAAACGCTGCATTAGACAAGAGAACCCAGCGTAAAATCAGCGGCCACACCGAAGGAGAATTGGTGCAAAGCCAAAAGATAAGCAAGGAACATCACCTCACTGCCAAACAGCCAGAGGAAAGAGGCATTTTCTTTTGTGCCAAACTGACAAGTTTGAAAGGTTTTATTTCAATAGCCACAAATGTTCTGATATTTACTCATAAGAGAAAAGTACAAGTCAAGATCAAACACAACCAGAACAAGAGGAGGAGCAGGGAAGGGAATTGAAAGACCAAGTTGCTTTATATTTACAATACTAAAAAACTAATTACAAGGCTGCTAAGCATCAGCTTATCAGGTGTGTGTGTGTGTGTCACTTAAGACACAACTTTGTGGGATATGGAATATTTACAGTCAGCGTCTAAATAGCTTGATATGAAACCTTGTCAAAAGCCCCCAGTTCTAATATAAAACTACGGGAAACTAACTGCCATAGTGCAGGGTTGTTTAAGAGGGCACTTATTGTATGGATCCTTCCGCCTCCAAAACACCCACAATATGTGCAGCTGCAGGGCGCTTTTCCGGCTCCTCCATAGTGCAGAGAGAAAACAGCTCAATGACTTTTTGATAGGAAGGATCCAACTCTTCGATGTTGAGTGGTGGCCGAGTCCCAAGGGCGGCGTAATAGGCGTCTTCATCGAAGTCATCTTCATCAAAAGAAGACTCTAGAGAGACATGACAAACAGGCCAGAGCAAGCCAGTCACCAGATGAAATAAAGGCCCTCGCGGTTGTTATGCTGGTATCAAAGGAGGAGAGAAAGGGGATAGAAGGAGCATGCTCTAGGAAAGGCACAAAATTAAATCACTTGAGGATCTTTGTAAAATGCAAATTTTACACACACAAAAGTCTTTCTCTTATCACTTGGAAATGTTAAATAAGTACAACTGAGTAAAAGTTGTATTAAACCTTCCAAATATTGGGCTGTAAAATAATGTCCAAAAGTCCCTAGGCCAGAGCCGGCTCCCCAAGACCATACATAGAAAGCTTGGTCCAACAGAAAGCCAGTTTCATGAGCAAGTCTGCACTCGGCTGGACCAAAAGGAAGCACAAACTCACCTTCATCTTCTTCCTCCAGGTTAAGATGAGGTATCGAGAGGGTCATCATTTCCCAGAGTGTAAGCCCAAATGCAAAGATGTCAGCCTTGTCGGTGATGATGCCATCTCCCTCAAGAGCTTCCTTGGGCTTCCAGGGCTCCGTGCCAATATAATGAGCTTCTGGGTCACTCACTGCATGGAAACATAATCCAAATCAAGTTACAGGAAGGTAGCCACTTTGGTCTGCTGTAGTCGAAACAAACAAAAAATCCTTCCAGTAGCAACCTTAGAGACCAACTAAGTTTGTCATTGGTATGAGCTTTCATGTGCATACACACTTCTTCAGATACACTGAAACAAGTCACCAGACCCTTAAATAATAATAATAAATTTATTATTTATACCCCGCCCATCTGGCAGTCTCCCCTGCCACTCGGGGCGGCTCCCAATTGAATATTTAAACAATACAGCATTAAATATTAAAAGCTTCCCTAAACAGGGCTGCCTTCAGATGTCTTCAAATTAAGATAGCTGCTTATTTCCTTGACATCTGATGGGAGGGCATTCCACAGGGCGGGTGCCGCTACCGAGAAGGCCCTCTGCCTGGTTCCCTGTAACCTCGCAATGAGGGAACCGCCAGAAGGCCCTCGGCGCTGGACCTCAGTGTCCGGGCTGGACGATGGGGGTGGAGACGCTCCTTCAGGTATACAGGACTAAGGCCGTATACCTAGAGAGAGAGGGTGGGAAGGGGTATTACTCAGGAGGGTGGTGGGAATGGGTGATTGACTGATAGGTGTGGTAAGGGAAGATGCAGCAAAGAGGACTTGGCCCTTGAGACAGCAGCCATTAGGACATTAAAAGACGCCACACATACCCATCATATTCTCATCCAGAGTCAGTGAAACACCCACGTCGCAGATCTTTATTGACTCAAAGTCCCCTTTAATGACGACATTGGAAGATTTGATGTCACCGTGAAGCAAGTTCTTGTCGTTGTGTAGATACTGAAAGTCAGAGATGAGGATGAGTGCCTTGCTACCAAGGGGAATAAGAACTGAAAGATAATTTCAGAACAGGTGTGGGCTTTAACGCAAGTCTCTCTTCAGGAAATGCCTCTCAAGTTTTCGCCTCAAGTGCCAGGCACCGTTAAGGCGAAGGGTAGAGAGTTCAAGGCCCCCTGCTTTGAGGGATCCTGCCCTAATTCACTCAGGATCCTTGGACCACACATCTTGGAAAGGCCTCACCTTTAAGCAATGTGGATGTTGGTAGGCACCCGAGTTTAAAATCCTGCAATGTGACACCTTCAAAGGGCACGAATAGTGTCAGTAAGTGATTTCAATGAGTTAAAGCGGCTTGCGATGGTGCCAGCATTGCCAAGAGACAGAAATGTTAGAAAAGCATGTGACCAACATACGGTGACAAGCCAGATAACTCACCTAGCTAACTGTATAACCCCCCGCTGACTTCCTCAGGACACCTCTGTCAAATTCCTCTCCTTCTGTCGAGTCATCCCTACTCAGCCGTCCTGAAATTCCTGCCCTGGTTCCATGCCACTCTTTGTAAATGGGGGCCACATCACTTCCATGTGCTATACATCAGTTATTACTGCTGAAACTAATTGACTGCGCAACGGACCACCAGCCTTGCAGCAGTAGACATGACATCACCACTCTGCATTCTAAGGGGCTTTCCAACCGTGAACCAGCCTCCCCCAGTCCAAATTCCCTGTTTGCCCCCTGCACAGCTTGTTGCTCCCGCTGTGAACTGGACCTTTATTTGTCTCCTGAAGGTCCCTTGGGACCTCTTATCCCTGGCACTCCAACCTCAGACAGCCACTTTCCTCTGAGAGAGACTCTTCCCTTTGCTTCAGAACCAGAGAAGCATCGTGTTCAAGAGCATCGTGCCAAGCTCGTGTTCTTGAGACCAATGACTCTCCCGTCGCTACAACATCACATGCCAAAGCCTCCACAGACCTACCTTCAGGCCCCTTGCCATGTGCAAGGCAACTTTCAGGATGGTCGCAGCCGGAAAGGGCCCCAGCTTTTTCGTGTTCCTATCTTCAATTAGGTCATTGAGAGACTTTTCTCCCCCATATTCCATGGCAAGGCACATGCTCCCATCTTTAGCTTCAGCAAACGCACGATAGCCTTCAAAGACAAGCGCACAGCCATTTGTTTACGGGCCAGAAAAGCGATCTCCATCTAATGCCAGCCCACATTGCAGTTATTCCCAACCTGGAATAATGTAAACCTTCAATGAACCAGGTTGGCATTCAGCCGGGGAAAAGCCAGGTTTTATCCTTGTTACACAGTTTCCCCCATGTTCAAGTACAGTACTGCTATTTTATTGATAAAGCTTCTATCACTGTTTCAAAAACAAGATAAAAGATAACACATACAGTGGTACCTCGGTTTAAGTACACAATTGGTTCTGGAAGTCTGTACTTAACCTGAAGCGTACTTAACCTGAAGTGAACTTTCCCATTGAAATGGTTACAGGTAGGTAGCCGTGTTGGTCTGGGTCGAAGTAAAATAAAAAAATTCCTTCAGTAGCACCTTAAAGACCAACTAAGTTTTTATTTTGGTATGAGCTTTCGTGTGCATGCACACTTCAGATACAGTGAAATAGAAGTCCCCAGGCACTTATGTAGAGAAGGGGTGGGGAGGGGTGGGGATGGGGAGGGGGGATCACTCAGAAGGGTGGTGGAAGTGGGTGATTGACTGACTGATAGCTGTTGATGACCGAAAACGACTGCAAATGGTTTTGCATGAAAAAGCAAGGGTTGAGATGGCTTGCGATGGTGCCAAACCAGGTCCCTCCATGGTTTTGAGCTTGGTGATAAGTTGCTGAATTACAACTTATCACCAAGCTCAAAACCATGGAAGGACCTGGTTTGAACAGAGATATCGGATTCTTATCTCATTATACATGATAAGCGATCTTCAGCCATCTCAACCCTTGCTTTTTCATGCAAAACCATTTGCAGTCGTTTTCGGTCATCAACAGCTATCAGTCAGTCAATCACCCACTTCCACCACCCTTCTGAGTGATCCCCCCTCCCCACCCCTTCTCTACATAAGTGCCTGGGGACTTCTATTTCACTGTATCTGAAGAAGTGTGCATGCACACGAAAGCTCATACCAAAATAAAAACTTAGTTGGTCTTTAAGGTGCTACTGAAGGAATTTTTTTATTTCCCATTGAAAGTAATGGAAAGTGGATTAATCTGTTCCAGGCGGAGTACTTAAACTGAAAGTACTCAAACCGAGGCATACTTAAACCGAGGTATGACTGTATTTATTATACTGTCATACCTTGGTTCTTGAACGCAATCCATTCCGGAAGTCCATTTGACTTCCAAAAACATTCGAAAACCAAGGCGTGGCTTCCAATTGGCTGCAGGAGCTTCCTGCACAAGTTCGGGTTCCAAAGAATGCTTGAAAACCGGAACACTTACTTCCAGGTTTTCGGCATTCAGGAGCCAAAACGTACGAGTACCAAGGCGTTCGAGAACCTAGGTACGACTGTAATGGCATTAAAAGTACACCTTGGAGAATAAGGATAAAAATTTTGCAACTACGTGTGCCTCCCTAGGGAGATAATCCGGGTACCGCCATCAAGAAGGCTCTCAGCTCATCACCCATTTTAACTCAGATGGCGAAGAACGTGGAAGGGCATTTAAAGATCACTTCAATAGACAGGCAAGTTCGTAGGTTGCTTTGCAATTCCTAGCCGCTAGTCGAGGCAGGTGCCTTATTCACAATTTACAGCTAGGGAACAAAAGCTGTTTGGACACCCCTGGATAATTTCGAAGAGCCACCTCCAGCCCATTGGCAGGAACAGTGCCGGGCCCCGTCCTCACGTGCTTAAATGCAGGCTTCTTCAACATGCCATAGCCTGGCAGTCCGCAGCTGGTCTACAACTGCCCACCCTGCCCACTGCTACATTCCCATGGGACAGAACAGTGGACCCTACTCTTTAATGCCAGTTATGGCTGGACCATTTGAGGCTGCAGGCTCCTGCATGTCCGCAGATAGGCAAATGGAACCTCGGGAATATCAGCCTGGGGGAAACCGCCTCTGGCTAATGGGTCTGAATGAGGATCCCCCATTCCCCCCCCCCATTCAAAGCTTACCCACAATGTTTGGGTGCTGAAGGGTTTTTAGAACCTTGGCTTCTTCAGTCAGCATTTGTTGATACGTATCTCTCCGGGTGGCGTCACATTTGAGATTGATTTTCTTCACAGCCCAGGGAGAGCAAGAGATACCTTTGGGGGACCTGGGAACAAACTATGGAAATCAGAGAGGGGGATCTGGCCAAACCAGATTACTTGGACCACAGGAACGTCCGTTTTCTTCTACTCTGATGATAGCTGAGGTAGCAGATTCAATCAGTTTTAATCACGAGGCTATAGTATGATGACGTTTAGGAGGAAACGGCACATATTTCTCTTACCCCAACCCTAGATCAGGTACGCTGACAAATCCAGAATTAATTTTACTATAATATGTCTCTAAATACACCCTCACATCAGCCCAGAAATCCTTTGATGTGTCAGCCTCAGGGTGGATAAAAATCAATGTTTTTTTTAAAAAAAATCAAAAAAATTGATTTTTTATTTAAATTGGATTTTTTTGATTTAAATCGATTTTTTTTATTTAAATTGGATTTTTTTAAATAAAATGCTTTTTGAGGAAAATATATTACCATCCAAAGGTTATTCCATCATGAAATAAAGATTAGTTTTTTAATTATGTAGAATAAGGTTGTATATGTTTAATTTTTTTGGTAAATAAATTCCATTAATCCATTCACAATGTCATGCTCTTCCAGAGGTTTTTGTAAGATTATAAGATTATTGGGCAGTTTCTCTGCCTACAAGATATTATCACAGGTGCTTGGTTTACTTTTGCAGTTCTCAAAACTGAATTTGACTCAACAGAGATCACATGCCTCTTCTTCACAGCAAAAATGTTATAACATGGACAGAGTTGAGAAAAAGACCTTAATCCTATTGTTCTACAAACCTATGAATACAGAAACAACCCCTTCAGTGCTAAGTTTGAAGAAGTTCAAAGAATAGAATAGAAACAATATTTTTCTGATTGTTTGGAGTGAACAGTATTTAAGTTTTTCATGTGTAGGCTGGGCTGACAGTCTAAGTTTCTTAAAATATATATATTTTGTTTTTGTTTAGCCAAATTAGTTAACAAACATGGATGTTTGTTTAAGCAAATAACATATGCTGTAATGTTATTGTTTCAGTTGAATAAATCTATTTAAATTGTTATTATTAAGGTAATGATTATTTTTCTCCTTCCTAAGTACAACAGTAAAGTTGTCCAAATATGAATAACCCATTAAACTGGGGATAAAAAACTAATCTGAAAAGTTGTTATTCTAAAAATCTTCATCTACTTGCATATTAAAGTTATACCAGCAAGAATTAGTCTTTATGTAGAAAACTATGATTTAAATCAAGCCTTACTGACTAGTGATTTAAATCTTGATTTAAATCAGTTTGATTTAAATCAAATCCACCCTGGTCAGCCTCAGACCCTCAGCCAATCCAGATTGCAGTGCATATTAAGAACAGCCAGGAGGCACCATATCAATGAGCCTGCACAACAGACAAGCGTTTCCAGCATCTGAGCCACAGGGAAAGACAACTCACCCCAAGAGGCATATTGACCCAGGGGAGACCGCCTTCTCTACCCTGAATCTGGCAGTTAGGTGCTTTACTAAACCAAATATTCCTGGCAGCTTTTAAATTACTACCTGTGAGAGTATCTGTTGCTAGAAGTAGTTTTGTTTTTTTAATTGCACTTGTTTTATTTTGAGTTTTTAACACCAATGTGCCCTGGGCTCCTTAGGGAGGAAGGGGCAAGATGCGTATTTAATAAATACATCTTCTTTCCCAGCCCCCAGCAGCATAAATCCACTCCACTCAGCAATCTCAGTCTTGCTGCTTGAAGTCCCCACCGTCCTTTAAGACAGTGTTTCTCAACCTTTTTTGGGCCAAGGCACACTTGTTCCATGAAAAAAATCACGAGGCACACCACCATTAAAAAAGTTAAAAAATTTAACTCTGTGCCACCCTATATTGACTATATAATTATGACTGTAAGAAACACTTGCCAATTGCTGTGTTGGTTGCAATCTCCTGTAATAAGGCTTCACAAGCCGCTGATTTCTCTGCCAGCACAATCCTTTGCTCAGCAAGTTTCAGGTTGAGCTCATCCAGCCAGCTTCTTTAAGTTTGTCTAAAACCACCCTCCCGTGGTGGTGGCTGTTGAGAGCTGCGCTCGCTCCGCGTCGTGACACGGCCGGCTTCCTTTCCGGCGGGTCAGTGTTGTATATTGGCGGCCGCCAGGCACGTGACAATGCAAATCGCCCTTCTCGTCGCCGCACACCAGCCAGCGTCTCTAGTGTGCCGCGGAACAGCGGTTGAGAAATGCTGCTTTAAGACAACTTACCTTTTCATAAGATAAACATTGACTCCAGTTCCATACCCAAGCTTCTGCATGAAGGGAGAGGCTGGAATAGTTATTGAGGGTGAAGAGCTACCCTGCCCTGTATTTGCAAAAACAGAGATGTTGCTTTTGTTATTAGACATGCAAGAAAAAAATCACCACTCCATGTGTTTTCCATATACAACGGAACAGTAACGCACCTGATACTTTCTTCCCCTTGTTAAGGATGGCAAACCCCCTCCTGTTACAACAGTTTTTCAAACAGAGCAAGGTATGGCAACACCCCATTTGAATCCTTCTAGTCCCAATATTTAGAGGCCATTCACTCACTGCCCTGGAGGAGAAGAGCAGTAGCAGCAGCAAAACAAAAACCTCTCAACTGCTTCTGCCAGGGAGGTTTATGGGAGCTACAGCAGGGATGGGGGCTGTGTGGCCCTCAAGATGTGGCTGGATGCCAAATCCCATGAATGCAAGCCAGGATGACCAGTGCTCAGAGATTTTGGGCCACAGATTCCCCATCTCTAGCATAGAGGGAAACATCTATAAAGATGTTTAAAGATTCTTTTAAAGACTGTCTTATGACAAAAAGACTTGATGCTCTTAAGGAAGCTTTTTCGATCATCTTTTAATATATTTTTTTGGAAACTCTCTCATCTTGTTATTTTAGAGGGAAACATTTATAGTTAAAATGAGCACCCAATTTTGCCCGTAACACTCCCTAACACACATTGACAAAGCATAGCCTCACCTGATCTCTTCCCCCCAGGTGGCTTGCTGGGGGTCTTGAAAGCAGTTTCTGCATCCATGGCTGAGAATTCTTCTGTTGGGAGAGAAAGAAGAGTTCTTACAATAGTCCCAATTGCTCTCCCCACAGTTGTTATCATTGCCAATATTTACCCACCCTTCAACCCTAAGTTCCCAGGATTTTTTAATTTTGCTTCGACTCAGACCAACACAGCTACCTACCTGTTCCCAGGATGGGTTAGGGCACTTAAAACCGCGAAATTAAAAGCAGTTTTAAACAACTTTCAATCATAAAAATTAAAGGCTTGGGGGCAGGGGAATTTTGGGAGCATTTGGGGTGTGGGTTTGTAAGGACTGGGGCTCGTGCAAACCCACTGCACCCCACTTCGACACCCTCACATGACCCCCAATCCTAAGAAAAACTCCCCCTCAAGTGCCACGTCTTCTAGATTTTTAATTTCGACGGGGGAGGGAGGAAATCCCTAAACGAACCGCCCCACCCCCCAGCCAGGGTCCTTTGCAACCCCCAAAATAAAAAGCTGCGGGGGAGTTTTGGGAGGATCGGGGGGGCAGTTAGGGGCCAGGGCTTGCGAGCCCCCAAAGGTCCTGCGCAATCCAAGGACTCCCCGCCATTGGACCCCCTCTTCCTTGGGAAATGAGGGGCGACGTCCTGGGGCCGCTTTTCCCCCCAAGCGTTTAATTTAAAGCCGGGGGGGATCGCCGGACGCCCCCTCCTCAGGGTCATTGGGCGGGGGCTCCCTCCCTCTGCGACCCCCGCCCCCTCACCTTGAAGAGCCGGAGACCGACTGACTGGCCCCTTCCCAGCTGCCTCCGTTTGAATCTTGGCGGGAGCGAGAGAGGGGACGACGGTGGCCGGCGAGGCAGGCTCAGGAAGCGGGGGGGGGGGAAGGGGCGGGGCCAAAGGGGAGGAGCTAGAGAGAGGAAAGAAAGAAAGAAAGAAAGAAAGAAAGAAAGAAAGAAAGAAAGAAAGAAAGAAAGAAAGAAAGAAAGAAAGAAAGAAAGAAAGAAAGAAAGAAAGATGAATGAAAGGGGGGGTTGGGTGCAGGAGGGGAGTAAGTAACACCCCAACCTTTATAAACATTCCTGTAACAGAAGTTTTATCGTGTTTTTAACATTCTGTTGGGAGCCGGCTAGAGTGGCTGGGGAAACCTAGCCAGATGAAGGGACAAGGTATAAAAAAACCAATAAAATAAAATAAAATCCTTCCAGTAGCACCTTGAGAGACCCACTAAGTTTGTCATTGGTATGAGCTTCCTTTTGCATGCACACTTCTTCAGATGCTTCAGACCAACACGGCTACCTGCCTGCAACTAGAAGGTATAAAAAATTATTACTATGATGATGTGCCTTTCCTGTGACCAGCCTCTGTATCAGGCTCGCGGCCCATCTTCCCTCCCAAAGGAAACGCGCAACCGAATCGCTCTAAAGCAGCCGGGTTTCCCAGCCTTGGGTCTCCAGCTGTTTGGGGACTACGGTACAATTCTCATCATCCCTGACCACTGGTCTTGTTAGCTAGGGATGTTGGGAGTTGTAGTGCAAAAACAGCTGGAGACCCAAGGGTGGGAAATACTGCAGGGACGTCCAACTCCCAATAGACTGCGATCTACACACAGTATTAAAAAAAACTGGCAGTGATCTACCCATTGTCATAAAAAAAATCTAGCAGTGATCTACCCAAAGTTTTTGAGTTTTGGGAAGCAAGAGTTGTTCAGCTTTTGTAGGAAGCCAAAGTTGTGGAGCTTTTATAGAAAGCCAAAGTTGTTGTTGTTTTACTTTTTTTTTTTTTTTTTTTTGCTTCTTCCAAAGAATCATAGAATCATAGAGTTGGAAGACACCACACGGGCCATCCAGTCCAACCCCCTGCCAAGCAGGAAACACCATCAAAGCATTCTTGACATATGCCTGTCAAGCCTCTGCTTAAAGACCTCCAAAGAAGGAGACTCCACCACACTCCTTGGCAGCAAATTCCACTGCCGAACAGCTCTTACTGTCAGGAAGTTCTTCCTAATGTTGAGGTGGAATCTTCTTTCTTGTAAGATCTACCAGTAGATCACAATCTACCTGGTGGACATGCCTGTGCTAAAGCATTGCAATACAGTAGAAGCAGCGCGAATCAAAGCGCGCCATTAAGCCGTCGGGTTGAAAAAAGATACACATTAAAACCCAGGACTCGGGCCAGGAGACGCTGGGGAGGCCTGCGTGTTCCCAAAGGGTGGCAGAATGCCCATGGAGATGCGGGGCAAAAAGTCCCTCGCATTTCAGCCAGAAGCGCCGCAGTAGAGGAAAGAGGGCAGCGGAGGGCAGAGAAGAACGGAGCCTCGGCACAAACGGAGGGAGAGCGCCCCTTCCGGCCGGCCGGGCGGCGGAAAGACGGAGGCAGGGAGGCGGGCGCAAGTAGAGAACAGCCGTCCGCAGCCTCCAACCCGGTGCCTGCAGCCCTCCGTAGGTTTCTCCCGAGTCCCGCCCAATCAGAAGCTTCCAGGCAGAGTGGGTGGGAGGGAGCCGCCCATCAATCAATAGGGAAGGCAAGGACCGGGAAGAATTAAAGGAGCCGTATTGGACCCCAGGCCTTGAGTGACAGGGCTCGGTACCCATTGGGCGTGCCGCCGTCTCGCGTATGCAGGCGGCGGGGAGGTGCCTCGCTGACGTCACGGGTGGGCCGATGGCGCGCGTTGGAGGTTGTCATCCTTGCCTCTTCCAAGATGGCTCCGCTGGAGCGAGGAAAGGAGGGAGGGAGGGAGGGCAGCGCCTTGCTGACGTCACGGGTGGGCTGATCTCCTGCGGCGAGCGGGAAGGCGGGGGCGGGGCGAGGTACGGAAGCCGGCGAGGGAGGGCCGCGTCGCTCATTCCCGAAGCCGGGCGTGCGCGCTGTGAAGGAGCTGCCCGGCGGCGCCTGTTACGGCGGGCAGGCGCGTCTCTCTCTCTGTCTCTCTCTCGTTCTCCGACAGCAGCCGCCATGTCCGGCTACGAGTACGTGAGCGCCGAGCAGCTGGCCGGCTTCGACAAGTACAAGGTGGGCGCGCTGAGGGGGCGGCGGGCGCGGGACCGGCTGGATGACCCTCGGGGACCCCCTTCCTCCTCTCCCGGGCGCGGCCGAGGCGCTGCTGCTGCTGCTGCGCGCGGGACCCGCCCTTCCTCTCGTGGCGCGGCCGAGGGGCCTCTGCGTCTCCCGCCGGGGCCTCCTCCCTCCGCCACCCTCGCCGGCCCCCCTGCCTTTGGCCTCAAAGGGTCGGCGAGGGAAAGGGCCCCCGCGCCCGGGCAGGGTGTCTGCGGAACTCCCTGCTGGGCGGCCATGCAGAAGAAAGACCTGCCGGGCGCGAGTGCGCAGCTGCCCCGCGTTGGCCGGGTCTGGCGTGCCTGCGCTGCAATGTGGGCCGAGCCGCTTGGGGGGTTCCCTGGGGCAGTTCGGGGGTCCAGCGAGGACCCGGGCGAGACCCGGGCTCAGGTCCCTTCCGCTGGACTGCGGAGCTCCCTGGGGGCGGCCTTGGGCCTCGCAGCCCGACCTACTTCGCAGGGTGGTTGTGGGGGTCATGGGCGCCCCCTTGAGCTCCTTGACCCCAATCACTTGATCAGCGTAGAGCCATAGGATGGTAGAGTTGGAAAGGAACGTTCCCAAGGGTCATCTAGCCCAACCCCATGCCATGCACGAAATAGAATCGTAGGGCAGATTCCCATGAATGATTCCCCGGTTTGGATTCCCACGTGGGAAGAGAGTGTAAGGGGGCAGCTGCACGCACATGAGAATCCTCTCCTGCAGGGAGCAAGGGTCTCCACACAGAGCCCCTGGGACAACTTTTGGGATTCAGGTTTCCCCTTCTTAGCCCTGTGGTGCCAAAGTTTAAGAGGGACCTTTCACCTCCCCAAAGGGGTGACATGCATACTTCTCCTCCTACTGTTATTTTAAGTTTGCCAGACATGTGCTGACTGTCAGGACTGCATCTGGTGAGAGAGCCACGCGGGAATAAATGGGAGAGGAGGGTGAAATTGTAAAATCTCAGCGGCTTAGTTCAAGCAATACCAAATGTTCTTTCCTTTGGCAAGGCGCAGATTGCAGGGTGTGGCTGGTAGTTACAACTTTGTGGCAGAGCAGTCGTGGCTTCAGTCCCCATCTTCTCCAGTAGGGCTCAAAAAGACTCATGGTCCAAAGTCCTGCAAAGACATTGCCTGTCGGTGTCAACAATACTCAGCTAGAGGGACAGTGATTATGACCCACTATTGATAGCCCACCTTTTCCGCAAGGAGCACAAGGTGGTGTACCTATGTCTCCCAATGTTATTCTCATAGAATCATAGAGTTGGAAGAGACCACAAGGGCCATCCAGTCCAACCCCCTGCCAAGCAGGAAACACCATCAAAGCATTCTTGACATATGCCTGTCAAGCCTCTGCTTAAAGACCTCCAAAGAAGGAGACTCCACCACACTCCTTGGGAGCAAATTCCACTGCCGAACAGCTCTTACTGTCAGGGAGTTCTTCCTAATGTTGAGGTGGAATCTTCTTTCTTGAAGTTTGAATCCATTGCTCCGTGTCCGCTTCTATGGAACAGCAGAAAACAACCTTTCTCCCTCCTCTATATGACATCCTTTTATATATTGAACATGGCTATCATATCACCCCTTAACCTTCTCTTCTCCAGGCTAAACATGCCCAGCTCCCTAAGCCGTTCCTCATAAGGCATTGTTTCCAGGCCTTTGACCATTTTGGTTGCCCTCTTCTGGACACGTTCCAGCTTGTCAGTATCCTCATGGCAACCCTGTGATATAGTGTGTGTTTATGATACATCATGGCCAAGTGGGCTTTCCCAGGTCATGGTCTGGCACTCTACCCACTACACCACACTGCCTTTCTTAGCAATGGAGTGGCCAAACCACTGCTGCCTTTCCTCCCAATCTTGGAGCGGGGTAGAGATGCCTATGAAACTCCAGGGCTGATCACCACCAACTTTTGCAGCTCCAAGGCTGTGAAGGGGGCTCAGCTCATCATTAAATGAGTCAGGGGAGAACCATATATGCCCCCTTGAGCTATTTGGGATAGAAATGTCATCCTGAACATCTTGGGGCTCCTTGGCTGAGTGGCAGCCAAATGGGCGGCTTCGTTTTCCCTGGGAAAGGGAGGCTGGAGTCTTGCTTGGCAGCCATGTGGCTGAGGCACCTAGAGCACATTGCCCAAGAGAGGACCACACAGGCTAGCTGAAGGCCTCCTGCTCTTTTTTCTTTTCTTTCTTAGCTAAGCGTTTATTGTTTTGAACTAAAAATATGGAACACTTGACGAATTTGTGTGTCATCCTTGCGCAGGGGCCATGCTAATCTTCTCTGTATCGTTCAAATTTTAGTCTATGTGCTGCCGAAGCGAGCACAGGCCTCCTAGCTCTTGTTGGAAAATGAGATTGGGGTGGGGCTTGCTTAGGCACAAACTGTCCAGAGGCTGTCACCCTTTTTCCCCTTTTTCGTTAACAAGGCTAGTCAACAATTGTGCATCCTTGTAGATGAGTGGTTTGACTGGAGGAAACCATTTCAGTTTGCAAAACAGATTTTCTTACAAATGTCTGTTACTCTCCTGATGATATTTGGGGGATTGGGGTTGGAGAAATACAAGGGGGACGTGTAACCAACTGCTTCTCTGTGTCCCCAGTCTGCTCCCCCCTTCTCGTTCTCCTCCCCCCCCCCCAACCGCTTACTGTTCTTCCTGTTTCCATCCTCCCTGCACACCAAGGTGAGGGCCAGCATAAATGTTTGTGGTGATGATGATGATGATGATAAATGTCCTCAGAGGTTAAAATTCATGCTGCCCTATATACCGTATGAGTGTTTTGCTCAATGCCCCTCACTTTTCTATCCTGCTGTTGTCCCCTTGAGCAAGTGCATTTTTATACAGTTCTTAATTTTTCTGGTGCTTTGGAGGGGGGGAAGAGTGTTTTCTTCTTCTTGTTGTTGTTTACTTCTTTAAATCTTGGGGTAGAATGCCTCAGTCTTTCAGTAGGAGAGTTTTGCAGTCAGAACGGCTGGCCGGTCACCATGGTTCTGCAGTCCGTTGGGACTGTGGTTTTCCGCACAAATTATTCCTCTAAAAATCCACCTCTGAGTGCTCACCCACATCACGTTCAGTTTGCATGGTCATAGTTGCTGAACCTTGGGCGTAGGAAGGCACCCTGTCTTATCTGGTACAGATTGCCCCCCTTGGGAATAAACCTTTTGCTTCCATCTGCACCTTTCTGCCATATGCGAGACTCAAATGGTCAAGACTTCCTTTCTCTAATTATAGAAGCTGGTTCAATAAGAGACAGAGATTTCCCAGTTTTGAACATTGCTCCGTGGTGCCGACACGGTTACCTGCATGCCTTGCAATTTTTGCAGTAGCCGTGGATTTGGAGTGGCCTGATTATTACCGGCTTAACTTGAGGTGGGCTGAGTCACTTGAGATTTCTGAATTGCTCTTGAGAGTTATGTATAGGAACGAGCTGATTATCTGAGAGGCAGCCTTTTTTGGGGGGGGGGGACGCAGCCTCTTTGTCAACAGGAGGAGTTCATGTCTGCACATTGATAATGATCTTAGAATGTGAGACGAACCCTGCAGGATCACACCAAAGGCCCACCTAGTCCAGAATCCTGTTTTCTTCTGTTGTCTTCCAGGGGGCCTGACACTGGAGCTCATAAATGGCCATTATGAGTAGTAGCCTTTGATAGCTTTAGCCTCCATGATGCTCCCTAAATGCCTTTTTAAGCCATCAAAGTGGATGGTGGTTGCAACATCTTAAGAGTATCAGATTCCATAGTTTAGCTGTGTATATATTATGTGAAGAAGCTCCCCCTGATCGTTTTGGTTGCCCTTGTTTCCACCTTCCCCACCTTCTATATTCTAATATCCTTCCTAGATGCAGGAGCCAGAATCAGTGACTTGGATCAGAAGCAGATTTAAAGGTCTCGGCTCTGGATAATCACGGTGCTGCAGCCTTTTCTCCCTGTCAAAACAGGCTAACCAACTAATTGTAGTTTGTGTGGGGCTTCAGTTTAGATTTCCAAGAAAGCAAATTACAAAGCAAATAACAGAAGACCTACGGTAGGAACTTTCAGCTGCCTGAGGACAAAATCAATTTTTTTTCCCAGGCAGGAAATTGGAGCTTATAACTGTGATGGTCACAAAGAAAAAACAGATAATGTGTAGGCAATTTCCGTTGAAGGTGGAGGCTGTCCGGATTAAACTTTCATTAGACACACAACACAGTTGTTTGTCCCTCTCTCCTGACCTCATTTTCACTGTTTCGTTACCAGGGAGTATACCCAAAAGCCTGTCTAGGAAGATTTATAAAGCTCCCGCCCTGGTCCATTTTGGGACAGCCAGAATAGTACTTTCGCAAGGATAAGTGCACACAAATTTAATAATTCATTCTGTTCACAAAACCTGATTTCTGGAAAATCTGAATATTTATTCTGTCGTCTTCTTCTTTGGCGATCACTTGTAGCCGAGTAAGATTGTCTTCCATAAACACGGTTTTAACAATGGGTCCGTAAGTGCCTGTGGAGGCCAATTCTGGACCCACACGTCCTTCCACAGTGGGGACATTGGTTTCATGGCGAGAGTTGATCACGGTGTGGATTTGCCAAGTGTGCCTTCCTCTTAGCACGTTTCCCCCTTGTGTCCTGAGATCGAGTTTCTTCAAAGCCCAGGACACCTTTGGTAAAGGCAGTATTCCAATCGGAGTGCTTGCAGGTGAGTGTTTCCCAGTTGTCAGTGTTTATACTACAGTAGATTTTTTAAGATTTGCCTTGAGACAGTCTTCAAACCTCTTTAGTTGACCACCAGCATTACGCTTTCCATTTCTAAGTTTGGAAGAGAGTAGTTGCTTTGGAAGACGATCATCAGGCATCCGCACAACATGACCAGTCCAACGAAGTTGATGTTGAAGAACTAGCATTAGTTCGCCTGTCTTCCCAAGTGATGTGTAAAAATTTTCAGACACACCATTGATGGAATCTTTCGAGGAGTTGGAGATGGCGTTTATAAGTGGTCCGTGTTTCACAAGCATATAGGAAGGTTGGTAGTACAATAGCTTTGTAAACAAGCATTTTGGTTTCCCTGCAAATGTCCCGGTCCTCGAACACTCTGCACTTCAATCGGAAGAAAGCCGCACTTGCAGAGCTCAGGCGATGCTGGATTTCGGCATCAATGTTGGCCCTTGTGGAAAGATAACTGCCCAGGTAGGAGAAGTGATCAACATTTCCCAACGTTACACCACGGAATTGGATTTGTGGCGCTGCAGAGGGGTTATTTTGTACTTGTTGGTGCAGCACTTTGGTTTTTTGGATGTTGAGTGGTAGGTCAAGCTTTTCGTAAGCTTCTGCAAAGATATTTAGGATGGTTTGGAGGTCATCCTCTGAGTGTGCGCACACTACGTTGTCATCAGCATACTGAAGCTCTATGACGGAAGTTACGGTAACCTTACTCTTTGCTTTCAGCCTGCTCAGATTGAAGAGCTTTCCATCTGTTTGATATATGATTTCTACTCTGGTGGGGAGTTTCCCGTCGACAAAGTGTAGGATCATGGCAGTGAAAATAATGAATAGAGTTGGGGCAATAACACAACCCTTCATTTATTCTGTAGTGATTATAACAGACCATCACTCAGTCGGCAGAGATGTGCATGCTTCTGGGAATTTTGAATAAGACACAATCCAACTGGCATGTCTAGATTATCTGTAACGTAATGCTTCCCTCATCCAATCCCAAGTGTTCACACACATTCATAAAACACATTAGTGCGTGATATATATTGAATGCTTTCAAGGGTTGGTCACCTGGAAAAATAAAACACAACTTTCAGATTGTCCAACTTGACTGCTGTACTCTTTATTTATTTATTTATTTATTTATTTATTTATTTAACGTATTAATTCCACAAAACAAGGCATTTCTAAAAGTGGAACATTTTATTTAGTAAAACGAGGTACAGTGGTACCTCGGGTTATAAACGCTTCAGGTTACAGACTCCGCTAACCCAGAAATAGTACCTCAGGTTAAGAACTTTGCTTCAGGATGAGAACAGAAATTGTGCTCCGGCGGTGCTCCAGCGGCAGCGGGAGGCCCCATTAGCTAAAGTCAGGCTTCCTCAAACTCGGCCCTCCAGATGTTTTTGGCCTACAACTCCCATGATCCCTAGCTAGCAGGACCAGTGGTCAGGGATGATGGGAATTGTAGTCTCAAAACATCTGGAGGGCTGAGTTTGAGGAAGCCTGGCTAAAGTTGTGCTTCAGGTTAAGAACAGTTTCAGGTTAAGAACGGACCTCCGGAACGAATTAAGTTCTTAACCAGAGGTACTACTGTAATGGGGGGGAAAATTCCAGCCCTTTCACTGGTGCTCAAGTTACAGTGGTACCACTGGTTAAGAACTTAATTCGTTCCGGAGGTCCGTTCTTAACCTGAAACTGTTCTTAACCTGAAGCACCACTTTAGCTAATGGGGCTGCCGCGCCGCCGGAGCATGATTTCTGTTCTCATCCTGAAGCAAAGTTCTTAACCAGAGGTACTATTTCTGGGTTAGAGGGGTCTGTAACCTGAAGCGTTTGTAACCCGAGGTACCACTGTACTCTGTGTTGATTTTTTTGCCACTAAATTGCATTGTGGTTTAATGAGTGGGGCAGGATTCTCTCCCCTCCCCCCCCAGCTCCCCACTGTGTCTGCTGGGGGGTAGAACCTTGCCCCAAGCAGGTGGGTCTGCGCAGTCTCCTTTGCAAATGACTCGAGCGCTGCAAGATTCCATTAAAGAGTTGATTCCGGGTTTTCCTGTTGGAGCTTAAACTGAATACTGTACTCATATGAGGTTATCCTGGGGACACTGAGCTGATGGTCTTTAATTGCAACAGCCCCGTCAAACTCCACTGTTGACAGCAGCATGAGTGGCAGCCCGGGCTTGTCCTACTCAGAGTAGACTCCTTGAAATTAATATACATGACTTGTTTATTTATTTAGAGCGTTTGGCACCCCGCTCTTCAGCCCCAAAGGCTCCCAATTGAAACAAGACAGTCCCTACCCACCGGCTTACAATCTAAAACCCACAGCACACAAGGAAAAAGGAACAGGGCTGAATGAGGAAAATGAAAACTCAGGCAGCAGATTCTAAGTTTTTGTGGCTTGGGCCGGTTCACAGTCCTGCAGACGGCACGGTGGGCCGGTGTGTGTGTGCGTGCGTGCGTGCACACACGCATGCGCAAACTATTTCCGGCATGGAGGAGGCATGCGCAGCTTGCCAGCTCCTGCCGCCAATGGAAAGCCGGCCAGCGTCATGAAAGGCGGCCCCTGCTCTGCTCCGTGCTGGTTTAGCACGGCACACGGGAGCTGACCGAGCAGGCGGCAGGGGTCCATGGGCTGGTTAAATGACCCCCCCCCCATGGGCCACAAGCGGTTGCCGACCCCTGTTCTAAACACTTGCTCCTATAATGACCCGCTGGCATAGTTCAGGGCCAGGAGGTGCCTCATGGAGCTGGCCTGTCACTAATGGAGCGAGCTCCGCTTCTCACTTTGTTGGATACAGCCCTATATTTCAGAATACCAGCTGGTGGGAATCACAGGTGGGGAGAGTGCTGCTCTTGTGTTTGAATCCTGCTCGTGGGCTCCCCTTTGGGGCATCTGCTTGACCGCTGTGAGAACAGGATGCCGCCGGACTAGATGGGCCGTTGGACTGGCCCAGCAGGCTCCTCTTTATGTTCTTAAGTGAAACTTCCTGGGAGCAAAGCAGCCTTCTAGAGCAGACAGCCCAGTGCTTGTCTCTTCCTCGGCTGCCTGTTTTCTTCAGGGGTTCTAGGTAAGCAAGGGATTTCCCTGCCCTCTCATGCATGCCTTTGCACGCTCCAAAAACAAAGAGGCATTGTGTGGCAGCCCTGGCTTCTTAACGTTCAGAGTCCAAGCTGGAGCTTGCGTGAGGCTCGCGCTGCCGTCCTGTGACCCTGGCTCTGTGGGTCCTACTTCTTCTCCAGGGTGCAAAGTCCTCTACTCTTCCGGTTTCCGGCTCGATGCCTCTGGGTGGAGAGTTTTAAGGGGAGCGATCAGTTCGCTTCATTCACTTGGACATGAGAACAAGCTGTTGCTGGAATGAGTGGGAGGTTTCAGAGAAGCCGAAGCGGAGCTGAATGCTGTGTGAAACGATGGCTTTCCACGGGGCAGCTTTTGCCTCTTATTATCAGGAAGTATATTGAGAAAACCAAGATAAGCATGTGGCAACAGTACCTTAAGCTTCTCATGCCTTGGTATCCGTGTTCTCTGTTCAATCCGCACCCAAAAATCTGCCTGCATTTGACATGGTTTTCATAGGTTGCGATACTGGAAAGCTGTTCGCTTAAGTCAAGCAATTCCCAAGCTATCAAAGAAATATAATGACTAACTTGTAGCAGAGCAAATTCAATGTATGTATTCTCACCTTTCCTCCCAAAGGTATGTGTACTTTGGCCCCAGGTATATGAGGCTGGGTATATCACAACAGCGAAAACCTGTGCATTGTCAGGGCTCAGAATCCCTGCCTCTGTGGAATTGGGACACCCAGCTTTTGCCTTTTAAGAGCTTGGAATCTTTTAGCAAGAGGAAGGGGTAGAATCATGGAGCTGTAGAGTTGGAAGGGAGCCCAAGGGTCATATAGTCCGACCCTCTCCTCCTCCATGTATTTGTCTAATCCTCTTTTGAAGCCATCCAGTTTGGTGGCCATGCCTGCCTACAGGAGTGCACTGCTTGAATAATACTTTCATAGAATCTTTCTATGAACTTTCTTAACAACGTTCCCTCTCCTGCATTACAGTGATGTTAAACAGAACACTTCAGTGGTCATTTCTGGCTTTGGAGACGTTGTTTACGCCTCTTCAACCCTGGAGGCGATCCTGCAGCTGCCTTGAAACTAGAAACTCTGGCCTGTGTGAGCGAGGCTCTGAGCCTGGCCACTTAAGTGATATTCTAGACCCCTTCACAAATGTTTAGCCTTTTTAGAAGGAAACCTGTCTTCGGTTTCTGGATATACGAGGACTGGGCCAACATGCAGGCTGAGTAATGGCTCAGTCAGACATAAATCCTTGTTCACTTAGGAACATAGGAATCTGTGCACATGGTAGACAGATGCCATGGAAAGCAGCACAAAAACACATTCTGAAACTGCACCTTTTTCGTAGGAGCAGGAAGCGGCCTTATACAGATGAAGGACATTCCCAGTTCTACCTGGCCTGACCCTGGGACCTTCAGCAAAGCAGATGCTCTCCTACTGAGCTTCTGCCCTTGGTGAAGGGAAGAAAGGAGCAGGGTGGCCGTACTTCAGAAAGATACACAGGGACACTTGCCGCCTGGGTGTATGAAAGCCACAAATGTAAACATTGAATTAAGATGCCCATCCCATAACATCAGACATACGGGGCTGGCTTGTGGCTGCTGCATTTCTTCCAGTTTAGTACTGCAATCTCATCTACGGCACTCTTTAACATTCGCTTGGGGTCTGCAAGACTAAAAATAATTTGCTCCCCTTAGCGTGCTACCTTGATGGGCAGCAAAACAACTGTCAGCTGGTTTGAGAAAACAGCGCTTGGTAGGGGGAATTCTCCCCTACTCTGCCCTCTCCAAACCCAGGAAGGTGTTAACACAGATGAAGATGTGTTGGCTGTTGGATTTCATCTCAGTTTGCAGTTCAGAGAAGGTCATGTGTGTCTCCTCCACCACCAAGCAAGTTATTTTGATGTGGAGCAAATCATTGCTGTGGGAGTTGTAGTTGGTGTAAGGCAGAAAAGCGGGTGGCCGGGGGGGGAGTGGAGAGAAGAGAACCCCGTAGTCTATGCTGCTGGGATTACTGGAAGTCCTGACTCTTGTCTTTAGTGAGAGGAAGGGGAAGATGATGCAGCGATGGATAGGTGAGAGTCTTGTGGCGAATGGAGTGAGGATCTTGTGGCGAATGGAGTGAGAATGGAGTGAGGACTGTGGAACTGGCGCACAGTGGCAAATAGAAATTGCTCTTTTTTAAAGTCCCTAATATGCTTGACCTGTGGTACAAGATTTCCAAGGGACAGCATCCTTTGGTCTGCAGGAGGGAAACGAATGAGACGTTGGCAACCACCCTGGGACCTGGACAGCAGGAAGCTAGGAGGAGATTGCAAGCACAGTTTAAGAACGTATGAACTGCTCTATGGCAAATATATCACACGTTCACATCTGAAAGCAAGGCTGATGGGTGCTTCTGTGTTTGGGGGCAGGAGGGGAGGTGGCGGTGGATGCTTGTGTAAGACTTGGGAGGAGAGAAGATTACGTATACTGTATGGTGATACAATGCCTAATACAGGTAGGTAGCCGTGTTGGTCTGAGTCGAAGCAAAATAAAAAAATTCCTTCAGTAGCACCTTAAAGACCAACTAAGTTTTTATTTTGGTATGAGCTTTCGTGTGCATGCACACTTTGTCAGATACACTGAAACAGAATCCACCAGACCCTTATGTATATTCAGAGGGGGAATGGGTGATGGGCTGATGGGAGTGGTGAACCTGTAGATGGCTGATAATGACTGGAAACAGTTTCAGGAACAGACTGGAAAGAGAAGTTGCTGAATTGGAACTCATTACCAAGCTTAAAACCATGGAGCCACCTGGGATGAACAAAGACATTGGATTCTTATCTCATTATGCATGATCAAGCTTTCTTTAGCGCCTCAGCCCTTGCTTTTCCCCCGCAGGACCAATTGCAGTCATCAGCAGTCGTTGACAGCCATCTACAGGTTTACCACTCCCACCCCTCTGAATATACATAAGGGTCTGGTGGATTCTGTTTCAGTGTATCTGATGAAGTGTGCATGCACACGAAAGCTCATACCAAAATAAAAACTTAGTTGGTCTTTAAGGAGCTACTGAAGGAATTTTTTTATTTTACAATGCCTAATAGTTGGGGAAGGAGATGGCCTGGGTCAGGGACTGCCTCTTTTGTAGCTTTTGGTTACAGGAAGCTGTTGGCAATGCTGCAGGTGTTTCTTTAATCCCTCTTGGGGTTGAAAGCTAGCCAGGGAGGGAGGGAGGACAGGGCAGGGCCACTTTCCCTGCAACTCAAGGAGCAAGCTCTTTTAACCACCTGGGGATCGGCATGTGCTATCTTGAGATTATAATTGAGGTGTCCCATTCCTCCTCCGCACACACACACACACACACACACACACACACATAGTTCAGCTGCATTGTGTAATACTGTAAACCGCAGACCCAGGCCAACGTGGGTCAATGTGGGTTTTGAAGGGCGGGCAGGGTGGTTGTAGAGATGATGGTACGATTGCACCAGCCTATTGACTTGGCTTTCTTTTGGGGATTTTGTGTGTGTCCTTCTGGTGGTCATGTGGCCGCCTGTCATCGGCCCTGCGAGTTAATGCTGTTTGCAGCTGGCTTCTTCGTCCTAGGCCAACACAACATGTGCTAGGAAAGAGTTTAGGCTGGCAGGGCGATAGGGTGGGTCCTTCTCGGTTGCCCTGCCTGAGCTTTGGAGATGCATTTGTCTCCTTTCCTGGTGACATTCCAAGATGAAGTGCTTTGTCCTGGCAAGCCTTTGGTCGGTTGGCTCTTAGAGTCTATTCTTCTTTGACTTTTCTGGCAGCCTGTTTCTGAAGAAGTATCTGAAGAAGTGTGCATGCACACGAAAGCTCATACCAATGACAAACTTAGTTGGTCTCTAAGGACGCGGGTGGCGCTGTGGGTTAAACCACAGAGCCTAGGGCTTACCGATCAGAAGGTTGGCGGTTCGAATCCCTGTGAGGGGGGGGGGTTCCCGTTGCTCGGTCCCAGCTCCTGCCAACCTAGCAGCTCGAAAGCACGTCAAAGTGCAAGTAGATAAATAGGTACCGCTCTGGCGGGAAGGTAAACGGCGTTTCCGTGCGCTGCTCTGGTTCGCCAGAAGCGGCTTCGTCATGCTGGCCACATGACATCATGATGGAAGCTGTATGTCAGCTCCCTAGGCCAATAATGCAAGATGAGTGCCGCAACCCCAGAGTCGGTCACGACTGGACCTAATGGTCAGGGCTCCCTTTACCTTTAAGGTGCTACTGGAAGGAATTTTTTTTATTTTGTTTCCTTGGCAGTATTTGATTTATATTGTCGGCTGTCTCCTGGGAATTTTTTGTAGTGTGCCTCTTGATTGATGTGTGTGTGTGTGTCTTTCATCTTCTTGTGAGCCACCTTGAGTGCCTCATGTGGAGCAGGAATACAAACCAGGAGCGAGGAACCTGTGGCTCTCCAGGTAATGCTAGACTACAACTTGTGACAACGCCCATCGTGTGTGAAAAGGATCTGGGGGGTCTCAGTAGATCGCAAGCTGAACATGAGCCAACCTTGTGATGCAGCACCAAAAAAGGTGAATGCTATTCTAGGCTGTATCAACGTGTGTCCAGTTTGGGGCACCACAATTTAAGAAGGATGTTGACAAGCTGGAAGGTGTGCAGAGGAGGGCGACCAAGAGAATCACAGAGTTGGAAGAGACCACAAGGGCCATCCAGTCCAACCCCCTGCCAAGCAGGAAACACCATCAAAGCATTCCTGACAGATGGCTGTCAAGCCTCCACTTAAAGACCTCCAAAGAAGGAGACTCCACCATCAAGGGTCTGGAAACTAAGCCTTATGAGGAGCGGTTGAAGGACCTGGGTATGTTTAGCCTGGAGAAGAGGAGACTGAGAGGAGATAGGATAGTCACCCGAAAGGCTGCCCCATGGAAGATGGAGCAAGCTTGTTTTCTCCTGCTCTGAAAGGTAGAGAACCCAAACCTACGGCTACAAGTTGCAAGAAGGGAGATTCCGACTAAACACCGGGAATAATTTTCTGACAGTCAGAGCTGTTTGAGAGTGGAACAGTCTCCCTCGGGAGGTAGAATCATAGAATCCTAGAGTTGGAAGAGACCACAAGGGCCATCCAGTCCAACCCCCTGCCGAGCAGGAAACACCATCAAAGCATTCCTGACATATGCCTGTCAAGCCTCTGCTTAAAGACCTCCAAAGGAGGAGACTCCACCACACTCCTTGGTAGCAAATTCCACTGCCGAACAGCTCTTACTGTCAGGAAGTTCTTCCTAATGTTTAGGTGCTGGTCTCTGTTTCCCTGGAGGTTTTTAAGCAGAGGTTGGATGGTCCCCTGCCATGGAAGCTTCAGTTGAGATTCCTGCACTGCAGAAGGCTAGGCTGCACAATGTCATGATCCTTTGGTGAGCCTGGCTGGGGCTGGTGGGAACTGCAGTGCAGCAACGGCTGCAGAGGAACAGGTCCGGGAATGCTGGTGGTGGCTTTCCAGGGTTCCTTTCCAAGGGACTTTTCTAGCCCTGCCTGGATATTGTTTCCTACAAAGGCGCCTAGGAAGCTACCTGTTGTTGAGTCAGAGTGCTGCTCCATCTAGTTCAGCGCTGACTTGCCGTGGCTCTCCAGGGTTTCAGACAAGGAATCGGCCTTGAGATGGTGTGGGTTGAACCTGGGGGGGTACGATTCAGACGCTCCACCCCCTGAGCAATGAGCCTTCCCTGGGGGAGTGTTCTTAGGTGAACAAGCAGCCAGAGGTACATTGCAGTAAATGGCCCTTTTCTTGCTAAGTGAGCTGTAATTAGCTAGGCAGCCTGGCTGACTTTTAATTTATGAGCAGATCTGCGCTGGTGACCAGCACCTCCCCACCATTCTGCTCTGACTTTATGGGGGCCCATTTGGGAAATTCCTTTTTGTGTGCTGCAAGATTGCTACTTTTCCGAATTGGGTGTCAAGTGTGAAAAATCCTGTGTGAAGCATTATGGGTTTTTTCAGGGCTAAGCTACCGGATTGGTGATCCGCTTGTGAATGTCTGTAGCCAGAGAGGGTTTTTTTTTTGGGGGGGGGGTGTTCCGGTGATCAGAGAAGGGAGGTGAGTGTGACTTTTCACTCTCTTCTTGTCCATCTCCTTGCCTCCGTTGCCCAGCCCACCTGCCTCCGTCTCCTTGGATAGAATAGAACGGGTTTCCTGAATTGATTTTGTGCCCTAATGTCCTGCCTTCCTTCTGTCGGTAGGTAGCTTGCTGCCCCTTATTTATTACTGTCTAGCCACAGTGTTTGCTCTGTCCTGCCTTTCATCGAATCCATGCACCCAGGAGGGTTTTTGCAAACAGAGCAGGAACAATAAGTGCACAAAAAGCAAACCGTGGAACAATAAAATGGTCCATAGTGTCATTAAGCATGCATAGTTCGAGTTGGTTAACTGCATGCTGGGATAAAGCTGTCTTTGTTAGCTGAAAGCCAGGCAGCGAAGGAGCCTGGGTGGGCCCCGTTGTGCTGGGAAGGCAGGCAGGACGCCTCCATCACCCTCCCTCCAGTCCAGCAAACTTGAAAGAGCAAAAGCAATAAGGAAATTTCATTAGAGAGGGACAAGGGCAGGCATAGGCAAACTCGGCCCTCCAGATGTTTTGGGACTACAACTCCCATCATCCTTGACCACTGGTCCTGTTAGCTAGGGATGATGGGAGTTGCAATCCCAAAACATCTGGAGGGCCGAGTTTACCCATGCCTGGACAAGGGGAATTGGATGGGGATGATAAATACTGTGTACTGTTCTGATCGCCTCACTTCAAACAGACATTGTAGACCTGGGAAAGGCTGCAAAAAGGAGAAGCAAAATGATCAAGGAGATGGAGCAACTGTTAAAAGGTTTGCAGGGGACCACTGCAGAGGGTTTGGCAAAATCCCCGTTCCCCATTTGTGGCCCACAAATAGCGAGGAGAGTTTTGGCTCACCCCTGGTATAAGCTGCTCTTCTGAGAAGCTCCGGGCATAATAATAATAATAATAATAATAATAATAATAATAATAATTTATTTTTACCCCGCCCATCTGGCTGGGTTTCCCCAGCCACTCTGGGCGGCTTACAACAGAAAAATGAAATAAAACAATTAAACATTAAAAGCCTCCCTAAACAGGGCTGCCTTCAGATGTCTTCTAAAAATCTGGTAGCTGTTTTTCTCTTTGACATCTGATGGGAGGGCGTTCCACAGGGCAGGCACCACCACCGAGAAGGCCCTCTGCCTGGTTCCCTGCAACTTGGCTTCTCGCAACAAGGGAACCGCCGGAAGGCCCTCGGTGCTGGACCTCAGTGTCCGGGCAGAATGGTGGGGGTGGAGACGCTCCTTCAGGTATACAGGACCGAGGCCATTTAGGGCTTTAAAGGTCAGCACCAACACTCTGAATTGTGCTCGGAAACATACTGGGAGCCAATGTAGATCTTTCAAGACTGGTGTTATGTGGTCTCGGCGGCCGCTCCCAGTCACCAGTCTAGCTGCCGCATTCTGGATTAGTTGGAGTTTCCGGGTCACCTTCAAAGGTAGCCCCACGTAGAGCGCATTGCAGTAGTCCAAGCGGGAGATAACCAGAGCATGCACCACTCTGGCGAGACAGTCTGCAGGCAGGGAGGGTCTCAGCCTCAGGGTAGCTGCTTAGCTGGACTTATTTCCCCGTAAGGTACATTGCGCTGTGCTCGCTATTTCCACATTGCAGCACATTGCGATTGTGTCATTTTTTTATTTGTAAGTTCCTTGCAGGAGGGACCTGTTTTCTTGCTGACCAGTCTTAAGGTCTCACCTGGTGAGCTTGTGGCTGAGTAGGGGAGGAGAGCCACAGCATAAAAATCCTCAGTTCACCGTTAGGTTGGGAAACAGTTTGCGGCATCTCCTGAGGAAGCTGGACCTCAGTGACTGGGGGGGGGGCTGCTAGCTAGAACTGCTGTGCGTGAGTGGATGCAAAAAGGAGCAGGTAATAACAAAACTGGTGTCCTCCTCAGCTTGCCTGTGCAATTCTTTCCTCTCAATCGAGAGATGAGCCAGGAACTGTTCAAGGTCCCTTGCGCTGCTTTGCTGCCGTTTGCTCAGGGAAATACCTTTGATCATGGTGGAAACGGAATGATTTCCACGTAGGAACTTCAAATATTTGTTTTATTTCAGTGGCTGACAAAACGGAGATTAAATTTTAACAGTCAGGCATTTCAGCTCCTGCCTCCATCGGGTCCTCTGGCGTCAGTCGAAGGATGCTGTTGCCAAGGTGATTTTAGTTTAGATTTTGCTGCAACCTGCCAGAACCCAAACTTGTATGAAGTGCCGTGCGGAGCTTTAAAGACTGTGCATATACACATGCTCTGCTAAGCATTATCAATGCACAACAATGAACCTGGGCTACGTACACAATATTTTCACACCACACGAAACGTAACTGGCTGATGATCACAATACTAATATATCATATTCTGTAAATCACCTTAACATGAGACACACATAACGCCCAAATCAGTCACATAATATATAGTCTTATAAAGTTCAGTATCAGTCCAAACGAGAGAAGTAACAATTCCATGAAGTAATAAAAAGAGAGAAGTAATGTAGGTGCCTTAGGGATCCTGAGGCCTCTGGGAATCAAATTAATTTTTACATACTTTATTCAGTCAGCGTTGCTGCATGCATCTCTAATCGCACCTTCTGTTTTGATATTGTAAATAGCAAAGTGTCTTCCTTTTCATCATGAGGAAAATGAAACATTCCCAATAACTTGTCTTTTTCTAAATCAGTGTATCCAAACTTCTTAGAAAGCTCAGCCATGGTATTACAACCAATGCACAACAATGAACCTGGGCTACGTACACAATATTTTCACACCACACTAAACGTAACCGGCTGGTTATCACAATACTAATATATCATATTCTGTAATCACCTTAACATGAGACACACATGTCCTAGAATCATAGAGTTGGGAGGGACCCCCAAGCAGGGAAGATTTGATTTAAATGAAATTGATTTAAATCACTCGTCAGTAAGACTTGATTAAATTCATTTTTTTACAGAAAGGTTCGACCTTGCTGGTATAATCTTAATATTTACAACCAGCTGGAGGTTTCGTTTTTGGAGTCATAAATTTTCAGAGTAGTTTTTACAGTTTTATTAAAAAATTCCTGATTTGGTTATACCATTAGAAATACATAGGCAGATAATTATGAAATTATTGTTTATATTTGGACAACTTTTCTGCTGTACTTTATTGGAAGGAGAAAAATAATCATTTCCTTAATAACAATTTAAACAAATTTATTTAACTGAAACGATAACATTATAGCATATGTATCCATGTTTGTTAACTGATGTGGTTAAACGGTTTAAAAAAACAGACTGAGTTTTAGCACACATGAAAAACTTAAAACAAATCCTTATTTCCTGATGAATAGCCTTTGGACTATATTGTAAATGTAACTTAAATAGAAAACCATCTTTAGAAAGATTTTTCCTCCAAAAGCATTTTATTTTGAAAATCCGATTTAAATAAACAAATCAATTTTTTAAAAAATAATTTATTTTTACCCACCCTGCCCCCAAGTGTCATCTCGTCCAACTCTCTACAATGCAGGAATACACAGGTGGCCTGTATGGGGCTCGAACCTGCAACCATGGCGTTATCAGACGTCTGAAAACTTCTTTGTGTCCTTCTCTTTTCCTCCTGCTACTGGAACTTGTCTGATGGGCAGTTTGCAGCTTGCATTCAGACTTTAAGAGCAGCTCAGTTGTTTGCAGAAAGCCTTGAGGAAGGGCTATAGCTCAGAGGTAGAGCACTTGCTTTGCATGCACCCAGGCGCCAGCCTCTGCAGAGATTGACCTCCTCCTTCCATCTGCAGGGGCCTTTGGCCTCCCCCCCCCCCAAAAAAAATTGGGGGCGCTGGGCAGTTTTTTGCACCCTGGCGCTGCATGTGCTAAAGACGGCCCTGCCTAGTTAGCACCTCCCAAATAAGGCTGAGAAAAAGACCCCTGCCTTGAAACCCCGGAGAAGCGCTGCCTATCAGTGTGCACAGTATTGAGCTAGATGGGCCAAGAGTATAAATAAGTTTCCTGTGTTTCCCCTAGAGGCACCCCAGGGCATTCATGCAGTGCTCCTTCTCCCTGCCCCCACCCCACCTGCAGTTCTGTGCTGCTGCAACCCAAACCTCCTTGAACTTTGCAGACTCCAGCAAGGAAGGAATTTAGACCATGCTTCCATCTGCAACGACTGTGCATAATTTAAGGGGTTGGTTTCCTCATGCAAGTAGCGCAAGGCAAAGGCACTTCAGGCTTTGTGTCAGAGGTGGAAAAGACAATAGGTTTATAGCAGCGTTGCACCCATCCAGCGTTTGAAATTAACCAGGCGCCAAGGCACATTTCCCACCTGGCTGTTGGTCACTTGCGACCAAGTAAAGACGCCCAGGTGCCAGGATGCTGCCTGAGGACTCTCCTGTCTGGAGGTGCAATGCCTGGGAATCCTTGACTCTGGCCTGTTTTAACACACCAGCAAGATCTCCTCTAGAATTCTGTCTGTGATATTTCACCTGCACAATCAGAACGAATTTCAAAAAGCCATATTGAAAAATATGGCTTTTGAGCCGTCTGGCCCCCAAATGGCAACTAGGCATTCCGTTTTGGCAACTGTAACCCTGGTTTAAGGAGCTATTTGGTGCCTAGCCTATACAGTGGTACCTCTACTTACGAATTTAATGCATTCCAAACGCATATTTGTAAGTAGAAAAAAATTGTAAGTTGAATCCCATAGGAATGCATTGGGAGAAAAAATTCGTAAGTAGAAAAAATCCTATCTAAAAATTCGTAAGTAGAAAAAATCTAAACCGCATCCAAGATGGCGGACGGAGCTCCATTCGTAAGTAGAAACATTCGTAAGTAGAATTATTCATAAGTAGAGGTACCACTGTATATATCTTGAGTTATATAAAGCTGCACCCATCTTAAATTGCTCCAGGTGTGCAATGGGGCCAGCCCATTCTGCCCACATGAAAAACATCCGCAATCATTTTAACAACTGGTTCTGTTTTTTCCTTGGCGTTGTAACCATGTGCCTTGGAGGTCTACATGGCAACTTGGCGAGGTGTATTCCTGTTGGTGTGATCACAGGTGGGGACTATGGTTATCAGGCCGGTTTAGGATAAGAGTGATTGGTGACCTTAAACCTTTTCACTCTTCTGATCTCCCCCCCCCCCCATGGTTCCTGGAGGCCTTGCCAGCCCTGCCCTCGGGACTGTTGAATCTACTTCCCAATGCCAGGTTGGTCCATAATATCTATTATTATTTTTATTTTTATTACACTTAATTATGACTCTCATAACACTAGACGTCTTGGACATCCAACAAAGCTGAATGTTTGAAAATTCAAGGCAAACAAAAGGAAGTCTTTCACACAAAGCATAGTTAAACTGTGGAACTCTCTCCCCCAGGTGTGAGTTGTCCATCCAAGTTGCATTTAAAAGACAATCAGGCAAATTCATGGAGGGCTATCCATGGTTCCTAGCCAGGATGGCTCTGCTCTGCCTCCACAGTCGTCATCGTCTTCTTCTTCTTTAGTGACCACTCGTAGTTGAGAAAGATTGTCTTCCATTGTTGTTGTTGTTTAGTCGTGTCCGACTCCTCGTGACCCCATGGACCAGAGCACGCCAGGCACTCCTGTCCTGCACTGCCTCCTGCAGTTTGGTCAGACTCATGTTCGTAGCTTCGAGAACACTGTCCAACCATCTCGTCCTCTGTCGTCCCCTTCTCCTAGTGCCCTCCATCTTTCCCAACATCAGGGTCTTTTCCAGGGAGTCTTCTCTTCTCATGAGGTGGCCAAAGTATTGGAGCCTCAGCTTCTTCCATAAACATGGTTTTAACAGTGAGTCCGTAGGCGAGAGGCAGCAATGCTTCTGGATCCCAGTAATGATTATAAAAGAGGCATACTGGCCATTGTTAAAATTCATAAAACTGGCGACTGCCAGAGACACGAGGTCCAAAATGCATGTGGCAATGAATCAATGGGCAACCCTACCAAGTAAATTTGGGGAGATTGGGAACCGCTGGTGGTCTAGAGGCATCCCCCTTGCCCCTTCCTGCCTCTTTTCCAGCAGTCTGCCAGCTCTCTGAGTGTCTGTCCCTTGTCTTGGGCTCTGGGAACAGGTTGGGGATTCTGAGTGTCCTTCGCACTCATTTGCGGAGATTGTCTTGGATGTGGCATTGAATGCCCCTGAACTGCTGTCCTAGGGAACAGAGTGGCTCACTCTGTGGTTGCCATGACAACCGTGGCGCTGTCCCAATGCGTTATCGGGTTGGTGCATGTGGCAGGACACCCTATTGATCTGCTTTTTCTCAGGCAGGGAAGAGGGAAGGGTGTTGGAAAATGGAGATTTTTTAACACACAGTCCTTCGTCATTGTCAGACCAGTGCCAAGGTTTAGGCTTTCAGCAGCCTTTTTCCTCCGCAAGGGGTGGGGACCTGTTAGGATGGTGTGGTTCCAAAGGCTGATGGATCCAGATGTATCTCGGAGGACTCTGGGCCGGGTGATTTTTCCATCTGATGTGACTGGTGCTTCTTTCAGAGTCCCAGTTAGAATCATAGATAGAATCATAGAATCATAGAGTTGGAAGAGACCACAAGGGCCATCCAGTCCAACCCCCTGCCAAGCAGGAAACACAATCAAAGCATTCTTGACATATGCCTGTCAAGCCTCTGCTTAAAGACCTCCAAAGAAGGAGACTCCACCACACTCCTTGGCAGCAAATTCCACTGCCGAACAGCTCTTACTGTCAGGAAGTTCTTCCTAATGTTTGGGTGGAATCTTCTTTCTTGTAGCTTGAATCCATTGCTCCGTGTCCGCTTCTCTGGAGCAGCAGAAAACAACCTTTCTCCCTCCTCTATATGACATCCTTTTATATATTTGAACATGGCTATCATATCACCCCTTAACCTTCTCTTCTGCAGGCTAAACATACCCAGCTCCCTAAGGCATTCCTCATAAGGCATCGTTTCCAGGCCTTTGACCATTTGGGATGTGAAGATGACTGTAGCTGTTGACGCGATTATATATTGCAGTCTATTGCGTTAAAATTTAAGTTCCGTTGAGTTCAAATCCTAACCTCATAGTTACAATCTAAGAAATGAAGGAAGCAATAAAAAATACAGTTGGAAATAAATATGAATACAGTGGTACCTCATGTTGCGCACCCTCCAGGTTACAGAATCTTTAGGTACTTCCAGGTTTCGCCACATGCACAGAAGCGCTCTGCGTGCCATGCGCAGAAGTGGCAGCTCTAGTTACGGATTTCCCGGGGTGCGCACAGCGCCCCAAAACAAATTAAATCTCCTGCCTTCAACTGTGCATCCCGAGACACACCATGGACCACCTGAATGAAGCTCACAGGCCACTGGACCGCAAATCAGGAAGCCCACATATTTTTTCTCTTCTCGTATCACTAATTTCTCTTGCACACCTGGTTTGCATGTGATCCTAGCACAAATGGCCAGGCATGAGTGTGTAGGCACTCCCAGGAAAATGATGACTGCCTTTCCCAGGTGTTTAGGAGCTTGGCGCAGTCTCTCCTCGCGGGACATATCCAGTGAGATATGTCCATTCAGCCCTCAGCGGCACCCTGTGACATTTTCGCAAGTCCTTTTCAATAGAATGTCATTTGCATCTCTTGCGCCAAGTTTCAGGTCTCCACGTTCAATGCAGTTCCGTTAGTGGAGGCGTCCAGGGTGCTATTTGACGTCTTTCGATTGTTGAGGCCTGAGGATGTGGGAGAGGCAGTTGGACGTGTTTGGCTGGTGGCTACCTTTGAAGCGTAAGCTGGTCCAAAAGAGGGCGGCGAGGTTGCAATTGGGGAGTGGTAGATAGATATGATCTGTTTGGAGGTTTCTCATAATGGGCATCTAGGGGCACCATTGGCCTGATCCAGCAGATGCTCTTCTTGAACACAAGAACTCTCTTTCAAATCAGAACCAGTGAAGGCAGTGAAGGTCCTGTGTGAGTGCCTGGAGGCAGTTGGAGGATGGATGGCGGCAAACAGATTGAGGTTGAATCCTGACAAGACAGAAGTACTGTTCGTGGGGGACAGGAGGCGGGCAGGTGTGGGGGACTCCCTGGTCCTGAATGGGGTAACTGTGCCCCTGAAGGACCAGGTGCGCAGCCTGGGAGTCATTTTGGACTCACAGCTGTCCATGGAGGCACAGGTCAACTCTGTGTCCAGGGCAGCTGTTTATCAGCTCCATCTGGTACGCAGGATGAGACCCTACCTGCCTGCAGACTGTCTCACCAGAGTGGTGCATGCTCTAGTTATCTCCCGCTTGGACTACTGCAATGAGCTCTACGTGGGGCTACCTTTGAAGGTGACTCGGAAACTACAACTAACCCAGAATGCGGCAGCTAGACTGGTGAGTGGGAGCGGCCACCAAGACCACATAACACTGGTCTTGAAAGATCTACATTGGCTCCCAGTACGTTTCCGAGCACAATTCAAAGTGTTGGTGTTGACCTTTAAAGCCCTAAATGGCCTCGGTCCAGTATACCTGAAGGAGTGTCTCCACCTCCATCGTTCTGCCCGGACACTGAGGTCCAGCACCGAGGGCCTTCTGGCGGTTCCCTCGTTGCGAGAAGCCAAGTTGCAGGGAACTAGGCAGAGGGCCTTCTCGGTGGTGGCGCCTACCCTGTGGAACGCCCTCCCAACAGATGTCAAAAAGGAAAACAACTACCAGACTTTTAGAAGACATCTGAAGGCAGCCCTGTTCAGGGAGGCTTTTAATGTTTAATAGATTATTGTGTTTTATTCTTCTGTTGGAAGCCGCCCAGAGTGGCTGGGGAGACCCGGCCAGATGGGCGGGGTATAAATAATAAATTATTATAAATTATTATTATTAACACTCTTGATGCCCCGCCCCCACTGTGGTTTCCAGCAACTGGTATTCAGAAGCATTGCTCCTGATGTGGTCGCTTCATTTTGTGTTCTGTTTCCCAGCTGGAAGGATGAAGGGGCGTTTTTTTAAAAAAAAAATTCAAAGGGTTTTGCGGGAAAGGGCATTATTTTTTAGAGGTTTGTGCTTATTTTGGCCCTGTGTTCCATCTAAAACTCTGCAATCACAATAACATACTATGAAATGCCTTGGGAGCATGTGACTTCTGGCGTGGTCAACTCAGGGCCCGCCAGGCACCTGATACCTGAAACACAAGTTCCTCCAGGTTGCTAGTACTCAGTAAGATATAAATACTTTCTTGGGTAGTATCCAGACCAGTCAAGCTGCCTCCTTGCAACTGTGGGTTGACTGAGTTCATGTTGCCCCCGGTCTCCTCTCCTCCTCTGCTCGGTCCAAGATATGTTGGTCCATTGGGATAAAAACAAATCTGAACCATCAACGGGATTATGCTCCTTGAGGAGGACCAGCTCAAAGCTTACAAAGTAGGTAGCAAGCTTCGAAGAACTCATCTCCATGTTGATTACCCAAGGTGATTGGGCTTGAGGGCATGGTAAGAAAAAGAAGCCCCCAGTATTGGCCAAGGTGTCATTTCAGAAATATAGGGAATGTCATTTCAGATTTAAAATGGGAGGTGTTCTTTCTTGTCTCATGGCTATGGTTGGCATTCAACTGTAGGTTTCACTTGACGTATACCAGGCATAGGCAAACACTGGCCCTCCAGATGTTTGGGACTACAATTCCCATCATGCCTAGCTAACAGGACCAGTGGGCAGGGATGATGGGAATTGTAGTCCCAAAATCTGGAGGGCCGGAGTTTGCCTATGCCTGGTATATACCCACTGACGTTAATGCATCTAGCGAGGGCCTTCCCAGATCGCTCAGACGGCAGATCATGAGACTCAATCTCAGGGTTGTGGGTTCGGGCCCCACATTCGGGGCCAAAATGATTCCTGCATTCTGCAGGGGGTTGGACAAGGTGACCCTCATGGTCCCAACTCTACAGCTCTGTGATTCTACGTTATTTTCAGTGGGTGTATTCTGAGTAACCCTCGTTGAATACAACCCATTGTCTATATGGGATGGGAGTCTGATACGCATGTGGGACGGGCTCCATGGTGCTTGCCTCCCCCTCAAAAGAAATGAATGGTTGGGCCAGCGAAATCACATTGCATGGTGCTAAACTGCTTCAGCGAGCAGAGTGGTACAGCCGTCCACTTAATATATAGCCGATATGTTTTTCAGTCCATTCAAAGTGTTGGTGCTGACCTTGAAAGCCCTAAACGGCCTCGGTCCAGTATACCTGAAGGAGCGTCTCCACCCCCATCGTTCTGCCCGGACACTGAGGTCCAGCGCTGAGGGCCTTCTGGCGGTTCCCTCGTTGCGAGAAGCCAAGTTTCAGGGAACCAGGCAAAGGGCCTTCTCGGTGGTGGCACCCACCCTGTGGAATGCCCTCCCACCAGAGGTCAAAGAGAACAACAATTACCAGACCTTTAGAAGGCATCTCAAGGCAGCCCTGTTTAGGGAAGCTTTTAATGTTTGATTTCTGTATTTTAATGTTTTGTTGGAAGCCGCCCAGAGTGGCTGGGGGAACCCGGCCAGATGGGTGGGGTATAAATATTATTATTATTATTATTATTATTATTATTATTTGTGGCAGACCAGTTTGCTTTGACACCGGCTTGTAGGATCAGTGGCTCTGACTCAGAGCATTCTTAGAAAACACTAAGGATATGGGAATGCTGGCACAGAATTGTATCACGAAAGCTCTGAAGAGCTGGTAGGACTTGTCGAGGCTCCCAGTTCAGTGATCCTCTATCGATCTGCGTTGCGTGAAAGTTCAGGCAGACTGCCTAGACGCAGCAACCTTCAGACAAGGGTGAGCTGCGATGCAAGCTCGCCCGTCTATTTCGGGATGGATAATGATGCTTGGCATTTATGCAGCGCACTTCAGGTTATTTCTGTAACCCTTAAAACACTTCAGTAAGGTAGGCAAGTGTTCTCAGCCGTCGTGAGTGGATTTGCAATGGTGGTATTCCCACCCTAGGACAGAGAACGCAAAAGCACTTCGTGGCATGGCAAGGGCGTTTGTGTTGGCTTGAACTGCAGTCCTGCTGGGCATGTTCAAACCCTTGAGTGTGCCTGAAGTGGCTCCTTGGATCATGGCCAGAGAGAGCTTGCAACATCCAATAAAATATTCTAATTTATTCCCTCCCCACCCCCCACCCCGTGTGTGTGAGAGATGCGGCAATGTAATTTGTCGATGGCTTCCATATGGAAGAAATAGCCTGAACTGGTTAAAGGTATGACCTCTCATACTAGATGGGACTAGATGAATCCCAAACCGGAATTAAGATTGCCGGAAGAAATATCAACAACCTCAGATATACAGATAACCTCAGATATGCAGATGACACAACCTTGATGGCAGAAAGTGAGGAGGAATTAAAAAACCTTTTGTTGTTGTTGTTGTTTAGTCGTTCAGTCGTGTCCGACCCTTCGTGACCCCATGGACCATAGCATGCCAGGCACTCCTGTCTTCCACTGCCTCCCGCAGTTTGGTCAAACTCATGTTCGTAGCTTCGAGAACACTGTCCAACCATCTTGTCCTCTGTCGTCCCCTTCTCCTAGTGCCCTCCATCTTTCCCAACATCAAGGTCTTTTCCAAGGATTCTTCTCTTCTCTTCTCATGAGGTGGCCAAAGTATTGGAGCCTCAGCTTCACGATCTGTCCTTCCAGTGAGCACTCAGGGCTGGTTTCCTTCAGAATGGATAGGTTTGATCTTCTTGCAGTCCATGGGACTCTCAAGAGTCTCCTCCAGCACCATAATTCAAAAGCATCAATTCTTCGGCGATCAGCCTTCTTTATGGTCCAACTCTCACTTCCATACATCACTACTGGGAAAACCATAGCTTTAACTATACGGACCTTTGTCGGCAAGGTGATGTCTCTGCTTTTTAAGATGCTGTCTAGGTTTGTCATTGCTTTTCTCCCAAGAAGCAGGCGTCTTTTAATTTCGTGACTGCTGTCACCATCTGCAGTGATCAAGGAGCCCAAGAAAGTAAAATCTCTCACTGCCTCCATTTCTTCCCCTTCTATTTGCCAGGAGGTGATGGGACCAGTGGCCATGATCTTGGGTTTTTTTGATGTTGAGCTTCAGACCATATTTTGCGCTCTCCTCTTTCACCCTCATTAAAAGGTTCTTTAATTCCTCCTCACTTTCTGCCATCAAGGTTGTGTCATCTGCATATCTGAGGTTGTTGATATTTCTTCCGGCAATCTTAATTCCGACTTGGGATTCATCTAGTCCAGCCTTTCGCATGATGAATTCTGCATATAAGTTAAATAAGCAGGGAGACAATATACAACCTTGTCGTACTCCTTTCCCAATTTTGTACCAATCAGTTGTTCCATATCCAGTTCTAACTGTAGCTTCTTGTCCCACATAGAGATTTCTCAGGAGACAGATGAGGTGATCAGGCACTCCCATTTCTTTAAGAACTTGCCATAGTTTGCTGTGGTCGACACAGTCAAAGGCTTTTGCATAGTCAATGAAGCAGAAGTAGACGTTTTTCTGGAACTCTCTAGCTTTCTCCATAATCCAGCGCATGTTTGCTATTTGGTCTCTGGTTCCTCTGCCCCTTCGAAATCCAGCTTGCACTTCTGGGAGTTCTCGGTCCACATACTGCCTAAGCCTGCCTTGTAGAATTTTAAGCATAACCTTGCTAGCCTGTGAAATGAGCGCAATTGTGCGGTAATTGGAGCATTCAACTACCAAAGTGCAATCCATTAAAAAATGACAAGCAGTGAAATCTAATACGGTTTGACAGACGACAAATAAAAAGCAGCAGGTTTTATCCTTGATATGGGCCAGCAAAAAGGGCCTCTTTCTGAAAGATCCAGCAGAGCAAACATACCGTATTTTGCAGGTCTCCAAAAAAGAGACAAAACAAAAATGACAGGTAGCCACAGTGATATAGCACACCTTTTCTTAGGACCATCTACATTTTTGCAAAATAGTGAGCAAGGTTGAAGAAAGGCGACTCTGGAGTGTGAATCTAAATGGGGCCACAATTGAAGCCATTTCCCAGGCAGAGAGAGCTTTGAGCGGAGGGGATTGGCTTAGTCCAGAATTTGCATTTCAGCGGGCGTTGACAGCTCTCCTCTGCTCTCCTCTGGGATCCTAGCGGAATGATGAAAGCCTTGCAGCTCAGTCAGTGCTTTGGTGTGCTTCTGCAATGCGCACAAAGGACGGAGATCTGGGAATGGCTCTCCCTCGAGCTTGCCAGCCGCTGCTGCCTCTTGCTGACATGTTAGGAGGCCAGCATGATGTGCTGCAGCCCCAGAGAAAAACGCCACAGGGCTTTGGGCAGGGCTGCTTCACTTGCGCGCAAGAGCCCCCCTCTCCCCATCCGTCTCCCTTTGGGGTGAAAGGGAATCCAGCAGCTTCTCCCCTAGGGAGGAGGAGGAGGAGGAGGAGGCCCCCTCTTGCATTGCATCAGGTGTGGGTTGTGAATGACTGCGAAGGCAGGCAGCTGCGTTGCTTGCCTCTGTGCAAGCAAATTGAATTATGGGTGCTGGAGGAGACTCTTGAGAGTCCCATGGACTGCAAGAAGATCAAACCTATCCATTCTGAAGGAAATCAGCCCTGAGTGATCACTGGAAGGACAGATCGTGAAGCTGAGGCTCCAATACTTTGGCCACCTCATGAGAAGAGAAGACTCCCTGGAAAAGACCCTGATGTTGGGGAAGATGGAGGGCACAAGGAGAAGGGGACGACAGAGGACGAGATGGTTGGACAGTGTTCTCGAAGCTACGAACATGAGTCTGACCAAACTGCGGGAGGCAGTGCAAGACAGGAGTGCCTGGCGTGCTATGGTCCATGGGGTCACGAAGAGTCGGACACGACTAAACAACTAAACAACAACAAAGTGCTGGGCTAAATGCATCTCTCTCTTCTTCTTTTTTCACAAAAATTCTGCAGGCAAAAGCCAGTGATGCCTGATGAGGTTATGGGGCAGAGTTGTACTCTGGCTGCACAGAGATGGGCTGGATGTGGTGATGCAGCTGGCAGAACAAGTGGCATAAGCTGTGGATCATGCACAGCAAGCTTTGCACCCCATAATTCCTCCTCCTGCACAAGACTGCCTCCCTCCTCTTTGGAGCACCCTGGCTCCTTGAAACTGTGATTCAGCAGCCTCTGCCTTCTGAAACTTCCATCAGGCCACACACACATTTCAGTCCCAGGTTTCTATCCTTGGAAACGCAGAGTTTCTTGGAAATCCTTCACCCTAGCCAACATGCGTTGTTTGCCAGCAGCTATAGAAGGGTTGTGTGTATTAATATAGTTCCAAGCAGGTTTAGAATGAAGGCCAGGCCTGGAGTAGTTCCAATTCTGTGTTGGAAAAAGAAAAACGGGAGCCAGTGGGAACTTGTTTTGGATTACAGGTAGGTAGCCATGTTGGTCTGAGTCGAAACAAAATAAAAAAATTCCTTCAGTAGCACCTTAAAGACCAACTAAGATATCTTACGAAGTGTGCATGCACACGAAAGCTCATACCAAAATAAAAACTTAGTTGGTCTTTAAGGTGCTACTGAAGGAATTGTTTTATTTTGTTTTGGATTGTTTGCAGTGGTCCTCACTTAAACTCCAGGTACATGAGGGGTACAAAGCAGAGGCGTCACTCTTGCAAATAGTCTAATTATTTTTACAGGAACAGGTCCCTGATAAGGGTAGTTCACACCTGCCGCAATCCAGGCCTACGGTCAAATGCAAAATGTTCCATAGTTTAGCATCCAGCCCATGGGTACCCCTTCCTAGCGTAGAACTTAGAGTGTGGGTTGATAGTTTTGATACTGGCTGGTTGTTGTTTTGCTGTTACGTTATGCATTTTGTGTCTTTGTATTGTAAACTGCCCTGTGATCTTCGGATGAAGGACAGAGTTAAACTGTGGCACTCACTTGTGCAGGTGACGGTGAAAGCCAGAAACCTAGATGGCTTTCAAAGAGGCGTGTAAGTCAATCCATGGCCAATATCCATGATGGCTGGGCCAGGCCACCACACTCAGAGGCAGCAATGTATCTGAATAACAGTTGCTGGAAACCACAGCAGAGGGAAACACTCTTGTGCTGTGATCCTCCTTGCAGGTTTTCCGTGGACATCTGGTTGGCCAACCTCCGGCCCATGGGCTGGATCCGGCCCACGGGCCGCCTGCTAGGCAAGTCCCCTGCATGCTGTGCTAAACCGGCACGGGGACTTGCCAAGTGGTGCCGGAAATTGCATCTGCGAACGCACAGATACTAGAAACTGCGTCTGCGCATGCCCAGACACCAAAAATCACTTCTGCGCAGGCGCAATTTGCGGCGCCACGGACATGCGCAGGCACAATTTCCGACATCACGCTACGCATGTCCAGCCCACGGACAATAATGCGTGGGAATGATCCGGCCCACAGCCGGAAAACCTTGCTGACCCCTGCCGCAGCCTCTAGAACAGGCATAGGCAAACCCGGCCCTCCAGGTGTTTGGGGGCTACAACTCCCATCATCCCTAGCTAACAGGACCAGTGGTCAGGCATGATGGGAGTTGTAGTCCCAAAAGATTTGGAGGGCCAAGTTTGCCTATGCCTGCTCTAGATGGAGGAGAGGGGTACTGTTACCATGTTTTTGAATTCAGACGTCAGCACGGGCTCAAGTTAACCTTCCATTTGGCCCTGAGATGCTTTGGGAAATGTTAATCCTTTGAAAGGGTTGCATATATCTACCAACAGACTTGTGTTTTTATCCTGACCGAGAGAGGTTTGGTTTTGCTGTCTTCCGACTAAAGAAAATGTTGCTTCTGGCTGATTTATAATGGGCTTAGTAATTGAACGTGGCTAATTGGAAGGGGCATTATTGCAGGGCAGGCTTGAGCAAGAGACACTTGAGCCTCGAAGCTCTGCAGCGCTCGTAATTCTGCAGAGAGATGATAGCTGGGCGGAAGCCTCATCAAAAGGCAGTTTCTGTCACTTGGCTGTGGAACAGCGCTTTGCTTTGCTTTGCTTGATATGGCTGCCCATCAATATAAATTCTCTCAGAGGCTTGCAAAATCAATTCTGCAGTATTTTTAAATACAAATTAATTAAAGCAAAAAAACAACAACCGGTAAGAACAATACCCTATTACAGAGACAGAATAAAACCGTTTGAAGCTCAGCTCAAAGCTACACTTTGAGAGACTGCATAAGGCTTACTTGAAATTGCATTGAAACAGCAAAGGTCTGCATTTACTGTGAAATATTTATAGTTTTTCTGCAGGGGAATATAATCCCCCCCATGCCCCCAGTAAAATAGACTTGGATTTTTATATTTGCTGTTTTGTAGCCAATGCTTTTATAAATAAGAGAGGAGATTGGCATGATTTTTCATTGACTTCTAATGATCCTTACCTCTGTGATATACTGTAATTATTTATTCTTCTGAGTTGCTGTGGACTCTCCTTTGCTGGGGGTGAGTTGCGCGGTGGCTAAGATCGCTGATGATGCTAAATGGTTCAGGGTTCTTAAAGAGAAAAAAGGATTGTGAAGAGAGCTCCAAAAGGACCTCTCCAAAGTGAGTAAATGGGGCAGCAAATTTAATGTAAACAAGTGCAAAGTTATGCACGTCGAGGCAAAAAAAAAAATCTTAAATTTCACAAATAGGCAACTCCTCATTTTAACAGGTGTTGCATTCTGAGGCACCAATCCCACCCTGCTCCGCCCCCTTGCAATGCCGAAACTGCTGCGCACATGCCAGTCGTTCTCAGATGGGGAGTTGCCTATGCTCACTTGTGGGGTTTGAACCAGTGGTGATGATGGTCCAGGAGCAGGTTCTTGGGGTTGGCGTGAATAGCTGGATGAAGACGTCAACATAGTGTTCAGCAGCTCTGGAAAAAGCAGACTCCGTGCTTGGGAAACAATTACTTACGAAAACAATGTCAGAGTTATCGAATTATACACGCGTACAGCAAAGAAGACTGGTGTGTAATTTGCTCAGAATTGGAGAACATTCATTGATGAGACAAAGAAATCACGCTCTTTTATTTTTTTGAGACCAGGGCTCGACAACCTAAGGCCCATAGGCCACAAGCGGCATGGGGGTTGTTTAACCGGCCCACGAGCCACCCCTGAAACAAGCCGCCCGCTTGGCGAGTCCCCGCACACTGTGCTAAACTGGCACAGCACAGCGTGGGGACTCGCTTCCGCGGCGCCGGAAATTGCGCACATGCGATCCAGCCCACAGAGGGATCTCCGCTGGAGTGACCAGCCCAGGCGAGGTAAACCTTGCCGATTCCCCCAACAACATCCAACATTCGGACTATTTAATTGCTCATCTTCTAACATTGTGTATGCCATCAAATGCCAACAGTGCCCTTCAGCTCTCTATATTGGACAAACAGGCCAAACCCTACGCCAAAGGATAAATGGACATAAATCTGACATCAGGAACCACAAGACAGAGAAACCAGTAGGAGAACACTTCAATCTCCCAGGACATTCTATACAAGATCTCAAAGCAGCTGTTTTATTCCTGAAAAATTTCAGAAACAGACAAGAAAGAGAAATTGCTGAATTGGAACTCATTACCAAGCTTAAAACCACGGAGCCACCTGGGATGAACAGAGATATCGGATTCTTATCTCATTATGCATGATCTAGCTTTCTTTTGTGCCTCATTATGCATGATCTAGCTTTCTTTTGTGCCTTGCTCCCCCCCCCCCGCAGGACCAATTGCAGTCATCAGCAGTCGTTAACAGCCATCAACAGGTTCACCACTCCTATCAGCCCATCACCCATTCCCACCCCCACCCTCTGAATATAAATAAGGGTCTGGTTGATTCTGTTTCAGTGTATCTGACGAAGTGTGCATGCACCCGAAAGCTCATACCTAAATAAAAACTTAGTTGGTCTTTAAGGTGCTACTCAAGGAATTTTTTTATTATGCAAAATAAACTTCATGAAAAGGAACTGAGGGCCGTGCTCAGGTGCTTTCTCTGTAGGCTGGAATTGCAGGTATCTTGTGTTCTCTTGGCAGCGGCTGGGCTCTGAAACCAGAGCAGGTGCTTCTGTAATAGGACCGGAGGCTACGTGATATCCAGGCTAAAGATTACACCAGTAATTGTGTCCCAAATACCTTCCCTCCTGCCAGGTGAACTTCAGACCTTGCCAGCCAGCCAGCCAGCTGCCTCCTCCTCCTCCCCCTCCCCACCCCTCATTGCCAGAAAATGCCCCTGCATTGAAAGTCCCTTTCTCTGGAAACTGTGCCAGCCTTGTCCAACCTGGTGCCCTCCAGACATTTTGGACTGCAACTCCCATCAGGCTCGACCGTCGTAGACCTGCCGGCTGGGGCTGATGGGAGTCGTAGTCCTGACCACCCAGTTAGGCAAGGCTGGCATATAGACAGTTTAAGTAGCACCATGCTAAAGCTGTTTTCTGAAGGGGAAGCAGAAACTGTTAGTTTACTTCTCTAGGTGAAGTGTGTTGTTTTCAAACTGGAGCACAGAACTGTAACTAATCAATGGTGCTTCTAGAGAAAATGAGCCACTTGGCTGTGATGGAGATGAACTAGTTTATTGTGACGTGAGTTTTCGTAGGCTGGAAGTTCCTCCACCAAACTGGAGGCTGGAACCTTTTGTCCACCAGGTCTGCCTTAGTTTCCAGCCAGAAATGGAGTTAACATGGCCCCTTGACCATAGCTGCCAAGTCTCCCGTATTCCCCGGGAAACCCCCGTTTTTCCAGCCATTCTCAGCTGGAAAAACAGATTTTTTTGTTTTCCCCCGGTTTACTTACCGGCCGGGGGAGGCTCCTTCTGTGCATGTCTGGAGTCTCTGGTCATGCACAGAAGCGATTTCTGGTGCAGCGGCCATTTTGGAACTGGGCGGAGCATGCTCAGAAGCGACTTTCGATGCTGCTCTGCCCAGTTCCAAAATGGCCGCAGCGCGACTTCCGACGTGGCGGTCATTTTGGAACTGGGCAGAGCATGCTCAGAAGCGACTTTCGATGCTGCTCTGCCCAGTTCCAAAATGGCGGCAGCGCTACTTCCGGTCTGCCGATCCTTTATTTTTCCGGCAGGAACTTGGCAGGTATGCCCTTGACTCCAACACAGCACAGTGGTACCTTGCTTGTCGAACGGCTTAGTGTTGGAACAAATCGGCTCCTGAACGTCACAAATCTGGAAGTGAGTATTCCGGTTTGGGAACGTTTTTTGGAAGCTGAACGTCTTCCGCGGCTTCTGATTGGCTGCAGGAAGCCGCACCTTGGTTTTCGAACCGTTTCGGGAGTTGAACAGACTCCTGGAACAGATTAAATTTGAGAACCAAGGTACAACTGTACAAGGTTATGGATGATACCTTCCCTAGCTTCTGAGCTTAGAAAAAGGGCAGTATGTGTAAGACAAAGGAATGCTGTGTGATTTGGCATCTTTAGGATCTTGGCCTGCTTTCCTGGCTAGTCTGGGCCATTCCTTTGAAATGGTAAATACCTATCGATACACAAAAGATGCTCATTTGGCACATCTGGTTTGCAGTTAACGGTTACTTGCCAGACCAATGGGAAGGATTTGCAAGTGAAAGAGCTATTGGGAAAGGTTTTCCAAGATGAACAGAGATGGCTTTGGGATTGCTCATCCCAAATAATCAAATGAAGTGGAATTTTCTCAGGGAATATTTTCTAAATTTTGAAGGGCAAAGGATTGGTTTTCTGTGGAGTGTGTGTCTGCTATGTGTCTGCACCCTAATAAAATTATAACAGCCATGAAGCTTACCTTGGGCCAACCACCACCTCTCAGCCTAAACTGCCTCAAAGTTTACCTCGTATATCTTTGGGGCTGTCATTGGGGAGAGTGAAGTGGCCTCCGCTTCAAATGACGAATGCTGAAGGCAGCCTCTATGTTCAGGAGGAAAGACAAGGAGGTTCCTTCACGGAGGCCTGGGCTGATGGCTCAGGTTAGGAGTCGTAGTCATGCACTAACTCACTCTAAACCAGGGGTCCCAAAACTAAGGCCCGGGGGTCGGATGCGGCCCAATCGCCTTCTCAATCCGGCCCCCGGACAGTCCGGGAATCAGCATGTTTTTACATGAGTAGAATGTGTCCTTTTATTTAAAATGCATCTCTGAGTTATTTGTGGGGCATAGGAATTCGTTCATATTTTTTTCCAAAATATAGTCCGGCCTTCCCCAGGTCTGAGGAACAGTAGACTGGCCCCCTGCTGGAAAAGTTTGCTGACCCCTGCTCTAAACAGAGGCATGCTTAGCCTAACCTTGTACCAACCACTTGCAAAATAGTTACAGGTAGGTAGCCGTGTTGGTCTGAGTCGAAGCAAAATAAAAAAATTCCTTCAGTAGCACCTTAAAGACCAACTAAGTTTTTATTTTGGTATGAGCTTTTGTGTGCATGCACACTTCGTCAGATACACTGAAACAGAAATGACCAGACCCTTACACACACACACCCCTCTGAATATACATAAGGGTCTGGTTACTTCTGTTTCAGTGTATCTGAAGAAGTGTGCATGCACACGAAAGCTCATACCAAAATAAAAACTTAGTTGGTCTTTAAGGTGCTACTGAAGGATTTTTTTTATTTCACTTGCAAAATAGTAAGTGACCTGATTGTTTGGCTTTGTAAACTAAGTTTAGGGTTATTCTAGCCTACTCCTACTAATTGATTAAATTGAAACTTGCTCTTGATTGCCTTCAGGTTTGAAGATTGATCTGATTATCTTCTGGTGTGAAGATTGCGCCATCAAGCCAGCCTTCCCTCTAGTATTGCTCCGTCCCAGACCCCAGATCACCCAGCCTGCTTTTCTTCCTCCGCCTCCTATTCAGTACTTCCCATAATAGTAATCTGACACTCTGGTGCTTAAAAGCCCAAACAATTGAGAAGTGAATGGTCTGGGGCTGCATCTCAGCAGGAGCTGTCAAGGGAAGAATGAATGGGATTATTATCTTCATCTAATCCTTGGTGCTGTCCAAAATTACAAATATTAAGGTGGGACTGATCTGTGGCAGGGCTTGTTTGTGTGTAAACCCTGGTGGCAGTGGTACGAAAAACTCAAACCTAACACCACTATAACCCTCATTCTTCTCTAAAGTAAGCAGAATTCTGTGACCTCTTTAAATTACACATATGAAGCAAATTGCTGAGCACTGTAGACTTGGGTGTCCTGGTTGGGTTTCCCCTCCTCCCTTGCTCCTGATGCTGTCCTGGTCTGGCTTACCATTACGTCTCAACCTGGCCTCGTGGTCTGCTTCTCTCCAAAGAAACCATGAAAAGTAACAGGGCCAGCCCACCCATGAGGCAAGGTGAGGCCATCGCCTCAGGCAGCAGGATCCACAGGGGCGGCAGATCCAGCAACCAATGAATGAACCAACCAATGAACCAAGTACTACACTTGGGCAAAAGAAATGAAAGGCACAAATACAAGATGGGAGACACCTGGCTTGAGAGCAGTACATGTGAAAAGGATCTAGGAGTCTTGGTAGACCACAGACTTGACATGAGTCAACAGTGTGATGCAGCAGCTAAAAAGCCAATGCAATTCTGGGCTGCAACAATAGGAGTATAGCATCTAGATCAGGGGAAGTAATAGTACCACTGTATTCTGCTCTGGTCAGACCTCACCTGGAGTACTGTGTCCAGTTCTGGGCACCACAGTTCAAGAAGGATACTGACAAGCTGGAACGTGTCCAGAAGAGGGCAACCAAAATGGTCAAAGGCCTGGAAACGATGCCTTATGAGGAACGGCTTAGGGAGCTGAGTATGTTTAGCCTGGAGAAGAGAAGGTTAATGATAGCCATGTTCAAATATATAAAAGGATGTCATATAGAGGAGGGTGAAAGGTTGTTTTCTGCTGCTCCAGAGAAGTGGACACGGAGCAATGGATTCAAACTACAAGAAAGAAGATTCCACCTAAACATTAGGAAGAACTTCCTGACAGTAAGAGCTGTTCGGCAGTGGAATTTGCTACCTAGGAGTGTGGTGGAGTCTCCTTTGGAGGTCTTTAAGCAGAGGCTTGACAGGCATTTGTCAAGAATGCTTTGATGGTGTTTCCTGCTTGGCAGGGGGTTGGACTGGATGGCCCTTGTGGTCTCTTCCAACTCTATGATTCTATGAATGCCTCATTCGCTGCCACAACAGCGGCTGTAGCATGCTCCTTGGCCGCCTTCTCACCAGCCCCCTCAATGCCACCTCTACAGCAGCCTCTCAGCAGACAGGAGAAGCTGCTGGTCTCCTATTCACCAAGAGACCAGGAGCAGCATCTTGGGGGTCACCCAGCCCAAACTGCCCCCTCCCAGGGTTCTCGTGTGGGTTAAATGGAGGGAGAACCATGTAATCCACTTTTAGCTCTGTGGAGAAAAAGGTGGAGTATAAATAAATAAAGTTGTTGTTGTTTAGTCGTGTCCGACTCTTCGTGACCCCATGGACCATAGCACGCCAGGCACTCCTGTCTTGCACTGCCTCCCGCAGTTTGGTCAAACTCATGTTGGTAGCTTCAAGAACACTGTCCAACCACCTCGTCCTCCGTCGTCCCCTTCTCCTAGTGCCCTCCATCTTTCCCAACATCAGGGTCTTTTCCAGGGAGTCTTCTCTTCTCATGAGGTGGCCAAAGTATTGGAGCCTCAGCTTCACGATCTGCCCTTCCAGGGAGCACTCAGGGCTGATTTCCTTCAGAATGGATAGGTTTGATCTTCTTGCAGTCCATGGGACTCTCAAGAGTCTCCTCCAGCACCAGAATTCAAAAGCATCAATTCTTCGGCGATCAGCCTTCTTAATGGTCCAGCTCTCACTTCCATACATCACTACTGGGAAACCCATAGCTTTAACTATACGGCCCTTTAGTAAATAATAACCAACAAAATAAACTCCAGGTTTGCTGGTGGCGCTGAATTCCTGAGTATACAAACAGCTTTAAGGCCCTAACCCAGCCTTTCCCAACCTGCTTTTGACAGCAACTCTCCTGCTATCTGGGGCTGGTGGGAGTTGTAGGCAAAAACAGCCGGTTGGCAAAGGAGGTCCTCGCCCCTACTTCCTTTACCTGCAGAAAAGAATAGATTTCAGAAGAGAGCTTTGCTCAACTGGGGGTATGGCGCCAACAAGAGCAAAACCTTTTGGCTTCGCAGACAGGATGCTAAATGTTTGACAGGTTGCCGCCTTGTGTTCTGGGCCATTAGCAGTGGCTCACTAGACCCAGAAAGGGGCTCTTCCTCCTTCTTGTCTGCCATAGGTCAAGGCGCAATGTTTGCAGCCCTTCCTGCGGGGCCAAAATCCTGGATTTCCTACAGCGCAGGCAAAGCAAAGCACTCGGCTTGAGGGATCCCTTCCACTTACTCCAAATGCTCAGGAGCAGCCTTTCCCGACTTCCGCAAGAAGGATAGAGATAATGGGATTTGAACAAATCTGCCAAGTGCCCCTCTGCCATTAACTGAAATCTCATTACCTCCTAAATCGCTTGGTAGTTCCGTCCTTGGAAACGGAGCGGAGCTGGTGAGTCAGGTGCCAGGGAGGCTGGCCAGACGCCACTCCGGAGACCCAGCAGCGTAGCAAGGCATCACTCGCCCTGCCGGCCTGAAGCAGGCGGCTATTGCAGAGCAAAACTGACCTTCTGACTGATGTTGCCCATTTCCCCAAGTGCTTCTGGGGCACGACATGACATTTAAGAGGGAGGGTGGTTGGAAGCATATATAGAGATGGGGTGGGATTATTGCAGCACCTTGGTGTGATTAGGAGACTTCAAATGTGCACTTGTTTGTGGCTGAGTTTCTGGCCTGTGGAGGCAGGTTGAGCCGGAACTCTCTCCCAAAAGCAACCTCTGCCAAGGGGGTGGGCACATGCCTTTGGCACCCACCACAATGGAAGAATTGCCCTCTCCTCCCATGCTTTATCCCAGCTTTCTCTAACCTTGTGCCATCCCTTTCTTTTGGAATACAGCTCCCATCAACGCTAGCCAGTTTGGCTGTGTTGGCCTGGAGAGCACCAGGTTGGGGGAAGCTGGTGTTTGGCGTGCATCTCTCACTAAGAACATAAGAGCCTGCTGGATCAGGCCAGTTCCCTAGAAGTGGGGAGTCTGCCATCGTAATGCTTGCTTCCCCCAGTACGTTTTGGGGACAGCCTGATCCCTGCATAGATCCAAGAGAGCGTCATTTGACAGCCTGTTCCCTCCAGCTGCACCCTGCACCTACCGTCTTTTCCCTCTGTCCCACCCCTTGCTTTGCTTATCATTTAGCCCAGTGGTTCCCAAAACGGGCCGTATCACCCACCCATCCCTTGGGGGGCAGTGGGATTACCTTGGGGGGGGATGCTAAGATGCGGGGAGGGGGGTCTGGAGATGTAAAAGACTATCAGATTTTTAAAACCTGGTGTCACTATATCAAGTTATTTTTATTATTTATAAAAATTTCTATTCCATCCTTCACCTGAGGACCACAGGGCATTTTACGATATAAATCAGGAAGCAAAAACAATGACCCTTGCTCTCTCAATCTTTGTTCTTCATTAAATTTCATCCATTCTGTTGAATTAATTAAATAGTTTCAATTGGATTTCGAATAAGTGTGCAGCTCATTGTTCCTGTATGGGTTTTCATTGGGTTGTGCAAACACCTGTCCCGAATAAGACCACCTTCCTATAGGACAGGGTGCACTGGGGATGAGTCTGGTCTCTCGGAAAAGTTCGGAAACTGCTGCTCCAGTGATTGTTCTGGAGGACTCAAAAGCTTGCCGGCAACCTTGATGCCATTTTGGTTGGCCTGATAAAAGCATGGCACAAATATGCATTTAGGTATTTCTCTGTAGCTCTTTCTAGAGAATCTTGCTGGGTTAGAAAATCGCCAGCCTAACCTCTCTCTCCTCTCTGTTTCCTTCACAGTACAGCGCTGTGGACAGTAACCCACTCTCCCTGTACGTCATGCATCCCTTCTGGAACACGGTAGTCAAGGTGAGTTGGCCCTCCTGCCTACCTCCGTGACCTGTCGAGCGTGCTTTCTTGAAGCTTGAAGTGGACCTGTTGGCATCCCTGTTGGGGGAGAAGTCACCAGAGATGCACAAGATCACATAACACCGGTCTTGAAAGATCTACATTGGCTCCCAGTACGTTTCCGAGCACAGTTCAAAGTGTTGGTGCTGACCTTTAAAGCCCTAAATGGCCTCGGTCCAGTATACCTGAAGGAGCGTCTCCACCCCCATTGTTCTGCCCGGACACTGAGGTCCAGTACCGAGGGCCTTCTGGTGGTTCCCTCGTTGCGAGAAGCCAAGTTGCAGGGAACCAGGCAGAGGGCCTTCTCGGTAGTGGCACCCACCCTGTGGAACGCCCTCCCATCAGATGTCAAAGAGAAAAACAGCTGAAGGCAGCCCTGTTTAGGGAGGCTTTTAATGTTTAATTGTTTTATTTTATTTTTCTGTTGTAAGCCGCCCAGAGTGGCTGGGGAAACCCAGCCAGATGGGCGGGGTATAAATAAATTATTATTATTATTATTATTATTATTATTATTATTATTATCATCATCATTATTAGCTACACTCATGTCCTGGAGTCCTTTTTGTGTTGCCGCACGAAGGATAAGCAAGAAAGACGAACGTCACCCTAACTCTCAAGGAGAGTCTCTCTTCTCCTGCCTAAACGTCAACTGTACATGGCTGATCAATTAATGTGGGTTTTCTGCATGTGTCTTTGCTGTTTTCTCACAGATTTTCCCTATGTGGCTGGCCCCAAACTTGATAACGTTTAGTGGCTTCCTCCTGCTTGTCTTCAACTTCTTCCTCATGGCATACTGTGACCCTGACTTTTATGCATCTGGTAAGACCGTTTTTCTTTAAACAACAAGAACAACAGGAACAGCAAACGCTGTATACACATTTACGGGCATGAAAGTGATATGAGCGGAGATGGTGCATGTTCTTCACTCTGTCTCTGCGCATTGAAGGCATCTTGACTTCCTTGTGTCTACAGTGACACACTCAAACCTCAGTTCTGGACTGCAGGGGGGGGGAAATGGCCCACGGCTATCTCGTCACCCCACACATCTAAAGGGGAGCAGAGTATTGGGTGTTGCCTAAAGGCTGCCAACGCTGCTGGGAAGGGCTGGTGCTCTTGCGCTCCAATCCTGCTTGCAGGTTTCCCATAATGGGCATCTGGTCGGCCGCTGTGAGAACAGGGCACTGGACTGGATGAGCCATTGGCCAGATCCAGAGCCATTGGCCAGATCTTGAACTGCTGCCATAGTCCTAGCCCCCGTCATTGCAGGGGGTTGGGCTAGAGGTCCCTTTGGGTCCCTTCCGACTCTACAGCTGTAGGATCCTATCCAGGTTGGCTGGGAATGCCGGGGTGTTTGTGGTACCTATGCCTAGGGAGTTGCCTTCTAGCCTTGGAAACCTGACAGCTGGGAGGAGGTGTTGCTGGGAAACCTCTTTACAAACTGGATGATAAGCTCCAGGACTCTGCCCTTGGCTGGCATGAGCAGGGAGTTGTCAGTTTGCAGAGGTGATAATCACCCGTTATCTGATGGCCTAGACAGAGCTCTCTGTCGAAACCCTGCCAGGAGTGTTGTGGTCCTGTACTGGGCCTTCCCTGGAGGTGTCTCCTGTTCTTTGTTACAGGTAGGTAGCCGTGTTGGTCTGACGCAGTCAAAATAAAAATAAAATATCCTTCCAGTAGCACCTTAGAGACCAACTAAGTTCGCCATAGGTATGAGCTTTCGTGTGCGTGCACACTTCTTCAGATACCAGGATCTTCAGATACCTGTTCTTTGGCCTCTGAGCATCATTGGTCGTCCCACAAGTCGGTGAGGCTTGATTGACAACAATGACCTTGAACGCCACTAGAGATTCAGCGGGTACCTTCTGTTGTAACTTTTAAACCCCTGCCCCAAACTGAATTGCCAGGCCGATGCAGGCAATTAAGAAGGCACCTTTCGGCAATCGTTAATTGGCGTCTGTTTTAAACCTCTTATTGCAATGTGTTAATGGTTTTATTGCTGCAAACTGCTTTGATATTTTTTTTTCTGTTCTACAACGGTATACAAATATTATTATAAATAAATTAAAACACATACAAGCCCCATCTCCTGCCGGCCGCTCCTGTTGCTGCTGCTGCTTGTGTGGCCTCCTCCTTATCGTCCTTCACAGGGACATCTCGGGGAATTTTCCCAGTAAATTGTCCTGGATAGTCCTTGCAGCATTTCTCTTGCATGTTTCCAGTTAACCCATTTATTATCCTGACCTTCATTTCCGATGCCTCTTCAGTCTTGGGCAGGGATCCAGCCCCTCCCTGTATGTCAGCAAACTTCTTCAGCAGGGGGCCAGTCCACTGTCCCTCAGACCTGGGGGGGGGCAGAGTATATTTTGGGGGGGGGGGAGGGAGAACAAATCCCTACGGCCCCCAAATAACTCAGAGATGCATTTGAAATAAAAGGACACATTCTACTCATGTAAAAACACACTGATTCCCGGACCATCCGCAGGCCGGATTTAGAAGGCGATTGAGCCGGATCCAGCCCCTGGGCCTTAGTTTGCCTACCCATGTCCTATGCAACACCTGTCATGCTGGTGTTGAGTTTTAGCAGTCGTGTTTCTGGGGAACGTAGACAATCCAAGGCGGAGAAGCAATGTAGTGAGATTCTCAGTCCCTCTGTGCTTCTGTGTTTGTGAACCGAGAGGACACAATGCAGTTAGTATGGCTCCCACAGGTAATTGGTCTAGATCAGGGTTCCCCGACCTTGGGTCTCCAGCTGGTTTTATGGATAGATATCTTTCTTGTCATTAGATATCTTTCTTGTCATTGTCCCCTTGCGGGAACAACGAAATTACTCGGTTGCTACATCCACTCCGATAAAGCATTCCGCATAATCCAAAATTACAAAACCTAATTAAAAACAGTAAATATAATACAAAATAACAAGTAAAATAAGATGACTTCAAAGTCCAGGCTTTCCATTTAAGGCCAAAATCGCTCTAGAGAAGAAACTGTTCCTGAGACGGCTCGTTCTTGCCTGCATAGTTCTATATGCAGTTTTGGAACTACAACTCCCACCACCCCTAGCTAGCAGGACCCAGTGGTCAGCGTTGATGGGAATTGTAGTCCAAAAACAGCTGGAGACCCAAGTTTAGGAAACCCTGGTGTAGAGGTAATGGCCGTTAAAGCGTTGCCTTAATACACATTTGGGGATTTTTCTCACGGGCCAACACAGCCTTTTCTGCACAAGGCTGAAAGTGAAAGCTTCAGTTTGTAGGCTTCCGCAGGCTTTAGGCCCCTGGGGTTATCTTCCTGTTCTGGTCCCAGAAATGTCAAACGCGAATTGAGAACACCACTTGGGCTCTAGAGTTGAGCCCGCAGTCCAGCTTCTGTGGGCGGCCTTCCTCTTAGGCTTGGGTGCAAACGGGTGAGCATTGGCTTCTTGACACATACAAAGGTGGCAGGTTGTGAAGCCCTGGGTCATGGGTAGGCAAACTAAGGCCCAGTGGCTGGATCTGGACCAACCGCCTTCTAAATCCGGCCCGGGAATCAGTGGTTTTTTACATGAGTAGAATGTGTGCTTTTATTTAAAATGCGCATCTGGGTTATTTGTGGGGCTTGGGAATTTGTTCATTTTTTTCTCCAAAATATAGTCTGGCTCCCCACAAGGTCTGAGGGACAGTGGACCAGCCCCCTGCTGAAGACGTTTGCTGACCCCTGCCCTGGGTCTTCAGATGAAGGGCGGCATACAAATCTATATATATAAAAACGTAAGAAGGACATGTGGGTGTGTTTCCACTTTTCACCAAAACCGCTTGACCGATTTTGACACATCACATGCGAATGTCCGAAGGATATAGGAAAGTTTGCTAAGACAGATGTCGCACCTCCGCCAGGTAAAACCCCCAAAAAACCCTGTTCCAGAATGCACCTCTCAGCCAAAAGTGCATGCTGGGAAAAGAACCAGGTTACAAACCAGCACCCTCTAGCGGCGGCTACACTGGTACTGCACCTATAAAACCTTCCCTCTCAACAGCACCTTGGCTCCCGTTTACATACTAGGCTGAAGCCTTTACAGACTAGGCCGAATGGAGGTACTGACATGCCTGGGGGAGGGGACGGGATAGGTCAGGACACAGTGGGGCCAGTCACAGGGATGAGCCGGGGGTGGGGGGAGAAGGGGGAGTGATACGTCATGGGTCGGGGCAGAGGGGTGGTATCACAGGGATAAGCCGGGGAGGGGGTGGGATATGCCATGGGTCGGCACAGGGTGGGAGAAATCACAGGGATGAGCCACAGCAACGCGTGGTAGGGCCAGCTAGTATAATATATAATTATTATAATAACAATAATGATCATAATACCAATAATGATTGTGCAGCAAACTCAAAATGGTTTTCTTTCCACAGCACCCGATCAGCAGCACGTTCCGAACAAGGTGTGGGTCATGGTGGGCCTCCTCAATTTCATGGCTTACACGCTAGGTAAAAGCCGGTTCTTTACTGTATCTTTGTGTCTGTGCCTGCGATAGATAGAAGGGGGTATTTGCGACAGTGGTCTCAGCAGTTGTTGGGGCCAAACGACTAGCATCTTGATTTCAGCAAGGCCTCTGACAAGGTGCCCCATGATATTCTTGTAAAGAAGCTGGTAAAATGCGGGCTAGACAATGCTACCATTCAGTGGATTTGTAACTGGCTTACTGACAGAACCCAAAGGGTGCTCATCAATGGCTCCTCCTCATCCTGGAGAGAAGTGACTAGTGGGGTGCCACAGGGTTCTGTCTTGGGCCCAATCTTATTCAACATCTTTATCAATGACTTGGATGATGGGCTTGAGGGCATCCTGAGCAAGTTTGCAGATGACACCAAATTGGGAGGGGTGGCTAATACCCCAGAGGACAGGATCACACTTCAGAATGACCTTAACAGATTAGACAACTGGGCCAAAGCAAACAAGATGAATTTTAACAAGGAGAAATGTAAAGTACTACACTTGGGCAAAAAAAATGAAAGGCACAAATACAGGATGGGAGACACCTGGCTTGAGAGCAGTACATGTGAAAAGGATCAAGGAGTCTTGGTAGACCACAAACTTGACATGAGTCAGCAGTGTGATGCAGCAGCTCAAAAAGCCAATGCAATTCTGGGCTGCATCAATAGGAGTATAGCATCTAGATCTAGGGAAGTAATAGTACCACTGTATTCTGCTCTGGTCAGACCTCACCTGGAGTACTGTGTCCAGTTCTGGGCACCACAGTTCAAGAAGGATACTGACAAGCTGGAATGTGTCCAGAGGAGGGCAACCAAAATGGTCAAAGGCCTGGAAACGATGCCTTATGAGGAACGGCTTAGGGAGCTGGGTATGTTTAGCCTGGAGAAGAGAAGGTTAAGGGGTGATATGATAGCCATGTTCAAATATATGAAAGGATGTCATATAGAGGAGGGGAAAAGGTTGTTTTCTGCTGCTCCAGAGAAGCGGACACGGAGCAATGGATTCAAACTACAAGAAAGAAGATTCCACCTAAACATTAGGAAGAACTTCCTGACAGTAAGAGCTGTTCGACAGTGGAATTTGCTGCCAAGGAGTGTGGTGGAGTCTCCTTCTTTGGAGGTCTTTAAGCAGAGGCTTGACAGGCATATGTCAAGAATGCTTTGATGGTGTTTCCTGCTTGGCAGGGGGTTGGACTGGATGGCCCTTGTGGTCTCTTCCAACTCTACGATTCTATCCAGGGGCCCCCTTCCATCACCACAGTGTTCATAGCCCTCCTCTAACAATGGGTATATTGCAAGGAGGACTCTGCTTTCCCCTTTGTATTGAAGCTGCTCTTAGAAGCACACCTTGAAAGAAGACACTGCTCAGTCAGAGGTGGCCAGGGGTTCATCGTCCTTAACTCTTAAATGATGTGATATATATATACACACACACACACACACACACACACACACACACACTTTATATTTTCCCCAGAGGCCCCCCCCCCAACAAAAGATTCATTATGAAAACCTGCATTCATGAACACTACAGCTTACAACAGTATATATGTGTTAAATATATTCTTATTAACCGATCCACAAGCTACTATAAATCTTTGCGACTAGGCTTTGGTTTTCTGGAGGGCTTGTGAATGAAAGAAACCCCCACCGTTCTCCAACAAAGGTCTCTTTGTGCTTTGTTCCTCTCGCCTTGCCTGGCTCCATTTGTGGGTCAGTTTCTCCGCAAGGGCACCATGCCACCCTCTCTTGTACCAAGCGTTCACGTTCGCGCCTTCTAAGCCCTCCCAGAACATGGCTGTAAGAGAAGTCCGGTTAGCGCTTTATCCACTGAGTCCTGATTCTGTTTAGGAGCGCAGGAAGCTACAGAGTCAGGCCACTGGCCCCCCCCTAGCTCAGTATTACCTACACTGACCGGCAGCAGTGGCTTTCCAGGATTTCAGGCAGGAGTCTCTCCCAGCCGCACCTGGAGATGCCAGTGGGGTTTGAACCCGGGACTTTCTGCTTGCAAGGCAGACACCCTACCCCTGATCTATGGCCCTCCGACATATAAACACAGATTCTTTAGCACAAGCTCTGGCTTTTTGGCTTGTGCCTCTCTCCTCCCAGCCAGCCACTGGGACTGCGAGAGATGCAGGCTGCAGGGAGTTGACCCATGCCTCTGACACCCACCCCCCCGCTTCTCCTTATCCCCCTCCCCCCTTCTAGATGGCGTGGATGGGAAGCAGGCCCGGCGCACGCAGTCCAGCACCCCTCTGGGAGAGCTCTTTGACCACGGCCTGGACAGCTGGGCCTGCATGTTCTTCGTGGTGACGGTCTACTCCACCTTCGGCCGGGGCCCCAACGGCGTCAGCGTCTTCGTCCTCTACCTCCTCCTGTGGGTGGTCCTGTTCTCCTTCATCCTCTCCCACTGGGAGAAGTACAACACAGGGGTTCTCTTCTTGCCCTGGGGGTACGACATCAGCCAGGTGGTAAGTGAGTGCGTCGCTTCCTGACCCTCCGCTTCCCTCTTCCCACTTCGCTTATTTCCTTTATTTCATTTACAGTGGTACCTTGGTTCTCAAACTCAATCCGTTCGACTCCCAGAACCGTCCAAAAACCAAGGCACGGCTTCCGATTGGCTGCAGGAGCTTCCTACACTCAATTGGAAGCCATGTCGGACGTTCGGCTTCTGAAAAGTGTTAAAAAACCAGAACAGTCACTTTGCGGCGTTCAGGAGCCAAAACATACGAGTACTAAGGCGTTTGAGAACCAAGGCACGACTGTATAGGCTTCCTTTGGGGTTTTTTAGGTTTCAGAAAGTTTACAAATTTAATACGTATTTTCCCAAATCACATTCATTTCAGATTTGACTTCCCCTCCACCCCCTCCATGGTTTTCCCATGTTTTCTAAAATTTCTTCGTATTATGGTTATTCTGTGTCCTAACTTCTCCACAATATTATCCAACAAATATTTCGCTGATGTTCTTCATTGAAATCCTTCCTGTGTTTTTACATGTTTACAGTAATGCTTTAAATATTCAGCAAAAGGTTTCCAGTCCTCCCTGTAGCCTCCCTCTTCTAGCTCTCCTCCTCCTCCCCGTTTTACCCCACAACAACTCTTGTGAGGTATAGGTTAAGCTGAGAGGCAGTGATTGGCCCCCAAAGTCACACCTAGTGAAGGAGGAGTAGTAGTTTGGAATTGATATTCCGCTTTATCACTACCCGAAGGAGTCTCAAAGCGGCTAACATTCTCCTTTCCCTTCCTCCCCCACAACAAACACTCTGTGAGGTGAGTGAGGCTGAGAGACTTCAGAGAAGTGTGACTAGCCCAAGGTCACCCGCTGCAAGTGGAGGAGTGGGGAAGCGAACCCAGTTCACCAGATTACGAATCCACCACTCTTAACCACTACACCACACTGGCTCTCAGTGTGGGAGGATTTGAACCCAGGTCCTAGTCCAGCACTCTAATCACTACACTGCAGTGGCTGGCTATAACCTTTTCCTGCATGTGGATTTACTTTTATTGGTTTGTTTTTCATGTGCTGTTTTATTTTGACAATTGAGTATATTTATTATTTTTATTTTTTGGTGTTGTGAAACCCAATGTGGGGAAGGAGCTCATTTGAGAGGCAGAGGGTTGAAAAGAAACACTCGCCGTATTTTTCAGACCATAACACGCACTTTCCCCCTCCTAAAGCGGAAGGGGGAAAGTCGCTGCGTGTTATGGAGCGAATGCCAGAGCCCGTGCTAGGAGTGTGGTGGAGTGTCCTGCTTTGGAGGTCTTTAAGCAGAGGCTTGACAGGCATATGTCAAGAATGCTTTGATGGTGTTTCCTGCTTGGCAGGGGGTTGGACTGGATGACCCTTGTGGTCTCTTCCAACTCTACGATTCTAAGAGCCAGAGCCACGCGCAGCGGGAAACCGGCTCTCGGGCTGCTTCTGTGACAGCGAGCGAGGTGAGAGGAAAGACGGGAGGGCTGTGTAGTGATTCCGCCTCCAAGGATGCATTGCTGCACTCAGAGTGGGTGGAGTGTTTGTCACAGTGGCACAGTGCGCCTCCTCTTAAGGAGGGTTGCCTTGGGCTAGTCAGTGTGACAACAGAATTTCAGTGCCGGGAAAGACTAAAGATCGGCCCCAGGCCAGCTTGAGCAAGCCATGCCTGCTTATTGCTTTGCTGGTTTGGAAATGGCAGAGTGTTCCCCTCCAAAGATTACAAAATGGCCATGGAAATCTTTGGAACTCCCCGCCTCTTGATGTCAAGCAGGCACCCTCGCTGTATTATTTCTGGCACCTGCTAAAAACATTCTTGTTTAGACAAGCCTACCCTTTCGAGGGACCCAGGTGGCGCTGTGGTTAAACCACTGAGCCTAGGGCTTGCTGATCAGAAGGTTGGCGGTTCGAATCCCTGTGACGGGGTGAGCTCCCGTTGCTCGGTCCCAGCTCCTGCCAACCTAGCAGTTCGAAAGCACGTCAAAATGCAAGTAGATAAATAGGAACCGCTATAGCGGGAAGGTAAACGGTGTTTCCATGTGCTGCTCTGGTTTGCCAGAAGTGGCTTTGTCATGCTGGCCACATGACCTGGAAGCTATACGCCGGCTCCCTCGGCCAATAATGTGAGATGAGTGTGCAACCCCAGAGTCGGTCACGACTGGACCTAATGGTCAGGGGTCCCCTTTACCTTTTACCCAGATCTTTAGAAAGCTGATGTGGATTTTAACCAGGTTTTAGTATTTTAACTTCTTGTATGTTTTAAAATGTTTTCCCTTGATTCATCTTTTTTTAAAACCACATTGAGGTATTTTAGTTTGGTTTGCAATGAAGCGGTGTATAAATTTTTATGAAATAAATGAAAATAAAACATCGCGGGTAACAGTTACAGCGGAGGCGCTTGGAGTGAAAGAAGGTCTCTTGCAAGGAATCCCTGCGTTGAGTCAGTTGGGTTGCACTAGAAGGGAATGAACTGCTAACAATAGGGCTGCAACATTTTATGGGGCAATTGATTTCACAACACTTTGGATCAGTTTTTTTATTTGTGCCAGTGATAAGCCAGGCAGCTGAGGAATGGAAGCTAATTTCAAAAGCTGCCAGGCAAGAGGCAACTAGCATCTAGATAGCATCTAGATCTAGGGAAGTAATAGTACCACTGTATTCTGCTCTGGTCAGACCTCACCTGGAGTACTGTGTCCAGTTCTGGGCACCACAGTTCAAGAAGGATACTGACAAACTGGAACGTGTCCAGAGGAGGGCAACCAAAATGGTCAAAGGCCTGGAAACGATGCCTTATGAGGAACGGCTTAGGGAGCTGGGTATGTTTAGCCTGGAGAAGAGAAGGTTAAGGGGTGATATGATAGCCATGTTCAAATATATGAAAGGATGTCATATGGAGGAGGGAGAAAGGTTGTTTTCTGCTGCTCCAGAGAAGCGGACACGGAGCAATGGATTCAAACTACAAGAAAGAAGATTCCACCTCAACATTAGGAAGAACTTCCTGACAGTAAGAGCTGTTCGGCAGTGGAATTTGCTACCAAGGAGTGTGGTGGAGTCTCCTTCTTTGGAGGTCTTTAAGCAGAGGCTTGACAGGCATATGTCAAGAATGCTTTGATGGTGTTTCCTGCTTGGCAGGGGGTTGGACTGGATGGCCCTTGTGGTCTCTTCCAACTCTATGATTCTATGAAAGAGGCTGTTCTGCCTTCCTTCCACTGCGACACAGCAGTCGCTTCTCAGATGTCTGTGACATCTGTGGTTTTCCCCTTCCTTCCTTCCTTCCTTCCTTCCTTCCTTCCTTCCTTCCTTCCTTCCTTCCTTCCTTCCTTCCTTCCTTCCTTCCTTCCTTCCTTCCTTCCTTCCTGCTGCTCCACATTTTAATAGAGGAGTCTGTCAGCCAAAGCAGTCAACATCCATCGACTAAGATCTGCAGAGTCCTCTGACTTAATTACTTGGCAGGCGCAGTTGCCTTGGAGTGGGGAGGAAGAGGACCATGTGTTCTGCCAGCCACCAGCATCTCGGTCAGCTGTGCTCACAAGAAGAAATTCCTGGGCCCCATTGGGCCATTGGCCCACCGAGTCCACCTTCCTGTTCTCACAGTGGTTGACCAGGAGCCTGTGGGGAACCAGCGAGCAGGACCTGAGCACGAGAGCCCTCTCCCCTCCTGTGGTTTCCAGCAACTGGCTGCCTCCGACTGTGGAGGCAGAGCAGAGTCACCCTGGCTAGTACCCATTGCTAGCCTCCTCCATGAGTTTGTCCAGTCCTCTTTTGACCATGGAGTTTTCTTGGCAGGGATACTGGAGTGGCTTGCCAGTTCCTTCTCCAGGTGATCACTGCAGATGGTGACAGCAGCCACGAAATTAAAAGACGCCTGCTTCTTGGGAGAAAAGCAATGACAAACCTAGACAGCATCTTAAAAAGCAAAGGTCCATATACCGTAGTTAAAGCTATGGTTTCCCCAGTAGTGATGTATGGAAGTGAGAGCTGGACCATAAAGAAGGCTGATCGCCGAAGAATGGATGTGAGGGACGAGGGATACAGGGAAGTCCCTCCCATCTTAAGTTCCAGCCCATCCCCAAGCGCGGGAGAGAGTAAGGAGAGCTCTGCCTCCAGCGGAGAGTCAGGAAGTGGTGTCCGAGGCTCAGGCAAGGTTGTGGAGCCCAGGCCGCAGGTGGGACAGGAAGTAGGACGCACAGGGGGGAGGCCAATTCCCCCAACTCCCGAATTGCGACGCAAACGTAGGGGGAAGAGGTTGGGTCTGCCAAAGCTGTGGTGCTGGAAGAAAACGCGCCAATCGCCATTCGGGAGTTCAGACACCTCACCTTAAGGATGCATTTTTACTGCTCTGAACACTGTAAATAATCAGCACTAAATAAAAACCGTAAAAGACCATGCTGGAGTCGTTACTCTAGAGTAGCCATACCAGGCCCTCTGACAGGATGCTTTTGAATTATGGTGCTGGAGGAGACTCTTGAGAGTCCCATGGACTGCAAGAAGATCAAACCTATCCATTCTTAAGGAAATCAGTCCTGAGTGCTCCCTGGAAGGACAGATCGTGAAGCTGAGGCTCCAATACTTTGGCCACCTCATGAGAAGAGAAGAATCCTTGGAAAAGACCCTGATGTTGGGAAAGATTGAGGGCACTAGGAGATGGAGGGCACTAGGAGAAGGGGACGTCAGAGGACGAGATGGTTGGACAGTGTTCTTGAAGCTACGAACATGAGTTTGACCAAACTGCGGGAGGCAGTGCAAAACAGGAGTGCCTGGCATGCTATGGTCCATGGGGTCACGAAGAGTCGGACATGACTAAACGACTAAACAACAACAACTTTTGACCATCTCTGCCTCCCGTGATCATCTGCAGGCACGCAGCTTCTGCCTTCTCTCCCTCTTGGCATTTCCCTGCTGTGCCTCCCCTCCCCTCCCCTCCCCAGCCCACGGCCATTGATCCCTTTCTGAACAGCCTCTCACCACGCTGGAGCCTTGGAAGGGCCCTTTGCCCCCGGATGTTTCCCGTCGGAGAGGTTTTGTTGACTTGGACTTGAACATTTCCGTGGCGGAGCAGAGACCTCTGCACGATGCTGTCCCGTAAATTGCACTGGGGCGGGAGAAGAGGGGGGGGTGGTACCTGCGTTTGTCAATAGATTTTGCAGGTGGGAACGTAAGGCACTTGGGGCAAATTTCATTCCTGAGCCAAAAGGGAAGAAGCAGCTTGAAGTGTCCCTCTTCCTTGTCCCCCTTTGGTTGTGTGTTTTCAAGAGTTAAATGATCCTCCCACAAGAGGCAAGGATGGCCACCAACTTGAATGGCTTTAAAAGAGGATGAGACCAATTCATGGAGGAGGAGGCAGCCATGGAGGGCTCTGTTCTGCCTCTGTCCTGGAAATACCAGTTCCTGGAAACTGCAGAAGGGGAGAGTGTTGCTGTGGTGCCCTGGCCCTGCTTGCAGATAGATTTCCCTTTGGGGCAGGCATAGGCAAACTCGGCCCTCCAGAGGTTTTGAGACTACAACTCCCATCATCCCTGGCCACTGGTCCTGTTAGCTAGGGACGATGGGAGTTGTAGTCCCAAAACCTCTGGAGGGCCGAGTTTGCCTATGCCTGCTTTGTAGCATCTCATTGGCCCCTGTGAGAAGAGAATTTTGGACCAGATGGGCCCGTTTGGGCCTGATCTGACAAAACTCTTTTTATGTTCTTAAGACTCAAATGAATTCAGATCTCTCCCTCTCTCATGGGAGTTACCATATTTTTTCCATCTATAAGACACCCCCTAATTTTTCACATTATTTTTTAGGGGGGGACCTCGTCTTATACACGGAAAAATACGGTAACTTTTTCAGGCTGTGCAAATTGCCCATGGGACTTAACTCCCGCAGAGGGCTAATACTTGGGGCTCAAATCCCTGTCCAAGCAGGAAGGCACTGAAGTGGTGCCCTTGGGGGGCCAGAGAGCACAGCCCAGGAGCACTGTGGGTTGTGCTGTGTGTTTTTACATCTTCTGAGCCAGCCCTTGCTAATGATGTTAAACCCAGAAGAACTTTCTGACAGTAAGAGCCATTCGGCAGTGGATCATCGGTCTCCCTCGGGAGTTTGTGGGCTCTCCTTCCTTGGAGGTTTTTAAGCAGAGGTTGGATGGCCCTCTGTCATGGATGCTTTACTTGCATTGCAGGGGGTTGGACTAGATGACCCTCGGGATCCCTTCCAGCTCTGTGATCTCTTTCTTCAAAAAGCTCAGGACCAATATAAGTGGTTTTTTATCCACCCCTCCCATGAAGTCGCCAGGCAGTGGGCATTGTGACTGAGCAGGGATTTGAATCCTGGTTTCCTCTCATCGAAGCCCTGCCCCGCTTTCTCCCCTGCAAGTCTGGTGGTGGAAAGTGAGGTGAATCAGATTAAAAACAACCTCTTACCAAAAGCAAGAACCCAAAGGAGTGGCTGGATGGTTCCTAGCACCTTTATAAAGAAGTGTGTGCCTGCCTGCCTCTTCAGAGACCACTTCACATTGTTGTGACGGTCTCTGCAAGGGCAAACCTGTGATACAGACCAGGACAATCCCAGCCGTGTTCCAGCCGAGGCTGCGGGTGACTATCCCAGCCGTGGCCAAGCTGGCACCCTCAAGATTTTTCAGGCTTCAGCTCCCACCAGGCTCAGCTGGCACATCCCAGGGGAGCTGCAAGCCGGGCAGGTTTTGGGGTCTTCTGTTTGCAGCCAGCAGTTTCCACTGGGGGTGCATTTGTAGGGACATGGTGGGATGGAGAGGGGGAACTGGCTCTGCGGGGACTGTTTTTCCACCCCAGGGGCATAAGCCCGGGCTCCTTTTGGCAGTGTCATAACATGGCTAAGAGCTTTCTGATCACTAAGCCCTTCTATCCACACACCAGCTGGCCGGATGAGTCTTTCCAGATGCCGCAATTCTGCCTCTCTCTCTGATTACTTTTCAGACCATTTCCATCGTGTACATTGTGACGTCTATTGTGGGCGTGGAGGCCTGGTACAACCCTTTCCTCTTCAATTTCTTGTATAGAGACCTATTCACTGCAATGATCTTTGGTAAGCCTGTCTTTTAAAATTTCCTAATACCATACGGTGCCATAATCCCAGGTTGGCCCTTCTATGTTTTCTTTTGTTCGCCATGTGCTCCCCCCACCCCCTTTCTTTGGAGTACACAAGGGTCACAATTGAGAAACTGCTTGCTCCAGAATTTTAGACCCTATTTAAGATCAACGAGGTATTCTGGACTTGTGGATAGTGGCAAGATTTCATTGAGGCCAGTCTGGGGCAAATGTGTTGTATAATTACAACGTAAGTAAAAAATCTGCCTAGCTTTTTATGTGCTGTTTGTTTTTTCTTGGTCTTTCATCTTAAGGTTACAGGTAGGTAGCCGTGTTGGTCTGGATCGAAGTAAAATAAAAAAATTCCTTCAGTAGCACCTTAAAGACCAACTAAGTTTTTATTTTGGTATGAGCTTTCGTGTGCATGCACACTTCTTCAGATACAGTGAAATGTATCTGAAGAAGTGTGCATGCACACGAAAGCTCATACCAAAATAAAAACTTAGTTGGTCTTTAAGGTGCTACTGAAGGAATTTTTTCATCTTAAGGTCCTGGGTAAGGTTACATAGAGTGCGTATTGCAGGGGGTTGGACTAGATGACCCTTGGGGGTTGCTTCCAACTCTGATTCCTATAAAATAAAATGCAAAATAATGAATAAGCCACAAAGCATACAATGATGATGATTTTATTTGTACCCCGCACATCTGACTGGGTTGGCCCAACCACTCTAGGCTGCTTCCAACAAATTATAAAACCACAGTAAAGCATCAAATATCAAAAAACTTCCCAATACAGGGCTGCTTTCAGATGTTTTCTAAAAGTAGTGTAGTTCTTCATCTCCTTGACATCTGATGGGATGGCATTCCACAGAGCAGGTGCCACCACCGAGAAGGCCCTCTGCCTGGTTCCCTGTAACTTCACTTCTCGCAGTGAGGGAACCGCCGGAAGGCCCCCGGGAGCTGGACCTCAGTGTCTTGGGTGAGCAATAGGGGTGGAGACACTCCTTCAGGTATACTGGACCGAGGCCATTTAGGGCTTTAAAGGTCAGCACCAACACTTTGAATTGTATCTGAAGAAGTGTGCATGCACACGAAAGCTCATACCAATGACAAACTTAGTTGGTCTCTAAGGTGCTACTGGAAGGAATTTTTTTTATTTTGTTTCGACTACGGCAGACCAACACGGCTACCTACCTGTAACTTTGAATGTAAATCCTTTAGGACCAGTGTTATATGGTCCCGGCAGCTGCTTCCAGTCACCAGTCTTGCTGCCGCATTCTGGATTAGTTGTAGTTTCCGGGTCCCCTTCAAAGGTAGAATGCAATGATAAAAGCATTCAACAGATAGATTTACAGGGTGGGAAGTTGCTGCACTGATTCAGCTTTTGGGGGGTTTGCTGTAGTGTTGTTTAACAAAATGAAATCCAAACAGTCACAATGTGCAGTACAGTGGAACCTCGGAAGTCAAACTGTATTTTCTGTATTTTAATGTTTTGTTGGAAGCCGCCCAGAGTGACTGGGGGAACCCGGACAGATGGGCGGGGTATAAATATTATTATTATTATTATTATTATTATTATTATTATTATTATTATTATAAACATAATCCTTTCCAGAAAGACGTTTGACTTCCAAAACATCCGAATTCCGAGGTGCGGCTTCCGATTGGCTTTTTGCAGCTCGGAAGCTGTGTCAGACATTCGGGTTCCGAGGAACGTTTGAAAACCGGAGCACTTACTTCTAGGTTTTTGACGTTCAAGCGGAAACATTGGAGAACCGAGCGGTTTGAGAACTGAGGTTCCACTGTATTTATTTTTATAGCCTGCCTTTTGGTCCTCAAGGGCAACTCACAACACGCTGAGTATTAACAGAACAGAACGAAGCAGTTGCATTCTTCCACGAATGATAAAAGTGGCCAGCAGTGCAGGATGTGACGCTGCTAAGCCATCCCACCAGCCCAGAAAAAGCTTCCTTTTTCACCAGCAGCTGCTCTCCCCTTTTCGGAGACACTCCTCGCATTCCCCTGCCTCAAGTTGCTGTTACAGATCCAAGTGAGGGTTGTGGAACAGACTTTGCTGTGTGGCTGCGCCTGTCTTTGCTGTGAAGGGAATCGCGTGCTCTGAGTCGTAACCTGGCCCTCCTCTCTCCCGTAGGTTGCGCGCTGACTGTGACGCTTCCCATGAGCCTGCTGAACTACTACAAGTAAGTCCTGTCTGAGCTCGGTTGTCAGGGCCCCATGCGGTTGGCTGCCCCACTTCTGCTGGGGGGTCAGTGCCCCTCAGTGTCTCCCCAGTGGGGAGAGTTTTGAGAAAGCAAAGTGGGCACAAGCGATGCCAGGGGCAAGCCTTTGCTTTTGAGACTATGGAGCCAAGAGATTGGCTGGGCCCTCTCTCTGAACCAGCTGGGCCAGGCCTCTTGGACAGAGCCTGGCCTCCTGTATGTATTTTATTTTATTTATTTTGAGCATTTTGTGCCCCCTCTTTTCAGCCAGGAAGGCTCACAGTGGCGCTTACGTACTATCAAAACGAGACTGTCTCGCAGATTTATACTGCCCTCCTAAAAAAAAACCCACGACACGCAAGGAGAAAGGGACAGGGAGGGAAGAGGAAAATGAAAACTCAGGCACCGAATTCTAAATAGTTGTTCCTCTAATGACTGGCTGGCCCAGTTCAGGGGCAGGAGGTGCCCGGTGGAGGAACTGGACCTCCAGCAGAGCTGGTGGAATGAGCCCTACTGCTTTTCTGTCTCCCACTGAGGCACTGGCTGCCCCCAGGTGACCTTTGAGGGGAAAGGAGGCCTGATGGGGATGGAGGGGGCTCTGCTTCTCATTCCCCATCTTCCTTTTGCTGGCCACACTGCAGCCCTGCAGATGAGGCCCCGTTGGAAGAACTATATCGGGTTCTGCCTCCTTCAGAGTTAGTCTGATGGTGCTCCCAGATGCCTTTCAGGACTCCCTCCCCCCCACATTTTTTTTTTGAAAATTTTATTTATTGAAAGACTCGTATACCGCTGTGTCATTTTAAAATATCAAAGTGGTACCATACAAAGTTAAAAACGAACATCAGTTAACCATTGCAGAAGAATGCATTTGTAATTGCCCGGCAGAATAGAAAAGTTTTCAGCAGATGTTTAAAAGTTGGCACAGAAGGCGCCTGCTCAGTCTCCAGTGGCAGGGAGTTCCACAGGACTGGGCGGGTGACAGTAAAGGCTCGGTTTTTTGTTGTCAAACGAGCCTCACCAGCTCTTGACCAGCAACGCTCCTGCAGGGGACCTCTTGCTAGTGCGGGGCGATCTTGCTGACGCCTCTCTCGCCTTTCAGAGCCTACAGAAGCAACACCCTGAAACACCACTCCGTCTACGAGGCGATGCTGCCCTTCCTTTCGCCGGTCCTGCTCTTCATCCTCTGCACCATTTGGATCTTCCACTCGCCGACGCAGATCCTGGAGACCCAGCCCCGCCTCTTCTACTTCATGGTCGGCACGGCCTTCGCCAACATTTCCGTAAGTTCCTTCTGCTGCAAAGACACGCGCGCAGAGGGGCTTGGCAGGGCAGGAGCAAAGCTGCTTTGCCTCAGGGGTGGGGAACCCTGGGTGTGGCCCCCCAGCCCTCTTTACCCGGCCCTCAGCCATCTCCCTTGGCCACGCTCCTCTCTGGGCTTGCTCCCCAACCCTCCTCCAGCATTTCCCCCTCGCTTCCCCTTACGTCCTTGAGCTGTAATCAGTTCCTCCTCCAGTGGCGAGATGCGCATGGCGAAACCTCTGGCTTCCCTGTGCCTGGACTCTAACCTCCTTGCGCAAGAGTTCCCCCAGGAGACCGCTTTGCCCTGCATGTGCCGACCCCACCAACGGAATGGGCACTGCAGGAGGTGCCACACGGGACCCTTAGGAACTCCCGGCCTGTTGATATCAAGCACTGCCTTAGCTGTACTTTTCGGCACCTGCTAAAAATATTCTTGTTTAGACAAGCCTACCTGGATGATAGACAGGTTCATGTGAATTTTAATCTGTTTCAGTATTTTAAGTTTTTGTTTTGTTTTGTTTTAAAGCATTGTTGTATTCTGCCCCCCCCCCAATCAAGCACTGTCTTAATTTTTATGAAATACATAAATAAGAGTCATGTGGTACAATGGCCCCTGGAAGGCTGTCCGCTGAGGATCATAGGATAATAGAATCATAGAACTGTAGAGTTGGAAGTTAGAGTTCCATTCTGGAGGAAATCAGCCCTGAGTGCTCACTGGAAGGACAGATCGTGAAGCTGAGGCTCCAATACCTTGGCCACCTCATGAGAAGAGAAGACTCCCTCGAAAAGACCCTGATGTTGGGAAAATGGAGGGCACAAGGAGAAGGGGGCGACAGAGGACAAGATGGTTGGACAGTGTTCTCGAAGCTACGAACATGAGTTTGTCCAAACTGCGGGAGGCAGTGCAAGACAGGAGTGCCTGGCATGCTATGGTCCATGGGGTCACGAAGAGTCGGACACGACTAAACAACAACAGAGTTGGAAGGGACCATGAGGGTCATCTAGTCTAACCCCCCCTGCAATGCAGGAATCTTTTTGCTCAATGTGGGGCTTGAACCCACCACCCTGAGATTAAGAGTCTCATACTCCGCTGACTGAAATAAATAAGAATAAGAATGTGCACCCCACCACCCAGACCATTCTAGGCAACCTCCCAAAATTTCAACACCTCTTGCAATGGTTTGACCCCTTTTCCGTTTTAACAGTGCAAATTCTCCAAACATCTTCCATATCTCCTCAAAATCATTTCTCCTGCATATTCCCCATCTTACCTTAATGGCACGTGTTCATTTATCATTAATAGCTATATCCCACTCCTCTTTATATCATTCTTCCATTTTATATTCTGCTTGCCCCTTCCACTTCCTAGCTATAATAGTTCGTGCAGCTGTCAATAAATTTGTCCTAGCCTGTGAACCTTCCACCCCACCATAAATTGGTAATAACGCTACCTCTGGACTTTCAGTCAGCCTTAACCCAGTGATTTCTGTTATCTCCTTAAACACCCTTTGCCAAAAGAAAATGTGGACCTTTTTAAGGAAGAAGCTTTTTAGGAAAAGCCAGACCCTCTTTTTTCCCCCCCTTCTTTTTTAAAAGGAAAAACTTCCCTATCCTTGGTCTAACTTTTCAGGTTACCTGTACTGGGGAGTTTGCTCAAGGGGCAAGGAGCAGAGCCTCCCAGATTCCCCACGACAACTATAATAATAATAAACTTCCACTTATACCCCGCCCTCCCCAGTCAAGAACCGGGCTCAGGGCGGCTCACACCAACAGAATTACAATAAAACATAAAAACAATGAATTAAAATACAGATTAAAATACAGTATTAAAATTTAAAGTGCAGCCTCATTTCAAGTAGTCCATCAATCCAAGCCCATGAGGGAGGAAAACACAGGGGTCAGACTATATGGGTTTGCTTGTGCAGAAAGCATCTCCGTGCCAGCAGGTGTTTGGGCTGCCTGCCCTCCAGCGTTGCCCTTGGATTCCTGCCCACTTGTGGGACTGAGTCTCTGTTCCAGAGGATCCGTCCACGCTGCAGCAGTAGAGTTTTGCCAGTAGCCCTAGAGCGGTGAAGTTCTAGAGCAGCACCCTCAGCCGTGCTCCAGGAAACAGCCCTGGATGGATTGGAGCATTGCCTTGCCTTGGGGGGGCGGGCAGGTGCTGGGCGGACCTCTCCTGCCATCCTGGTCCTCCGTTACCAGCTGTTCCTCCTCTCCTCCCAGTGCCGCCTGATCGTCTGCCAGATGAGCAGCACCCGGTGCCAGCCTATCAACTGGATGCTCTTCCCGCTGGCCCTGGTCCTCTTCGTGGTGCTGACGGGCGCCTTGCCGGAGAGCGAGACCTTCCTCCTCTACCTGCTCACCACCTTCATCACCGTGGCGCACATCCATTACGGAGTCGGCGTGGTAAGTGATTCTCGGCGCCACCCTTGCCCGCTGCAGTTCGCCGCAGAGCCCAGCCAAGGCCTCCCATCTCTTCTCGACGGCTTGGGCTCACCTTTGGTTTGCTCCTGCGGCAGCGGAGTCTCCGAGGCAAGCTGAGCTGGGGGCTGGCCTCTTCACCTGAGCCTTGACAAGGGACCCAGCGGCGGTTTGGCAGGCAGAGGTCAAAATGCCGCCAGAGTCTCCTTGTTTCTTCTGCAACAGACCCTGGGTGGTTTCACCTGTCGACCCAGCCCATTCTTTTTTCCTTTAAAAGTTTTTATTGGGTTTTACGTTTTTAACATAATCACATCTGACAATATAATCACAAAATAAATTCCAGATTGCCTCCTTTCCCCCGACTTCCCCTTCTGGTTTATAACATATTAACTGCTTCTGCTTGCTATCTTATCCCTTCTTCTTAGCTGTTGAGCAAGCAGGAGGGAAGGTCATAGAAATGCTAGAATGGGCCGTGGGCCTCATCCAGCAGCCTCTTCTTACGTTCTATGTTCTCCACACTTTTCAAGTGGTCCTGGGGAAAAGGTTTAGGAGCCACTGATCCAGCTCCAACCATCTCCTCCTCAACAATGTTGCCTCCGCCCCACGCCCCATCCATTTTGCAGGCAAGGCAAAGGGGAGGCTATAAAGGAGGAGGGCACACACACAGCAAAACTGCCAACATCGGCCCCTTACCTTAGACTTCCTGCCCATGTAGTTCTGGGCAAACCAATCCGAATCCATCGCTTTCAAATTAGCTAGAATCTGCCCCTAGGAGGGAAAAGGGAGAGAAAGGATGATGCTCTGGGGCAGCAACAGCAAAAACAGATAAGAGTCCTAGAACTATAGGCTCGGAAGGTACCCCCAAGGGCCATCTAGTCCAACCCCCTGCAAGGCAGGAATCACAGCTTAGGTGTTGCTTCCCTGTCTTTTGACCCAGGAGCACAGCAGGAAAATGATACGGGGGAAATTGGTGGGCAGAGGGGGGATAAGTGGAGGTGTCTGGCAGAAGGCACGTTATATGTAGAACTAAAAGGCAGGCCGAGGAGAAGGAAAGATGGTTCTTGGAGGGGAGGGGGCCACGGTCAGGAGTCTGCCTTCCTGCAACCCGCCCCCCTCACCTTGCCCCTTCTCTCTACCTCTGCTTTCTCCCCCTCCCAGGTGAGCCAGCTGAGCAAGCACTTCAACATCCGCCCCTTCTCGCTACGAAAGCCCAGCTCCGATTGACTAGACGTGGAGGCGGGAGAGAAGAAAGTCGGCCCACCGCCTGCAGGGCCTCTGTGAACGCAGCCGCCCGTGTAAATACACTTCAGCCATCACCACGGAACTAAATTTGACCCACTTTGGGTAGCAACGAGGCCTGGCAGCCTTGCAGAGGGACGGACCCTTCTTGCCCTGCCTCTCCCCCCCCCCCCTCTCCCACGGATGCGCAGGTGGCTTGGGGACGACGACGACTGAACCACCGCAAGCATGTGCTGAACCAGCATGAAGCCTCCAGACCAAGCATGGGTTCATGCCACCCAGAACTCTCGAGGGAGACCCCCAAAAAACCACAGACAGGGGCGCTGGCCGTGTCTCTGAAACCACACGATTGCCGCAACACATCTTCAGCTTACGCTGAGACAACGTGGCCCGCTCTCCATGGACCCAGCCACGCAAGAGGGTTTTTGTGTGTGGCTGGAACAAATCAGCTGCTTTAAGTAAGGGGCCTTGGTGGCAGTAATCACACAGTGAAAACAGGACTATTATATGTCGGTTATATTATCCCTCCATCCCCTCCTCTCCTCCTCCCTCCATTCCCCTGTTGTGGCTTCCACATGGCCAGACCAGATGTTGAACTCGTCAGGTGCCGTCTCCACATTTTCCGACAGGATTACGTTGTGGCAAGCAGCACTCTTCTGTGGGATAGCCTCTGCGCTCGCTGTCGGGGTGGGGGGGACGGCGACCATCCGTTTCCAAGAACCGTTTTGTCAGGCGTAGAACCCGGGCGGGCGGGTCCATTCCATGCAGCTCTGCTTCCCTCTAGAGGAAAGAATCCAGGTCTCCTTTCGTCGAAACGGCAGCCGAGCTCGGTGTTTGCCTCCATGCCCAGCTCTAGTAGATGAAGGTGGCTTCCCGCTGTGTTTGTTCTCCAATTGGAAATGTTGTGTTCAGCTACCCTAACCCTGCTTGAACCGTGTGGTGGTGAAGTCGGCGCTGATTTCCCCCTCCCTTCTTCCGTTTGATTTCATGAACAAGCCTTGTATTTGTGTTTTGGGTGGGGGGGGGGTATGCCCGTGCGTCCTGGTATGAAGGGTGCTGCCTAAACCCAACTTTCTTGGAACGGCGGCACCCGGAGGAAACCCAAGCAAAGCAAAGGATGTTCCGACGTTATTCCAGGGCAGGGGCTGCTTTATGGCTTCTGCTTCTAAAATGAGAGGGGGCAGCCACCTCTTGTGGATGACACATTCCACTCTGGGGGGAGAGAGAGAGAGAAATTGGGAATTGGGAAATGACTATTTAACATTTCTTTTTGTAAGCTGAAATCATTATGTCAACAAGCAATGTGAAAAATCCAGGAGCCAGTTCTTAGCTCTTTCCTCTCTCTGCTCCTTGTAAATAGATCCTTTTCTTTTCTGTTTTCTTCTCACACCTGACTTTAAATGCCTCTTTTTTTTTCTTTTGGCGTATTAATGAGCAAGGGAAGAGCTTGTTCTGACCCTTAGTGATGCACCTCTCAAAAAAGCAGCAGGAAAGAGCTCTGGCCAATGGGCATGGAGGACGAAATTCTTCGCTTGGTGAATGTTTTCATGGCTGTAAAAGGTGAACCAGAGATGGGGATTTGGGGAGACTTTTCTCTCGCTCGCTTTTTTTTTAATTAAATGATTTTGCACAGAAAATTTTGGGTGTACAGAGGAATGGAGACGTGCTTTGAATACTTGACGCTATCACAGCCGAAATGAAATGCAGCAATCAGTTGATAATTTTTCAAGAAACGGTGCACTGAGTTAGACCCACCCCAGGCCGCTTTCCAATTCTGGAGGCGGCTGAGTCAGAGGGAGAGTCTCCTTTATTGTGTGTGTGTGTTTGACTAATGAATCATTGTGAGAACACGAGTTCCTCTTCACTTTCCCTCCTTGCTTTGGAAGCAGGGGTTCTCAAATTGACAGTAACTGGTGGCGAAATTGCACAGGCCCTGATGGCATAAGACGAGATGACGGCTTTTTGAAGTGAAGTCGGGGCGATGTGCATCCTAGGCCTGCCTATGACGAACCATAATGATGTGACTCACTAGATCATTCCTTGAAGTGCTGCCTTGGGAACATGCTCCATGCTCCAAGGATGCATGTCCGGGGGGGGGGGCAGGCTAGCACTGAGTGGACAAATGGACAAAAGGTGTTAACTTCCTGGCCGTTCCCAAGGCAGGCTTTGCTTGGCTGTCGCCTCTCAAAAGGAACCCGGTTCTGTTTCCCTTACCTATCTAGGCTTCTTAATAAGGAACCTGGTGCCTTAAGAAGATTTGCCTCAAGTTGAGGAAAAGGTCGGCTGTCTCAAGCAGAATGTTGGAAAAGTAGTTGTCCAAGTTAAAGGGAGCACAGCGTAGCATCTTCAGCTGCAGAAACTGGGGGGACGGGTTTAATTTCTGCTGTTTCGTCATCTTTGTTGTTTAAAGCTCATTTGGCAATCTGGTAGGAACTCCGATGCGCCATGGAACAATTATTATTTCTGTCTCAGGTGTTGGTGGCATCAGAGGGTTTTGTGTGTGTGTGTGTTCATCTCAAATAAAGGCCTTGCATGTTGAAGAGGTGACTGTGTGCCCATTGCCACTCCCTGCCCACTCTCGGGAAGGGATTGTAAAAACGCTTCGAGGAGTCCTCTCTGAACCCGAACCCGCCTCCTCCTCCCGATATTCCCTCTGCGACTAAAAGGGGCATTTGAGGCAGCGCCCGTGACACTTCCTTAAACTACTCGCTCCACATTTTGCAGTCCTTTGTTGCCGTCGGAAATAACTGCCCCGTGTTTTTGTACGTTCTGAGAGCAAAATCTTCCTTTCTCTGCCTTGATTCACTGCTGCCTGGGTAGCTGCGGATGTGCTGCTGGTTTGCTCGACCTTTTAAGACGCACCTCGGAAGCAGTTCTCCGGAGGCCTGGGCAAAGGAGCTGCAGGGAGCAGCTTAGCACCCCACCCCACCCCAAATCAGCACTCTGCAATCCCGAAAGATTCAGGCTTTGGTAGTGGCGACCTTTGGTCCAAGCAGTGGTTTGCACGGAGACACGACCAGCGTTCCCCGTTGCTCAGCAACTCCCTGGCAGGCAGAGAGGTCTGGATCTAGAAAGTCCCTGTGCTTTGAAGAAGCACCTCTTCCCCCACCCCAAGCCCAACTGCAGGCATGAATAAGATGGATCAGAGCTGGCTCCTCGGCTGTCCCCTCGCCTTGATTTCAGAGCAGGGTGTTCGGCACATGAGTCTCCACTGCCGTAGGCGTGCACTTATGTGTGAGGGGCTGGGCAGCTATTCCAAAGTGTCGTTTTCATTTGAAAAGCGCTCCTAGGAAGTAAGATATTTTGTGATAACGTAGAGCAGGGGGTGGGGGGTGGGGAATAATTGTGTGCCCCCTCCCCAATCTTGCTGGACTTGTGTCAGCGGTCTAGAGTGATGTGAGCAGGAGTCCAGCAAGATATGGGCCCCACCACAAGGTTCCCCGCCCCTAACTTAGATACTCCTGTTTCTGATCTCCCCACTAAAGGGGCCCCACTGCTATCTTGGGTTGGTCTGTTTCTCTGGGTAGGACAGACAGACACACCTGGAAGGCTTCCAGAGCAGGGCAATGGCACACTTCAGATCGCTCGCGGTTGGGGAGGAAAGTAGCCGGAACCTTTTCTCTGCATTACAGCCTTACTCTGAAAGTGCAGGCAATTGGGACCAGGAACGAACCATGCATGCATTTTGTACCAGTTTAGCTTCTGGGTCTCTGTGGCCCTGGCGACTTCCCTTTTTTTTAGAAGCTGATTTTTAAGCTATCACGTGAAAGGCGAGGTTGGAATCCTTCCTTCTCTCCAATGTATTGTATTGTGCTGGGGTGGAGGGGGGTCACATTTTGAATGAGGGGCTTTGATCGCTGCTTCTTTTGCCCCCCGCTAAATATGAGGGCGAATGTTCAGTCCCTTGGGCCTCCGCAGGTTGCCTCTGCCTTCGTTGGTGCTCTCTGCCAGGAAGGACCCTCCTCGGACAAAAGGAGGGTCTCTCCGGCCGCTATTCTGCAAAGCACTGGTTGCGCCAGACTCTGCCAAGGGCTGGGTTGCGTCAAAGCAAACGGACTGTACAGACCATAATTATTATTATTATTAGTGAAAGAAAATTGCAATAGGAAACCTGTACATTTCTCACGGCAGATATCCCCGCAACCCCTTCTTTCTTCACGCTTCCATCAGGATTCATGTCTGTCTCATATGTACATTGTTGGAGGTTGACAGTCTTGCAAATGGAGTTGGATTCCATTCCATGAAATGCTATTGGTGAATATTTATTGTATTTAAAAACGGAAACAACAAAGCTTCAAAAAAGAGAACCTATTATGAAATAAAACTTCAATTAAAAAATTTCCCAAGCTTTTTAACATCTCTGTCTCCTCATCTCTGTGGGTGTTTCTGCCGTGGAAGCAGTTTGGGGAGGGGGGTTCCCCAAGAAAGGCCTGTCGGAACAAGATCTTCTCTTAACGGTGGAAAGACAAGGAGAGAGCCCGTCTGGCTTCTCTAGGAGGAGCGTTCCAGAGTTGCCCTTGGAACCAAGTGAGCCTCCCCTGAAGATCTCAAAACTTGGGCTCGTTCATATGGGGGAAATGCTGTTTCAGACGTCCTGGTCCTAAGCCACCAAGCGAGATCCTTGCTCCTGTTGTGTTCTGGGCTTGGGGGAAGCCAGAGAGAGGGTGGCTCATAGCTTGTCTTGCTGCTTGGAAAGTGTTTGCCATCTCTGTCATGTGTGTTCCCCTAGCCCAACGGGAGCTTCAGGTGTGTTCACCTGAAGGAGCATCTCCACCTCCATTGTTCAGCCTGGACAATGAGGTCCAGCTCCGAGGGCCTTCTGGTGCTTCCCTCCCTGCGAGAAGCGAAGTTACAGGGAACCAGGCAGAGGGCCTTCTCGGTGGTGGCGCCCACCCTGTGCTACATGCAGAGTCAAATGCCTTTCAAAGGCTGCCCAAGGAGGTTGAGGATCAGCAGAGTGGGTTTTGAGACAACGGCGAAGACCAAAGAGGAATTTGCGAAGGGACCTTGGTGGGTCCTGGCCAGAGAGGGTTGGACTAATTGACCTTTGGGGTCCCTTCCAAATCTAGCATCCTATGAATTTAATTGTAGGGGTGCCTTTTTAGGATAGGGGAGCAGAGATGCGAGAAGGCCTCAAACGCAGTGCTGGTCCCTAATACTCGTCCATGTTCTCTGCCTGCTGGTTTCTTTCTCTCGCTCGCCACCTTGTGGCTGAACAAAACTGCAGCACAACATCCCAGCTCCAGCAACAGTCCGTGCATGCTTCAAGCTTGTGAAGATACAGTAAATTTAAACACGCAAGGACTCAGCCTCATATATTCTAAAGTAATATTTTTGTATGGTGCACTGTAATAAAAGGTATTTTAATTTTTCAGGGCAGGAAACAGGTGACGTACGGTATCTGTTTTATTTGTAGCATCATACTGGGCTTCCGGGAAGCAAGTCCTGGTTGGATTCAAAATGACAAAACACTTTCTTGAACAACAGTTTTGTTGTTTTACATCTTGGCAAATCAGTCAGACCCCTGGTCCACCTAACTCCAATTATCCAATTGTCCACCTAACTCCAATTGTCCACCTAACTCCAATTGTCCAATTGTCTAATTGGCAATTATCAAGAACACAGCTTTGTGAGACAGAAGGATAGCAGAGAAATCTATCTGCCTACAAACAACTTTAGCTGTGTTCCTTCCAGACACTTGCAAAAAATACTCGCCCAGTACGCTCCGTCACAAATGTCTTTGCTTCTGTTTTAAAACGTCCAGAAAACTTTCCTCCTAAGTTTAGATAACAGTCCGTAGCAGCGAAAGCTTTATCCAACTTTTCATGCCTGTGAAATAACTCACGTCAACTCCCTTGTTCATTAAAACAAAGAGATTTATTGCTTAGGGCAGCTCACACCGGGAGAGTTCATCTCCATCTTCAGCTCACAGTATGGCCCACCTTGACTGGCAGAATCTCTGCAGGAATCCCCCCCCCCCCAGCCTGCAGCTCCCAGGGGTTGAGCCTTGTACCTTCTGCATGGCAAACAGCATACCTTCCGCTGCTGAGCTGCAACCCTTCGCCTCACCTACAAAGCGTGGGCCATCCTCCTCTGACCAGATGTTTGCAGGAGGCCCCTGGGAGGCTACAGGCATGGGGGGGGGCAGCCCCCTTCCCCAAGAAAACCCACATTCTGCCACGAAAGCCTTTGCCCCCAGGGCTGCAAACTGCTGAGTCCCAACTGCAAAGCAGCTCCTTCCATTCTACAGTCCTTGAAGCCTGGCCTGGCATTGGACTTTGGGCTCCACCGTCCTGCTCGGAGGTCCAGTTGCGGCGAAAGGCTGGCACCAAAGCGAGCTCCTTTTTTTGCATCCCAGACAGAGCAGCTCACCTCCCTTGATCACGCTGTGTGTGGAAGAACGGAGAAGGGATGGTTCAGTTTCCTTCAGAAATATTGCAAGACAGCTTATTAAAACGCTTCCATCGGTGGAACTGGCACTGCTACAGGTGCGATGAACACCTGCTCCGCATTTGTAAGAACTCAGACTTAAACATGGCAGCCCCTGCACTTTGGAACTCCCTGCCTATTGACACCAGGGAGACGCCTTCCCTCTCCTCTTTTCGGCACCCACTAAAAGTATCTGCCTATCCACATGCTTGGGACCCAGGAGGCACTGTGGGTTAAACCACAGAGTCTAGGGCTTGCTGATCAGAAGGTCAGTGGTTCGAATCCCTGTGACGGGGTGAGCTCCTGTTGTTCGGTCCCAGCTCCTGCCCACCTAGCAGTTCAAAAGCACATCAAAGTGCAAGTAGATAAATAGGGACCGCTCCGGCGGGAAGGTAAATGGCGTTTCCGTGCGCTGCTCTGGTTCGCCAGAAGCAGCTTTGTCATGCTGGCCACATGACCCGGAAGCTGTCTGTGGACAAACGCCGGCTCCCTTGGCCTATAGAGCGAGATGAGCGCCGCAACCCCAGAGTCGGACACGTTTTCCTACAGTTGTACACATGATACAAAAGGAAGGGAAGGAAGGGAATTAAGATAAATGGATCCCCCTCGCATCGGGTTACAAGCTGCGCTAAACCAGAAGTAGTTTCTCCCAGATGCGAACTTTGCCCTGGGATGCGAGTGGAAATTGCACGCCACGGGAGGCGCGCTCATGTTAAGAACAGTTTCAGGATAAGAACAGACCTCCGGAACGAATTAAGTTCGTAACCAGAGGTACCACTGTACTGGCTTTCACTGCAGAATTTTTATCCCCTGGTATACCCCCCCCCCCCCGGTTTTCTTTCTTATTTTTCCTTCTGTCATTTTCCCCTTATAATTTTATCCTACGCCAAAGGATAAATGGACATAAATCTGACATCAGGAACCAGAAGACAGAAAAACCATTAGGAGAACACTTCAATCTCCCAGGACATTCTATACAAGATCTCAAAGTAGCTGTCTTACTACAAAAGAATTTCAGAAATAGACTGGAAAGAGAAGTTGCTGAATTGCAACTTATCACCAAGCTCAAAACCATGGAGGGACCTGGTTTGAACAGAGATATCGGATTCTTATCTCATTATACATGATAAGCGATCTTCAGCCATCTCAACCCTTGCTTTTTCATGCAAAACCATTTGCAGTCGTTTCCGGTCATCAACAGCTATCAGTCAGTCAATCACCCATTTCCACCACCCTTCTGAGTGATCCCCCCTCCCCCTCCCCACCCCTTCTCTACATAAGTGCCTGGAAACTTCCATTTCACTGTATCTGAAGAAGTGTGCATGCACACGAAAGCTCATACCAAAATAAAAACTTAGTTGGTCTTTAAGGTGCTACTGAAGGAATTTTTTTATTTTTATAATTTTAAGTTTTCAATTTTAAAATTCACATGTGGGGGATCAATTTTATTAAATGAATCCATGCCCTCGATCTCACCACCCCCAACCCCACACATTCTGCTTCCTTTCCAGTCCCAATAAGGACTTTGACAACACCCAGCAGGTGGGGACAGTTATGGGGCCCCCGTGAAATTCCCCACCCCCGCCTGCTTTGGGTGCCCTTCCTCACCTCCTGTAATGTCCAGCAAGTCTTTCATCTCCTGCTGAATGCGGAGGTGCAGGACTTGGCGTAGCAGCTCCTGCCGCAGGCTCCAGGGCGCAACCCCCATGCGCTCCAGGGTCTCGTTCGTCAGACGCAGCAGGGCCTTTCCAGAGATGGCGTGGCTGTGTGCCGCTTCCAGGAGGGGCTTCCCCTGAGCCCCCAGGGACCCTCGGCTCAGCCAGGAGCAGACCTCCGAGACAGTCCACTGGGCCACTGGCCGCCTCACCTCGACCACCTCTTCCAAGTCCTCCTCCAAGCCCTGTAGGGCAGAAGTTTGGTAAAGTAAAAAAAATTGAGTGTTTTGCTTGTTTATTTCTATTTATTCTCAAGAACAGGCACCCCCAAACTTGGCCCTCCAGCTGTTTGGGACTACAACTCCCATCATCCCATGTCCAGGGCAGCTGTCTATCAGCTCCATCTGGTACGCAGGCTGAGACCCTTCCTGCCTGCAGACTGTCTCGCCAGAGTGGTGCATGCTCTGGTAATCTCCCGCTTGGACTACTGCAATGCGCTCTACGTGGGGCTACCCTTGAAGGTGACTCGGAAACTACAACTAATCCAGAATGCGGCAGCTAGACTGGTGACTGGGAGCGGCCGCCGAGACCACATAACACCGGTCTTGAAAGATCTACATTGGCTCCCAGTACGTTTCCGAGCACAATTCAAAGTGTTGGTGCTGACCTTTAAAGCCCTAAATGGCCTCGGTCCAGTATACCTGGTCTAGCACGGAGGGCCTTCTGGCGGTTCCCTCACTGTGAGAAGCAAAGCTACAAGGAACTAGGCAGAGGGCCTTCTTGGTGGTGGTGCCTGCCCTGTGGAACGCCCTCCCAACAGATGTCGAAGAGGAAAACAACTACCAGACTTTTAGAAGACATCTGAAGGCAGCCCTGTTTAGGGAGGCTTTTAATGTTTAATAGATTACTGTGTTTTATTTTTCTGTTGGAAGCCGCCCAGAGTGGCTGGGGGAACCCAGCCAGATGGGCGGGGTATAAATAATAAATTATTATTATTATTATTATTGTTATTATTATTATTATCCCTGGCTAACAGGACCAGTGGTCAGGGATGATGGGAATTGTAGTCCCCAAAACAGCTGGAGGGCCGAGTTTGGGGGTGCCTGCTCAAGAATAATATCTGTACAAAATAATAAAGATGTCAGGGTGACACGTGTAATACATCAAACAGGAATAGGAGCTATAAAACTGCTAGCACAATTGCAAAGCTGAGTAGGGTTCAGTAGGGTTTCAAATTGGGAGGGGAACTGCATGCTGAGATTCCTGCATTGCAGGGGGTTGGACTAGATGACCCTCGTGTCCCTTCCAACGCTACAGTTCTATGATTTATCGCCACCTCCACCCCCTAAATTATTTTTGGTTTGCAATCCACACACCGCATCCTCCAGTTTAGCAAAGCTCGATCTTTAAGCACAGAAGTAGAACCAGCTGGATCAGGCAAACGGCCCATCTAGTCTCGCAATTCTCACTGCGCCAGCCCAGATGCCCGTGATGCGAACCCGCAAGGAGGATCTGAGTGCGAGAGCAGTCTCCCAGGGCGGACCCAAGACATTTGGGCACCCGAGGCGAACCACAAAAGAAACCCGCCCCCTCCCTCCAGGGGGGAAAGGGGGATTTGAAGGTCTACATCAGGAACGAGAGAGGGAGGTAAAATCAGCCTTACCCAACGGCTGAATCAGAGGGCATTGCAGAGGCAAGAGGCCCACTCCGAATCAGACAGGGCGGGTCCAGCCCGCAGGAGACCCCAGAGGATGAGGCAGGTCCAGTCTCCAAGGAGCGCACCACAGCGTTCGCTGTCACCATGGAAGCAGCAGTAGCAGGCGATGCCTTCCTCGGAGGCCGAATTTGCTGCCACGGTGGGTCCTGCTGCCCGAGGCGGCCGCCTCACTTTGCCTCATGGGTGGGCTGGCCCTGCCATCGGTAGCCCTCTGCTCCTCTCTGAATTTGCCCGGTCCTCTTTTAAAGCCAGCCAAGTCGGTGGCCATCACTGCCTCCTGCAGCAGGGAGTTCCGTAGACGAACTCCGTGCCGCATTGGAGGACATCGCCATGGAAAGGCTCACTCTCAGCGGCTGGGCGGTTTGACAAAGTTCAAATTGGGGGGGTGGGGTTCCGAGGGAGGGCTGCGTTGAGAGGTTGGCGTAGAATAAATGCACTCACCGTGTCCGCAGTTGCGGGCTCTCCCCATTGGGCTGCCTGGCCATTCAGGACCCCCGCCAAGCCACTCCTGGGACTGGTCTCCATGAGGGCCCTGCGGGGGAAGAGGCAGGGTTCGGAGGCTGCAGGCTGGCGGGGGCAGGCGGGGGGCTACCTGCAGACAAGGCGGGAAAGAGATCTAAGCAGAGAAAGATAAAGGGGTGGAAGAAGAGGCACCTGAGCTGTCCCCCATCAGAGGCTGGAGTAAATGCAAAGGGCTGTAACAGAGAGAGCTAAAAAGGGGGGGGGACCCCTCTCCCATCTCCGCTGCCAAACATTCCCCTCTAAAGCAGTCTCAACCAGCGAGTGAAATGCTGGCTTAACAGTGGTGATGATGATGATGATGATGATGATAATAATAATAATAATAATAATAATAATAATAATAATAATAATAATAATAATGCTATTTATACCCTGCACATCTGGCTGGATTGCCCCAGCCACTCCAGTCTCTTTTTGATGGTTGACATAATCTTCTTTCTTCTTTGGCGATCCCTCGTAGCCGAGGAATATTGTCTTCCGTAAACACGGTTTTAATAGTGAGTCCATATGTGACTGTGGAGGCCAATTCTGGATCCACACGTCCTTCCACAGTGGGGACATTGGTTTCCGGGCGGGAGTTGATCATGGTGAGAGTTTGCCAAGCGTGCCTTCCTCTTGGCAAGTTTCTCCCTTGCGTCCTGAGTTCGAGTGTCTTCAAAGCCCAGGACACCTTTGGTCAAGGCCATTCTCCGATTGGAGCACTTGCAGGCCAGTGTTTCCCAGTTGTCGGTGTTTATGCTACTTTTTAAAGATTTGCCTTGAGAGAGTCTTTGAACCTCTTTTGTTGACCACTGGCATTACACTTTCCATTTTAAAGTTGGGAATATAGTAGTTGCTTTGGAAGACGATCCTCAGGCATCCGCACAACATGACCAGTCCAACGAAGTTGATGTTGAAGAATCATTGCTTCAACACTGGTGATCATTGCTTCTTCCAGTACACTGGCATTAGTTCGCCTGTCTTCCCAAGTCATGTGTAAACATTTTCAGAGACACCATTGATGGAATCTTTCAAGGAGTTGGGGATGGTGTTTATAAGTGGTCCATGTTTCACAAGCATACAGTAAGGTTGGTCATACAATAGCTTTGTAAGCAAGCATTTTGATTTCCCTGCAAATGTTTATATTATAACATAACAAGTCCCTGCTGGATCAGGCCAGTGGTCCACCTAGTCCAGCCTCCTGTCATCACAGCAGCTGACCAAATGCCCCAATGAGAAACCCCTTATCAGGATCCGAACCCAATAGCAACTCTCCCCTCCTGCAGTTTCCAGCCACTGGCATTCAGCAGCGTTGTTGCCTCTGACTGTGAAAGGCAGAGCACAGCCATGGTGGCGAGCAGCCATCGAGAGCCCTCTCCTCCTCCATGAATTTGTCCAATCCTCTTTTAAAGCCATCTAGGCTGGTGGTCCTCACTGCCTCCTGTGGGAGGGAGTTCCACAGTTCAGCTACCGTAGGCAGGGTCAAGTTTCTCCTTTCCCCTTCCTGTTCCATGGAACGTTTTATTAGACCGCCGCCTGGTCCCTGCTTCACACCCAACGCCTTAGTCAAACACGAGCCACTCTGATAAGCACTCAATCAGGCTTCCTCACTTGGCTTCCACCACTTGGGCTACAGGGGTGGCATTGTAGGCCAAAACATCTGGAGGGCCGCAGTTTGGGGATGCCTGATCTATTATGTTTTCATTTATGAAGATCTTCTATATGTGAGACCCTAAAATTCTTATATCACAGGCTGCGCAGCACAGGTTGTCCTGAGCCGCACACACGTCTCAAGCAGCCCTCGGGAGCCCAGGGGCCGTCTGAGCTGCCCTAAGATGCCAAATGAAATGAAGCCCCAGCATTTGAGGGAGGGGCCTCTGCAGAGGAGCCTCTCGCCGCCCAGCTGATTCCGGAGACATTTCCAGGGCCAAAAATAGATGTGGGAAATGGCCTTGCTCTTGTTATCATGGGGGACTCAGGCTGAGCACCTGGTCCTGACAGCCTGCAGCCCGTGAACTCACCTGGCTCCCCACTCCAGCTCTCTCATCCGTCCCCAGCAAAGGCTCCGGGGGCTTCGTTCGGCTGTGCCCCCCACCGCAGATCTCCTCCTGCCCGTCTCCAGACCTGCCTCGGAAATGATCTCAGCTGTTTTGCCTTCCTCTGCATGCTCCTCCCTGGAGTTCAGGCCCAGGCAGGATAGGACTCTGTCTCCTGGCTTTCTGCCAAGCCAAAGACATGCCCTTTTGTGTTCCTGATAGAGCAAGTGTTGCAGAAATGTGGTAATAGGCTCCCCTCCTCCTCCTCCTCCTCTTCTCCCGGCATGTGAAAGTTTGCCTAATCGGACACAGATAAGCATCCGAGTTTCACTCATGCAGAGTCTTCAATGCACACACCCACATGTGTGAGCACACAATATTGCATCCCTTTTAATGATAGGGCAATGTTTAAGTGAATAGCCCAACCAGGCACAGCACTATCCAAAACTCCATGTCTGAGGAACAGACATGAGGAATCCCTGAAGAACAGAAGGCCCTCTGCTCATTCTCAGAGGAGCTCTCTTATTTATTACTGCACTATATATCCAAAAGCTGTGGGCACTGCCATTTAAATGATCCTGCAGGATCAGGCCAAAGGGGGGCCATCTAGTCCAGCATCCTGTTCTCACAACGGCCAACCAGACGCCTGCGTGAAACCTGCAAGCAGGATTTGACCACAAGAGCAACTCTCCCCTCCTGCACTTTCCAGAAACATGGACTACCTCCAACATTTAAAATGCACCCAGGGCTAGCAAAGGAAAATTAAAGAACTGCATAACGTTTAGAAGACATTTGAAGGCAGCCCTGTATTGAGATTTTTTTAATGTTTGTTATTTTACTATGTTTTATATATGTTGTAAGCCACCCAGAGTGGCTGGGGAAGCCTAGCCGGAAGGGCAGGCTTTTCACTATGAACTTGGGGTCATAGTGAAAACGCCATCTCCAACTCCTCGAAAGATTCCATCAACGGTGTCTCCAAAAAAAAATTACACATCACTTGGGAAGACAGGCGAACTAATGCCAGTGTATTGGAAGAAGCAAAGATCCCCAGTGTCGAAGCAAGGATTCTTCAACATCAACTTCGTTGGACTGGTCATGTTGTGTGGATGCCTGATGATCGTCTTCCAAAGCAACTACCCTATTCAAAATTTCCAAAAACAGGCACATCTCTGCCGACTGAGTTATGGTCTGCTATAATCACTACAGAATAAATGTAGGGTTGTGTTATTGCCCCAACTGTATTCATTATTTTCATTGCCATGATCCTACACTTTGTCGACGGGAAACTCCCCACCAGAGTAGAAATCATATATCAAACAGATGGAAAGCTCTTCAATCTGAACAGGCTGAAAGCAAAAAGTAAGGTTACCGTAACCTCCGCCATAGAGCTTCAGTATGCTGGTGACAACGTAGTGTGCGCACGCTCAGAGGATGACCTCCAAACCATCCTAAATATCTTTGCAGAAGCTTACGAAAATCTTGGCCTATCACTCAACATCCAAAAAACCAAAGTGCTGCACCAACAAGTACAAAATAACCCCTCTGCAGCGCCACAAATCCAACTCAGTGGTGTAACATTGGAAAATGCTGATCACTTCTCCTACCTAGGCAGTTACCTTTCCACAAGGGCCAACATTGATGCCGAAATCCAGCATCGCCTGAGCTCTGCAAGTGCGGCTTTCCCCGATTGAAGTGCAGAGTGTTTGAGGACCAGGACATTCGCAGGGAAACCAAAATGCTTGTTTACAACCTATTGTACTACCAACCTTACTACCGGTATATGCTTGTGAAACATGGACCACTTATAAACGCCATCTCCAACTCCTCGAGAGATTCCATCAATGGTGTCTCTGAAATTTTTTTACACATCACTTGGGAAGACAGACGAACTAATATCAGTGTACTGGAAGAAGCAAAGATCACCAGTGTTGGAGCAATGATTCTTCATCATCAGCTTCGTTGGAATGGTCATGTTGTGTGGATGCCTGATGATCGTCTTCCAAAGCAACTACTCTATTCTGAACTTAGAAATGGAAAGCGTAATGCTGGTGGTCAACAAAAGAGGTTCAAAGAAGGCAAATCTAAAAAAACGAAGTATAAACACTGACAGCTGGGAAACACTGGCCTGCGAGCGCTCCAGTTGGAGAACAGCCTTTACCAAAGGTGTCATAGACTTTGAAGACACTCGATCTCAGGACACAAGAGAGAAACATGCTAAGAGGAAGGCACATTTGGCAAACCCTCACCAGGATCAACTCCTGCCTGGAAACCAATGTTCCCACTGTGGAAGGAATGTGTGGATCCAGAATTGCCTCCACAGTCACTTACAGACTCACCATGTTTGGAATTTTTCCGTTTAGAGAAAAGGCAAGCTGGAATGCATGACAAGAAAGCACAGCTTTCTTGGATAGAGGGAAATGGATAGAGGGAAGCTTTTCTCCCTCTCTCCTAACACCAGAACTCCTGGAGATCCAATGAAGCTGAATACTTTAAGCTCCAGGACAGATAAAAGCAAGAACTTCTTCACGCCCTGCAGAGTTAAACTGTGGAACTCCCTCCCACAGGAGGGCTATAAAAGAGAATAAGATGATATGTGTGAGACCGGAATGTTGGCGAGATGGGCCTTTCGCCTGATCCTGCAGGCTCAGCTTATATTCTTATATTCTATTTTGCCAAGCCCAGCCTGGCTCCAGTGCCATTGCCCCCCCCCATCACCATAGCTGCCAAGTTATCCCTTATTTTAAGGGATTTTCTCTTATGCTGAATAGGCTTCCTCGCGAGAAAAGGGAAAACTTGGCAGCTATGCCCATCACTCACACCTGTGCTCTAGCCCCGCCTACAAGGAGCTCCCACCTTGAGCACACAAGCCTTGGGGCTGCATCCTGTCTGGATCTTGGACACCCAGCCCAAACATTTGCATGCCTGATACCAGGTGCGGCCTCCTGGGGACACCTAGCCAAGGATGCTCTCTGCCAGGCTGGACCACGCAGACATCGCAATGGTCCCTTCCCTCTCTGTGCTGCTTGCAAGCTGCCTGCCCTTGGTATTGGGAGTTGCTTGGGATGGAGGTGAAGCCCCCGCGGTAAGTCTCTTGCATTCATACTCCCCCAGGGTGTTCTTCTCCCGCTACGTTTTGGGGTTCCTAAACTTGAACGGTTATGGGGGGCCCCCTTTGCAACCAGTAATGAGGTCTCGGCAACCAGTAATCTTCTTCAATGGGGTTGTTCCACGACTGATCACCACAATTCTGTAAAACAAACAAATGAACAAACAAACAAACACCCCTACTACATCTCAAATTTTGATTAAAATTGCTGTACTCGATGATCTCACCTGTCAAAGTCCCTGCTGTGAATTGTTGTTGCTGCTGCTGCTGCTGCTGCTGTTATATTTACCGTGGCCCATACTTCCAGCACATATAAAAAATGAAAAGAATGAAAGGAAATGTGTTTTTAGAATCATAGAATCATAGAGTTGGAAGAGACCACAAGGGCCATCCAGTCCAACCCCCTGCCAAGCAGGAAACACCATCAAAGCATTCATGACATATGCCTGTCAAGCCTCCGTTTAAAGACCTCCAAAGAAGGAGACTCCACCACACTCCTTGGTAGCAAATTCCACTGCCGAACAGCTCTTACTGTCAGGAAGTTCTTCCTAATGTTTAGGTGGAATCTTCTTTCTTGAAGTTTGAATCCATTGCTCCGTGTCCGCTTCTCTGGAGCAGCAGAAAACAATCTTTCTCCCTCCTCCATATGACATCCTTTCATATATTTGAACATGATTTTTGATGAATCCCTTATTCGTATATGTTTGAGAAATTTGTTCTTCTCTCTTTTGTATTTGTTAATAACTTGGAAATTCGGGGGGGGGGGGCTGTTAAAAGAAAAAAGACGTGTGCAGGGGCTGGCCAAGGGCTTTGGAGCCAACAGAGGGGAAGCCATGTTATTCGCACTACGAAGCTTTGGGTCATTTTAACTGGAGTGGCTGTGCCTCTCCAAACATCCTGGGGGGCTGTGGCTTGGTGGTGGGATGTGCCGAGAGAGTGATCCCAAACGGGGACCCCTTGAAGCAGGCTGAGGGGCTTCACAGAGCACCCATCCCCAGGGTTATGGGGGCAGAGAAGGGAAGCCTTCAGAACCTTGTGGAGAAGCCCAGAGCCACCTTAGAGAGGATGCTGCCTCACAAGAACCAGGAGTTGCTCCCCCCACTTGACCCCCTTCAAGCATTGCCCCATGGAAAACATGCCAGGCCTTCCCCCCCCCCACCAGTGCTGCCCCACCTCTTCTGCAAAAAAAACGAGTTTTGCATGCAGGGTGGGGGACATATCCTGCCCTTCCAGGAGCCAGGAAGAAACACATGTAAATCTTCCTGCAGAGGATGTTTGCTCTCTGAGATTTACTCATGTAGGGATGTGTTCCCTTCCAGGTTGATGAGTCTGTGTGAGCAGAGTCATGATCCCAATGAGGCTGGCAAGGAAGGCTTGTAGGTCCCAAAACAAGGGCTGGAGAGGGAGACACGCACCCCATAGAAGAGGGGAAAGATGGAGGCTACACACACACCGAGAATCCTGGGAACTGTAGTTTAAGGGTGCAGGGAATTGTAGCTCTCTGAGGGTTAAACCATAGTTAGGACATAAGAAGAGAAGGCTGGATCAGGCCAGCGGCTCATCTGTTCTCACAGTGGCCAACCAGATGCCCATCACTGCCTCCTGTGGGAGGGAGTTCCATAGTTTATGCACTGCGTGAAGAAGGACTTTCTTCCCAGGATTGTTTTTGGGAGTGGGGGTGGGGGCATGTGCTTTTAAATGTAACATAAAGGTAAAAGGTCAAGGACCCCTGGACGGTTAAGTCCGGTCAAAGGCGACAAAGGGGTTGTGGCGCTCATCTCGCTTTCAGGCCAAGGGAGCCGGCTTTTGTCCACAGACAACTTCTCCAGGTCATGTGGCCAGCAGGACTAAACTGCTTCTGGCGCAATGGGACACCATGACAGAAACCAGAGCGCACGGCAATTCCATTTACCTTCCCGCCACAGCGGTTCCTATTTATCTACTTGCACTTTGATGTGCTTTCGAACTGCTAGGTTGGCAGGAGCTGGGACAGAGCAACGGGAGCTCACCCCGTCGTGGGGATTCGAACCGCCGACCTTCCGATCGGCAAGCCCCAGGCTCTGTGGTTTAGACCACAGCGCCACCTGTGTCCCCTTTTAAATGTACAGTATATGTGGCCCCAATGCTTTGTGCATCTGTGAAACTGGGCTCCAGTTCACAAAAGGCCACTTTCTGGCACGACCTTAAGGTGTTGCCTCTCTTTCCTCCTAGTGCCTCACGAAGGGTGTCGATTCTTGTGGGCCCCGAGTCAAGAGAGAAGCTGGTGAGTAAAAAGGGACCCTCAGAGGCAGGGCTGGACTCCGTGTGGGTTGAGCTGGGGCAGTGGAGGCGGCTGGATCCTGCCCCTGGCTGGCCAAACAGAGCCCCCCCCCCAACCGCTGCCCTTCGAGTCAAAGGTTGAGTCCAAGGCACATTGCTGAAGACCAGAGAAGCACCTCCGACCTCCTTGCTTCCCTCTGCCCAGTCATGCGCCCCCAATCAAAACACCCACATTGCATAAGGTCTCACACAATCCTAGAAAAGGAAGGGACCCCGGGGGCCATCCAGTCCAGCCCCCTGCAATGCAGGCAGAACTTGGCGTCTCAAATTTCAGCTTTTTTTGCTGCTACATCACACGGTTGACTCATATGAAGGTTGTGGTCTGCTTGCTAAGACCCCTAGATCTTTTTCACATGGCGAGCCAGGTGTCCCCCATCTTATATTTGTGCACCTGGTTCTTCCTGCCCAAGAAGTGCCAGATTTACGCATAAGCTAAAGAAGCTTAGGGCCCCACTCTCTTGGCCCCCCCAAAAAACATACTTCTTCTTAATTGTATTTCAGTTCAACAATCACTTTGATAAAATACTATTTTGTTATGTGCAAATGGCATTCGATGCCATAAAAAGTGCCATATAGCATATATTCAACACAAAAAACCAGCAACAATTTGTTGTTGGCAAAGGACAGCTGGACATAGAAAGGGCCCCATTCCCTTCAGGAGCTTAGGGCAAGGGTCAGCAAACTTTTTCAGCAGGGGGCCGGTCCACTGTCCCTCAGACCTTGTGGGGGGGCTGGACTATATTTTGGAGAGAAAAAAATGAACAAATTTCTATGCCCCACAAATAACCCAGAGATGCATTTTAAATAAAATCACACATTCTACTCATGTAAAAACACGCTGATTCCAGGACTGTCCATGGGCTGGATTTAGAAGGCAATTGGGCCGGATCTGGCCCCCGGGCCGTAGTTTGCCTACCCATGGCTTAGGGCCTCATCAAACCTACATCCAGCTCTGTGCCCAAGTGTCGAATATATGCGCATGCACACGCACAATGTATTAAAGCATGCAGGTCATTCATTACAAGAAAAACATCGAAGCCCCACCAGCCATTTCTTAAAAAGCAATCTGTCCCCCAAAGCCTGTTGCAATAAGAAGTGTTGCGCTGACTTACCCACGGCAGGGCCGGCGCGTCCATTTAGGCAAACTAGGCAGCTGCCTAGGGCACCCAAATGGAGGGGGCGCTGGCCAGCCTGCCTGCTGCCCCCCGGGGCCGCCTCCACTGTGCCCGTCACCTGTTGAGCGGCTTCAGGCCGCTATCCTGAGGTGCGCGTGTGCCTCTGGAGAGCGGCCTGAAGCCGCTCAACAGCTGTTGAGTGACAGGCGCGGAGGAGGCAGCCCCAGGCTCTTTCCCGGGGAAAGCGAGCGAAGAAAGGAGGCGAAGAGCGCACGAGAGCCGGGAAGGGACGGTGGAATGGTGCTGCTGCTGCTGCTGCAACATCTCTGCTCCTTAGGGTCGCTGCTACAGCGCACGAGGGGCGATCGTGGCTTGTGGGAACTCTACCGGCGCCCCCCCTTTATAATGCCTTTTGCTGACGTCAAGGAAAAGGTGTAACAATTCCCCCTCTCCGCAAAAAGGAGCCCGGCGCTTTTTGACGCCTCATTAAGCGCACAGATCTGTTACCCCCCAAGTGAGGGGGTTGACATGTGTCTACAGAGGAAGCCCAGGGGCCACCCGGGGTGGGGGATGCTGAGGCAGGACCCCCCCCTACAACTCACTGGCTCTGCTCTCATGGGGCAGAGGCGTTGTTCTGCCTTGTCCACGCTTGTCTGCTTTCTCCTCCAGGCCTGATCCGTGGCGCTGCCTACCTCAAGCTCTCCCCAGGGTCCTCCGCGCCCTTGGACTCTGTGGAGGTGCAGCAGTTCCTCCAGACCGTGAGCGTCCCCCGGGAGGTAGCTGGCACATCAAGCAGCATCGCCAGCCTGGACATCACTACCAGTGAGTAAAGGAAAGAGCCTCCTGGGGCTGTTCCAGAGTCACCTTCACAAACCATCTTGCTCTCTATCTGCTTCAAGCTTCTAGTCCTCAAGGGGTTGGGATTATTGTATCTTGACTCTATATCTCCAGGCTTGCCTTATCTGGTAAGATCAACTTCTGAGGCCCTTTTTTGTGTGCCTCCTTCATGAGAGGTCCGGAGGGTGGCAACACGATAACAGGGCCTTCTCTGCAGTGGCTCCCATTCTGTGGGATGCTCTCCCCAGGGAAGTTCGCCTGGTACCTTCATCACACACCTTTAGGTACCAGGCAAAAACATTCCTTTTTAACCAGGCCTTCAGTTGGTCTGATGGACATCCTGTTGTTGTTTAGTCGTTTAGTCGTGTCCGACTCTTCGTGACCCCATGGACCATAGCACGCCAGGCACTCCTGTCTTGCACTGCCTCCCGCAGTTTGGTCAAACTCATGTTCGTAGCTTCGAGAACACTGTCCAACCATCTTGTCCTCTGTCGCCCCCTTCTCCTAGTGCCCTCCATCTTCCCCAACATCAGGGCCTTTTCCAAGGATTCTTCTCTTCTCATGAGGTGGCCAAAGTATTGGAGCCTCAGCTTCACGATCTGTCCTTCCAGGGAGCACTCAGGTCTGATTTCCTTAAGAATGGATAGGTTTGATCTTCTTGCAGTCCATGGGACTCTCAAGCGTCTCCTCCAGCACCATAATTCAAAAGCATCCATTCTTCGGCGATCAGCCTTCTTTATGGTCCAGCTCTCACTTCCATACATCACTACTGGGAAAACCATAGCCTTACCTATACGGACCTTTGTAGGCAAGGTGATGTCTCTGCTTTTTAAGATGCTGTCTAGGTTTGTCATTGCTTTTCTCCCAAGAAGCAGGCGTCTTTTAATTTCGTGACTGCTGTCACCATCTGCAGTGATCAAGGAGCCCAAGAAAGTAAAATCTCTCACTGCCTCCATTTCTTCCCCTTCTATTTGCCAGGAGGTGATGGGACCAGTGGCCATGATCTTGGTTTTTTTGATGTTGAGCTTCAGACCATATTTTGCGCTCTCCTCTTTCACCCTCATTAAAAGGTTCTTTAATTCCTCCTCACTTTCTGCCATCAAGGTTGTGTCATCTGCATATCTGAGGTTGTTGATATTTCTTCCGGCAATCTTAATTCCGGCTTGGGATTCATCTAGTCCAGCCTTTCGCATGGGTATGGACATCCTATACCCTTTCAAAATTTGGCTCTTTTTGGGGGGTGGGTTTGTTATTGGGTTGTTGTTTTTATTCTGATTATATATATTGTGGTTTTTATGTTGATCTTTTCTGTGAACCGCCCTGAGACCTCTGGGTATAGGGCAGTATATAAATTCAATTAATAATAATAACATGAGTCAGCAGTGTGATGCAGCAGCTTAAAAAGCCAATGCAATTCTGGGCTGCATCAATAGGAGTATAGCATCTAGATCTAGGGAAGTAAAAGTACCACTGTATTCTGCTCTGGTCAGACCTCACCTGGAGTATTGTGTCCAGTTCTGGGCACCACAGTTCAAGAAGGATACTGACAAGCTGGAACGTGTCCAGCGGAGGGCAACCAAAATGGTCAAAGGCCTGGAAACGATGCCTTATGAGGAACGGCTTAGGGAGCTGGGTATGTTTAGCCTGGAGAAGAGAAGGTTAAGGGGTGATATGAGAGCCATGTTCAAATATATGAAAGGATGTCATATAGAGGAGGGAGAAAGGTTGCTTTCTGCTGCTCCAGAGAAGCGGACACGGAGCAATGGATTCAAACTACAAGAAAGAAGATTCCACCTAAAACATTAGAAAGAACTTCCTGACAGTAAGAGCTGTTCGGCAGTGGAATTTGCTGCCAAGGAGTGTGGTGGAGTCTCCTTCTTTGGAGGTCTTTAAGCAGAGGCTTGACAGGCATATGTCAAGAATGCTTTGATGGTGTTTCCATCCACATTTTGTTCATCCACATTTTGCAGACACCATAGATTACTCATCTTATTCTACTATCTGTTTATAACTCCCATTAATGCTAGTTGTGGGCAGGGTTAGGGTTTGGGTGTGAATCCTCAGTTGTCAGATACAGGTGAAACTCGGAAAATTAGAATATCGTCAAAAAGTGCATTTATTTCAGTAACGCAACTTTAAAGGTGAAACCAATATATGAGATAGATGCATGACATGCAAAGCAAGCTATGTCAAGCCTTTATTTGTTGTAATTGCAATTATTTGTTGTTAGGTGGGTCAATTATAAATGGGATGTAATTAATGAAATGTAATAGCAATGTTTATTTTTGTTTATTTTTGTATTATTGTAACTATTTGTTTTATTACTGTGGAATTTCCAAAAGAAAGCATTTGTAAAAATTAAAAGAAAAAGAAAAAATAGTAAGTTGCATTACTGGAATAAATGCACTTTTCGACGATATTCTAATTTTACAAGTTTCACCTGTATATATGCACATGAGTTTGAAGGGGGAAATGCAAATGTTGGAATTAAACAGCAATGGAACGTGGCAAGTATGCCTGTAACAATTCAGTTTAGAGCTTAAATGTATGCAAAACGACCCTTCACAGCGTTGCCTCCAGTGCCGTGACCTTGGCAGGTCTCTGTTCAGACTTTCATTGCTTTCAAAGCACAGAATCATAGAAGTGTTGAGTTTGAAGGGACCCCCAAGGGTCCTCTAGTCCAACCCCCTACAATGGAGGAATCTCGGCTAAAGCGTCCCTGGCTTAAAGCCCTCCAAGGAAGGAGAGCCCACCTTTCTCCTTCTCCTTCTCCTTCTTTTTCCCCCCCAGAGTGTGACCCCCGGCAGTGGGAGATGATGGTGTTTGGCTACAGCCGGAATTGCCGCTGTCTCCCTGGCTACCAGTACAGCGACAGCAACTGCTCTCGCTTCCAGGGCTGTGGGGGCCTCTTCCAGGCTGCGGCCTCCCTGGTCTTCTCTCCCCCTTGCGATTGCCTCCGCTGGACTTCCGAAGACCCTGGCTACTGCCTGCCGCTGCTGGAGGCGGCCACAGGTAAGCAAAACCCCACCAGGCCCCCTCCTCCTGGTGTGGCGGCGTCAGTACACTGCAATGCGCTCTGGGTGGGGCAGCCCTTGGGTCTCGCTTAGAAGCTCCACCTGGGGCAGAGTGCTGCGGGACTTCTGTCCGGGAACATAGGACCCCATTGTGAAAGCAGCGGCACCAGCTGCCCACTTACTACCCAGCCAGGTTCATGAAATAGAACCTTTGGTGTCAATGGCCTGGTCCGGTGGAACTCTCTGCCACTGGGAATTCAGCAGGCACCTTCTGTGCCAGCTTTTAAGTGCCTGCTGAGAACCTTTCTATTCCACCAGGCCTCCTTCCACAATGTCTCACGGCTGCCATAAGAAGTAAGACCAACCCTTTAGGCTCAGCATTGGGACTGATATTGTTTCCCATTGATAGCAGAGCTAACCTGGGAACAGGTACAACAGGTTGGCCTCTAATGATGGCAGAGAACAAAGGCAGGCCATAGAATCATAGAGTTCATAGAATCATAGAATCATAGAATCATAGAGTTGGAAGAGACCACAAGGGCCATCCAGTCCAACCCCCTGCCAAGCAGGAAACACCATCAAAGCATTCCTGACAGATGGCTGTCAAGCCTCTGCTTAAAGACCTCCAAAGAAGGAGACTCCACCACACTCCTTGGCAGCAAATTCCACTGCCGAACAGCTCTTACTGTCAGGAAGTTCTTCCTAATGTTTAGGTGGAATTTTCTTTCTTGTAGTTTGAATCCGTTGCTCCGTGTCCGCTTCTCTGGAGCAGCAGAAAACAACCTTTCTCCCTCCTTTATATGACATCCTTTTATATATTTGAACATGGTTATCATATCACCCCTTAACCTTCTCTTCTCCAGGCTAAACATACCCAGCTCCCTAAGCCGTTCCTCATAAGGCATCGTTTCCAGGCCTTTGACCATTTTGGTTGCCCTCTTCTGGACACGTTCCAGCTTATCAGTATCCTTCTTGAACTGTGGTGCCCAGAACTGGACACAATACTCCAGGTGAGGTCTGACCAGAGCAGAATACAGTGGTACTATTACTTCCCTTGATCTAGATGCTATACTCCTATTGATGCAGCCCAGAATTGCATTGGCTTTTTTAGCTGCTGCATCACACTGCTGACTCATGTCAAGTTTGTGGTCAACCAAAACTCCTAGATCCTTTTCACATGTACTGCTCTCAAGCCAGGTGTCTCCCATCCTGTATTTGTGCCTTTCATTTTTTTTGCCCAAGTGTAGTACTTTACATTTCTCCTTGTTAAAATTCATCTTGTTTGCTTTGGCCCAGTTGTCTAATCTGTTAAGGTCATTCTGAAGTGTGATCCTGTCCTCTGCGGTGTTAGCCACCCCTCCCAACTTGGTGTCATCTGCAAACTTGCTCAGGATTCCCTCAAGCCCATCATCCAAGTCATTGATAAAGATGTTGAACAAGACTGGGCCCAAGACAGAACCCTGTGGCACCCCACTAGTCACTACTCTCCAGGATGAGGAGGAGCCATTGATGAGCACCCTTTGGGTTCGGTCAGTAAGCCAGCTACAAATCCACTGAATGGTAGCATTGTCTAGCCCACATTTTACCAGCTTCTTTACAAGAATATCATGGGGCACCTTGTCAAAGGCCTTGCTGAAATCAAGATAGGCTACATCCACAGCGTTCCCTTCATCTACCAGGCTTGTAATTCTGTCAAAAAATGAGATCAGATTAGTCTGACATGACTTATTTTTCAGGAACCCATGCTGACTTTTAGTGATCACAGAGTTTCTTTCTAGGTGCTCACAGACTGTTTGCTTAATGATCTGCTCTAGAATCTTTCCTGGTATTGATGTCAGGCTGACTGGGCGGTAATTGTTTGGGTCCTCTCTTTTCCCCTTTTTGAAAATAGGGACAACATTTGCCCTCCTCCAGTCTGCTGGAACTTCGCCTGTTCTCCAGGAATTTTCAAAGATTATTGCCAGTGGTTCTGAAATCACCTCTGCCAGTTCTTTTAATACTCTTGGATGTAGTTCATCTGGCCCTGGAGACTTGAATACATCTAAACTAGCCAAGTATTCTTGTACTACCTCCTTACTTATTCTGGGCTGTGTTTCCCCTGCTGAATCATCTGCTCCATATTCTTCAGGTCGGGCGTTGTTTTCTTTCTTGGAGAAGACTGAGGCAAAGAAGGCATTGAGGAGTTCTGCCCTTTCTCTGTCCCCTGTTTGCATTTCACCATCTTCTCCTCTGAGTGACCCCACTGTTTCCTTGTTTTTCCTTTTGCTACGGACATACCCATAAAAGCCCTTTTTGTTGCTTTTAACCTCTCTGGCGAGCCTGAGTTCATTCTGTGCTTTAGCTTTTCTGACTTTGTCTCTACACGTGCTGGCTATATGTTTGAATTCCTCTCTGGAGATTTCCCCCCTTTTCCATTTTTTGTACATATCCCTTTTAAATCTTAACTCAGTCAAAAGTTCTTTAGATAGCCAGCCTGGCTTCTTTAGGCACCTTCCATGTTTCCGTCTCATTGGTATTGCCTGAAGTTGTGCTTTTAATATCTCCCTTTTAACAAACTCCCAACCATCATGAACTCCCTTCCCTTTTAGTATTACTGTCCATGGGATTTCACCCAGCGTTTCCCTAAGTTTTCTGAAGTCGGCTTTCTTAAAGTCTAGAATTTGGACCTTAGTATGCTTGGTTGCTCCTTTCCGCTGGATAATAAACTCCAGAAGAGCATGGTCACTCCCACCTAATGATCCTGCCACTTCTACCCCACTAACCAAGTCATCACTATTGGTTAGGACCAGATCTAAAATGGCTGATCCTCTTGTTGCTTCTCCCACTTTCTGGACAATGAAGTTGTCTGCAAGGCCAGTGAGGAATCTGTTTGACCTTATGCTCTTGGCTGAGTTTGACATCCAACAAATATCAGGATAGTTGAAATCCCCCATTACTACTATCTCACTTCCTTTGGAATGCTTGGCCATCTGTTCCAGGAAGGCATCATCTGTGTCCTCAGTTTGGCTTGGGGATCTATAGTAAACTCCCACAATGAGGTCACTGTTGTTTTTCTCTCCCTTAATTTTGACCCAGATACTCTCAATTTGGCTTTGAAGTTTTAAATCCTGGATCTCTTCACAGGTATACATATCCCTAACATATAAAGCTACTCCTCCTCCTTTCCTGTTTGGTCTATTTCTCTTAAATAGATTGTATCCCTCTATTACTACATTCCAGTCATGAGACTCATCCCACCAGGTTTCAGTGATGCCTATTATGTCATATTTAGTTTGCTGTACCAAGAGCTCAAGTTCATCTTGTTTATTTCCCATGCTCTGTGCATTAGTATACAGACATTGAAGACCGTTGATCATTCCCCCATGTCTCTTATTTAAGGATATTTTCGTCCCACCACTAGGTCTGCATGCTGCTTGCTCCATTTGGTCCTTGACATTTGGATGATCATCTTCAGCATTTGATAGACTCCTACCTTCAGGACCACTGTCTCCCTCCCCCACATAAGTCAGTTTAAAGCCCTCCTGATGAGGTTTTTGAGTTTTGTGGCAAAAACATTCCTCCCAACTTTTGTGAGGTGCAGTCCATCACTTGCCAGAAGTCCATCTTCAAGAAACTGCGGACCGTGATCTAGGAATCCAAACCGTTCCTGTTTGCACCATTTGCGAAGCCAGTTGTTCACTTCCCCTATTTTTCCCTCTCTCCCTGGGCCATGTCGTTCAACTGGGAGGACAGAAGAGATGACAATTTGTGCATCTAATTGCTTCAACTTCCTGCCCAGAGCCTCATAATCATTTTTGATCTTCTGTAAGCTATGGCTTGCAGTGTCATTGGTTCCCACATGCACCAAAAGGAAGGGGTATTTGTCGGTGGGTTTTATGATTCCTTGCAGCCGTTCTGTTACATCTTTGATCTTGGCCCCAGGTAGACAGCACACCTCTCGAGACATCTTGTCAGGCCCACAGATCACTGCTTCTGTACCCCTCAGTAGGGAATCCCCAATCACCACTACACGCCTCTTCATAGGCTTGGTTGGGATTCTTCTATGTGCTGTCCCTTCCAAGGTTACCTGCATATTTCCAGAGGACTGACTTGGTTGCTCGTCTTCATATTCCTCATCAACTGTGATGAGGGAGAGATCCTCAGGTGGAGTCTGTTCCTCGTCTTCCATGAGCACTTCAAAACGGTTGTGTAATTCTAAGCACTCAGAGCGATCCCTGGGCCTTCTACTTCTATGAGTCACGTTCCTCCATACATCTGGCTGCTGTGTTGGGGAACTGACCTCCTCCTCAGGGAGATCCCCTGTCTCCTCCTTGGTGCAGACAGTGTGCTCTGCTGCATCCAAGAAAAGCTCCAGCTCTTTAATTCTCTGGAGCGTAGATACACGCCCCTGAAGCTGCTGCACCTTCTCTTCCAGAAGGGCAACCTTGTTTTCTAGTAGGGCAACCAACTTGCAATTGTTGCAGGTGTAGCTACCCACATCCTTTGGCAAGAAAACAAACATTGCACAGGAATTGCAGGTGACAATGGTTGTTCCCTCCACCTCCATCTTGAAAACCTTGAGGTCAAGGGGGAAAGAGGAAGAGGCCTAGGTCCCCCCTAGCAAACGTATGAGACTTGCCGCCCTAGGTTAAAAAGATGGGTCAAACTGCGCGCGCCGCTAGGCGCGCGCCGCTGCACTCCAAGCTCTGACTAGCTCCGCCCACAGCTAATCACCTGAACTTCCTGACTCACACTTCTAGGTGAAAGGTCACAGCCAGAAACAAACAAGGTCACAGCCAGAAACAAACACCCACACAAGCCTGGACAGTCACCCAAATCCAAGAGGCAGCAGCCCTAGAAAACCAGCACAAGCACACAAACAAGTAAGAAAACAAATAAGCACACAAACTTACTCACACACAGCCCCAAAAGACAAAACCACAAAACCTACAGAGTGTCTCCCAAGCTCAGCTCACCTTCTGCTCCTTCCTCAGTCGCTGCACTCCAAGCTCTGACTAGCTCCGCCCACAGCTAATCACCTGAACTTCCTGACTCACACTTCTAGGTGAAAGGTCACAGCCAGAAACAAACAAGGTCACAGCCAGAAACAAACACCCACACAAGCCTGGACAGTCACCCAAATCCAAGAGGCAGCAGCCCTTCTGCTCCTTCCTCAGTCGCTGCACTCCAAGCTGCCGAGTTGGAAGAGACCACAATGCTTAATTGATGTTTTAACTTGTTTTTGACTTTTTATGATTCCACTGCCTGCTTTTTTTATTGTTGTAAACCACCGTGATATATTTTTGTGATACATCAGTACATAAACCTCTTTATAAATAACTAAATAAGTGGTTGGATTCCCCCCCCCCTTTGCTTTAATTGTTAAGGCTGGTTTTAATGTTATGTTTTGTGTTTATTTGTAAGCGGCTTTGAGTTGTTGCGGGACACACACACAAATAAAACGAATAATTAGTAATAATGGTAATTAAAGGGGAGGGGGAGAGGAATAGAATGCTTCTTTCCCCTCCTAACTTAATCCCCCCGACAGCCCTGCGAGGTGGGCTAGGCTGAGAGAGGCAGGGACTAGCCCAGTGTCGCCCAACGGAAGCTCCCTGGCCGAGTGGGAGGATTTGAACCCGGGCCTCTCCTAGTCCGACACTCAGTCCAACAGCTGTGTCACACTGACACCCCGTCTCTTCCAGTTGCAGACAGCCAACAGCTGCCTCCTGAAGTGGCCTCTGGTGAGGCGGACGAAGACCTGACCCTCTCCTTCAGCCTGGAGGAAGGAGCCACGGAGGTGAAGTTCTACCTGCTCGGCTCCAAGGGAGCCAAGGAAATCTTCAACGGGACTCAAGTGACTCTGCTGCAGAATGGCTCCGAAGTGGAGCTGAGGCTCTCCTCCGTCTCCCCAGACTGGGCTGGTGCTGTATTGCTCTTCCCTTTCTCTAGGGAAGGAATGATTTCCGTCAAAATATGTGTCTGTGCATGGGCGTAGCCGGGGGGAGGGAGGGAGGGGGCAGCTCCCCCCCCAATAATCAACAAAAATCAATACAGTGGTAATATAATAATAATAATACAGTGGTACCTCGGTTTATGAACACAATTGGTTCCGGAAGTCTGTTCATAAACTGAAGCGTTCATAAACTGAAGCGAACTTTCCCATTGAAAGTAATGGAAAGTGGATTAATCCATTCCAGACGGGTCCGCGGAGTACTCAACCTGAAGCGTACTTAACCCGAAGCATGGGTGTAATTGGTTCCGGAAGTCTGTTCATAAACTGAAGTGTTCATAAACTGAAGCGAACTTTCCCATTGAAAGTAATGGAAAGTGAATTAATCCGTTCCAGATGGGTCCGCGGCGTTCGTAAACCGAAAATTCGTAAACCGAGGTGTTCATAAACTGAGGTCCCACTGTAATAAAATAATAATAATAATAATAATAATAATAATAATAATAATAATAATAATATTTCTACCCCGCCCATCTGGCTGGGTTTCCCCAGCCACTCTGGGCGGCTTCCAACAAAAGATTAAAACATAGTACTGTAGTTTATCAAACATTAAAAGCTTTGCTAAACAGGGCTGCCTTCAGATGTCTTCTAAAAGTCTGGTAGTAGTTGTTCTCTTTGACATCTGCTAAGGGGCGTTGGCGTTCCTAAATATGTGCAGGATCTTACCTGGAGCCGAGGACACCGCCCATACGCAGGGGTGGCCCGTGATTCCCAGTTCCACACCAGGAGAGAACTTCCAAGAGCTGTGATGCCTGACATGCAAGGGGTTGGGCAAGATGCCCCTTGGGGAACCCCTTCCAATGCTGCAGTTCTAGGATTCTGGCTCCCAATTCTGACACGTGTCTCCTACAGGAAAATACATCTGCCGCTACTTGTACGAAAACGCCATGCACGAGATAACCAAGGAGGTGATCGTTCCCCTCGTCGCGGCAGACCTCGTCCGGACACGGTCGCAGCTCTCCATGAACTGCAGCTCCCCCGAGGGCCTGACTCTGCAATGCTGCATCCGGAACAGAGGAGGAGAGCTCAGAGCATCCTGGAATCCAGGTGCCCCAGACCCAGGTGGGTGAGGGGGGGGAGAGGGAGCGGCTGGTGAGGCCTGTCAGCCTGGGATGGGCATTCCGCGCAGCTGTTTTGTTTATTTCATAAAATTAATGCACGGCTTGACGGTAAACAAAAAACAACAGCGAGCAAAACTCAAAGTGGTTTACAAAAGGATAAAACGGGGGGGGGGGGATGCAATGCTTTTAAACGTACAAAAATTAAAAGACTAAAACAGATTAAGATTCTCAACTTTCTCAGCATCTGGGAAACAGTTGAAACAAAGATGTTTTCAGACACCTGCTTGATCTCAATAGGCAGGGAGTTCCAAAGTGTAGGTGCTGCCACGCTCAACAACCAAGTTCTTGCAAGTGGGAAACAGTTCTAATGTGGCACTGGAAGTAAGGCCAGTTCTGCTGGTTGCAGGGGTCTTGTGGGTGCATGGGGGGGTGATGCAACCTCGCAAGAAGGGTGTTAAGATAGCAGAGGGGGAACTCATGCTAGTCCTTCCCCCCTCGGAAGTTCGTGCATGTGTGTGGCCCAGATAAGGGCCTTCTCGGTGGCGGCCCCCAAATTGTGGAACTCCCTCCCCAGAGTTGCCAACCGGGTGCCCAGCAAGCAGGACCTGAGCGCAGCAGAAACTTTCCCCACTTGGGTTTGCCAGCATTTAGAGGCGGCATTTATTGCCTCCAACAGCCATGGGGAAACAAAGCCATTGTGGCCAGTGGCCACGGATACCCTCCAGGCACTGAGCATGCCCTCCAAGTGTCCCTTTTTCCCAGGGAGAGTTCCGGAATGATCAAAGCCATCACAGCTTCTGATCTGATCCCGGAAGGACCCCTTTTCTCCCACTGCCACCCAGCACAGAGCAGAGCAGGGCGCAAGGAGCCTTAGAATCATAGAATAGAATCATAGAATCGTAGAGTTGGAAGAGACCACAAGGGCCATCCAGTCCAACCCCCTGCCAAGCAGGAAACACCATCAAAGCATTCTTGACATATGCCTGTCGAGCCTCTGCTTAAAGACCTCCAAAGAAGGAGACTCCACCACACTCCTTGGTAGCAAGTTCCACTGCCGAACAGCTCTTACTGTCAGGAAGTTCTTCCTGATGTTTAGGTGGAATCTTCTTTCTTGTAGTTTGAATCCATGATTTTTGAGCCTTGATTTTCTAAAAATGTGGAGGGTGTATGTGTTGTGTCCCATTGGTGCTGTGGTGGAGGAAATGCTCGTGGGAATGTTGTGGGTAGCAGGAGAGGATATGTTGATTAATATTATCCTTCCTAACTTGCGCTAGCAAGTTTCTTGATATAGCAAGAGTGCATTCCCCTATCGCACATCAGGAAGCGGGCTGCAGACTCGTGTGAGTTTCTTAAGACAATAAGCAATTCCATCTGGCTTGCCCAGATTGAGATATGTTCTATTATTCCCGGCAAGACCCCTTTTGAATCCCTCCTAAATGAGTAAAGATGCAACAGTCTTATTCATAAGTAACGAAAATAAGTCTACTTACAATCAGAGTACAGTGTGATCCCTGAAGGCAGGCTTTAGGCTTAAAGTTACAAATACATGTAGGTATAAACAGGTTTACCCCATATGGGAGTTAACCCAGGTAGAGTCCAGGTGAAGCAGGAAGCAGGCAGGATGAAAAAGAAGGGAGGGTGGCTATGTGACTTGGCCTTTTACCAGGTCCGATACGGTCACGCCCACCTACTGGTCACCTGCAAAGGAAGGATGCTCCAGACCAGGTGTAACAGGAAGTTCAAACTGGCTGGACCAACATCCCCTGCATGTCCACTCTAGCCAAACATGTAATATTGCACTTGACTGCTCCATTGGATTACATTGGGGGAGGCATGGGGGGCAGACAAAAGATGGGGAGACGAAGAGGGTCAATTTCATCTGAGGAGTGTTGGAGGGTATGAACATAGGCTGCTTGGCTGACCATGAGGTTCCCTTGCAGTGCCGGATCTACGTCTAAACGAAACAAGCTATAGCTTAGGGCCCCACTCTCTTGGGTCCCCCCCAAAAAATTAAAGGAAGAAAAAACCTGGATGTACATTTCCAATTGTATTTCAGTTCAACAATTAATTTAATAAAATACATATTTTGTGATGTGCAGATGGCTTTAGATACCATATAAAAAATTACCATCTAGCATCTATTCAACACAAAAAACAGTGACCATTTGTTGTTGACAAAGGACAGCTGGACATATAAAGGGCCCCGTTACCCTCAGTAGCTTAGGGCCTCATCCAACCTAAATCCGCCCCTGTTCCCGTGTGACTTTGCCTCCTGGATCGCAACCCCAAAGAACATAAGGGGAGCCTGCAGGGTCAGGCCCACATCCTGTCCTCATAGGGGCTGACCAAGTGCCCATTATGGGAAACCCACAAACTGGACCATAGTGGGACAACGGGACTCTCCCCTCCTGCGGTTTCCAGAAACTGATGCTCAGCGATGTGGAGGCAGAATATGGCTAGAAGTCCCCTTCACCGTGATAGCTGTGTCGGAACTGTGGGATGGAAAGCCACCTTTCTTGGCCCCAGCCGGAGTGTCTCCCTTCTCAGCCTTGCCACTGCGGAGATCCATCAGTCATCCTCCTCCGACGTGCGCCTGCGACTCCAGCTGATATGCATGCAAGAGTACATATTTCTCAGCAGAGCAAACACACAAGAGATCAGGCTCCAGGCGTGGATACTATACTAAACTACACATTTATTACACATGTTGTTGTTTAGTCGTTTAGTCGTGTCCGACTCTTCGTGACCCCATGGACCATAGCACGCCAGGCACTCCTGTCTTCCACTGCCTCCCGCAGTTTGGTCAAACTCATGTTCGTAGCTTCGAGAACACTGTCCAACCATCTCGTCCTCTGTCATCCCCTTCTCCTTGTGCCCTCCATCTTTCCCAACATCAAGGTCTTTTCCAAGGATTCTTCTCTTCTCATGAGGTGGCCAAAGTATTGGAGCCTCAGCTTCAGGATCTGTCCTTCCAGTGAGCACTCAGGGCTGATTTCCTTAAGAATGGATAGGTTTGATCTTCTTGCAGTCCATGGGACTCTCAAGAGTCTCCTCCAGCACCATAATTCAAAAGCATAAATTCTTTGGCGATCAGCCTTCTTTATGGTCCAGCTCTCACTTCCATACATCACTACTGGGAAAACCATAGCTTTAACTATACGGACCTTTGTTGGCAAGGTGATGTCTCTGCTTTTTAAGATGCTGTCTAGGTTTGTCAAGAAGCAGGCGTCTTTTAATTTCGTGACTGCTGTCACCATCTGCAGTGATCAAGGAGCCCAAGAAAGTAAAATCTCTCACTGCCTCCATTTCTTCCCCTTCTATTTGCCAGGAGGTGATGGGACCAGTGGCCATGATCTTGGTTTTTTTGATGTTGAGCTTCAGACCATATTTTCCGCTCTCCTCTTTCACCCTCATTAAAAGGTTCTTTAATTCCTCCTCACTTTCTGCCATCAAGGTTGTGTCATCTGCATATCTGAGGTTGTTGATATTTCTTCCGGCAATCTTAATTCCGGCTTGGGATTCATCTAGTCCAGCCTTTCGCATGATGAATTCTACATATAAGTTAAATAAGCAGGGAGACAATATACAACCTTGTCGTACTCCTTTCCCAATTTTGAACCAATCAGTTATTACACATAAATCAGGACAAATAAAAACATGGCCTCTCCTTGTCGTTCTTCTCGGAGAGAGAAAACAAAAGCAATACAGAGTGGATGTTCCGCTCACGGGACTGTAAACAGACATGTAACATGTAACAATCCCACATACCTGCAGCAAGGGTGGAATGGAATTCCCAAAAAGCTGTACCATTGCCAGATCTTTTCCTTCCTTCCCTCCCTCCCTACCCTGAGCATCTGGCCCCCTCTCTCTCCGCAGTTCGCCTGGGGGGCAACGGAGACCCGCTCTGCTACTTCCTCACCCTGAATTCCTGCCCCAGCGGTGACACCGCCTATCAGTGCACATTTGAAAGTGACCACCTCGGATCTGTGCAGACTACAGTGACGGTGGGCCCGATTCAAGGTAACAGGGGAGACGGGGAGGTGGGGGAACTGGCAGCCAGAGAGTCTATGCATTTCTGCCGCTCCTTTGAGAGCTAGACGTGTTCCACGAAGGCTGTTCCTGCCTGTGCATGTATGTTTCTTGTGCCACAGCCGGAGATCGCTTCTGCCCCAGCGAGAACTCGACAGGCAGGTGGGATTCCACGAAGGCAGGGCAGGTGGCTGAGCTCCTGTGTCCCGAGGGGACCGATGGAAAGATGCTCCGGTCTTGCTCACCTGGAGGCACCTGGGAATATGTCCAAGACAGCTGCACAAATCACCGACTGCTGTCTGGGTTGTACGAGGCCCAGGTAAGGGGTGGATTCTTCTGGGCTCCCCCCCCCCTATATATATATATACTTTTCAGATTTATAAATTTCACTGATTTTACAATCATTTTGACATTTCAAAACATGACTTCCTTTCCCTTCTTTCTGCGGTTCCTTACATTTATTTTTAATATCTTCTGCATATCCAAATTAACCTAACTTGCTCTTTTATTCATCTTCTTACAATATACACTCTTATGAAACTGCAGGTTATTACAATGATCCTGCCAATGTTCTTGTCGAATTCTTCTGGGCTTCTCTTTAACTGAGATGGGCAGAGAGCACCCATGTGCTACCAGGCCAGGTTAAACGCTCTTGTGTTATACCAAGCCCTGTACAGCGTATTATTTACAGTATTTATGAGGAACGGCTTAGGGAGCTGGGTATGTTTAGCCTGGAGAAGAGAAGGTTAAGGGGTGATATGATAGCCATGTTCAAATATATAAAAGGATGTCATACAGAGGCGGGAGAAAGGTTGTTTTCTGCTGCTCCAGAGAAGCGGACATTGAGCAATGGATTCAAACTACAAGAAAGGGTATCTGAAGAAGTGTGCATGCACACGAAAGCTCATACCAAAATAAAAACTTAGTTGGTCTTTAAGGTGCTACTGAAGGAATTTTTTTATTTTACAAGAAAGAAGATTCCACCTAAACATTAGGAAGAACTTCCTGACAGTAAGAGCTGTTCGACAGTGGAATTTGCTGCCAAGGAGTGTGGTGGAGTCTCCTTCTTTGGAGGTCTTTAAGCGGAGGTTTGACAGGCATATGTCAAGAAGGCTTTGATGGTGTTTCCTGCTTGGCAGGGGGTTGGACTGGATGGCCCTTGTGGTCTCTTCCAACTCTATGATTCTATGGTCTGCCTTTGTTCTCTGCCATCATTAGAGGCCAACCTGTTGTACCTGTTCCCAGGTTAGCTCTGCTATCAATGGGAAACAATATCAGTCCCAATGCTGAGCCAAAAGGTTGGTCTTACTTCTTATGGCAGCTGTGAGACAAATAGTTGCTTCCAATCGGGGTGGAAGCACCCCACCCCCACTGTGGGAACTTGGACCCAAGATATGTGGCATCTAGCACTTACAATGCTTAACTCATGAATAACAAAGAAAGTAAAATTAAAAAATTCCTTCAGTAGCACCTTAAAGACCAACTAAGTTTTTATTTTGGTATGAGCTTTCGTGTGCATGCACACTTCTTCAGATACACTGAAACAGAAGAGTCAGACCCTTATGTATATACAGAGGGTGGTGGGGGTGGGGTGGGAATGGGTGATGGGCTGATGGGAGTAGTAAACCTGTAGATGGCTGTTAATAGCTGCTGATGACTGCAATTGGTCCTGGGGGGGGGAGCAAGGGCTGAGGTGCTAAAGAAAGCTTGATCATGCATAATGAGATAAGAATCCAATGTCTTTATTCATCCCAGGTGGCTCCATGGTTTTAAGCTTGGTAATGAGTTCCAATTCAGGAACTTCTCTTTCCAGTCTGTTCCTGAAATTTTTCTGTAATAATTTCTTTTTTGGTTTAAATGTTTGTGAAATGTGAGTTCGAACTTTATTGTTAATAAGACTTGAAGAATGCAGCCAGCTTGTTAAAATGGAGTTGAGAAAATAAACTGTGATCATATTCCACCCCACGTGACAAGTTTTGACCTTGGCAGGATTGAACTATGTCAACAAAAAAGTGTTCCCCTGAGTTCCAGCGGTCTGTTTTGACCTTAATGTGGGAAACAAGAATAGAGCTATGTCAAGAGGAGACACGACGGCAAGAGTTACAGCAAAAATTTCAGATGGTGATGGCAGAATATGATTTTTTAGAAGATGAAGCTTTTGACACTGAAAAAGATGAATGTGAGAATGACAATGATGGTGACTGTGATTTGGAAGGAAAAGATGAAGATGAGGACTGTGATGATTCAACACAAAATGAAGCACACCACGAAAAAAATGATGACTTTACTCTACAAAAAGTTGGATGGAGTGCCCTGCTTTTGAGGGGGGCACGATTGGTATTATTGGAACTCCAGAACGCCCACAGGGAAGAAGGAAAAAATATGCAGAGAAGAGAAGAAATTCAGGGGTCCTGTATGGTGGCCTGGATGGCAAAAGACTGTAAACAGGGGGTGGGGTGAAGGGAAAGTGATGTTGTGATTATAAGGATGGATTAACAGGTTTATAACTGGTCTGCTGATTATGGAATTTGCTGGATTGGGGGGGTGGAGCCGGTAATCGGGGATGTAAGGTTAAATTGAGAATAGTTATAGTTTTAAAAGTGAATGGATTTTGGAAAAATGCGAAAATATGGAGGCTTATAGAGGGAGAAAAAATTAGGCACGGGAAGATAAAATGGGAGTTTGATTTTTCAGTGAGTTGAATATTAGATGAAAATGTTAACAATTGATTTATAAGTTGTATAAGATACAAAGGTGTATTTTTATAAAGTAAGAAACTGTTGCAGATGATAAAAAAGGGATGAAAACCGGGGAAGGGGGGGGAGGGGAAGCCCACAAAATATGGTTTAACAATTATGAATGTAAGAAATTTTTTTCTGTTTTGTATTGTTTTTTTCTCTTTTTTTGCCCTTTCTTTTTTCTCTTTTTTCCTATTTCTCTTTTTCTCTTTTTTTGGTATGACAATAGATGGTTGGATGGATGGCCTCCTGCGTACTGCCCTGGTTTGCTGGAGCTCCCTGGTGGCAGGGGGGGGCTTTGGGGTCAGGGGAGGGGGAGGACAGAAATCCAAGCATAAAATGGACCATCTCTGACTGTTCACATACATGGGATACTTCTGTGGCAGGGGAGGACCCATGTGGGTGGGTAGGAAGGAGGTGGAAAAGGTGTTTATGTATGTACCGTGTTTTTTTTTGTATTTTGTAAAATTAATAAAAAGTATGTGTAATAAAACTGCTGCTTTGAGATCTTGTATAGAATGTCCTGGGAGATTGAAGTGTTCTCCTCCTGGTTTCTCTGTCTTGTGGTTCCTAATGTCAGATTTATGTCCATTTATCCTTTGGCGTAGGGTTTGGCCTGTTTGTCCAATATAGAGAGCTGAAGGGCACTGTTGGCATTTGATGGCATACACAATGTTAGAAGATGAGCAATTAAATAGTCCTGAGATGGTATGTTGGATGTTGTTGGGGCCAGTAATAGTTTTGTCCGGGTGTGTGTGGCAGCAAAGTTGGCAAGAGAGGTTTCACTCTGTGTGGTCTTGATCTATGTCGTTCATTAACCATAATCTCCTCTCCTTCTCAGTCACAACAGCTGTAAACTGCTCAGAGTGGCTGGGGAAACCCAGCCAGATGGGTGGGATGGAAATATTATTATTATTACTTCTACTACTACTGCATACAAGGCTTTAAACATCTGAATATGCATTTGTCCTGTTTGCCAACAGTTTGTGGTTGGTAATGATTTTTACATTTTTCAGCAGAGCTTGTAATAAAACGAAAAAACACCTCCAAGCGATTTCCATGCAACAGCCCTTCAGATATTTGAGGATGGCTCTCATATCTCCTTTCAGCCTCCTCTTCTTCAGGCAAAACATCCACAACTCCTTCAATAAGGCTCGGTTTGCAGAACCTTTGTGTTCTCGACCGCCCATCTCTGCACATGTTCCAGCTTGTATATTTTTTTAACAGCCAGTGGGTATTGTGGCATCCAGTGGCAATGAGTTCCATAGGAAGCCGCCCTCGGTCTAATGCTCTCACTGCTCTGCTTGTGTGCAGCTGCTCCAGGCAGGGTTGGGCAGCCCCCAAACCGAGGTCCCTTGGATGATAGACTGGCTGAAGGTGGAGACGGAGTCCGGGAACATCCAGGGCAGAAACCCCCGGGACCTCCTGGCTGTGCTCGACACAATGGACATCATCTCGGAGGTGGCTCTGGGAGCCCAGATGCGCCTGGAGCCCAGCGCTGTGTCTGTGAGTAGCAGCACCCAGGGAGGGAAGGACTTCCAGGCGGGATTCCTGCAAAGCACTCGACGTGGGGCTTATCCTCGGGCTTGATCCGGAAGCTGCAATTAGTGCAGGATGCTGCAATACAATTGCTGGCAGGTGGGAGGCCTTGTCAGCACAGCAACGCCTGTCCTCAGGGATCGGCACTGACTGCTGATTGGCTACTGGGCCAAGTTCAATATGTTACTGTTGGCATATAAAGCCCTTAACTTGGGACCAGTTTACCCAAGAGATAACCTTTCCCTACATACTAGACATCTACAGTGTTAAAATGTGGAATTGGCACAATTACAGGTGCAACACTGAGAGGGGGGGCATATAAAATTATCATTATTATTATTATTATTATTATTATGCATTCGTAATAACATTTAGTGTGGCAGCACCTAATCTTTGGAACTCCCTGCCTCTTGATATTCTAAGAACATTCTCGTTTAGCCTACCCAGATGTTTAGGAAGCTGGAGTGCGTTTTAATCTGTATTGCGTCTGTCATTTCCTTAACTTTTTGAAAGTTTTAAATTATTGTTCGTTAATTTATCTTGCTGATAACATTATTGTTTTATCTTGCTTTTAAAATGCTTTCATTTTTGTTTGTTTGTTTTCTTCTTCTTCTTTGGCGATCCCTCGTAGCCGAGTAAGATTGTCTTCCATAAACACGGGTCCGTAAGTGACTGTGGAGGCCAATTCTGGATCCACACGTCCTTCCACAGTGGGGACATTGGTTTCCGGGCGGGAGTTGATCACGGTGTGGATTTGCCAAGCGTCCCTTCCTCTTAGCATGTTTCTCCCTTGTGTCCTGAGTTCGAGCGTCTTCAAAGCCTATGACACCTTTGATAAAGGCTGTTCTCCAACTGGCGCGCTCACAGGCCAGTGCTTCCCAGTTGTCAGGGTTTATACTTTTTTAAATATTTGCCTTGAGAGAGTCTTTGAACCTCTTTTGTTGACCACCAGCATTACGCTTTCCATTTTTAAGTTCGGAATAGAGTAGTTGCTTTGGAGGAGGATAGCAATCATGCTGTGAACTAAATACATTTTGTGAACTAAATACATACATAAGGAGCCAGTCGTCTCAGTGGGGCACCCTGGAATAGGGAGGGAGGGAGGCTCTCGCTGAGCACCCAGCCTCACCCCAGGGAAAGTTCCCTCACTGATTCCTTGACCACCTCTCACTGCAAGACTTGGCCATCAGCCAGGGATTGTTTAACTGCGATGCCTGCATTGCAGGGGGTTGGGCTAGATGACCCTTAGGGGTCCCGTCCAACTCTTCCTTAATTCTAAGCGTGACCAAGGTTGATGAGGAAATGCCTCCTTCTGCTTTCAGAATTTGCTGGCTGCTGCCAACACGATGCTCGACGTAGCCCCGGGGCCGGAGTGGTCTGCGGTGGAAGCCCTGAGCCCGTCAGCCGCTTCCAAGCTCCTGCAATCCATCGAGAACCTCGCCAGCCTCCTCCTGCCACCCTCGGGGAGCCCGTACAACTTGACGCTCCCCAACATTGAGCTCCAAAGCTCCCAGATGGGCCCTGAGTTCGAGGACTTCAACAGGGGCTTTGACACGGACCCCCCTCTCCGCGTCCACATCGGGGAGGAGGATTTGCTTCGCTGCGGGCAGAACGTCACCGTCACCAGCCTGGTGCTGAAGAAGCTGGGCAGAATCCTGCCAGGCTGCTGTGGCCCCAAGGCCAGGCTGGGCAGCTTAGTGATGTCCAACTCTGTGACGGCTTCCAACGGGAGCGTCTCGCAGGTGGAGGTGGAGATGACCTTTGGCCACTGGAATGGCACCAGCGGAGGGCAAGAGGAGGAGGACGAGGAGGAGAGGGTGGCGCAGTGTGTGTTCTGGGACCACAGCCTACATGACAGGGTCGGCGGCTGGTCAACCGAGGGGTGCCAGGCCTCCGGCAACGAAACCACCACCAAGTGCAGCTGCCGCCACCTGACCTCCTTCTCCATTCTCATGTCGGCCCATCCTGTGCCCGACAGCTTCGCCCTCACCTTCCTGGGCACGTTTGGGGTCTGCGCCTCAATCCTGGCTCTCGTCGCCACCCTCGCCATCTACTACCTCGTCTGGACTTCGGTGGTGAAGAATAAGGTGAGAGGCAAACAGGCTGCACCGTTCGGGGATTTTGAGTTAGGGGGGGAAAGGTAGGGCCGGATTTAGGCTGGATGAGGCCCTCAGCTCCTGAAGGGAATGGGGCCCTTTCTATGTCCAGCTGTCCTTTGTCAACAAAAAACGGTCACTGTTTTTTGTGTTGAATATATGCTATATGGTCATTTATGGACCTCATAGGTATCTCAAGCCATTTGCACATGCAGAAAGTAGGCACCCTATATATAGAAAGGAGCAAACCAGGGATATTTTAGGGACCAGGCTAGCAGGCAGGGCCCAGGACTTACATCATAGGAGCCTACACAACACCAAACACTCCTTCAGTAGCACCTTAAAGACCAACTAAGTTTTTATTTTGGTATGAGCTTTCAAAGAAGTGTGCATGCACACGAAAGCTCATACCAAAATAAAAACTTAGTTGGTCTTTAAGGTGCTACTGAAGGAATTTTTTTATTTTGCTTCGACTCAGACCAACACGGCTACCTACCTGTAACACAAAACACTGTTGCTGTATGTAGGTTTTATTTTATTTGTTTTTAATCTTATATTTTGGAAATATACATCCTGGTTTTTTCCCCTTAAATTTTTTTGGGGGCCCCCAAGAGAGTGGGGCCCTAAGCTATAGCTTGTTCAGCTTATACGTCAATCTGGCATTGGGGAAAGGCATGGTAGAAGGTTTTTTTAAAGTCGTGCATGGCAGGGAGACGGTGGATGGAGAAAAGCTGGATTATTCAGGATGAATAAAAGACCGTCCTTCTCCATGCAGTGCAGACTTAATCTATTGAACTCCCTGCTCCCACCTCACCTCTCAAATGGCAAAATCCAGGTCCAAATGGACAGCAAGGGCACCTTTTAGAGGGAGGTGCAGCACAGCTGTTCTGGGTGACTCAAACAAGTGAGCCAAGCCACTTATTATCAAAGAATCGTAGAGTTGGAAGGGGCCACAAGGGTCATCTACTCCAAGCTTCTGCAATGCATTACAATCAATAATAATAATAATAATAATAATAATAATAATAATAATAATATCCCATCTTTTTCACAGTCTGGGATTCAAGGAGACTAGTGCAAAGTTAAACAGCACAGCTAAAGTACAAAAAGCTAAAAACATATCAAAGATAATCATTAAAAAGTAATTAAACTCCAATAGAATTTAAACAATATAAAAAGCACACCTATTAAAATGCAGACAATTAAAAAAAACAGCACAGCACTATTAAAGTCTCCTTCACTGGAGGTTTTTAAGCAGAGGTTGGATGGCCACCTATCAGGGATTCTTCAGCGGTGTGATTCCTGCGTTGCGGGGTTGGGCTACATGACCTTTGGGGGTCCCTCCCAACTTTACAAATCTGCGATTCCATGGCCCCCTGAGGCCCGCCTGGCCCCCTCTCGTCCTGACCAGCCTTCTCCCGTTCCCCAGGTGGCTTACTTCCGCTACACCACGCTGGTCAACATCGCCCTGTCTCTGCTGATGGGCAGCTTCTGGTTCCTGGGCGCCTCTCAGCTGGCGGCTGACCCCGAGAGCAAGCTGTGCGTGGCGGCCGCCTTCTTCACCCACTTCTGCTACCTGGCCACCTTCTTCTGGATGCTGGTCCAGGCCCTGATGCTCTTCCACCAGCTGGTCTTCGTCTTCCACCAGCTGAGCACCCGCTCCGCCCTGCCCGCCATGGTCTCACTGGGCTACCTGTGCCCCTTCACCATCGCCGCAGCCACCGTGGCCGCCTTCCTCCCCCAGGGGGGCTACCTCCAGGAGGCCGTCTGCTGGCTCTCCTCTCGCAGCAAAGCCATCTACGCCTTCTCCGTGCCCATCCTGGCCGTCGTGTCGGCCAACGCGCTCATCCTCTTTGTGGTGCTGCTGAAACTCATGAGGCCCTCGGTGTCCGAGGGGCCCCAGGGGGAGGAGTGGAAGGCTCTGGTCAGCATCTTCAAGGCCCTGCTCATCCTCACGCCCGCCTTCGGGTTGACGTGGGGACTGGGTGTCATCACAATGACCACGGACGCCTCGCAATTCACGCATTACATGTTTACCATCCTCAATTCGCTCCAGGTGGGTGTGGAGGGGCCAAGGTAATTGTGTGCGCGCGTTTGTGTCAGAGTGCTGCCACACAGGTTGGCTCGGAAGCAAGGTAACTGGTAGGTGGGTTTCTCAAAAACAAGTTAGCCAATGCAATTCTGGGCTGCATCAATAGGAGTATAGCGTCTAGATCTAGGGAAGTAATAGTACCACTGTATTCTGCTCTGGTCAGACCTCACCTGGAGTACTGTGTCCAGTTCTGGGCACCACAGTTCAAGAAGGATACTGACAAGCTGGAACGTGTCCAGAGGAGGGCAACCAAAATGGTCGAAGGCCTGGAAACGATGCCTTATGAGGAACGGCTTAGGGAGCTGGGTATGTTTAGCCTGGAGAAGAGAAGGTTAAGGGGTGATATGATAGCCATGTTCAAATATATAAAAGGATGTCATATAGAGGAGGGTGAAAGGTTGTTTTCTGCTGCTCCAGAGAAGCGGACACTGAGCAATGGATTCAAACTACAAGAAGATTCCACCTAAACATTAGGAAGAACTTCCTAACAGTAAGAGCTGTTCAACAGTGGAATTTGCTGCCAAGAAGTGTGGTAGTCTCCTTCTTTGGAGGTCTTTAAGCAGAGGCTTGACAGCCATATGTCAAGAATGCTTTGATGGTGTTTCCTGCTTGGCAGGGGGTTGGACTGGATGGCCCTTGTGGTCTCTTCCAACTCTATGATTCTATGATTCTAAGTTCTGCAAGATGAATCTCATTTCTTTCTTTGATAAGAGTTATCAGCTTGGTGGATCAGGGGAATGCTGTGGGTGTAGTGTATCTTGATTTTGGTACGACTTTCAACACATTCCCCCATCATATTCCTGCGGAGAAGCTGGTAAAATGTGCATTGGACGAGGTAACTGTTAGGTGGATTTGTAGCTGGTTGGCGGACCAAACCCCAAGAGTGCTCATTAATGACTCCTCGTTATCCTTGAAAAAAGTGACAGGTGGGGTGCCGCAGGGTTCTGTTCTGGGCCCGTTGTTGTTGTTCAACATCTTTTTAAATTACTTGGATGTAGGAACTGAGAGATGGTCATCAAATCTGCAGATGACATGAAATTGGGAGGGGAGCGAATGTCACAGAAGACAGAATCAGAATTCAAAATGATCTTAACAGATTAGAGAACTGGGCCCAAACTAACAGAATTAATTTCAATAGGGACAAATGCAAGGGTCTGCACTTAAGCAGGAAGAACCAGATGCACAAATATAGGACGGGGGAACACCTGGCTTGACAACAGCACATGTGAAAAGAATCTTGGGGTCTTAGCAGAACACAAGCTGAACATGAGCCAACCATGTGATGCAGCAGCAAAAAAGGCGAATGCTATTCTAGGCTACATCAAGTCTAGTGTCCAAATCAAGAAAAGTCATAGTCCCAGTCTATTCTGCCTTGGTCAGACACCCACCTAGAGTCCTGTGTCCAGTTCTGGGTGCCACCATTTAAGAAGGCTATTGACAAGCTGGAAGGTGGGCATTGGAGGGTGGCCAAGATGATCAAGGGTCTGGAAACCAAGCCTGATGAGGAACAGTTGAAGGAGCTGGGGATGTTTAGCCCGGAAAAGAGGTGAGTGAGAGGAGATAGGAGAGCCATCTTCAAATATCCCAAATGATGCCACATGGAAGGGGGAACAATCCTGTTTTCTGCTTCTCCAGAGGGCAGACTCTGAAGTACTTTAAGACCGCTGAAGGGTCTTCACTAAGCAACATTCTTCTCTGTTACAGGGGGTCTTCATTCTGATTTTTGGCTGCCTCATGGACAAGAAAGTAAGTAGCACCCCCCTCCCCCAATTGGCAGTGGGTTTATTTTCCAACCAGGAGGGTCTCAGAGACCTGGAGGGGTGTGTGGTGTGGAGGCTGTTCCAAGCACAAAGTTTGAGGGGCTTCTGACTGCATCGCCTACAGGAGAGAAGGATATTTGCCAGTCCAAGCGCCAGTCACCGAGACCCACAATGGGGGTGGGAGATGCACTTAGGGGGGGGGAAGCTTCTTCTACATCTTTGGGGCAGGGGCTGTGACCCACAAGTGGTCTCTTCAGGCCGCTTGCTGCCTTTGAGCACCACCCGATTGATTTTGCTCCTTTTTAAAAAACACGCTGTGGGTGATCATTCACTCCCCAGGGCAGGTGAGAACTTTGAAAACAGTTTAAGACAACTTACCAGGGGCGTACCCAGGATCAAAACTAGAGGGGGGGGCAAGAGAGGGGAAGAGAGAGGGGAGGGAGGGAGGGAGGGAAGGAAGGAAGGAAGGAAGGAAGCGGTGGGAGAGAGAGGGAGAAGGAAGGAAGGGAGGGAGGGAGGGAGGGAGGGAGGGGGGAAGGAAGGATGGAAGGAAGGATGGAAGGAAGGAAGGAAGGAAGGAAGGAAGGAAGGAAGGAAGGAAGGAAGGAAGGAAGGAAGGAAGGAAGGAAGGAAGGAAGGAAGGAAGGAAGGAAGGAAGGAGCTCCCATCCGCCCGCCCCCCCCCCAGCTCAGGCTGCTCCTCCCCCCCCCACATTCCTGTCACTGGCTGCAGCCACGGAGGGGGTGGAAACAGCCCGATTTCCATAACCCGCAGCTACTTTCCCCCTTCAGTTTTTGGAGGGGAAAAGTGGGGGTTATGGTCCGTAAAATACGGTACTTTTTTGTGCTTCTGGGGGGGGGCAGCTGCCCCTCCACCCCTCACTGGGTACGCCCATGCAACTTACAATCACAAAATAGGTGATGGAAACTGCCGCTTTGGGCCAATGACTCCCAGAACAGGACATGTAAATGGAGAGGTGAAAGGTATGCTGGTTCATACTGCAAAAACTCCCTAACAGAGGGTGGGTGGGTGTTTGTGGCCAGGACTGTCCAATGCGTGTTCCTCCGATGGCTTCAGGAGTCATTGCCTCTTCCTTGCAGGTGAGGGGAGCGCTTTGCAAGCGTCTGCGCAAGTCACCTGCAGCTCAGGTAAGCAAGGTCCCAGCTGGCCTCCACTTCCCTGCCTTCGCTGGGAATGAACTGCCACCTCCCCTTTTGCCTGGTGTCCAGGCTTGGAGGCTGTGGATCTTTTGCTGGTGCCCTGCTCTTCAGCCTCCTGTTTATACAGGATCCGCTCACCTGCCACTTGCAGCCACCTCTCCCTCTGGAGAAGCCTCGAGGGCTTCTTCTCACCACAACCCTTTTCTACAGCTTTTCCAGAGGCTCAGCTCCATCAAAAACCTTGCCAGCACGCTTCTTCACGCAGTTCATAAACTGTGGGACTCCATCCTGCAGGAGACAGGGACGGCCACCACCTTGGATGGCTTGAAAAGGGGATGCGACAAATCCGTGGAGGAGGAGGAGAGGGCTATCGATGGCTACTAGCCAGGATGGCTCTGCTCTGCCTCCACAATCAGAGGCAGCGATGCTTCTGAATCCCAGGTGCTGGAAGCCACAGAAAGGGAGAGTGATGCTCTTGTGCTCGGATCCTGCTTGCAGGCTTCCCACGGGCATATGGCCAGCCAACAGGATGCTGGACTAGATGGGCCATTGGCCGGATCATAGAATTATAGAGTTGGAAGAGACCACAAGGGCCATCCAGTCCAACCCCCTGCCAAGCAGGAAACACCATCAAAGCATTCTTGACATATGCCTCTCAAGCCTCTGCTTAAAGACCTCCAAAGAAGGAGACTCCACCACACTCCTTGGCAGCAAATTCCACTGTCGAACAGCTCTTACTGTCAGGAAGTTCTTCCTAATGTTTAGGTGGAATCTTCTTTCTTGCAGTTTGAATCCATTGCTCCGTGTCCGCTTCTCTGGAGCAGCAGAAAACAACCTTTCTCCCTCCTCCATATGACATCCTTTCATATATTTGAACATGGCCATCATATCACCCCTTAACCTTCTCTTCTCCAGACTAAACATACCCAGCTCCCTAAGCCGTTCCTCATAAGGCATCGTTTCCAGGCCTTTGACCATTTTGGTTGCCCTCTTCTGGACACATTCCAGCTTGTCAGTATCCTTCTTGAACTGTGGTGCCCAGAACTGGACACAGTATTCCAGGTGAGGTCTGACCAGAGCAGAATACAGTGGTACTATTACTTCCCTTGTATACTCCTATTGATGCAGCCCAGAATTGCATTGGCTTTTTTAGCTGCTGCATCACACTGCTGACTCATGTCAAGTTTGTGGTCTACCAGGACTCCTAGATCCTTTTCACATGTACTGCTCTCAAGTCAGGTGTCTCCCATCCTGTATTTGTGCCTTTCATTTTTTTTTTGCCCAAGTATTTCTCCTTGTTAAAAATCATATTGTTTGCTTTGGCCCAGTTGTCTAATCTGTTAAGGTCATTTTGAAGTGTGATCCTGTCCTCTGGGGTATTAGCCACCCCTCCCAATTTGGTGTCGTCAGCAAACTTGCTCAGGATGCCCTCAAGCCCATCGTCCAAGTCATTGATAAAGATGTTGAATAAGATGTAGCAGACTCTTCCTATGCTCTTACAGAACCTCCAAGTCCGTCTTAGTTTCTTACGAGTATTTGGCCACTGTGAGAAGAGGATGCTCGACTAGATGGCCCGAGCCATCAGGTTCTTCGGCTGTCCTCCTTGCTGCTGGGCGAAGCACCTTCTCTCACCCCTGGGCTTTGGGGGGCAGGGGAAGACAGTGGAGCCAAGGCAGGGGCTCCCCACTGCTTCCTGGGGTGCTGCCAGGTGGAATCCAGGGACAACAGTAAAATGGTAGGGCTGGTTTACTCACCCTCCTGTCTCTCCCCATTGGGTCCACAGACCAAGAGCGAAACGCTGGACTCCAAACTCAGCAACTGAGAGGCTGGAAGTTGCACAGGTGAGCAAGCAGGGGGGTGGGGGTCTCCTCCGGCCAACCGAATTGTTAAGAGTAGCCGATTCCATGTCATTAGGAACAACTTTTCAGGGGGGTATGTGGGCAGGCAAGGCCTGCAGAGCCAGCCCAGTTTGAGAACCCTACCCTTCTTTGAAGCTCACAGCAGCCAAGAATGTTTCACAGCACAATTCAAAGTGTTGATGCTGACTTTGAAAGCCCTAAACGGCCTCGGTCCAGTATACCGGAAGGAGCGTCTCCACCCCCATTGTTCAGCCCGGACACCAGGGACCACCTCCAAGGGCCTTCTGACGGTTCCCTCCTTGCAAGATGCCAAGTGACAGGGAACCAGGCAGAGGGCCTTCTCGGTGGTGGCGCCGGCCCTGTGGAACGCCCTCCCACCAGATGTCAAAGAAATAAACAACTCTATGACATTTAGAAGACATCTGAGGGCAGCCCTGTTTAGGGAAGTTTTTTAATGACTTGATGTTTTAATGTACTTTTAACCTCCTGTTGGAAACCCAGCCAGATGGGAGGGGTAGAAAATAATATATTATTATAAAGGGGTGCAGCGACAGAGCTCAACTCCCCTCAAGGCGCTTGACTGGTAAAAGGTGCAGAGCGATTCTGCTCTGCCTGGAAGTCAGCTGGGCAAAGGAAGAGGGCTAAGCTCTCTCAACGCAGAGATGATCACACCCTGAGAAGCAGAGGGTGCTCCTCTCCTTTCTATGACCACCTGGGGTTGGCAACCATCATTAGACACTGAGAGCCAGGGTGGTGTTGTGGATAGAGAGGCAGACTAGGGCTTGGGAGACCCACCTCACAGGGTCGTTGTGTATGCCATCTTCAGTTCCTTGGAGGAAAAGAAAGGGATATCAAAGCAGTGACTCTCCTACACATCTCCCTTGCAAATCTCAAATCTATTGAGTCGTCCCTCAAGTCTGGGGGCCCAGTACAAAGCCCCCCCTTTTTGGATTGTAAACAAGATGCCTGGCTTTGGGTGTAGGGTTGGAAGTTAAGAGAGCAAAGCTGGCTTTGAAGACAGAAGAGGGCTGTGTATTGTGTGTTTTTTTAAAGTAAAAAACAAATTCTTGCCATTCTTCCAGCCCCACAGCTTTTGGCAGTAGAAAATGGCTCTCGGCTTGCCACTCCCCCCCCCCGTCAAAAACATATTGCAGCTTTGGGAAACCAGGAGCAAAAGTTCCTTTTATGAAATGTGGGAAACCAGGAGCACCAAGCCCAGCAGTGGGACTTCAGAAGGACAACACAAGAACCGGCCTTTTCTGCAGTTTGTGGAATGCTCTGCCCTGGGAGGCCCACCTGGCACCTTCATGTGCCAGGTGAAAATGTTCCCTTTCAACCAGGCCTTTGGCTGACTATCCTCCTATATCCTTTGAAATGTGTTTTGTGCATGGAGGGGCAGTTATCAAGTTTTTTCCCCCTTATATATTTTGTGTTTTTATCTTGCATTTTTATGGTGTCGACCTGATATCTATGGATGAAGGCAGTATATAAATTTAACAACTTTATAAAGAGCAAGCTGGTGTTAAAACAGCTGCTTTATAGTGGTTAGCATGTGGGGCTTGGGCCTGGGAGGCCAGGGCTCAAATCCCCACTCGGCTGTGAAGCTCACGGGGTGACCTTGGGCTGGTCACTGCCTACCTCGCAGGGTTGTTGTGGGGATTAAATTAGGAGGGGGGAACCTGCCATGTGTGCCACCTTCAGCTCCTTGAAGAAAAAATGGGGATAGAAATGTAATGAATGAATAAATGAATGAATAACACTGTAAGCGCTTGCAAGAATTAAATGATGGTAGAAGAATAGCTGAACCCCTATGGATGGAATGGTTGGGTATAATAATGGCTGAAGCAAACAGATTTCCCCCCCCAATGAGCCAATATCTGTTAGGTTTTTCCTTTAAGACTGATGTGGTCAATGGTGCTACACAGAGATGTGTGTTTGTAACCTTGATCTGAATATTAACACACCTGTGAGCTTTTGCTAATTTGAATAATTGAAGGTAGAGTTTGCTTACTGTCATGTGATTGGGTAATTGACTATTTTGAATTCCGTATTTAAGCTACCCAAATGGTTCATGGGTGGTGGTGGTGGTGATGTATTGTGAAATGAGAGGAATGGAGTAGAGGAGTGTGGTGTATATAATTGTAAATAAAAGCAAGCAAAGATACTGAAGATGACTTTGTTATTTTGTCGACCCTGCCGCTGTTGCCACTCGGTTGGTGCGTATTTTGCCCAGCAATATCATCCCTGTAGGAGCCAAGAAACCTGAGTATTGATGAATCCCCATTGTAATATTGGTAGTGGGGGGGGGGGTCTGCTGCAGGCTGCCTGCCCCCTCAAGGACTGTGGAAATCACTGGAGAGAATAGACCCACACTCGCCATCCGCACCTTGTATCTCTCATTTATTAAGGCACAGGTGTGGAGACACAAGCACTCCATCTTTGTTAACAGTCCACTTCTTTGTGATGAGCCCCCCCCCCCTTGGGGAAAATTAAATATCCTTGTTGACTGCAGTTCAGATCGAAAACCCTATTAAAAAAACGGCAACAGACTTAACTTTTAAAATTGAACCATTCATCGCTGGACTTCCTCTTGCTTTCGGAGTCAGATCACTCCAAATCTTTACCGTTCTCATGCAAGAATCAAAGGGGAAAGTGTCTTGCATTTCAGAAGATAAACTGCAGAAGCCCCTCTACGGAGGAGGCAGGACTTCCGAGGGTCCACCTGCTGCTAGAAAATATGTACAAAGGCCGTTGGGTGTCCTTTCGAGGAAGGACCAGGGAGGGACTCTTGCATCAGCGCATTGAAGTGGGACGGATGTGGCGGGAAGGGCGAGAGGAAGAGCTCTCCGCCTTAGCAGCAGTCCTGGATGGGGCTACTGTGGGTAACGCTCCACAATCATAGCGTGGCCCTGCAGGCAGAAGAGGAACAGGAAAGGGTTTATTCATTAAGAGGAACAAACCTCTCCCTTCCCACAGAGAGGCAGGAAGGAGGAAGGGGTTGGGATTTCTGGGAAAGGAGGACAGCAAAGGCTGCTATTTAGCAAGACCCGGCAAGGGCTGAGATTGTGCCGACGGAAAGGCAGGCAGGCGGCAGTCCCACTGGGAGGGCGTGGTGGTGCTCCTTCAGCTTACCTGTCCTCCAGCGGCACATGCGGCCACTAGGCCATACTGTCCTCCTTCCTTCTTCAACCTGTTGACAGCAGCCATGACCAAGCGGCAGCCAGTGGCCCCAAAGGGGTGTCCCAGGGACAGGGACCCGCCCCAGTTGTTGAACTTCTCCAGAGGGGGAGTGCCGACCTGCAAGGAGAAGGCGAGAGAAAGTAGGGCCCTGAGTGCGAGTTACCAAACCCACCACCAACGCGGGGGAAGGATCAGCTCCTGGCGGAAGATCAAGGGGGCAGGGTCCTTCCAGGTCGGCCACATCAGGACCTCCAAAGGAGCAAACGCTCCCAGATCTGGCAAGCCGTGGGCAGTGGGAAGGGAAAGCCCTGGCCTTGAAAACTGGGTATTGAGTTCAGGGGTTCCCAAACTGTGGTCCTCAGGCCACCAGTGGCCTCCCAGCTTCATTCAGCTGGTGCATGGGGTGCCGGTAAGCACATGTTCAATTTGAGTTCCATAGAATTCACTGTGTAATACAATAAAATACAATGAAATAAATAAAAGAAGCAATAAAACTACATTAAAAATCACACAGCTTCAAGCACAGTGCATTACAGTTGCTACAACAGCCGGAAGTCGTCCTCAAGAGATTTAGATGTGTTCATGGAGGCAGCAATGTGTGTGAATCCCAGTTGCTGGAAACTACAGAAGGGGAGAGTTCTTCTTGTGCTCGAATCCTGCTTGCAGGCTATAAAGGAGGAGGGGACACACACACACTCACAGCGAAACTGCCAACATCGGCCCCTTACCTTAGACTTCCTGCCCATGTAGTTCTGGGCAAACCAATCCGAATCCATCGCTTTCAAATTAGCTAGAATCTGCCCCTAGGAGGGAAAAGGGAGAGGAAGGATGATGCTCTGGGGCAGCAAACAGCAAAAACAGATAAGAGTCCTAGAAATATAGGCTCGGAAAGAATCCCCCAAGGGCCATCTAGTCCAACCCCCTGCAAGGCAGGAATCCCTGTCACGCAACCTCTTTAAAAGCCTCAAAGGAAGGAGGGTCCACCATTGGAGACCACTGGTTCAGGTCCCACCCTTTGAATCAGGAGACCACAAGCTTGATCCACCCTGTATGCGGCAGCCCTTCAGATGTTTGAAGACGGCTGTCCTATCGCCTCTCTGCCTCCCCTCTCCAGAAATACTCACTGCAAAGGCCTCGTGGAATTCAAACACATCAATGTCTGCCATTGTTAAGCCGGCCCTTTCCAGGACTTTGGGCGTCGCATAGGTTGGCCTGGGAGGAGAGCAAAACAGAGATTGGCATTCAGAATGGGCTGTGTGTGCAGAGAGAGCTGCCCGCCTGGGGAGGAGGGTTGCAGGGGCTGGCTCTGGGGGCAGCTGCCCGTCTTGCTAGCCCCCAGGAAGCCCCTCCGTGTTGAATTTGCACCCCATTCTCTGCTAAGATGCTCAGGGCTATTTTTAGTTGTTTAAGGCCTACAAGGCACTAGGTTTGCAATACTGAGATGGGGGTGGGTGGGCAGGAGGAATCGTGACACCCCAACCAGAACCACACCTAAGTGCAATAAGGTTTTATGCAGTTCCTCTGAGCTGCCAGGACTCAGGCTTGCCCCCCTCCCTCAAGGCCTCTGCAAGGCTCAGATCCAAAATCCAGCCACCCAAACTGGGGCGCGGGTGTTGTTGGCAAACTGGTATTTCTTGCCACACATCAGCATTTACCTGTTCTAACTTGGCCGCCTCCCCTGAATGACTCTGGGATGGGGCTGATGTCAACCCCACGGGTCCTACCCCACGCAGAGAGCAGAAGGGGCTCACCATGCATGCCCAAGAGTCCAAGAGATGAGTGTCCCCTGCTACTTGCAGGGCCTGCAAACTGCCCAGCCCCAATCGCCCCAGGAATATCGGAACTGCCCACTGAGGGCCAGTGTGGCCTAGTGGTTAGAGTGCTGGACTAGGAGCTGGGAGGCCGGGGTTCAAATCCGCACTCAGCCATGAAGCTCACAGGGTGACCTGGGTCCAGTCGCTGCCTTCTCTCAGCCTAACCTGCCTCACAGGGTTGTTGTGGTGCATTAAATGAGGAAGGGGAGAACCATGCAAACCAGGAAAGGATGTAGCCAGGAGGCTTTGGGAGAGGGCAGAACTGAGAGGAACAACCATTTGCAACGTACCCAAGCAGGAGCTGGTCCTTTGGGTCCTGGGAGACGTACACAAAATCCCTGAGGGAGAAAAGCAAGTAAGTTGGGGGTTCTTGGAGGGAGGAGACAGCAGAGGGAAAGGCCTGCCACAATTTCAAAAGGGATGGCGTGGAAAAGCAGAAGGTGGGTGCCCGCGTACCTGAGGTAGGCCTTTGGTTTGTACCCCAGTGCTAAAGCCTTCTCTTCGGACATCACCAGCACCGCCGAGGCCCCGTCGGTCTGGGAAAAGGAGCCAAGAATATTCCGTCAGCCGAGAGCAGGTACCCCACCCCAACCCCCCACAATCTGCCTGTGTCTCTATTCAGCTGCACTACAAATGAATTGTAGAGTTGGAAGCGACCCCTAAGGGTCACCCAACCCAACCCCCTGCAATGCAGCAATCACAATCGGGAGAAGGGTGTTGCTTTTTAGTGAGTTTCAATCTCGGGAATTCAAAAGGGGGGCTTAAAACTCACTGTCATTCTATGACATGCCGAGATCAAAGCTTCCTTCTCAAAGAGGCAGCCAGTCAGCCTGCATCTGTAGCCCTCTGGCTTGTGGTGCCAAGGAAGGGGAGAGACAGCTGTTTATTTATTTGGTGGGGGGCATTGATACATAGGGCCTAATGCAGGAAGGGTTGGGGGGGGAGAGAAAGCCGAGGTGGTCTTCCTGCTGTTGTTGGGCCATAACTCCCATCCCCAATGACGTAGGCCATCCCGGCCGGGCCTGATTAGAGATTATGCTCCATTCACGTTCAATGCCAAGCAACAGGCTGGCAGCAGGCAAGTGAGTGCCAGGCACTGGCAGCCTCTCCTCCCATCCCCCTGCCCCCCTGGGGACAGGCCAAAAGAGAGACGCTGTATGTCTGCACAGAGCCAGTTGTAGTTTGCTGGCAAACCAGAAGCCAGCGCTCTCTCTCTCTCTCCAAAGTCAAATTCTTTTACCTCTTTTAGCCCAATCTATCTATCTATTTTAAATCATATACATATTAATACAGATCAGCTAAATATTGGGCCACAGAGCGCTCCAAGGATGCAAGAAGAGCCTTTAGCTGGATCAGGCCCATGGGGCCCCATCCTGTCCAGCATCCTGTTCACAGAGGAGCTGACCAGATGCCTGGGGGAAACCTGCAGGCAGGATTCGAACACAAGACAGCTGCTCTTGCCTCCTGAGGTTTCTGGGTATTCAGAAGCATTGCTGCCTCCAACTCGGGCCGATGATTCCCGCGATTCTAGCACAGCTGGAAATCCCTTGTTCTAATGTCGCTGCGTGTGGTGCCTTACCAGGAAAGACGAGTTGGCGGCTGTGACCGTCCCGTAAGGCTTGACAAACGCAGCATTCAGCCTCCCCATCTGCTCCATCGTTGACGGGCGGACTCCGTTGTCCCGCACAACCGTTTCCCTGCCTGACAAAGCAGAACCAAGGATTTTTAGAGCCCTGCAGCGTCCCGAGATTTGGCTAGCTATTTTCAAACCTGTATATAAACTTCAGTCTTCCTCATTTCTGTGGTGCCCAAGGATACCCTCTCCTCACCAACCTCTCCCATACCTACAGGCCCTCTCTTCCCTATCCCCACCCTACCCCCCCCACCCCTTTTGCTCCTAGAAGCCCTTCCTTTCGCTAGGACTTTCTGCCGCTGCCTGGGGTCACAGCAGCCAAAGGGGTACACCCAGATTCAGGATCAAAGTCGGCCAAATGATAGAAGCCCCCCCTTCTGTGACAACCAAGCACCCTAGCCAATCACTGCCAGAGATGTCAACCCCATCACTGAAAACCTCTTGGCTCGTTGCTCTATGTAGCCCAGATGCCACTGCAAAGGGTAACACTTTGATTTAAAGCAAATAAACCCAAATTTCTTTAAGAAGGTAGCAGGAAGGGAGGGGGAAAAGGGAAGCTTCTGTCCGGGGACGAGGGTATTTGGCTTGTGACACTGAGAAACAAGCTGGCGCCCAAAAGCTTTCACCAAAGGCTGCTAGCTAGTTTGTGGTCTGCTGAACTGACTTGCTGCAACCTTTCCAGGAGAAAACATCCTGTGGTTTTGCTTATATGACCTCATCAGGTTAAAACACAAAATTTAAAAAGAACTTTTAAACGGAAAAAAAAATGGGGACTCAAGCTACCCATGTGATGGTAGCTTTTGAACAAGTTAATGCTAGACATTGGTGTGCTGCTTGAGATTCAGCTGTATCGACTTCAAGACTGCGATTTTATGTTGCAGCGACTCACAAGGAGATGAATGAAAGCTGCCCATTGATTCACATCAGAGAATTGGATGTACTCTGGTGACAGCCAGTGTGGCCTAGTGGTTAGTGTCAGCCCAGGGCAAGGGAGAACAGGGTTCAAATCTCATGAAGCTCCCTGGATGGCCTTGGAAGCCGGTCCTTGCCTCTCTGCCTAACCTACCTCGCAGGGTTGCTGTGGGGATGAAATAGGGAAGAGAACTTTGCATGCCACCTTGAGCTCCTTGGAGAAAAAGGTGGGGTGCACATGCAATAAATAAATGTAATGCTTCGCTGCATCACAACACCCACCACGTCAAAACGTCCGTGGCTCTTTGAGCAGGTTTGCCCGGGGGGGGGGGGCTGCTCTTGCTGTGGTTCTTAAACACCCCTGCCTGGGGGGGGGGGGAAGAGAATGGCAAAAGTGCTTCTTCTTCCCATTTGGGTGCAGCTGTGCAAGGGAGGGATATTTAAGATTCAGGTCTTAAGAGAACCTAGAGAACCAAAGAAGGGTGAAGAGGAAGGGAGGGAAGTCTCCAGCACAGTGGCTCCCATGGTGGGTGGTGTCACACACGCACCGGGGGGGGGGGGGGGTTTCCTAAGGGACACCAAGAGTCAAGGGGTTGGCAGGGGGCGCTGAAGGTGCAAATGACTCTCAGGCTCTGAAAGGCTGGTATCACTAGATCAAGTCCATCAATTTTGTTGAATTAATCAAACTAAATAGTGTTAATTGGGTTTCAAATAAATTATGCAATTCATTGTTATTGTTTTGAATTTTACTGTGTTATCTTCCTTCGTGGGCCATGCAAACCACAATTCTTACTAATGGTTTTTATAGGGTAGGGGGCACCGGGGATGAGTCTATGGAACCAAGGGGGCAGTGCCCCCCCCAAAGTTTGGGAAACACTGCTCTAGCGACTGGGTGTGGGTGGAAGGGAACTGGGTTTCTCCCTCCTGCAGGAGATACTCTTCCCCCCCCTCCCCGTCTGCAAGTTCCCAAGCAACACCCCATGCATTGCCCACGGACGGGTTCCTCCCAACAGGACCCCCCCCCCACCATGGTACCTGGCACTTTGAAGGACACAACGTCAATGAGGAGCCCTTCGTCCTGGGCCTTCTTGGCCAGGCTGTGGGAGCGCACGGCATACTCATCCTGCTCCACGCGTGAGATGGCAAAGGCGGCTGCCAGGCGGTCTGCCGAGTGGCCCATCGTCTCGCTGGTGGAGAACTCGGCCACGGCGGGGAGCTGGGGGGAGCCAGAGAGGGCTTGCTGAAAATTGGTCCTAGGAAGGCGCCCGGTACCAAATCAAGGCGCCCGGTACCTTGCTCCGTATTGTGTCCACTGACTGGCAGCAGTGGCTCTCCAGGGTTTGGAACGGGGGTCTCTCCCAGCCCCACCTGGAGATGCCACCGGGGACTGACCTTTTGGGACCTTTTGCTTGCAAAGCAGATGCTCTACCCCTGAGCTACATGCAGACTGCGCCAACACAAATAATCATAAATAAATAAGAATAATAATGTGCACCCCACCACCGAGACCATTCCATTGTAACTAGGCAACCTTCCAAAATTTCAACACCTCTTGCAATGGTTTGACCCCTTTCCATTGTAACAGTGCAAATTCTACAAACATCTTCCATATCTTCTCAAAATCATTTCTCCCACATATTCCCCATCTTACCTTAATGGCACATGTTCATTTATCGTTAATAGCTATACCCCACACCTCTTTATACCATTCTTCCATTTTATATTCTGCTTGCCCCTTCCACTTCCTAGCTATAATAATTCATGCAGCTGTCAATAAATTTGCAAGCAAGTCCTTCCTAGCCTGTGAACCTTCCACCCCATCGGAAATTGATAATAATGCCACCTCTGGACTTTTGGTCAGCTTTAACCCAGTGATTTATGTTATCTCCTTAAACACCCTTTGCCATTTATTTATTTGTTAACATATTCACACCCCCACCACATGTATAGATAATTCCATTTCCTGGGATCCCCTCCAACATAACACCAAATATTCCTTGTTTATTTGATTTAACCTGACTGGTGTTAAATACTGTCTCCAAACTAATTTATAATAATTCTCTTTTATTCTTATAGACAACATTTTCAATGTACGTTTCTTCCATATTTCCCCCCAGCCCTGTTGTCTAACTGCCCCTAAATGGCCTCGGTCCAGTATACCTGAAGGAGCGTCTCCACCCCCATCGTTCTGCCCGGACACTGAGGTCCAGCACCGAGGGCCTTCTGACGGTTCCCTCGTTGCGAGAAGCCAAGTTGCAGGGAACCAGGCAGAGGGCCTTCTCGGTAGTGGCGCCTGTCCTGTGGAACGCCCTCCCATCAGATGTCAAAGAGAAAAACAACTACCAGACTTTTAGAAGACATCTGAAGGCAGCCCTGTTCAGGGAGGCTTTTAATGTTTAATAGATTATTGTGTTTTATTTTTCTGTTGGAAGCCGCCCAGAGTGGCTGGGGAAACCCAGCCAGATGGGCGGGTTATAAATAATAAATTTATTATTATTATTATTATTATTATTATTATTATTATTATTAATTATTATCATCATCTCCTTTTCCCACAAACACCTGCAGTTTTAACATTCCTAGCACTTCCAGCCAGCTTCTCCAGCTCTGGCAATCTCTCCTTCTGGACCCTACATGAGCTCATCCTTTTGCTTCCTTCACCAACACAACACACTGCAGTGTTTTCTGCCACCCACAAATGGACAGCCTTGGTCTTGTCTCTCCTCCTCCCCTTTCCCCAAGCACAGCTCTCTGCTCACTGGCAGCTGCTTCTTTCCCTACAGCCCAAGATTCTGCGCCCTCCCCAACAGCAGTTCTCATGGTGTTTGGGGACGGGCAAGGGGAACTTCTTCAACCCCTAAGAAAAGAACCTATGAAGAGCCTGCTGGATCAGGCCAATGGCCCATCTAGTCCAGCATCCTGTTCTCACAGTGGCCAACCAGGCCAGTGGCCCTAAACAGCCTCGACCCAGTATACCTAGAGCGTCTCGACCCCCATCGTTCTGCCCAGACACGGAGGCCCAGCTCCGAGGAACTTCTGGCGGTTCCCTCCCTCCAAGAAGCGAAGCCACAGGGAACCAGACAGAGGGCCTTCTTGGTGGTGGTGCCCGCCTTGTGGAACGCCCTCCCATCAAATGTCAAGGAAATAAACAACTATTTGACTTTTAGAAGACATCTGAAGGCAGCCCTGTTAAGGAAGGTTCGTAACTCTCCTCTCCTGTGGTTTCCAGGAACTGGTATTCAGAAGCATCACTTCAAGAAAGAAGATTCCACCTAAACATTAGGAAGAACTTCCTGACAGTAAGAGCTGTTCGGCAGTGGAATTTGCTCCCAAGGAGTGTGGTGGAGTCTCCTTCTTTGGAGGTCTTTAAGCAGAGGCTTGATAGGCATATGTCAAGAATGCTTTGATGGTGTTTCCGGCTTGGCAGGGGGTTGGACTGGATGGCCCTTGTGGTCTCTTCCAACTCTATGATTCTATGATTCTATGAAAGCCCTCTCCTCTATGAATGTATAACCCTCTTTTAAAGGCAAGTTGGTGGCCATCACTGCCCCCTGTGGAAGTGAGTTCCATGGTTCAACTATATGCACTCCTGGGAAGGAGGACTTGGTCTGTCCTGAATTTTCCAACATTCAGCTTCTTGGTTTCCTTGAGTGCTGGGAACTGAACACCAGACTAACGGTTGTTTTAGGAGCTGAAGACGTGAAGAACAGAGGACACAGACACTCAACTGTCCCACCCCACGAGCCACCAGCCGGCCTGATGTCACTTGGTTTGTCCTCTTTTTGTCCTCACCGAACAAGCAGGAGGAGAGAGAAAGGGGGTTAGCCTTGTTCATTGTGTTTACCTCTGGAGCAAAGTAATCGGGACGGATCCTGGCGATCAGGGACAGCCTCTGGCCCAAGCTTTTTGCCCTCGAGAATCCAAACAACGTCTTCCTCATTTTCCGGCTGTGTCTGATGGGGATGTCGGACATCAGCTCAACGCCACCAGCCACCACCACATCCATCTGGCCAGATGCAATGAGACCGATTCCTGCAGAGATTGGGAGGAAGGAGGCGTCACCGAGGAGTCACACTTCGCAGAAGAGAAAAGGCAGCATCGCCTCCTGCGTGAGAAATGCCCTCCTGCCCCTGCCCTTATGTTCCTGCCCAGGGGGAGCTCCCACTTGCCAAGGAATGGCCAGGCACTCCCTTTAAGCTCCCGAGGGTCCTTTGCACCCACATCTTTACCTGCCCTGTGCGATATCAGCAGGGCAGCAGGTGGCCGTGGTCTGGGGGAAATGGCCTCAGGGCCTCTTTACGCAGACTCCAGCCCAGTCCGTCTAGAGCGTTTATTTACAGAACAGTTATCAGTCTTCCAGATTCAGAACACCAATTTGCCAATTCTTACTTGAAATCTTTGCTCAGCACCTACCATTTCCATCCCTTTTTACTGAGCGCAGTGTCTAATGCAACTGCGAAAATTTCTTCCCCTAGTTGCTCCCATTGTAAGTGGAGGGGGGGGGTGTTTCTATGGGCTGTTTCGAACCTTCTTCCTTCCATGCTCACCCTCCTTGGTCTACTTCCTGCTTTGTCTCGGTTACATCCCACCCATTTGATGTCTTAAGTGGCACAGCGGCAAGAACCTGCCATAGGACCAGGCACAGTGGTCCCCAAACATTGTCGGACTGCTGCCCCCTTGGTTCCACAAACTCACCCCAGTGCTCCCTACCCTACCCTATGAAAAGCATGATTCAGAACTCCGCTCTGCACAACCTGCTGATGAAGATGAGAACACAATAAAATTCATAACATTAACAATCCATTGCACAATTACTCAAAATCCAATGAAAACTATGTAGTTTAATTGATTCAACAAAATGGAAGACCTTGATCCAGTGAAACCCGCCATTACCAACAGCTGGCCATCTTGTGATGAATCAGAATTGTAAATACAAAAGTGACCAAAGGGAAATCAAATTGAAAGCGATAAGAAGAGTAAAACAAAGCAAGGAAGCTGTTCCGCTCTGGGCTCCAGCCTGGTCAGTTGTAAATAAGAGATCAAGGCGCTAAGAGGGGCCCACTCCAGTGCCCCCCTGCCCCCCGCTTGCCTCTTAGCCTTCCCCTAGGTAATCCCACTGACCCCCAGGAGGTGGTACCACCCACCTGGGAACCACTGACCAGGCACATGTCCAGTCATCAATCCACAAGAAGAAACAGTGCTGCTTACCAGAGAGCAGCATTTTTGGCTTTTGCCAAAATGTGTTCAAACATTAACAGTTTTTAAAAAATAAATAAATAAAGAAAAACAGGTGCTTTTTGAAAGAGGAGGCTGTTGTTTCAGTACAGAGCGGAGAGCAATGAACTCCCACTTAGGAGATCCAGGGCAAGGCCTTGCTTCCTGCTGGAGAAGCATCCTACAGGTCCTTTGCAACTCTAAAGCCAATTGCTGCATGCCCCTTTCTTCTTTAACCATGCCCCCCCCCCCGGCAACATTGGTACCTGTTGTTAGCGCCTGGTTTGAAGAGATGCATGCCATGGTGACCGTGTGGGAAGGTGTTTTGTCAGAGAAGCCAGCTCCCAGGGCAGCCTACAGAGAGGAACACAATGCAGAAAGCTTAGCAAACAGAGTGCTGAGAAAGAGCTTGTCTTTACAACACTTCCTGCCGTGGGAAGCAGGCTGTGACTTGTGTATCAGTTGACTTTGCAGCTAGACTGGGGACTGGGAGCGGCCGCCGAGAGCATATAACAATGGTCCTGAAAGACCTACATTGGCTCCCAGTACGTTTCCGAGGACAATTCAAAGTGTTGGTGCTGACCTTTAAAGCCCTAAACGGCCTTGGTCCAGTATCCCTGAGGGAGCATCTCCACCTCCATCGTTCTGCCCAGATACTGAAGTCCAGCGCCAAGGGCTTTCTGGCGGTTCCCTCATTGCAAGAAGCCAAGTTACAGGGAACCAGGCAGAGGGCCTTCTTGGTAGTGGCACCCGCCCTGTGGAACGCCCTCCCATCAGATGTCAAAGAGATAAACAACTACAGTATCTGACTTTTAGAAGACATCTGAAGGCAGCCCTCTTTAGGGAAGTTTTTAATGTATGACATTTTAATGTATTTTAATCTTGGTTGAAAGCCGCCCAGAGTGGCTGGGGAGGCCCAGCCGGATGGGTGGGGTACAAATAATAAATCATTACTTATTATTATTATTTATTTATTATTATTATTATTATTATTAAATCTTGTGAGGGGCAGCTGGGTCTTGCCAAAGGCCACTTGACATATTATGTGGCTGAGCAGGGAGGCGAATCTGCTCTTTGGGTCCGTACAGACAACCACTTGCTAGCACAAGAAGCCTGCAGAAATTATTATTGTGTTGCTATTCAAAAGCAGTGCAGTGGCCGATGAAACCATTTGGCCCCATAGCACACATTCTGGAGCCTCTGCTTGTTCACTGGGAGCACTCACCTAATTGCGCTTTAAGATTTAAGCATTTCAGAAGAGACTACTATTGGTCTGAGGGTGAAGACAAAATATCCGTAAAATGTGACAAGTTATATACATTGAGAGCCAGTGGTGCAGGACTAGGGCCTGGGAGACCAGGATTGAAATCCTTGCTTGGACACTGGGTGACCCTTTGGAGCCAGACACTGCCTCCCAGCCTAACCTACCTCACAGGGTTGTTGTGGGGATTGAATGAGGAGGGAGAGAACCATGTATGCCGCTTTGAGCTCCATGGAGAACAAGGCAGGGTATAAATGCAATAAAATGAATAAAATAACATGTAATTGCCACTCTAGCTCCTTCGAGAGGAAGGGCGGGGTATAAAGCAGGCATCCCCAAACTTCGGCCCTCCAGATGTTTTGGACTACAATTCCCATCCTCCCTGACCACTGGTCCTGTTAGCTATGGGGTCATGGGGGTTGTAGGCCAAAAATCTGGAGGGCCGCAGTTTGGGGATGCCTGGTATGAAGCAAATAAATAAATCCTATTTTTACTCCATACATTTAAAATCAAGCTGACAGAAGGGGAAACTCTACATTTGTCAGGAGGAAAATATTAAGATTGACTGCATCAAGTTGATGGACAATGCCAAAAATGGCAAAAATGACCGGAAGAATCAGAAATCAGGAAGACCAAAACTTTAATAAGGAATGGGGAAAAATTATAATTTATCTTAAAAACAATTGTAAAGAGTTAAAGCTGTTAGGACTGGAATAACACTTGTAGTTTAATGGTGAATTTTGGACATAATGGAGAGGTAATAGATTTGAATTATTATACAAGATGCAGAGGAAATGATTAATAATAGGACCCACAAAGGGGAGGAGCGAAGTCCAAGAGATTCCTTGGAATCTTGTTTTTATGTTGCATGTTGGATATGTGAGTGTAAAACTCTGATTTGAAAACCAAATAAACAAATTTACAAAAATAAAAAAAGATTGCACCACCAATGCTTGCATTTATCTTGAAAAAGAAGTTGCATAAATGGTTAATAGGTCATGGCGCTCAGCCTAATGACAATTATGACCAGGCTCCCCTTAAGGCAGGCACCCCCAAACTGCGGCCCTCCAGATGTTTTGGCCTACAACTCCCATGATCCCTAGCTAACAGGACCAGTGGTCGGGGAAGATGGGAATTGTAGCCCAAAATATCTGGAGGGCTGCAGTTTGGGGATGCCTGCCTTAAGGAGTCTCAAAGCGGCTAACATTCTCCTTTCCATTCCTCCCCCACAACAAACACTCTGTGAGGTGAGTGAGGTTAAGAGACTTCAGTGAAGTGTGACTAGCCCAAGCTCACCCAGCAGCTGCATGTGGAGGAGCGGGGAATCGAACCCGGTTCACCAGATTATGAGTCCACCACTCTTAACCACTACACCACACTGGCTGGTGTAGTGGGAAACTGTTGCTAGCCAGAGTCCGCAGAGCAGACCTAGGCTAGGTGAGCCACTGGCCTGGCTGAGGATTTCCAGGGGGCTGGACTGGATGACCCTTTGGCTCCCTTCCAACACTACAATTCCGTGATGCTACGGGATAAGGCAGCCCCATGACACAGCAGGAAAACACCTGAGTCATGGAGGCTTGGATACACATTGCCACCGAATGCTGCTCCTGAGATACAGCCAAGTGGGTGAAAGTTCAGGACAGAGCTGGAAGTTAAAATTAAAAACAAGGGCTGGGCTGAGCAGCCCGTGAGATGGGAGCCAGCAGGCTGCGGCAAATGAAGCAGGATCCTGGAGCAGCACTGCCAGGCTGGAGCAGGCAGCTCTACACAGCGTCCGATGGCATTGGGCCTTCCTTGCCAGACAGCCGCACAAGCGGTTGCTTGGCCTTAGAGAGCAGGTGCAGATATTGCAAGACGTTCTGGCCTCGGTCAGAAACCGGGGATCATTTGCGCGCAAAACAAAAGGTCACTGGTGGAGGATTGTCAAGGGTTGCTGATCAATACTGACGATCTCCAAAGTTCACAATCTACACGTACGCAGACAGGCGCGCTGGCAACATCGAATATTTTGTAAAACGAAAGGGGGATCCCAGCTGGCAAGTTCAAAGTCTGCTGATATGGGCTCTCTTTTAGGGGAGGGGTCGTGGCTCCGTGGCAGAGGGTCTGCCTTGCAAGCAGAAGGTCCCAGCCTCTCCAGGTAAGGTGGGGAGAGCCACTGCTGCCTGTCAGTGTAGACAATACTGAGGCAGATGGACCAAGGACTTGTTACTAGGCAGCTTCCTGGGTTCCTAACAAAGGGAATGAACAGGTTGACACCCACCATGATCCGCCCGTTCATAAAACACACAACTGGTATTCAAGCGGCCGCAGAGAGATGTTCTGCTGTGTAGCTTGCCTAGTGCTTCTTTCAATAATCTAACATACCTCTCTAGCTACATTGCTGGTTTTCACCTCCTGGACAACGGTGCCAAACACAATGTAGTCCACAACTTCCTTGGGCACATCAGTCCGGTTCAGCAAGCCTCTGCGGGAAGAAGTCAGAGGGGGAAAAATCAGTGGTAGGCAGGCCAAGCCAAGAGCATTACCCTCTTGGTGGTTATTTCATAGAATCATAGAATCGTAGAGTTGGGACCCCCAAGGGTCATCTAGTACAACCCCCTGCGATGCAGGGTTTCAAATCTTGCTTTGCTTAGAATCATGGAATCATAGAATCAAAAGAGTTGGAAGAGACCACAAGGGCCATCCAGTCCAACCCCCTGCCAAGCAGGAAACACCATCAAAGCATTCTTGACAGATGGCTGTCAAGCCTCCGCTTATAGACCTCCAAAGAAGGAGACTCCACCACACTCCTTGGCAGCAAGTTCCACTGTCGAACAGCTCTTACTGTCAGGAAGTTCTTCCTAATGTTTAGGTGGAATCTTCTTTCTTGTAGCTTGAATCCATTGCTCCATGTCCGCTTCTCTGGAGCAGCAGAAAACAACCTTTCTCCCTCCTCCATATGACATCCTTTTATATATTTGAACATGGCTATCGTATCACCCCTTCACCTTCTCATTTCACATGAGTCGGGTTGCAGCTGGGTTTAGAAGATGAACCTGCTTTAGGGTTGCCATACGCCCAAATTTTCTGGACCTATCCGGCATCTGGGCGGAAATCGGTCAAATGTCTGGGGAAATCTGGACATACGGCTGCCCATGTTGGCAGTGCCGTTTTCCATTAAAAAATATCTCAAAAGGGGCAATTTTATTTTGCGATTTTGCCGAAAAAGCTCAACAACTTTGCACTGTTTGTAATAGGGCAACCCTGTTTGCTCAGCAACAACACAGCAGCAGAGATCCAGGTGCTGTGTACACCCAGATCCACAGCTTTCATAGCAGCCATGTTAGCCCACTAACATATTTGCTTTGTCACTCCAAGTAAATCTAGAGTAACTCCTACATTCAGGGGGGGGGGAACTATCCAATTGTTGTTGTTGTTTTACCCATTAACTCGCTACTTACTTCAGTGTAGCTCTGGCCAAGTCATGTGGCATCAAGTCTGCATACCTGACGATTAGAGAGGAAAGGAAAACATTACGGCCTGAGCAATGCAAGGATTTTGTTTTTAGCTCGGTGCAGGATGAACAGATCAATCAAATCTTTATTACGGTCACAGACCAGCATAAGTAGGGTGGGGTACAATCATTTAAAATCTGCAAAACCATTCTGGAAAGCTAAAGTTATTAAAACAGAAGGCATATATAAAAGACTATAAGAATCTAAAAGAAGCTTAAAGATTCTAAAAGAAGGGTTAGGAACATTAAACAGATGTGGAAGAGCATAAAAGGTTAGTATATAAAAGGCTATGACTATCAATTTACAAAGCACTCTAATATGGGTGTTCATTAAATCTAGTTTGTGGACAGAGAAAAATGAGGTGACCAGCAACCTCTTAACGTTGAATTTTAATCGACAAAATAATATAACCAACCAATAACTAATTATAAGCAATTCTACATTGCTACGAGTGCTGCTTTGGATCATAAGGCTGGTCCATGAAAATATACTGAATTAGCGGGGGATTTTAATGGAGTGGTATTGCCAAAGATGGATAGGACAAATGAAGTAAAGAAGGGAGGAGGGAAATTGCAAAAAAATAATAATAATTCAGATAGTCAAAAATTATGAACTGAAAGATATATGGAGACTTAGAAACCCGATGGAAAGAAAATATTGTTATTATTCAGGAGCAAAGAAATCGGCCTCAAGAACAGATATAATATGGTTATCGACGGGTCTAGTAACATATATTAAAAAATGCGAGATAATGGCAAAATCCTTAACAGATCACAACCCAACTATGATAAGGCTTAAAGAGAATGACAAAAATGCCAAGCGATGGCGTGTGGATGATAGGATATTAGATGATAATTTGTTTGTAAACAAAATGGGAGAGCTAGTAAAGGAATTTTTCCAAATTAATGTATCACATGAGGTGGAATTAACAACAGTTTGGGATGCCAGCAAGGCCTTCATTAGAGGATTGTATATACAACAAAAGAGCAAATATAAAAAAAGAAAAGGCAGAAAAATGAGAGAAAATAAAAAAAGAGATAGAATTAAAAGAGATAGATCCAAAAGATCCAAATTTAATAACACAAATAAAAATATTACAGAATAATTTGAAACAATTAGTGGATGAAGAAATAGAAAATAGGATTAAGTGGGCTAAACAAAGGACATTCAAGCTTGGAAGCAGATCAGGGAAGCTATTGGCATGGCAGCTGAGGAAAAAACAAAGTGAAAGGTTAATCACGTCAATAAAGGAAGGGGAAAGGAGATGGACCAACCCAGATGAAATACAGAAGTGTTTTGTTAAATATTATAGGAAGTTGTATAAAGGGGAAGATATTAATAAAAATAAATTGGAAGAGTATCTGAACAATTTTAAGGGAATTTCCATTAATCCCGAAGAGAGTGAAATATTAAATAAATCAGTTTCGAGGCAAGAAATAGAAGATGCTATAGGCAAACTTAAATTGGGGGAATCACCTGGAACAGATGGCCTTTCTGGGAAACGTTATAAAATATTTAAGAATGAATTGACAGAGGTTTATGAAAAACTAGTAAATGATATTTTAGAAAGAGGGGTAATACCCAGGAAGTGGCAAAATACATATATAACCCTGATACCGAAAGAAAAAGGAAGTACAGGAGAGGTTGGGAATTATAGGCCAATTTCACTATTGAATATCGATTATAAATTATTTGCTGGAATATTGGCTAACAGAATTAAAGAGGTGTTAAACAGAGTTATAAGTCAGGAACAACAAGGCTTCCTACCGAAAAGGAAGATGTATAAGAACCCTATTGAACCTATTTGAATATGCAGATTGGAACCCCAGTAAGAAAATAGCATTCATCTTCCTGGATGCCGAAAAGGCTTTCGATAACCTAGCTTGGGGATTCATGAAAGGAGCATTAAAGAAATTAGGGATAGCAGGCAGATTTATGGAAGGAGTTAATGCAATCTATAGTAAACAATTAGCAAGATTGATCATTAATGGAAGAATAACAGAAGAATTCGAAATATCTAAAGGAACGCGACAGGGGTGTCCGCTATCTCCATTGTTGTTTATATGGTCGTTAGAGTTTCTGATAAGGGACATTAAATATGGTTTAAAGGTATCGCGGTGGGTAAGAGCAATTATAAATTAAGGGCCTTTGCCGACGATATTATAATAATGATGGAGGATCCAATGGAGACATTAATTAAGTTGAAAAAGAAATTAGCAATCTATGGAGAGGTAGCGGGATTTAAAATTCATAATAAAAAAACTAAAATAATGATTAAACATTCGAGATATGGAGGAAAGATCTCAGCAATTTCATAGAAATATTTGGCAGGGGGGGAAAGAGAGAGTGCAATTCAGAATATTAACTGATATAAAGGAAAGGGGAGGATGCGGGGTCCCTAATCTGAAACTATATCATGCCACAGCACGTCTATGATGGATGAAGGAGTGGTTCCTGTTGGATGACCTGGAGCTGCTCAGATTGGAAGGCTTCAGGAATGTAGAAGGCTGGTACGCTTACCTGCTAAAAGAAAAAAAAGGGGAGTATAATTCATTTTTGGATCATATATTTAAAAAGTCATTGTATATCACATGGGAAGAATTAAAAAAATTATTAGAACCCAAAGTGCCATGGTGGATTTCACCTTTAGAAATGACAGCAATGAATAATGAACCTAAGGGAGGGAGATGGTTAACATATAAAGAGTTGACTGTGAGAATTAATGATCAATATGTATTGAAATCATATCAACAGATTGAACAATATTGTCAAAGTTGGCTGCATTATCTCCAAGTACAGAGTATTTTCAAAAAACATAAGATGATAGGATTATTGGAAAAGAAGACTAAATTGCAAGAATTGCTAATTGAGAATTCCACGAAACCATTGGCTAAAATTTATAAATTTTTACTGGAGTGGGAAATGAAGGATGAGGAAGTTAAACATGCAATGATAAAATGGGCACAGGATATTGGAAGGGTAATATACAGCAACCAATGGGAGAAATTATGGAGGGAGGATATAAATTTTACGGCCTGTATGGGTATAAGAGAAAATATGTGGAAATTGGTATATAGGTGGCATCTAACGCCAGCAAAATTAGCAAAAATATATAAAAATGATCAGGATACAGTGGTAACTCGGTTTATGAACACAATTGGTTCCGGAAGTCTGTTAATAAACTGAAGCAAACTTTCCCATTGAAAGTAATGGAAAGTGAATGAATCCGTTCCAGATGGGTCTGCGGCGTTCGTAAACCGAAAATTTGTAAACCGAGGTGTTCATAAATTGAGGTTCCACTGTAAATGTTGGAAATGTAGAGAGAAAGTAGGGGACTATTTTCATTGCTGGTGGACTTGCAAGAAGATTAGTATATTTTGGACAGAGGTATATGATAAAATGAAAAAGATGTTAAAATGTACATTTGGGGAAAAACCAGAAATTTTATTATTAAGTTTAATTCTGGAAAGCATGCCGAGTGATAGAAGGAACATCCTCTTATATGAGTGTGCAGCGGCCAGAATGTTGGTAGCCCAGAATTGAAAAGGAGATAAAGTTCCATCTATACAGGAATGGTATATTAAATTGGCGGAATATATGAATTTAGCAAAGGTGACGGCAATAATTAGTAATAATAATAATAATAATAATTTATTATTTATACCCCGCCCATCTGGCCGGGGAGAGTCCCCAAACAAAAAATTAAAGCAGAGTGGAGTTATGTGGAGGAATACTTTTATAATGAAGGTATAAGTTCGAAGTGGGTGATTTGTTTTGATTAAAATGCACAAGTTGATAGAGTAATTAATTAATTAATATAAGGAAAATAAGATATGGTATAGGATTCAATTGATAAGGGAGAAGCCTGGTAGAAATTTCATGTGAGAAGGGAACTGATGTTAAAATGTTTGGAAGTTAATTTTTTAATCTGTATTTTTGTTGTTGTTCTCCCCCCCCTTCTTTCTTTCTTTCTTTCTTTCTTTCTTTCTTTCTTTCTTTCTTTCTTTCTTTCTTTCTTTCTTTCTTTCTTTCTCCACTTTTCTTTTTTCTTTTTTTCCCCTTTTTGTATATAATTGGCGGAATTTGTATTGATTTGATTATGTTATGCTTTGTTGTGTTGTGTTGATCTGTGCGGATTTGTCATTTTTTAATAAGAAATAAAGATAATTTTAAAAAATTTTAAAAAATTAAAAAATTAAATTTTAAAAATTTTAAAAAATTTTAAAAAATTAAAAAGAAAAAAAGAAAAAGAAAGAAAATATACTGAATTACTTAATGGAAGAAAAGTCCACTGCAAAAGTGGACATTGCCTGGTAAATCTTGGCAACGCCCCATAACTTTTCAGCCACTCACTGCTCTACAGATGGGCACAGGACAATGGCAGCTGTCTCCTCGAGTCACTTATTTACATGCCAGGATAGTGAGAGCATCATCTGCAGTTAACTTTAAGTTGATTTTGATTAACAGTAAGTTGCACAGGCATTTTCTCCATCAACACCAGGTTCCCCCAGACTTTACAAGGAAGCATTTAATACTTACGAGGTTCCTGCCAGCAGAAATGGAATACGAACCCCATCCACCACCACAATATTCTTCACCCCATTTTTAGCCAAGGTTTTTTTAGTCTTGGGCTGAGCTGCGGAAAGAGAACGATAAATGGCTACTGATAGAGACAGTGCAGATCAAGAGCAACGTTTCTGTTATTAAAAGGCAAGCAAGAATGCATGGATCTTTGAGCGAGAGCCCTTTTTGAGTTTAAGCCAGAAGGGGGAACTCTGGGCACTTCGGATACTGCTGGCGTCTAGTTCCCATCATCCCTGACCATTGGCCGTGCCAGCTGGGGCTGATGGAAGACCTGGAGGGCCCCTAGTTCTCCATCCCTGGTTCAAATAAAACCTGAGTTTAATTCCCCATCACAGTCACCATTCGGTCTGAGAAGCATTCAAGGGTTTGTGTTCAGCTATGCCCAATCTATTGGCAAAACATACTCCTGAAACAACACACACAAAGCTTCATGAACGCCGAAAAGTGCTAATACCTACTCCCAAATGTTAAAAAGTTGAAGGACCTCAGTATAAAGAAAGAAAGAACTTTTATGGACACGTTTGCTAACTTAACAATAAATGGCCTATTAGATATTAGGGCAATCTTGAAATTTGTCTAGAAACTCATTATTAATGACAAATAGCACACAGAGAGTTGCAACTAGATTCCTAACAGTTTTGTAAGAATGTAAAAGGCAAAACAAGACTATTGCTGGATCTAGAAAGGATTTCTCTGCTCTCAGTTTGTTGCTGTTGTTTTTAGAAGACAAATCAGAATAAACTGAGAGCTGCAATGCTTAACACACTTACTTGAAATCAACCAGTGGGATTTATTTCCAAGTTTGACCGGGGATCTGTATGATCCTAAGCCTCCAACACACTCCCAAGCTACTGTAGTTGCAAGACTACACGAGCCCTGGAGTTGATGTAGTTTATTCCCCAGCCACTGCTTGCCATCTGTGGGTGGGAATTAAAAAACAAACCCCCCAGACCACAGCAGGAAAAAAAGAAAATGTCACTTCTTCCCACCTTCTGCTCTGGCCAGCATGAGCTGGCAGGGCTTACGAAGGACAATTTCTCCAACAGAGCATGTTCTCCACCCCACCTCCACCTTAGGATTGCTCTACTGGTGATGTTATTAGTTTACCTGCTGTCTGTAACTGGGGCGAACAGCTGAGGGATCTTACAGCTGGAAGAAAAGCAGAACAAAATTCAAGTGTAAGAACAAAGCAACAGCACCAGAGATTATCTCAATTACCAAAGCTCAAAGAGACTCTAAGGAACAGCGGCAGGAATATCACGCCGCAGCTTTTCTCGGGAGTCAATTTGGATTACAGTGCTTTCGAGTTCAGATCACTTCCAAATGTGCAACTGGCCTATTGTGCAATTGATTGTCCTGGTTTACAGATAAAGCAATCTGGCAGAGATGTTCAGATGATGAGGCATTAAAACAAAAGGAATAATTTAGGCAGGGCAATTGGCATCCTAGTTTAGTTATAGTGCAAGTTTTCTATGACAGCTTGAAATAAACATGAAGTATAAAAACAGAACGACAGATGTAGACACAATTACAAGACGCTGCAAAAGCTTCAAATAAGATAAATGATTCATACTGTCAATGTTACAGTTAGCTACAACCCACTATGACTAATCTTTTAATACATTGGTACCTCGGGTTACAAACGCTTCAGGTTTGTAAAAAAAAGGGGAAAAAAGAACAGAAATCGTGCTCCGGCGGCGCGGCAGCCCCATTAGCTAAAGTGGTGCTTCAGGTTAAGAACAGTTTCAGGTTAAGAATGGACCTCCGGAATGAATTAAGTTCTTAACCAGCGGTACCACTGTATTTGTACAAATTTGGTGCCTAACCAGAAGCAGCTGAACTTACCTAGTCGGGCAGCCCATGATGAGATAGCAGGAAGGGTTCTGGCAGAGCAGGTCAGCATGGATGTCATTTTGGAATCTGAAATGGGGGTGGGGGTGGGGTTTAGACAGCCAGTGATTTATCTTGCTTGGCTTGTTAGCAACATTCATGTTGGTCAGCCAATTCAGCTCACATGCTCGGTCCAGGAAAGTCAAGGTCATCAGTCCCCCCCCACCTGTTTTCCAAAGCCACTGCCAATTCTTCGGACAGATCACTGGACAAGCAGAAACCACAACCTGAGATACAATGATGTGGCTCTTTCTCTACAGTGCAAAGATGCAAAACAGATTAAATGACTGCAGATTTCCGCCAGCATTTTGCAGCAATGTTGCCCAAAGGGCAAAGTAGCCCAACGTCTTTGGTAAATCCCAGTAAACAGAGTTTGCTACAGTTGTCTCTTTGTTTTTATTTGTTTTAAATCTCTGCCTGAACAGGCATTTAGCATGTTTAAGAAATGACAAATGATAGCTTTGCACATCAGGTTAAGACTGTAAAGAGCCTATGTTGTTTAACACTGTGCTCAAACCATTCCAAGACAAGAAATTCAGCTTTATTAAAAGTCAAATGCATCAACAAAAAACCCCATAAGTGTTCGGCTCATAACCATGTTGCTCAACCCGTCCATTTCCCTAATCTTCTTTCATTCCAGGAACCAGACTTGACGTGAGTCAGCAGTGTGATGCAGCAGCTAAAAAAGCCAATGCAATTCTGGGCTGCATCAATAGGAGTATAGCATCTAGATCTAGGGAAGTAATAGTACCACTGTATTCTGCTCTGGTCAGACCTCACCTGGAGTACTGTGTCCAGTTCTGGGCACCACAGTTCAAGAAGGATACTGACAAGCTGGAACGTGTCCAGAAGAGGGCAACCAAAATGGTCAAAGGCCTGGAAACGATGCCTTATGAGGAACGGCTTAGGGAGCTGGGTATGTTTAGCCTGGAGAAGAGAAGGTTAAGGGGTGATATGATAGCCATGTTCAAATATATTAGAGGATGCCGTATACAGGAGGGAGAAAGGTTGTTTTCTGCTGCTCCAGAGAAGCGGACACGGAGCAATGGATTCAAACTACAAGAAAGAAGATTCCACCTAAACATTAGGAAGAACTTCCTGACAGTAAGAGCTGTTCGGCAGTGGAATTTGCTACCAAGGAGTGTGCTGGAGTCTCCTTCTTTAGAGGTCTTTAAGCAGAGGCTTGACAGGCATATGTCAAGAATGCTTTGATGGTGTTTCCTGCTTGGCAGGGGGTTGGACTGGATGGGCCTTGTGGTCTCTTCCAACTCTATGATTCTATGATATTCTTTGCATGTGTAAGGTCCCAGGCTGAATCTGCAACATTTATAGGTAGAACTGGAAAAGACTTGAGACTCTGGAGAGACACTATCAGTCAACAGAGAACTAGATGATCCAGCTATCTTCCTCAGCATAAGGCAGCTTCCTGTGTGCCAGCATAATATTAACAAAATGAACAGCTTCTTCTTGGCCTCCAGCATCTGCCATCAGCACAAAGCCCTCCCTTGCTCTCCATAAGAGCCATAGTATCCATCAAGTTTCAAAACTGGCAAATATACTATCCATAAAGAAAATAGGCAACCAAATAAAATTAAGCTACAACCAAATAAAAATAATCACACACACCACACTACTAGCCCAGGTAGTTTCATAACATGTGAGGCTGGAGCTGTGCGGCGGTTCAGGAGACTGGACTACAAATTACAAAATCCCTGGTCTGAATTTCATGTCCGCCATGAGGCCGTAGTTAAGTAAGCCACTCCCTCTCCCAAGAGTGTAACATGGGGAAAACAACAATTGCCTACCCCACAGGGCTGTTGTAAGTACCCTGTTTCTCCAAAAATAAGACGTAGCCATAAAATAAGCCGTAGCAGGATTTTTAAGCATTCAAGGAATATAAGCCATACCCTGAAAATAAGACATAGTGATAGGCGCAGCAGCAACGCCGGCTGCGGCAGGAGGAAGAGGAGGAGTCCTGCCGGCTCCTGGCCCGGAACCGACTGCTGCTGCAGAGCCGACAAAGCGCCCAGCAGCGCCACGGTGAGCCAGCAGGACCCAGCAGCAGCAGCTGGTTTCTTCACCTATTATCAGTCCCAGTAGTGAAGTGGGTATCTCCCCCCCCCCATGGCTAAACGGTTTTTAATTTCTGTATTGTATATTCTTTCACCACTTTGACACAACACTTTGGACAGGGGACTTGCTAGGCTGTTCACCAGGCTCCAGCAGGACCCTATCCTTGTAGGTTAAACTATTGGGATTGGGACTAAATTACTCCCCCCCCCCAAAAAAAACCCTTGCCATTGCATTTGAATTTCCTTTGTGTTTAATAAGACATCCCCTGAAAATAAGCCATAGTGTGTGTTTTTTGAGGAAAAATAAATATAAGACGGTGTCTTATTTTCGGAGAAACACGGTATGACAATAGGACTGTGAACATTAAGCACTTTGAATGTTCTAAAGAGGCCATGAAGCATTCTGTATTGTAGAATGTCCTTTCCTCATTGTCAAAGTTTGTAATAATAATAATAATCTAATTATTTATACCCTTCCCATCTGGCTGGGGTTCCACTTTTCTCAGCCACTCTGGGTGGATTCCAGCACATAAAAAAACATAACAAAGGATCATACATTAAAAAATAACTGATACAGGGCTGCCTTCAGAAGCGCTTGGAAAGTTATGTATCTCCTTGACATCTGGTGGGAGAGCTTTCCACAGGGCGGGTGCCACTGCTGAGAAGGCCCTCTGCCTGGTTCCCTGTAACCTCACTTATTGCAGGGAGGGAACCACCAGAAGGCCCTTGGAGCTGGACCTCAGTGTCCGGGCTGGACGATGGGCGTGGAGACGCTCCTTCAGGTATACTGAGCCGAGGCCGTTGGCTTTCAAGATCAACACCAACACTTTGAATTGTGCTCGGAAATGTACTGTGAGCCAATGCAGGTCTTTCCGGACCAGTGTATTGGAAGCTTTTAAGGTGCCAGGGCAGGCTTTTGTCAACCAGAATATAAACACTAACAAAAATGGAGGATAAAGGCTATCAAGGCTGCCCCCAGGCCCTGCTTGTGGGCTTCCCATTAGGGAACCTGGCTGGCCACTGCAAGAACAAGAGGCTGGCCAAGATGGGCCCCGGGGTTTGGCCTGATCCAGCTGCAGGGGCTCTTCTTAGGGAAGGCATAGGCAAACTCGGCCCTCCAGATGTTTTGGGACTACAATTCCCATCATCCCATACCACTGGTCCTGTTAGCTGGGGATGATGGGAGTTGTAGCCCCAAAACATCTGGAGGGCCGTGTTTGCCTATATCTCTCTTAGGGCCTTAATTCTGACGACAGGAGTTTTTGTACTGTACCAGAACTGCGCTGACTGAGCTCACTTCCCTTCCCCCACGAAATTCCCCACCCCACTTTCTTCAGCCCAACAATACGGGGTGGTGGCGTCAGTCGTGTTCCTGTCGCCCCTGGTAATCCATCGGGAGCCATAAATCCTCCCCGATCCACTTTATCTCATCCCGCCTTTCCTTCCAAAGGAGCTCCAGGCTCCGAACACGGCTCTTCTCCCCCGCCCAAGTTTCACCTTCACAACTGCCCTGTGAGGGATCCTGGAGCTGTAGAGTCGGAAGGGGGACCCAGGGGTCATCTAGTCCAACCCCCTGCGGTGCAATGCACGGGGCTGAAGCTAAGAGGTGCAGAGGGCGGCTCAATGTCACCACCCAGCGAGCGGACTCGAGGCCTGGCCCCCCTCCCCCCTCCCAAGGCCCTCAATCCATGGCTCTAACCAACGGGTCACACAGCCGCCGCCCACCCCACCCCAAGCCCCGCCCACCGAACCCACTCCCCCGTCAGGACTCGAACCCGGCGCCCCACGGAGCTCGGAGAGCAAAGGAGACAACCGGCGGCCCTTCTCCTCCTCACCTGACGCGCCCGGCAGCTCCTTCGCCCCTCCGACTCTCTCCCTCAGGCGTGGCCACGCCCCCTCCGAGTGCGCCTCAGCCAGGAAAGCCCCCTCCGGCCTCCACGGCCGCTCCCTGGGGTTGCCCACGGCGCCGCCTGACGGCACGCGACGCTTCCCCCAGCGCATTCTGCGGAGGAAAAATCCCGGGAAGAAAGGGCGAAGCGCGCCTTCGTGGGAAGCAAATAATCGCATGGGGAGGAGGGCCGGGGGTGGCCGGGTGGGGGGAGTTTTCGAGCAGGCACCGCCAAGGGCACCCCTGTAGTGGTGAAGAAGCGCCGGGGCTTCGCAGAAGGCCCCGTCCCGTCCCCTCGGCCAGGGCCGCCTCCCGCCCTCCGTCCTCGCGTCCGCCTGCCTCGCTCCCTCTCGCTCGACCTCCGCGCTCGGCCAAGATGGCGGCTGCTGTCCGGGCCATCGGGAGCCTCACGCGCTTCACGGCCGCCGTCAAGTACTGCCGGGCCCGGTGCTGCCGCTCAGGTGAGGCGGAGAGGGAGGCGGTCGGGGGAGGGGAGGGGGCGCCCACGCCTCGTCTCCCGGGGAGGAGGGGACGGGGAAGGGCCCCCCGGGCCCCGCTCCCCCGCCGCACCCTCCAGACCTTGTTCTCTGCCCCCTGCTGCTGCTGAAAGGCAGGGGGTCCCCTGAAGGTCATCTGCCACTCTAGCCCTTCCCCCTCCTCTTCCCTTCCCCCCTCTTCCCTTCCTACGGTGTTCTTCCTTGACTGGTGCTTCGTAAGAGTGACTGTTCCAAAAGCAGAGGTGCTGAGCCTGTCAGCTGTTTTGGGCAAAACTGGGCACCCAAATGTGGTGCTGAGCTGAGCTGAGAGATTGAAATCTTTCAGCTCAGCACCGTGATGTGGTGACTGACTTTGCCAGGCCTTGTATATGTGCATGAGAGGCACATTTGGCCTTTGGATGATTGGCCAACTCTTAAGTATGTCCAGTGGATCAAAATCCTTAGCTTCTCCTATTCTAAAGAATTTGGGGGCTCTGCCCAGATGGAACTGAATTCATGCTAGCGCTGCAGGATTATGGGACATGTAGAAGTGCCTCACTGTTGTATCAGATTAGAGTGCATTCTGGTCCAGCATCCTGTTTCTCATAACAGCCAACCAGATACTTTTGGGAAGCCCACAAGCAGGGTTTGAAGGCTGCAGATCTTCCTGGCTGAATATCCCCATAATCTGGAAGGTTTACCTGGTGTTCCTGCTCAGCTGTCACAGCTAATAGCTGTTGGTAGGTCTTTTACCAATGGATTCATGTACAGTACTCCCCTTTTAAAGCCATTCAAGATACTCTCCTATTCTGGGACCGGCAGTAAGAGGAGTCGTGTAGCTGGGTCAGACAAAGCAGGTATATAATCCAGCTTTCCGTACCCAGCTGTGATCAGCCAGATTCTACTGGAGAAATGCACAGAGAGAGCATGAAGACAACAAACACCTTCCTTCTCTGCAGGTTGAGTAACTGATACTTGGAACTGCACTTTCTCTCAACAAAAAAGATTAAATTCAGTTACAGCAGAGTGTTTCCCTGACAGATAGTCCTCACAGCTCTCTGCTAAAAAACACACACAACCAAAGTTCACAAGGAAAGAAGTTGAGGACTAGTGTAGCTTTGTGTGTTCTTTGGAGTATCAAGTTGTGAGGAATTTTTTTGGGGTGTGTGTGTGAGACACACGGGGTGAACTGTTTCCTTCGCACCCTGCTTGTGACACCCCCATGGCACTTAAGGGGGGTGCATAGTGTGCTTGGACCAGAGGGAGCTTTTGGCTTGATCCCCAAAAGTGCATGTCTTAGGATTGCTTGTTCTGGAAAAATGAGATGGACAGTGTTTGCCTTGCATCAGAAAAAAAGCATCGTGGGTGCCTGTCTAGGCTACCTGGGGAGATCATTTCATCACTGTGACACCTCCATGTGTCCTTCAAAAGTGGTCTTAATTGTATGGGCAGAGTCAGGTTGCTTCCTTTCTAAATTTCATCCTTTTGTTATCTGAACATGCTGGACATCTTCCAGGCCTTGGTTAACTGCAAATTGAAGGACATTTTCTAATCCTGTTAAATGTGTGCAGCTTCCCAGGTTTCCTCTGTACCCAGGCAGGCCTGTATGTTTTTTTGTTACAGTTGCATTTAAAGCCATCTCCTCCTAAAGTGCAACTTAAAAACAAACAAACAACCCCACACTTCTGCAGAGTTTCTTCTAAATGGCAGTACAGTTGTACCTTGGATCTCGAACCACTTTTAAATTGAATGTTTTGGCTCCCGAGTGCCGCAAACCCGGAAGTGACTGTTCCGGTTTGCAAACGTTCTTTGGAACCCGAACATCCGTCCCGGCTTCCGATTGGCTGCAGGAGCTTCCTGCAGCCAATCGGAAGCCACACCTTGGTTTCCGAACTGTTTTGGAAGTCGAACAGACTTCCGGAACAGATTCTGACCAACTTCCAAGGTACCACTGTACAAGAAATATTTGGTGCTTCGTGGGAAAGGCCCTTGATCTCCAGGGTTTGTATTTCTGGGAAAGGGAAGTTTCTGGAAAACAAGGTGGGGAGAAGGGTTGATGTAGTCATACCGAACGCTGTGTTGCAACATAACATTTGGCGATTGCCATGAAATGGCCTACAGTCTGGAGCCTCTTAGTTCATTGTCAGGTTGTGGCAAGCTCATAAGCCGCTCTGGGCTTGAGCTTAATGATATTTGCTCGTATGAGATGAATGATCCTCTTTCCTGCTACCTCGCATGTGTATAAGCAGCCAGAGAAGCAGTAAGCATTAGCAACCCTAAAAACAGTATAAGGCTTTGTAGCAAAAAGGCACCATGTTGGTGCTTCTGTATTGTGTTGCGGAAAAGGTCTGATTTGGCCTGCCTAAAGGCTCATCCACACTGTTGCTTGACCCGTCTTTTGACCATATTGTGTCCCAAAAAGTTCCCCAGGGCCCGACAGCTTTTCTCACTGTTCTGCAGCTCTGCCTTACGGAAATTCGAAATTGCTTGCTTAATTGAAGTTCCGTTAAACAAAATCTCTCTTTGGATTTTCTGTGTATCCGATAAGATCCACTTCAGTGGGCAAGACTGGGTTTTCTCCAGGGACAGAACAAAGAGGAAAGTTTTTGGACCCCGGGGGAAAATAATCTGTACACAAAATATGATTAAATAGTATCAAAATTTGGGTCGAGCAAAAGTGTGGGTGAGACCTTTGTAGTGAAGCAGCTTGGTTTTTGTGATGCCAGCTCGAGCGCCCGGACAAAAAAGGGGCAGGTCTTTCACATCCCAATAAGCATTTGTGAGCAGTGCATTTTCGTCTGCACAGAATATGTGAAACATAACTGGCATCTTTCTGAGCTGGCTCTGCTCAAGATAGCAGGAGTCCTCCAGCCCTCCCCAGAAGAGACTTGCTGGCAATTTCATCAGGTGCCGTGTCCAACCTCCAAAGTGCCGGTATTTATGGGCATGGCAGGATGTAGGTGAAAGGTCCTTTCCTTTCTACTCTGGAAATGTGGGCCAAAGGACATGGCGCACCTCCAGCTTTGGGGCTGGGTCACATGACCGGCTTGCGCAACGCAGCATATTTGGCCTCTGATGTGTGCCTCCCCCTCCCCTCAGATGGACTTGGGACCCTCTGGAACGGGCTGCTGTGTCTTATTAACACAATGGATAGATCAGATCAAATTTCAGAGTTTCACTTAATTAGCAATGCTTAAACTTCCAGATGTATGTTGGGAAGCCATGCTTGGAAAAGGCACATAGCAAACACCACGAAATGGCAAACATGCCATACAGGCTTGTGTAACCATGTGCAAAGCGATGTTGAGTTTTCAAGTCCTTTTTGATTTAAATCAGTTTTTTTTTATTTAAACCAGATTTTTTTTATTTAAACCAGATTATTTTTTTATTTAAACCAGATTTTTTAAAAAATAAAATGCTTTTGGAAGAAAAATATTTTTAAATATAATTTTCTATTTAAGTTACGTTATAGTCCTAAGGCTATTCATCAGGCAATAAGGATTTCTTTTAAGTTTTTCATGTGTGCTAAAACTCAGTCTAAGTTTTTTTAAAAAAACAAAACCTTTAACCATATCAGTTAACAAACATGGATACATTATGCCATAATGTTATTGTTTTAGTTAAATAAATTGTTATTAAGGAAATGATTATTTTTCTCCTTCCAATAAAGTACAGCAGAAAAGTTGTCCAAATAAAACAATAATTTCATAATTATCTGTCGATGTATTTCTAATATTATAACCAAATCAGTAATTTTTGATATAACTGTGAAAGCTACTCTGAAAATTTATTATTCCAAAAATGAAACCTTCATCTGGTTGTAAATATTAAGATGATACCAGCAAGAAGAATGAGTCTTTCTGTAAAAATATGATTTAAATCAAGTCTTACTGCCTAGTGATTTAGAACATGATTTAAATCGATTGGATTTGAATCAAATCCACCCTGCTTTCAACTGAGCCTCCTCACTCAGAAAGAGACTTTGCCTGAAGGCACCAGCAGGGATGGGAAATGTTCTGATTCATTTGCTGGTCCAATGTAACTCCGGAAATCTCTCTCTCTGTCTCAGGTTACGCCTGCCGAAACCTCAGCACGTCCTCCCCTGTTAAGTGTAAGTCAGTTCTTGGGTCTGGTGGGGGTTGGTGGCGATGACAAGGGTTCTGTCCTGGTTGAAAGAAATATGGCAGAGAAGGCAAATTTGCTGGGGGACGGTGTTTCAGGTTGCCCTTTTCACCCTTGTAGTAATAACAAGGAGACCGTAGTGACTTCAGTGTAGTGCGGGGGTGAGGAACCTTTTTGCCTCCAGGATCAACCTTGCAGGCCCAATTTGATAGGTGGATAGGCCCCCCCCCCACATGTCGTCACACAACGCTGTCATTAAGTCACATGATTGACAGGTGGGTGCAGCCCCCACCTCTCTAAATCCCCTCCCTGGCCTTGCAAAGCACCCTTTGAAGCAATCGCCCCCTCTCCTATTTCAAACAGCGCTTGGCTCTGCTTCTCCATTAAGTGGGTTTGTGCCAGCAGGGGCACATGATGCTCCTTCTGTCTCTCTGGGGAGCTGGGTGGTAGCAGCAGCAGTGAGGTCCAAAGGCGGTGATAACCAGAGAGGCTGGCACCCACGGCATCCAGATGTGCCCATGAGCCTAAAATGGTTGGTGGCCCCTGCCCTAGTCCTGCATGGAGAATTAATAAATATACGGTAGAATCTTAGACAGGGACCCCAAGGGTCATCTAGTCCAACCCCCCACAATGCGGGGAATCTCCACTAAAGCGAGAGTCCACCGCCTCTCAAGGGAGTCCGTTCCACTGCCGAACAGCTTTTACAGTCAGAAAGTTTTTCTGAATGTTTAGTCAGAATCTCCTTTCTTGCAACTTGAAGCCATTGTTTCAAGGGGAAAACAAGCATGGCCCATCCTCCATGTGACAACCCTTGAGGTATTTGAAGATGGCTCTCATATCTGCTCTCAGTCTCCTTTTTCCCCAGGCTAAACATCCCCAGCTCCTTCAAGTGCTCCTCATAAGGCTTAGTTTCCAGACCCTTGATCACCTTGGTTGCCCTCTTCTGTCCACCTTCCAGCTTGTCGACATCTTAAATTGTGGTGTCCAGAATTGGACACAGGACTCCAGGTTTGGTCCGACCAAGGCAGAATAGACCCAGGTGGCGCTGTGGGCTAAACCACTGAGCCTAGGGCTTGCTGATCAGAAGGTCGGCGGTTCGGATCCCTGTGACGGGGTGAGCTCCCATTGCTTGGTCCCAGCTCCTGCCAACCTAGCAGTTCCAAAGCATGTCAAAATGCAAGTAGATAAATGGGAACCGCTATAGCGAGAAGGTAAACGGCGTTTCCATGTGCTGCTCTGGTTTGCCAGAAGCGGCTTTGTCATGCTGGCCACATGACCTGGAAGCTATACGCCGGCTCCCTCGGCCAATAATGCGAGATGAGCGCCGCAACCCCAGAGTCGGTCACAACTGGACCTAATGGTCAGGGGTCCCTTTACCTTATTCCTTCATTTGACCTGGACACTAGACTTCTGTTGATGCAGCCTAGAATAGCGCTAGCTTTTCTCTTTTTTTGCTGCTGCATCACTCTGTTGACTCATGCTCAGCTTGTGGTCCACCAAGCCCCCTCGATCCTGCTAGTAAGCCAGGTGTGTCCCCCCCCCATCCTATATTTGTACATCTGGTTCTTCCTGCCTAAGTGCAGAACCTGACATTTGCCCCTATTGAAATGTCCCTATAAATCTCTCTTTTCCCCCGCTCCAGCAAGAAGCCATGTTAACTATGACATCAAAGGAGATGTTGCTGTGGTGCGCTTCAACTCTCCAAATTCCAAGGTAGGTTTTCCTGTCGCTTCTCTGTGGGCTCAAGCGGTTTAAGCTGTGCAGAGAGGTTTAAAGGGGTGCCTGGGAGTCGTGGAGATTGAAAGGAGGGACATGGTATGCAAGACCAAATAGAAGGGTGTTCTGCCGGCTGCTTACGAGAAGACATTTGGCATGCCACCGCCTTCCCGACGCTCTTCCATGTTGGCGGGGACAAGCAAGGGCCGTTCTCCTTCCAGAGTGGGAGCTTGCCCTTTGCCTGCCTTGGCTTCAGCTTGCCTGTTCATTTCCCCCAGGTCAACACCCTCTCCAGGCAGCTGCAAGAGGACTTCACCGCCGTCATGAACGAAATATGGGCCAACGAGGCCATCAGTAGCGCCGTCCTGATCTCGTCGAAACCCGGCTGCTTCATTGCTGGCGCAGACATCAAGTAAGCTCCACCGGGGCGGGAAGAGGGGTCCTGTTGGGTGGAGAAATGGGCAAACCGGTCACGTGCTTTGGGGCAGCCTTTGCCTGCTTGGTGCCCTCCGGATGTGCTGGGCTCCCATCAGCCACAGCCTCCCCTAGTGGGAGCTGCGGTCCAGAACATCGGGGTGCACCAGGCGGGCAAAGGCTGCTTTGGGGAATGGCTTCCCAATTTTTTCGGGTCTGTGGGCACATTTGCCAATGGGACTGGATGTTATGGACACCCCCCCCCCACACACACACACAAAACACACAACACAAAACGCTGGTGAGGCTAGCTGACCCCACAGAAAAGCAAATATACAATCTGCTCCTGTTAGGCAAAGATCAGAAGACAACCCGGACGGTCGCCAGATTCTGTGTTCAGATCTGCAGACATACACCTTCCCCTGAGCCAAACTAGTTCGTTTAAAAGTCCCTAAACCTGGTTCCCCGAGCGACCCAGGGCCAGTTCTCTGCGGCAGCTTATCTTAAAGTTTTAAGTATCTTTACGCTCACCGTATTTATAAACATTAATAAAAAAATTTCTTCAGTAGCACCTTAAAGACCAACTAAGTTTTTATTTTGGTATGAGCTTTCGTGTGCATGCACACTTCGTCAGATACACACGAAAGCTCATACCAAAATAAAAACTTAGTTGGTCTTTAAGGTGCTGCTGAAGGAATTTTTTTATTTTGTTTCGACTCAGACCAACACGGCTACCTACCTGTAACTATGAACATTAATGTTATTGTGAGGGACAGGGGATATCGCGAAGTCCCTCCCCTCCTGAGTTCAAGCCCATCCCCGAGCACAGGGGAAAGCAGAGAGAGTTCCGATGCCAGTGGGGAAGCAGGAAGTCGGGTCCGAGGCTCAGGCAAGGTAGAGGAGCCAGGGTCCCAGGTGGGACAGGAAGGGGCGAATAAGGGGGGGAGACCCATCCCCCCAACTCCGGAATTACGCAGAAAGAGGAGGGGAAAGAGGATGGGTCTGCCAAAGCTTTTGTGTTGGAGAAAGACGCGCCAAAAGCCATTCGGAGGTTCTGAAACCGACTGACCACATCACTCCGTGTAAATAGCAATGACTTCAGCACTGTAAATACGCAGCACCAATAAAAGAATAAAATGCAGAGCTGCGTAGCGTCGTTACTCTGAAGTAGCCCACTCCGGCCACTGTGACAGTTATCATTGTATAAAGTTTTATATGAATGTTTTGTCCTTTGGGATTGTTCCCCTAAATGTGTTTTAAAAGCTGGTCTCCGACCTTAATAAATTATTCACACACACACACACAGCAACCTGTCCTGCTGGTTTTCAAGCCTCATTTTGGTGGTGGGGTGGAGGGGACCCTGTAGGTGTTGAGTTGTGGAAGTCAGTAGTTTACCACACCTCCGCCTGTGTGATGCATCAGCAGAGTAAGCGGAGGCCCTTCTTCCAGAGTTCCCAGTGAAGGGAAAAGCTCCTCTCCCATACAGTTCAAAGTAACGCAGTGTCTATTGCTAACACTGTCACCATGCTAGTTGACGCTGCTGGGCCTAACCCACAGCCTCTTCCCCTGATTCTCACAGATTCAGAGTCAGACCCCAACAGCAAACAGGACAAGACGAGCAACAGGACATAATCAAAGCAATGGCCTAGATGGGATCCCCGCTTGCCACTGCTTCATATTGGAGCAGCTGGTGCCCTCGCCATAGTTGGCTGGTGAAGGGTGCCTGTTTTGCAGAGCCTTGGTTACACAGAGGTATACTTGGGACCGAAAGCAGTAGCACCTGCGTCTAGCTGGTGACAGGTAGCTATCTCTTCACAAGTGAGATGTTAGGACCCTGTAGGAACAAAACCTGACTCTTGAGGAAATGCCTGCAGAAAGGAAGTCCCCTGAGAGGTTGGGCCAGTTCTCTCTCTCTCTCTCTCTCTCTCTCTCTCTCTCTCTCTCTCTCTCTCACACACACACACACACACACACACACACACACACACACACACCACACACTCCCTCACATGCACCAGGGTTTGGGCCAGCAGATCTGTGTTGCAGCAGAGAGTCTGATAAGGCGAGGAGACGGTTGCGCCCAGTTGCAGCACCCACCTCCTTCCCTAGCAGCAGTCACCCAGAGTTGGGTGAAGGAGGAGCCCTGGGTCACTGGGCAGGCAGCTTCAATTGCTTCTCTGCAGAGGTAGAGGATAGGTGACTTTGTAAGGTAGGCGGCGGTGCCCCTCGTTCACAGCCACGAAACTCTCTCTTTGTCCTGCCTGTAGCATGATTGAGGCCTGCCAGTCCAGCCAAGAAATAACTCTACTTTCTCAGGAAGGACAGAAGATGATGGAGAAGCTTGAGAATTCGCCAAAGCCCATCGTTGCTGCTATCAGCGGGTCCTGCCTTGGGGGAGGACTAGAGGTAGGGAGCAGTTCTGCAGCCGGGAAAGCCTGTGCTCTCTTCTCCAAATGAAAGGGAGAATGGTGTGTGCGTGTGACGTGTGTTCTCTGCATTTGCCATAAGGGAAGGATCTTGGCTCGCCTCCAGAGCCGCTGCTCTGCGTGCAAAAGGCCCTGGTTGGTCTCCGTCCCCAGCATCTCCACGCAGGGCTGGGAATGCCTGGTCCTGTCCAAACCTCTGGAGAGCCCTTGACCATCCTAAGCCAGATGAATGCAACCGTCTGACTGTGCATTCAGGAAACTCTCTGCCTTCCCTTTCCAGGTTGCCATTGCTTGCCAGTACAGAATAGCAACCAAGGACAAGAGGACTGTCCTGGGAACCCCAGAGGTGCTCCTGGGGCTGCTGCCAGGGGCAGGAGGCACCCAGAGGCTGCCCAAGATGGTGAGTGGGTGAACATCCCACCCCAGCCCACCCCATAGTGGGAGGGAGGGAGGGAGGCTGCCTTTCCAGCACCCCTGCTCTTCTGGCATGCGAAACTCATTTCCTTCCGCATTTCAGGTGGGGCTTCCTGCTGCCTTTGACATGATGCTGACCGGCAAAAACATCCGCGCTGACAGAGCGAAGAAGATGGGGCTGGTGGACCAGCTGGTGGATCCTCTAGGTTAGCTGGAGATGTTTCTAGGTGCACCCCCCCCCCCGCCCCGTGGCCTTGCACCTGGCTCAGCGGGGTCTGGGACATTGCAGGCCCCGGCGGTGCTGGCAACTCACCCAAGGCAGGTACGGGGAACCACTGCTGAGCTGCAACTCCCATCGGTCCCGGCAAAAACAGCCAGCGGCCAGGATGCCGACGGGACTTGTAGGGCAGCAACACCTGCAGGGGCAAAAGCCCCAGAGGCTGGGAGGGGGGCAACATATCCTGCAGCCGCTACCACGAGCAATCTCGCCACCACATTCTGCCCCAGCTGGTGGGCCAACCATTGCAGTAATTCAGCCATGTGGTCAAGCCGTTGCAGTCTAGGAATGTCTGTGGCGGCCTTAACAGTCGACCAAAGGCTCCAGTGACAGAGCTGGATGCAGGATTTGTTCGGTTTCTGATCATTGGTTCTCATGGGAAACTTGCAGATTCTTGCTTCACACAATTAACTCAAGGCAGTGTCAATTTACTCTTGGCAGAAAGCCAAGGTCTGCCTGGCCTGGAAACTACTCTCTGATTGGTTAATGACCAGCACTGAACTCTGTCATCTAGGAATGCTAGCACAGTTGTTTCTTGTTGGGTGTTAGGAGTAGGAGTGCTGCGTATGGTTGGAGAGAGAGAGACAGAAAGGATTTATTTTGCTTTGCTTTGTATGCAGAAACTCTGCTGCTTTTATTTTCTTTTAATAAATCCTGTAAATAGTTATTCTGCGTCTAGCCGACTAGTCATTTCCACCTCAACTAGCTTCTGCGCTGTGCAGGAAAACTCTGCTACGTTTGGGCTAAAGCCACTAGACTAGAGCTATGCCTGACACTTCAAAATTCTAAGAGGATTCTCCCTTAGGAAGGCTGTCTCCTTTGAATGCATCTTTGCTTCCTGCTAAAACAGCGCCTCTGCCTTTGCAGGGCCAGGGATCAAGAGCCCCGAGGAGCGGACGCTGGAGTACCTGGAGGAAGTGGCCCTCACCTTTGCCCGAGGCCTCGCCAAGAAGACCATTTCTCAGAAAAGGAACAAGGGGCTGATGCAGAGTGAGTGGCCTGGCCTGGCCTGGTGTCGGGTTCAAGCTGTCCTGACCCTTGGCCTCCCTGGAGTCGGGCGGCAGCTTTGGCCCCTGGGCTGTTTCCTCCCGTGAACCTGCTTTGCGTTGCCTTGCAGAGCTGACGGACTATGCCATGGGCATTGCCTTCGTGCGGCAGCAAGTCTACAAAACGGTGGAGGGGAAAGTGCAGAAGCAAACGAAAGGCCTCTACCCGGCTCCCCTGAAGATCATCAAGGTGAGGCCATCTGTGCACACGAGGGAGGGCAGAGGGGTGTCTGTGCCAGGGTGTGAGCCCACTCGGTTTCTGCCCTGCGTGTGGCACAACACTGGCATCTCTAGTCCTGCCTGCCTTTAGGTGGGGTTGGACGAGTTGACCTAGGACCCGCCCAGCTTGGATGGCCAGTAGCCAATTGGCAGGGGGTGGGATTAAGATGCCCCTTGGGGTCTCTTCCAACTCAGCAATTCTAGGAGGCAGCAATGCTTCAGAATACCAGCGGCTGGTGATTGCAGAGTGCTATGCCCCCCCCCAGACTCAGAATTTCCATTGGTCTAATACTTTTCCATTTGATTCCTGTGGCATTTAAGAAGTCTGGCCATTTAGACAGCCGGCCCTCCCGCCGGCTTCCATAGTGATTTTTTTATCATGATTCCCACCATCCTGAAGTGCAGGCAGGAAGGGATGAGCGAGGGCTGGGCTGCGGGGTCTGTCTTCATCAGCACCAGCTGAAGGGGGAGGTCTGCCAGCGTATGTGGGTGCCTTGCTGGCACTGGCTGAAAGGGTCTCTGGGGCATTCCTGCCCCTACCCATCCACTCGCCACCCCACCTACCTTGCACTGCCCTTTTCCGTTCCTTTCCTGCTGTTTTTATTCTTCACTTGTAAAATTTCAAGATTGCCTTACCGCATTTACACCCACTCAAGCCACTCCTACCCTTTGGAACTCCCTGCCTCTTGATATCAGGCAGATATCAGTACTCTTTTCGGTGCCTGCTAAAAACATTCTTGTTTAGACAAGCCTACCCAGATATTTAGAAAACCGATGTGAGTTTTTAATCTGCTTTGAGTCTGTTGTTATTTTATCTTTTTGAAAGTTTTAAGTTGTTCTTCTTATTGATAATTTTGTTGCTTGGGGGGGGGGGGGTGTTTGTAGGCAGCTTTGCAATCAAGCGGCGCATACATTGTATGAAATAAATAAATGTTAACCACCACCCCAGACGTTTCAAACCGAAGAGCAGTATAGAAATGTTTCAGATAACCCAAGATGTTGTTCCTCTTCACTTTAGGTTGTGAAGACAGGCCTGGAGCAAGGCAACGAAGCCGGCTACCTTGCAGAATCCCAGGTAAGCCTTTTATTGCCCGTCACTTTGAACATTGAACTTTGTAGTCTGTGCTTAAAGGGAGACGGACTCCGTTGAGAGATGTAATGTTAGGTAAGAACAGGTCCCTCCACCCTCGCCAGCAAGCTGTATAAAATATCACCTCTGAATGCCTCGAACAACTTAAACCACAAACGACAAAACACCTTTGCATGAAGTCCTGATCTGCGGCTGGCCCGGTTTTCTCATGGCAAGGGGTGGAGGCTCAGAAGAAGACTTGGTTCCCCCCTTAGCAACCTTCCCTTAGGACTTCTCCAGGGGGATGCCCACCTCACGGTTGCAAGAGCTTCTCAGCGAGAGGCATCCCGTTCGAATCACAGCAAGGCCTGCATTCTTTACATGGTGTCTGATCACAAGATCTGGGTGCTCAGAGGGCCTGTTGAGGTTTCTGGGGGTCCCTAGGCATCCCATTAAGCCACAGCATTGTCTCGGTGCCAAATGCCACACCAAAGAGGGGGACTTGGGAAGACTCGGAAGGGCAAGAGCAGGCTGGGAATACAAGGCCACTGTGATGGGTCAAGGAGGGGCAGGGTGTGTAGGAAAAGGAAAGAAAGGGAGCCCAGGAGTGCTTGGGGAGATGATGGCAACATCTAGGGCTGCGGTAGCTAAATGGCTCACTTAAGCTCCCATTTGGAGTGACTTAAGGGAAGCAGCTGTTGCTGGAGGGGAGCAGAAAATTGTTTTGTTTCGTTGCAGTTTATTTATATGCCACCTTTCAGCTGAAAAAGACACCCCAGGCAGCACAAATACAAATGCAAGCATACCAATGGAAATTCAATACCATAAAAACCAAACAAAAACTTAATACTACAAAAGCCCAGGCGACTCCCCACTTATGCGGGGGTTACGTTCCAGGCTCCCACGCACATAAGCAGAATCGTGTGAATTGGGGGGGCACCTTCTAAACTAAGGTGACCAGATTTTTTCCCCAGTGAATCTGGGGACACTTTTCAACTTCCTACTAAAGAGATGGATTTTGTCAGGGGGCTGATTTGTAAATCTGCGGACTGTTCCCAGGAAACGGGGACGTCTAGTAACCTTATTCTAAACCCCCTTCAAACGCCCTCTCTGCCATTCTCTCTTCTATCCATACCAAAAATACAGTATCCCAAAATATCTGAAACTAGAGTTGAAGCCGGAGGCTGGAGGATGTGTGGGAAAGCAGCTGGTCCTGCGTTGGCTGTTAGGTAGGGAGGCCAAGCATCCGAAACAAAGGCTTCTGCATGTCAGGTCTCTTCCAGGTTTCCTCTGCTCTCACTGACACCCTCTTTGGGCTCCGGGGGGACCTCTTCATGAGAGGGTCTCTCTCCCACTATTTCCATGCTTGAATTGAATTGTTTAATTATTTCCTGCTGTTGCACATATATTCGGTCAGCAGATTACTCCCCACGAAAACATTAAGGGGAACGCCAGAACCAGTCTTTTAAAGGGCACTTCCTCCTTTTAACGGTCCCAGGGAAGAGGTGGGGAATAGCTTTTCCCCCAATGTCTGGCCCCTGTAGCAAATCGTGTCTGGCATCCTCGGTGACCCCTTGGCTTGAACGCGGAAGCCGTTGGCCCTGGTCACTTCACCCTGAACTTCAGTGAGCTGTTCTCACCGCTGCTTAGAAGCTCCTGGACTGAAAAGAATAATTACAGTGGGGATTGGGGCCACCTTTGCCAGGCCAAGTACAGTTTGCCCTGGGCAGACATGGGGCTGGGCTGGCCGGCTGGCACCCTCTTCCACAGACCCCCCAGACAAACAAGCTTTGTAGCCTCCTTCTCTTTGGGCGTCCTAATTTGTGGCTGGCTTCTCTTGACCACTTAAATTACGCTGGACAGACGTTCCTCCTGAGCCGCCGGCCTCCAGATACGGAAAGGTAATGTTGTGGGGGAAAGGCACCCCCTGCTTTTTCCAGTCTCCCTCCCCATCCAACTTGTCAGTTCTCCATTTCCTCTGCTGTTTTTCTCGTTCTGGGTGGCTGGTGTGGGAGGTTTGCCGTCACCCCTTGCCACTTCCTGGCTTTCCCACCGTTCACCCACTTGTCACTTTACTTCCCCCTGTTTCGTTTGTTTTGGGAGATGCAGGGTTGGATCCAGAACGCCACCTTTCTTTATTCGTACCCCTTGGCTGCTCAGTTCCCTTTCGTGGGGGACCTGGGGCTGCGAAAGCAGCTCATTATAAACACTGCACATTGTGTCCACTTGCGGAATTTGCTGTATCGATGAAGCCTGTGTTCACATATCTGGAAATCTGTGTTTGCAGATTTCCAGATAGCTTGGGGACATACAGAGAGGCCTCTTCTTTTGAGCTCCTGCCCTGGGTCTTGAATGTCAACATCCCACTGGAGACAGGATTGAGCTGCATCCCTGGTCCTTCTCCGAGTCCTTGACTTTCTCAGCCATTGTCGCCCTCTGGCCTCTGCTGTCGCTGATGCCTCGGTGGGCCTGTCTGTTTCCCCCTCGTTGCTTTCCCCAGGGCATGAGGCAGAGGTGGGCAGGCCCTCTGACTGCGCCCTTCTCTTCTCCCTTCCCCTGCAGAATTTCGGGGAGCTCGGGATGACTTCTGAGTCCAAGGCGCTGATAGGACTATACCACGGACAGGTGCAGTGCAAGAAGAACAAGTTTGGGCAGCCAAAGCAGCCCGTCCAGTAAGTCCAGCTACAGGTGGGGTAGATCTGTGGCCCCCATTTGCCTCTGCAGGGCGGGGGAGAGGTTCAGGTTCAGTGGTTAGTCGCTTTTTATCCCCCCCACCCACCCACACAAAAAGCCTTCCTCTTCTCTGCAGGAACCTTGCCGTCCTGGGGGCAGGCCTGATGGGCGCCGGAATCGCCCAGGTCTCCATGGATAAGGGGATGAAGATCATTCTGAAGGACACAGCCCTGGAGGGCTTGAGCAGAGGACAGCAGCAGGTCTACAAAGGGTAGGCTCCTTGGCGGCCTAGAAGTGGTGGGGTGCAGCTGAGCATGTGCAGAACGCACCTCCCTCGTTGCTGAGGACAGTTCAGCGGTTCTACATGTCTAAAATGTATCGCTGTGGGGAGGGGCAGGGGAGTTCCAGGCTAGGCAAAGCTGCTCATTTCTTGCTTTGGGCTTTAAGAATTTGGCCTGTGTAGTAGTAGTAGTAGTAGTAGTAGTAATGATAATAATAATTTATACCCCGCCCATCTGGGCGGCTTCCAACAGAATATTAAAATACAGTGGTACCTCGGTTTATGAACACAATTGGTTCCGGAAATCTGTTCATAAACTGAAGCGTTCATAAACTGAAGTGAACTTTCCCATTGAAAGTAATGGAAAGTGGATTAATCCGTTCCAGATGGGTCCGCGGAGTACTCAACCTGAAGCGTACTTAACCCGAAGCATGGGTGTAATTCAGGCATCCCCAAACTGCGGCCCTCCAGATGTTTTGGCCTACAACTCCCATGATCCCTAGCTAACAGGACCAGTGGTCGGTGAAGATGGGAATTGTAGTCCAAAACATCTGGAGGGCCGAAGTTTGGGGATGCCTGGTGTAATTGGTTCCGGAAGTCTGTTCATAAACTGAAGCGTTCATAAACTGAAGCGAACTTTCCCATTTCCAAAGTAATGGAAAGTGAATTAATCTGTTCCAGATGGGCCCGCGGCATTCGTAAACCGAAAATTCTTAAACCGAGGTGTTCATAAACCGAGGTTCCACTGTACAATAATCTCTTAAACATTAAAAGCTCCTCCCTCCCCACAAAAGAGGGGCTGGAGCTGTTTGCCCCCTGCAAAGGGGATGGTGGGTTAACTCCGATGTGTGGAGGGTCCACTATTCTGGCTTGAGCTCGCAGAGGTCAGTGTGTGTCCTCACAGAGGTCGTTCACCCGCTGACAAAATATCCCAGAAGCTGCAAAGCTAAAAAGTGAACTAAGAGGCGAGAGCATCAGGATGCTGCTTAGCATATTTGTCACAGTGGCCGGAGTGGGCTACTTCAGAGTAACGACTCTACACAGCTCTGCATTTTATCTTTTTATTGGTGCTGCGTATTTACAGTGCTAAAGGCAGTGCTATTTACAGAGACACATCTTATCCGCTTGAATCAGAACCTCCGAATGGCGTTTGGCGCGTTTTTCTCCAACATAACAACTTGGGGAGACCCATCCTCTTCCCCCTACGTTTTCTGCGCAATTCCGGAGTTGGGGGGACAGGTCTGCCCCCCTTGCTTCCCCCTTCCTGTCTCACCTGGGACGCTGGCTCCGCTACCCTGTCTGAGCCTCGGACCCCACTTCCTGCTTCCCCACTTGAGACGGAGCTCTCCCTGCTTTCCCCTGCGCTCGGGGATGGGCTGGAACTCAGGAGGGGAGGGACTTCGCAATATCCCCTGTCCCTCACAATATTGTTTTTACTTACCACCAGGAGTTCCTCTCTCAGGTGTGGTCTTGCTTTGGCTTGGTTCCCCCTTCTCTCCCCCCCCCATCCTTTCTCACTTCCCCGCACTTGGAGGGGACAGGAGTGTGTGGCGTTACAGCCACAAACTGACCCCAAACAGAAAAACTCAGAGCGGAGCCCAAAATCAGAGCCTGGGGAAATGGAAAAGTCTTTGCCTAGAGTTGAGAACACCTAGAAGGAGGGGGGCACCAGGCCAGCCTCCTTCATTATAAGAATTATAGAATTGTGGAGTTGGAAGGGAGACCCCCAAGGGTCATCTAGCCCAACCCCCTGCAAGACGGAGGGGTCGCAGCACTTGGCTGGCTCCTTCCCCAGCCAGGCCTTTGCTCAAGGCTCCTTCCGCCTCCCTTCTCCTTTCCCAGCTTGAACGACAAAGTGAAGAAGAAGAGCCTGACGACGTTCGAGAGGGACACGATCCTCAGCAGCCTGACGGGGCAGCTGGATTACAAGAACTTTGGGACGGTGGACATGGTGATCGAGGCCGTCTTCGAGGACATCAGCATCAAGCACAAAGTGGTGAAGGAAGTGGAGGCGGTGAGTAGGAGGCTGGGCGGAGGGGCCACTCGCATGAGAGGCCGGGGCCATCTTCCAGAGACTGCCCTTAAGTGCTCCGCGGCTGCAGGGGGAACCCCTGCCCCTGCCCCCTTCCCAACCCGGGATGCCTCCCTCCCCAGAACCTAACCTGTGCGTTCTCTCCCCCAGCTGGTCCCCCCTCACTGCATCTTCGCCAGCAACACGTCGGCTCTCCCCATCGGTCAGATCGCCTCCGCCAGCAAAAGGCCGGAAAAGGTGAGTCCTGGATATGGCTGCCTTCTTCTGTCTCCATCCATCCATCCATCATCATACCTCAGGGGTCCTCAAACCTTTTCAGCAGGGGGCTGGTTCACTGTCCCTCAGACCTTGTGGGGTCCGGACTATATTTTGCAAAAATAAAAATGGGCAAGGGATGATGAGCGGCGCGTGAAAGGGCTCTGAAGAGGGGCTGCCACCAACAAAGCCCACCCCCCCCTCTAGGCAGGGCAGGAAGCCAGGAGGAGGGAGAGAGAGGGAAAGAATGTGTGCGCCGGCGATCCATGTGGCGATTCCCAGACCGTCCATGGGCCGGATTTAGAAGGCAGTTTGGCCTGATCTGGCCTGCAGGCCGTAGTTTGCCAACCTATGCCATACATCATCCATCCATCCATCCATTCATTGCATTTCTATCCCACCTTTCCTCCAAGGAGCTCCAGGTGGTGTACGTGCGTCTCCTCCCCATTTTATTCTCACCACAACCCTGTGAGGTAGGCTAGGCTGAGAGAGCGTGATCGTCCCAAGGTCATGCCCAATGAGCTTCATGACTGAGTGGGAGGACCTGAACCCAGCTCCTAGCCCAGCACTCCAACCGTTACACCACACTGCCTTGCGGGCGATGAATCTGCTGCAGGGTGCCTTTCCTCCCATGACCTGTGAGTACCTCATCCTGCCCTGACCTTGCCTGTCTTGGTCCTCCAGGTGATTGGGATGCACTATTTTTCCCCCGTCGACAAGATGCAACTCCTTGAGATCATCACCACAGACAAAACGTCCCCGGACACGGCAGCCGCTGCCGTTGCCGTGGGCCTCAAGCAAGGGAAGGTCATCATCGTCGTGAAGGTGAGCCACGGTTCTCTTCTGGTTCTCAGGGAGCAGTTTCCAGGTGGATCAAGAAGGGCAGAGGTCAGACCAGCGATTCCAATACCCAGGGGGGACGCTAAGAGGCAGGGGGTTGGCAAGGGGGCACTTGAGGTGCAGCTGGCATTGCCAGATCTCGTTCATCCATTTTGTGGAATTACCTGGGAAGGCAGCCCATCTAGGAGAAGGAAGAGTCTGACCCTAAACCTCCTTGCGGGACATCTTTGCGAGAAGAAACGGCTCAGGAATGAACCCCATGCAAATCCAGAGTGGAGTCCCTAAGGGGGCTGGATGGCGCCTTGTACGCCTCCTTCCGGCAACTCCTGCAGCCCAGCAGGTGTCAAAAGTCTTGCTCTGCTTTCTTTTGGACGACATCAGTGAGGCTGAGAGGCGGGTCTTGTTGTCTGGGCAGCCCAGCACCTCCAGACACACAGCTCAGGGCTGCTAACGTGGCAGTTTGACTTCACCCCCAGAGGCTCACTCCATTGTCTCTCGAGACAGACGGATGCCAACAGCCTTCCTTAGTGGGTGGCACAAACTGCTATTCTGAACAATGCTTTGTGTAGGCTAGGGTGGGGGGAACTGGGGATGAGCTTATGGAACCAAGAAAATTCTCTGCTGCTCCAGAGAAGCGGACACGGAGCAATGGATTCAAACTTCAAGAAAGAAGATTCCACCTAAACATTAGGAAGAACTTCCTGACAGTAAGAGCTGTTCGACAGTGGAATTTGCTACCAAGGAGTGTGGTGAAGTCTCCTTCTTTGGAGGTCTTTAAGCGGAGGCTTGACAGGCATATGTCAAGAATGCTTTGATGGTGTTTCCTGCTTGGCAGGTGGTTGGACTGGGTGGCCCTTGTGGTCTCTTCCAACTCGATTCTATGATTCCTTAGTGGGTGACACTGCTATTCTGAACAATGCTTTGTGTAGGCTAGGGTGGGGGGAACTGGGGATGAGCTTATGGAACCAAGAAAATAATTGGGAACCACTGGGTGGGTCAGACTTCCCTGGCGAGGCAAGAGGAAGCCCTGCTCGATCTGCTCAAGGGCAAGGAAGGAGCTGCAGGAGCTTCTGCAGAGGCCCAGGCCGAAGTGTGCCTGCTCTGCTGGGTGGTGTGAAAGCGCCCTCTCACCCTCCTGCCCTGATGTAGCAACCCCCTAGCAACTTCAGGCAAGGTCTACCCCCCCTGCTCCTACTTACAGGTGTGTTTGTGCATTGTTAGGCTTTCCAGAACAGAAGAAGCCTCGCTTGCTTCGAATTTCCAGCCCAAGTCTAGTTTCACCCCATCCACTTAAAAAGAGGGTCGGCCTAGCCGAAGAAGCTGAATAGCAAATGTATTAAAAGATAATTCTTTTATTGTTAGTATTGGTTGCCACTGTCAGTAGCTGACCGCCCCTTGCCCCCCGTGTGTTGGGAGCAGATGGTTCTGCATCTACCAAGAATAGTGTCCTGTGGGTGGACAGAGTCTCTACTGGCAGACTACTGGGCTTAGCAGTGTAGGGAGCTGCCATGCCGTCAGCATTGCTCCATCTAGCTGCACTGACCGGCAGCAGCTCTCCGGGGTTTCAGGCAGGGCACCTGGGGATTGACACGGAGCAATTCAAGCTACAAGAAAGAAGATTCCACCTAAACATTAGGAAGAACTTCTTGACAGTAAGAGCTGTTCAACAGTGGAATTTGCTGCCAAGGAGTGTGGTGGAGTCTCCTTCTTTGGAGGTCTTTAAGCAGAGGCTTGACAGGCATATGTCAAGAATGCTTTGATGGTGTTTCCTGCTCGGCAGGGGGTTGGACTGGATGGCCCTTGTGGTCTCTTCCAACTCTGGGATTCTATGATTCTATGATCCTGGCGCTTTCTTCTTGCAAGGCAGGCCCCCACCCCCACCCCTGTGCTACAACCCTTCCTAGCTTCATCTTCCTGCTTCCCCCCCACAGGACGGCCCAGGCTTCTACACAACCAGGTGTCTTGCGCCCATGTTGGCCGAAATCATCCGAGTCCTCCAGGTGGGTGTCGGCTGCAAAGGGTGGGGTTTCTGAAGCATCTTCCTAATGGTGCTTTGGGGGAGATGTGGTGGATTTGGGGGGGGGGAGAAGCCTCTGCACTTGGAGACTTGCAAGCAGGTGGGCTCAGCACAGCGGCTGTTGCGTTTGGTTTCCTCTGCCCTCTCTCCCTTCCCCGGTCGTTCCCCCACCCCTCTGCAACATCACTGGCAGCAATGCCTCCCCCCGGCTCCCCAAGTGCCCCCTGCTTTCCACCCGCTGCTGACCCCCCTCTCTCCTGCGCAGGAAGGCAACGACACCAAGAAAGTGGACGCCTTGTCCACGGGCTTTGGCTTCCCCGTCGGAGCTGCCACGCTGATCGACGAGGTGGGCGTTGACGTGGCCACGCACGTGGCAGAGGACCTGGGCAAGGCCTTTGGCGAGCGCTTCAAAGGGGGCAACATCGAGCTGATGAAGGCCATGGTGGACAAGGGCTTTCTAGGTGAGTGTCTGAGCCAGGGCCACTTTCTGGAGCTCCTCGCAGGGGGAACTTCTGTATCGACAGCAGGCAAGGAACCCCCACACCCTCCTGGCTTCTGTTTGGGGAACCAACCTCTTCCGGGCGAACAGGGCAGAGCAAATCCTCGCTGCCTGGGCGCCGGGACCATATCGGCCCCACCCAGTCACCACACTGGGCAACCGTTGAGTGGCAAAGGGCCATTAGGGTGTCGGACTGGGACCTGGGTTCAAATCTCCACTCAGCCGTGAAGCTCACTGGGTGAGTTTGGGAGCTAGTCACTGCCTCTCTCATTTGTTTTCTTTCTATGCCGCTTTTCCACCCCAAAAAAAATCATGCTCAAGGTGACTTACAGCAAAGAAACAGGGATGCATTTCAAACCCACAATACAAACACTTCTGAACTGACTCCCAGTCTCTGGGTTCAGTCTTTAATTCTGCAAACAAGCCTGGAATCAATGGCTGTGGGAGGAATTTCCCAGGCCTCCTCCTTCCTCTGCCCACACACTTCTTCATTCATTCATTCATTCATTTATTGAATTGACATACAGCCCTGTACCTGGAGGTCTCGGGCTGATTCACAATAAAAACCACAATATATAACATCAAAAATAAAAATAATCCGATAAACCACCACCACCACAAAAGCCGCCTTTTAAAGGGTATAGGATGTTGATTAGCAAAGGCCTGGTTAAAAAGGAATGTTTTTCCTGGCGCCCAAAGATGTATAATGAAGGCGCCAGGTGAACTTCCCTGGGGAGAGCATTCTACAGATGAGGAGCCACTGCAGAGAAGGCCCTGCTTTCGTGTTGCCACTCTCCGAACCTCGAGGAGGCACACGATGGAGGGCCTCAGAAGGTGATCTCAGGGTCTGGGTAGGTTCATATGGAGAGAGGAAGTCCTTGAGGTCTTGCGGTCCTGAGCCATTTCACTTCTGTCCCTTAAGGGGCAGAGGGCCCCCCCACCTCTCCCCACTCCTTTACACCTCTGTGCAACTTCTTTCGCAGGCCGCAAAGCCGGGAAGGGCTTCTACCTTTACCAGGAAGGCGTAAAGAAACGGCAGATCAACACCGGCATGGATGAAATCTTGGAGAGGTTCAAAGTGCCCGCCAAGCCGGAAGTGTAAGTTCAAAAAAGGAAGGCCTTCCTGAGGCAAAGACGAGAGCTCCGGGGTGAAGGTCCAGGATGCTGGTCTGCCCTAATTCCCCAACTCCAAACCAACAGGTGCAGCTGGATTATTCTGAGTTGGGGCATCGGTCTATCTTGGCCCGTTCTGTCCACTCTGGCTGGCAGCAGCTCTCCAAACTGTCAGGTCGAGAAGGACCTCTCCCAGTCTCGCCCTGTCCTGTCGGAGGTCTTCCAGACATATATATATATATATATATTTACCTGGTGCTAAATCACTTGGAGGCTTCTTTCTTAGAAGAAAGCAATACGGTGCAATCGCATCTTCATGTGTGTTTGACATGCGCGATTTCAGCCATACAGTTGAAGGCAGACTGGTTGAGACTGTGCAAGTTAAACCCAGGCAAGGTTGAGAGCTTTAGAGCTTTCTTGGTGCCAGGTCCCCTTGAGGTTACCTGGTGCAAGAAAAAGCTTTAAAGCTGCCTGCCTTACTTAATGGGCAAGGATTTCTCAAGGCTTGAGATCCGGAAGTGCTGGGCAGACTCTCTCTCTCTCTCCACCTCACCCACGAGCCACGGGGCAGTTCTGAGCATTCAGTTACGCGCTTTTTCCATGCCTGTGCGAAACCCTTGCGACCGAACCGCTGCCTGAGATGCGACTGCATTGCGTGTGAATGTAACCTAAAACCCCACCCTACTAAAATGAGGATACCTCCCCGGAGTTCGCTAACTGGACCCAGGTGCAAAAGTGGAGTTTGGGTGGGTGGGTAGGATTCAGTATGAGGGTTCAGGACTCAGCCCAGGGTCTTTGTTTTCAGGACCATCTGACAGCCCTCTCACACCCATATCCATTCCTGGTCCCCATTCTTCATTTTGGAAAATGAATTCGGGGGTGGAAGAGGAGAGCTCTTTGGTTGTCCTTGTTTAAACCACCAGATGTTGGAAATTTATTCCTGCATTGCCGGGGGTTGGACTAGATGACTCTTGGCGTCCCCTCCAACTCTTCGAAATCCTGGCTGATCCAGCCACTCTCTGCTCCACGACTTCCCCAGTGGCCTTTCTCCTCCCCTGCTCCCTGAGCTGGAGTTGCTGCCTCCGGGGACCTTCTGCCTGGCTCCCCCCACCCCCGCCCCCTGGCTGATGGCCGACTTTGCTCTCCCTCTCTCCAGCTCCTCTGAGGAAGACATCCAGATGCGCCTGGTGGCCAGGTTTGTGAACGAGGCGGTCCTGACCCTGCAAGAGGGCATCCTCAGCAACCCCGTGGAAGGGGACATCGGGGCTGTGTTCGGCCTGGGCTTCCCACCCTGCCTGGGAGGTAAGCAGGCCCAGGCACACGTTCGTGCTTCTGCTAACTGTGTATCTCCAGTCGCCGCTCGCTCGTCCTCAGCTAGGCTGCCTACCATTCAGAGGAAAACTTGCTGGCTTAAGAAGAGCCTGCTGGATCAGGACAACAGCCCCTTGGCTCCCTCGTCCTGTTCTCACCGTGGCTGACCAGATGCCCATCAGGGGAAGCCAGCAAGGAGGATTTGAGCCCAAGAGGGCAAGTGGGATTAAGAAGCATCGCTGCCTCTGACCATGCAGGCAAAACAGCCTTCCTGGCTAGTGGCCATCGATAGCCCTTTCTTCCTCCTTGAATTTATCCAGTCCTCTTTTAAAGCCACCCAGGTTGGTGGCCATCACTGCCTCCTGGGGGAGGGAGTTCCACAGGTTAACTCTGTGCTGCGAAAATGACCTGGGCCTGAGAGCAGCAGCCTTGGCGCTAACAGGGTTGCCTTATCTCAGCTGCTAGCTTGGGGTCAGCTGCAGAGGTTGCCTTCTGCCCACTCCTAATAATAAATAATATAAATAATAAATAATAATAATAAATTTATTATTTATACCCCACCCATCTGGCTGGGTTTCCCCAGCCACTCAGGGTGCGGCTCCCAACAGAATATTAAAACCGCGATAAAAGATCAAACATTAAAAACTTCCCTAAATGGGTCTCCCAAGAAGGGCAGCTGCCTGATAAGTCCCTTGTGCGGGCATGAAGGATTTTGAAGCAGCCATATGGAAATGCCTTGATCCCTGGGGAGGGGGGGGGCAGGCAGGCAGTCTAGTTACCCCAGTGACCAAGATGGGGAGCCCTCCAGTCCCTCTTTCCCCCCTCCTGTTTCCCCAGTTCCCCTATGGGAGAGGTCGTTTTGCACCTTGCAGCCGTTGGATCTGCAAGGACATTTGCAGTTCAGGGGAGAGCCCTCTGCGGGTGGTGGGGGTCCCCACTTGCACAGGAGACCTTGCTTAACCCCCCCCCAATATGTCACCGCAGGTCCCTTCCGGTACACAGACTTCTACGGGGCCCAGCGGCTGGTAGATCGCATGAGGAAGTACGAGGACGTCTACGGGAGCCAGTTCACGCCTTGCCAGTTGCTGCTGGACCACGCCAAGGACTCCGGCAAGAAGTTCCACAAGTGAACGCGCCTCCAGCACCACCGTCCGTCCGACCCCCGGGAAAGGCGGGGGGGGGAGGCAGGAGGCCTGCAGGAGAGTCTCCCGCCTGTAGCTCAGGGGGTTGTGGGTCTTAACCCTCGCAAGTGCCTTAGCCGCTCCGGCACTGTCTCCCCAACCCTGGCTCCGACCCCCTCGTCAGGCTGAAGGGCAGCCTCCGATTAATCCGGGGTCTCCTCTGTCCGGCCTCAGCCTGGTGCCCTGCCAAGCCCACCACCGGCCTCGGGTCTCGGGCCAACGGCAGATGTTTCTGGCCCAGGACTGGCCTGTGGTCGTAAGCCACACCCAAAGAACCCCTAACAATAAAGCCCCAGCGTCTTGTTCTGCGGATGAGCTCTGGTCATTTATTTGTGGCTGAATTTTCACCTCTAAAGGGGAGGCGCAGAGTAGTCCCATCAGCATAGTCCAGTTCCCAGGGGGCTTGGATTTGGTGAGCGTCCCTGGAATTAGAGGGGGGACGACCCAGAGTGTCATCTAGGCAGGAATGCCGTCTTCAGTGGGGAGCGCCAGGGCTTCCCCAAGGGGTCTGCATAACCCTCCCAGGGGGTCCAGGGCACCATTCACATAACCAAAACGGCCATAGATATATCAAAATTTCCAAAAACAAACGAGTTCATGGCTTGGCTTTTGAAAAACAGGAGGCCTGCGGTACAGTGGTGCCTCACTAGACGAATTTAATTTGTTCCACGGGTCTTTTCTTATAACGGAAAATTCGTCTAGCGAATCCCATAGGAATGCATTGAATTTTTTTTTGAATTTTTTTTTTGCCCATAGGAACGCATTAATTGAATTTCAATGCATTCCTATGGGAAACCGCGATTCGCTAGACGAATTTTTCGTAAAACGGATTCGTCTAGCGAGGCAACCTCCGCTCGAAAAATCATTTCGTTAAGCAGGGCATTCATTAAGCGAGGCACCACTGTACTTGGGAACCACGGGGGTAGACAAAGCCTATCTGAGTGCGAATTGCACTGTGCACTGGTGGGTGGGTGTGTGGGGTGGCTCCCCTTTCTCCCTAGACTCTCCCTTGCTTGGCTGCAACACATCATAATGGCAATTGGGGGAGGGGGCTATGGCAGGATTGTTGCTGTGGCTCCTTGCCCAGCTCATAGGGCTCCTCCCCACCTAGGGTCATCATGCTGGCCAGGCAGCTGCGTCCTGTTTCCCCACCCCTATGGGGGCCCATCCACTTCTGCCAGCCTCCAGCTACCCCTGGGCTCCTGCAGATCTCCAGCTGCCAAGGCTTAGATGGCCAGGGGTGAATTCGGAAGCCTATGCCATCAGGATATGGGTCCTGCCTCTTATCAGCGCTCTCCCCCTGCTCTATCCAGCTTCCCACTGTGGGCTCCTCCTTGCAGCAGCTCGCCAGGTGGTCTCCCGCCCTCCAATGCAGATCCTGCCAGCGGGGACCAGTGGTGTAGCGTTGATTGCCAGCCCCCCCCCCCAGGACAGGCAAGCAGATGCACCAGGGAGGCTCCAGCCCGGCCCCCACCGCCAATGGTGCCGGAGTGATGCCACCCCTACCAGAGCAAAGGGGGTTGTGCTGAGCCGCCTGCCCACTTCACGGGGGATACTGGCTGCCCAACATGGCCCTTTGTGGGTGGAGAGGAGCAGCGGGCTGGGCTGCCACGACAGCTGGTTTGCACCCCCTCAAAAACTGTGCACCCATGGCCACAGCCCCCCCCCCTGACACACACCCCACACACACACTATGCCCCTGGCAAGGACTGTACCTGGGCTGGGTGTCTCCTGCTGTCCCACTGCCAGTCCCATTTCTCCTTACTTCACCCCCCACCCCCACCCTCGCAAATATAGTTGGTGCCGCACCCAGTATTCTAAAAGCAACCTTATTAAACAATCACATCCTGAGCACGACTTCGTTTTTTTAAATAAATGATTTATTTGACTACGGCAGTCGAAACGTAGACGAGCATTTTGCAGGCCTCCAGGCTGGAACCCCGAAGTCGCCGCCCTCTGCTAAGAAGTTACGGGAATAAGTCGCAGCGTTCTTGGGGGAGCGATGCCAAGAGCGTCTCCCAGGAGGAAGCAGAGCTGAACCGCAAGGCCGGATTAGTGAAACACACCAGCTTACAAGAGGGGCTTGGGGTGAAAACAACCCAGCTGCCCACAGGTTGTGCTAAAGTGCCGTTAGCTGCCCCCCTGCCAGGGAGGGGCACGCTGGACTCTGGCTGCCTCGTGCCAGGAGCAAATAAATTGGCACAGGCAGGAAATGCCCCCAAACCTCTCCGTGGACAAATGAAGGAGTTGCTGGGGAATTCATCTGCAATCGCACAGCCCAAGCATAGAGTTTGTAGCTGAGAGTTTGCCACTCATTCTTTGAGGTTCTAGACTTCACGGCAGTGGAGACCTGTTTTAAAAGGGGGGGGGGGAGGCAGCGTCTGTGGTGAAGGCAAGAGGGGAGCAGCTCCGGCGTTCCGTGTAATGCAGCCAAATCCACGAGGGCAGCTTTTGCTGAATCTCCCATCCAATGTCAAGCAAAGGCACCTCTTTCAAGACGCACAGGAACTTTCTGAGCACGTTGCCCTTCCGTAGGCAGCAAGATTTCCCCATAGATTGCATTCAGGCAGGTAATTGCTCACCTTGCCTGCATTCCAAAATGGAATACTCGGGGGGGGGGGGAGCTGTAGGAAAAAGCGATCATCCTCCGATTCCCTTCTTTGCGTTCCTCCGCTAGAACTGTCCGGAGAGTGGCAACACGAGAACAGGGCCTTTTCTGCAGTGGCTCCCCGTCTGTGGATTGCTCTCCCCAGGGCACCTTCACTACAGATCTTTAGGTGCCAGGCAAAAACATCCCTCTTCTCCCAGGCCTTTGGCTGTTAAATCTACGGCCTTTTCGATTGTGGGAAGGTATTCCCCCCCCCTTTTTTAACTATTGTTACGTAATTAGTGTTCTAGGCTGTATATTGCCCTGTGGTCTCTTGCTGAAGGGCGGTGTGCTAATTTAATAAATAATAATGACAGGGCCCCCAGACTCACCACAAGAAGCTCCCACCGCTATACTAGCTGGGGACGAGAAGATCTGGCTCCATGGGGCAGCGGATGCTGGGGGGGCAGGCCCCTGATGCTGTAGACCTAAAGCACTACCTCCCACACTCCCCTCATCCAGGGAGGGGGGGCCACCACCACAGTCGGCGGCTGCCTCTGTTTCCCATGCGCAGAAAAGCTCCCTGGCCCCCGTGTGCCTCATCTTTCAAACTGGCGGCCCCACAGCAATCAGAGAAGCTCCTAGACCGATCTAAGAGTGGCCCGTTTGGTGGAATAAAAATGGGAGCTGTGCAGCTCAGAGGGGCTCCCACTGGTCCAAATGAAGGTGGAGCTCTGGGTGAGAAATGGGGGTCACATCACGACACTCCTCCCAGCCCACTTTTGGACTGCTTTCTTCCCCTCCGCATTGGACAACCGGACGCCACATGCAGGAATGGCCAATGCGCTAGCGCTGGGCCAGGGCAGGCAGAGTCCCCCAAAACACTCGTGGGCCTCCTTCAGACCCTCATGAACAGAAAAGCCTGCCGGATCAGGCCAATGGCCCAGCCGGTCCAGCAACTGGTTCTCCCAGTGGCCAGCCAGATGCCCCTCCCATGGGAATCACACAAGCAGGATTTGACCATGAGCCCTCTCCCCTCCTGCGCCTCCCAGCAACTGGCACTCAGAAGCATTGCTGCCTCTTAAATATGGGGGCAGGGCAGAGCCCTCACATCGATTGCCTTCTCCTCCATGGATGTGTCCAATCCTCTTTGAAAGCCACCCCTGCCTCCTGTAGCAGTGAGTTCCACAGTTTAACCTCCTGGCTCCTTCCTTCCTTTTCCACTGGGTTTATGCTTAATGCTCACCCACCGATCCAGCCACCCCTCCATTCATGCCCTTGCTACTCTCTGCCCACCAGCGCTCTTTGGGGTGGGGGAGACCTGTTCGCAAAGTGCCCCCACCACCACCACTGCCCTCTTGCGACAGATCCAGAGGCCTCTCCCCACATTGCCAGGCAAAGCGCCCCCCTTCGCCTGCAGGTCCACCCCCTGCGGCGTCCCAGGCTCCTCCTCCCACCCCACACGGTTCTAGATCTTGGGGCGCCATCCCTTGATGAACTGCATGATCTTCTTGACCTGGAGCTTGGTGAGGCGGAAGTCCTCGGACAGGATCTCCTCGGTCAGCTGCACAAAGATGCTGCCGTCGATGCGCTCGCGCGCAAAGAAGCTCACCACGTCCTCCGAGAGCCCGATGAAGCGCAGGCAGCGAGAGACCTCTTCCAGAGAGAGGGCGGACAGGTCGGGCGGAGGCTGCCAGGGCGAGCCGTCGCCGCTGAGCCGGGCGGGGGGCACCTCGATGACCCCCGGGGCCAGGTAGAGGCGGGGGGCGGCACCCGACTCCGTGCCACGGGTGGCAGAGGGCGGCAGGGGGCCCAGGGGCATCCGGAGGGCGACGTGCTCAGGGGGCTCGAAGGCCTGCTTGGCAGGGCGTGGTGGGGGCACGGGGCTGTAGCGGGGCTCGCCCTCCGGGGAGGAGGAGGAGGAAGCGGTGCCCTCGAAGGGGTCAAAGGTCTCGGGGGAAGAGGTCTTCTGCCACTCGAGGGGCTCCAGCCACTCGGAGGAGGCCGGGTTGGAGAAAGGGTTGAGCGCCCCAAAGGGGGCAAAGCGTTTCTGAGGCGCCTGGGGAGGCTTCAGGCGGGGGAAGCTGCGGTAGCTCTTGAGGGCACTGGTGTCACTGCCCCCTAGCAGCGGGGTGGTGGGCCTCCCCGTGGCCACGCTCAGGTCGCTGTAGGGCCACGGATCTGACCATGAGGACCCCTGGGCGGGCTGGGCTTGAGGCTGGGGCGGGGGGCTGGCCAGCGGGCGGCCGGAGGACTCTCCTGCTTTGCAGTCTCCCCAGGTGCAGGGGTAGCAGTACAGGGAGTAGGAGTCGGGAGACGGGGAGCAGCTGCCACTCTGCGGCCTCGACCTGCGAGAGGAGAGGAGAAGGGAGACCAGAAGTCAGAGGCAGAGCAAGCTCACAGACACCAAGCCTCCGGCGCTGGAGCCAGGCAGGGCACGGGGATCTCTGCAGGGGTCAGAGGGTGCCTGGTCTGCCCCCCCCCCCACGATCCTGCACCCAGAGCCTCCCTGGCAAGCCCCACGCTATGCCAGGGTTCTAGATCGCCTTTACCCCTCACTCCAAAAAGTTAGCCAGGCAGGAGTTCCCTTTGCAGAAGCCACTGGAAGCCACAAGACTTTGTTTTCCCCCATAATTACTTGGAACCTGGAAGCAAATGAACTTTCCGATGGTAAGAGCTGTTGGGTAGTGGAGCTGTCTCCCTCTGGAGGTGGCGGACTCTCCTTCCTTGGAGGTTTTCAAGCAGAGTTTGGATAGCCATCTGTCAGGGATGCCTGAGCTGAGATTCCTGCATTGCAGGGGGTTGGACTAGAGGACCCCTGGGGGCTCCCTTCCAATGGTACAATTCTATGAGTCTATGATTCTATGAGGGACCCAGGTGGCGCTGTGGGCTAAACCACTGAGCCTAGGGCTTGCTGATCAGAAGGTCGGCGGTTCGAATCCCGGTGACGGGGTGAGCTCCCGTTGCTTGGTCCCAGCTCCTGCCAACCTAGCAGTTCGAAAGCACGTCAAAATGCAAGTAGATGAATAGGAACTGCTACAGCGGGAAGGTAAACGGCGTTCCATGTGCTGCTCTGGTTTGCCAGAAGCGCCTTTGTCATGCTGGCCACATGACCTGGAAGCTGTACGCCGGCTCCCTCGGCCAATAATGCGAGATGAGCGCCGCAACCCCAGAGTCGGTCACGACTGGACCTAATGGTCAGGGGTCCCTTTACCTTTACCTATGATTCTATGAAGTAACAGGCACTCAGAACTGAGACTCTTAAAGCATGCTTCCCTCATCAAATAAAACAACAGAAAGACTTAACTAACTGACCAATCATGTCAGTTCTGCTAACAAAAGTCCTGCTCCCACAAAAATCCTGGCTACACCATGTCTTAAAGGCCCAGCAGGGTAGACAGGTTCGCTTCCAGGACTAAAGGTCTCAGGAATTCTTCCAAGGTCACCTGCTGCTGTTTTCCCTTTTTGCAAAGCTTGAGAGCCGGCGCAATTTTCTAGCACCCAGACAGGAGAAGCCCTTGCGTCTTGCCAAACTCTGCAGCAATATTTTTAGCACCTGGATTTTTGCACCCCCAAAAGCAAACTTAGTGGCAACTTTCCGGCAGAGCAACATCTCAGGAGACCAAGTCTGTGGCCTTTGTGCCAAGAGGAGGACCAGCCAGAAATGCCGCTTTCACCAATCCTAGATCATGCCCACGGCAGCCTCACGACCCAGGACCAAGTGGCTCTCCCCACATCCCCATGAAGCCCCAACACCTGACTCAGTGCTTCATTTAAAGCAGCCGGCACCAATCTGCTGCCCATCATAGAATCATAGAGTTGGAAGGGACCCCTGAGGGTCATGTAGTCCAACCCCTGCAATGCAGGAACCACAGCTGAAGAATGTTTGACAGGTGGCCAGCCAACCTCTGCTTACGAACCTCCAAGGAAGGAGAGTCCACCACCTCCCGAATGTTGAAAAGCTCTTCCCGGTAGAAAGTTCCAGGTGTTCACTCAGAATCTCCTGCGTTGTAACTTGAAGCCATTGAATTGGAGCAGGAGAAAAAGGAGAAAAGCTTGCTCTCTCTTCCAAGGATACCGTATTTTTCCGTCTATAAGAGGCCCCCATGTATAAGACATCCTCTATTTTGGGGGACTCTAATTTAAGAAAATGGGGGGGAGATACTATCCATGTATAAGACGAGTCCTGGTTTTGAACCTTATTTTAGAGTAAAAAAACACGGAAAAGTACGGTATTTGAAGATGGCTCTCATATCTCCTGTTTTCCAGGTTAAACATAACCCAGTTCCATCAACCGTTCCTCATACGGCTTGGTTTCCAGACCCTCGATCACCTTGGTCACCCTCCTCTGCCCACCTTCCAACTTGCCAACCTCTTCCTTAAATTGTGGTGCCCAGAATTGGACACAGTATTCCAGGTGTGGTCTGACCAAGGCAGAATAAAGTGAGATTATTCCTTCCCTTGATCTGGACACTAGACTTCTGTTGATTCAGCCGAAAAGAGCATTAGCTTTTTTTTAAAAGACTACAACTCCCAGCATCCCATGAGCTGGTGCTCATGGGCATTGTAGTCCAGAGCCTCTGGCAGGTGGCTGGTTCAAGGCCTTGCCGGGTTCATAATCAGGCATTCCTTTGTGCCAAAAACATGGGTAGGCAAACTAAGGCCCGGGGGCTGGATCCAGCCCAACCGCCTTCTAAATCTGGCCCACGGACGGTCCGGGAATCAGCGTGCTTTTGCATGAGTAGAATGTGTGCTTTTATTTAAAATGCATCTCTGGGTTATTTGTGGGGCATAGGAATTTGTTCATTCTCCCCCCCAAAAAATAAAAATATTGTCCGGCCCCACACAAGGTCTGAGGGACAGTAGACCGGCCCCCTGCTGAAAAAGTTTGCTGACCCCTATCCTAAAACTTACACAAAGGAAGACTGAGAATGGGAGCACGGAGCTCTTGCATGGCTTCAACTGAGAAGCCCCAGCCAGCTCTCTGGGAGGGAGGGGAGAAGCCCAGGGTCCTCAGCCCCCCCCCTTCTCCCGGGGAGCAACTTACCCTTCATGCAGTCCAGGCGAATAGTAGGAGAGGCTGGAGCTGGGAGAAGAAGCTGCTCCCTGGAGCTTCGGGAAACGCAGAGGCACCGGAGGGCTGGAAGCGGCTGGCACATGGCCACCCCGGGGTGGCACTGGGGGTGCAACGAGAAGGCGGCACTCCTCTCTCACCTGGAAAAGATGGAGTGGGGGGGAGAGAGAGATTCATCCGCTTTCTGCAGTGGTGACAGCCAGCTGGACGCCAAGACCAGAGCGATCAGAAAGGCAGAACACTCACTTCAAAATGGGGGCACAGGAAGAGTCCCAAAGGGGGGGAGCAACTTTAATTTAATTCACCCCTAAAAGCCCCTCTCTCTGCATTTGCCTTGGGAGGGAAACTCAGGGGTCACCCACCCCTTCGCCCGATCATATTGTGTCCTGATTAATTCCCCCAAATCCAAGAGGATTTCTTGTCATTCCGCATCTCTGCCTTGCCAAAAACCCAATCTTACCTGCAATCCCTCTTTGGGTTTTCCGCACAACTGATAAGATCTTGGACTGGTAGCAGCCAGAGATGGGAGGCAGGGAAGCAGCTGGCCAGGGGATGGGGCTCGGCCATTTTCACCGCAGGGAGCCAAATTCTGTGCAATCTGTCATTTCATCCTAAAACTTGACTCTCCAGGTATGGAACCTCCTCTAGCCAAAAACCCCAATACTAGGCCATAAGCAAAGCTCTGCAGGACAGCTGGTGGGGCGGGGAGAGAGACTCCAGAGCTGCCCCAACCCAAAAGTGAAAACCCAGACACAAAAATCACAAATAATAATAATAATAAAGATATATTGAGGTTTTTGAGCTATTTTTAAAAGAGATCAGCAAAAACAACACTGCCGACATGGGTTGCCATACGACTGGACTTCCCCAGACATTTTCCCAATTTCCACCTGGACACTCCTTCCGAATGCAGTATTCCGGATATGTCCCTGTGGGTCGTGAACGCCCCCCCCTGCGCCTGTGTCCCCAAACCGATCCATTCGAGCTCCTCCACATCCCTGCTCCCCCTTTCCAAGGCGTCCCTTACCGCATCAGACTTGGGCGGGACGGGGGGCGGGGCATCTCCCACAGGCTCCTCCCCCAGCAGGCCCTGCTGGCACGGTGGGGACCCCAGGGGCGAGGCGAGGCCAGTGAAGGAGATGAGGTCTCTCTGGCCTGCCGGGTTGGCGCTCTCCAGGCCGACTGGCTTCCCGCTGGGCTCCGCGTAGCTCCCGCGGTTCTGGTTGTTGGTCCACAGCTCCTCGTAGGGCAGTTCTGGAGCCCGGAAGGCTGGCTCAGTCCAGTCGGGCGTCGTGTATTCCCGCTCAGTGTCCGGGGCGTCGGGGAAGAGGGCCTCGTGGTGCTCCTGGCGGGAAGGTAGGAGCGTCCTCTGGCTCCTCTCCCCGGAGGCGGGGTCCTGACGGGCGCCCCCGGAGGTGCTGTAGAGGCAGAGTGAGAGGCGCTGGAAGGAGTGTGCCAGTTCGTCGCGGGCATAGCCCTGCAGGCAGAGGCGGACGCGCCGGGGGCTGGCGCACTCCTCCGCCAGGTCCGCCTTGGCCTCGCGCACCGCCTTGGAGTACTCGTTGGGGTCGAAGCACTCCTGGCAGAGGGCGGCGCTCTCGCGGAGGAGCTTCTCCAGGCGGGCGTCCCCTCCGCCCCACAGCGCCCCCTCGGGGAGGAGGAAGCGGGGCATGTCCGTCAGCAGGAGGAAGTGGAAGGGGGCCACGGCCTCCCTGCGCAGGATGCAGCAGAGGACCACCGTCTTGGAGATGATGCTAACCAGCTTGTAGCAGTGGCCCTCGCGGATGGCGTGGAGGTCATAGGGGTTGCGTGGGGGCCGCGTGGGCACCGTCACGTTGACGGGCAGCCGCACCTTCTCGATGATGCTGCGGATGGTGTGCTCGCCCTCCTGCATCTGCAGCTCCAGCGGCGAGCGGGTGCTGAAGCGCCCCTTGCACTGGAAGGGCAAACTGAGGCTCTCGTTGGTGCGGTGGTTCATGCAGATCAGGCAGGGCATCTTGCCCTTCAGCGGGCGGCTGCCCCCGCCGACTCCGCCCCCGGCACCGCCCCCGGCCCCAGCGCCACTCCCGCTGCCAACGACGCCCGCCTTGCCCAGCTTCCGCAACAACGTGTTGAAGCGCGACTTCTCCTTGGCGGCTTTCGCACACAGGATCTCGGCTTGGCCCATGAGCGTCAGCTCGTCCCCGGCGTGCAGTGTAAAGTTGTACACCTCGCTGTCCTCGCTGAACTCCCCCGACACCACCTGGAAAGAAAAAGAGGGTCAGCCAGGAGAAGAAGCACAAATATAGGATAAGGGGTGATATGATAGCCATGTTCAAATATATGAAAGGATGTCATATAGAGGAAGGAGAAAGGTTGTTTTCTGCTGCTCCAGAGAAGCGGACACGGAGCAATGGATTCAAACTTCAAGAAAGAAGATTCCACCTAAACATTAGGAAGAACTTCCTGACAGTAAGAGCTGTTCGGCAGTGGAATTTGCTACCAAGGGGTGTGGGTAGAGTCTCCTTCTTTGGAGGTCTTTAAGCAGAGGCTTGACAGGCATATGTCAAGAATGCTTTGATGATGTTTCCTGCTTGGCAGGCGGTTGGACTGGATGGCCCTTGTGGTCTCTTCCAACTATGATTCTATGATTCTAGGATGGGGGAAAACCTTGCTTGCCAGTAGCACATGTGTGGTCCCATCACCTCCTGGCAAACAGAAGGGGAAGAAATGGAGGCAGTGAGAGATTTTACTTTCTTGGGCTCCTTGATCACTGCAGATGGTGACAGTAGTCACAAAATTAAAAGACGCCTGCTTCTTGGGAGAAAAGCAATGACAAACCTAGACAGCATCTTAAAAAGCAGAGACATCACCTTGCCGACAAAGGTCCATATAGTTAAAGCTATGGTTTTCCCAGTAGTGATGTATGGAAGTGAGAGCTGGACCATAAAGAAGGCTGATCGCCGAAGAATTGATGCTTTTGAATTATGGTGCTGGAGGAGACTCTTGAGAGTCCCATGGACTGCTAGAAGATCATCAAGGCTCTGGAAACCAAGCCTTATGAGGAATGGTTGAAGGAGCTGGGTATGTTTAGTCTGGAAGAGAGGAGACTGAGATAGGAGAGCCATCTCAAGGGCTGAACCAAGGAAGATGGAGCAAGCTTGTTTTTCTGCTGCTCCAGAAGGTGGGACCCAATCCAATGGCTTCAAGTTCCAAGAAAGGAGATTCTGACTAAACATCAGGAAGAACTTTCTGACAGTAAGAGCTGTTAGACAGTGGGAAGGTCTGCCAGTGCCGGATTTACGTATAAGCTAAACAAGCTCTAGCTTAGGGCCCCACTCTCTTGGGGCCCCCCAAAAAAAAATTTGAAGAAAAAAAACCTGGATGTACATTTCCAAAATATAAGATAAAAAACAAATAAAATAAAACCTACCGTACATACAGTTAGAGCGTAATAATTATTTCACTATTAATATACTTCTTAAATGTATTTCAGTTCAACATTACTTTGATAAAATACATATTTTATTATGTGAAATGGCTTTAGATACCTATGAGGTCCATAAATTACCACATAGCATATATTCAACACAAAAAAACAGTGACCATTTGTTGTTGACAAAGGACAGCTGGACATAGAAAGGGCCCCATTCCCTTCAGGAGCTGAGGGCCTCATCCAGCCTAAATCTGGCCCTGAAGGTCTCCCCCAAGAGGTTGTGAACTCTCCGCCTTGGAGGTTTTTAAGCAGAGGTTGGGTGGACATCTGTCAGGGATCCTGCAGCTGCAATTGCTGCATTGCAAGGGGCTGGACTAGATGACCCTCAGGGGTCCCTTCCAATTTTACAATTCTGTAATCCAGCAGCTCAGGTTTTGCGGCGCTTTCCCCACCTTATTATGGGGCAGGAAGGATCCCCAACACGCCTCAGCTCTTTGCTGCGGCGAAGAGGTGGGATTTCAAGTAGAGATGGAGAGACCTGACTTAGGGACTGCCTCTCAAAGCGGAAGGGGCTTCCCCTCCATCCCTTTTGCACTTGCACCCTGGACCGAGATCTCCCCCCCCCCCCCCGGTCCCCTGAAAGCGCCACTGACCTTGACGCTGAAGGTGATGGCCTCCATGACGAAGACCCTGTCCGGGAATATACTGGCCACCTCTTCCACGCTGTTGAAGTACTGCACAGGCTCCCGGACATCCCTGTCCTGGTCGAGCAGCTTGAATTTCCCTGCAGGGTGCGAAACACACGCCAGCTCGGTTAAGGGAGACCTGCTGCTCCAGGGGTCAGCTCAGGGGGTCTGCATCTCCTCCTCCTCCGCAGCAGGCGAGGGCGAGGAATGAGGCTGGCAGACGGAAAGGAGAAGAGAAGAGGAACACCAAAGGAAACAATGCTTTGCTGGGCCCGGCCAAACCCAGATTTGCCTAGCCCAGATCGCTGCCTCCAACGGTGGACAGTGCCCAAGGGAGGAGACTCCACAGCCTGACATAACGGGCACTTGGTCCCCTTGTTGATGAGAAGTATCCTGCCCTTGAACTTGGAAGCTCAGCTTCATAGAATTGTAGAAGTTCCAACCAGGGCTGTCTTCAGCATAAGTCATTTGTGCACCGACAGCGGAAAAGCCAGCAAAGGAACACAACAGGATGTGCCGTGCACCCTTAGCGCCAACGGTTAAGACGGCCCTGGTTCCAACCCCCTGCAATGCAGGAATATGCAGCTGTCTCTTCAAACTTTTATGGCTGATAACCATTGAGGGAAAACTCCTCCTTGCATTTGCACTCCTTGCAATTCTTCTGGGGGGGAAATGTAGGGGGAGCCCGGCTGGGTCAGACCAAAGATTGCTCTATTCAGCATTCCTGATTCCTACAGTGGTTCCACCCAGGGCCGGCTCATCGTAGACCCCCGGTGGCGCAGGGCACCATGGCGCCGGCCCGCCAGGAGGGCGCCGCGAGCTGCGCCCGCCCGCTGGCCAGCCGGTCCGTCGGTCCGCTGCGCAGCTGTGTGTGGCGCCCACCGCGCTGGGAAACGGGGCGGGAGGGCGCCGGAGAGATCACGCTGTGTCTGCCCGTCCGCCCGCCGCACAGCAGCGCCACGCCCACCCGCTCACCACGTTGGGAAACGGGGCGGAAGGGCGCCGGAGAGATCCGGCGCACCATGGCGACAGGGGCGCTTAAGACGGCGCTGGTTCCACCCCCCAAAAAAATGCCAGGAGTGTGTTAGCCCCCGGCAAGTGCTCTCCAGAGGCCTAATGCTTCTGACCCGGGCGGACAGCCAACAGCCATTGTGGTCCATCTATTTCTTGTTTATTTCTTTCATACATTTTTATACACAAACTTGAATGTGTTTTTTTTAAAAATAAACACAAAGAGAACGAAACAATAACATTACAGTGGTACCTCGGTTTCTGAACGTAATCCGTTCCGGAAGACCGTTCGAGTTCCGAAACGTTTGAAAACCAAAAACTCAATGCGGAAGTCTCAGAATGGAAAACTCAATAGGGAAGCTGCGAGGCACGTTCAACTTCCCAAACGCGTTTGAAAACTGAAGCATTTACTTCCCGGTTTACGGCGTTCGAAAACCGAAATGTTCATCAACGGAGACGTTTGAAAACCAAGGTACCAGTAAAAAAATAATTCATTGAAACATTCAAAGAATAAAACCAGCTATAAACTAAAAACGGATAACAGCATGCATCCACATTCTACATGTCTGAGCAGGCTGTTCTAAACAAAAATGTTTTTTTGCAGGCACTGAAAGAAGTACAGCGAAGGGCTTATATCACTAGGCAGGGAGTTCCAAAGGGCAGGTGCTGCAAGGGTGGGGAGGGTCTTAGGTGGGGCCCCTGCAACGCTGCCAGAGCTGCCGATGGATGTGGCCAAGTGGGCGCATGTGGGGCAAGGGTATCACGCAACTAATCTGGTTCTGTACTGATAAAAAGGGTAAAGGGACCCCTGACCATTAGGTCCAGTTGTGACCGACTCTGGGGTTGCGCGCTCATCTCGCATTATTGGCCGAGGGAGCCGGCGTATAGCTTCCAGGTCATGTGGCCAGCATGACAAAGCCGCTTCTGGCAAACCAGAGCAGCACATGGAAACACCGTTTACCTTCCTGCTGTAGCGGTACCTATTTATCTACTTGCATTTTGATGTACTTTCGAACTGCTAGGTTGGCAGGAGCTGGGACCAAGCAACGGGAGCTCACCCCGTCACAGGGATTCGAACCGCCGACCTTCTGATCAGCAAGCCCTAGGCTCAGTGGTTTAACCACAGCGCCACCTGATAGTTAGCAGCAATTTGTAGGTTAGACAGATTGAGGGCGGGGAAAGGCTACCATTGGCTACTAACCCTGATTATTATTATTAATATTAATATTTATTGAATTTATACACCGTTCTATACCCGGAGGTCTCGGGGCGGTTCACACAAAAGATCAAAACGTATAATCAGAATAAAAACAACAACCCAATAACACTCCCCCCCCCCGAAAAGAGCCACATTTTAGAAGGCTACAGGATGGCTAGTGATGGCGGTCATTTCACGTGCATTGAAAGTGGGGCTGAGTCCCTCTGCACATGCTCTGTAGCCCTCTTTGCGCTGAAGACAATGCTCTTCTGTGAGGTATCCCCATGGAACGTGGCCAGCACATTGCACCTATTTTGCAGGGAGTCAATATAATGAATTAAATCAGCCCCCCCCTCCTCCCCCAGCGGCAGCAGAGGCGGACACAGCTACGTTTATCGGAAGGGCTTCCTTCTGTCCCCCCCCCCCCGGCCTCCAGAAGGATTCCTGAAGACAGAGAGAGAGAGAGAGACACGGACATCCCAGAACAGAGAGGAAGCGAGCAAGAGACGTCCCGATCAATGGGTCAATTGCTTTCCAATCAACCGGAGCCGCCAGCTAAGCTTGCTGACACAGGGCTGTGTCCCGTCCCCCCCAATGGCCTCCGAGAGCTGGAGCGCTGGGCAGCCCCGACATACTACCCGGGGTGTGTGTGTGTGTCTCGTGGGCCTTGAAATCATCATGCTTGGAAATTCTTTAACTCTCAGACATCCAATCAGCCCCGGCGCTTCCATTAAGGCGAACTAGGTCACGGCCTAGGGCGCCAAAATGGAGGGGGCGCTGACCAGGCCGCCCACCGCCGCCCGCCGGTGCTGCCTCAGGCCGCTGTACGGAGGGGCGCGGGGAGCGCGGGCCTGGGGCCGCCTCCTCTGAACAGCTAAAAGGCGGGTGAGGTGGCCCCAGGCTCACGCTCCCGGCGAGAAGTTCCGGATGTGCGCGGGGAGCGGCAGAGAAGCGGCAGCGGCAGAAGGGCGAGCGGGGCCCGCCAGCCAGCATGATCAGCAGGGTCTTGCAGGCTGCAGCGGAGCAGAGAGCTGGGGGAGGCAGCCCCGCCCCCAGGCTCGCGCTCCCAGCGATCCCCGCGCACCTCCGGAACTTCACGCCGGGAGCGTGAGCTGTTCAGTTGAGGCGGCCTCAGCCTCCCACTCCCCACGCAAAGCTCCGCAGGCGTGCTGGGGCGTGTGTGCGTCATGACGCATGCACCCGGGGGGCGCCAGAAAGTGTTTTGCTTAGGGCGCAAAAAGCCCTAGCACCGCGCCTGCATCCAATGCAGCTGGTAGATTCAGGGCAAATCAAAGGAAGTCCCACTTCACTCAGCACATTGTTAAACTGTGGGACTCCCTGCCACAGGAGGCAGTGATGGCCACCAACTTGGATGGCATTTAAAGAGGATTAGACAAATTTGTGGAGGAGGAGGAGAGGGATCTCAATGGCTTCCAGCCACAATAGGGCCGGATTGAGGTTGGATGAGGCCCTAAGCTACTGAAGGTAACGGGGCCCTTTTATATGTCCAGCTGTCCTTTGTCAACAACAAATGGTCTGTTGAATATATGCTATAGGGTAATTTATGGACCTCATAGGTATCTCAAGCCATTAGCCCATGTTGCCATGCAGAATGTGGGCACCCTATATATATGGATGGCGGATAAGAGATTGAGGTTGAATCCTGACAAGACAGAAGTACTGTTCGTGGGGGACAGGAGCCGGGCAGGTGTGGAGGATTCCCTGGTCCTGAATGGGGGTAACTGTGCCCCTGTAGGACCAGGTGCGCAGCCTGGGAGTCATTTTGGACTCACAGCTGTCCATGGAGGCGCAGGTCAATTCTGTGTCCAGGGCAGCTGTTTATCAGCTCCATCTGGTACGCAGGCTGAGACCCTACCTGCCCACTGACTGTCTCTCCAGAGTGGTGCATGCTCTGGTTATCTCCCGTTTGGACTACTGTAATGCGCTCTACGTGGGGCTACCTTTGAAGGTAACCCGGAAACTACAACTAATCCAGAATGCGTCAGCTAGACTGGTGACTGGGAGCGGCTGCCGAGACCACATAACACCAGTCTTGAAAGATCTACATTGGCTCCCAGTACGTTTCCGAGCACAATTCAAATGTTGGTGTTGACCTTTAAAGCCCTAAACAGCCTCGGTCCAGTATACCTGAAGGAGCGTCTCCACCTCCATCATTCTACCCGGACACTGAGGTCCAGCACCGAGGGCCTTCTGGCGGTTCCCTCGCTGCGAGAAGCCAAGTTGCAGGGAACCAGGCAGAGGGCCTCCCATCAGATGTCAAAGAGAAAAACAGCTACCAGATTTTTAGAAGGCATCTGAAGGTAGCCCTGTTTAGGGAGGCTTTTAATGTTTAATTGTTTTATTTCATTTTTCTGTTGTAAGCCGCCCAGAGTGGCTGGGGAAACCCAGCCAGATGGGCAGGGTATAAATAATAAATTATTATTATTATTATTATTATTATTATTATTATTATTATTTAGAAAAGAGCAAACCAGGGATATTTGAGGGAGCAGGCTAGCAGGCGGGGCCCATGACTTACATTATAGGAGCCTGCACAACACAAAACACTGCTGCTCTATGTAGGTTTTATTTTATTTGTTTTTTTATCGTATATTTGGGAAATGTACATCCAGTGTTGTTGTTTTCGGTTAAATTATTTTGGGGCCCCCAAGAGAGTGGGGCCCTAATCTATAGCTTGTTTAGCTTATACGTAAATCCTTGCACTGGCTTTCCTCTGTCTTCGCAATTAGAGGCAGCAATGCTTTTGAATATGAGATGCTGGAAGCCAGGGGAGGGTTGCTCTCGTGCTCAGATCCTGCTTGTGGGTTTCCCAGAAGAGGCGAGAACAGGACGCTGTATCAGGAGGGAATTGTGACACACACACAGACACCCCAATGAGATTCTTGCCTCCTCTGGATTCCTAAAACTTGGACTCCCTAGGAACAAAGCTCTTTGCTTCAAGGATGTGCGAACTGGCTACGGTTTACTCAGCCGTGCAGGGAAACTGGGGGGGGGGGCTGGCTATGTTTGTTGAGAAGCCCCCTCCCCTCCCCTCACTCGCACCAGGTCCTAGGTTGCCTCGACTCCCCGATTCCAGGCATCTCACACCCACTTCCCAGGGCCAAAAGCCTTCTTTACTTTCACTGCCCCCCCAAAAAAAGATTGTGCCTTAGGCCAGGCAAAGGCAAACATGTCAGTCTCCAGAGCCCACCCCCTCCTGCAAAACACCCCCCCCCCGACTCCAGCAAACAAGGAGGACGGTCGAAGACAGGATGCGCAGATGGGGAAAGCTGCTATGAGGATTGGGGGGGGGGAGGCAGCAATGAAGCGGAGAAGGCCCCCCCCCCCACTATTCTGGAGACAGCTGTGTCCGTCTTCTCCCCAAGGAAGCAGAGATGTGGGAACAGGCTGGAGCAATGACAAGGCAGGCGGGGGCATCGTGGCACCAGCTGGAAGAGGGGCAAAGGCGGGGTTGGGGGGGGAGAGACTTGCCACCCAGTCCGTCCCCATTTGCCCCGCTTTGTCCCAGCCAGACTCCCAAGGAGTTAGAGCAAGGCAGAGCTGGCGTTCCTCAGGCATTTAGCCACAGGTTGGGTCATATTGGCCCATGGCTGGGGGGAGACACACCTCCCAGCTCTGCCAGAGTAAGGAGAGGTGGGTGCCTGCTTGGGGGGGGCTCAAGATTACTGTGGGGTGCATGACTCCAGTCCCACAAATCTTGCCCGGTATTGTCATCCCACATGAATGCAAGAACAAATAAGAGCCTGCTGGATCAGGCCATGGCCCATCTGGTCCAGCATCCTGTTCTCACAGGGGCCAACCTGATCCCTGTGGGAAGCCAGCAATCAGGATCAGGGCCGGATTAAGGTTGGATGAGGCCCTAAGCTCCTGAAGGTAACGGGGCCCTTTCTATGTCCAGCTATCCTTTGTCAACAATAAATGGTCGCTGGTTTTTGTGTTGAATATATGCTATGTGGTCATTTATGGACCTAATAGGTATTTAAAGCCATTTGCACATAATAAAATATGTATTTTATCTAAGTAATTGTTGAACTGAAATACAATTAAGGAGTATATTAATAGTGAAATAATTATTAAGCTCTAACTGTATATAGGTTTTATTTTATTTGTTTTTTATCTTATATTTTGAAAATGTACATCCAGGTTTTTTCCCCTTTATATTTTTGTGGGGCCCCCAAGAGAGTGGGGCCCTAAGCGAGAGCTTGTTTAGCTTATATGTAAATCCGGCACCGATCAGGATCCGAGCACAGGATCCAGCAAGGAGCATCCAGGAGGGTGGCTGAGCCATCCTGGCTAGGAGCTACCCATTGCCCTCTCATCCTCTTTTGAAGCCATCCAAGTTGGGGCCATCACCGCCTCTTGTGGCAGTGAGTTCCACAGTCCGCACTGCATGAAGAAGGACTTTCTTTGATCTGCCCTGAATCTTCCCCACATTCAGCTTCATGGGATGTCTACAGGTTCTAGTGAGGGACAGCCATTTACACACCTCCGAGCCCAAACTGGCCGTGTGTCTCTGTGTGTGTGTGTGTTTCAGAGGGGGGGGGGAGCAGCCAGAAGCCTCTTCTCTTCCCTCCCTTGCCTGGCACCATCTGCTCCGATTTTATGAATGGGCCAGCCCAGCAGGTTAACACGCTTCCCTGCTTGGCTCCCCTCCTCTCCTGTCCCATTGCCCTCCCCAAGGAGCAGCGATTAGCTGGGGCTCCCATGATTTATTCATCCTTGCACATCATTACCAGAGATGGGAAGCACTTAGCCGGCTCATTAAGGGCCGGGGATGATCTCAGCCCTGTTAATTCCCAACTCCCACTTGGGTCACTCTCCTCCTCCTCCTCCTCCTCCTCCTCCTCAGTTCGGGGCCTTCCAGACCGGCGCCAACACTTCCACCCCCCACCCCGCTGACCTTCCATACCAGGCACCTCTTCCCAACCTCTTGCAAGCCCAGGACTAGGCCGGGCATGTCCTTAATTCTGCATTCAACCCTGCAAGGGAGGCCGTGAGTATTATTTTTACACCTGCAGGACCAAGGAGGAGAGGGAGGAAGCATTGAATGCCAACCTACCCAGAGGCCCCCATGCGTGTGATGCTGCCAGTGCCTATTATTATTATTATTATTATTATTATTATTATTATTATTATTATTATCATTATCATTATCATTATCATTATCATTATCATTATCTTATACCCGGCCCATCTGACTGGGTTACCCCAGCCACTCTGGGAGGCTTCCAACAAAATACAGAGGTGGGGGAGGACCTGGGATATTTTGTGGCCCAATTTTGGGCCACCCATACCCAACTGGGTGCCCTCCAGATAGAATTGCAGAGTTGGAATGGACCAAAGGGGTTGTCTAGACTCTAGACCAGGCATCCCCAAACTGCGGCCCTCCAGATGTTTTCGCCTACAACTCCCATGATCCCTAGCTAACAGGACCAGTGGTCAGGGATGATGGGAATTGTAGTCCAAAACATCTGGAGGGCCGAAGTTTGGGGATGCCTGCTCTAGACCAACCCCCTGCAAGGCAGGATTCACAGATGTTTTGAGCCACAACTCAATTGCTAATACAATTCTAGGCTGCATCAACAGAGATCTAGTGTCCAGATCAGGAGAAATCAAAGTCCCACTCTATTCTGGAATACTGTGTCCAGTTCTGGACACCACAATTTAGGAAGGATGTGGGCAAGCTGGAGGGCGACCAAGATGGTCAAGGGTCTGGAAACTAAGCCTGATGAGGAGCAGTTGAAGGAGCTGGGTATGTTTAGACTGGAAAAGAGGAGACTGAGAGGAGATAGGAGAGCCATCTTCAAATATCTCAAGGGCTGTCACATGGAAGAGGGAGCAAACTTGTTTTCTCCTGCTCTGGGGGAGCAGGACTCGAACCCATGGCTTCAAGTTACAAGAAGGGAGATTCAGACTAAACATCAGGAAGAACTTTCTGATGGAAAGAGCTGTTTGGCAGTGGAAAGGACTCCCTCTGGAGGTTGTGGACTCTCCTTCCTTGGAGGTTCTTAAGCAGATGTTGGATGGCCATCAGTCATGGATGCTTTAGCTGAGATTCCTGCATTGCAGGGGGTTGGACTAGATGACCCCCGGGATCCCTTCCAACTCAGCAATTCTAACATTTTATGATATCCCATCAGCCCAGCTGGCGGGGACTTAATGGCTTATCGTCGTGATTCCTGAGGCTGCTGACTAAAAGGTAACTCAAATGATGGATTGCGGAGGAGATGTAGCCAGACCAAACTAATATATATATATAACTGGGACACTCAATGATCTGTGGCAACCTTGATGTTATCAGCACCGTGGTCTAACCAATTGAGCTATTCGGTCTGACAAAGTTGGAAGGTACCCCAGGGGGTCATCTAGTCCAACCCCCTGCAATGCAGGAAATCTCAACACACGGTCTCCCATCCAAGTTGAAACCATAACAGACCCTGCTTAGCTTTGCAAATGTGCTGGCAGTTTTATTGCTGCATCACCGTCCTCTTGTCTCTGAGTTTTATTGGCTAACTCAGAAGATAAGCCATTTTTGGCTTACAACACTGTGACTGGTGGATCCGTGGAGGAATGGCTGGGGACATTATTATTATTATTATTATTATTATTATTATTATTATTATTATTTACGAGACCTGCACCACGTTCTGGGCCCCTGGGGCTTCCTGGCCCCTTCCCCAGCTGTGCCCCCTCCCCTGCCCCGTTACCTGGATACTGGAGAGGGATGTCAATCTTGGGGCCAATGACGTAGTGTCCCTCCTCCAGGCTATGGGCTGTCACTGTGGTCCACTGGCGGCAGGAGTGGATGAGGAGAACGTCCTGGTCACTAACCCCTTCCACGTACTCTCCTGTGGCAGGAACAGAGAGAGACATCAGCACAGGGTCCCAGCAATGTGTCCCCTCCCCAAGGGGAGCTGCAAGGGACCACCAGGGGCCATCTAGTCTGACCCCCTGCAATGCAGGAACCACAATAGAATCCTTTCGGGATTCTGGAAGCAGCTTTCGCTGCCTGAGCGGTGGCAGGTCTGGTTTACACAAAAGCAGAGATTCCCACATTGCAGGCGGTTCGACTCGGTGACCCTCGGGGTCCCTTCCAACTCTATGGCTCTGTGAAAATAAAGGGGGACTTCCACGAACCCTGCACCCCACAAACAGGGACAGCCACCCTCTCAAGAAGGCAGCAACTTCCCTCCCCAGTCGCCGTGCAGTATTACGACAACGGTGATTAATTAATATAATAAATCAAATTACGACATCAATATCCCACCTTTCTTCCAAGGAGCTGAAGGCGGCTTATGTATTCTCCTTCTCATTTTATCACAACAGCCCTGTGAGGTAGGCTGGGCAGAGAGGCAGTGACTGGCCCAACGTCACCCAGGGGAGCTTCATGGCTGGATGGGGATTCAAACCCAGGTCCTGTTCTGGGACACCGAGCACTATGCAACAGAATCCCTCTGCGCAAGATCAGAAAAGCACCTTGAAGGCCATTTATGACGACACACGATTTCGAGAACCACAGCTCACTTCACCAGTCGCTAAGCACCTTTATAGTCTAACGTTCCTTACCAACCAAGTTTTACAAGCCCATCTCCCCAAAGCCATTAATAGTAGCACATTGAGGATGCAATAAGGGCCTGCAGGATCAAGTCAATGGTCCATCTAGTCTAGCATCCTGTTCTCACAGTGGCCAACCAGATGCCCTTCATGAGAAACCCACGAGCAGGATCTGAGCACAAGAACAACTCTCTCCTCCTGGCATTCAGAAGCACTGCTTTCTCCATCTGTGGAGGCAGATCACAGCCATCCTGGCTAGAAGCCATCAAGAGCCCTCTCCTCCTCCATGAATTTGACTGTCTCCTGTGGCAGTGAGTTCCACAGTTCAACTCTGCACTGCGTGAAGAAGTCTTTTCTTTCCTCTGCCCTGAATCCAACAAAATACACAAGGACTTTCATACCACAAAGAGCCAGCTGATAAAAAGACTAGCGCTTCCCCACCGAGCCAGTTTTGCAAGCCCTGCTCCTCCCCAAACCATTAAGGGAAGCAGATTGGTGCCACACAAAAGATCTATTCCAAGCCCGAAGTCTGTGGGGCTGCCTGGTTGCAGGACAGCTGCATGGCTGGCTGAAGGGGGCATTTGCAAGGGAATGTCCACTATTAAAACGCCAAATGCCACAGCCCTCATACATGAAAATCCATCCGTCTCAATGTCCGAGGCCAGCCTCCCAGGGAGAATTTGGAGGGCAGGACAGGTAGCCAAGCCAGCAGCCTCTCTGGCCTCCCCTCCAGCCCTCCGGATTGCTCTTCCGACAGCTCATCCCCCACCTCCTCCCCCAGCCAAGCCCAAGGGAGCAGGCCTCTGGCTCTGGCTGCCAAGAGAGAGGCAGGTTGCCCTGGAAACATTTTGCTCTTTGTCCGTGCTCAATGGCCAGAGCTCCAGCCCAAAGGCCCGGCTGCAACAGCCGCCTTATTGACACCGTATCCGGGACGGAGGCCTCCCAGAGAGAGAGAGGAGGCAGGAGTGGGCAAACATTTCAGAGGTACGCCCCTCCCACCTGAGGAAACAGAGGCACCACCCTCGGAGACAACCTGTGCCTCTCTGCAAAGCCACGGCCAGCTTCAAGTCCAGCTGAGAACCACAGAATTGCCGAGTTGGAAGGGACCCCCAAGGGTCATCTAGTCCAACCCCCTGCAGCAGAAATCACAGCTAAAGCATGCCTGCTTTTAGTTTTCCATTTCATGGGCCAGTTCAAGGACTGCAAGGGGCGCACCGTGCCCTTCGTTCAGTTGGGCATCACCACCGCCAGTCGACAAACGATTTTAGAACATTCAAGACACTTCATTTACAACATCCCTTGAAGGCAGGCCAATAATGTCACCTCTGGATCGCAGTGGGGAGACAAGATTTGAGAGAGACAGAGAATGGTTTGCTAAAGACCACCACCAGTGACCATATGGGCACTTTCAGCTGGCGGGGGGGGGGATGTTCCTTGTGCCTTTCAGATGCTGGCTCCCTTAGCCACAGAATGGCCCACCCAGGAAGGATCTCCGCCCCACCTCCCTTAAGCCCCTACGGGTTGGGCTGGATGACCCCTTTGGCTCCCTTCCAACCCAACAATTCTATGATCCCAGGGCTTTCTCTGCGGGAGAAGTAAGACGGCTGGTCTCCGGGGGTGGGTGGGGGCTGAGCCAAGGGGTGCTGGGAGGCCAGCTGTGGCCTCTGCGCTTCCCCAAATGGAACCCCCCCCCCCTGCATGCCAGCCACGGTAACCAGGGAAATCCGCTCCGCTCAAAAGCCTTGGCAGCCTCACACTGAGGAGAGGATCCCTTTGTAGGGTTGCAGAGGGGTGGAACGAGGCTGTGCAAAGGGGGGGGGGAGAGAGGGAAACACACACTGCTTATTTTGAAAGTTTAAAAAGCCAACGCACCCCACATTCAGCCAGACAGAACAACAGAAGTGCAAAACCCTTCGCTGAGCAAAACCAAAGAAAGCAGATTCCCGGAGGCACCAGCAACCAAGGAGACCTGCACACTCAACACCTCTTTCCCAATTCCAATCTGGTCCAGTATCCCGCCATGCTAACCTTTAGCTGAGATTCCTGCACTGCGGGGGGTTGGACTAGAGGACCATTGGGGGTCCCTTCCTGGTGAGCACCTGGGAAGGGCCCATCTAGTCAGGACGCTTCCATCCAAGAGTGGCTAGCAAGATGCGAGCAGGAAGTCCCTCCCCCAGCAGGGAATGAAGGCATTCATAGAATCATAGAAACATAGAATCATAGAGTTGGAAGAGACCACAAGGGCCATCCAGTCCAACCCCCTGCTAAGCAGGAAACACCATCAAATCATTCCTGACAGATGGCTGTCAAGCCTCCGTTTAAAGACCTCCAAAGAAGGAGACTCCACCACACTCCTTGGCAGCAAATTCCACTGTCGAACAGCTCTTACTGTCAGGAAGTTCTTCCTAATGTTTAGGTGGAATCTTCTTTCTTGAAGTTTGAATCCATTGCTCTGTGTCCGCTTCTCTGGAGCAGCAGAAAACAACCTTTCTCCCTCCTCTATATGGCATCCTTTTATATATTTGAACATGGCTATCATATCACCCCTTAACCTTCTCTTCTCCAGGCTAAACATACCCAGCTCCCTAAGCCGTTCCTCATAAGGCATCGTTTCCAGGCCTTTGACCATTTTGGTTGCCCTCCTCTGGACACGTTCCAGCTTGTCAGTATCCTTCTTGAACTGTGCTGCCCAGAACTGGACACAGTACTCCAGGTGAGGTCTGACCAGAGCAGAATACAGTGGTACTATTACTTCCCTTGATCTAGAATTAGATGCTATACTCCTATTGATGCAGCCCAGAATTGCATTGGCTTTTTGAGCTGCTGCATCACACTGTTGACTCATGTCAAGTTTGTGGTCTACCAAGACTCCTAGATCCTTTTCACATGTACTGCTCTCAAGCCAGGTGTCTCCCATCCTGTATTTGTGCCTTTTTTATTTATTTTTGCCGAGGTGTAGTACTTTACATTTCTCCTTGTTAAAATTCATCTTGTTTGCTTTGGCCCAGTTGCCTAATCTGTTAAGGTCATTTTGAAGTGTGATCCTGTCCTCTGGGGTATTAGCCACCCCTCCCAATTTGGTGTCATCTGCAAACTTGCTCAGGATGCCCTCAAGCCCATCATCTAAGTCATTGATAAAGATGTTGAATAAGACTGGGCCCAGGACAGAACCCTGTGGCACCCCACTAGTCACATCTCTCCAGGATGAAGCGGAGCCATTGATGAGCACCCTTTGGGTTCGGTCAGTCAGCCAGTTACAAATCTACTGAATGGTAGCATTGTCTAGCCCGCATTTTACCAGCTTCTTTACAAGAATATCATGGGGCACCTTGTCAAAGGCCTTGCTGAAATCAAGATAGGCTACATCCACATTCAAGGGTAGACTGTCTTGGAACCTGGAGGTTCAATTCAGCAGTCATTGGTTTGAAAGGGAAACCAATTAAGGACGAGAGGCCTGGTGTTGACTAAGTAAGTGATCATCCCTACATCATGGGGTGATGAGTTCCATCAGTTAACCCTGTGCTATGTGAAGAAGTATTTTTACTTGGTCAGTGTGGAAGGGGCAGTGGTGGCTACAAAGCCGAATGGCTTTGAAAGAGGACAGAACAAAAATCTTTTTATTATTCTCTGTGTAGATTAGCTTGTATTTTATTGTATTGTGAAAAGTGTTAATAAAACTTTATATAAAAATAGGAGCAAGTCGGTGACAAGGAAACTGGAAATCCGGCAGCTGGGTGGAAGAAAGGAGCTGGAATGAAATTCCTCTCCTGCCAACCTGGGAAGTCTTTAAAATATATTTAAAAACAAAAAACAAAACAGGGGGCATGTTAGAAAGGCCCCTCCGCCAGTAGTCTTAAGCATCAAACCTTTGAACCCAAAATATTAACCACAGGATCCACTGGGTGCATTTCGCCACAGCTTTTGCACATATATCATGAAAGAGACACTTATCAATCCTACAGATGGAGAGGAAGCCTGCGGTCATCTAGTCCACCCTCCTCCTGCCAGCAGTGGCCTTCCTCACCTAAAACCTTTTCCCCAAGGGAAGGGGAAACCACCTGTGCTGGGAAGGGAACAAGCTCCAGCCGTGGGCATCAAATATCTGAGGAGCTGTTACAAGGAAGATGGAGCAAGCCTGTTTTCTGCTGCTCCAGAGGGGAGAATCATAGAATCATAGAGTTGGAAGAGACCACAAGGGCCATCCAGTCCAACCCCCTGCCAAGCAGGAAACACCATCAAAGCATTCTTGACATATACCTGTCAAGCCTCTGCTTAAAGACCTCCAAAGAAGGAGACTCCACCACACTCCTTGGTAGCAAATTCCACTGCCGAACAGCTCTTACTGTCAGGAAGTTCTTCCTAATGTTTAGGTGGAATCTTCTTTCTTGAAGTTTGAATCCATTGCTCCGTGTCCGCTTCTCTGGAGCAGCAGAAAACAACCTTTCTCCCTCCTCTATATGACATCCTTTGATATATTTGAACATGGCTATCATATCACCCCTTAACCTTCTCTTCTCCAGGCTAAACATACCCAGCTCCCTAAGCCGTTCCTCATTGGGAGGGCCCAATCCAGTGGATTCAAAGGACAAGGAAATTCCGAGTGAACATCAGGAATAACTTTCCGACAGTGAGAGCGGTTTGACCGCGGAGTGGTCTCCCTCTGGAGGTTGTGGACTCTCCTTGCTTGGAGGTTGTCAAGCAGAGGTTGGATGGCCATCTTTCAGGGATGCTTTAGCGGAGATTCCTGCATTGCAGTGGGTTGGACTGGATGACCCTCGAGGGTCCCCTCCAACTCTCCAATTCTATGGTCCTTGGATACCTGCTGGGAAGCTCCCTTCTGGCCGAGGTCTCAAGCATCAGAAGCTGTCCGTGAATAACTGATCCTTTTTCAAAGCCATCTAGGTTGGTGGTGATCACTGCCTCCTGCGGGAGGGAGTCCCAGAGTTTAACTGTGTGCCAACGGAATTGATAAACTCAGCAGAAACCCACCATGCCAGCTTGCCCGGGAAGAAACAAGAGGTTGGGAATTCTGCGGTTGCAAGAGGACCACAACAGCAGCTGACCAGGCTGGCACAGAGAAGAGAGGAGTCCCTCGCCTCTCTTCCCCCCCCCCCAAGCAAACAGGCACAGAAAGTGACATCTGTCTGTCTCCCTTGATCTTGGGGGCGGAGGGGGGACAGTGCCCAGGGCCTCATCCTGCTGCCTCCTTTTTCAGCAATCAGACAGCTTGGGAAAGAGAAAGGCGTGTGGGGGGGGGAGAGGTTGTATCGTCTGCTGTTGTTTTCCCATCCTTTCCCCGCTTCTGAAATTCATTCAGTAGCAAGGGGGGGGGGCAGAAAAGAGACAAGCCGGTCCCCCCCCCCACCGCATTAGTATGCAAGACACCACCGACGGCTCAACTCCCCATTCTTCTCACGGTGTACAAAACCCGAAGCCAGCCGGGCATCCTGCCACGGAAAGCGCCCCCCCCTTTCCCTATGCAGGGCGGACATCTGCGGGCAAACCCTCCCCAGCAATCACAGGGAGAGAAAGTGGGGCAGCGGGAGGGAGTCGGGTGACTCTAGGGCATGGGGAGAGAAAGAGAGTTAGCAGGAGACACGATCAAACCATTAATACGTCCCCTCTCACCCCACCCAACAGACAAACGCACCAGTTTACAAAGCCGAAGTTTCACATTGGCACAGCCCCCCCCCAAAAAAAAGACAAACCCAGGCGGCTTATGAAAAAAGCAGATTACAGAAGCCCCCCACCAAGACGAGAATACGCTTCCTCCAACAGCCCGGCAGAAGGAACTGACGGGTCGCCTTGTCCCAAAGTAAAATATACGCGGGGACGGGACTCTTTGGCGCCTGGCGCAAAACCAAGAAGGGAGACGAGGGAGAGGAAAGATGGTGATCTTCCAGGTAGGATGAGGACCTGGGGGGAGACCCAGGTTCAAATCCCCACTCGGTCATAGAACTCACTGGGTTGGTGACCTTAGGGACCCGGCCGCTGCCTCTCCGCCTAACCTACCTCGAAGGGTTGTTGCTGCGGGGATTAAATGAGGAGGGGGACCACCCTTAATCCCCCCTCCAGCTCCTTGGAGATAAAGACGAGATACGAATGCAATACAATCAATACATAAGCCGCCGAGAGCGCGTTGCTACGCTGCTGGTCGGTTCGCGCCCGTCGGAGGCGCCCCGAGGTCTGACGTGCGCCTCGCTTCGGGTCGGGGGCCGCGCGTAACGAAGCAGCCTCGCCGTGAGGGAAAGCGAGGCAGGAGCCTCCGAGCACCGGGGTGGGGGGCGGCCCCGAGGGGCTACGCAGGAGAAGGTCCCTCGGGGCTCCTGGATCCGTCCCCGCAATGCTCCTGAGCTGCAGGGGAAACTCCGTCGAAGTGCCAAAGAGGCAGCAGCCCTCCCCCGTGCCAAGCGCGCGCAGCCCGCGGAGACGCACCGGGCCCGGGGCGCACAAGCGCCGGAAGGCGGCACTTGGCCACGATGAGGTCGAGCGGCAGCGGCGGCCCGGAGCTCCACGCCATGCGGCCCAGCGCCGCCGCCAGTCGCTCCATGCTGACCTCCTCCGCCGCCGAGGCATCGCCCTCCCTCCGCCGGAGACGCGCCCGAGCAGCCGCCGCTTCGTCCGCCCCGTCGGGGAAGCAGCAGCAGGCGAGCTCCTTTCGCGCTCCGGACGCCGCTGCCGCCGAGCTGGCTGCTCCTCGGGATGGGATGGGCCAGGCACGCCCCCGGGAGGGGCCGCTTGCACGCCGCGGCCGCGCGCGCCGCCCCTGCCCCTTACTCCAGGGGAGACCTCGCACGCCGGCTGCGGGCGCTGCAAAGGACGACAAGCCCCTTCCCCAGCCTGGAGGGGCGCTCAGGGGCCGCAGGATTACCGTAGCAAGTTTCTCTTTGGATGCCATGCCTGCGTTGCTTACATCATCATTAATCAATCAATTGATTCAAATTACTAGTCGTTTTATTTTGCCCAAAGCAGCTCAAAGAGACTTGCAAACACCCCTCCCCCACAGAGAGGGAGGGGGGCTTTTGGTTTGTGAGAAGGGGTCGTTCTTTTTATTACCGGTATGTGTTTTGTGTTTTTCTCTTGTGAACCACTCTGAGATTGAAGTAAAATTTTAAGCTGGTTCCTATGAACCCAGAGAAATGGATCCTGACCCAGGGAGAGCCCAAGGATCCAGGCAAGCAGGCACGATGTTGCCGCTGGCCGTAGAATGACAGAGACCAAACTAAGGCTGTCAAAAGCAAAGTACAGTTTATTAAAGAATAAAAACTGTTGCAACAGGGTCCTTCCTCTCACGCAGGAGAACAAGGAAGGAACACCAAACAGAGGTGTCTTGCCCTTAAAAAGAAATTTGAAATTGGTTTCAGCCCACCCCCCAGAAGCATCATCCATATGTCACAGAAGGGGTGTAGCCCAAGACCCCCCTCCCTAGATTCATCATAGGTACATCATGAAAGGGGAGGTCTGGTGGCAGTAATCTGAGCAGTCTGGACCCTGCCCCCTGCCCCCAAAACCTAATCAACAAAATTGAGAGATATTTACATTTCCCTGTTTCCCAGCCAAGTTAATCACACCCTTTTGTCTGGCACTCAGGTATCAGGATGCCAGGGATTATCACTTTAATTCCTGAGACAATGAGAAGTTTCCCCCCACCCCACTTCTTCCTTGCAGAGGAACACCTGGTCAGAGAGAGTCAAAATGGTGTCAGAAAGGCCTGTCTTCCTGTGCTGCTTCAGACATGTGCCTGTACATTCATGTACATGTTTTATGAACAATTATATATATATATATATATGTTGTTGTTTAGTCGTTTAGTCGTGTCCGACTCTTCGTGACCCCATGGACCATAGCACACCAGGCACTCCTGTCTTGCACTGCCTCCCGCAGTTTGGTCAAACTCATGTTCGTAGCTTCGAGAACACTGTCCAACCATCTTTTCCTCTGTCGTCCCCGTCTCCTAGTGCCCTCAATCTTTCCCAACATCAGGGTCTTTTCCAAAGATTCCTCTCTTCTCATGAGGTGGCCAAAGTATTGGAGCCTCAGCTTCACGATCTGTCCTTCCAGGGAGCACTCAGGGCTGATTTCCTTAAGAATGGATAGGTTTGATCTTCTTGCAGTCCATGGGACTCTCAAGAGTCTCCTCCAGCACCATAATTCAAAAGCATCAATTCTTCGGCGATCAGCCTTCTTTATGGTCCAGCTCTCACTTCCATACATCACTACTGGGAAAACCATAGCTTTAACTATACGGACCTTTGTCGGCAAGGTGATGTCTCTGCTTTTTAAGATGCTGTCTAGGTTTGTCATCGCTTTTCTCCCAAGAAGCAGGCGTCTTTTAATTTCGTGACTGCTGTCACCATCTGCAGTGATCAAGGAGCCCAAGAAAGTAAAATCTCTCACTGCCTCCATTTCTTCCCCTTCTATTTGCCAGGAGGTGATGGGACCAGTGGCCATGATCTTGGTTTTTTTGATGTTGAGCTTCAGACCATATTTTGCGCTCTCCTCTTTCACCCTCATTAAAAGGTTCTTTAATTCCTCCTCGCTTTCTGCCATCAAGGTTGTGTCATCTGCATATCTGAGGTTGTTGATATTTCTTCCGGCAATCTTAATTCCGGCTTGGGTTTCATCTAGTCCAGCCTTTCGCATGATGAATTCTGCATATAAGTTAAATAAGCAGGGAGACAATATACAACCTTGTCGTACTCCTCTCCCAATTTTGAACCAATCAGTTGTTCCATATCCAGTTCTAACTGTAGCTTCTTGTCCCACATAGAGATTTCTCAGGAGACAGATGAGGTGATCAGGCACTCCCATTTCTTTAAGAACTTGCCATAGTTTGCTGTGGTCGACACAGTCAAAGGCTTTTGCATAGTCAATGAAGCAGAAGTAGACGTTTTTCTGGAACTCTCTAGCTTTCTCCATAATCCAGCGCATGTTTGCTATTTGGTCTCTGGTTCCTCTGCCCTTTCGAAATCCAGCTTGCACTTCTGGGAGTTCTCGGTCCACATACTGCCTAAGCCTGCCTTGTAGAATTTTAAGCATAACCTTGCTAGCGTGTGAAATGAGCGCAATTGTGCGGTAGTTGGAGCATTCTTTGGCACTGCCCTTCTTTGGAATTGGGATGTAGACTGATCTTCTCCAATCCTCTGGCCATTGCTGAGTTTTCCAAACTTGCTGGCATATTGGGTGTAGCACCTTAACAGTATCATCTTTTAAAATTTTAAATAGTTCAGCTGGAATATCATCACTTCCACTGGCCTTGTTATTAGCAATGCTTTCTAAGGCCCATTTGACTTCACTCTCCAAGATGTCTGGCTCAAGGTCAGCAACCACACTACTTGGGGTGTACGAGACCTCCATATCTTTCTGGTATAATTCCTCTGTGTATTCTTGCCACCTCTTCTTGATGTCTTCTGCTTCTGTTAGGTCCTTACCACTTTTGTCCTTGATTATGGTAATCTTTGTACGAAATGTTCCTTTCATATCTCCAATTTTCTTGAACAGATCTCTGGTTTTCCCCATTCTGTTGTTTTCCTCTATTTCTTTGCATTGCTCATTTAAGAAGACCCTCTTGTCTCTCCTTGCTGTTTTTTGGAAATCTGCATTCAGTTTCCTGTATCGTTCCCTATCTCCCTTGCATTTTGCTTGCCTCCTCTCCTCCGCTATTTGTAAGGCCTCGTTGGACAGCCATTTTGCTTTCTTGCATTTCCTTTTCCTTGGGATGGTTTTCGTTGCTGCCTCCTGTATAATGTTACGAGCCTCCATCCATAGTTCTTCAGGCACTCTGTCCACCAAATCTAAATCCTTAAACCTGTTCCTCACTTCCACTGTGTATTCATAAGGGATTTGATTTAGATTGTATTTTACTGGCCCAGTGGTTTTTCCTACTTTCTTCAGTTTAAGCTGGAATTTTGCTATAAGAAGCTGATGATCTGAGTTACAGTCAGCTCCAGGTCTTGTTTTTGCTGACTGTATAGAGCTTCTCCATCTTTGGCTGCAGAGAATATAATCAATCTGATTTCGATGCTGCCCATTTGGTGATATCCATGTGTAGAGTCGTCTCTTGTGTTGTTGGAAGAGAGTGTTTGTGATGACCAGCTTGTTCTCTTGACAGAACTCTATTAGCCTTTGCCCTGCTTCATTTTGAGGTTATATATTATAACCTCATAATTCTTATAACAAGATCAACAGAGGAAGGGCATTATTCAGATTTAATCATAATAAAAATAAGCCAAAGCCTGGGTGGGGGGTGGGAACTACATCAGAAACATCCCACCCACTTTCAAAAGGCCACCCTTAGTTAAAGGCCACGGGCCTGGCAAGAGAGGAACGTTTTTATACCTGAAGGAGTGTCTCCTCCCCTATCGTTCTGCCCAGACACTGGGGTCCAGCACCGAGGGCCTTCTGGCGGTTCCCTCGCTGCGAGAAGTCAGGTTACAGGGAATCAGGCAGAGGGCCTTCTCGGTGGTGGCGCCTGCCCTGTGGAACGCCCTCCCACCAGATGTCAAAGAGAAAAACAGCTACCAGATTTTTAGAAGACATCTGAAGGCAGTCCTGTTTAGGGAAGCTTTTAATCTTTAAGACATTAGTGTATTCTAATATTTCTGTTGGAAGCCGCCCAGAGTGGCTGGGGAAACCCAGCCAGGTGGGCGGGGTATAAATAATAAATAATTATTATTTAGCTTGTTTGCAGCATTTGTATGGAGATTTTTGGAGTTTGTGGAATTGATCTTCTTCTCAGAGTTGGTGTTTCCATGTCTGTTTTATGCCATAAGGTGGTCTATGACTCTTATTTAATATAGGAGCATTTCCCCTTTATTTCTGCTTCCTGTTCTTTAACTAATTTCTGATCTGACCGTTATTTATTCTTGCCTTTGTCTTCCACCCTTTCCTCAAAGGAGCTTGAGGTGGTGTGCCTGGCTCTCCCCCTCCTCTTTCAATCCCCACAACAACCCTGTGAGGCGGAGAGGCCACCCAGGGAGCTTCAGGATGGCCTGAAACCCTGGTCTCTTCCAGGTCATGTCTGATACTCTCATTGCTACACTGGCTGTCAGTGACCACTAATTCATAGAATCATAGAATCATAGAGTTGGAAGAGACCACAAGGGCCATCCAGTCCAACCCCCTGCCAAGCAGGAAACACCATCAAAGCAGTCTTGACATATGCCTGTCAATCCTCTGCTTAAAGACCTCCAAAGAAGGAGACTCCACCACACTCCTTGGTAGCAAATTTCACTGCCGAACAGCTCTTACTGTCAGGAGCCAAGGAACTTTGACGTGCCTATCCTTGGAGGCAGAGTTCTGTGCCCTTCAGAAGCTTAAATCCTGCAGCTTCTCCATCTTAAAATCCACAGAGTGTCTTATTTGATGAATATTTTCCCCAACTTTATTATATGATCCTTAGGCCAGAATCTTTTTATCTCCTTGGGTATTTCTCTGTTTATTGTTCTCATAAAACAGCCTTCCATAGTATCCCTGCTCCAGCTGTGGTATTTTGGGGAGCTGGGGTAGTCACCTTCTTCTAGACATAGCCCTAGGGAAACATTTTGCAAGACAGCAGGAGCAGCTTTGCAGAATCTGAAGCATCTGAGGATCCCCCCCACCTCCTTGAGCTCCTCCTTCCAACCTCAGTTTTTTACACATTGCAGAACGCCTCCTGTGTCAACCAGCAAAAGAGGAAAGGCTGAGGCAGGAACTTACACAGGAGAAAAGTCACATTACGTTTCCGAGCACAATTCATTTTGGACTCTCAGCTGTCCATGGAGGCGCAGGTCAATTCTGTGTCCAGGGCAGCTGTCTATCAGCTCCATCTGGTACGCAGGCTGAGACCCTACCTGCCTGCAGACTGTCTCCCCAGAGTGGTGCATGCTCTGGTTATCTCCTGCTTGGACTACTGCAATGCGCTCTACGTGGGGCTCCCTTTGAAGGTAACCCGGAAACTACAACTAATCCAGAATGCGTCAGCTAGACTGGTGACTGGGAGCGGCCGCCGAGACCACATAACACCAGTCTTGAAAGATCTACATTGGCTCCCAGTACGTTTCCGAGCACAGTTCAAAGTGTTGGTGCTGACCTTTAAAGCCCTAAATGGCCTTGGTCCAGTATACCTGAAGGAGCGTCTCCACCTCCATCGTTCTGCCCGGACACTGAGGTCCAGTGCCGAGGGCCTTCTGGCGCTTCCCTCGCTACGAGAAGCTAAGTTGCAGGGAACTAGGCAGAGGGCCTTCTCGGTGGTGGCGCCTGCCCTGTGGAACGCCCTCCCAACAGATGTCAAAGAGGAAAACGACTACCAGACTTTTAGAAGACATCTGAAGGCAGCCCTGTTCAGGGAGGCTTTGAATGTTTAATAGATTACTGTGTTTTATTCTTCTGTTGTAAGCCGCCCAGAGTGGCTGGGGAAACCCAGCCAGATGGGCGGGGGTATAAATAAATTATTATTATTATTATTATTATTATTATTATTATTATTATTATTATTATTATTTATTATCTCTGCTGTTCTTCATTAGATAGGTCTTCTTTCTGTTTATATTTTGACATGTTCCCCCCCCCAGTGGCCCCTCCCCTCCGTTATGTCAAGAAAAGCAATTCTCTGTTGGAGGATGAATTATTGCATTCTTCAAAGCAAAATTGCCACCGAACAGGGCTGGAACAGGTTATAAAGAAAGATGTTGCCACAGAACTGGGTCACCCTAGAGCAGCACAAGGGTGCCTCTGAGCATGTACGCTGTGCATTAGCCAATCTGCAGACCTGAGTGGCGGGCTGGGGACATTTCCAGCAGGTAGTTGGTGTGTGGCTGGGCAACAGAACTGCAAGCCATTCACTTTTCAGCAGAAGCCCAACATGAGCCATGTGAAGCCGAAGTACCGGTACCTTTGCAAACATTTGCCTTGTGATCAATGGCAGAGGAGCGCCCTCTACTGTGGGACTGAGATTCTGCAGAAAGCAAGGACAATTCTTCACCCCTGAATTGCTGTCGACAGTGGTCAATCAGCGGCGTCAGGAATGACCAGAGCCTATAAGGGCTAGACCATTAGAGGTAGCGGAAGGAATCCAGCAGCACAGCCAAGCTGGAAGTCATGGGGCACAAGGCAGATGCAGAAGCTGCAGTTAGTTCGGAATGTAGCAGCATTGCTGTGAGAGGCCTTGTCAGGATAGAACACCTGCACTGGTAGCCGATTTGCAACCAGGCCAGGTTCAAGGTGTTGCTGTTCGGATATAAAGCCCTTTACAACTTAGGACCAGTTTACTTATGAGATCCCCTTACCCCCAAATGTGCCCACTCAACCGCTTTGATCAGTGGCACAACTACGGGCGCCACGTAATACTCATCCCACATTTGAAAGATCGGTCGTTTATTGCGGCAGCACCTACACTTTGGAACTCCCTGCCTATTGATATCAGACAGGCACCTTCGTGGTTTAAACCTCTCGTTTGAATCGGAACCAGCGAGGGTGGTGAACGTCCTGTGTGAATGTCTGGAGATGGAGGATAGAGGACAGTTAATGGATTGAGGTTGAATCCTGACAGGACAGAACTGTTTTAGGGAGACAAGGAGCGGCCAGGTGTGGAGGACTCCCTGGTCCTGAACAGGGTAACTGTTGCCCCTGAAGGACCCAGGTGCGCAGCCTGGGAGTCATTTTGGACTCACAGCTGTTCATGAAGGTGCAGGTCAATTCTGTGTCCAGGGCAGCCATCTACCAGCTCCATCTGGTACGCAGGCTGAGACCCTACCTGCCTGCAGACTGTCTCACCAGTGGTGCATGCTCTGGTTATCTCCCGCTTGGACTACTGCAATGCGCTCTACGTGGGGCTACCTTTGAAGGTGACTCGGAAACTACAACTAATCCAGAATGCCTCAATAGGTCAAAAACCATTTGCCAACTGGAAGTCTCACATGGAGGTGCCTCTTCCAACTTTTCCATGGAAATGTCAGTAGTGCAGATATGAGCAATGTTGCAAATGCTGTTGTACGGAAGGGGACAGGTGCGTGCTGGAGATGAGAAAATGGGATCAAGCACAACAGGAAGGTAAATGGATTTTATCTTGCTGGCATTCCCCGCAGGGCTGCTACTGTACCTGGAGAGAAGCTGCAAAAACCCTGAAACATTCCAGCTGCTTCAATTAGAACCAGTCACTGATTTTACATTGAAAACCTCACCCCCAGGTACAAATACCTTCCTGCTGTGAATGGGAGATATTGGAAATCAGCCTCTAAAACAGAGTGGGTGACAAAGTAGACTGCTCAATTGAATTTATCCAAAGCCTATTTGGAAGCTTCAAGGAAGCATGTGGTGTATGGAGACCAGTTTAAAAGTCAGAAAGTTTTGCTGTGTAGGCCAGGGGTTCTCAAAAGTGGGTGGCAGCGCTCCCTGGGGGGCAGAGGGATGACCTAGGGGGCTCGAAGAGGAAAGCAGGGGGCAGGGGGGCGCTGGAGGTGCCAGTGACTCTTGGATTTTAAAAAAGCTGCCATCACTGGATCAAGTCCGTCCATTTGGCTGAATTCAACTAAATAGTTTTAACTGAATTTTGAATAAATGTGCAATCCGTTGTTACTGCAGGGGGCACTGGGGATGAGTTTATGGAAGCAAAGGAGCAGCTGCCCAAAGTTTGGAAACCACAGATGTAAGCAGTATGATTTCCCCCCCATTTCATTTGTATGAAGGGTCAAGCGCATAGCTTATTTGTGCATTTATCAAAGAAAGTAGTGCCAGCAGCCGCGTTCCCCAGCCAAGCAGGGGATTGTGGTACAACAGAGGGAGGTCCTACTGGGAGATCCTGTTATTTGCCAGATGCAGGAGCGCCAGCTGTCATCTCCTGTTCTTGTCCTGCACTGGGGGCTCTGGGGCAGGTCTGTAAAAGTGACTAAACAGGAGAGGGCCGGGGGGAGAGATTCCCATAAGCCAGGGAGGCAAGGCAAGCAAGATGCCAGGAAGCAGGAGGAGGGCGTTAAGATGCTAGCATGGCCTTGATGGAGCCTCACAAGCCAGGCCTTGTGGTCCATATTCCATCAGTAGACCTGCTGATCCTGCCCATCGAGGGTCAAGTCCCAAGAGTTACACCAGCAAAAGGAGGAAGGGGAAATGACCCACCAGCTGCAAGGCAGAGAGAACCAAGAGGTCAGTACACTGTAGTGGTTAGTCTTGGCCTGGGGCCTGAGAGGACAGGGTTCAAGGATCTGCTCAGCCATGAAGCTTGCTGGGTGACCTTGAGCCAGGCAGCCTGCCAGGCTAACCTACTCCACAGGGTTGTTGTGAGGATAAAATGGGGAGGAAGAGAACTCTGCAGTGCCACTTTGAGGAAAGGTGGGCGATCTCCCCGCAAAGCCCAGATTTGGCTGGCTCTGTGGACTGGATTCAGCTTCTGGAATGAAGGGGGCTCCATGGCTGAAGTACAACCAGGTCTTGCCATCACTAAGGGGAGTGCTTGGCTTGGAGAAGACACGGCAAAGCACCACCCTAAGAGCAAGCTGCTGGCTGTGGCTGAGGGGGGGGGCTGGAGGGCGCAAGGTTGGGGAAAGGCTGCTTCAACTGGATCGTGGGAAGAAGCTGCACTCTTCCGAAGCACGGCTGGGCAGTGAGAGGCGGAGAGATGCCCTGGCCAAAAGGGGCAGCCAAGAGGGGTTCCACACTCCCAGCTAGGAGGGAGGCCTTCTGCTGTTGCAGGAAATACTCTGAAACATACAAAACCCACACATCACATTTGTCATTATGAACAGAAATAGACCAGCTAGAAATATTTCAGTTTATTTAACTTGTTAAGTAGAATATGAATTTTTAGCTAGTAGTACCAGAGAGTGGACTGTTTTGTTTTTTAACTGCTTGGTGCTTAATGAACACAGCTTTTACAAAGGATCTCAAAGAGACTCATACAGGAGGGCCAGGCCCAGGAAGCAAATAAAAAAAGCGCACGTTTTTAAACAAAGGTTATACAAAAAGGATTTCGACGCAGACTCCGCATTCCCTTTTCTCTCTCTCTTGATAACGTCAGAAAGTGCAGCTCTGAGAAGGTAGCCAGCCATTTTCTATTTACAACACTAATCAATAACACCATTACGCAAGGAACAAAAAACTGCACTGTTTTTTTGTTTTGTCCCCTCAAGTCACCCAGTTATTTTGCCTTTGCTTCAACAGCCACTCAGCTGGGAGAGGTTAACAAGCACGGGAAGAAACAGACTGCTCAACACAGGAGAGAAAGCGAGAGAGAGAAGGAGAAAGGACAGTTACTACGCAGGTGACACCAGAGCAAGGCAAGAGTTCCAAACACTTTCGTGTGTGTGTGTGTGTGTGTGTGTGTGGTTTTAATTAAAATTAAAATCAGCATCACCAGCTGATTTAATTAGTAGAGGAAGTTTCCTAAAAACAAGGGCAAAAAAGTTCACCCTCAAGCCAACCTCTGGAGCACCCATGGGGTGGGGGGAGAGGAGGCGGAGGAGGGGGCCGCAGGAGAGACTGTGCTGCAAGAGCCCCCTCCCGCGGTGGGTTTGCAGGCAGGCTTGGCGGTGGGAAGAAGGCAGTCCCAGTAAGGCACCCCGCTCAGCACGTGCCTCTAGAGAAACCAGCTCTTGTCCTGACTCCGGCTCTGTCCGAAGCAAAGGCCACCCCTCCTCTCCGCGCTTTCCAGGCGGCTGCCCTGTCGCAGCAGAGCCGGAGCGAGAGGCAAGGCAGCAAACTGGAAAAGCAAGTCCTGGCCCCAAGGGCCCCCCCAAGAGCAGAGCGTGTGCCCGTTTGCTCGTGCCACAGGAAAAGGGAAAAGACGAGGTGCTGCGTTTGCTCGCAGCCGTTCTTCCGCACCCGTTGAAAGAAGTTACAATTGCCCAGGGTTGTAAACAAGGGATGTTTTTTATTGTGAAGAACTCAAAACACAGAAGGAGAGCATTCTAGGGGTGTGACCATTCGACTCACCTGCCCTCTTTCCCCCACCCCCACCCCCACCCGTCTTAAATATGTACTAGGCTACCGAGTCACCTGCCTGGAGCAGCAGCAAAGAGAACCAATTCTGTGTCAAGGGCTGTAGATTTGTGAACCGCCTGGCACAGTCATACATAAAGGTCAACAACAGCCACATCATCATCATCATCCTCCATAGAAAACTAGTGCATGCAATTAATTCTTCCATTATTACCATAAACCCCAATAACTACGCAGGAGGGAGGGAGGGAGGGGGGGAATAGTAGCGGGCCTGACGTTTGCTAGACAAAGGTTAGTAGATAGTTCACGTTTTACCTCCGAAAGCTAGAATCCGTGATCAGTGCTTCGAATTAAATTTGGCAAACGTACTGTATTGCCACCTCTTAACACATCACACCATAAAATAAAAAAATAAAATAAAACCGGCATGCAAGCGAGAGAGAGAGAGAGAAAGAGAGGGAGGAAATAAGGAGGAAATTGCTAGAGAGAAAGAAAATGGCAGCAGGAACTGGTCAGCATTTAAAGCCCCCCCCCCCTTCCCCTCCCCAGGGAAGGAGGCACCAAGCAGACTGGAATCTCTTGCTCTAACCCCCCTTGCCCTCAATTCACTACATCGATCACAGTAAAGTCATCACAGGAGAGTTTGATAGTTTAAATGTGGCGTAGTCAAGTGTGGGTGGCAACTCTCCCGTCCTGCTTCCATCAGAGCAGGAAGAGGGGAAGAAGAAGAAGAAAAAGGGGAGGGGGGGAACCAAAGTTCCTTTCCACATAAGGCACAGGACAAAATAATAAAACCCCATTTACATACTCAAGGCGAATGGATTTTTTTTTTTGCCAATGCAAACATGGTGACTTAAGCACAGTATTCATTAACAAAACCCCTCTGCTGTACAAAACAAACAGTTGATGCTAAGTTTTATTCTTGTACAATTTGCAGACTGGAGCTGAAATGATTTGCTCTAAGTTTTAATGTTAAGATTGGGCTATAATACAACCAGGATGTGACGCCAAGTTGAGCTGGTACATTAAAAGAAAAGAGTCAGACATGATTTTAATACAGTTTCCAGAAAATTATCGTCAGCGAGTTCTCCCGAAACAGAAGAACAAAGGAAGAGTGGAGCCATGTTAAGATGAGGAACAAAAAAAAAAACAAAAAAAAAATTTTTTTATAAGGTTAAAAATGGGCAAAGTGGTTTATTCCACAGCAAGAGGAGGAGGAGGAGGAGGAGGAAGAAGAAGATGGCGCTTGGCGAGGAGGGGAGCACGTTCAGCAGCACTTGCTCTTCCATCCCGTCACGCCACCTCCACTGCTGATATCTACATTTTCACTGTTGGGCTCTTTTACAGGGGTCTGCAACAAAGCAGCAAGACAGGGGTTAAGTCAACATTGCAATGCTCCTTCAGTCAGTGAACATCAACACCACCGTGACTGGGGTTCAAATGCAGGGCTTCCCAAACTTGGGTCTCCAGCTATTTTTGGACTACAACTTCCAGGGATGATGGGAAGTGTAGTCCAAAAGCCGCAGGGGGACCCCAAATTTAGGGAAACCCTGAAGGAAAGTACTTAATGGGCAAAGAGCTTGTTTCTCAGGGGATGCTGGGCCTGGCAGAGCAGAAGGTCCCAGGTGCAGCCAGCAGCATCTCCAGCTAAGCCTATCACGGGCCACACCTGAAACCCTGGAGAGCCACTGCTGCCAGTCAGGGCAGACAGTACTGATCGCAATGGACCAGTAGCCTAACTTGAAATAAAGCAGTTCTTCCTTGCTTTCCTGCACCAACATCCATGGTATTTAGCCACACACTGATTTCTATAGCAACCGTGCAGGCTATTATACTTGGGGAAAGGAATAATAGAATTGGAAGGGACTCTGAGGAGCATCTAGTCCTCCCCCTGCAATGCAGGAATATGCAGCTGTCCCTTACGGAGACTGAACTTGCAATCTTGGCACTCTCAGCACCACATTTTAATCCAATGAGCTATCCAGGCTCAGGAGGCCGATATTGCATCTACAGGCAAAAGTCGGGGGGGGGGAGGGAAGGAGAAGCACCCACTGGGGGCCCATTTGTGCTCCTGAGCCTCAATGGCTCTCAGTCCAGTTCCCATTGTCCTGTTCAGCTCCTGCCCCACCTTCCCCCGAGCAACCAAGCCCGCAGTTACCTTTCGAAGAATGTCTTCTGCTAACGTGAGGAATGCCTTCTCAATGTTAATATTTGCTTTTGCGCTAGTTTCAAAAAACCTAATACCGTGCTCCCTTGCGATCTAGGGGAAAAAGGGAAAACAAACAGACAAACCTGTGAGGATGGCAAATGCTGCATATCAGAAATGGCCGGCTGCCTCTGCCTGCGGCCCAAACACACCTCACAGCAGCGAGAGGAGATCCTTCAACCTCAGCAACAGAAAATGACAAGGCAGTATAGAAATGTTCCCAAAGAAGTTTGCATGCAAGAACATCAAACATTTGATATATGTGGCGTGTCTGCTAGATGCTCAAGTGAGCGCAGTGGGGTGAGCAGAGGCCTTTTCCAGCTTGGGTTATTTTGCTTGCTAAAATTGAGAAAGACACAAAACTAATCCAGCAAAGGAGCCGATATTGAACCACCATGAGGATGTGCAGAGAGGACATTCAGGGGGCCCCTGTGAGAACAGGATGCTCAACTAGATGAGGCTCTCGCCTGATCCAGCCGGCTCTTCTTATAAGACTGGGCTAGCTTACTTAAGGTGACAAAAGAGAGGTTCCGCAGGCAACTCATAACCACTTAGGGTAACCCTGAGCTCCCTCCGGAAGCCGGGGATACTCTGCTTTGAAGGGGTGGGGAAGAGGAGACAGACAGGAACATTCACAAAACTTTTCAAAGACTGGCCTATGTGTTTGGGCAGAACGAAAGGACAACTCAGCGTAACAAATGTTAACAGGTTTTGAAACGTGAGTTAAGACAGCGGCCTGGGCCTGTGGGAATCTGTGTCAAATGCAGATTAGCCACAGACCTCCAACCTGAAGGCAGACCACCTGGTGACAGGTGCCCACAGGTGACTCCAAGCCCAGGGGTCTCCCCACCTGCAGAGTCCAGCAGAGCTGCCACTCACCTGTTCGCCTTTTGCTTTGGGCACCACCCTCTTGTCATCCATGTCGCACTTGTTACCTAGCAGCATCCTCTCCACATCTTCGTTGGCATGCTAGAGGGCGGAACCAGAGAAGAGCACAGTAAGTTCTTCCTCACTGCATGGCTCCTACTCCCTCCAGAAAGCAAGGCTGAGTGGCCTGTCACATAGAACAGCATCTGGGAGAACCATGCAATCATAAATGGTGGATTGTTGTGCGATTCGGCTTCCGTATTAGATTACTGCAGTGCGCTCTACGTGGGGCTGCCCTTGAAGACGGATCAGAAACTTCAACAGGTCCAAAGTGCAGTGGTCAGAGTACTGGCTGGGGTCGCCTTTAGAACTCATAGCCTGTTCTAAAACAGCTTGCCCAATTCAAGGTGCTACCATTAGTGTCCAAAGCCCCCAAATACTGACACCCCAAATATCTGGGAGACTGCATCCATTCCCATAGACCCTCTTGGGTGTTAAGGTTAAGCAGTTACCTAACCCTCAGAAGCTGGGGGTTTGGTGGCTTGGCAAAGTGTCTTCTTGGTGGCACCTCTGGCACCTTCCCAGGGGAGCTTTTGGTGAATGCTGAAGATGCACCTCTACCCCCTGACCCTTGACCCCTGAGGTGTGTTTCTGGGACCCACCCTTCTCCTGTGAACATAATCTGTTTCAAACGGTTAACACAGAATAATAGAACTGCAGAGCTGCAGTCCAACCCCCTGCAATGCAGCAATAATGGAGAGTGGGCAATACATTTATAATTATGAATAGTAATAAGAATAAATGTATTATTTAAGAAGGCCAATGTCTTGAAAATAGGGAGAGAAAAAACTATTTTACGTCAATTTGCTCCATTTAGTGCTTTGTCTCTAAAATAATTTCCCTGCTACCTTTTTGAGGACAGTCTACTCAAGGTGGTTCACTTTATCAAAACAGCATTAAAAAAGAGTTTATTTGTTACAATGCTAGTCCATTTCCACGACCCCCTCTGCCCCACCTCCCAAGTTCATGCAGGGAGGCAAGTATGGCTCTGATGTGCCCAGTTATCCAATGAAGGGGAAGGAGGCCTCCAGGTGCCAACTCCCAGCTCTGAATGGGAGGAAGCTTCCAGAGAGCGGGGCCAAGTGAAGGCACCTAAGCATCAGCCACTAGGTCCAAATCGTGCCTCACTGGACTGATTTTGTGTATCAGGTAACAAGCCAGCCCTGCCTGGGCTGCAGTAGATTTGAGGGAGAGCTACATGGTACTTCAAAGGAGGGTTAGACAATTTCATGGAGGAGGTGGCTATCGGAGGCTACTAGGCAGGAGGGCCCTGCTCCACTTCCAGCAGGCTTTCCTTGTGTTCTTAACATAAGCACTTTCTGTTGAGGCAAACCTACCCTGCCCTGCTCTCCCCCAAGGGGGACTTTTTGCCACACACACACACACACACACACACAGCTCCCGAAATGGGCAGCATTAAGGTCCCCACCCCCCACAACTCACCTCATCTATGTTTCTGAGCCATTTGCTGATGTTTTCAAAGCTTTTGGCATTGGTGATGTCATACACTAGCATGATTCCCATGGCACCTCGGTAGTAGGAGGTGGTGATGGTGTGAAACCGTTCCTGTCCTGCTGTGTCCCTGTGGAGAGAAGCAGAGAAACTTCTAGCACTGCAGAAGTACAAGACAGAAGTACTGTTCGTGGGGGACAGGAGGCGGGCAGGTGTGGAGGATTCCCTGGTTCTGAACGGGGTAACTGTGCCCCTGAAGGACCAGGTGCGCAGCCTGGGAGTCATTTTGGACTCAAAAGTTGTCCATGGAGATGCAGGTCAATTCTGTGTCCAGGGCTGCTGTTTATCAGCTCCATCTGGTACGCAGGCTGAGACCCTACCTGCACGCGGACTGCCTAGGCAGAGTGGTACATGCTCTAGTTATCTCCCGCTTGGACTACTGCAGTGCGCTCTACGTGGGGCTACCCTTGAAGGTGACTCGGAAACTACAACTAATTCAGAATGCGGCAGCTAGACTGGTGACTGGGAGCGGCCGCCGAGACCACATAACACCGGTCTTGAAAGATCTACATTGGCTCCCAGTACGTTTCCGAGCACAATTCAAAGTGTTGGTGCTGACCTTTAAAGCCCTAAATGGCCTCAGTCCAGTATACCTGAAGGAGCGTCTCCACCTCCATCATTCTGCCCGGACACTGAGGTCCAGCACCGAGGGCCTTCTGGCGGTTCCCTCGTTGTGAGATGCCAAGTTGCAGTGAACTAGGCAGAGGGCCTTCTCGGTGGTGGCGCCTGCCCTGTGGAACGCCCTCCCAACAGATGTCAAAGAGGAAAACAACTACCAGACTTTTAGAAGACATCTGAAGGCAGCCCTGTTCAGGGAGGCTTTTAATGTTTAATAGATTATTGTGTTTTAATTTTCTGTTGGAAGCCGCCCAGAGTGGCTGGGGAAACCCAGCCAGATGGGCGGGGTATAAATATTATTATTATTATTATTATTATTATTATTATTATTATTATGCAGCAGCCAAACTTCAAGGGGGAAGCACAGAAATGCGGCCGCAAAGGGCCTTCAGCACTCAATGCTCTACTGCCCTCGAAGACACCTGGTGGCTCCCCTTTGGAGAAGCAATATTGGTTTCATGATACCGGTTTCATGATTTTTGACCTGGCAATGTACCACAAATCATGGTGTGTGTACACGCGCTATGCAAAAATCACAATGTGGGGGAAACTGTGAAACCGGCCCATGCCTCCACATAGCTCCATCCTTTATTTCAGGCACTGTTCATATATCAGTATATTGCAATGTTTAGCTGGTGATATATTGTGAGAATGAAAACCAGCTCTAGCCCTCATTACCATTTGAGCCCCCACAAGATACTTCCCCCCCCACCCTCTGCCCAATAGATGCCTTCACCAGACAGCATGACAATAAAGCCCCCCCCCCCCTCACCACGGCAGAATCTCATCGCCCATAGGAAACCTAGCAAGCACAGCCATGGGAATTCCTAACGGCAGGTCAGCTGTGCCCACCTGTGCCGGCTCTCCCAGAGCAACCCAAGGCATTTTTAGGCCAGGCGTGGAGGAAGAACAGAGTGCAAGCAAGCTGCACCAAATGCTTGTCTGTTTAGGTCAAAGGGAGACTTTGGGGCTGCAGAAGAACTGCCTGCAAATGCCTGAGTTGCAAGATCTCTCTCTCCCTGCTGTGGCTGATCTCTTCTCATTGCCTTGTCTTCCTCAATTTAGTCACAGGGCACACACTGAATGTTATTTATGTTGCATACTGTCTAGCTAATCAACCCTTTTCACTGTAGCTATGAGAGTCACAGAGCACTTCTTGACATTGCCAGATAGAGTAAGAAAAGCATCTCACCCTCCCTTTTCGCATCATCATTACCCCCCCCCCCAAATTCTGAAGTGCCACTTTACCATATCTGCAGTTTGATCTTCTTTCCTTGCAATTCAACTGTTTTGATCTTGAAATCTATCCCTAAAAAATTAAAAGAAACAACAGAAGTCATGTCACGCCCAGAAAAAAGCTATACTGAAAAGTGCAATTATGGCAAATCCATCATAAAGACCCCCCCCCCAAACTATGGGAAATCTTGACACCTTGCTTCTATACCTGCCACAAATCACCAGTCCATACAACCTGCAAATAATCTTACATTTTAGCCAATCTCCTGGCCATTCCTGTTAACATGGCATTTGGTGCTTCAGGCTACAAAGCCATTTGACTAGTGCCTATAGTTTATTCCAACTTGAGTTGTCTTTTTGCAGATTGAGTGAAATTGAGACTGAAATTGAGTTGTCTTTTTGCAGATTCCTCCAAGTCCTTAAGCTGTGCATAAGTGCAGTTCAATAACAGCTATAGCACACAGCAACTTCCAGGTTAAAGAGTAGGTCAAGTCTCTTCACCCAGGCTTTTCATAAGGCACATGAGGAGGTGTGGTCTGTATTTTTTATTTTTATTGTTTGCTGTGCTGTCATACAGACAGTTAAGGTGCTCTGTTGCGAATGTTAGTTTATGCGACCTGACAGTTACATATGCGTTTTTGATTTATTATGGGACCCACCCTGGGGCCGGGAGAAAAATTTAATACAGGACATAAAGGCAGAGTCTCTCTCTGTGAATACTTCTGTAACACGTGAGTTTCTGAGCATGTGAAAACAGGGCCACAGGCAGCCCAGGTAACACGAGGGTCCAGAGCTAAGGCCTATGCACACGGCCTCTCTTGAACTGTAGCCCTTTTGAGGTAGCAAAATGCTCTTCTTTTTAGAGTGTTTGGGGTTCTGATTCATGGCTGACTTTTCCTAATTTTTTGATTATGCTGACTTTCTTCTGTATCATTTGCTGAGAGTTAATCTGAAAGTTTTCACAGTTTCTGCTTCGGTTATTATGCTCATTATAGGTGGGTGTGTTTAATTTATTGGAAGCTGCTTTGCAGGTTCAGAACAAAAGGTTGGAAAGGGGAAGTGGAAACAAAAAGTTTGTCCTATTTTAGTATTTTCAATTTGAGGTCAATCTCATTCATCCTGGTCCTCTGCCTCTTCAGGATTATCTTAAAGTTTCATCAACGTGAATTTTTTAAAATGATAAATAAAGGAAGTCATCAATTTCTCATGCAATTCATATTTGCATTTAAGCACAGATGCATTTAAGCACTGACAATCTCTCTGCTGTCCAAATACTGTAGACTCACAAAGCACCCACAAAAATATTTGCGCATATGCTGTTTGAGAACTTCTATAAAAGGGTAGTTTAATAATGATAACAGTCAATAATTATATGTGTTCAAAAGGAATGTATATGTTCCGCTCACAAGGGTGCAGGATGCAGCGGCTACATCATAGTCAGGTACCAGGATTAAGGGCCTGGCATTCATCATTCAACATGTAGCATCATGAGAAACGAACCTAAATCAGGAGCACTATTGTTATCAGCTTCAGCTCTCCCACAGTACCCTTCCTACAATCCAGAATTACAGCCAACACAAGATTTTGCAAAAGCTTCCTGTTAGAAAAATGCCCACATTGGTCTCAAACCAAAACCTGAACCTTCTCAGAATCTGAGTGCAATACGAGCAAATGTCAAAGCTACATGCATATGAGCATAGCGGTTACTGGGAATAGATAAAATATTGTGAAATCTTAATGAGCTGTAACATGATCTTGGAGCAGCAGCAGTAGTTAACACCAAGTGGCAGCGTAAAGGCGAACAAACTTTCAAACTATGGAAAACAAGCCCAGGGCCTTCTCGATATGGGAAGTCCAGCATGTGAAGATACCTTTTACATATGGGGAGAAAGTGTAAGCTCCCCCAAGTGGCTTACAAAGATCAGATAAGACAGTCCCTGCCTTCAGCCTTGCAACCTAAAGGGCATGATGGCAAAAGAACAGGGGGTTGGGAAGGCTGGAGGAAAAGGGCAGCTCGGGCCCTGTGTCTACAGAGTCCTTGCAATAACCAGAGCAGAGTTCAAGGAGAGGAGGAGGAGGAGGAGTGGAAAGTTGTTGAGCTTCCCATCTTTCCTCTGCTACAACTTGATGAAGCAGCTGCTGTTGCAGCCAAGCAACTGCTGGTGGAAGGAGGAACCAGGGGTGGGTTTTTCTCCTTTCTTGGAGCAAGATGGGAGTTCCTCCACCTCTACTGCAAGCAACAAACTGAACACTGGAAGTGAAACAGCATCACTGGGACGGAGGTTGGATGGCCACCTGTCATGGATGCTTGAGTTGAGATTCCTGGATTGTAGGGGGTTGGACTAGAGGACCCTCTGGGTCCCTTCCAACTAAGATTCTATGAGCTACACTATGGAAATCCCAAGCTAGCAGTCACAAGCTGAACTGCCATTCCAATACGCTCACTCACGCCTCCCCCCCCCCGCTCCAAACCAAGACCAACTTTGTCTCAAGTGTCAATCAAACTTACAGGGTTTCAGAAAATATATGAATCACTGCAGGACGTTCAGGAGCAGCTTATGCAAAATATGAGGGATTCTGCACTGTGGTGAGGAGAGCAGGAAGTGCTCACGCGCACACCATGTGTGCCAATGAGGCAGCCAGGCTAGGAAGTAAGGATGCCTCGCAACATGAGTGCTGATCCTTGTGCACAAGAGGGGGGCACCAGGAGACCTGAGGCTTACAGCACAACAAAGACAAATATTCAGAGCCTGCTGACGGCCTGCCTGAGAGGTGGTAGAGAAGGCAGGAAGGAAACTAAAGGAAGGGGTGCAGTTCCCTGAAAGGGACCCTCTGGCTGCTGGAACCCTGAACAGGAGCGACACCCCTTAGTTGCCAGTAATCTCTGTAGAACAACAACAACTTATTGCTCTTCCTCAAAGCACACCTATAGAATAAAGGACGCCTATAAGTTCCTTCCAGTTCCAGCCTAAATGAATGTCTCCAAGGCCTCGAGCACCACCTCACGTGAACCTCGTTTCTCTTTTGGTTTCTACAAACACAGCAGCAACGGTGCCACAACCGACCTTCACTAGTTTTGCTAGCAAACACAGAGGTGAATTTTTTTTTGTGCTGGGGAGTACCCATTAGGGTGGGTCATAAAAAACATTTTTTGGAAAATGTTTCCTCCCTTGATATTATATCAGGCGTATGGTATAAACATAGTCAAATTTCAAATTTGGGACAAATTGGTTAATATTTAGACCCTGCTCCTATAGATTGAAATTTTGCCTCACTACGAGTGATGAAAACATAGGAATTTGACTCATTCTCAGTATGTTAAATTGTGAACTAATAAACATAAATTTTAGATTTTATGTAGAGAAATAATAGTTGCATACTATTATTTTCTGCAATATTTATTTATTTAAGATAAAACATGTTGATAATTTACATGAAAAACCAATGGTTTTGAACAAATGATATGGAACAATTAAGCAAACGGTGTACTAAACAAGTAAACATAAACAATAAACAATAAAACACCACTCATATTATGTGTTGCGTCAAAACATCACATTATAGCGAGGGAAGTTATTGAGTGATCCAACATCAGTGATACTCAGAATAGACCCCAACAAAATCAATGTATTTGGGAAGTTAAACTTGTTGATTTCAACAGGTCTACTACAAGTACAGCATGAGTTAATCGGAGTCATCCAATGTGTATTTAGTTGCATATGCCACACCTAGCATATCTGTTCTGAACCGCACCCAAGCCCAGAAGGCTGGCTGAACCCTACTGAAAACCAATGGCTGGGAATCGCCAGTGGGCAGTGCTTGCTGGTGTGCTCTTGGGGGTTTCCCAGAAGAGGCACCTGGCTGGCCACTGTGAGAACAGGATGCTGGACTAGATGGGGCACTGGCCTGATCCAAGATCCTAGCAGAAAGAGCAGGGCCACTATGCATTCACAAGAAAGATATAGCAGAGAGATTTGCAGGGCTGGATGCAAGGCAACAAGGGATTCCAGTGCTGTCCAACTGACCCAATAGCTATTGTTTCTCCTGCCCGATGAAATGTGGAAACTAAAATATACTTACAACACCAGTAGCATGAAAGCTGGCAAGTATTTAGCAGACCTAAAACTCTTCTCCCACCTTCAGTTTCTCAAGCATGGTTCAAGAGGGAACTGGCTGTTCCTACCAATAGTTTTAATTCCCTCTTCTGCCTCTGACTCTCAGGACTGCAAAGAAGGCCAGATGGCAGCCCTGATCCAAGCATTCTGGCCTGGGGGGGGGGGGAGGAGCAGAACCGGTCAGCTCTAACCTAAGAGAGAGACGCAGATCAGCTCCACTGAGATGCCATCTTCAGAACTGTTCCATGGCACCACTGAAACAGCACAAATTATAGCACTGCTCTGGGGCAATGCACAAGTTTATTTGAACATTGCAAACCACGCCTAACAGATGCAAGGACGTCTTCTCAGGAAGGCATTTACTCATTCTTTACTCTGAACAGAACAGAATCGTTCTCGTGTTTGGACATACAGCCAATGTTCTGTGCAGTTGCTCCAAACTATGTTGAAGAGGCAGTTTAGGCCAAGTGTGGCAGGAGACAGAATGTGTCCTGCCATGAGACCACTGGCTACGTTCGGGCTCAGCATTTCAGTTCTCCTAACGGGACTTGTACTCTTGCTGACCATTAGGTCCAGTCGTGACCGACTCTGGGGTTGCGCGCTCATCTCACATTATTGGCCGAGGGAGCCAGCGTATAGCTTCCAGGTCATGTGGCCAGCATGACAAAGCCGCTTCTAGCAAACCAGAGCAGCACATGGAAACGCCGTTTACCTTCCCGCCAGAGCGGTACCTATTTATCTACTTGTATTTTGACGTGCTTTCGAACTGCTAGGTTGGCAGGAGCTGGGACGGAGCAACGGAAGCTCACCCCGTCACAGGGATTCGAACCGCCGACCTTCTGATTGGCAAGCCCTAGGCTCAGTGGTTTAACCACAGCGCCACCTGGGTCCCACCCTCATATAGGTGTCAGCAAAACAAAAATATGTGCTATTAAAAAGGAAGTATTCTGAAAAATGAATCATAGACAAAGCATGGCCTTCCACACCAAGGTCAAAAATTACTAACCTAAGGCAGGGGTGGCTGACCCAAAGCCTGGATCCAACTCCTTTCTCCAGGGCCCACAGTCATTTGGGATTTTAAAAAGTATCCAAATAATTTAAAACCCTTTGACAACTTTTGATCTGGCTAATTTAAAAGGGGCAATTTACACACTCATGTACAAAAGCTGGATGAGTGGGGAAGCTGGTCTAGCTTTATTCTACCCACTTCAGTGAATAATGGGGCGGCGGGGGGGGGGGGGGAAGGATCAAGGAAATAAAATTGGAATTGTAGAGTTGGAAGGGACTCCTAGGGTCATCTAGTCCACCCATAATCACAACATTCCAGAAACAAGCTCTAAAAAACAAAACCTCAACATGAATCCAAACACACTGCGAGCCACACAGAATATTCACAGCTGAAACAATGCCCCGCTTATAATTCACTTCAGGTCTAACATAGTAAACAGCACCCATCTAGAATAACTGCAACAAGATTTGCCTCAAGGAGAAGCTGCCTCAATGCCCGATTCAGATGACACCCAACTTGAAGAACTGATTCAAACTGGAATTCTCCCATCTATGTCCGTTTACAGAATATGCCAAGAGGAAGATACTTCCCCACGTCGTCCCAGAAGAATCATAGAGTTGGAAGAGACCACAAGGGCCATCCAGTCCAACCCCCTGCCAAGCAGGAAACACCATCAAAGCATTCTTGACAGATGGCTGTCAAGCCTCTGCTTGAAGACCTCCAGAGAAGGAGACTCCACCACACTCCTTGGCAGCAAATTCCACTGCCGAACAGCTCTTACTGTCAGGAAGTTCTTCCTAATGCTTATGTGGAATCTTCTTTCTTGTAGTTTGAACTCCATAACAGAACCCTCAACGTTAGCGAGTCAATCCAAATGGAGGATAAACAATTTGCTCCCAAGGAGTGTGGTGGAGTCTCCTTCTTTGGAGATCTTTAAGCAGAGGCTTGACGGGCATATGTCAGGAATGCTTTGATGGTGTTTCCATCGGCAGGGGGTTGGACTGGATGGCCCTTGTGGTCTCTTCCAACTCTATGATTCTATGATTCTAAATCAGAAATTTTTGATATAACTGTAAAAACTACTCTGAAAATTGTATGAACGTCAACAATGGGAAAGATGTACACCACTTTTTTAAAATATGGAAATAAATCAAGATTATGGCACAGCGGGATTAAACACCACACTCTAGAAGAAACAACACCTAGTTCTTCACAAGTGATGCATTACTTACTGAACTCATTATCCAAAGGGTGAGGTTACCTCTGGCAGAGGTAGTTTTCAAGATCGCAGTTACGGTACTTCCCCAATATCTGTGAGTAGAGCTTCCATCTTCAGGAGCAGTTTGTCTCCAGCACCTGATAACCAGAGGCAAGCAGGAGGCCACTGTCTCCCCCTCCTCAGGGTCTCTTTCTTAGGTGACCACTGCTGGGAACAGACTGCTGGACGAGAGGGCCCTTAGATTTTATCCGCAAAGACATTTCTCACATTTTTTATGCTCAAACAACTGAGGCATTTGGTAGTCCCGAACAGCCCATCAAGTTCTTCCTGAAACTTTGCAGATCCTCAGCACCTCACTGTTCTACTGTGGCAAATGCAGACACACACACACACACACCCCACTTCTAGGCATTCTACTCGCGCACAACTGCATATATGGGCAGGAAATAAATAAATAAAATCCTAACAGGAAATGGGAGGAGAGAGTTGGAGAGCCTTCGTGGCTCACAAAGAGACCCTCCCAGGAACCTGGAGATCAGGGACACATAGGCATTTAGAGGCTTTTAAGAGGGTGCTCTCCACTTTGTGTGATTTCACTTAAGCATGCAGGGGCCAGAATGTAACCCCCCCCCCCACATAAGCAGGTGATGCCTCGATAAACTTTTTTATCGTGACCTACTGCTGCAATATACCACTTTTTGCAGAGGTCTTAACAAAAAGCACAGTTGCAACGAGCCGTTCCAGAAAGGGAGAAGCTTTGCACAGGGCCCAAGGACACCACTCACAGACAACTGTGCATCAGTTCCCATGGTCAAGAGAGGGAGGGCCCGAGAACATCCAAGCAAAGCAAAAGGCGCCAAGGTCACCGGAGCGTGAAGAGCTAGAAAAGTTAACAGTTTGCCACAAAAACTGCAATGCTATCACAGCTTGAACACACTTGGCATTGGTCTCAGCAGCAGCCGATGAAGTAGCACCCTTGCCAACATCTAACTTTGCAAGTAAATGGATAGGGATCTCGTAAAAATCACTATTAATTCAGATTATGAAAACTGGAAAACAGACTCCTTCCTCTCCCAACACAGTCACTAAAGGCTTGTTCTATGCCTCTAGCAACAATTCAGCTTCGATATTTACACTGGGGACAAAGAGTCCACCCAACTCTCCCAGGTATGACCAATCAATCGGTAGAGCATGATGAGACTCTTAAATCTCAGGGCCATGGGTTGGAGCCCCACGTTGGGCAAAAGATTCCTGCATTGTGGGGGGGGGGGGTTGGACTAGATCAGTGTTTCCCAAACTTGGGTCTCCAGCTGTTTTTGGACTACCACTTCCATCATCCCTAGCTAGCAGGACTAGTGGTCAGGGATCATGGAAACTGTAGCCCATAATGAGCCAGAGATCCAAGTTTGGGAAACGCTGGGCTAAATGACCCTCAACTCTACTATTCTATGATCTGGGATCTACAAAACTCAGTATTGTCTATGTTGACTCGCAGTGGCTCTCCAGGGCTTCAGGCAGGGGTCTCTCCCAGGCCTACCTGGAGCAGCCAGGGATTGTACCCGAGACCTTTTACATGCAAGGCATGTGCCCTTCCACTAAGCCCTGGTCGTTCCTATAAAACAGAATAAACCTTGGTGGGGGGTTTCGGGTGCGAGGATGACCAGAGGTTTACTGCAATGGCTTGGCTGTGACTCTCACTACTCTGGTGGGTTGTTTTCTCAATGGTTAGTTTCCATCAAAACCGTACAACTCTTCCCCCCTTAAATACTAAGAGATCTGGAAAGGGAAACCAAGGACTTGGTCATGTTTTCTATATTGCCACATCAATGTTCAAGTTTGCAGTGAACGGTAAAATGCTCAAACATATCAAGGTAACTTCTAAATAGTATCTGACAGTCAAATATAGCAACACAAATCTTATTTAGATTTATGCTGTGACTTTCTTCATGACAAGAACTTTCAGTTGTTTTATATTTATAATTTTTATGCCACTTAATAAAAAATATTCAAGGGGCTCTATTGATGAACCCAAAAACCAAATTTAAATGCTGGTTTATTCTGCATTCTAGCAGAGGATGAGAAATCCTGCAATTTGTCATCCAGAGAATAATTTAACATACCCCCAAAACTCAGAATACACCATATAGCCCATTAAATTTAACAAGAGGGTTTAATCAGATCTTATAAGATAAGTAAATGCAAGCACTGAAATGCAAGTTTCACTGTGGCCTCTTCAACAATTCTACCTTTTGTATTCCCATTCTTCCACTCCAAAAGAGCTAACAGCAATTTCTTGGTTTTCACAGTCTCTTTCAACATTTCACAAAATGTATGCTGCAAAGGCCTATCATTCTTTGAGCCATTTTGATGGTTGGTCCCGAAATTTCCTTTCAAGACACCAAAGGGAACTCAACTGTCCATGCCTGTAAGGATTTGAGATGGAAGAGAAGGCAGCTGGTATTTATTGACGGTTAAAAAGATGAATTCACTGTAAAAAACAAAATAGTGTACAATACTTCAAGGGGTCACTGCCTGCCTGATATAAAGTGTGATTTATACATTTTTAAAGGAATCACAATCTCTGAATATCATCATTCCTTTTCCTGTAAATGAGCAGCTATTTTGGGAGGCCAGAGAAAAGTGTCAAGAGTTGTTTTGAACAGAATGAATAGAGGACAAGGGCAGGTTTGAACAAACCTTTTGGTACTTTGGCAAGGAGTTTGAACCACTCTGGTGTCACCAGGACCATTTCCCACTTACTGGCTGCTGTAGCAGATCTGGTGCCTTGCTGAGCTTCACATCTAACCAGGGAGTAGCAGGGAGTGCAAAGGAAAATGGAACAGTGAGAAGGGTGTTCGTGGCAAATTCTGTGTCCTCTACCTCCTACCACACACAGAATTGCTGGAGCTGGCAGCAATTCGGGACCAGGATGAAACAGAGCTGCACCCATCCAAGACGGAGGGCAGTAGCAAGGATGCCTGCGATCACACATTTCCCAATCTGACCTTATTGGGGCTTTTTTTTCAGCCAGAGTGCAGTTCTGGCTCCTCTCTGACGGGTGCCATGGTGGGCCGTCATCTCCCCTTGCCCATTTCTTGCCTTTATGCCCAAAATGGACATTTCAAGTAAAAACGGAAGCTGGCAAGTGTGTGTGGGTGTACACTTTTCCTTAAGCTTTCCAGCCAGGTCTCTACTATTGCACACATGCGTGTTTGTGCCAGGCCCTAGCCATCCGTCTGAATCTAAGGAGGCGGGGGCGCATTCATTTGACCTGCACAAGAACTAGGGACGACCCCCCAAATCAGCTAAGGAGACAGATTGCCATAGTTTTTAGCACCTCTGCAGGCAGTGAACGCAGTTGCTGTCAAACTGGCATCTGTTCAGGGCTACCCCGAGTCACCTAGCGATTTACTACATCAACATCATCGTAAGTTCAAGCACCTACCTATTTTTCTTGGAAAAAACCACTGGCCCTTACAGAACAAAGTGTCATATGAGCAAGAAAACCAAGAGAGGAAAAATAAGAATACCGACAGATGTTGAGCTGCAGCTGTTGAGACTTTGGTCTGATTCAGACCAAACTCCTGAAAGATCAGGGTATGAGTCGCAAAAAGTCCCAGGTTGTGCAATCCCACTTCCCACTCTTCCTCCTTTGCATACAAGGAAAGTGAAAGCACCCACCAAGCAGTGCCAACTCTTAAGGACTGCGGTTTGCTCCAACCAATCCAAGTTAGCTCAAACAAACCAGGATAATAAACCACATTAGGCTTAGGAAACTGTCTGAACTGGCCCACTGAGCCGGGAAGTGCACATTCAGATTTGAGCATTTTGGAGACATCCATCCTTGACCATACAGGATGCCCAAAGTTGAAAAAAAGACTACAGCGTCTTTCTTAAGTTTAAGACCTTAAACGTATCACATCCAACCACACAGTACAGTGGTGCCTCGCTAGACGAATTTAATTCGTTCCACAGGTCTTTTCTTATAACGAAAAATTCGTCTAGCGAATCCCATAGGAATGCATTGAATTTTTTTTTGCCCATAGGAACGCATTAATTGAATTTCAATGCATTCCTATGGGAAACCGCGATTCGCTAGACGAATTTTTCGTAAAACGCATTCATCTAGCGAGGCAACCACCGCTAGAAAAAACCTTTCGTTAAGCGGAAATTTCGTTAAGCAGGGCATTCGTTAAGCGAGGCACCACTGTATCTTTAATTTAGTAGCACAAACTCCCACAGATATTCAGTTTGCCTGCTGGTTAACTCTGAGCACTGCTGCTGTTGAAAGAACTGCTCTTTCCAGCCAGGTGCTCTGGACATTAAGGATATGGATATGGCTCCTTCTTGGCTGCACAGCTATCCTATTTCATCACATTCTCTCTTGGGACGATTTTTATACACACAGGCAGACTCTCTCAAAATTGCTGGTGAGAGAGAGAGAGAGAGAGAAAGAGAGAGAGGCAGAGATACAGCTCCATATCATGTGCACCTACAAAGCCAGCAGGATACCAGCAAGGAGTAGTAATGCGCAGAAGCCCCACGTAGTTCAGCCAACGCAGGAGATCTGTGTCACAGGCCAGCTGAAATAATTTTTGAATGGCAAGCTAGTAGTCAAGTGACAGATCTGGTGTGTTTTACCAGCTGCCAACAAGGAGCACTTGCACCATGTTAAGCAAATAGGAACTTAATATCTACCCCTAAACGTTCCAGGACCATGTGCATGTCCCATGGCAAATGAACCCCAGAAGTGCTCCACGAAAGCATCACCTGCACTTTTAAACAGGCACCTGCCAATCAAATTAAACCCATGACAGTTGGAGCAGACTGGGAAGAGAGGATTCTTAGGAGCTCTCTCCAACATTGGTAAACCAAATGCTGCAATCAACACACAAATACATAAGCACTACTCAGAGCATTATTCAGCATGTAGTGCAATAGAGCTTTCTTGGATAACTTTAAATGTCACATCTTGCCTTTGAAGACAAATGCTCTGCTCTATTCAGGGAGGTTATGATGACTTGGGGATTTTCACACTGGAGGCTATTTATAGTATTCCTAGCTAGGGTACTGAAGTCATCTGCCCTCCCCTCAGCAATTTACTTTTCAAATAGAAGCTGGACCACAACTAAAAATAACAAAGTGTCCTAAATTATTGGCAAGCTAAAAGGTGTGCCACGACACTGCCAAAAGCACCATGCCCTTATTTTTGAAGATCCAACGTTGCCCAGAAGTAGAAATGCATCTTATTCATTGTGCAAGATCAATAAACTAGAAAGCGTAGGAACTCAGCCATTGCTGAATAGGGTAAGCCTGTTCTGAATTTTGCTCAACCTGGGAATGAACAAATCTGTCAAGACTTGTTTAAGAGCCATCACACAAAGCCTGAAGGAACCAAAGTATGGGGTGGTGGAGGAAAGTGTCCTGGATTTACCTACTGGCAGGCAGACAGTGGCAAGCTGCACAAACTTTTAGCTGAGTAATGTTTGATAATCCAGCCGTGTACCTTGCAGAAAAGTTGCCACTGTATGTATGACTGCTACAGAGATAGTGTTCTTCTAAAGGTAAAGGGACCCCTGACCATTAGGTCTAGTCGTGACCGACTCTGGGGTTGCGCGCTCATCTTGCATTATTGGCCGAGGGAGCCGGCGTACAGCTTCCAGGTCATGTGGCCAGCATGACAAAGCCGCTTCTGGCAAACCAGAGCAGCACATGGAAACGCCGTTTACCTGCCCGCTGTAGTGGTCCCTATTTATCTACTTGCACTTTGATGTGCTTTTGAACTGCTAGGTTGGCAGGAGCTGGGACCGAGCAACGGGAGCTCATCCCGTCACAGGGATTCGAACCGCCGACCTTCTGATCAGCAAGCCCTAGGCTCAGTGGTTTAACCCACAGCGCCACCCGCATACCCTAGTGTTCTTCTACTAGGCTTAGAAATAAGCAGCTTCACTGCAGGCTTCAGTGTTTGAATAGCATACCTCTAATGTTTGTCAGATTGATGGTCCCATCTCTATGAAAGAAATCCAGATTGACTCATGCACACACGAAGCCATCTGTAGCCCCCCAAACAGGGGTGGGGACCTTTGTAAACCAACTTCCATGCTTCAGAATCTCCTTTGGGTGACTTTTTGACACAGGCAACCTTGCAAATGACTATTTATAAGCCTGAGCTGACACAAAGTTACTAGAAAGACTGAACATTAAAAAAATATGGTTCAATTTTAGAACAGTGAAGCCAGATGCCTGCAGAGCAACCGCCAGCTTTAAACAGGACCTAAATTAAGCCCACAGAGCAAGAAAAAAATGCCAACTACTGTACATCTCAGGGCTCTTTTCAATACCAGTTCTGCCAGGGCTTGAATCCCCACGCTGCCATGTTACTGGGCAACCTTGGGACAGTCCCTGCCACTCAGCCTAACCTACCTCTCAATGCTGTTGTGAAGATAAAATTGGGAGGAGAACTATGTCTGCCACCTGGAACCCCTTGGAGTAAGGTGGGATATAAATGTAATTAAATAAAATAATAAAATTATATTTTTAAATTGCAAATGTAAAATAAGCGTTAACATGTTTATCCTAATCAAGGCGCAACAACCTGCAGCTCCCTGTTTGGGCAATCCCATGTTTACATCTGTACGGTGTGTGAAACAGCTCTAAGATGTCTGACCTTCAGAACTCGGATAAAATATCCCCCCACCACAGGCAAGTGTTTACGGAGTAATCAAATCTTCATAACACACAGGCAACCTGATAAGAGACATCAAATATTAACTATCATGCAAATTGAGTATAACCCTGTGCAACTCTGATCAATTAAATCTTAGAGAGGGAGAAACCTCCTCAAGGTAAGTGATTCACAAATGATTGTCTTCTACCTTTCCCTGCAGTTTAGTAGTGAAATACATTTAAACCTGGAGTTATGAGTGGACAAGGTCACATAGAATAGTAGCACAAATCCCATCTTTCCAGTTTATGTCAGGAGAAGAACTGAAGTGTGTAACTGTGCTCAGCAAGTACTTGAACTACTGCGCAAAGCCTTATAATCAGAGCTTAATTAATCTACCCTAAACAGCAACTAAGGGTCTTACAATTTGTAGACTGAAGTGTATCAACGTTTGTCTCCAGGATCCATCCAGGAAGCAGAAGGAAGAGAGACAGCAAGCAACAGAAACATCCTGGGGGGCAGCCGCTATTTGTGCTTGGCCTCTTCAAATATAGGCTTTTAAAAGGGTGTTGAAATCCTCTCTTCACTCCTGCCTTTCCTTGAGACTGTTAAAGGCTTGTGAAATTCAGAGCAGGTTTTTCATAATAACTGTACACCTATCTGAAGCATCTATGCATGTTTCTTATGTACATTGCGCTTTGGGAGAGTTTGGCCATAAAAAGCAGATTAATACTTTGACTAGAAGACAGACAGATTGCCACCTACTGTATTGTAAAATTGACTGCTGTGTTTTAATATAAAAGGTTTTGTGCAGTTTGTATGACAAGCAGTGTATGAAAATATTAAACAAGGATCACAGAGCTGTAACTAGCAGAGACCTGGGAGTGTATTGCTGTGAGGCACTGCTGCCCTGTCCAGGAACTACCATGAAACCTCTGCTTGTAACTTGAGATCTTGGGGGAAATGAGTTCGCATAATAAGGGAAGCAAAGCATGTGAAACTGTTGATCTTCAGAGATTGCAAAAGAATTAAATTGAACCAATGTCAGAATAATGTGCAGCAAAAATATCCTATCCACAGGAAAAAAATTGCAAGCATCTTCATGAGAGGCTGGGCGAAAGAGAAACAAACAGGTTTATATTCTATTAGGGCTCCTGGGACTTCATTTCCTGAATCAGAATTGCCAACATTATTGACAGTGATTTAGAAATCACCTTCTAAATCACCATCTCAAGGCCACATATAAAACAGTTAAAAATACAAAAACAACAAATCCGCTTCAAACAAGACTAAAACCCTAACAAGGGCAGATAATGTATTGGGTCTTGAGTCCAGCCCATTAAGGATTTCAAAGCACACAGGGTGCAATGAGATTGAGTGTTTGTGGGGAAGGGGGGGAGGCTCAGTTAATTTCACTGTACACAGGTTGTACACTGATAATAAAGGTATTATTATTATTATTATTATTATTATTATTCCAAAAGCATGCCCTTAGGGATTCCAATATAATATGGCTTCCTCTCCTCCAACGCACAAACTTCCTCAAGCCTGGTGAATTCTAAAAAAACAGGTGGGGGCATCTGTATAATTTATATAGGCCAGTGTTAAGACTTCCTGTACTGTACTAAGTTTTCCATCTACGCTGCATATAGACAACCTGGGTATAGCTCAAAGCAGACAGTAGGATTAATGTTGGCTCAAGCCACACCTATCTACTATAGCAATGTTAAGACATCAAACAAAGCAAAATGCAGGCAGCAGTTGTCTCCAAGATAATGCTTCTTTGGTCTCTGGTAAGTCCTCCACGCCCATTCCCAGCCTGACAGTCTCCATCGCCTTAAGAGTACAGCAAACTCAGCACTGGAAAAATCCTAAAATATTTCTCACATTTCTACTACTCTGTGCTGAAATCAACACCTTCTCTTTGAAAGGTCTTCTAGAATTTCACCCCTCTGAAGATAAGAAATTGACAGTCCGTATTCATAGTCAGCTATTCCTCCATCTGAGGCACAATAGCTGGAAGCAGACACAGATAATAGCATAAAATGTGATACTCCATGAGCAAAGAGTAGCCTTAACACTAGGGGGTGTGGTATGAGTAAGAGCCCTCAGACGATGCTGAGGTCACTCCAAGAAGTCAGCCTGGTGTTTTGGAAGATGTAGCGTTGGATGGGCAGGTGCCAACTGAGAGTGAAGGGAGCAAAACAGCGCAGGGCTGCAAAGGAGTCAAAGGCTGCTGTGCAGTGCAGGTCAAAGCATTAGGGGCATTCCTCCAGCACCTCCCATTCAGAAAACAAAGCTGGACCAATATAATCCCGCTGTGCAGCCAGAGTGACAGGCGGGGCTGCTATGACCAGAGCATGGCAAAGCAGACACACTATATGAAGACTACAAGGGCCAAGCGGGGGGAGGAGTAGATACAGCACAAGGAACAAAAGATGACGCTGGGAGGCTGACAGATATGGAGCAGGATGGGGAGGGTGGTCCTGCAGGCATGGTGGAAAGAGGAACAAGGTGGGGAGGTGAGAGGGGGAGAGCCCACCTTTCCAGGATGGAGGGTGGTGGGTGGGTGGGAGGGATGCATGGTGACGGAGACACAGGGGTGGGGGTGGCGGAAGAGAAGGGGAGTCATCCGGGGGAGCCACGAAGCGGGATCAGGCCAGTCCCAGCATCCTGCTCCCCCCAGGCAGATGCCCCCAGCAACTGTGCCGGTGGCCGAGGGTCGCCCCTCCGGCGGGGAGTCCAGCGGGGGAGGAGGCCGCGGGAAGGGGCCATGACCCCGGAAGAAGCAGCGGCGGCGGCGGCGGGGAGGGGACTCCCCCTTTCCACCCTCCCCTCCCCCTCCTCACCGATGGTGGAGATGAAGGTGGTGTTGAAGGCGTCGTCGGAGAAGCGGAAGAGCACGCAGGTCTTGCCCACGCCCGAGTCGCCGATCAGCAGCAGCTTGAAGAGCAGGTCGTAGGTTTTCTTCGCCATGGGGGCCCCCCCGCCGCGCCACGCGCCCCTCCCTCGCCAGGCTCCGCCTCCACAGGCCTCCCTCCCCGCCCGGCACGGACCCCCCTCACGGGCACCGCCGCCGCCGCCCTCGCTCTCTCTCTCGGTCTCTCTCCCTCAGGGCCCCGGCAGCGCAGGACGGCGCTCGGGAGGCACAAAATGGCTGCTCAGGCGGCGGCCGGGATGGGCGAGCCTGGGCGGAGCGGGCGGAGGCGGCGGCGCAAGGGCCCTCCTGCTCGGGGACTGCAGCCTCTCCTCCTCCTCAAGGGGCGGCGGCGGCGGTGGCAGCGCCCGGCTTCATACCCTCCCTCAGAAACGCCCGCGCGCACGCTCCGGAGGCGGCGGAGGAGAAGAGGAGCAGGCCGCACGCACGCACGGGCCGACTGACTGACTGACGGGCGGGAGGGAGGGCGGGCGGACTGGGCGGAGGCGCCGTGTGCGCACGCGCGGGCCGGGCGGGAGCGCGCACGCCGCCGGGCCCCTCCTTGCCTTTCTTTGGCACCCTCTCTCGCCAAGGCGCCGGAGGGGGCGGGGCTGCGCGTTGACGTCGACGCCGCCGCAGGCTGTCGGAGGGCAAGGCCGGCGTGCGCTTTCTCGCTGTCTCGCCTCACCCGCCGGAGCTCCTCGGACGCATGCGCGGAGACCGACCCCCCCCCTCGGCTCGCCCCCGTGGCCCTTCTAGGCGTGCGCGGGGAGGGAAAGAAGGCGGGGAAGGGCTTGCTCACGCACGCACGCATCGTACGTAACGCTGCGTTCGGCGCCTCCAATGGGAGAGCGGCGAAGTGACGCCAGCGGCCACGCGAGCTGGCGGATCTGAAAGAGAGAGACATAGCGCGGGGGGGGAGCTGTCGGGCGCTCCCTGTTCCCCCACTTTGTCTCCTGCGCGCATGCGCCGCCTTAAAAAGGCCGGTTTTCGAAAACATGAGGCGAAGAAGCCCCGCCCATGTCCCTCCCGGATTGGCTGAGGCTCCTCGACCGCGATTGGTCAGCTGCGGGCAACTTCAGGAGCCGTGGGGATGACGTCAAGGGGAGGAAAGAGGAGTGGGCATGCGCAGAGCGAGACGGAGTTCTCACGCCGCGGGGGTTTGGCTGCGCTGCGCTTATTTAATTAGCAATAATTAAATAATAATAATAATTAGCAATATGTAAATATGTAAATTAGAATATGTATGGAGGTCTCATACACCCCAGGTAGTGTGGTTGCTGACCTTGAGCCAGACATCTTGGAGAGTGAAGTCAAATGGGCCTTAAAAAGCATTGCTAATAACAAGGCCAGTGGAAGTGATGATATTCCAGCTGAACTATTTAAAATTTTAAAAGATGATGCTGTTAAGGTGCTACACCCAATATGCCAGCAAGTTTGGAAAACTCAGCAATGGCCAGAGGATTGGAGAAGATCAGTCTACATCCCAATTCCAAAGAAGGGCAGTGCCAAAGAATGCTCCAACTACCGCACAATTGCGCTCATTTCACACGCTAGCAAGGTTATGCTTAAAATTCTACAAGGCAGGCTTAGGCAGTATGTGGACCGAGAACTCCCAGAAGTGCAAGCTGGATTTCGAAAGGGCAGAGGAACCAGAGACCAAATAGCAAACATGTGCTGGATTATGGAGAAAGCTAGAGAGTTCCAGAAAAACGTCTACTTCTGCTTCATTAACTATGCAAAAGCCTTTGACTGTGTCAACCACAGCAAACTATGGCAAGTTCTTAAAGAAATGGGAGTGCCTGATCACCTCATCTGTCTCCTGAGAAATCTCTATGTGGGACAAGAAGCTACAGTTAGAACTGGATATGGAACAACTGATTGGTTCAAAATTGGGAAAGGAGTACGACAAGGTTGTATATTGTCTCCCTGCTTATTTAACTTATATGCAGAATTCATCATGCGAAAGGCTGGACTAGATGAATCCCAAGCCGGAATTAAGATTGCCGGAAGAAATATCAACAACCTCAGATATGCAGATGACACAACCTTGATGGCAGAAAGCGAGGAGGAATTAAAGAACCTTTTAATGAGGGTGAAAGAGGAGAGCGTAAAATATGGTCTGAAGCTCAACATCAAAAAAACCAAGATCATGGCCACTGGTCCCATCACCTCCTGGCAAATAGAAGGGGAAGAAATGGAGGCAGTGAGAGATTTTACTTTCTTGGGCTCCTTGATCACTGCAGATGGTGACAGCAGTCACGAAATTAAAAGACGCCTGCTTCTTGGGAGAAAAGCAATGACAAACCTAGACAGCATCTTAAAAAGCAGAGACATCACTTTGCCGACAAAGGTCCGTATAGTTAAAGCTATGGTTTTCCCAGTAGTGATTTATGGAAGTGAGAGCTGGACCATAAAGAAGGCTGATCGTCGAAGAATTGATGCTTTTGAATTATGGTGCTGGAGGAGACTCTTGAGAGTCCCATGGACTGCTAGAAGATCAAACCTATCCATTCTTAAGGAAATCAGCCCTGAGTGCTCCCTGGAAGGACAGATCGTGAAGCTGAGGCTCCAATACTTTGGCCACCTCATGAGAAGAGAAGAATCCTTGGAAAAGACCCTGATGTTGGGAAAGATTGAGGGCACTAGGAGAAGGGGACGACAGAGGACAAGATGGTTGGACAGTGTTCTCGAAGCTACGAACATGAGTTTGACCAAACTGCGGGAGGCAGTGTAAGACAGGAGTGCCTGGCGTGCTATGGTCCATGGGGTCACGAAGAGTCGGACACGACTAAACGACTAAACAACAACAACATGTAAATTAAAATAAAAAAATTCCTTCAGTAGCACCTTAAAGACCAACTAAGTTTTTATTTTGGTATGAGCTTTCGTGTGCATGCACACTTCTTCAGATACGGTGGTATCTGAAGAAGTGTGCATGCACACGAAAGCTCATACCAAAATAAAAACTTAGTTGGTCTTTAAGGTGCTACTGAAGGAATTTTTTTATTTTACTTCGATCCAGACCAACATGGCTACCTACCTGTAACATGTAAATTAGATATTCAGACTTGTGCTGCTGCAAGACTCTCGCACACGTGGCGTTAAGCCTGGCGCAAAGTCCGCCTGAGCTCAGCCCCATTAAGTAGCAAATTGAAAATCAATTGATCTTTAAAATACTTTTACTGTGTATCTATTTTATTGCATTTCTGTTTTCATTAAGCAACATATTGCCGCGAGGGGAGCTCCGCCTTCCTCCCTAGTGCTGGGCCTGACTCAGTATCAGATTCATACCGGTAGAACTGTAGAGTTGGAAGGGACCCCAAGGGGCATCTAGTCCAGCCCCCTGCAAGGCAGGAATCTCAGCTGAGGCACACATGACAGGTACTTTAAAAGTTCCAAGGGACGTGGAGTCCGTTCCACCGTCGAACAGCTCTTACTGTCAGAAAGTTCTTCCTAAAGTTTAGACGAAATCTCCTTTCTTGCAACTTGAAGCCATGCGTTCGAGTCCTACCCTCTAGGGGTAGGAGAAGTCAAGCTTGTTCCCTCTTCCATGTGGCCCTTGAGATATTGGAAGATGACTCTCATATCTCCTTTCAGTCTCCTCTTTCTGAGGCTAAACACATCCAGCTCCTTCAGCCGCTCCTCACAAGGCTTGGTTTCCAGACCCTGGATCATCTTGGTTGCCCTTCTCTGCGCACCTTCCAGTTTGTCAATATCCTTAAATTGTGGTGCCCAGAATTGGACAAAGTTTTCTAGGTGTTTTCTGACAAAGGCAGAATAGAGTGGAACTATTCCTTCCCATGATTTGGACATGAAATTGATGTTGATGCTGCCAAGAATAACATTAGCTTTTTTTTGCTGCTGCTGCATCACACTGTTGACTCATGTGAAGCTTATGTTCTACTAAGACCTTTAGATCTTTTTCACATGCGCTACCGGCTGGCCAGGTGTCACCGGCTCCCTCAGCCTGAAGCAAGATGAGCACCACATCCCATAGTTGCCTTTGACTGGACTTAACCGTCCAGGGGTCCTTTACCTTACCCCCATCTTATATTTGTGTAGTTGGTTATTCCTGCCTAAGTCCAAAATCTTACATTTGTCCCTATTGAAATTCATTTTCTACATTTGCCCCCTGCTCTCCAATCTGTTAAGGTCATTTTGAATCCTGATTCTGTCTTCTGTGGCATTAGCTAACCCTCTCACCTTGGTGTCATCTGCAAATTTGATGAGCATCCCCTCAATTCCCACATCCAAGTAATTTATAAAGATGTTGAACAACAACGGGCCCAGGACAGAACCCTGCAACACCCCACTTGTCCTGTTATTCCAGGACTAGTGTAATTTAGCCCGTTCAATAAACGGGCGCTAGAACATCCCGGGGTTCGGGCCTGTCCTTGCTGTCGGCGGCAGGGGGACAGGAATGAAGGAGGAGAAAGGGCTGCTTTCTCCTCCTTCGTTCCTCTCCCCCAGCCGCCGACAGGAAGGAGACTCCCGGGGTGCGGAGAAGCGCTTGCGCAGCGCTTCTCCGCACCCCTCCACCTGTCCTTGCTGGACGCACACACACAAGCTCCCCACCGCCAACGCTTAGTGCGGCCGGGAGCGGCGGTTGGCAGCCGCAGCGAAACGGTAGGTGGGGGGTGGGGAGAGCACGCGCGTGTGCGTCCAGTCTCTGCGTCCAATCCCTGTGTCCCTGGGGCACATGCGCAGTAGCGCAAACCCAGGGACACAGGGAATACTGGACGCAGAGACACTTGCACATTATTATATAGGATGGGGAGGAACCATTAATAAGTATTCTTTGGGTTTGGTCAGTCAGCCAGCTACAAATCTTCCTAATACAATTTTGCAGCAGCTGAAGTTTCCAAATCGCCTTCAGAGGCAGCCCTACCTACAGTAACCTAACCTGGACATTAGCAGAGCATAGACAACAGTCGTTAGGGCTATCCCTGTCCAGTTAAGGGACCCAGGTGGCGCTGTGGTTAAACCACTGAGCCTAGGGCTTGCTGATCAGAAGGTCGGCAGTTCGAATCCCTGTGACGGGGTGAGCTCCCGTTGCTTGGTCCCAGCTCCTGCCAACCTAGCAGTTCAGAAGCACGTCAAAAATACAAGTAGATAAATAGGAACCGCTACAGCGGGAAGGTAAATGGCGTTTCCATGTGCTGCTCTGGTTTGCCAGAAGCGGCTTAGTCATGCTGGCCACATAACCTGGAAGCTATACGCCGGCTCCCTCGGCCAATAATGCGAGATGAGCGCGCAACCCCAGAGTCGGTTACGACTGGACCTAATGGTCAGGGGTCCCTTTACCTTTACCTGTCCAGATAGGGGTGTAGCTGGGCCACCAGCCAAAGTTGACTGATGGTACTCCACACTGCCAAGGCCACCTGAGCCTCATAGGGCTGCCATACGTCCGGGAAAACGTTCAGGGAAACCCCAAAACTCAACAACTTTGACACACACAAAAAGAAGAATCTCAAAACTGTCTGGATTTTCACTTTTGCGAATAGAGCGACCGCAAAGGATCCAGTAGTATTTCCAAGCTGTGCACCTGCCCCTTCAGAAGGGAGTGTGACCCCCATCAAGAACAGGCAACCTCCCATCCATTTTGTCTAGGGAACCACCCCCTAACAGTGCCTCAGTCCAGGGCCGTCTTACCCATAGGTGCTAGGGGTGAGGGGCACCCGGGCTCTGGGCTCTTAAGGGCGCCAGGCTGAGAGTCCGGGGCCCGAGAGTTGAGTTCGCGGAAGAGCCCGCCCATTGGTCAGAGCGCTGCAGCGGGCTCTTCTGCTGCAGGTGGCTCTGCGCCGCGAATTGGGGGGCAACCAAGCCAGCAAGATGTTGAGGCGCCGGCCGGCCAGCCGGCTCCACCCTCGAGCGCCTGAGATTGGGCAACCGGGGTGGGGGGGTGCCGGACGGATCTTTGCACCCCAGTGCCGCATATGCTTAAGACAGCCTTGCCTCAGTCTTATCCGGATCGAGCTTCGGTTTGTTGGCTTTCATCCAGTCCATTACCAAGGCAAGACAATGGCCCGACACTTCCACTGCCTCTTTTGCAGGTGGAAAGGAGAGGTAGAGCTTTTAAAGCCATCCAGTGCCTCCTGAAGGAGTAAATTCCACAGTCTGAGGCTGCTGGGTAGCGGCATGGGTGGTATACCCACAACATCCATTCTCTCCCTTCCTTGACCGCACACCAGGGACAAAACCTCCATCCAGCTCCTGGTTTGTGCCTCCAGAACAGTCTCCACCTACAGAGAGAATATGTAACAGGCTTGTTGGAACATGACTCCCTGGTTTGGGTACATCTTGCTTTTTTATGTTTTAGAACACACTGAGCTATGATTCAGGAACTCCCTGGTTTGAAACTCACCCAGAGCTCAACAATGGCCCACCTACAAATATGTCCGGATTTTTCAGTCTTGAAATACGGCAACCCTAAGTCGCCATAATAATAATAATAATAATAATAATAATAATAATAATAATAATAATTTATTATTTATACCCCGCCCATCTGGCTGGGTTTCCCCAGCCACTCTGGGCGGCTTACAACAGAAAAATGAAATGAAACAATTAAACATTAAAAGCCTCCCTAAACAGGGCTGCCTTCAGATGTCTTCTAAAAATCTGGTAGCTGTTTTTCTCTTTGACATCTGTTGGGAGGGCGTTCCACAGGACAGGTGCCACCACCGAGAAGGCCCTCTGCCTGGTTCCCTGCAACCTGGCTTCTCGCAATGAGGGAACCGCCAGAAGGCCCTCGGTACTGGACCTCAGTGTCCGGGCAGAGCGATGGGGGTGGAGACGCTCCTTCAGGTATACTGGACTGAGGCCATTTAGGGCTTTAAAGGTCAGCACCAACACTTTGAACTGTGCTCAGAAACGTACTGGGAGCCATAGGCAACAGTTTCTCTCTGCTACCTTCAGTCCTCTACTCCACCTCCACAACTGAGATTCCTACATTGCAGGGAATTGGACTAGATCAGGTATGGACCAACTTGGTCCTCCAGCTGTTTTGGGACTACAGTTCCCATCATCCCTGACCACTGGTCCTCTTAGCTAGGGATGATGGGAGTTGCAGTCCCAAAACAGCTGGAGGGCCAGACCTGGACTAGATGGTCCTCAAGGTCCCTCCGAACCCTACAATTCTATGATTCTGTGAACTGCAGGATGGGAGATGCTCGATCTCGTGGACATCCAATGAAGGTGAACATTGAATTTTCAGAACAGATAAAAGGAAGGACTTCTTCCCATCGCTGAACTATGGAACTCCCTCCCCCACGAATCATAGAATCATAGAGTTGGAAGGGACCACAAGGGCCATCCAGTCCAACCCCCTGCCAAGCAGGAAACACCATCAAAGCATTCTTGACATATGGCTGTCAAGCCTCTGCTTAAAGACCTCCAAAGAAGGAGACTCCACCACACTCCTTGGTAGCAAATTCCACTGCCGAACAGCTCTTACTGTCAGGAAGTTCTTCCTAATGTTTAGGTGGAATCTTCTTTCTTGAAGTTTGAATCCATTGCTCCGTGTCCGCTTCTCTGGAGCAGCAGAAAACAATCTTTCTCCCTCTTCCATATGACATCCTTTCATATATTTGAACATGGCTATCATATCACCCCTTAACCTTCTCTTCTCCAGGCTAAACATACCCAGCTCCCTAAGCCGTTCCTCATAAGGCATCGTTTCCAGGCCTTTGACCATTATGGTTGCCCTCTTCTGGACACGTTCCAGCTTGTCAGTATCCTTCTTGAACTGTGGTGCCCAGAACTGGACACAGTACTCCAGGTGAGGTCTGACCAGAGCAGAATACAGTGGTACTATTACTTCCCTTGATCTAGATGCTATATTCCTATTGATGCAACCCAGAATCGCATTGGCTTTGTTAGTTGCTGCATCACACTGTTGACTCATGTCAAGTCTGTGGTCTACCAAGACTCCTAGATCCTTTTCACATGTACTGCTCTCAAGCCAGGTGTCACCCATCCTGTATTTGTGCCTTTCATTTTTTTTGCCCAAGTGTAGTACCTTACATTTCTCCTTGTTAAAATTCATCTTGTTTGCTTTGGCCCAGTTGTCTAATCTGTTAAGGTCATTCTGAAGTGTGATCCTGTCCTCTGGGGTGTTAGCCACCCCTCCCAATTTGGTGTCGTCTGCAAACTTGCTCAGGATGCCCTCAAGCCCATCACCCAAGTCATTGATAAAGATGTTGAATAAGACTGGGCCCAAGACAGAACCCTGTGGCACCCCACTAGTCACTACTCTCCAGGATGAGGAGGAGCCATTGATGAGCACCCTTTGGGTTCGGTCAGTAAGCCAGTTACAAATCCACTGAATGGTAGCATTGTCTAGCCCACATTTTACCAGCTTCTTTACAAGAATATCATGGGGCACCTTGTCAAAGGCCTTGCTGAAATCAAGATAGGCTACATCCACAGCATTCCCTTCATCTACCAGGCTTGTAATTCTGTCAAAAAATGAGATCAGATTAGTCTGACATGACTTATTTTTCAGAAACCCATGCTGACTTTTAGTGGTCACAGAGTTTCTTTCCAGGTGCTCACAGACTGTTTGTGATGGTCACACCCACTTGGATGGCTTTAAAAGAGGATGCGACAAATTCATGGAGGAGGACAGAGCTATCGATGGCTGCTAGCCAGGATGGCTATGCCCTGCCTCCACTGTTTGAGAAGAAATGCTTCTATTCTATAATTCAATGATTCTATGAATACCACCACAGCAGTACCTGTTTATTTACTTGCACTGGTGTGCTTTCCCCGCAGAACAAATAGGTCTTACTTTGCAACTGTAGCATATATAATTGAGGTGTGTTGGGGTCTGACCTGAGCAGGGAAAGAGTTTCATTATGTCTCCTGTGGAGACATGTCAGTTATTTTAATAATAATTAGAATAAGAATGAAACCGCAGGTGGGGGGAGAGTGTTCCAATCCTATTTCTAGATGTTTCTGGTGTTTTATTGTATTTTTAATATTTTGTTGGGAGCCGCGCAGAGTGGCTGGGGAAACCCAGCCAGATGGGTGGGGTATTTATTATTATTATTATTATTATTATTATTATTATTATTATTATTAGTCAGGGTCAGCCACTGTGAGAACAGGATGCTGGACTAGATGGGCCATTGGCCTGATCCAGCAGGATCTTATGTTCATATATGCTACATATGATCATTATGACTTCCAAGAAGACATGTGCTCGAGCAGGACCCTCCAATGCCCCACTGGAAGCTAAGTCACATCGCAAAATAACTGTTCCCGACCCCCATAGATTTTTGCAAGAGGCCTCATTACCCAAGCTTGGCTTTTTGCCTGTCCTGCTGGGGTTCCTCGTTCTGCCTCTTTTCTGATGCTCTTGGGCAGAACTTTCCCCGGTGCTTTGGGTGATTTTGGTGCCCAGGAATGTGATGCTGTCGGCCGCGTAGCCAAGTGTTTTTCCAGCTCAGCAGGTTACCTGTGTGTCAGGGAGACACTCCTGGCTTTTGTCTTGTTTTGGGGTTTTGACACAGACTCTGCGTGAGCAGATCGGCATTCCTGCTCAAGGGGATTAAAGAGTTTAAAAGTGCATTCTGTCAGCAAAATGGTATTTATGGAGGGAGAATCTACCTTACCAAAAGCAGCACGTTGAAATGTCCCGGGCTGACCTCGGAGTATTTCATGCTTTGCAAAAACAACGAGGAATCTTGTGGGCATCTTAAAAGGCCAGGAATCTTCTTGTGGTGTAAGCTTTTGTCCGCTGCAGCCTAGTTCATCAGGTGTGCGGTTATTCTAAGTTGCATGTGTGGTTGGCAGAGGAGGGCTGTACAATGGGGTAGGAAGGAAAGGAAATTCAGAGAAGTACCGAGAATGATAATTACACGATTAGCAGTGGCCACAGACACACAAAAAGACTGGTTGTGTTGATAACACAGACATCGTGGCATTGGTAAGCCCAGGGGTCCTCAAACTTTTTCAGCAGGGGGCCGGTCCACTGTCCCTCAGACCTTGTGGGGGGCTGGACTATATTTTTTGGGGGGGGGAATAAACGAGGGATGATGAGCGGCGCACAAAACGGCTCCAGAGAGAGGCTGTTTTAAATGGTGGCCACCTGAGAAAGTCACTCAGCCAACTGCGGCTTCTGTGTCTTGCGAGTGGCAGGGGCTGGTGGCAGCGGCGGAGGGACGATGAGCAGTGCGCGAAAGGGCTCCGGAGATGGGCTGCCACCAACAAAGTCCAGCCCCCTTCCTCCCCTAGGCAGGCCAGGGAGAAGCCAGGAGGAGGGAGGACGCGCTGCCGGCGCCGCCATGTGAGGGAGAGGGAAAGAACGTGCGCGCTGGCAATCCATCTGGCGATTCCCGGACCGTCCGCGGGTCAGATTTAGAAGGCAATTAGGCCTGATCCGGCCCGCGGGCCTTAGTTTGCCGATCCATGTGTAAACCCATCAACACGTGTCCTGTGTGATACGGATCTATAGTGCCAATTTAGTCCACCTGTGAAAGAGCTGGATCTGATCTGGACCTGAACCAATGACTTCAAGTTACAAGAAAGGAGATTCTGACTAAACACCAGCAAGAACTTTCGGGCAGTAAGAGCACAGCTCTCCTTCCTTGGAGGTTTCTAAGCAGAGGTTGGATGGCCATCTCTCATGGATGCTTCAGCTGAGATGCCTGCATTGCAGGGGGTTGGACTAGATGACCCTTGGGGTCCCTTCCCACTCTACAATTCCATGATTCTATTAGGAGGTATGTCTTCACTGCCTCTCCTACATTTGTGAGGTAGACCTTGTGGGCCAATGCTGCCAAGGATGACCAGCTGTAGCCTCCCTCCCCCTTTTTTCTTTATTCATTTCACACGCACACCCATTTATCATGAGCCATCCCTCCATGCAAGGACACCTCCATCTCTATCAAGAATGACATCAGTCATCTGCGAACGGGGAAAATGCTGTGCTGTGGACGAGGGAGGAATACAATTCATGATAAAAGGATGTCATATAGAGGAGGGTGAAAGATTGTTTTCTGCTGCTCCAGAGAAGCAGACACGGAGCAATGGATTCAAACTTCAAGAAAGAAAATTCCACCTAAACATTAGGAAGAACTTCCTGACAGTAAGAGCCGTTCGGCAGTGGAATTTGCTACCAAGGAGTGTGGTGGAGTCTCCTTCTTTGGAGGTCTTTAAGCAGAGGCTTGACAGCCATATGTCAAGAATGCTTTGACGGTGTTTCCTGCTTGGCAGGGGGTTGGACTGGATGGCCCTTGTGGTCTCGTCCAACTCTATGATTCTATGATGCCACCTGATGGAAGGAAGGTGGATGCTCTCACCGTGCTGGTGATGGGCCAGGTGGTGGAATTGCCGCAGGAGGAGTCATTTAACAAAGTGATCACAGCGCTTCATTGATATATAGAAATGAGTTACATGTCACCCCACTCTCTGAGCAGCAAGAGAGACTTTGGTGCCTTTAAGGATGTGTGGGTTTCATCTGCAACCTGAGCCTAAGATGGAGGGGCTCGCAGCATGGACACCCCAACTAATCTTGCTTCTCCATTAGTCCTAGCTTTGGATCCAGCCCAGAGGAAGCAGGTCTCTGTGTCTCCAGCTCTCATCCTGCTTGCAGCTCAGCCCACAGCCAGAAACTCTGGCTCATGTTCTCCTACCTGGCAGGTAGATGAGGGGGGAGGGGAGGAAAGGCCCACCCATGAGCCTGGAGGGCCCCATCACTTAGTTGTAGCTCTTGCTCCTCCTTTTGGGATGCTGATGAGGACACTGAAATGGCCACCTGAGTGTCTTTGTCTCACAAAGAAGCATGGGCGTAGGCAGGGGGGCAGGAGGGGGCAGTTGCCCCCCCATAGAAGCAGGGCCGCTGGCCAGTCTGCCCTGCTGCCCGCCCGGTGCTGTCTCCCTTCTCCCTGGCTGGCTGTGGGGTGGGTGGAGGGAAAGCCCCAGAGCCGTGCAAAGCGTTTGGCTGGCTTTCCCTCCGCCCGCCCCACAGCCAGCAAGGGAGAAGGGAGACGTCCCTTCTAGCCGGCTGGTTGTGGGGCGGGCGGAGGGAAAGCCAGGCAACTGCTTTGCGCAGCTCTGGGCCTTTCCCTTCACCCGCCCCGGCGATTGCAGAGGGGGAGGAGGGGATCGGAGCAGCCCGATTTCGGGCTGATCCTGGCGCCCCCTCGCCCCTGCCGATCATGGAGGGGGAGTCGGGAGTCGGAGCAGCCCGAAATCGGGCTGCTCCGATCCCCTCCTCCCCCTCCGCGATCGCCGGGACGGGTGGAGGGAAAGCTGGCAAGGGAGAAGGGAGCTTTCCTTGCCCCACTGTGGCCCTTCCCCCGCCCCTTGGCCCCCCTAATTTTCATCCTGGCTACGCCCCTGCAAAGAAGCCTGTCTGGCTGTTTCTGCAATAGAATCTTTATTAGATTAGAAGCCACACTGAGCACAGCACTCCAAGGACGGGAAAGGACTCAGAGCATCATCAAGACTGACCCCCTCCCCAAACCCACAACACACACAGAGAAAAAGGTAGTATAAAGTATTTCTCAAAAATGTCCAGCAAAGTCCAGAATCGGAGGCAGAAGCTGAAGCCAGCAAGTGGGAGGAAGGAGGCCCAGAGGCAGAGATGAGTCCGGCTGGTGAAGAGTCACGGGGGTCTCCCCCTCCTGCTGTGACAAGCTCTCCTCCCCTCCCACTTGTCTCCCAGAACCAGAAGAGGCATGAAAAGGGTGGAGGAGAGGTTTGCTGCATGTATGCACAGTCTCCAATTGCTTGGGGGAAACCCCCGAGAGGAGGGGACTTAGGCGGTTGCAACTGATCCATGGGGGCAAGACATTGTTAGACTTCAAGGGAATCTGATCCGCCTCCCTCACGGCTGGATGCCAGAAATGGGAAAAACAAGACGTTCTTACCCATGTATTTATTCAAGAATCACAGAGAGAGATGTAGGGTGCAGCCGTTCGGATAATGGCGTTGCTCCAACTGAGCTCCTCCCCGCTCCCTTCCTAGCAACAGCACTTCCCCTTACGGTGGCTGCCAGGGGCTAATTGTCTCTGTTTCAATGCTTGCCAGGTTCTGGGAGAAGGGGGTGGGTGGGTCGGGAATGCTTTCCAGTGATAATGTGTCAGCTGGCTGCTCTGTCTCTGTCTCCCCCTTCTCTTTCCCCAACACCTCTCCCCACTCTTCTGTTCACCTGTCTCTGAGCTGTGACCTTCCTCAAACTACTGCTGTAAATCAATACTGCCTTCCTCTCCTCTGGAAGGTTCAAGAGGAGGAGGGGGGGTCTCCACTCCACCATTCCTCCTCCGTTTAGTCCCCCTCAGTCCAGTCCCTGACACTAAATCAGCTTGACACTCCTGTGCTGAGCGGGTTTTGCTAAAGAAGAGGTGACTCCCAACCGGCACGCTGTAATTTACTGCTGCCTCGCTCAGGCAGAGAATCTCCCTCAGGCCTTACCTGGAGATATTGGGGATTGAACCAGGGACCCAGTGCCGGATTAAACTTTGTGGAGGCTCCTAGGCGGTTGAAACCTTGAGGGCCCCCTCACAGATTGTCTCTTAATACTCCACCTCCATCATTCTGCCCGGACACTGAGGTCCAGCACCGAGGGCCTTCAGGCAGTTCCCTCGTCGCGAGAAGCCAAGTTGCAGGGAACCAGGCAGAGGGCCTTCTCGGTGGTGGCGCCTACCCTGTGGAACGCCCTCCCATCAGATGTCAAAGAGGAAAACAACTACCAGACTTTTAGAAGGCAGCCCTGTTCAGGGAGGCTTTTAATGTTTAATAGATTATTGTGTTTTATTCTTTTGTTGGAAGCCGCCCAGAGTGGCTGGGGAGACCCGGCCAGATGGGCGGGGTATAAATAATAAATTATTATTATTATTATTATTATTATTATTATTATTATTATTATTATTATTCTGGGTTGAAATTTTCTTTCAAGATCAAATCCCTATTCTTTTGACCCTTTCTCTCAGGGCCCCTAAAAGGCATGGGGCCCCTAGGCCATTGCTTACTCTGCCTGTTGGGTAACCTGGCCCTGCGGAGACCTTCTGCCTGGGATGGAGAGGCTGAGCTTCCGAAACGTGACCCCCCAGGTCAGTGCCACGGTCCATGGCATCCGTCCGATGAGGTGCCGTGAGTCGTGGAGCCCATTCAAAAGGCAGGAAAGGGGGGGGGGGTTGGGTTGGATGTTGCAGCCAGTCAATTATTCAACAGGCTTTTTGTTTCCCTGTTGCTAATTTCTGCACATCCAGAGAGCCGCCCTCTGCCAGCTGCTGCGTCCCACAGCTGACCTTGAGGCAACCTTCCCGGACACCAGGGATATACCCAGGAAGTGGGAAATCGAGGGAGGGGTGGGTGGGTCATGGGCACAAAGAGACCCTTTCTCGCCTGCAACCCACCTCTTCTCAGCCCCTGGCCTTCGAAGCAGAGAAAATGCACCCATCAATGGGAGGGAGGGAGGGAGGCCCATCCTCAAAACGGATCTCGTTCCTCCTCCACCAGCTTGACAGAGAATTCCAGGCCAATTCCTCAAAGGATGAGGAAGAGTTAGAAAAGGTTCAGGAAAGGGCATCCAGAAGGACCATGGGGATGGAGTGGCTCCCCTATGAAAAACAGTTGCAGCATTTGCGATATTTTAATTTGGAGAATTAAAATAGTAGGGACCCAGGTGGCGCTGTGGTTAAACCACTGAGCCTAGGGCTTGCTGATCAGAAGGTCGGCGGTTCGAATCCCTGTGACGGGGTGAGCTCCCGTTGCTTGGTCCCAGCTCCTGCCAACCTAGCAGTTCGAAAGCACATCAAAATGCAAGTAGATAAATAGGAACCGCTACAGCGGGAAGGTAAACGGCGTTTCCATGTGCTGCTCTGGATTGCCAGAAGCGGCTTTGTCATGCTGGCCACATGACCTGGAAGCTATACGCCGGCTCCCTCGGCCAATAATGCGAGATGAGCGCGCAACCCCAGAGTCGGTCACGACTGGACCTAATGGTCAGGGGTCCCTTTACCTTTACCTTTACCTAATTTGGAGAAAAGACAAGGAAGATTTGGAGATTGGTCAGTGCATAGAGAAAAGTCTTTCTCCCTCTCTGGAGCTGGAACTGGGGAACATCCAGTGAAGCTGGACATTAGAAAATTTGGGACAAATTAAAGGAAGGACTGCACACGGTTAAACTACGGAACTCCCTGCCACAGGAGGCACTGACGACTTTTAAAAAAGAATTACACAAATTTCTGGAAGTGGGGAGGGCTGTTGATAGCTGCTAGGCACAATGACTATGCTGTGCTTCCACAATCATCAGTTTTTCCAAACACCAGATTCTGGAAGCCCCAGGAGGGGAGACAGCTCTCGCACTCAGATCCTGCAAGCAGGCTTCCCACAGGCACCTGGTTGGCCACTGTGAGAACAGGATGCAGGACAAGATTGGCCTGCTTTGGCTTGACCCAGCAGGCTCGACTTATGTTTGTATGACCTTGCACCCTGGAGGTGCCGTTTTGCCCCCACCTGCACCCATTGCACAGCACGGGCATGTGGGGGGAGGGTCAGGGCAGCTGGCCCGGTGCCCTCCTCGTTGGTAGGCCTGGGCATCTCCATGCTTCCTCCGTCTCATGACTTCCCCTCACACCTTTTCGCCATGTGCCTCTTGCCACAGCTCTTCCCTCCTCACTTTCTCCCAGGAAGCAGAAGGAGGACTTGAAAGGGGCCTTTGTGTGCCAGAAAGCAAATATACGGTCCCCCTGTCCCTTCCTTCCCATCCACTCCTGCCCCCGCTGTGCATCCAGCGAGGGGCGGCAGCAGCAGGACAGAATATCAGGAAGGGAAGAAGCATCGCTGGTGCTACTGATTTGTGGCCCCTGGAGGCACCAGCGAGGAAGAGGTGGGTGAGGCAGCAGGCAGGCAGCCATTCCTGGACTGGGGCTTCAAGCTCTACATAGGAATCTCAGATTAGCCAGCATGTAAAATCAGAATCAGACTTGGGGGGGGGGTGAATGTGGCCCACCAGGCCTCTCTCTCTCTGTGGCCCCTGGGATTCTGCCCAGGCCACGCCTCTCAACAGCCCTGCTCCACCCACTTTCCTCAAGGGCTGCTGCCTGCCTGGGCTGTCACCTTAAGCTCTGGCCATGGCTCCGGTTTTTCTGTGGCGGGTTGCATAGAAACCGCAAGGTAAAGGTAAAATGTGCTCAGACCATAGAATCATAGAATCATAGAGTTGGAAGAGACCACAAGGGCCATCCAGTCCAACCCCCTGCCAAGCAGGAAACACCATCAAAGCATTCCTAACAGATGGCTGTCAAGCCTCTGCTTAAAGACCTCCAAAGAAGGAGACTCCACCACACTCCTTGGTAGCAAATTCCACTGCCGAACAGCTCTTACTGTCAGGAAGTTCTTCCTAATGTTGAGGTGGAATCTTCTTTCTTGAAGTTTGAATCCATTGCTCCGTGTCCGCTTCTCTGGAGCAGCAAAAAACAACCTTTCTCCCTCCTCTATATGACATCCTTTTATATATTTGAACATGGCTATCATAACCTTCTCTTCTCCAGGCTAAACATACCCAGCTCCCTAAGCCGTTCCACATCAAGCCAGTGGCCCACCTCGTCCAGCATCCTGTTCTCACTTCGGCCAAACAGATGCCTGTGTGAAACTCACAAGCAGGATTCAAACACAGCTCTCCCCTCCTGTGGTTTCCAGCAACTGGGATTCAGAAGCATTGCTGCCTCTGACCATGGAGGGCAGAGCAGAGCCATCTTGGCTGGTTAGCCATTGGCAGCCCTCTCCTCCTCCTCCATGAATCTGTCCAATCCTCTTTCAAAGCCATCCAAGTTGGTAGCTGCCACAGCCTCCTGCGGCAGGGAGTTCCATAGCTGAACTAGCCTAGATGATGACATGGTCAGGGGTCTGGGGAGGGCGCATCACTGCCACTCGGCTGTCCTATGCCTGAGAAGGTGGCGATTCCGGAATTTCTGGCATAGCCAAATGGGCCCCAAGCACAGGCCCAGCAGCCGAGCTCTGCTTCGGAGTGATTCTGGCTTCATGGATCTCACCCAGGCTGTAAAAACTGCAGCCGGCGCAAAGGAGGAGTCCCTGTTTGTGCAATGCTGGGTGTGCCCAGGGCCGCATCACCGTGACTCAGATTCCTCAGCGAAAGGCAGGAGCCAGCCAGCCCGGGATTACTGTACTTCCTCACCCCAGAGCCGGTTTTAGCCCTTGTTTGAGGTGCTACAGGAGGGAAATCCAGCAGGAGAGAAGCCCAGGCTCCAGTTGCTCTTCTATCCATTCCTTGCTGCATCATGTTCTCTGCTGCTGACTACAAAGAAAGGGCTTCGCAGCACAGTACTAGGCAAACACACACACACACACACACACACACACACACCCTCTGAACTCTGTGTTTCCTGCTTGAAAACACAAAGCCTGTACAGTATTCAGCCAGGGACCATTCTGTCAGGGCTGTGCCACATTTTCATGATCCAAGTGCTGCTGCTGCTGCTCCACTTTCTAGCCAGGAAGGTCATAGAATCATAGAATCATAGAATTATAGAGTTGGAAGAGACCACAAGGGCCATCCAGTCCAACCCCCTGCCAAGCAGGAAACACCATCAAAGCATTCTTGACAGATGCCTGTCAAGCCTCTGCTTAAAGACCTCCAAAGAACTCCACCACACTCCTTGGTAGCAAATTCCAATGTCGAACAGCTCTTACTGTCAGGAAGTTCTTCCTAATGTTGAGGTGGAATCTTCTTTCTTGAAGTTTGAATCCATTGCTCCGTGTCCGCTTCTCTGGAGCAGCAGAAAACAACCATTCTCCCTCCTCTATATGACATCCTTTGATATATTTGAACATGGCTATCATATCACCCTTTAACCTTCTCTTCTCCAGGCTAAACATACCCAGCTCCCTAAGCCGTTCCTCATAAGGCATCGTTTCCAGGCCTTTGACCATTTTGGTTGCCCTCCTCTGGACATGTTCCAGCTTGTCAGTATCCTTCTTGAACTGTGCTGCCCAGAACTGGACACAGTACTCCAGGTGAGGTCTGACCAGAGCAGAATACAGTGGTACTATTACTTCCCTTGATCTAGATGCTATACTCCTATTGATTCATGATCCGTGCTGCTGCTGCTCCACTTTCTAGCCAGGAAGGTCCGAGGCGGGGGGGGGGGCAGGACTTTCTGGCTTCTTAGAAGGAGGCGCAACACCACCAGGGACTTGCTGCCTCTGAACCAGACATGTCCAAAGTCCATTTCGGGGGCCTAATCTGGCCCTCCGGTCTGTTTAATCTGGCCCCTATGGCAGTTTATTTCCTGGGGTAAAATACTAAAAACCCTTCAACAACTCCAACCCTAAAAAAGGTCAACAACTTCAATCCTAAAAAAAAGGTTAACAACTTTGGTCGGCCCCCACGGCCCTTCACTTCATCAAATCTGGCCCTCTGAAAAAAGTTCGTACACCACTGCAAGCCTGAACTGTGCTGCTGGCCAATTGAAATGGGTGCCTGAGTCCCTCTTTCCTCCTTGCTCCTTTGTGCATTGTGTTTTGCTCAGATTGTAACCCTCTGGGTAGGGGGAGCATTTTGTTATGATTTTATGTAAGCCGCCCACTCTGGGAGAATTTTCTGGCCGAAGAGCAGGGCACAAATGCTCCAAATCAGTGTTTCCCTAAACTTGGGTCTCCAGCTGCTTTTGGACTACAACTCCCATCATCCCTAGCTAGCAAGACCAGTGGTCAAGGATAATGGGAATTGTAGTTAGAGACCCAAGTTTAGGGAAACACTGCTCTAAATAACTTAATAACAACAGTAACGAAGCATTTGAGGAGAAGCTCAGAACGCTTTATTCCTTCGTGTGTGTTATTTCTTACTCTGTTAATCCTGTTACAGCTATAGCTGAATGAAATGTCTAAATCATTTGACCTGATCTGATCTATCCCTGCCTGTTGAGATGTTGGGGAGACGTCAGTATATCTCACCAAAATTTCTACTCTTCTAGAGACTGTCCAAGGGGACCCAAACATCCTGGCCAATTAGGTCACTGGGACAATGTAAGAATCTACACTTAGAAATAACCAGCTGCACAAATATAAAATGAGGGAAGCCTGCCTTGCCCATAGCACGTTTAAAGAATCTAGGGGTCTTAGTAGACCACAAGCTTAACGTGTCAACAGTGTGAAGCAGCAGCTAAAAAAAACTAAAGCTATTCTAGACTGCAGCCACAGAACTATAGTTTCCAGATCGAGGAGCCTTGCTCAGACTCCAGCTGGAGTCCTGTGTCCAGTTCTGGGCGCCACAATTTAAGAAGGATATTGACAAGCTGGAAGGTGGGCAGAGGAGGGCGACCAAGAGGATCAAGGGTCTGGGAACTGTGCCTTATCCGGAGCGCTTGAGAGAATTGGATATATTTAGCCTAGAGGAGACTGAGAGGGGATAGGAGAGCCATCTTCAAATATCTCAAGGTCTGTCCCATGGGAGATGGAGCAAGCTCGTTTTCTCCTGATTCAGAGCGTAGGACCCGAACCAAAAGTTTCAATTTACAAAAAAGGAGATTCCAACTAAGTAACAGAAAGAACATTCTGACGGTAAGAACTGCTTGACAGTGGAACGGGCTCCCTCGGAAGGTGGTGGTGAACTCTCCTTCCTTGGAAGTTTTTAGGCAGAGATGGGAGACCTAAAGAAAGACACCCACAGGACAGGGTGCCAGGTCGGAACCCCGCCAAAGAGCGTCCCCACGACTCTGGCATCGGCGGGAGTTCCTTAATGCCCGGATTCCCGGGCTCCGCGGAGAGGAGAGGCGGAGGCACTCTCCGCAGCGGAACCGGGCCTCGGCCGCTGGGCAGGGCTCCTCCGCTGGGCTCTGCGGACTCCTCGGCCCGCCTGGATGGAGCCGCGAGGCGGCGGAAGAGCAGGAGGCTCCGCAGCCGGGAGCGTGGCGCTGGCACTGATCCGTCCGGCGGAGACTGCGGGGGGCTCCATGAGCAAGGGCTCCGCTCCCCGCGTGCCTCGGCCCGGCGGCCGCGCTGGTGCTGGTCAGCTGCCTGCGACCTGTGCCTCGTGCGCGCAAGTAAGTGCCGGGGCTCCCTGCGGGGTGGGAGGCGGGAGAGAAAAGGCCCCCGGCCGGGGGTCAGGATCGGCGCCCGCCTGAGACCAGCGCGCTCTCCACACGCGGCGCGCATCCCCTTCGACCCCCAGCGCAGGCAGGCCCGGCTGGTCGTCTCTCGGGCGCTGGCCTTGGTGCTGAACCCGGGCTTCCCCGCACCCCGACGGCCTTTCTGCTCCGCGCCGAGGGCCGCCCGCCCGCCCCTGCCCTGGCCCTCGAGAGGCTGAGGGTTGGGGTGGGATGGGGCAAAAACATTCCTTTTTAACCAGGCCTTTGGTTGACCTGATTGGCATCCTATACCCTTTTAAAATATGGCTGGTTTTTTTTGGGGGGGGGTGTTATTGGATAACTGCTTTTATTTTTATTTTATGTATTGTGATCTTTTCTGTGAGCCACCCTGAAGCCCCCCGAGTACAGAGCAGCATATAAAAATTAAACAAACAAACAGGGGCCTCTGTGGCTGAAACCTGGGTGGTGGTGGTGGAGGCCACAGCCAGGGGTCCGAGGCGCAAGTCTTTGCCTGGAATGTGAGGAAATGGCAGAGCGCCACTGGCCGGGAGATCAGCTGGAAGAGAAGGCGATCTGCGGAGTCCAGATGTGGAAACACACACACTTATTAAAGCCATGCAAATAATTGCGATAAAAGCAGTTGATAAACCTTCCCCCACATGTGGCCACTTTGATTGGTGGAACTGGCGCTGGCCACTTAACACCTCTTTTCTGCATTTGTACAAATTTGGGTCCTTTTCAGCGCCTGCTATGAACATCCCCACGTAGGCCTGCCCGCCCTGGGCGTGGGTGCTCAGAGATGCCGCTGCAGGTTTTAATCTCTACTTCATAGGGGGTCAGTTTCCCTTGATTTCCTTGCTTTTGCTGTTTTGTAAACCGCTTTGAGGTTTTGGTTTGTGTTCACAGGCAAGTGGTGACACCCCTGCGGGGCGAGGAGACAGGAGGACGGACCCTGTTACATGCATGGCTGAAGTTCCCCACCTGCCTCGGGATGAGACCCAGCACCCTCATAAGGAGGCAGGAAGCTTCCAGGCCCAGCTGGGGCAAAGAATCAACTTCATTCCATCAACTGGCAGAACTTGAGGAGAAGCCACCCAGCAGGGACTGTGGGACCGTATTTGCTGGCTGGCAGCTCGGCCGAGGGCTCGTTGGGCTTGTCAAAGATGGCCGGGTACTTGCAGCTGGTCTGACGGCACTCCTTGGGGATCCCACGGGTGGAGAGGGTCTGGGACGAGAGCAGCTGGGAGGATGAGGGGGAGTCCTGGGAATCTGGCTGGGGGCCTTGGGAAGCAGTTGGGGACCAGGGAACTGGGAGGTGAGGTGAGGATGCAACACAGGGGGTTTCATAGGGGAAGTAGAGGAGACAGAAGGGAGGCATACAAGACAGAAGGGAGGCATACCTTGCTGGGGGTCTGTCTGCTGGCCGCCCACCTGGAGGAGTCTCTCACGTCCAATGGGCAGCTGGTGGAGGAGAAGCTCCCCAAGAGGATGGGGGTGCATGTTTAAGTGCACCAAGTAAAAGTCATGTGCCATCTTTAAACTTTACACAACATGTCCTGTGTAGTCTTTTCTAGGAGAGAAGAAGAGAACCATTCTAAACGGTCCAATGCCCCAGGGCAGCTTCTGCACATACAGGGTGGCCCAAAAGTGGGGATACAGTTGCATAGGGACGTGGGTGGCGCTGTGGTCTAAACCACTGAGCCTCTTGGGTTGGCAGATCAGGAGGTTGGCAGTTCGAATCCCTGTGACAGGGTGAGCTCCCATTGCTCTGTCCCAGCTCCTGCCAGCCTAGCAGTTCGAAAGCACGCCAGGGCAAGTAGATAAATAGGTACCACTGCAGCAGGAAGGTAAATGGCATTTCCATGCGCTCTGGCTTCCGTCATGGTGTTTCCGTTGCGCCAGAAGCGATTTAGTCCTTCTGGCTACCAGCTCCCTCGGCCTGAACGCAAGATCAGCACCACAACCCCATAGTCGCCTTTGACTGGACTTAATCGTCCAGGGGTCCTTTACCTTTTACCTTTCACCTGTGGGAATGTTAGGGATGTGGATTAGGATATATTGTTAGATAAATCCTATCCAAGCTTGTGTTATCAAGCTTCCAATATCAGCAGAGTGACATTCCCCTTTTGTGCGCAGCAAAAGTGTGCATTCAGGTTTGTTAAAACCTCTACAACATTATACTTCCTGGCAAATCCCCTTTTTCCCTCTTAAAAGAAATACACAACACAATAGTATTAAAATAAGATAGAGTTTACTCACATGACATCCTGAGTTAACAGCGTAATCTCAGAAAGGCAGGCTTACGTAGAAAAGTTACAAATATGTACATCTGGAGTCTACTTAGTAGAGTAAGAAGAAGAAGAAGAGTTTGGATTTGATATCCCGCTTTATCACTACCCGAAGGAGTCTCAAAGCGCCTAACATTCTCCTTTCCCTTCCTCCCCCACAACAAACACTCTGTGAGGTGAGTGGGGCTGAGAGACTTCAGAGAAGTGTGACTAGCCCAAGGTCACCCAGCAGCTGCATATGGAGGAGTGGAGACGTGAACCCGGTTCCCCAGATTACGAGTCTACCGCTCTTAACCACTACACCACACTGGCTCCATCTGGTCTCTCTCTTGGCAGCAGGCCGAGAGGGAGAACCATCCTAACTGGAGATTCTCTGGAGATGTGTTCCCATTGAAGAAGAGATGGCTAAGAGACTGAATGGCTGCTGGCTAGGGGCTTTTATCTGCCAGCTAGTCCATCTCATCTGCATGTCTGGAGGAACAGGAAACTGAGCCTTGGTCAGGTGTTCCTCCAGGTGAGTCCTCCATGTGGACACTCTGGGAATTGTTGTGACTTGTCTGCCCCAGTATTCCATCCCACATTACCTTATACCTTATACCTTATACAGTTGCATCAATGAAATTCATCACAACAGATTATAGGGGTACACATAACTGACATGCAACAAAGTGACAGTTAAATTTAAGGCAGTGGGTCAGGAAAAAATAGTGGAGTCAGATAAAAGGACTATTTTTCTTTACTGATATTAGGGGTGGCAACTTGAATAAAATATTGGGGAGGGGCAGGTAAGCCCCGTCTGGCATGATTGCTCCCATGTGTGGACTGGCCCTCCTTGAGTCCTGCCTAGGGGTGGGGGCTCTCCTGTGGCTCACGGGAAGACCCCAAAGAGTGAGGCCCCTTGGGAGGGGGCTATTTCAAGCGATTATAAACTGTGCCCCCCCCCCAGGGCAACCTCAACCAGGGGGCTCATTCATTCTTACCTTTTGCTCCAAACTTCCTAGTCCTGCATAACGCAGGATTGTACAGGAAGGGGAGAGAGTGCCAAGCATGAAGGCACGCTCGCTGCAGGGGGTCAGACTAGATGACTGCTGGGGGTCCCTTCCGACTCTACAATGCTACAATGCTGAAGGAAGGTGTGGCAAACGCCAAGGTAAGGGAACTCTTTGCCCACCTCATTTCCTGGGCTGTAGCACCATCTGCTGTTGAACTTGGCTCATTGCACCAGCGACAAAGTAAAAAGGTAAAGGGACCCCTGACCATTAGGTCCAGTCGTGACCGACTCTGGAGTTGCGCACTCATCTCGCATTATTGGCCGAGGGAGCCGGCGTACAGCTTCCAGGTCATGTGGCCAGCATGACAAAGCCGCTTCTGGCAAACCAGATCAGCACATGGAAACACCGTTTACCTTCCCGCTGTCTGTAGCGGTTCCTATTTATCTACTTGCACTTTGACGTGCTTTCGAACTGCTAGGTTGGCAGGAGCTGGGACCAAGCAATGGGAGCTCACCCCGTCGCAGAGATTCAAACCGCCAACCTTCTGATCGGCAAGCTCTAGGCTCAGTGGTTTAACCCACAGCGCCACCTGCTGCCAATCACCAGTTCTTCCAGGTTAGCACATGGCAGCGGTGAGGACATCCAGCTCTGGCCATAATGCGCGGAAAGGTGGCACTGTCAGGCCAGGAGATATAGGGAATGGAAGGTGACACCTTTGGTGATCCCTCATAGCCGAGGAAGATGGTCTTCCATGAACACGGTCTTTACCGTGAGCCCGTAAGTGACTGTGGAGACCAATTCTGGACCCACATGTTCCTTCCACAGTGGGGACATTGGTTTCTGGGCAGGAGTTGATCGCAGTGTGGATTTGCCAAGCATGCCTTCCTCTTAGCACATTTCCCCTTTCGTCCTTAGTCAATGATGCCTTTGGTAGAGGCTATTCTCCAATTTGTAAGGGACCCAGGTGGCGCTGTGGGTTAAACCACAGAGTCTAGGGCTTGCTGATCAGAAGGTTGGCGGTTCAAATCCCTGCAACGGGGTGAGCTCCCATTGCTCGGTCCCAGCTCCTGCCCACCTAGCAGTTCGAAAGCACATCAAAGTGCAAGTAGATAAATAGGGGCCGCTCCAGCGGGAAGGTAAACGGCGTTTCCGTGCGCTGCTCTGGTTCGCCAGAAGCAGCTTTGTCATGCTGGCCACATGACCCGGACGCTGTCTGCGGACAAACGTCGGCTCCCTCGGCCTATAGAGCGAGATGAGCGCCGCAACCCCAGAGTCGGACACGACTGGACCTGATGGTCAGGGGCCCCTTTACCTTTACATTTTTATTCTCCAATTTATATCTGTAGCTACAGCTGCCAGAATGTTATTTGCCCCAAAATGGAAATGCGATCTTGCAACGAAAGAATGGATGCTGAAACTAATGGACTCTGCAGAAATGGCGAAGCTTACTGGAAGAAAAAGAAATCAAGACACTAAACATTTGTAAAGGAATGGAAATGGTTTATGGAATATTTACAAATAAACTGTAAACAGATTAAGACATTGGCAGGATGATTGTAAAAACCAGCAGTTTCAAAAATAAATATGAGAACAGATGATTAAAAGAATAAGTTAAGATAACTTGGAGCATGCAGAGAAAATAGATACAAGGAACCGCAGAAAGAGGGAGAAGGAAGTCGAGGTTCGAAATGTTAGAATTATTGTAGAACTATTGTTGTAATGTATATAAATAAAATGAAAACTAAAATTTTAAAAAGGAGTATGCCATGCTTCCTTTGTTTTTCGGAGCTGCTCTCAGGTGGCCCTTTAGAAGACCCCGTTCCCCTTCCCCAGGCATGGAGGGGAGAAGAGGTGGCTTCTCAGCGAGTCCTTGCAGGGGAACAGTTTCAAGAACTACTGCCTGAATTGGGACCTTTTAGATCAAAACATTTCCATTGATAATAATAATAATAATAATAATAATAATAATAATAATAATAATAATAATAATAATTATTATTTATACCCCGCCCATCTGGCTGGGTTTCCCCAGCCACTCTGGGCGGCTTCCAACAGAAAAATAAAACACAATAATCTATTAAACATTAAAAGCCTCCCTGAACAGGGCTGCCTTCAGATGTCTTCTAAAAGTCTGGTAGTTGTTTTCCTCTTTGACATCTGTTGGGAGGGCGTTCCACAGGGCGAATGCCACCACCGAGAAGGCCCTCTGTCTAGTTCCCTGCAACTTGGCTTCACGCAACGAGGGAACTGCCAGAAGGCCCTCGGTGCTGGACCTCAGTGTCCGGACAGAATGATGGGGGTGGAGACGCTCCTTCGGGTATACTGGACCGAGATTAATCTATTAAATGTTGCAAATCCCCCCCCCCCCCGGCTTTAAACAGAACTGTACACAAGTAAATGCCATTTCTTTAAGTGGGATTCCTTGGAAGGTGAAGAAGAAGAAGAGGAGAAGGAGGAGTTTGGATTTGATATCCCGCTCTATCACTACCCTAAGGAGTCTCAAAGCAGCTAACATTCTCCTTTCCCATCCTCCCGAACAAACGCTCTGTGAGGTGAGTGAGGCTGAGAGACTTCAGAGAAGTGTGAGTAACCCAAGGTCACCCAGCAGCTGCATGTGGAGGAGCGGAGACGCGAACCCGGTTCCCCAGATTACGAGTCTACCGCTCTTAACCACTACACCACACATGGAGAGGTGGTGAACTCTCCATCACTGGAGGTTTTTGGATGGCCACTTGCCAGGGATGTTTTAGTTGAGATTCCAGCATTGCAGGGGATTGGACTAGATGACCCCTGGGATCCCCCAACTCTACAATTCTATGACTCTATAAACAGGATGAAACCCTAGCATGGCTGCTGTCAGTCTCAGATGAGTCAGCTGCCTTGGATAGATGTACTTAATCCTCTGCCCATTATTTGTTCGTCTCTTTTGCCTTATGTTATATCTCTTTTTCATTTTTTCATGTTGTTTTGCAATACTGAAAACCTTAATGAAATTATTACACACACATACAAAAATCTCAGGTTGTTTTGAAGTGAGGGGTGGGAAAGTGCCAATTTGCTTAGAGAAACAGTGGAGAGTGAGGGGGGGTTTCACCCTCCCCCAGGCTACCGGTATTTCCTGACCCAGATCCCCCATGTATTTTGAGTTGGAAAAACAGCGCAGGAGGGCAGGGTGAAGCCCTCCCTCCCCTGATCAAACTGGCAGGTGCTCCCCCTGAACCCCGATTCCTCCCACATCAGATGTAAAGTACAAAGAAAAAGTCTGGGAGTTTCATTTCTTGACCCCCCCCCAAGTTTCTGTGCAGACAGGATCCTTTCTCTCACTGCATCCTTCATCATTTGACTCTTGCGTGTCTCCTGAGCCCAACCGCTTAAGCAGCCCGTAGATTAACCTTGCCTTTCTTCCCAAAGCCTCGCGATCCTCTTCTCTTTTTCTTTCTCTCCATAATCTCATCCTTCTTTCTTCCCAGCAGGCCTAATGCTCCGGCCTTATCTGCGATTCCGCTCTCTTTCTTTTCGTACCAGCCTCATGCGTTGATGCTCCTTCTCTGGGAAGCAGCCAAAATCTGCCCCTTTCTTTCTGCTGACTCAGCCAAGACTTTAAATCGAGCTCTTCTCCTCACGCTTATCGATTTCTGCAGCTTAAGGGGTTGCCTGCTTTTCCTGCCTCTGTTTCAAGCCACCCCCATCTCTGGCCTGATTTCTTTTGCCCACCTAATTCCTCCCGGTTTCTCTCGCTTTCCTCTCCCAGCAACTGTCATGGGTGCTTTAGCTGAGATTCCTGCATTGCAGGGGGTTGGACTAGATTGCCCCTGAGGGTCCCTTCCAATTCTACAATTCTATGATTCTAGCTATGTTTTGAGGTTGTGTATACCCTCCAACATTACTCCGATGAAAATAGGGACATCCTATTCCATAATAATTGTAATATTTATACCCTACCCATCTGCATGGGTTCTCCCAGCCACTCTGGGTGGCTTCCAATATATTCTCACATTTACACACAGACACACAGACACACACACACACCCATGCACACCATTAAACATTTAAAAAAGCCCCTGCCTTCAGATGGCTTGGGGGTTGGATAACGTTCCAGCTTGTCTGTATCCTTCTTGAACTGTGGTACCTGGAGTACTGTGTCCAGTTCTGGGCACCACAGTTCAAGAAGGATACTGACAAGCTGGAATGTGTCCAGAAGAGGGCAACCAAAATGGTCAAAGGCCTGGAAACGATGCCTTATGAGGAACGGCTTAGGGAGCTGGGTATGTTTAGCCTGGAGAAGAGAAGGTTAAGGGGTGATATGATAGCCATGTTCAAATATATCAAAGGATGTCATATAGAGGAGGGTGAAAGGTTGTTTTCTGCTGCTCCAGAGAAGCGGACACGGAGCAATGGATTAAAACTACAAGAAAGAAGATTCCACCTAAACATTAGGAAGAACTCCTGACAGTGAAAGCTGTTTGGCAGTGGAATTTGCTGCCGAGGAGTGTGGTGGAGTCTCCTTCTTTGGAGGTCTTTAAGCAGAGGCTTGACAGGCATATGTCAAGAATGCTTTGATGGTGTTTCCTGCTCGGCAGGGGGTTGGACTGGATGGCCCTTGTGGTCTCTTCCAACTCTAGGATTCTATGATTCTAACTCCATAACCTCGAACATTCCCCCTACTATCAAATCAGAAACCAGGACAGCTTCTTTAAATCTGGGACTCTCCCTGGAAAATAGGGACCCTGGTATAAGTCTGAATCAGATAAGTGCTGGAGATGTAACGAGGTTTTAATCATATGTGGTGGTCTTGTAAAAGGGTAAAAGAATATTGGGAAATAGTATATAATGAATTGGGGGGAAAATGTTTTAAAGTACCTTTCAAAAAAACAAAACAAAAACAGAGTCCTTTTTGTTGGGGGATAATTCAGAGGGAAATTCCCAGGTGACAAAAAAAGACTACGGTATTTATGTATGCTACTACTGCAGCCTGTGTCTTGTTAGCCCCAAAACGGAAAACGAGCAAGGTCCCAACCAAAGAAGAATGGCAACTTAAACGATGGAACAGGTACGTGCAACTTGCAGATTTAACATATGGAATAAGAGAACAAAAAGAATATACTTTTAAAGAAGACTGGGAAACGTTTACTGAATAGATGGGTGCAAATTGTGTTTATTTAAAAATGCTGGTAGCATTAAGATAAATCCAGCAGTGTAAATAAGTTTTGATGGATGCAACAATGGTTTCCTGAATGGTTTAGTTCATGTAAAATGGGCAGGGATGTGTGGTATGCAAAATGAACCACGGAAAGAGAAGGAGGGAAATCATTGACTTAAGGTTGTTTAAATGAATGTTTTTAAATGTAAATTAGAAAATGTAATAAAAGTTATATATATAGGGACCTGCCTTTCCTTTCCCCACACGGCTCTGCACTCCTTCACTACAGCTACTTCTAGCTCCTTTCTAGATGCGCAATTGCTGAAGCCCACCCACCCCCGCCATTCCTCCCCCCCCACAGCCCCCTCCAGATGTTCACTGCCTGTTTGGCCAGGTGTCTGTCCTAGTGCAGGGAGGGGGGGCAGGCTGGTGCAGAGAAGCCTGTGCTAAAATTAGGCCCTGTGCAGCGAAGATGCAGAGCCAGCCCAGCGCATCTGCTAAAAGCGTTACTGGAAGGAATCTATCCCTGGCGGGGAGCCACCCTGGGCAGGATGCAGAGAGCGGAGTCAGATAGTGTTGCTTCCGGGCGAGGGGGGCACACCAAGGCCCCCGGGGTCGGTTTACAAAAGGGCAGGCAGGCCGCTTTGCAGCACAGGGGGAAGAGCCACGAAGGGCAGCTGCCTTCAGAAAAACGTGAACCTCCAAAAACGCTGGCCTGGCCATGTGGGGATAATTCTTCTTCATCTGTTACATCTCCTGACTCCCCTCCACCCCTTCCCCCAAGCCTTGATCCTGGCCCCCCGTTTCCCAGGTGCAAATGAGAGCGCCGGAAGTCCTGCAGCAGCTGGATCCGAACAAAGGAGCCCTAGATGATCCTGGCAGCAGCTGACCAGATGAAATAAGCAACCCTAGAGTTCTGCTTGGCTATAGCTCAGAGGCAGAACCCCTGGCGCCACCCCCAGTCCAGCCCTTGGAGGTGCCAGGGTGTTCTGGCTCTGAGCTATAGCCCAGCAGAACTCTAGGGAGCAGGAAAAACGTTTCCTCCATTTTGTGTGTGTAAGGAAATGGCTTGTTGTTTTCGTCCATGGAGTTTTCTTGGCAGGGATACTGGAGTGGCTTGCCGGTTCCTTCTCCAGGTGCATCACATTTAGTCAAAACTCTCCCCTATGACCTGTCCATCTTGGGTGGCCCTGCATGGCATAGCTCATAGCTTCTTTGAGTTATTCAAGCCACTTCGCCACGACAAGGCATTGATCCATTGCAAGAAGATCAAACCTATCCATTCTGAAGGAGATCAGCCCTGAGCGCTCACTGGAAGGACAGATCGTGAAGCTGAGGCTCCAATACTTTGGCCACCTCATGAGAAGAGAAGACTCCCTGGAAAAGACCCTGATGTTGGGAAAGATGGAGGGCACTAGGAGAAGGGGACGACAGAGGACGAGATGGTTGGACAGTGTTCTCGAAGCTACGAACATGAGTTTGACCAAACTGCGGGAGGCAGTGCAAGACAGGAGTGCTTGGCGTGCTATGGTCCATGGGGTCACGAAGAGTCGGACACGAATAAATGACTCAACAACAACAACAAAGTAAATGGCTTGTATGTGGAATCAAACAGAATATTATAATCTCAGGGTCGTGGGTTTGACCCTCCATGTTGGGTGAAAGATTCCCAAATGGCAGGGGGTTGGACTAGATGACCCTCATGGTTCTTTCTGACTCTATGATTCTCTTAATCCTCACGGGTGCACAAAAACACCTCACACCAATTCAAAATTTCATCTTCATTATTGACATTTTTGGCTGCAGTGTAGCAGCCCCGGTGGCCTTTCAATCAGTTGCCTGGTAGCCAAGCAGGAGAGGTGGTATCTGTTCCTATACCCAGGACCCCTACATGTCAGGATGGGTGGGACAAAGAGGGAACCCCTAAGGGAATCCCCAGAGGAAGAAGGCCCAGAGCCAAGGGTGGGGGGTGGGACATCGAGGAGAGGTCAAAGGGAGAAGATTGGGAGGAGAGGAGGGGATGGGTGCCAATGGGGCAACGGGGTTTAGTGAGCAGGAAGAGCCGGCGATAGGGAGCAGTACAGACTGTAATAATAATAATAATAATAATAATAATAATAATAATAATAATTTATTATTTGTACCCCGCCCATCTGGCTGGGTTTTCCCAGACACTCTGGGCGGCTTACAACAAAAATACAAAATACACAAAAATGTCACACATTGAAAACTTCCCTGAACAGGGCTGCCTCCAGATATCTTCTAAATGTCAGGTAAAATAAAAAAAATTCCTTCAGTAGCACCTTAAAGACCAACTAAGTTTATATTTTGGTATGAGCTTTCATGTGCATGCACGCTTCTTCAGATACACAGGTAGTTATTTATCTCTTTGACATCTGATGGGAGGGCATTCCACCAAGAAGGCCCTCTGCCTGGTTCCCTGTAGCTTTGCTTCTCGCAGTGAGGGAACCACCAGAAGGCCCTTGGTACTGCATACTCCAAGGGTGAAAGGGGGGGGGGGTCAAGAGGCTGATGGAGAATCCTGGGAGTCCTTGAACACCTCCTCCTGGCTGGTGGCACATGACTTTTTGCAAACACCTTTGAGGTGTGTGTGTGTGTGTGTGTGTGTGTGAAATTTTTATTTATTTATTCCACAGGGCAGGCTCCACCACCAAGAAGGCCCTCTGCCTGTTTCCCTGTAACCTCACTTCTCGCAGGCAGGGAACCGCCAGAAGGTCCTCAGTGCTCGATCTCAGTGTCCGGGCAGAACGATGGGGGTGGAGACGCTCCTTCAGGTATACAGGGCCAAGGCCAGGGGTCAGCAAACTTTTTCAGCAGGGGGCCAGTCCACTGTCCCTCAGACCTTGTGGGGGCCAGACTATATTTTGGGGGAAAATATGAACGAATTCCTATGCCCCACAAATAACCCAGAGATGCATTTTAAATAAAAGAAGATTCCACCTAAACATTAGGAAGAACTTCCTGACAGTAAGAGCTGTTCGGCAGTGGAATTTGCTGCCAAGGAGTGTGGTGGAGTCTCCTTCTTTGGAGGTCTTTAAGCAGAGGCTTGACAGCCATATGTCAAGAATGCTTTGATGGTGTTTCCTGCTTGGCAGGGGGTTGGACTGGATGGCCCTTGTGGTCTCTTCCAACTCTATGATTCTATGATTCTATAAAAGGACACATTCTACACATGTAAAAACATGCTGATTCCGGGACCATCTGTGGGACGGATTTAGAAGGCGATTGGGCCGCATCTGGCCCCCGGGCCTTAGTTTGGGAACCCCTGGCCAAGGCCGTTTAGGGCTAGTACCCACCCATAGCCCTTTCATCCTCCATGAATTTGTCCAATCCTTTTTTCAAGCCACCCACCTTGGGAGCCATCACTGCCTCCTCCTGTGGCAGGGAGTTCCACAGTCCTGCTTGCCGGTTTCTCACAGGCGTCTAAATTGGTTTCTGGGAGGGTCCATTAATGCTCTTCTTCCTTATGGCACCGGGACAAGCTGGCTTCATGCTCACTCCCATTCCAGCACATGGCAGGGGTGGCTGTGGGTAGCAGGAGCACGGAAGCTGCGCTGCTCCTGCCAGGTGATCTGGGCTTGGTCTTCCTGCCAGTCTGCGCTGGACCACCCACAGAGCCTCGCTGATCCCTCCCCCCCACCCCTGCCCTTCCCCTTTATAACTCCCACATTTGGCCCCAGTCCCAGAAGGCAGAGTCAACTGAGGACGCCATTCCCCCACCCCACCCTAGCCCTCCTGCTCCCCTCGTGGGCCCCTGGTCATGCCATCGGACTTTGCCCACAGCCCTCTGGGCATCATTGCGGCTCCCATCCAGGGCTCCGCTGAGCCATCCCCAGTTTACATTGCAGCACATTTCTGGAGGAATGCAGCGGTTAGCAAAATATACCTCTTCCCTCCCCCCCCCCACTTCCACTCCCCAAATAATTAATTAATTGATTAACGGAGAGGATAATCTCTTCTGAGGAAGCACACAGGGGGGTGACTGAGACTTGGCTAGGTTTAATCCCAACTGCAAGGCTGTTTGCCAAGCAACCCCGCCCCCACCCCCTTGGCAGCAGGGCCAGAGGCCATTCCCACCCTGGAGGAGAAGCCCCCTCCCCACCCAGGGCTGGAATGATGCTCAGCAAGGTCTGGTGCAGAGAGGCCTCCCCCTGGATGGACCAGGCGGGGAGAGGAGCGACTGAATGAATGAAGGCCCTAGCAGAACGACCAGCAGAAGGGCCCAGGTTTATTTCCTGGCATTTATTTCATGAAATTTATATACTACCTGATTATATATATAGCTGTGTATCAGCTCCATCTGGTACGCAGACTGAGACCCTCCCTGCCTGCAGACTGTCTCGCTAGAGTGGTGCATGCTCTGGTTATCTCCCGCTTGGACTACTGCAATGTTCTCTACGTGGGGCTACCTTTGAAGGTGACCCGGAAACTACAACTAATCCAGAATGCGGCAGCAAGAGTGGTGACTGGGAGCAGCCACCGAGACCACATAACACTGGTCCTGAAAGACCTACATTGGCTCCCAGTACGTTTCCGAGCACAATTCAAAGTGTTGGTGTTGACCTTTAAAGCCCTAAACGGCCTCGGATCAGTATACCTGAAGGAGCGTCTCCACCCCCATCGTTCTGCCCGGACACTGAGGTCCAGCGCCGAGGGCCTTCTGTCGGTTCCCTCGCTGCGAGAAGCCAAGTTACAAGGAACCAGGCAGAGGGGCCTTCTCGGTGGTGGCGCCCGCCGTGTGGAACACCCTCCCATCAGACGTCAAGGAAATAAACAACTATCTGACTTTTACAAGACATCTGAAGGCAGTCCCTGTTTAGGGAAGTTTTTAAATGTTTGATTCTATTTTTAATATCCTGTTGGGAGCCGACCAGAGTGGCTGGGGAAACCCAGCCAGATGGGAGGGGTATAAATAAATAAATAAATAAATAAATAAATAAATAAATAAATAAATAAATTGTTGTTGTTGTTGCCGCCACATACCCTCCGAGTGCCCCTATTTTCCAGGGACAGTCCCGGAATTACAGAAGCCACCCCGGTTTCTCAGCTGATTCCAGAATGACCCCCCCCCCTTTCCTTCGTTTCTCCCATCCATGTCTCGGAGAACATGGGTGGGTGGGTGAAAAAGGGGAGTCCTGTTTGTACTGAAAATAAAATCCCCGCACCCAGTGAAGGAGGTGGTGAAGCTGGCAGACAAAGACCTCCCTCTAATCTTGAAGGAAAAGGTCACCCATCGCCTGGCGATGGAAGCGGGAGGGACTGCCCCTTCCCCTCCCTTCCCAATGTGCTGACTTGGTAGCAGGAGGGGGGGCTGGGTGAGGGAGTGGGAACGCAGCCTCTCCCTGGCTTAACTGTGCCTGGCAAAGCTGCCAGGGCCTGGCGGGCGGAGGGGGTGGGGAGGTGGCCCCCTGACACTCTTCTCCTGGGATTCAGGCTTCCACAGGCCGGCTCCATCCCTCGCTCAGGTCTGCCCGCCGACACTTGCCTTTTTATGGGTGGCTGCAAATGTCTTGCTGGGGGCTGGCTCAGCAGCTCTCCCTTGAAGCTGAGGAAATTCTCTCTGAAAAGGCAGGAATTTTTGCTTTCCACAAACCCAAAGCGGAGAGTGTGCCAAACTCCAGTTTCCCAGAAGGCTCAGCAGCTGGCGCAGTGCGCTGGGTGTCTCAAGGGAGCTTTTTCTCCAAGGCTAGACCACTGGGCGACCATGGGGCTCTCACCTTTGCCGCTCGCCTCTCCTGTCTTTGACCTTTGAATGTACTGTGGGATTCTTGCAGTACCATTTGGGGGGGGGGCTGTTTTTAGGATGATTCTGTCCCCCTCCTGCTTTAGTTGATGTTGTTTGGCATGGGTAGGGCTGTAGCTCAGTGGGCAGGCAATCCACTCTTCATGAAGAGGGGCCTGGGTTCAAGTCCAGCTGGCATCTCCAGGTAGAGCCATTGCTGCCAGTCAGTGTAGGCAACACTGAACTACCGGTAGGTGGATTGGCAGTGCTCAATGTTCCTATGTTTGTTTTTATCAGTGATATATACAGTACAGTAAATGTGTGTGTGTGATATTTATTGTTCAAAGATATACAAAAGTTCATGCCCAATGCAAAGTATTTTTATAATACACTGAAATAAAAGAAATGTTTGAATCTTAAAGGGAATGGAGTTGGAAAGAAAAAATAAAAGGGGAAAGAAGAATCATTAATATAATATTATTATAACAGTGGTATATTATGACGATGACAATGATGGTATACTATAAACCACGCCGAACATTTCTGCTGAAGGATGGTGTGTTTGTGTGTGCTTAATAAACAAATAAATAAGAAAAGCTAGCTTTTCAAAAGCTCTGCAACCTCTGAGCATCTTCCCCCCATGTGCCTTGCCTCCGCTGCTACAGAGAAGGCCTGAGATATATGTGGATGAAACCTGCTGTGGGAAATGCAAAGGGCAAATCTTCTGGCATCTTCCTCCCGCCTTACTTAATGCTCCACTGGTAAACTTCACCTGCCCTTTGAACTTGTGCAGGAGAAATTCATGAGAACACAAGGGGAGCCTGGCGGCAGGATCCGACCCAAGGCCTTCCTGGTGGTTCATGCCTTGTGAGTGACATCTGCTTGTCCTTTCCTCTGCTGCAGCACCCAGATCAAGCCATCCCCTGTCCAGGCCATGCCTCATGATAAGGCTGCCAGCCTGAGCTCAGTGTTCACTTAGCCTGGAGAAGAGAAGGTTAAGGGGTGATATGATAGCCATGTTCAAATATATGAAAGGATGTCATATGGAGGAGGGAGAAAGATTGTTTTCTGCTGCTCCAGAGAAGCGGACACGGAGCAATGGATTCAAACTTCAAGAAAGAAGATTCCACCTAAACATTAGGAAGAACTTCCTGACAGTAAGAGCTGTTCGGCAGTGGAATTTGCTACCAAGGAGTGTGGTGGAGTCTCTTTCTTTGGAGGTCTTTAAGCAGAGGCTTGACAGGCATATGTCAAGAATGCTTTGATGGTGTTTCCTGCTTGGCAGGGGGTTGGACTGGATGGCCCTTGTGGTCTCTTCCAACTCTGTGATTCTATGATTCACAACCCCCAACTTGCCAGCCAAGCGAGACCCATAAATCATAGAATCATAGAATCGTAGAGTTGGAAGAGACCACAAGGGCCATCCAGTCCAACCCCCTGCCGAGCAGGAAACACCATCAAAGCATTCTTGACATATGCCTGTCAAGCCTCTGCTTAAAGACCTCCAAAGAAGGAGACTCCACTACACTCCTTGGTAGCAAATTCCACTGCCGAACAGCTCTTACTGATGGTAACAGCTCTTAATGATGATGGTGTTTTAAAGGGTCACCCAGAGGAGAGGCCGTATACACAGAATGTGCTCAAAATATGCCCAGAGACCATCATTCAGTCCCTCCAACAACCCTGCGAGGCAGATGAAGAACCTAAGCCCAGGTGGGAACTGGCCCCAGGTCACTCCCAGGTCACTTCATGGCCGAGGGACGGCATACGAAACCCGGTCTCTTCCAGGTCCAAGGAAGAGCACTCCAGCCAGCAGCACTCTAACCACTACACCCCGCTGCCGGCTCCCACTACCCTTCTCAGCCCCTGCTGCCTCGAGCAGCCGGGAGTCTTCCCGCTGCAGAGCGCTGCCCACCCTCGCCCTGGCAGCAGAAGCCAGCCTGCTTTGCTCTGCGGCAGCAGCGGCCTTGGGTACCAGCCGCCGCGCATCCCTCTCTCTCCGCCGCTGCATCCCTCCCTCCCGCGCGCAGCCTGCAACAAAGGCGGGACTCCAGCCCCCGGCGTGCTTTGCGAGGCATGGGTGGGGCCAAGGAAGGGAAGGAGGGGCTGCTGGTGGGCTGGGTCTGGGGACAAGAGGGAGCCCTCCCCTCCCCCTCCCCCTCCCCCCCCCACCGCTCGGCAGCATCAGCATCTCGCCCCTCCCTCGCGCCCTCCCTCCTGTTTTGCTCCTTCATTCTCTCGCATCCGCGGAGGCAGCAGCTGCTTCTGCTGAGCTGCAATGAATGAGGCTCCCGCCCGGGGAGCCCGGAGCCTTGCCCGGCCGCGCCGCCGCCTGGAACCGCCGGTGGGTCCCCTCGGGAGGAGGCGCGGGCACTAGGCGGGCAGCCAGCTAGCCCCGCGCCGAGGTAGGAAGCGAGGCCAACCAGCCAGCCTGCTAGCCAGACCCCCCCCCAGCTCCAAAACAAGAGGGGAGGGCTGAAGACCTCTCCCTCCAGCCCAGCCCAGCCCTGCCTTGCCCAGCGGCGGGATGCGGCAGGATGCGTGGCCCGGGGCGCTCCAGGGCTGCGGCGGGATGCCCGGAGCGGGTGACGCCTAGCCGCATCCATTGTGCCCAGCGAGGGGACCGCTAGCCGCCAGCGCAGCCTCTTGCTGTCAGCAGCGGTGCCAGTGTCGCAGCAACAGCAGCCCGAGGGAGGAGACGCCCCCATGCCCAGCCCGCCCCCCTGACAGCCACAGGTCGAGGGGGAGCCCGCCAGGGGCAGGGGTGCCGCCATGGCCACCCGGCCGCCCAAGAGCAGCGAGGCCCTGAAGGTGGTGGTGCGCTGCCGGCCCATGCACCGGAAGGAGGAGGCGGCAGGCTACGAGCGGATCCTGGACCTGGACGTCAAGCTGGGGCAGGTGACCATCCGGAACCCCAAGGCCTCCCCGGGGGAGCTGGCCAAGACCTTCACCTTCGACGCCGTCTACGACGCCAGCTCCAAGCAGGCCGACCTGTACGACGAGACCGTGCGCCCGCTGATTGACTCGGTGCTGCAGGGCTTCAACGGGACCATCTTCGCCTACGGGCAGACGGGCACGGGCAAGACCTACACCATGCAAGGCGCCTGGGCCGAGCCGGAGAAGAGGGGCGTCATCCCCATCTCCTTCGAGCACATCTTCACCCACATCTCCCGCTCGCAGAACCAGCAGTATCTAGTGAGGGCCTCGTACCTGGAGATCTACCAGGAGGAGATCCGGGATCTGCTGGCGAAGGACCAGAGCAAGAAGCTGGAGCTGAAGGAGAACCCGGAGAGCGGCGTCTACATCAAGGACCTGTCCTCCTTCGTGACCAAGAACGTCAAGGAGATCGAGCACGTCATGAACCTGGGCAACCAGGCGCGCTCAGTCGGCAGCACCAACATGAACGAGTACAGCTCCCGCTCGCACGCCATCTTCGTCATCACGGTGGAGTGCAGCGAGGAGGGGCCCGACGGCGAGGACCACATCCGCGTGGGGAAGCTGAACCTGGTGGATCTGGCCGGGAGCGAGCGCCAGAGCAAGATGGGCACCCAGGGGGAGCGCCCCAAGGAGGCCTCCAAGATCAACCTGTCCCTCTCCGCCCTGGGCAACGTCATCTCGGCCCTGGTGGACGGCAAGAGCACCCACATCCCCTACCGGGACTCCAAGCTCACCCGGCTGCTGCAGGACTCCCTGGGCGGGAACGCCAAGACCATCATGGTGGCCACGCTGGGCCCGGCCTCGCACAGCTACGACGAGAGCCTGTCCACGCTGCGCTTCGCCAACAGGGCCAAGAACATCAAGAACAAGCCGCGGGTCAACGAGGACCCCAAGGACACGCTCCTGCGGGAGTTCCAGGAGGAGATCACCCGGCTGAAGGCTCAGCTGGAGAAGAGGGGGATGCTCAGCAAGAAGAGGAGGAGGAACAGCCGGAGGAAGAAGTCGGCCGGAGGGGAAGGGACCCCCGAGGCAGAGGACGGAGAGGAGGACGGGGGCCTAGAGAAGGACATGAAGAACTACTTGAAGGAGCAGGAGGAGAGGCTGGAGGAGGAGAAGGCAGCCATCCAGGACGACCACAGCCTGGTGAGCGAGGAGAAGCAGAAGCTGCTGCAGGAGAAGGAGAAGATGATCGAGGAGCTGCGGAAGGAGCAGGAGGCCACGCAACTCCTGGCCACAAAGTATAAGGTAAGGCTCGGCCGTTTCTAAGTGGCACTTTGCACATGCACATAGCATGGGCTGGGCCTTGTATTCATGGAATCGTAGAATGGTAGAGATGGAAGGGACCTTGAGGGTCCTCTTGTCCAACCCCCTGCAATGCAGGAACCATATCTAAAGAACCCCTGAGAGATGGCCATCCAACCTCTGTATAAGACCACCTTTCGAGGGAGACCGTTCTACTGCTGAACATCTCTTATTGTCAGAAGGTTCTTCCTCATGTTGAGTCGGAATCCCCTCCATTGTCCTTTGAACCCATTGGTTGGGGTCCTTCCCTCCAGGACAGGAGAAAACAAGCTTGCTCTGTCTTCCATGGGGGCAGCCCTTCAGATCTCTGAAGGTGGCTCTCATTTCATCTTTCAGCCTCCTCTTTTCCAGGCTAAACAGACACAGCTCCCTCAACTGTATCCAGGCCCATTACTCAGGGGAGCGAGCAGGGGGGTGGGGAGGGGGACAAAGACTCTGCAAAGGACACCCAGGCTGTCTTCAAGGCCACATGCACGATGGTTGAAGGCAGGCCTTTGGCAGCCCTGCCCACTTCCCCTCCCAGCTCTCTCCCTTCCATCGGAGGTGAAGCTGGCCTTCTGGTTCTCAGTGCTGACTGCCAGTGGTCCTGGGGATGTTAGCTATCTGAGGAATGGTGGGATCCTGCGAGCGGCGGCTCCAGGGATCCACAGCTCACATTCCGCCTGCTGGGCCGCGATGCATCTGGGCGCACCTGGGTGTCCGGCTTGCGCTGGCCGCAGTGGCGGCTGGGCCTGCTGCCTCGGTTTCTGCGCTGTCATGTCTCAGATTCCTTTGCAGGGGCTGTCAGAGGCCGCTCCATCTGGCCTCGCCATGGGAGTGGCTGAGCCGAGGGGGCAACAAAGCCCAGGAGGGGGTCCGGGGCTAATCAGCTCCCGCCACACAACAAAAGCAGCCGTGCAGAAACCGCCACATCCCTCCCAGTGCGGAGCTGACCTCCTGCACGCGCATTGGCCAGCCCGAGGCAGGGAGGGGGCTGGCTAAGAGGACCCTCCTGCCCCTCCAAGGGGGTCTCCTTTTGTCTCTCCAAGTGGCTGTTGACAGAAGCCGCTGCCGCTGCCTCCCTACCTATGGCATCTTCAGGGAAACCTTCCTTTCCCGCAGCATGGAAATGGGTCTGGGGGTGCAACTGAGGGCTTCTCTCCCCTGGCCCTGCCTTTGGCTGTGGACAAGCACAGTGTGTGCACCCTGGGGGGCGGGGAGGAGCACCCTGTGGACCAGGATGTGTCTCAGGACTCCCAGCGCCGCCCTCCCCCAGCCCAAGACTTGGCCTCCAGCCCACTCTGGGGAGAGATGCCTGCCATGGGGTGCTGGCCACTGTGAGTCAGGCTCCGTGCTGTCCTCTCTGGGGTGGCGCTGGGGGCACAAGCCCAAGTTTACAGGGAGGTCCAGGAGAGAAGGCCGGGGTCTTGGCGCCCAGACTCCACTCTCGGAGAGCCCTGCTCTGACCCACTGAGGTGCCCCCCCCCCAGAGAATCCAAGGATCCAGTTCTGCAGAAACCCCACACAATTTCATGCTGATGGCAGCAGAGACGCGTCCCAGGCTGGCCTGCTCCCCCACCCAAAATAAACGCAGCATTTTAAAAGTTGCTCAATCAGGGAGACCCAGGCGGAGACACTTACCCTTAAGGAGGCTCACTACGTGACCTTGCGCCACTTGTTCTCGCTCAGGCTGGCCTACCTCAGGAGGCCGTTGTGAGGGTAAAGTGTGTGTGTGTGTGTGTGTGTGTGCGTGCGTGTGTGTGTGTGTGAGAGAGAGAGAGAGAGAGAGAGAGAGAGAGAGAGAGAGAGAGACCCTTCCAGCCTTCCCCCATGCCTCATTGGAGGGAGAGCAGCAATAAACGAAAGATGAAAGTAGATCGCATTCTCCTTAAAGAAATCGTATTCCACACACCCTGCTCTCTCTTTCTCTTCTCTCTCTTCTCTCTCTTCTCTCTCTTCTCTCTCTCTCTCTCTCTCTCTCTCTCTCTCTCTCTCTCATCTGTGGAGGCCAAGGCTTAATTGGATCACGTGAGGAGGGCCGTCTTTAGCCTATGTGCCGCCGGGGTGCAAAGATCCACCAAGCACCCCAAATTTAGTTAATTTTGCATGCACGGCGCTGTTGAGAATGACAAGCGCCGCTGCTGGCACAGCGCGTCTTTGGTAAATAAATGCACAAAGTCAAAAGTCCTTTAGTGAAACAGTAGGTATACATTTTGGTAATAACTAACAGGTGGATAGTTAAGAGCTTAGGAGGCTTCAGCAGCGGGCGCCTGGCGCTCCCCAGAATTCGGCCCCCGGGTGCCCCGCACCCCTTGCAGCCCCAGGTAAAGACAGCCCTGCATGTGAGAGCCTCATAACAAAGAGGGTGTCTCTGAGCATAGCCAGAGTGCTTCCCCCTGGACCCCCTTTGAGCTCTGTCTCTGCCAGGTGTGTCCTCCCCTGTCCCCCCCCCCACGACTCCCAGGGGCTTGCCTGGGGGGCTCAGCCTGAACCAGAACAGAGCAGGAACTGCACCCTGTACTCAACCTGCACCCAGTATTCAAAGCGTATTATATATATATATATATATATATATATATATATATATATATATATATAATGATTTTTATTAATTTTATAAACACAAAAGAGAAAAGAAAAAGCAGGAAAATCAACAACAACTTAAAGAACAATAAGACACATTAAAATACAATGTTGTTGTTGTTCAGTTGTTTAGTCGTGTCCGACTCTTCGTGACCCCATGGACCAGAGCACGCCAGGCACTCCTGTCTTGCACTGCCTCCCGCAGTTTGGTCAAACTCATGTTCGTAGCTTCGAGAACACTGTCCAACCATCTTGTCCTCTGTCGTCCCCTTCTCTTTGTGCCCTCCATCTTTCCCAACATCAGGGTCTTTTCCAGGGAGTCTTCTCTTCTCGTGAGGTGGCCAAAGTACTGGAGCCTCAGCTTCAGGATCTGTCCTTCCAGTGAGCACTCAGGGTTGATTTCCTTCAGAATTGATAGGTTTGATCTTCTTGCAGTCCATGGGACTCTCAAGCGTCTCCTCCAGCACCAGAATTCAAAAGCATCAATTCTTCGGCGATCAGCCTTCTTTATGGTCCAGCTCTCACTTCCATACATCACTACTGGGAAAACCATAGCTTTATCTATACGGACCTTTGTCGGCAAGGTGATGTCTCTGCTTTTTAAGGTGCTGTCTAGGTTTGTCATTGCTTTTCTCCCAAGAAGCAGGCGTCTTTTAATTTCGTGACTGCTGTCACCATCTGCAGTGATCAAGGAGCCCAAGAAAGTAAAATCTCTCACTGCCTCCATTTCTTCCCCTTCTATTTGCCAGGAGGTGATGGGACCAGTGGCCATGATCTTGGTTTTTTTGATGTTGAGCTTCAGACCATATTTTGCGCTCTCCTCTTTCACCCTCATTAAAAGGTTCTTTAATTCCTCCTCGCTTTCTGCCATCAAGGTTGTGTCATCTGCATATCTGAGGTTGTTGATATTTCTTCCAGCAATCTTAATTCCGGCTTGGGATTCATCTAGTCCAGCCTAAAATACAATAACATAACAATAAAGAAAAAAACATCTAAATCCAAATCCAAATTTCTTTAACATTGTATATAGGGACCTCCTCGAGTTCCCTCCATCTGCGCTTCATTTCATTTTTATCTTTTGGCAATTTCCAATGCATTTTCATATAAATTTCTTAGAATTTCAAATCTATCCTTTCTATATACTTCACTCAGACTCTAAATCCTCAGCTTCTATACAATTCTAAATCTAATCTTAATATACAATTTTTGTATATTTTTTCAAATAGGTTTTAAAACCTATTTCAAAGCGTATTCTCAGTCCCGGGGCCTAGGAGGCGAAATCATGCACCAACCACTGGCCCATCTTGGTCAAGGAACCACAGCCACTGACCCAGGCACACTTCTCTCTTCACGCTCTCAGATGCCCTACAGGATGAGCGTGAATTAAAGCATGCACCGACTCCCTTACCAACCTCCACCCATTGCCCACAGCCTTAGGCAGGGAGGGTCACAATCCTGCTTCTCTCCCCCCCCCCTCCCCTGTTTCTGACTGTGCAAAAGGGTCTGTTGCATGACAGAAAAAAATCCCCTTGAATGTGTCGCTTTGACCAGACAGGGCTGGAGAAACTTCCCTGAAACTCTTGGTGGAGAGGGATTTCATTTGACTCTGCTCACTGGTGTGGGAACAGTCCTCTCTGCACATGCCCAGAGGCACTCTCTTCTAGGTTCTCTGGGAGTCTTCTTGACACTGAAAGCTGAGCCGTGGAGATCCTTGAGACAGAATCCAATCCAGGGCCCCTCTGTGGATTTGTGAGCCTGGGAGAAGGCAGTGTGGGGGACAGGATGGCATGTCTGGTGAGGTAGAGATCAGAGGACTCAGAGCATGTGCAGAGTGCAAAAACTGGCCCTTGAGTAGGTCTCCCCTTGGGACCTTGGAGGAGGGGCTAATGAGCCACAGCAAATCAGGGAGAGAGCGAGTTCTGTGGCCAAAGCATCTCTCAGGTAGTAGGGGGGTGGAAGTTTTCATTGGGACTGCGGCAGGGCGAAAGGGTTAGGCCAGGCACCCCCAAACTGCGGCCCTCCAGATGTTTTGGCCTACAATTCCCATGATCCCTAGCTAACAGGACCAGTGGTCGGGGAAGATGGGAATTGTAGTCCAAAACATCTGGAGGGCCGAAGTTTGGGGATGCCTGGGTTAGGCTGTCAACACATTTGCATGTTTCCAATATGAGTGTGAAGAATGATATTTAGCCTGGCGAAGAGGAGACTGAGAGGGGACCGGAGAGCCATCTTCAACTGTCTGAAGGGCTGCCCCATGGAAGAGGGAACAAGCTTGTTTCTGCCTGCTCCCGAGGGTAGGACTTGAACTCATGGCTTCAGGTTACAAGAAGGGAGATTCCGGCTGAACATCAGGGAGACCTTTCTGAGGGCAAGAGCTGTCCGGCAGAGGAACGCTCTCCCCTGGGAGGTGATGACCTCTCCTTCCTTGGAGGTTGGGTGGCCGCCTGTCAGGGATTCTTAGGCCGTGATTTCTGCATTTCATGGGGTTGGACTAGATGTCCCTTGGGGGTCCCTTGCAACGCCATGCTTCTGAGAGAGGCAGGGTTTGGCTGGGACACAGAGTGGGGCCTTCCTAGCCACCAGCATTTTACCTCGCAACATCCCCAGATCTCCTGCCCCACCCACCTCCTTCCACTATGATGATATCCTGGAACCCGTTGGCTGCCATCTCTGGATCCTGGCTGCAGTTGCTCAGTGGTGAGAGACACGCCCTCTGCGCATGCCCAGGGACACTCTCTTGCTTGTTGTTTCTGGGCTCAGCCAGGCTCATCCTTGCTTGAGCTTCCAGAGGGTGCCTGCTGCATCCGGCCGACCCCTCGCAGCTGCACAGGAAAGGGGGCAGCGCCTGCATGAATGGCCCCCTCTGTCCGGCACTGTAGCTCCCCCCCCCCAGTGAACAAGGACAATGCCATTAGCGAGGGGCAGGCGTGGGCCGAGGGCAGCCTTGGGAATCAAGGGCCCTGTTGTCTTCGGATGGCGATTGAGGTGGCTTTGCGAAGAGAGGGGTGGGAAGGGGGTCACGCAGGGAATCCCTCCCTGCCTGCCCCCCCCAAGGGGGGCTCCAGCGGCCGTCCAGCTTCCCAGTCCCCTATCTGGGCTGGTCGGGTGTGTCATCTCCACTCCCCCCTTGCCATGGGAGTCCTGGGGAAGCTGCCCTCTCTCAGTCCCCACGGTGTGGGCAGAAGGAGAGCAAGTGTGGTCAGAGTGTTGGACATGGAGAAGAGAAGGTTAAGGGGTGATATGATAGCCATGTTCAAATATATGAAAGGATGTCATATAGAGGAGGGAGAAAGGTTGTTTTCTGCTGCTCCAGAGAAGCGGACACGGAGCAATGGATTCAAACTACAAGAAAGAAGATTCCACCTAAACATTAGGAAGAACTTCCTGACAGTAAGAGCTGTTCGGCAGTGGAATTTGCTGCCAAGGAGTGTGGTGGAGTCTCCTTCTTTGGAGGTCTTTAAGCAGAGGCTTGACAGGCATATGTCAAGAATGCTTTGATGGTGGTTCCTGCTTGGCAGGGGGTTGGACTGGATGGCCCTTGTGGTCTCTTCCAACTCTATGATTCTATGCAGGACCAGGGTGCGAATCCTCACTCAGCCATGGAGCTTACTGGGCGTGAGCTTGGGCTAGTCACTCGCTTTCGGCCTTGCCTACCTCGCAGGGGGGTTGTGGGGATTAGGTGAGGAAGGGGAGGACCAGGGGCTTCTTGGAGGAAAACGTGAGACAGAAACGCCCTGGATGAATGAATGAATGCATGGATACTCTGGGCTTTTCATGGCAGGGGGAGATGGGGAGGGCTCATCTGCCCCCGCCCTTTGAACAGGAGGGTGAAGGGGCTGCCAGGAGGCCCGTGTGACCAGCTGCTAATATAGTTGCACAGAATTGTAGAGTTAGAAGTGACCCATGGGGTCATCTAGTCCAGCCCCCCTGCAATGCATGTTTAGGAAGTCCAAGATCCAGTGTCAGAGTCAAGCCAATGCCCCAAGCATTTCCAAGTCAGGTGTGTGTCCCCCTCAAGAAAACGTGTGTTTCCTCCTCCTCCAACTTCCTTCCTCCAAATTGATAATCATAATCATTACTATTAATTGCCCCCCCTTCAAGCTAAGGACCTAGGCGAAGCCCCCAGGTCCAATGCTTGGCACAGCCAATCCAGAGGCTCCTTCGGGAGAAAGGGGGGGGGTGTACATTTCACAAAGTAAAGAAAGGGAGAGCCGCCCCTGCCCAGAGGATGGGACTCAGAGTAGGGCCAGCCTGGGGAGGGGAGGGAGGGAGGACAGCAATCCTGGTGCCTGATAGCTTCTTGAAGGGGCTCCCTGGCTGGAGGGATGTGAATGGCAGGAGGAGGAGGGGGCAGGCTCCCCTGCTGCTCCCCTGGCGATGCTTGCTGCTCGCCTTAGGTGAGCCAATGAGAAGCCAGCGGGCAGCCTCTGCTGGTGGCCAAAGTGGCCTCTGCAAAAGGCCGCCTTTCACAGGGGGGGATCTTCAGGGGCAAAAGGGAGCAAGCACAATGCATTCCGCCAACCTCCATGGCGTTGAGGACTCTGAAGGGCCAAGCGGTCAGGCGCTTGGAGCGACGAAGGTCCTTGCTGGGCCAAAGCAGGCCAAAAATCCCATTAGCCTGTCTGTTGCCACCGGCAGCTGCGCTCCAGGGTTCTAGGCCAGTGGCTAAGTGGGATGGAGGCCAAAGGGAATGAACCCGGGTCCTTAGAATCATAGCGTTGGAAGGGACCCCCAGGGGTCATCTAGTCCAACCCCCTGCAATGCAGGAGCCTCGGCTACAGCATCCATGACAGATGGCCACCCAACCTCTGCTTCAAAACCTCCCCTCCACACAGAGCAGGTTCTCTACCACCGAACAACAACCTGGAATAGCAGGAGATGGTCAGCAAAGAGTTTGAAAAATCAACAAATACTTTCTCTTTCCCATAGCCCTCCCCCCCCCCCAATCTGTGACTCGGGTATTAAAACACCTTTGTGTTTGGTTTCCATTTGCAGGATTTGTAGCACTGATAACAATGGCGTGCTTTTTATAAAATGTGTGTGTGTGTATTACTACCATGTTACGAAGAAATCATTTCTGAGCAGGGATCTTGAGAAGCGCAATTGTGAGAGGAGCCTGACCTAATTTTGACAGCAAATGGGGCGAGAGTCGTACTGAGTAACCAGGTTTCCTCCGGGAATGACTCTGTGTGCAGGCAGAGATGTGATTCTTCCTGGCAGAACAGTCTGGTGGAGGAGGCAGCGGCAGCATCCTGATAATGGGGGCGGCGGGGGGGGGGGAACAGTGCTGGGCAACAAAGCCCGGCTCCTCTCCCTCCCCCCTCCGTTTCGCTGGCATTCAAACGGAAGGCTGTTGCTGGACAGCTTTCAGCTCTGCTCATATTTTGCTCTCTCCTTCCTGCAAGGCCGTGCGGGAGCGTTGCAGTTGTGGAGGAGCAGGGCGGAAGCGCAGGAGGCTGTGGAGGGCATCTTCTCCCAGCCAGGCCTCTTGAGAAGGTCAGCTTCCCTTTGGTGGCCAAGTGGGCCTTGAGAGCCTAGAGCTGGTGTCAGGAAGCCAGAGGAGGGAGGGATCTCAGGTGGCAGAGGCCGTTCCCTGCCATCAGCAATGCTGGGATGCTGGGAAGGAATAAGATAAGAACTGCAGAGCAATTTTTTTTTTGCCCAAGTACTACACTTGGGCAAAAAAAATGAAAGGCACAAATACAGGATGGGGGACACCTGGCTTGAGAGCAGTACATGTGAAAAGGATCGAGGAGTCTTGGTAGACCACAAACTTGACATGAGTCAGCAGTGTGATGCAGCAGCTAAAAAAGCCAATGCAATTCTGGGCTGCATCAATAGGAGTATAGCATCTAGATCTAGGGAGGTAATAGTACCATTGTATTCTGCTCTGGTCAGACCTCACCTGGAGTACTGTGTCCAGTTCTGGGCACCACAGTTCAAGAAGGATACTGACAAGCTGGAACGTGTCCAGAAGAGGGCAACCAAAATGGTCAAAGGCCTGGAAACGATGCCTTATGAGGAACGGCTTAGGGAGCTGGGTATGTTTAGCCTGGAGAAGAGAAGGTTAAGGGGCGATATGATAGCCATGTTCAAATATATGAAAGGATGTCATATGGAGGAGGGAGAAAGATTGTTTTCTGCTACTCCAGAGAAGCGGACACGGAGCAATGGATTTAAGCTACAAGAAAGAAGATTCCACCTAAACATTAGGAAGAACTTCCTGACAGTAAGAGCTGTTTGGCAGTGGAATTTGCTGCCAAGGAGTGTGGTGGAGTCTCCTTCTTTGGAGGTCTATAAGCAGAGGCTTGACAGGCATATGTCAAGAATGCTTTGATGGTGTTTCCTGCTTGGCAGGGGGTTGGACTGGATGGCCCTTGTGGTCTCTTCCAACTCTACGATTCTATGAAATAGCGCAAGGTAGCAGGGGTGGTTCAGGTTGCAGAATTCACATTTCCCTTGCTCTGTTTTGTTTTGTACATGCAGCCCCATGCAAGGGGCATCCTGAGAGGCCCATCGGTCAGGCCCAAGATGCCTGGCCTGGCCAGCTGCTTCATAGAATCATAGAGTTGGACGAGACCCCTGAGGGTCATCTAGTCCAACCCCGGCAATGCAGGAATCACAACTAAAGAATCCCCTGACAGATGGTCCTCCCACCTCCTCTCTCTCTCCCCTGAACCTTCCTCTCTGGCCCCCGGTGGCTGCTCTTACCCCAATTTGCTCTTTGAAAACACATTTGCAGGGCGGGGGTCCATCCCGTGGGTCTAAGATACACATCTGCTGCAGTGTGGGTACACGATGGGCAGGGAGTGGGGAAGGAGGATCTGTGCCCCTGCCTTGCAGTCCGTCCAGGCTGTTGGCACCATACGAGTACAGAGACCAACATCAATACAGGCAGATCTTGGAGGCTGGAGAGTAGGAAGAAGCATTTGCCAACACGAGAGATCTTTGAGCAGAGCATCTCCGGAGGGAAAAGGTGGGAGGAGAACCTGTTGCCTGGCAACCGACTCCGCTGAGCATCGTTGCAGGGAATTCTCTTCTCCAGAGCAAAGATCTGTAAGGCACCTCCTTTGGTGGCATTTAGGCAGGATCCGTTACCATAGCTCCCCATGTTCATCTTCGCCCCACAAAAGTCGAGCGGTGGTGGTTGCTTTTTTGGCTTAAAGGTAAAGGTAAAGGGACCCCTGACCATTAGGTCTAGTCGTGACCGACTCTGGGGTTGCGGTGCTCATCTCGCATTATTGGCCGAGGGAGCCGGCGTATAGCTTCCAGGTCATGTGGCCAGCAGGACTAAGCTGCTTCTGGCAAACCAGAGCAGCACATGGAAACACCGTTTACCTTCCCGCTGTAGTGGTACCTATTTATCTACTTGCACTTTGAGGTGCTTTCGAACTGCTAGGTTGGCAGGAGCTGGGACTGAGCAACGGGAGCTCACCCCATCATGGGGATTCGAACCGCCAACCTTCTGGTCGGCAAGCCCTAGGCTCTGTGGTTTAACCCACAGCGCCACCCACGCTGTCCTGGACTGGCTGGATGGTGAGGTGTGGTAGGAGATACCAGTTAGGGAACCCCCAAGAAAACCCTCAAAGGAAGAAGGCTCAGAGCCAGGGAATGGCGGTGGGATGATGATGCCTGGTCAGAGGGAGCAGACTGGGGGTAGGAGGTGCCGGAAGCAGAAGAGGCAACAGGGTTTAGTGAGCAGGAAGAGTCTGTGGCAGAGAGCAGTACAGATCCAGAGGCAGCAGTTAAAGCAGGAGGCCAAGAGGCAGGAATCAGTCAGGGGGTCTCCCCCTCCTGCTGCAACAAGCTCTCCTCCCAACTGGTCTCCCAAGACCAGGAGAGATATGAAGCAGGAGGAGCAAAGGCAGAGACACCGGCATAGTCTCAGATTGCTTGGGAAGGACTGGGGGGGGGAAAGAGATTTAGGCAGCTGTGGGAAGGCAGGAAACCTCAGTCCCCACAGCTGCCCTATAGGGGGCAAGATCTCCTGGGATGAACTGCTGTGCTCACTAGCGGCAGGTAGACTGGTGACTGGGAGCGGCCCCCGAGACCACATAACACCAGTCTTGAAAGATCTACATTGGCTCCCAGTACGTTTCCGAGCACAATTCAAAGTGTTGGTGCTGACCTTTAAAGCCCTAAACGGCCTCGGTCCAATATACCTGAAGGAGCATCTCCTCCCCCCCCCATCGTTCTGCCCGGACACTGAGGTCCAGCGCCGAGGGCCTTCTGGCGGTTCCCTCGCTGCGAGAAGCCAAGCTGTAGGGAACCAGGCAGAGGGCCTTCTCGGTGGTGGCGCCCCCACTGTGGCACGCCCTCCCATCAGATGTCAAGGAAATAAACAACCATCTGATGTTTAGAAGACATCTGAAGGCAGCCCTGTTTAGGGAAGCTTTTAATGTTTAACAGACCATTGTATTTTAATATTTTGTTGGAAGCCACCCAGAGTGGCTGGGGAAACCCAGCCAGATGGGGCGGGGTATAAATAACAACAACAACAACAACAACAACAACAACAACAACAACTAGGCCTGGCCTCCTGAGTAGACCTTGTTTCCATTAATAAAGAGTTAACTGCACTTACACCGTGTGATTTATTGCTGACCTGCTCCTTGGCGTGGCTGTCCAGACTGATAGCTGCTTTGCATGCAGAAGGTCCTGGGCTCAGCCCCCACGGTGTCTCTGGGTAAGGCTGGCCACCACCACCCCCGCCCTGTCCAAAACCCTTGAGAGCTTCTGCCGACCAGCGTCCTAAGCGCTGCTGAGCCGGGTGCACCCAGAACGGTCTGACCTGGCGCCTAAGGCAGCTCCCTGCGTTGCGGTGCCGATCGCCTGCCCTGCACGGGTCTGGGGAGGTGATGCCAATCAAAGGAGCTCTCGGGCAGCCTCAGCTGCGAGGAAAAAAATGTTGCCAGCGCTTGTTTGCCTTGTCAGAGTAGCCGAGCTGATGTTGAGCTCAGACCCGGGGTCGTTTCTGCCTGAAAGCAGGGAGTGCCCTTTTAAAGGCCGGAAGTAATTTCCCACAATGTTATCAGCATGATATGAAGAGGAGCTGGCGGAATAGGCAGAGAGCGACACGAGGGCCTGTAATATCTGGGAAATTAATTCCATGCCGTCTCAGTTACGGCCGCGTCCTTTCGAGGGTGGGCTGCTTTGCAAGCATGCAGCCACTCTCCCCTTTTTGCACACGGGCAAACCGTGCGGCAAGCTCAGCCGTGTCGTAAGTTGCCGAAGGATGCTGCGAAATCTCAAGGAAGGGCTGGCTGGCAGGAGAGTCTTCTGCAGCTCTCCACCATCCTCCCTAATGATCCTAGTTTGCTTTAGGGAAGAGAAGTGTTCCCAAATGGCTTTAGGTCCCTCTCTTGGTTCCCTAAACTCATCCCCAGGGCCTGCCCTGCAGGAAGCATCACTCAGAATAGCAGCATGCACCAAGGCAGACAGCAACACCATAACATTCAGAACGATGAATTCCACATTGATTCAAAATCCTATCAAAACTATTTAGTTGAGTTAATTCAACAAAACTGATGAACTTGATCCCATGAAACCAGCTTTCCAAAGTCATTTCCCCCGTTGCCTCCTAGCACCCCCCGAGGTATTTCCATCACACATGCACCCCTAGATATTTGGAAGACCAGGTGACCTCAGAAGGTGGTGGACTCTCCTTCAGGGGAGGTTTTTAAACAGGTTGGATGGCTGTGATCCCTGCATTGCAGGGGGTTGGACTAGATGAGCCTTGGGGGTCCCTTCTAACTCTTAAAATTCTGTGATTCTATGGGTGGTCTGGCTGAGAAGGCTTCTTTCAAGGGTGCTTCCTCCAGCCAGTGGTGTCGCAACGGGGGCGGGGGGAGGCGGGGGGCCCTGGGTCCCATGAAAGCGGGGGTGACAAGAAGTCACCCCGCAGGGGCTTACGGTGGCACGAGCAGCCATCGCGCCACCACAGCCACATGTGGAGGATCCTCTGTTCACGGCTGCAGCCGCGAGCAGAGGATCACGGCACCGTCCATACGGGCACTGGAGCGCCGTCGCCGGCAAACCGCTATGTACAGCGCATGTGCGCCATCGCTATGTAAGGCGCATGCATCATACGTAGCGACTCCCACCCCGGGTGTCACAACGCCTTCCTTTGCCCCTGCCTCCAGCATATTCCAGGGAGAGAAGTGGGAATGGAAACAAAGCATGAGATAATGTTTAAAAAAGACAGAAAGGGGAGGGGGGCAATTTATTGGTCCCTGTTTGACGGATGAAAAGCTTTCTTGTGTAATGAAAGACAAAGATGAGTTCCTGGCGGGGGCTGTTCGTCATCCCTCCCAGATGATCCCCAGACTACCAACCACATGGCATCATTTAGCATTTAATATTGTCTGAGTCTCTCAATCTAGGAGGGAGGGGGGAAGGAAGAGAGATGAGGAGATGAGAAATAGTCAGCCCTCCGTTGAACTGAGAAGCATTTTTTTTAAAGCCCAGGATGCCCTGCCACATCACAGAGAATGCTGAAATATGACCCCTGGATTGCACAAGATGCCTCTCAGAGTGGGGAAGGGCCATGTGGTTCAGTGGGTGGAGCACACGCTTTGCATGCAGAGAGGTCCCAGGTTTAACCCCCCCCCACACACACACCCTGCCCCACACCCATCTCTCTAGGGAGGGCTGGGAAAAGACTCTTGCCGGAAATCCTGGAGAGCTCTTGAAATTCAGCGCAGACGGTCAGGGCAGGGAAGAAATCCTGTTCCATTTGCATTCCTGACTCCTTGGCAGCTGGCCTTTGAAATTCTCACTTCTCCAGATTCTGTGATGTGGCTCCCCGACCAGATAAGACAAAACCACACAGAAATGAGGCTGTGTAAAATGCACATGGTGGTGACAATAACTGTAGAAACATGGGTGGTATTAGCAGGCGTTGCTTGCGAAAGCAAAAATGTGTCTGTCAGGGAAAATAGCACACAAACTGTTGCAGAATGTGGAGGATTTAAGCTTGGAGAAATGAGAAATAGAGAGGAAAAGAAACGGAACCATCCACTTTGCTTTTGACTTGTTCTTAAATCTCCTTTTGAACTCTTTGAAGGATTGTTCTTCTCTGACCAATCCAAGAGAACCTTTTATTAAAAAAGAAGAAGAAGAAAGGAAATATAGATATCTCTCCCCATTGCAATAAGCCTCCCCACACCAGCGCTCATCCCAAACTGCTCTCTGGGCCTTGATAATAATCAGAAGCAGCTTCCCCCTCCCACAACTGCATCGCCCAAAGATCGCGTCTGTTCACTGGAAAAGAGGGATGCTCACATACAGAGACATCCCAGCTTGTTCCAATTATGACAGCAGCAGTTATCTTTTGTTCCAAAAGCACAACACAGTCGCTTCATGCAGCCTGGCAATGCCTGAACCTCCTGCCAGGGAGAGAGGGAAAGTGTTTGTGTGACTTTCACCATTAGACAAATTCATGGGGGAGGAGAGGGCTAGGATGGCTCTGCTCTGCCTCCACGGGAGGGGAGAGTCGCAGGGTTAGAAACTCAAATATATAACTGAATTGCCAAATGGCACCCTAAACTTAGGTTATGGTCGCCAAAATAGAATCAGAACCTCCAAGTGTCCCTATTTTCCAGGGACATCCCTGATTTAGAGAAGCCGTCCCAGTTTCTGATTTGATCCCGGAATGTCCCGCTTTTCCTTAGAACGTCCTTATTTTCATTGGAGAAATGTTGGAGGATATGGAGTTATCCGACCCCCGAGCCGTCTGAAGGCAGCTCGGTATGTTGTTGTTGTTGTTGTTTAGTCGTTTAGTCGTGTCCGACTCTTCGTGACCCCATGGACCAGAGCACGCCAGGCACTCCTGTTTTCCACTGCCTGCTGCTGTTTGGTTAGACTCATGTTCGTAGCTTCGAGAACACTGTCCAACCATCTTGTCCTCTGTCGTCCCCTTCTCCTAGTGCCCTCCATCTTTCCCAACATCAGGGTCTTTTCCAGGGAGTCTTCTCTTCTCGTGAGGTGGCCAAAGTACTGGAGCCTCAGCTTCAGGATCTGTCCTTCCAGTGAGCACTCAGGGCTGATTTCCTTCAGAATGGATAGGTTTGATCTTCTTGCAGTCCAGGGGACTCTCAAGAGTCTCCTCCAGCACCACAATTCAAAAGCATCAATTCTTCGGCGATCAGCCTTCTTGATGGTCCAGCTCTCACTTCCATACATCACTAGTGGGAAAACCATAGCTTTAACTATACGGACCTTTGTCGGCAAGGTGATGTCTCTGCTTTTTAAGACGTTGTCTAGGTTCGTCATTGCTTTTCTCCCAGCTCGGTATAGGGAAGTTTTTTTATGTTTCATAATTGTTACGTTTTTATATATTTTGAAAGCTGCCCAGAGTGGCTGGGGCAACCCAGTAAGATATGTGGGGTATAAATAGTAAAATTATCGTTGTGGAGTGGAACGTTCCTATTTTCAACAGGGAAACATTGGAGGGGATGTCGAATGCCTAGGTGCCTTTGTTTTTTGTTGCTGTTTTCATTTCTATACTGCATTATATTTTAAAGAACAAGTCTCAAGGCAGTTTACAAGCACATTAAAACATCAAATAAAACAATCCAGAATAAAACAAAATCAAGCTTCAAGGAAATTATTTCGGGTCCATCTCTGAGAGACTCTTTGCTTTCCCCAGTTGCCAACCTGGCACCCAGAGATCTCCGTGCGGTTGCCATTGGACCTGCGCCTGGCGCAAAAGGCGCCTGGCTGATTTCTAACATTGGAGAGATGGCATGGTGCTTGAATCCTCGCAGGTGTCCTCTCTGGAGCACCTTGTTGAACAGGATGCTGGACTCGATGGGCCCCTGGCCTGATGATGATGATGATGTTATTCTTCTCCTTGCAATGCATCCTTGTGAAACTGAAGAAGGTTGTCACGGAACGGTGTGTGACGTGTTAGCCCTCCGAGATGGATTCCTCTGGGTCTCCTCCAGAGCAGATGGCGCACGTGCTCGGTCTGTTAGTGCCAGGCTTCCTCCGAAGGCGCAGCGAGTGTGCCTCTTAAGTGCAAATAAGTGTGTCATTGGCAGAGGTGTGTTTACGGCGCCGGCGGTTTCCAGTTTCACTCTTTAATCTATTTCGTTAGCCTGCTCCTGACGCAAGGGCCTCCCCAGAGCCAGATGCGGGTGAAATTGCAACGCAGGCAAGGAGAAGAAGCAGGCAGAAACCCTTTCGAGCCACCCCCACAACACCCGCCTGCCCTGGGAAGCACCCCCTGGGAAGGAGGGAGGCTTCGAAGCATAGAATAGCTTGAGGGGGGGGGAGGAGAAATAGTTACAGCCATGCCAACGGAAGTGCATTGGCTGCTTGTAGTGACCTATATAAGCGTGCTAGAAGCAGGGTATGTGGAGCAGTAGACCCCCTGAGCTTGCAGCCAGTGAGCAGCGAAAGGTGGTCAGGAGGCCTCCTTGCTACCTTCCCCCCAGTGCCCCCCCCCGAGACCATCCCTTCCACGCCCCTTTGCCTTCACCCATCCATCCATCGCCTCCTTGCGCGTATCTTCCTTTACGCAAAAGAACGAGCCTCAAAAGACATAACAAAACGTGAATATAGGTAGAGAGCAGAAGAAAACCCCAAACCAGAAATCTTAGAAGGGAAAGATAAAAAGAGAGAGGAGAAAAAGAAATAAGGACTACCGATTGTCCATCGGCCGATGATGTATATAAAGATTATTCGAAATGTTCAATCCAGGATCATGTCCAGCTGTTCTTCAATCTGCCAGGCGGTGTTTCAAGTGAAACAGTTTTTTTAAAAAATAAGCAAGTAAATAAATACACCGATGAGTAGCACTCCAAACCCTCCCTCCCGGAATTTATCCCCAGAGACCAGTGGGACTTTTTGTTCTCTCCCTTCCTTGAGTGGCCGTGTCTGGAAGTGTCTGTCTTGCAAGGGCTGCACAAGCAGCTGTTTCATCCAAGGTGGGCAATTTCCAAAGAAAGCTTACCGGTATTTTGCTGGTGAGCTGAGTTGCAGCAATAATCCCACAGATTACAATATACAGAAATTGGCTTACCTCCAAGGGCTCAGTTTAATGGGATTGTGCATCAGTTGGATGGAAAGTTTGCCCTAATGGATCGCCAAAATCTACTGTACCTTGTTGCAATTTAAACTCACTGATGCACATCTTTTCTCCGGGAGAGGAGATGAACAGCAATTCCCTACTTCCTCATCCTTTTATTTGAAAATTGTCAGCATATCTGCACACAGACACTCCTTCTCTGAAGGCAAAACATTCTCCTGCTCCCTTGGTGCAAGAACTCGCTAGAGTCAGCAAATGAAACAGGGAGCTCCTCCGGACGACCTCCTTATTCAGCATTCATCCTGATTTGTTTGTGGAGTGGTTATATGAAATGAGCATCCCTTCTCATTTGGTTTGGGGATGTTATAAGAAAAAAATACTGCTCCTTTCCCCTTATGGGGTATTCCGGAGCCCATATCGAGCTCTTCCCCTATCGGTAGGAGAAAATAACAGAGGCCAAGCAGAGAATATTGAGAAGCAAAGCAGCTAGGAAGCCTGATCTTTATTCAACTGTTGCAACAGGGTCCTCACCCCATGCAGGAGGGAGGAGAGGAACCCAGAACAATGGTGTGCAAGCTCTTATATAGACTTTTGAAATTGTCCATTCTGTTGTCCAGGACCACTTCCAAAACCATCATACATACATCACAGAAGGAAGCGGTCTACAGCAGAAATCCTGCCTGCCAGGATACCTGATAATGGTCACTGATTGCATTACCTGGGCAGCCTGGCCATTCTTTTGCATAGCTGCCAAGTTTTCCCTTTTCTCACGAGGAAGCCTATTCAGCATAAGGGAATTTCCCTTGAAAAAAAGGGATAACTTGGCAGCTATGTTCTTTTGTGATGGTCAATACTTCAGTTCCTGAATCCAGGTCACAGCCTCACCCTATTCATACACAAATACTCCCTTAAGACAGTATTTGTAAGCAAAAAGACAATGAGAAGGCTTTCTCCATTTCCTCCCTCCTGGCAGAGAAATATATTGAGGTCAATTTGTGAGAGTCAAAATGGCTCCAGGATTGCTCTCCTGTACCATTTCAGACTATGGTTCATTCAGACTAAGCTATGGTTTTCCCAGTAGAGATGTATGGAAGTGAGAGCTGGACCATAAAGAAGGCTGATCGCCGAAGAATTGATGCTTTTGAATTATGGTGCTGGAGGAGACTCTTGAGAGTCCCATGGACTGCAAGAAGATCAAACCGATCCATTCTGAAGGAAATCAGCCCTGAGTGCTCCCTGGAAGGACAGATCCTGAAGCTGAGGCTCCAATACTTTGGCCACCTCATGAGAAGAGAAGAATCCTTGGAAAAGACCCTGATGTTGGGAAAGATTGAGGGCACTAGGAGAAGGGGACGACAGAGGACGAGATGGTTGGACAGTGTTCTCGAAGCTACGAACATGAGTTTGACCAAACTGCGGGAGGCAGTGCAAGACAGGAGTGCCTGGCGTGCTATGGTCCATGGGGTCACGAAGAGTCGGACACGACTAAACGACTAAACAACAACAACAACCATTTCAGACACGTGGTTTATAGATGTACAGTGGTGCCTCGGGTTACAAATGCTTCAGGTTACAAACTCCACTAACCCAGAAATAGTACCTCAGGTTAAGAACTTTGCTTCAGGATGAGAACAGAAATTGTGCTCCGGCGGCCCAGCGGCACCAGGAGGCCCCATTAGCTAAAGTGGTGCTTCAGGTTAAGAACAGTTTCAGGTTAAGAACGGACCTCCGGAACAAATTAAGTTCTTAACCAGAGGTGCCACTGTATGTGTTTGCCTTGTACATTCATGAACATTTATTTTATATTTGGGAATTTATAATAATTCTTATAAAAGAGGTGTTCTGATGTCTTCTCATTACTCGTTTGCTCATCCAACATTTTGCAGTGCATTCCCCCCTCATTTTCCAAACTGCAATCCTATTTGTTTCTTCTTTAAAGTGGATTTGTTAGGCTAAGGCAACAGAGTGCTTTTAATTCAATTGCACAAACCTGTCTTTCTCAGTATGGGCTTGGACCTCCGCCCCCTGTGAAATACTGACACTCTGCCAGTGTCCTGACTCTGTTCCTTCATACCAGTCTGAACTGGTGGTGACCAAGAATGAGACCTTGGGGTTGTAGCAGATTGCTCAGTGAAGCTGTTCCTAGTCTCTGCTTCATGTTTCTTAACCACTTACTGATGCACTAGACTAGAGGATCTCTCTTCTCCTATAGCTGTTGTTGTTGTTTAGTCGTTTAGTCTTGTCCGACTCTTCGTGACCCCATGGACCAGAGCACACCAGGCACTCCTGTCTTCTACTGCCTCCCGCAGTTTGGTCAAACTCATGTTCGTAGCTTCGAGAACACTGTCCAACCATCTCATCCTCTGTCGTCCCCTTCTCCTAGTGCCCTCCATCTTTCCCAACATCAGGGTCTTTTCCAAGGATTCTTCTCTTCTCATGAGGTGGCCAAAGTATTGGAGCCTCAGCTTCATGATCTGTCCTTCCAGGGAGCACTCAGGGCTGATTTCCTTCAGAATGGATAGGTTTGATCTTCTTGCAGTCCATGGTACTCTCAAGAGTCTCCTCCAGCACCATAATTCAAAAGCACAATTCTTCGGCGATCAGCCTTCTTTATGGTCCAGCTCTCACTTCCATACATCACTACTGGGAAAACCATAGCTTTAACTATGCAGACCTTTGTCGGCAAGGTGATGTCTCTGCTTTTTAAGATGCTGTCTAGGTTTGTCATTGCTTTTCTCCCAAGAAGCAGGCGTCTTTTAATTTCGTGACTGCTGTCCCCATCTGCAGTGATCAAGGAGCCCAAGAAAGTAAAATCTCTCACTGCCTCCATTTCTTCCCCTTCTATTTGCCAGGAGGTGATGGGACCAGTGGCCATGATCTTGGTTTTTTTGATGTTGAGCTTCAGACCATATTTTGCGCTCTCCTCTTTCACCCTCATTAAAAGGTTCTTTAATTCCTCCTCGCTTTCTGCCATCAAGGTTGTGTCATCTGCATATCGGAGGTTGTTGATATTTCTTCCGGCAATCTATAGCTGTTAAGCTTACTCAATCTTTGGTGAAGTACTTTGTCAAAAGCTTTTTGAAAGGCTAAGGCTAAGGCCAACTGCATCACCTTCCACCTATTTGCTTGTTGACGCTCTCAAAGACGCGGTTTACTTACCCTTGCAGAAGCCATGTTGGTTCTGCTTTGGCGAGCCTTGTTCTTCGATATGCTTCATAATTCTACCTTTAAGAAAGTCTTCCACCCTGGCTGGGGCTGCTGGGAGTTGGACTCCAACAACCTTATGGAATATAGGAAGCTGCTTAGACGAAGGGAGCCTCCAGATTGTCTGTCTTTTGTGGGAGGGATTCGGGAGCATCCCAGAACTTTACATGCATGCATTTACAGTGGAGTAAAAGCACTCTGTCTGGCAGTAAGAGCCGTTTGGCAACGGAAGGGACCTCCTGTCTTGGACTCTCCTTCCCTGGAGGTTTTTAAACAGAGGTTGGATGCCCACCTGCCAGGGCTTCTTCAGCTGAGATTCCAGCATTGCAGGAGGTTGGCCTAGATGACCCTCAGGGTCCCCTCGAGCTTTACAATCCTGTGATTCTGCGATCCCCAGCAACTGGGCTTCTGAGGCAGCCTGGCTCTAAATATAGCCACCCGTGTGGGAAGCAGCCGAGCCCGTTGACAAAGGCCAGGGTGAGGGGACCAAGAAGGGGGGGGCAGGCTTTGCCCTTCCTGTATGTGCCTGAAAGGGTGGGGGCGATGGTGGCCAGGCTTACCCTCTGCGGTGGCGGGGGGGGGCTTGTTGATGTGCATGGGGAGAGCATGTTTGCTTTCCCAAGGCCCCTGAGATGTTATGAGAGCTGACAGGGACCTCCTGTGGGAGAGGAGGGAGGGAGGCGGAGGTTTTGAGAGGAAGCTGGTGGCTGCATCCCCCTGGGAGCTTGGCAGTCTCCGACAAGGACTCTGTCCGATTGTGTGGGTGAGCTGCGGTGCCTTTGCCTTTTTTTGCTCCTCTTTTTTCCTCCATTTGGGGAAAATCCTGGAGTGGAATCCAATGGCGATGATTTTTCAGGATGCCAAATTATTTGGGGCCAGGCTATTTTGGCACCTGAAGAATTCATGGCCGTTACCTGTTCATTACACCTGTGCCCTGCCTTTTTCCTCAAAGAGTTCGAGGTGGCAAGGGCGTACCCACCATGCGGCAAGTTAGGGCAGCTGCCCTACTCTAGAAGCAGGGCTGGTGGGCAGAGGCGGAGCACAGCCCGGCGGAGCGCGAGTTCGCCATTCCCGCTGCACCGCGCCGCACCCTCCCTCCAGCTCCCCGGCGCGCCCTCAGGCAAGGCCAAGCGCGGCGGGGAACCAGGGAGCGCGGCGGGTGGGCGGGAACGCCAAACTCGCGCTCCGCTGGGCTGGGCTCCGCCTCCGCCCACCAGCCCTGCTGCTAGGGAGGGGCACAGCCCGGCAGAGCGCGAGTTCGCCGTTCCCGCCCGCCGCGCTGCGCCCTCCCTCCAGCTCCCCGTCGCGCCCTCTGGCAAGGCCAAGCGCGGCGGGGAACCAGAGAGCGCGGCGCGGCGGGCAGGAACGCTGAACTCGCGCTCCGCTGGGCTGGGCTCCGCCTCCGCCCACCAGCCCTGCTGCTAGGGAGGGGCACAGCCCGGTGGAGCGCGAGTTCGCTGTTCCCGCCCACTTTGTGGCCCCTCCCCTTCCGTGCCTTGGCCCCTCCCCTTGCCCCCCCCTAGTTTTGATCCTGGGTACGCCCATGCGAGGTGGCGTAACATAGCTGCCTCCCTTATTTTACCCCAACCACCCCAATGATTAAGTGGGCCCAAGATCTCGGATATAACATCAATACAGTATAGAACAATGGGAGAGATTGTGGGAGAAAGATCTAAAATTTACAGCATGTTATAACCTAAGAGAGAATTGTATGAAAATGATATACCGTTGGCATTTAACACCATGTAAACTGGCTAAAATGTATGGGGGTATAAATCCGAGGTGCTGGAGGTGCAAGAAAGAAGACGGCACGTACTACCACATGTGGTGGTCCTGCAAAAATATAAAAGAATATTGGAACAAGATATACGAAGAACTAAAGAAAATGTTTAAAATAATATTTAAAAAAATACCCGAAATGTTCCTTTTAAATATCTTACCACCAGAAATAAATAAGGAAATAAGATCTATATGTTTATACGGTGTGACCCCTGCTAGAATTTTGGTAGCTAAAAATTGGAAGAGCGAGACGCTGCCCACGGTAATAGACTGGCAAACACAAATGTTAAATTATATAAGGATGGCAAGGTTGACAGACTCAAGGAGAGATATACCCGTACAAAAGACAGCGAAAGAGTGGAGTGTGTATAAGAATTATCTCAAAACATGTTACCCAAACAGTCCTCTACTCACGGATATTGAATGATGCTTGAGAAAAATAGAAATGATTAAAATGATAATGAGGAGGAAAAAGGGATACCGTTAACATAAGCCTGTGAAACATAAGATATTGAAAAGTGTGAAACAAAAGGGACAGGAAGTATCTATATGTAGTGTATCTGTTTTGTATTTATATTTGTTTTGTAAATTTGTGAGGATAAGTTTCGATGAAATATTGTGAGACAAGGTTTTTTTTCTTTTTTTCTTTCTTTTTTTCTTTCTTCCTCTGTACTTTATTGTTGATTTACTGCTTTTTATCTTTATTTATTTTTTCTTACCCTATTATCCCTTTTTATGTATATGTGTATTTGTTGCTTCTGTGGTTTTTAAACAATAAAAATTATTTTAAAAATTTTAAAAAAAACCAACGACCACCCTGCGAGGTAGGTTATGCCGAGAGGCAGTGACTGGTTCCCGCCCCCCCGCCAGGTCAGCCGGTGAGCTTCATGGCCGAGTGGGGGATTTGAAACCAGGTCCTAGTCCAACACGGCCAGCTCCCCACATGGTTAGCATAGCAGGGGCACAGATTGGCTGGGGGTCCTCAGGGTCCTAGCCCCCTTCAGATGGGAAGGAGACGGGCATCGCTCGGTTCAAAAGGGCTTCCTGGAGGATTTTGCAACACGGATCAGGATCTCGGCAACCTTCAGTGAGGCCACAAGTCCATCCCCTGGGGCGGCTGCACAGGGAACCATTTAT